>NC_088910.1:86930103-88261709 GCF_963576675.1 Euphorbia lathyris
TTTTCTATTTATTGGTTTTTAGAATATAGTCTATTAATATTTCCGTGTTGTTTATTAGACCCCTTGGATCCGTGGGCGTGTGTGGTATCAGAGCCTGGGGGGTATATTTATAGAAAATTCGTGTTTATTTTGGAAAGATCTTTTGTAAGAATAATTTATTTTCCTGAGTGTTTTTGCCTAAGCTTGTGTCTGGGTAGTAAGCCAGTGGAAAGGCTGTGAAACCTAGAAAGTGCTTTGGATTGTAAGGAAAATAATTTATTATTGCAAACAATCTTTTTAAAATGGATGCATTTTTCTGTAGAACTACCTCTACAAATTCTGTATCAACCACTTCTTCTGATTCCAAGAAAATAATAAACAGTGAAGAAATAGTAATAGAAGATTTTCAAAAATCAATAGATAATTGGCAAATTCCAAAGAAAGAAAAAGATGAAATTTATGAAACTTCTAAATTTCATTTTTTCAAAACAAATTTTACAATTAAGACTGAAGAAAGAGACCTTCAGTTAACAAAACCTTTTGAAACAATAAATCTACTTTCTCAACAGTCTTTGAAAAAACATCGGGATAAAAATTTTAAATATATCCATATAGGTTTAATCCAAGTCGGAATTAAACCTTTGACCAAAGAAGGACTAGATACCTCCATCCTTGCCATCCTAAGAGATGCTAGATTCACGAACTTTGGCGATTCCCTATTAAGTTCCGTAGAGTCTAGTCTCTGTACAGGTCCAATATCTTTTGAATATTATCCCAATTTTACTATCTCCTTAAATGATAAAAATATTTTGAAGTCTTTGGTTTTACAAATCAAAACTCACAATTATAGAATGCTTGAAGGGTCAATTCCAGTTGCTTTAATCTATAGAATTCACTATAAGGCCATGATGTCCGCCTTTGCCACTAAGGTAAAATTCCATAGTAAGAAGGGTGAAACCATCCTTCTACAAACAGACTTAACCAAGTCAAACACTGTGATACCCAGATCTATACTTTGGAAGGAAGTTACGCTTCCTGAAGAATGGATATTGGAAGGGGTAAATGAACCTCGACCAGTTAGACCATTAGAGACTCCCAAACCAAACTCCGAGTTGAAACATATAACTCAGTACCAAGATGGGAAAGTTAAACTTTCATTCCATCGACATTCTACCAGTAGTAGATATTCAGATAATTCCTCGGTCTCAGATACCATAGACCTAGGAAGAGTTACTAATTTGCCATCTGTTATAAATTTGCCATACTCAAATATGGCAAGACATTCAACTTCTGAGATTCCCGATTCTATTTTAAGAGGTGTAAATTTCACCTCAGTGATACCCAGGGTAGTTTATGACAATCCTAATAGAGCAGAGAGTTCTGGAACTCAAGCTCGTATTGAGGAGACCCATAATACCCAAAACCAACATGATCAATCTCACATTCCTGAAACGGACTTGCCTACAAGCCCAACGTTTTCAGCCGTCACAGAAAATGTTTTTAATGAATTGAATGTGATTTCAAGAGAATTTAATATCAACAAACAACTTCTTCATGATGACTTTTATTCAGAAAATAACATTGAAAAAAGGTCATGGTTTTTTAAAAATTTTATGGATTCCAGAAAAGCAATTCAAAATGAATTTTATGAATTTGTAAATCAAAATCAAGTTCATATTTTGTTTTTTGATTGGTTTGAAATTTATGCTTCAAAAAATTCCATTGATTATCCTTTTAGAATTTGTGTTAGCCCAATTACCCTTAGAAATAAGGCACCTGAGTGGGAAATGTTAGATAATAGGAAAGTTCAATCGACTCATCCACCACTTAGGGGTATAAGGCTAGATCACAATAACCAAAAGGTAGAAGCGATTCCTTATAAGACACCCAGTAATGATGACAAAACCAATGTTAAAAATATAATTCTCCAAAATAACTATACCAATACAAATTTGAATACAATAGGAAGACAACTAGATAGGATAGAAAAACAGCTTGATAAACAACCTATAGTTTTTGATTCCTCCAAACCCATTACCAAACCTAAGATCCAAAATCCCATTTTTAAACCATATCAAATGACAAATCAAAGTTCAAAAAATATCCAAGATAGCAAATCTGAATACATTAAAGCCATTCGTGATCAATTAAGTAGGATGACTCCTACGAGTACCAACTCCAACCAAGATTCCGCTCAAATTATCCCTGATACTCCTCCCCATTCGGCCAGTAAAGTTAATGTCATAACTCAAGACTCTAAAACTGAAAGTCTCATTGAACAATTCCAAGAAGTCACTCCTGAAATTAATAAACTTCATTGGTCTAGGATTCCACAAGACCGTTTGCAAATCATCCCTGCCCCTGATATCAATACAGCTAAACCTTTATCTCAATCTCGTTTCAATGCCACCTCTGTCTATGATTGGAACATAGATGGACTCTCTGAGTATGAAATTCTTGGTCTTCTACAACAGATGACCATGGCCGCCAATGCTTATAAGACTCAACCTGGTACCCAGGATAGGACAGTTGCTGAACTCCTCATAGCAGGATTTTCAGGGCAACTGAAAGGTTGGTGGGATTACTATCTCACACAACAACAGCAAGAAGAAATTTTAGATGCCATTAAGATAGATGAAAATGATGAACCAATCTTTGATGATGATGGTGACCCGATTCAAGATGCCGTAGCCACTCTAATTCTTACAATTTCTCTTCATTTCATAGGAGATCCCTCCCATTTAAAAGATAAAAATGCTGAACTTTTATCAAATTTGAAGTGTAAAAAACTTAGCGATTTCCAATGGTACAAAAATACGTTTTTAACTAGAGTAATGCTTAGAGAAGACTCAAATCAACCCTTTTGGAAAGAAAAGTTTTTGGCTGGCTTACCAACCCAATTAGGTGAGAAAGTTAGAAACAAAATTAGAGAAACACATGGACACCAAATTCCTTATAACAAATTCACTTACGGTGAGCTGATTAGTCTAACCCAACAGGAAGGATTAAAAATTTGCCAAGAAATGAAATTACAAAAACATCTAAAATGGGAACTTAAGAAAACTAGGTCCGAATTAGGAACTTTTTGTAATCAGTTTGACATCAACATAAATAAACCCTCAACATCAACTTGCCCAGGAAATTGTAGCAAAAATTCTAGGAGAAATGCTTATAGGAAACCCAAGAAATCCATGAAAAAATATCAAAAGTCCCAAGATGATTATTATAGAAAATCTCACTATAGGAAACCGAGAAAATACAAACAAAAGAAAACTGAAATTAAGAACAAAGAAAATAAATTTAGAGATATTACATGTTATAGATGCCATAGAAAGGGACATACATCGAAATTCTGTAAATTCAATAAAAAATTACATGAACTACAACTAGATGATGAAATAACCAACAAAATCTCCAATCTACTTCTTGATTCCTCTTCCGATACCTCTAGTTCTGATTCTGAAAACCTTTCTTCAATATCCTCTGAAAACAACCAAGACCTTCAATTAGATGAAATCGTTGCAACTAGCTCTACGAGCTCTTTTGAAATTAATGTTTTAACTAGGGAACAAAGTACGACTTTAGATATCATTAACAACATAGGAGACCCAGAACTCAAAAGAGAATTTTTAAATAAACTTTTAAGATCCTTAGACAACCAAGAAGAGAGAAAAGAAGATAAAAAGGTAGAGAAAACTTCCATTTTACCCAATACCAGTAAAGGAGCCTACGATCTCACCAAAATTCTAAATAAAAGGAAAAAACCCATCTTAAATGAAAAAACAAGCATTCAAGAACTACAAAAGGAAATCAAGGAAATAAAATCTGAGCTTAGAGAACTTAAAGAAAAGCAAAGAAAGGATTCTGAATTAATTTCGAAACTTCTTCAAGATACCTCTGATTCTTCTGATTTTCCTGAAGAAACTGAGATTGGTCAAACCTCTTCCCATGAAATTCAAAATGTTCAAAATGTTGAAAAGATTCCAACTGATTTTCTCTTTGTTTTACGGGAAATCACTACCCGAAAATATGTTATCAAAATAACTCTTGTTTTTTCAAAAGATTTCCAAATCGATACCATCGCACTTTTTGACACTGGTGCTGATTTAAATTGTATAAAATCAGGAATTGTTCCAAAAGAGTTTTTAGAGAAAACAAATGAAAGGCTTTCTGCTGCAAATAATTCCAAATTGATTGTTGATTCAAAAACGGAAGCCTCGATTTTAAATAATGATATTCTCCTAAAAACTTGGTTCGTTTCTGTCAGTGCTATTCAACACAGTGTCATTTTGGGAACTCCTTTCATGAATCTGATTACTCCTTATAAGGTGAAAGCAGATTCAATTTCCTCAAGAACAGAAAATGGAAAATTAAATTTTGAATTTATCGAAAAACCTCAAACACGGAATCTCGATTTAATCAAAGCTTGTTCGATTCATGAAAATTCCTTAAATGTTTTAATCAAAGGGAAAACTTACCATCTTCAATCTCTCCAAAAAGATGTTGTTTTCAAACGGTTTGAAGAACAGATAAATAATCCTTCAATCCAACAGAAAATTTCTGAATTTCAAAACTTGATTGAAAAAGAAATTTGTTCTGATCTTCCAACTGCCTTTTGGGACAGAAAACAACATATTGTTGACTTGCCTTACGAAATTGATTTTGATGAGAAACAAATTCCAACCAAGGCTAGGCCAATTCAAATGAACCAAGAACTTGAGCAATACTGTAGAAAAGAAATTCAGGAATTAGAACAAAAGGGTCTAATTTCAAAATCAAGGTCCCCTTGGAGTTGTGCTGCATTTTATGTCAATAAAAATTCTGAAATAGAGAGAGGAACGCCTAGGTTAGTAATAAATTACAAACCTTTGAATAAGGCGTTGAGATGGATTAGGTACCCTATTCCAAATAAAAAAGATCTTTTGCAAAAACTTCATTCTGCTTATGTTTTTTCGAAATTTGACATGAAATCAGGATTTTGGCAAATTCAAGTTTCAAAATCTCATAGGTACAAAACTGCTTTTACTGTTCCTTTTGGTCAGTATGAGTGGAATGTAATGCCTTTTGGTTTGAAAAATGCCCCTTCTGAATTCCAAAGAATTATGAATGACATTTTCAATGATTATTCAAAATTCTGTATTGTGTACATCGATGATGTTCTTATCTTTTCAAATTCTATTCAAGAACATTTCAAACACCTTAAAACCTTTTTCTATGTTGTTAAGAAAAATGGTTTGGTTGTGTCGAAATCGAAAATTTCCTTGTTCCAAACTCGCATCAGGTTCTTAGGACACTACATATCCAAAGGAACTATCACACCAATTGAAAGATCCCTTCAATTTGCACAAAAATTTCCCGATAGGATTCTTGATAAAAATCAATTACAGAGGTTTTTAGGAAGCCTTAATTATGTTCTTGATTTTTGTCTCAATATCAACAGAATGGCTAAGCCATTACATGATAGACTCAAGAAGAATCCTGTCCCATGGACTGAAGAGCATACTGCTCTTGTTAGAAAAATCAAACAACAGGTCTTAGAGATTCCTTGTCTTCATCTAGCTGATCCTTCCCTACCTAAGGTTGTAGAAACAGATGCCTCAGACCTAGGTTATGGTGGAATTCTTAAACAAGTTTCCGAGGGTAAAGAACACATAGTTCAATACACCTCTGGACATTGGAATGAATGCCAAAGAAATTACTCAACAATTAAAAAAGAAATTTTGAGTATTGTTTTATGTATAAACAAATTTCAAAGTGATTTACTAAATCAAAAATTTCTTTTAAGAATTGATTGCAAAAGTGCAAAAGAAGTTTTACAAAAGGATGTTAAAAACCTTGCATCAAAACAGATTTTTGCACGATGGCAAGAAATTTTAAGCATTTATGATTTTGATATTGAGTTTATAAAAGGAGATACAAATTCCATTCCTGACTTCCTAACCCGTGAATTCCTTCAAAATTCCAGCCATACCGAAGAAAAATAAAGGAAAAGAAATCACTGGGAGAGATTCCACAATCACTGGGAGAGATTCCAACAAAAATTCTGATGAAGATTCAAAAATAAAAACATGGAGAGATGCCGCTCTAAAGAAAGAATCAACTCTTGAAGATACCAACCAATCAGGTTTGGACCCTAAAATCCAAAAATGGTTGGCAGAAACATTTGCAAAATCCCCGGAGCTTCAACAAGCTCTAGTCAAGTATCAGACTCCAAAAGAAGAGATTCCAATTGTTCAAAAACCTGAGAAAGGAGAATCTTCTTCAACAAAAGCCCTTTCTCATGAAATTTCTAAAAATGTTTTAAGTTCCCAAATCTCAACTTCCCAAAAATATTTTCATGATACCCAAAAAACAATCTCCAATTCCAATTTTCAAAATTCCCAAGTGGCTTTCACACATGTTGTCCCTTCTCCAATTCCTTCAACTTTTCCAAGTGATTTTATTGTCAAGAATTCATTTCAAAACGTTCTTTCTGTAGAAAAAGGCTTTTATCATGAAGATCCTCAAGTTTCAATTGAAAAAGCTTTTGGTAAAAATTGGTTTTTCAAATCATGGGACTTAAACAAGACTTCACGATATTATGAAATGATTCTTACTGTCACAAATTCTGCTTCTTTCAAACACTTTTACTGGAAATCTGAACACTCAGACCCAGCATATTCCACAGTAAAAATTCACAAGGTTATTTCTCCGATAGACTGGAAACACCCACTGTCTGAACCTGTGTATTTTCCTGTGGAATACAAAGAAGAAGAATTTTATGAGACTCCTTTTAATTACTGGGAATACCAACAGGCCTGGTGGAATGCCCTCCTGATTAATAATGTTGGGAGAAAACATTCTTGGCTTATCTTTTTTGATACCGCTTGTAATCCAGAAAAATTTCCTCTTTGGTTCCAACAATGGTGGGAACATTGGGGTTGCGTTGAGCAAATCCTCCAAGACAGAATTCTTACTTGTTATAAAAAATTTAAGGCGGGTTACAAACCCAGTGAGGAGGAAAAAAGGTTCTCTCCCTTGGCTTTATTTTGCATGAAATTTTACTTTGCTTGGGTAGGTGCTTCGAAGGTACAATATGCAGAAAATTATAGAAATTCACTGATTCAAAGGAGATTTCTAGTAAGATGGTGGGACAAATTCAAGATTCCTCCTAGTCTCACTGTTGAGAAAATGGATATATGGTTGAAAAATCCTACTAGAAAATCTGGAGAAATACAGTTCACTGAGAATCGATTCCTTCCACTTTCCAAACAAATACCTGAAAAAACCATTTCTTTGGGACAAGCACAATTTTTGGCCGAGAAATCTCACTTAGCCTCAAAATTAGCTGCAGCAAAAACCCCTGAAGAGATGACTGCTTTGTTCAGAAAATACCTTCCCCAATCCCAGTCAGACTCGGACCAGGATGAACCAGCAATTAACTTGAGTGATAATGATTCCGACTATGATCACTTTAGCATGTTTGGTAATTCTGGTTTCTAAAAAAAAATATATATATATATAATAATAATAATAATAAATAAATAAATAAATAAATAAAAAAAAAAAAAAAAAAGATCCCGCTAAGTTACCTTAAATGGTACTTAGGCAAAACTTAAGGGACAATTACTCCCCAAAATCCAAATTTTGAAGATTGCAGATTTTGAAGATTCCAAAGATTGAAGATTTTTGAAGATTTCTGAAGATTTTTGAAGATTTCAGAAAACTGTGTTCTAATGAAATTATTTGAAGATTCCAACACGTGACCACTGATAATTTTGCAGACAGACATTGCAACTGGCATGTGGATATACTGTACCAGTACTATTCACAAAGACAAAATTGCCCTTGGTTACTATTCATGATTCCAAAAATACCCCTGGTTACTATTTATGATTCCAAAAATGCCCTTTGGTTTGCCTATATAAGGAGGTACCCTCCAACACTACATCCATCCATTTCATACATCCATTTTCAAGCATTCATTCTACTCTCCATACACCTTCTCTCTCCTTCCAACACTCTCTCTCTTCTCTCCATCATCTCTTCCACTTCCATCCCTACCTTCTACCTTCATCCATATACACCACCTTCCTCATTCATCCATATACACCACCTTCCTCCTTCATCCATATACACCACCTTCCTCTTTCATCCATATACACCACATTTTCCACCCCAAACCTTAAATTTCTCTCTTGTAATCAATTTCAAGAATAATTTGTAATTCCTTTTACGAAGGAAGTTGTATCTCCAGTTTTTGATTCCAAATTTGTAAGTTTTTGATGGTTGGCTACGCCACCTACTTTTAATAAATTTCATATTTCAAGTTTATTTATCTAGATCCTTTCAAATTTTGTGGGATCCCTTACAAAAGTATGCAAGCTTATGGTCTATGATCATAAGTAGACAGAAACTGGGGGACGCTCAAATTTGAAAGTTACTATTTTGTGTATATATATATATATATATATATATATATATATATATATATATATATATATATATATATACATTTGAAAACGAAAACGAACAAAATAAATGTTTTAAATTAAAATAATAACATGATTGAAAAAGCGAAATTTGTCGATAATGAATTAGTAAGGTTAGTGATTTTGAAACGTTCCCAAATATATTTAATTAGATCCAAGTTTTTAGTTGACTGTTCATTCTTCTATCGTGGATCTCTAGATCCCTTCAACAATCATGTTACGTAACATTACACAACCATCCATAATGTCGCAAAGTTTTCTTTTATGCCAAATACATGATGGTACACACACTATTACAAAGCGGGCTTAATGGACATTGAATGCTCGTTCAACATCTTTAGGTGCGCTCTCACACCTTTGTTTGTAGCAGATTCAAGGTTATTGGCATGTGGAAAGCTTTTCACCAAAGCAACCAATTCGAGATATGCACCACCAGTTAGGTAATATCACATATAATACTTCTTGTAATTAATAGTAAATTGCACTGGTGGTGTTGTTCTTCTTAAATTATCTTGAAAATTTTGGATCTGCTCAAAATATTAAGGTCGTTGTTGGACCTAGCAACACCAAAATATGTGTGTCATATCCAAAGATCTACTGAAGTGACTTCTTCAAGCATGATTGTTGGACGCCCATAATCTCATTAGGTATATTGTCATTTTCACACAATTGGACAATTCTTCCACACCTAATGCATGTAATCAAGATTGTCAAGCATCCCAGGGAACCCATGATGTTCCTCGTGCATTTAAAACAAATGTAATACATCAGCAACATTAGGCCTCCTGATATTCACAGGCCTATAGACCTCAACAACAGCACGAGAAAAAATTTCCACACATTTTAACGTCGTGCACTCGCTAATTTTTATATATTCATCAAAAGCATCCACAAGTATGCGCGTAGTTGATATTCAATTTTGTAAGCATCAACCCTTTGTTGGAAATATGTTATGTGATTTCTTAGGTCATCATTATATATTGGAACAAATTTCTACTCATCTGGAACCGTCTCTGAATACTTCATTTGAATAAAATGGTTCAGTCGAAAAGTAGTCATTATACAAATGTTCTACAGTAGCTTCACGATCATGTCTTGCCTATTTTCTCTGTTGAGGTTTAGAAGTTTGGGTTGCTTGTTGTTTTGTTTGTTTAAGTAGATAGAGATCAAGTTCATTATCCTCCTAAATTACTTGGATCATCATCTGCCTCTGTTCCTCGAATTTGAATTACTATTTGAAGACATTTTGGTGAGGTAGAGATTATGAGGTTGTTTTACTTGTGTAAATGATGAGGTGGAGTTATTTTGAAGATTTTGAGGTTATTTGATAACATTTCACATACATATATAGGAAACTCATATCAATAATGGTAGTTTATACATATTAGATGCAACTCCTATTAATAATTCTAATTTTTACATCGTAGAGACAACTCATATTAATAATGGTAACTTTATAACCTAGATACAACTCATATCCTGGAGACACCTCATTTCAATAATGGTAATTTTTGTAGTTTAGAGACAACTCATATCAACAAAGCTAACTTTTACAACCTTGATACAACTTATAGCCTGAAGACATCTTATTTCAATAATGGTAACTTTTACAGAGTGGATACAACTAGATCCTAGAGACAACACGTATCAATAATTTTGATTTTTACATCCTGTTTATAATTTGAATAAGGTTGAAAGTAATGATGATAATGTTTAGAGGTGAAATAATGATGATAAGGTTGAAAGGTGAAATAATGATGATTGGATACAACTCATAGACTATAGACACCTCATTTCAATAAGGTTAACTTGCATAACCTGGAGACAACTCATCCTAGATCTATAGAATATGACCATTTCATAACTCTTTAGTCCATAATCAGTTCAATATTCAATTGGACAATATGTATCAATGGCTATATCTCACTCTAATGCCATGTAGATGAAAATTCCTTAATTTTCCATCTGAACAAAGCATTGTTGAATACCTCAATCAGCCTGCTTGCAAGTAAACCCATGTTAATACGATGTCGTTCGTTTTCATGGAGATACTTTTGTTACTTCAGGAATGTTTCATCATGTATTCCCATATATGTTTTGTTTTAAGCTTCCATTAGAAGGTCAATTTCCAGTCCAATTGCTTCAAATGTTATAGTTTCTATGTTCAATGCATTACATTGCATTTGAATTTTGCCTACATGAATTATGTCTATTGATGTATGGAAAAATATTTTCACCAATTTATTGGGTGTGAATATGAGGCAATTCCATGCAATGCATGTCACAAAAAGAAAAATTCACTCCATATTCTTTTTGAAATTATCAAAATCTATGCAACATTGTAATTTTCAATGTAATTTTCAGTATTTTCAATGAATGTTAAAGTATTTATTTATCAATAAGAAATTAGAAATTAAAATTCAACAAATAAATAACACAAATTAATATGAATATATAACATAATTTAATATAAATACATAACATATATTATAATAAATACATAACATAGATTAATTTAAAATTAAATAAATAACACAAATTACTAAAATTCATAGTTAGTCCTAATATATAGGCACATTTTATGGTGATCCGCTAGAGTGGTATCCATAGTTGATGTATTTTTGCTGAGGATTTCAAAATCTTTTACATGAATTTTCTCACGATAACTTTCTTCCCGCTGCTGAGCTATACAATTAAGAAAATCAAAAAATGATTTTCTCTCGGCTCTATCCACTTTTAACTCGTCCTAAAATATTTCACAAAGTTTATTGGTATTATTTTTTTTAGCTTTAGTGGGTTTTTTAGCCGCCTTTTGATCCATTGGACGTTGTTCGGTTGTTTCTTCTATTCCACCTTCAGTTGCCTCCTGAGTTAAGCCTGAAGAAGTGTATACACATGTGGCAGAATTTTTTGTTCTCTTTGAATAACATTGTCCATTGTTTTTATCTGAAAACTCATGCCACTTAGGTTGCCCTTTGAAGATTTCCCAACAGTGAATGGGCTAGTTTCACCTATGGTGTACAACCTTTTCTCTATTTCACACTTTGGTGCACAACTTTCAATTTGTCTCACTAATATGTACGAACTTAGGGGTGACCTCCCACTATGGTGTATAGCCGGTAAAAATGACCGGTCAACGTCTGGTCAACGTGCCACCTCACTATTTTTCAAATTTAATTAAAGACACCACATGTGAAATTGCTAAAATACCCTTCATGATTTCCTTTCTAAATAGAAAAATATAATATCTCCTCCCTTTTATTTTCTGCAAATAGTTTCTCTCTCTAATTTTTCATTTCTCTCTCTAACTACTCTACTCTCCTTAATTCATCTCTCTTTCTAGAGGGTCTTGAGGGAGAATGTGGAGTTAAAGGTAGTCGTCTCTCAACTAATTGGGCTCTTTTAGAGATGGATTAGGAATTCGTAGCCACTGTTGTTCTTATAAAAAAGCACCAGATTAATGTTTATGGAGGATGCTTTCCGATTGCCCTTTTGTTTATGATTTATTCAATTTCTTTATGATTTATAACAAGTGTACGTCCAAGAGCAATTCCCCATGGCTGCTTCGCTCAATGCTCTTTCTTTATGAAATTTATCATTGGTTGGTGATGAAGGTATGATTGAGATTGCTAATGGCTATCACATGCTGGAGAAGCTTGACCTGTGTGGATGTCCTGCGATTTCTGATTTTGATCAAGCAAATTTTGTATTTTGATTTTGGGTTTCGATTTTGATTAAGCTTGACCTGTGTGGATGTCCTGTGATTTTCCGATTTTGGGTTTTGATTTTGATTAAGCAAATTTCATGTTTTAGGTTGTTGGGTTTTGGTTTTGATTAAGCAAATTTCATGTTGCATGTTTTTGGGTTTTGATTTTGACTAAATGTTCTTGTTTGATTATTGAAGTTAGAGAGAGAGAAAGGAATTAATGAGAGAAGAGTAGTTAGAGAGAGGAATGGAAAATTAGAAAGAGAAACTATGGAAGCTGCTATTTTTTATGGATTTATATTGTAATTGGTGGAGTTGACAAGCTATAAAAAAAATGTTGTATCTAATTGGGGTAGCAAGATGATTCCAAGATCCCAATTAACTTTATCATCCAGATAAAAAAATTGAAAAGAGAAAAAAGAAAGTTAGAGTAAGTGAGAGTGATAAAAGAGAGGAGAGAGAGGAGAGACAAATTATAATGGAAGAAGATGGAATGGCACTATAATGGAAAAAGATTGAGGAGAGGGTATAATGGTAATTGAGCATAGGTGGGTCCCATGTTTTTTCAAGGAATGAGTTGAAAAAAAGAGTGAAATGGCAGGTTTGACCGGTCATTTTTACCTGCTATATACCAAAGTAGTAGGTCACCTATAAGTTCGTATATATTAGTGAGAGAAATTGAAAGTTGTACACCAAAGTGTGAAATGAAGTAAAGGTTATACACCATTGATGAAATTTACCCCAGTGAATGTTAGTAAAAAAACTATTCAATCTCCGAGTGAATAGTTCATCAGCCTTACTAATTACATGTGCTTCGTCATGATCGCTCGGATGGATTTCCTTAATAGTAGTGCATATTCTATGGAAGGCGAAAACATCCTTACTAATTTTGTACCAATAACATGAAGTCTCCTTTGGTCATTCACTCAAGACCTTCCTTCTTCCACTGATTATAGTAATTTAAAATCTTCTTCCAATAATCCTTCATCGCTTGATAAGTGCTCACAATTGGATTTGTGGTTTATTACCGGCCAACTATGGCATAAATGTACATCACATACATTGTTCCATTTTATTTACAATGAATTTTTATTGTTTGCATTTGGTTCCAAGCACTACAAGAACTTCGGACTCCACAATAGAGCTAGTATTTTAAGACCCTTTTGGTTCCTGCATTATGATATTTTCAACGACAATGCAAGTTTCAATGGCTTCTGGGTTTGACATTAGTGGTAACTAATCTAATTTCATTTCAAATGGCTTTTCTGGATCGACATTACTAATATTTCTGGGTTCGACATTATTAATATTGGATGAACTGAAATTGAAATGTAGGTAAAGATAAAGCAAAGACTTACTTGATTTTTAAATTTGAATGTTGAATGAACAAATATGTAACTCTTGGATTGATTTGTTCTCTAGATTGTTGTAGAAAATAAGAAGAAAGAAAAGAAGAAAAGAGAAGCTCGCATTTGTTTGCAGGAAAAGAGGAATGAGAAAGATGATGATATTTTTGTCCAAATGATGTCAAAATGTCTAGATTGGTAAGAAGGAAGTAAAGTAATCCTAATATGTAAACGGGCTTTCAAATTATCCCAATTTTGTAATTTCCCTTATTATTTAAATTAAAATATTATATTATTATAAATTTGATTACAAATTTTGAATTGAAAATACACATAATAATATAATATTATTACTAATATTACTTTCATACTTGAATAATATAATAAAAAATTATATAAAACTAAAAGAACTTTTTTTTTTGAAAAAAAAAACATCTAATTAATTAGTGATAGAGGGATAAAGTTGTCATTTTATATATAAAATGGATAGATAGACTAAGTAGTTAGTTTTCTCAAAACTCAAAGACTTTATATGTATTTTTTAAAATATAAGAACTAACTAGTGTAATATGTACAAACTGATGGACTAATAAATTATGTATCATAAAATTTATCTAATTGTTTATTATTTTAAAAAAAAATAATATAATTTCATTACTCGTACATCGTAGGAGCTTGCGACTAACTTAAAAGTAGTTTTTTTTTTATAGAAAATACTTCTTAAATGAACAAATTCAAGTACAAAACAACAATAGCAAGAAATAAAACCTCACCCAAGTACAGGCTAAAGCCTAATACAAAAAATACAAAGGGAATAAACATACTACAAAGAGCAAAAAAGACCATAAAAGGTACAATTAAAATAAAAACACAACAAATCTCATACTTCTTTTGAATTCAAATTTGTATGAAAGCAGCCGCAAACCAATCATCAAGTTTCTTCCGATCATTCGGATCTAAGTCCTTTCTAATGGTGCAACCTCATAGATCCATGGATCTACGTATAAGATAATACGCTTCTGTTCTTGCTAAACCTAAAAAGAATGTAAATTGAAGAGTTATAGCAAACAAATACAAACCAGATGAAAAAAATCAATGAAAAGTATAGATTTTAACTGAACACACAAAAAAACTACTGATAAAAAAAACTAAAAAACTAAAAAAATAAAGGTAAAACTATAGATAGAAGGAGGAAGAAAAAAGGAAGGCAATCTTCATTGTCCCTGCTCGGAGTTTGCTGAGGAATTAAACAACAAATACTTTAAAATAGAAAACCATTAAAAATTGACATTTTAGGTAATTTTTTCGCTGTAAATTGGTGGAGAGTGGTGAGCCTTGTGAGTTGAGATTGGGCTGACATTGGGCCTTTTTAGTTGAATTGAGTCCTCTACCAAAATCTCCTCACTCGGCATTTTACATTTTTTCGTTTTTTTATATGAATATACAATCGAATTATATTATCAATTCTAAATATATAAGTATTTTCTATATATCATAAATAAAGTATAATTTTATTTCTTAATTTAAAAAAGGGTTAAGGTGTAAAAATACCCCTAACATTTTGGGTTATGAGCAATTTTACCTCTAACGTCTAAAATAGTGCAGTTTTACCCCTAACGTTTGTAACCAAGAGCAATTTTACCCCTAACGTTGATAAATTGGGTCAATTTGATAAATAATTCATCAAACTGTTTTCTCAGCCATGAATCTTGTCATCTACATTTCACACGCATGTCATTTTATCAGTAACAAATCACAAACATATGTTGGGATGTGAAAAAAATATAAAAAAATATAATGTCTTTTGTACGAATTAGATAAAAAAATCAAAAAATTCACCGAATTTATAAATATTAATCTCCAATTCTATTATTAAATTACAAAAAGCATGAAATCCTTTTTTATATAATGATTGATATGCAATTGGTGCGAAATAAGGAATAAAAATGTATGTGTTTTATAATAATTTCTGAAATTGACCCAAATTATTAACGTTAGGGGTAAAATTGCTCTTGGTTGCAAACGTTAGGGATAAAATTGCACCATTTTAGACGTTAGGGGTAAAATTGCTCCTAACCCAAAACGTTAGGGGTATTTCTGCACCTTAACCCTTTAAAAAATTTAGATCTCAAATTCATAAAACCCTAAAAAATATAAAAACTAAAGCAGGAATAGAGAACTTGCCCAGCCAAGCCAATACTATATAATAGTAAAGACGAAATATTTAGGTAGAATTTTTTTCTTCTTTGTAAGCGAAGAAATAGACCACGTTGGATTGATTAATTACAAATTTGGTCAAAAAGCTTGAGCGCTTATTCCTTTATCTAAAAAATTTGTGATTAAATCATTTATTAAGCCCAAGGGTTTTTATTCCTTCCACAAGAAAAAATAAAACCGTAACTTTTAAAATATATTAAAAATAATGATTTACTTGTAAATATTTTATTTCCATGTAGAATTTCTTCATTTTAGCCTCTGATATATCCAACAGTAGTACTGTCCTGTCCTTTTAAAAAAGAAAATTAGTTGTATAAATTATATCCCACACAGTAGATTTCTAATAGATGACAAGTGACAAGTTAATTTTGATACTACAGTATATGAAATTTCCATCTCCTCTAAAATAATTAGAGACAGTGTGAAAGAGCAAAGTTTTTAGCAGATGCTTCAAAACCCAATTGCCTAAAATTGGTCATGTCTGCATAAATTTGTGGAACTCCTTTTGCATCATTTAAGAAATGAAGAGTGGGTGAACTAGCATCAAGAATTACATTAAGTGGTCATCTCTGCCATATTTTCAGATCTTTCTTAATAAAGTTAACTTCTTCCATTTCTTATAAATCACAGAATTCAATGAAGCTGAAGATCATCTCTCAACATAAAATCAACTTTGTCTTTTCCAGAAAGACCAATCTTGATAATCTTAATGATGAAGATCCACCAATCTCGATTAAAAGTAACACTATTATGAACAAACTTATTTATACTTGTTAACTAATTATTGTTAACTAACTAAGGTCCTGTTTTTTCGTCAGAAAATGGTGTACTGAAAATACTAATATTTTTCAGTATTTGTTTGCTTACGTAAATAAGCCAATGGAAAATTTTAGGTTATCAATAGAAAATTATACGAAAGAAATTGAATAAGTAAATATTTTACTAAACTTTTAAAACTCCACTTCATTCCTTTTTACTCTTTTAAAAACAATAGTTACCCATCACTTCTTTCTATTATCCGGTGTTATAGCCAAACATCATAAAATATTTTATTTTCCAACAACAAATTTTCTTTTATCCAATATTTTCCGACCAACAAACTGGGTATAATTAACATTTAATTACCTTACTACTCTAGATAGTTACATAACTATGCCTGTGATTAAGCTTGGCTAGTTAACTAACATTTTTTTTTCAACAAAGATGATAATATATATAAAACAAAGCAAGAACAAATCATCAGAACAGAAAACATCAGCAAAAAAAAATAAAACATTTTGAAAGAAGCAAGATATCATCAATAATCACTCTAATAGCAGCAGCATTGACGTTTCTAACAGAATTGTTGATAGCATTAAACACAACCAAAGAATCACCTTGAAAAAATAGCAAAATGGATTCCTTTTTCAATTCCAAAAAGAACATTATCTTTCATTGCCAGAGCTTCAGAGACTAGACTAGACTATAAGGAAAAATAGTTAACTATCAATAACAAATTGAAGCTTCATTCTCTAAATAAACAAATAAGAGTAGAGACCATGATTATTTTAGTTTTTTACAAATAACCATTACTTTAATTTATCTCCATGTGGAATTTCTTTAAAAAAAAAAAATAGTTGTCATACAAGTTAATTTTCATACCATATATGAAATTTTCATCTCCTTTAAATTAATTAGAGACAATGTGAGAGAGCAAAACAGAGTTTGAGAAATCTTAGCAGATGCTTCAAAAACCCAAGTGCCTAACATATCCACTAAAACATATGTTTAAGCATCAAAAAAGCTAATCTAACAAAATATAAACATGTTTAAGCTTCTGCTTGATTAATTTTAGTAATGTGGTCCATAATTTCTTTAATGTATGCTGCTTCCATTGCTTTTTATCTTCACTCTTTCCTCAATGCTAATGCTTATGAGCTCTTGCACCTTCTGCTTCTTATCCAAGGCCACCTCACCTTCTTCACACCACCTGAAATTAACATATAAATATAGAAATCAAGGCTACAACACAACACTATTGAAAAATGCATCAAATACTTACTTTTGCTCTTCTGAACATTCAACTCCATTCCAATAACCATTCAAATGCTCATTCCAATCAACAGTTACAGGTAGTACCTTAAGTGAAAGCTGCTCCTGCTCCTCCATATCATGTGTTTGTCTTTTAAGACTTTTTCTTCTTTTCTTACCAATCCATTGCAACATTGTTGAATCATCCTTGTTTTGTAGAGCCTAATTCATGATGGAGAAACAGTTGGTTAACATATGATCACTACGGAGAGAACAAAGTTAAAGACGAGTACAAATATTACCAGGCTATTTTGAGAAGCAACAACTTCATGATGGAGCGGAGCTTGTTGCTCACATAAAACTGTGACAATTCTACCATAATCTTCTAAAGGTTTGCCGGTATATTGTACTGCTTGATGCATGTAGGGGATAAGCTTCTTATAAGAATTTTCCATCACTCTTTGGCTTAACTTCTGTGCGATAGGCACAACATTCTGGAGGTTAAACATTAAGGTATCAGTCAGTCATAATCAAGGCTAATCAAGTATGTTTTAGCCATAAAAGACGTCGTTACACCATATGTTTTACATCCGACCAATTAAAAGAGGACACTTATAGTATATTACACCGGTGTACAATAGAATAGAAGCACCAATTAGTTCACCTGATTTCCCTTTCTGACATAACTCAAAAGTGTAGATAGAAGCTCTAATGGAATCTCATCCATTTCCTCCAACACCCTGATCATAATTAGCCCCATATACATAAACACATTTTCAGGATGATGTTCCCTGTAATTTATACACATCAAATTCAACAATTAGCATCCTTCCATTTCTAAAAATCATAGGCAAGGAAAGGAAATGTTTATGGAAATTAGTGATCTGATCAAATGTTATGTTTCTGAAAAGAAGAAAGAAAAAACGAACCTTATGTTAGCAAGGAAATGCTTAAACATGCGCAGAATCAAGGAGTCACATTTAAGATCAAGCATGATGTTACATAACCTGAGCTTTGCAAAGTATTTGAGAATGCTAACTCTTTTCGGGTAGGAAGAGCTTGAGATATCAGATATATTATCAAATGCCGACACAATCAACGTGAACAAATCCTATGGAACAAACAGTAATCAGATCAGATGATGATTAAATAAGTGTAATTTGAAAATTAAGATGCATAATCGGGCTAATGATCAGTTTGGTGTAAGCAACTAAACAATTTTCAAAATCATGGTAAATTGTAAACAATTTCTGATTTTAGAGTAGAGAGTTACAATCTCGAATGGATAGATTTCTAAGCCTTTGTTTAGGAGTTTGAAGGTTAATTGATGTGAGACTTAAAATAGGTAATGGGAAGGAAATGAAAGGGATGTAAATAAAAGTTAAAAATTAAACTTGTTTATGAGTTTAGAGAATATAAATGAGTTAAAAGTTTTATCTCCTTAGGAGTTTAAATATGTAGGTGTAAGCAGAGATAAAAAAAAATTAATGAACTCTAAGTTACATCCATTAACATCCGATTTGGAGCATAAAGTTTTGAGATTAAGCTTTACATTAAGCTTCATTTACTCTCCAAAAACAATTTCCAAACAAGGTTAATGTGATATTTAATCTTCTGTTACACCAATTAAACTCCATTAACCTACTCACAAGCAAGGGCTAAAGAAAAACAAAGAAACTGAAAGGGAAAAAATCACAACTTTGGGTTATTCTAACATGTTTTTGAAGTCCAAATGGCAACCATGTTAAAGCAATTGAGACCAAACATGGTCTAATAGCTCCATTTGTATATTAGAGAGAGAAAGGTGCCTCCTTTAGTAAATTCGGAGCTCTCTTTTCCTTTCAGATCTCAAAATCAAGATACCATTTTTAATGAAACTCAAACCCATTATAGCAATCAATGAAAATAATTTTGCTCACCAAATTGAAAACTATATGAGAAAAAGAATGATAAACATATCTGCTAAAGGAGACTCTTTTAGAGATCTCCGTGTGATTTGGACTTAAAAAATGACAGGTTTTTCTACCCTAAAATGAGAAACAATGAGTGTGAAATACCTTGATGAGTTGATCATCACAGGGAGGATCCGGTGCAGTAATTCTCATAATCTCAGTTAAGCATAAAGCAATCGAAACTTGAACATGTTGATCCTCATTATTTACAAGTTGTTTGGAAGTCAATGTAGTAATCGCAACGTTTATTATGGATTGCACAACTTTCAGCGGAGACTGAGGCACTCCCTTTAAATATTTCTCAACTTCCTAAATCAGAGGACCCAGGTTAAAAAAAAAAAAAATTGATAAAAGAAAAACCGAGAGTATGTATTTAAGAAACATTACAGAAAGCTGAGGAAGAAGTTGCTGAGAATTAGATGGTGGCGAAAGAAGCGCATTTCCGGCTGCCTCAAGATTTTTGGCGACGTCTATCCCCTTGTCGTACTGTATAAGCTCCATTAAACTGAAGAAATAACAACTCCAATTTTACAATTTTGAGATACAGAACGGGAACAAGAGCAAGAGGTGGAAACAGACGACACTCACTCACACTCTTCCTGGGTCGAAATTCCGATATCTGACTTCAACGACTTTCTCGATGATGCGGATTCCCACGAAAGGAACGCAGATTCGGATTCGGATTCGGATTCGGATTCGGATTCAGATTCAGAAGAAACGGAGACGGACGCAGAAATGAATAATACCCACCGGATTTGTGTTGAGTAAACTGAGAAAGGAAAGAGAACAAGTAAGGAAACTCGAATAAATAGGGGGAAACTGATCCGTCTGTACGGTTCCCGCCCTTTTTCATACTATATTTTTATTTTAATTTAGATATATCCAAAATGAAGTGGTTAAAAAGATATTGAAATAATAAAAGGATATCTCATATCTCTAGACCTGTCCATGGGCCGGGCCAGTCGGATTTTTAAGTAAAAATGCTCAGCCCAAGCCCAGCCCAGTCCACAATTAATTTAGGCGGGATCGGGCCGGGCTGGGCTCGGACTTAAAAATCAAATCCCGACCCCAACCCATATAAGCCCACCTATATATATATATATATATATATATATATATAATTGTTAATTATAAAAAAATAAATATTATACTTAAAAATAAATATTTAATATATAAATATATATTTATTAATTAATATTAATAAGCGGGCCGGGCTGGGCCGGGCCGTGTTATTTTTATTAATCCCAAGCCCGCCCAAAAAATAGGCGGGCTTTGGCGGGCCAGGGCCGGGCTGGGCCGATAAACAATTTTTATTGTCCAAGCCCGGTCCAAGGGACACGGGCCGGGCGGGTACCCGGGCCCGTGGATAGGTCTACGTATCTCTAACCGAAACGAAACGCACTTGCCACGTTTCGGTTATTTTTAAATAACCGACACGTGATAGTCAGGTAGCACATATATAGATGTCATGTGTCGTTTCGATTGAAGATTTGAATTGACTCATACCGACATGTCACTTATGTCATTATTTTGATGTTTTTTAATCATTGAAATCGTTATTGACTAATTGAGACAAAACTCAAAATTGAGTGACTTTATTAATACAAATTGAAACTAAATGATCATTTTAAGATAATCATTTAAGTTTAATAACCAATGGTGCATTTAGCCTCGTTTAGTCCTCATCTATTACTTGATCGCATTTTGTCCCTCACATATCTCAATTAATGAAATTCCCCCCAATTTTGATAAAAAAAAAAAAAAAAAAACTTTATAGAACCATTATTCGTAGGGATGGCAATAGGTACTGTATCCGCGGGTACCCGACACTATCCGATCCTAATAAGAGTATTTGTACCCTATATAAACGGGTATGAGATCAAAATCATTACTCGTTAGGGTAATGAGACGGGTATGAGATCAAAACCATTACCCTTAGGGTAATGGGACGGGTATGGGAATACCCCTAAGTACCTGGTACCCGCTATAACTTTTTATACATTAAAAGATATTATTATTTTTTAGATGTAAAATGTGAGATTTGAACCTAAGCTATTTTATTCTTATTGGTTAAGGTTTAATTTGTTCAATTTTTATATGGGTGATTTATTAAATTTATACTTTGTTAAATTTGTAATATTTTTTGTTTTATTGATTGATTCTTAATGGGTGAGGGTATCATGCGGGTATCCACGAATTAAATGGGACGGGTATAGGATACAAAAAGTATATCCATTAGGGTAATGGGACGGGTAGACCTGGCAATTTTCGTGTTCGTGTCGTGTCAGGTTTCAGGTTCGTGTCAAAACCTGAAACACGAACACGACACGAAAACTTTTCGTGTCACAAAATCAAAACACGAACACGATCTGCTCTTGACACGATAAACACGACACGATAGGAATTTTTTACACAACCAATTAAATTGACACGATCTGACCTGCTAACACGGCCTAACATGTTCAACACGACATGTCTAACACGATCCGACCTGTCATTCCAAATATTTTGAATTTTATTTCAAATTCATAATTTGAAAAATTAAAACCTAATAAGTTAAGATAATTATTACAAACAATCTGAAATATGTTTCAAATTTTTAGATAGGGTTTTCCTATTAAATACCCTTACATTTCCAAACCCTAAAATCATAAGGGTATATTTGTAATTAAATTTCGGGTCAGTTTCGTATTTTCGGGTTGACACGAACACAACACGAAAATTAACGTGTCATTTCGTGTCGTGTTATAAAACCATAAACACTAACACTGAAAAATTGTGTCGTGTTCGTGTCATGTCATTGGGTCGTGTGTCACTTTGCCGGTTCTAGGGACGGATACAAATAGTTAAAAAAAAAAAAATAAACGAGTATAGGTTTGGGATTGACACTACACGCGAATACCCTACCTGTTTCCAGGGACGAATCCAGGATTTCTTCCCCATGGGGGTAAACAATACGACTAAAATAATTTTTATCCAAAAGATAATCATTATAGAAAACCAGAAATCAAAGCTCAAGTTCAAGTAAAATAGTAGCAGAAATATCAAATCAGAATTCAAGTAGGAGCAAAAAAATATCAAAGCAGAGAGGCAAAGATCGAAAATGGAGTGATGGACTAACGATCAAATTACGGAGGGATTGACTGTCGATTTTGATTTAATCTTACTTAGGATTAGGGATTTCAATTTAAGCTTAAGAAGAAAGAGAAAACGAGGAAGAAGAACTAAAGAGATTAAAGAGAAACCGATGGTTTGTTTTAGGACCTATTTAGTTTTACATTTAAATATTTACTTTTTATTTTTTTTTATTTTTGTTGTAAATAAAACGACATAGTTCTAATTAAATAAAACGACGTTGTTTTGCTTTAAAATAGAATTAAGAAAATAAAAATAAAATATTAAATTTAAAACCATTCTTCATCCTTAATTATATAACCAATAAACCCTAAACCTCCATTGATGAAGGGGGGCAAAGCTTTAAAACTTCAAAATTAATACTTGGGTTTAAAAAAAATACAAATATCAGTGGAGGCAACTGCCCCCAGTGCCCCCATGCTGGATTCCCCCCTGCCTGTTTCTATCCCTAGTTATTCCTCTCATATATAAAACTTAACATTTCCGTCCTCTTTCTTTTTTCTCTTCTTTCTACGAACGCGGAGTCATGCCTTTCTCTATTAGCTCGAAGTATTTCTGCGATTTTCAGAGTCTTTTTCTTTGATTTCAATGGAAAAAAGCAGAAAGAAGGTAAGTATCTAATTGTGTTACTGTGATTTCATTGTGTTTAGGGTTTTGTTGTTTCATTTTATCTTTTTTCTCTAATTTTAGTTTAGGGGTTAGTTATATTTTTTCGTTCTTTTTTAGTTTATGTTGCGAAATGGAAGTTAGAAATAGTCATATATTATAGTCTATAATATTTTTTGCCCAGAAAACCACTTCACAATCGTGAGTTCACTTCGGGGTTGTCGTAAACTGCAAAGCAAAATCTTCACAGTTGTCGCAAACCGCTAAACAAACTCATATCTGTGAAGTGGTTTTTCCCTTCGCGGTTGAGTTAAACTGCGAAGTTTGAGTGAACTACGAACTCACATTCTAACTCCTACTTTGTAGTTTAACTCAATCGCGAAAGGGAATGCACATGATTTACTTCGCTATGTGAAGTACCCCATACATCTGCAAGGTGATTTTCTTTAATTATTTTCCTAAAATTAGCTACAATTTTATGAAGGTTGATGATTCTAAAAAGAAATTAAAAAGAGGAAGAGAGTAGCAGTTGATGATCATGTGAAAGACATCTAATTCAAGTATCCATTTAGCTTGAATACAAGGGCATCAATAACAGCGAGAGGTGATTGGAATATGATGAAGAAAGTCAAAAGCAAATTAACTAAAGATCAAATATTGATGTTTAGGAAGCTTTCTTTTCGGCAGTTGGGCGATTTGGAGGTGTGCATGTTATCCGTTCTTTATGCCATGAGGTCATTACTAGATAGATTACTCCACTAAATCCAAAACATAGAGCGACATGGTTCAATGTCAAAGGAGTTAAACTTAAATTCGATGATTTTGAGTTCAGGCTTATCACCGGGTTGAAATTTCGTGCTCTGACACCAATTTTTTCGAGAATGAGTAAGTTAAATAAGACAAAGATATAAAAAAAATATGTACTTCAGAGGAAGTTAAAGCTTAACAGGAAAACACGTATACAATACATTCAAAAACACAAATTAGAGCGGCGATGAAGTCGATGATGCGGTCTTCATGGCTCTGCTGTATGTTATCCACATGATCTTAGTCATTACTGATCCACATCATTTACTTGATCTTAACATCATTGACCTAACTGACTTTCCAAAACTGTTTGTTAAGTTTTCATAGGGTGTACTTGCTTGGGAGGAGATGTATAAGACGATGCAAAAGGTCATAATTGGTTAGACCAGAAAGGAGAAATTTGAGAAATTCAGCAAGGGTAAGATCAATATTGCGTCGTTCCATATCAGCTAGTTGGTCTTGCACAAGCATTTCAGGTATGCTTCGTAATATTTTAGTTCATTGATTTTAGATTTTTGTTGTATTTCAATTGAATTGAACTATTTTATAGGTTCAGATACTCAAGATGTGGAATGCGCATCATAAATTCTATATAAGGAAAGACAATAGTGTACTCCCATATTTAAGTAGATGGGCTACTTTAAAAAATCCCACATTTAAAGAAGCATCAGGCGTTTTATTGTAAGTAATATGGGTTCCTATATTGGTTTTGTGTTTATTGGTGTTGTGTTTATCGGTTTTATGTTTTTCAGTGAGCTGACGGGCTAGAAGTTGCACTTGCAGTGGAGGAAATTAAAGAAGCATGTGAATGGTATACATTAGTCTAGGACTATATTGATGGTCGTGCTATAAATCTTGAGATACTATTTGAGAAGTATAAGGAGGATGTGGAGGAGGAGCATGTTGTAAGAGGAGGAAGAGGATAGGTGGTACCAAAAGTGGAAGGATAAGATATGGAAGGACATGATGTGGAGTTATAGGATGATAAGGATAAGAGGAGAAGTGAAAAAAGGTGTAAGAAGAATGAAGATGCTAGTGAGGAAGCACACAAAATTCAAGAAGAGAAAAAGGCAAGGATGCAAAGTCATTTTATGAAGTTGAAGGTGAAAGTTACAATGAAGATGATGGAAAAAATGGCAGAGATGAAGGAGGAGCATACAAGAGAAATGGCAGTGTTGAGGGAGGAGAATATGATAGAGATAGGATTGGTGAGGGAAGAGCATAAGAGAGATATGGCGGAGATGATGGAAAAGATGACAGGAGCGCGGAAGGAAGACCAGAAGGAAGAAACTGTAGAAGAAGACTAGAGGGGCGAAACTAGAGAAGAAGAAAATCCTCAAAACAAGGCGCATCAAGTCGATGATGATACTGAAACGCAACAAAAAACTCCCATTATGGTATATGACTTAAACTGTTTACTAATATTTTTGTGAAAAATATATGACTTAAAATGTTTTCGTTTGTTATGTTTTGACATGATGATATTTCAAAAGCAAATTATGAATTAGAGTGGAGATGATACAAAAAAGGACATTGTTGTGATTTTGGGTATTGCAAATGGTAAACAATCCATAGTTGTGCATGTTGGTCCCTAGTAATTAGTTCCAAGGGGGGGTTAGGAACTAAAGTAACTTTTTCGCTTTTAATTATGCTGACTTAATGTTATTTTAAGAGTTTGATAACTCGGCGTGTTGGTCAGCACGGGCGATTGATTTGTCAGACAGTTTTAGTTCTATGTTGACTAAGACTGCTTGACTTGAGAGTTGGGAGTTGACACTTGAAAGGTCAGCTTCCAACTTAGCACTCAGATTTACTCAGTTTTAGTTTTAACAATTTATAAGCTGAGTAAATACAATAGGCAACACATGCACATATATATATATATATATATATATATATATATATATATATTGAGAGAAAGAGTTTAGAAGTTACTCAGCACGACTTATCCTGGTTCGGCCTCTCTGCCTACGTCCAGTCCCCAGTTCCTCCTGGGATTTTCAATCCAATACTGAGCTCTTTCAAGGTAGAGCACAAACCCTTTACAAGGCAGTGAGTATGCAAGAGTACGTCCTCTATTCGTCTACTCAGCTCCTACTAAGTACTACAACCCAGCACTTAGATTTTTCTACCACTGAATACTTACAACCAAGTACTCAGCTCAACACTCTCAATATTCCTATTGATTACACACTTGTTCTTTTTCAAGTAAAGAACACCTTAGATGATTACAAAACAATCAATCTAGCATTTACACAGAGAATAGAAAAGTTGGTGTAAGATCTTTTTGTATTTGAGTGTTTTCAGGATTTTCTCTCTTGTATTTTTCTTTTGATACTTCGGCAAATGATCCAAGGTTCTTGATTGTCCTTTTATAGATGGAAATATCATCCTGGATCATTTTGAATTGGTTTAGCCGTTGTGTCCAAAACGGCTCTTTTAGGGAACATCTTCTAGTCAGCTTCAGACTGTTCCGCCATTCCCTTCCTCTGTTTTCTTCAGGCGTCAGGTTTTGTCTTCTTGCATCAGACTTGTCTTTTTGTGCCAGTTGTCTTTTACCAATAATCCATAGACCCATGATTCTTGGAATTAGTCTTCTGTGTATTTTTGAGGCTTCAATTATTGGTGCAGAAGATTGGCAGACTTTGTCCTTTAGTGAACGGATCCTTCATGCTGTCCTGACTGTCACTCAGCTTCATTCGTTATCTTCGAAGGTTCAACTTCCATGCTGAGTTCCTTCTTAGTCAGCTCCGTTCTGTTTATTCAATTCTGAAAGAGTCTTCTAATTTAGTCAGCTTCGTTCTGGCAACTTTGAAGGAAGCTTCTGATGGTGAGTTCTACTTTATTCAACTTCTATTCTTTCATGCTGAGTTCCGTTCCACTCAGCTTTGGCTTATGCTGACTTTTGTCCTGTCTTACTTTATATATATACTTTTGCACTCAATATTGAACAAACGCATTAGTACAATTAAATCAAAGCATTTAAAGTTAATTGCCTCTTAATCATGGATGATTTTGTCAAATCAAAATCTTGTGGAAAGGTGTTTCAACAGTGCACGTACATAATATGCTTATATGATTTTAGGTATTTTGTGTTTTTTCATTTCTTAAAATGTTTCGGTTTTAATTGTATATTGACATTTAGGATGAGATTGAAGAGTTCCAAGTTAGTGGACGAGGTGGAAAGCCGTTTAAAGAGGCATGATCAAGGAAACCTTCACAGTACGTGAAAACACCTTTCATGGCCCCGAGCAAGATGAAAAGTAAGGGTGTGAATGGACTTCGATCTGAAGGTACATAAAAGATCCATCAAGGTGTGCTTAATGTAGTAAAAACAAACCCTGAGAATGGATTGATCAACTTGTTTATGAAAATATTGTGCTATATGAGACTTGAAAAAATATAGCCGATCCAAAATCGACCAAATTGTTGGGAGAGGTATCATATCTACAACCAGACATGAAATGGTTTGAGATCTTTGAGGCGACTAACACTTATTGGGACGGGGAAGTAAGGATAATTTCAAATGAGATATTGTCTTATATATTGTATTGTCTTATATGTTGTTATTAATGAACTGTTTTATGCTTGAATTAGCACATCAATGCATTCCTTTGGCTTTTGAGACATCAGTCGGTGGAATCTGGTTTAGCTGCAGATTAGATTACGAGTGATAGCCAATTTATTGGATGGATACAACATCTGGACCTTAATATCAACTATATTTTTACAACGATCAATGGTAATGAGGACATGTATATGCGACCCTAGAATGAGGTAAAGCTGGTGTTCTTGCCCATCCATGTCAAAGGAAATCACTGGATATTAGGAGCCCTTGATACGACGACTATGCATCTATATGTACATAATAGTTGTATTCCAAACGACAGTGTTATGGAACTTTCTTAATTCTTAGCCAAACCCTTATACATTCTTTATAGGGCCATTGTTAAATCCGGATTTTGGCCAACAAAGGATGAAATTCGACCCATCAGTTGGACTAGGCTTGAAGATACTTCACAACAGGTGACGGGCTCGAACGATTGTGGGTTATTTGTCTGCCTTTTCACTCAATATTTATCTACTAGAAGGCCATTGACATTTAGTCCAAAGGATGAAGATTTTTTTATATCGTGTTGTGTTCGAGGTTTTTCATGAAAAACTATATCCATTGTAAATTTTGGAATATACACTATAGATTTTTTAATATACATTGTAAATTTTTTATTATACATTGTTTTGATGTCGTTTGTTTTGATGTTTTTTTATTATACATTGCTTATGTAGATTTGATGTTTTTGGGTTTTGGAATTCACCATATGCAACATAACACTTTGCAGACAAAAATACCACTTCACAGTTGGTGTAACTACGAAGTACATTATCCTTCACATACCATATAACCACGAAGGATAATATTGATCTGCAAAGGAGATGACTTCGCAGAAGAATAGCTACTTAGTAGTTTATACTAAATGTGGAGTGGTATAACCAACCGCGAAGCATACATACATAAGTGGTTTAAATGATTTCAATGAATAGCGTTAAATGATTCAAATGGTTTTCATATCTCATACACAAAAGGAAATTTAGTTAAATGGGTTTCACATCTCATACACAACAGAAATATACAATTTGTATACAATGAATACAATAACTTTAATAAGTTCAATGAAATATACACAAAATGAAAGTTTCACACTATAAATATTACATCATATCTTATAACTTAGAGAACTTGCTACTATACTTGGAGGATGACTTGTATTTGGTAGCAGCCGATGACAATTCAACCTAGTGTGGCCAAGATTCCCATATCGGCTACATGTTTTTAGAACTGGATCTTCACCTTGTGATGGCCTTCTGTTTTGACTTCTTGGTCGATCGACAGGTGCAAAGCCTTTTACATGAGGGAGAACTTGTTGGTCCCTTGTGTTACAATAATAAGTTCCTAGGGGGGTGGGGGGTTAAGGAACTTATTCAAAAAAAAATTTCTTAGGCTGACTTGTTTCGGTTATGACTTAAGATTTTTCACTTAATTCTTAGCACAGTGATATTGAGTGAGTTCAGAGGCAGCTTTAGTTGGTCAATGACTAAGGCTGCTTCTAACGTTGAGTCAGGAAATAACACTTGAGAGTCTATTCCTGAGCTCAGCACCAATCCACACAACTCAGTATTAGTTCAGTTAAGCGTTTACTAGACATAATAAAAATCAAGTAGATAAAGGAGTTAAGGGATAGAAGATGTTACTTAGCAGTTTTATCCTGGTTTGGCCTCCTACCTACATCCAGTCCTCGGAATCCTTCCGAGCTTTAATCCACTAATGAGCTCTTTTGGGTAGAGCACAAACCTCTTACAATAGTCAGCAAGTATACAGAGTACCGTCCTCTATATCCTATACTCAACACTATCTACCTCTGAGTACTAAATACTGAGTAACTCAGAGTCTTCTAACAATTTTAGAATTGATAAGGTTTTTGTTCTAATAACAAAGAACACTTTGAATGATCTAAAAAACTAATCTTTTACACAAGAATAAGAGTTGGTGTAAGATTTCTTTGCTTTGCTTTTGCACAGAACTTCAAAGAAAAATTTGGTCAGCGTTTTGACTTGTTGAAGAACTGCATCAGTTAAAGTAAATGAGAGGCCTATTTATAGTGACACTTGAGCCATTGGTCATTTCAAATTTCAAAATAACCGTTGGAGGAAAATGGCTCTGATGTCCCTTTCATTCCTCAGTGCTCAGTGTCACGGCCAATGAGAACATAGTCTTTTCTGTCTTGATCAGTGCTTCGGTTGCTTTTGCTCAGTAAGCATCAGGTTGTCTCTCCATTTTCGGTAAATATTCCTCAACAACTTCCCTATTGCATCTGAACCTTTCCTCATTTGGATTAGCTTTGTCCCCAAGTTTATTGAGTCAACTCTTGCTTTGTCTATGTTATCCGTTGAACTCAGCGGCTTCATTGTGAAGGAGATAGCCAGTCTTCTGGATCCTTCTTCTTGTTGGGCTGAGTTGATTCACAAGTCTTTAATCTGTTTTGACTTAGCTTGTGCATTGACCTTGCTTATTGGGCTTTGGGCTTTATCTTAATGTCTTTCATACTTGTATATTTAAATACTCCAAACAATACTTGAACAAACACATTAGTAATAAATAAATCAAAGCAATTAAATTTAATGTGTTGGAATTTTATCTTAGGGATTTAATTCTAATTTAAATAATTTTATCAAATCAAAATCAGTGTGGAAATGTGTTTCAATAGAACTTTCATTGGAGGATCACAGTTTGTCCATTCCGGCTGGGGTCCGACTGGGTATATAGACTCATCATTGGATAATCTAACCGCGTTGTTACTGTAGTAACTATCACACCCGACCCTTAACGACATCGGGTATGAACGGAATATAGGATAACGAACTTCAAACAGCCTGAAACCCGAACCTATATTCTAAAATATAAAAATTTATTTGGACTCCCTAAAATTTATTTAATTATTTGGCTTGGACTTGATAATTCTATCAAGCTTCCTACGTATCCCGAATATCTTTTAATCTTTAAATCGAGAATCAAAGCCACGTAGTTCTACCTATTTTAGGTAGTTCCCTTAATTTAGGTAGTTCTCTTAATTAATTGATATGTTGATCGACACGCTAATCATTTAACTGTATATTACATTTTATTACTATATATCATTTTATATATATATATATATCAAAACGAATCAAATCGAACAACGTTTTATCAAAACAAATTAAATCGAACAACGTTTCATCAAAACGAATCGTAATCAAATATACGTTTTATTCAAACCAATTCGTAATCAATTAAATAGCTTTAACAAACCAACTCGTAATCAATCAAACGTAAAACATTATAATTCGAATCATCAAGCAATTTCAAAACGTAATACAAAATTTGCATATGTGTGTCCATCCTCGTAGTCCACCCATGTAGCTTATCATAACATCAATCATATCAATAATCAAGATATCACATTCATATCTCGCCTTGCCTAACGTTAGGACTACCAGCCGTGCACTCTAGCCATACCGCCCTTAGGTATGGTCTTACAATTACAACCCCTACCCCGGACAATCCTAAATGCACAAAACCGTCAAAATATCACAACATAAAAATTCATATTTGGATTTCGATCCAAATCACATAAATACTAACAACAACTGAATCAGCTTTCTCAGTCCAAAAACAATTCGCATAAATTCATCGAAATCATTTGCTCGATCCAATTTTTAAAGTATCACAATCATAAATAATCATTCTCCAAATAATTATTCTCCATTCAAAATCGAGAGTATTCAAATATTTTAATAAACAATTAAAACCAAAAATATTCAAAATCGCTTAAATATGATATAAATAATTTAAACTAAATTTTAAACCGAATATTTTTATGAAACTTAATTTTATCGGTCACCGGAATAGTTATTTATTACTGGAATAGTTACATATAATACTAAACCGGTATCATTATTTTAGACCGAATATACCGTTAGACTCGTTATATTATCATAAGTCTATTCGTACAAATTTTATATTCAAATTCTTATACAAATTTTATATTCTACTTTACACCGACTCTAACTGGCAAATATCGATATTAGTCCTTCTAATTTATAACTTATTTTAATTCGATAATTTAACATCACTTAATTATTATATAATTTTAAATTTTAAACCAACATTTTTATCAGAATATTTATGTTCGTCACCGAAATTGTAAACTGTAACACTAAACTGATATCGTTAATTCTGACCGAAGGTTCAGTTAGACTCATGACACCGTTAAGAGTCTATCCATACGGTTCTTACTTTCAATTCCTTTATATTATTATCATTATCATTATTATTCAATATATACAAATTTAAACGGTAATAATTTAATAATTAAATAGTGTCAAATCTTTTCCGTAACCGAAACCTCTAATTGATCGTCTATTAAATTCTTTCCGTGACCGTAATCGAAACCTCTAATTGTACATATATTTTAATATGAAACTGTCTAACTAGAACCTTATATAAAAAAAATATATTAATATTACCTCAATTAACCATGTTAATAATATATACATATATAATTGGTATTTCGTATTTCGTATTTCGAAACATAATTAAGAGATTAGTTCATTCAACACCCATTTAATAATGGTATTGTAAAATGTAGAATTCAATTAAATAATCAAGTTTATAAAAAAAATTCCTTTGATATATATATATATATATATAGAAGTTCATAGTTACTTACCTAGCAATTTAAAGAATGAGATATGCACCATTCACTTCCATTCATAAACTTTGCAGTCTCTCATTCCTCCCTTTCTTTTATTCTCTTATTTCTCTTTTAGGTAAAAACAACATTCATTTCTATATTTCAAGTATGATAACTTTTCATCTCTTACTCTATTTATAACATATGTTACTCTTTCTTTTTAATAATAATTTGACACATTCATGACACATGTCACTTTTCTTCATTTTTGTTAATAATAATTTGACACATCTATCACACATGTCACTTTTTTTTTTTTATTAATAGTAATAATAGATAATTACTTACAGTTTTTTTAAATGAGAAAATTTACTTAAAATCATGACCATCAATGGGTAAATTACATACGTGGTGTACAACCTTTACCCTAAATCACACTTTGATGTACAACCAAAATTTTGTCACACTAAACCGTACAAACTTCAGGTGACCTCCCACTAAAGTGTACATCCGGTTTTTATGACCAGTCAACACTGGTCAAAGTTGCCACATCATCATTTTTCATTATAGTATTAAAAAAAGTGGGACCCACTCTTTATAGAATTAATAAAATAGCATTATCCCTTATGAAAATTACTAAATTATCATCATCTTCTTCCTTCAACTCCTCTCTCTTTCTCTCTCTCTCTTTCTACCATTTCTCTCTCACTCATCTCTACCACTACCATTTCTCACTCACTCCTCTCTCTCTCTCTCTCTCTCCCACATATTGCCCGGTAAAACTAAAATGGTCTTTTCTAGCTACCAAAAATAGCATGCATGTCACACCCGACCCTAAAGGGCATCGGGTATGAAGGGAAAACAGGATAACGAATTTTTAACAGACTGAAAGACTAAACTATTTTCTAATAGATAAAAATTAATTCGGACTACCTAAAGTTTTATTAATTATTTGGCTTGGACTTGATAATTCTATCAAGCTTCCTACGTATCCCGAACATCTTTGAATCTTTAAATCGAGAATCAAAGCCACGTAGTTCTACCTATTTTAGGTAGTTCTCTTCAATTAGGTAGTTCTCTTCACTTATGAACTCATTTTAACTTATTGATACGTTAATTGACACACTGATAACTTAATTGTATATTTTCCTTTATTACTATATAATTTAATATATATATAAATCATTTTTATCAAAACGAATCAAATCGAACAATGTGTCATCAAATGCAATCAAATCGAACAACGTTTTATCAAAACGAATCAAATCGAACAACGTTTCATCAAAACAATTCGTAAACAAATAAACGTTTTATCAATCCAATTCGTTTACAAACTGCTTTAACAAACCAACTCGTAATCAAATAGATTGCTTTAACAAACCAACTTGTATTCAATCAAACGTAAAACAAATCAAATGTAAACTTTATGTGTCCATCCTCGAATTCCACCCGTGTAGCTTATCATAACATCAATCATATCAATAATCGAGATATCTCATTCATATCTCGCCTTCCCTAACGTTAGGACTACCAGCCGTGCACTCTGGCCATACCGCACTTATGTATGGTCTTACAACTTACAACTCCTACCCCGGGCAATCCTAGATGGACAAAACCATTTTTCTATCTTTCAAATATCGCAACACAAAAATCACATTTGGACTTCAATCCAAATCACAAAAATATTAACAACAACCGAATCAGCTTTCTCAATCCAAAAACAAGTCGTATAAGATTGTCAAATTCATTTCTCGACCGAATTTTCAAAATACCACGATAATAAATAATTATTCTTCAAATAATCAAAATCAAAAGTATATAAATATTTTAAAATAATATATCTTAACCAAATATTCAAAGTCACTTAAATAATTTAAAACTGAAACTTATTTTTATCTGTTACCGAAATAGCTATTTTAGACCGAATATAGTGTTAGACTCATTATATTATCATAAGTCTATTTTTACTAATTATATATTCAAATTCGTGTGCCAATTGTATATTCAATTATATATTTTACTATACCGGCTCTAATTGGTAAATATCGGTATTAGTCCTTCTAGTTTATAACTTATTTTAATTCGACAATCTAAAGCCAATTAAATATTATACAAGTAAATTTTAAACTAAACACTTTTATCGGACTATTCTCGTTTGTCATCGAAATTGTAACGTATAAACTAAACTGATATCGTTAATTCCAACCGAAGGTTCAGTTAGATTTGTGACAATGCTACGAGTCTATCCGTAGCAATTTTATATTCAAACACTTATACAAATTTTATATTAATACAATATAGTAATTTAAACCAACGTTGTTAATTTGGACACTGATATATCTCTAACCTCGTGGCGCTGTTAAAAGCATATTAATATCGAGTTAAATTTCAATTCGATAAATATAAAGCACAATTGTTTAAGATTTTATATTTTTATTAGTAACCTATAGACTTTACCAATTACAACTTATAAACCTGTTAAAATTTGACAAATACTAAAACCAGACTTACTCAAAATCTATTTAAAATAGAATTATCGGAATGTCGTCGCCGGTCATCGAAAATTAATCGGTGTTTCAAAACATCGTTGTCGATCACCAAAAATTAATCGACGTGCTCCGTTGTCAGCCGAAAACGTTTTTCCCCGAAAACCTCCTTAACCCAAAATTTCATATATACAAAAAGCATATTTTTTTTTCCTTTTCCTTTTTCCTCCTCTGATAACCATCTTTCCTCCTAATTTAAACCATCTTCCTCTCATTTATATTGAATGTTTGTTTTTTCTTTTTTTTTTCTTTATATACATTTTTGAGAAATTAAATTGATACAAAGTCTTCAAAATTTCAATGAGTGCCACGTATATCATCATATGTACATAAATTGACAAGTGGTTTTAATACACTTTAAGTTGATGCCACGTTTTTTCTATTCATTTATTTGTTTATTTTTTTATTATTATCACATGAAATTAAATGTTAAAAATACAAACTATACATATAAATTATACATATGATTTCTAAATTGGATGAATAATGATTTTGGTCCTTTTAGTTTATAAATGTTTATAAAAATTACTCAAAACTTTTAATTTACATCTAAAAACATTAAATTAAACCCATTAGTATATTTAAATTCGTAACTAATTAATACTCTAAAATCTATATCGAAAATTTTTAGACACGGAAGTGACAATGCATTTCAAGGGAACTTTTAGTAGATGTCAAACTTAAATAATAAATTCGGAATAAAGGTAATGTGAGACTTGTTGAGTTAGAGAGTTTGTCTCACCTTTCAACTTTAGAAATTCAAATTGTAAATGCTAAGTTGATACCATAAGGCTGCAGGTTCTTTCATGGGTTGAGAAGTTATAAAATATCCATAGGCGTTGAATGGGGTGATTGGGAGGGAACGATGAAAGTTCGAGGACGCTAAAGCTAAAGCTAGAAACAATCATTGCAAGGTTATGACTTGCAATAACTAAATGTTGCTTCCTTTCACAAATTTGTTCATCTTTTCATAAACTTGACAGCATTTTCACAATCGAGTCCTGTAATAATGATAGCATAACATGATTGTACGGTTTCTAATCAGAATTGAACTCTAAATACATTATATATGCTGATCGATCAGGACAATAATAACTTTCTACAAATTCCTCAACTTGAAAACCGAGCTTCTTGTACAGGCTAATGGCAGCAGTATTCAAGGAATCAACATGCAATGATATTCGCTGCACCTTTCTACTTCTGCATTTCTCAATCGCAGCTTTCATCAATGCCTCTCCATGTCCTTGCTTTCTGTATGTCTCCTGCACTGTTTATTTTCCATAGAAAATTCTCAGAGTAATTTCATCGAACATGTTATGGGCATGTTAAAAATAAGATATAAAAAATAAGTAAGAGGATATGAACCTGCAAGTTTAATGATAGAAGCGAACAAAGAAGAGGGCCAAGTATACATCACATATCCAATAATGTTTTCATTCGTCTCCAAATAGATCAATCCTGAATTCTTCTTTTCAGTTTTACTGGGCAATATATGTGGGGGGAGAAGAGTGAGAGAGAAATGGTAGAGAAAGAGGAGTTGAAGGAACAAGATGGGGTAATTTAGTAATTTTCATAAGAGATAATGCTATTTTGATAATTCTATAAAGAGTGGATCCTATTTTTTTAATATTATAATAAAAAATGATGATGTGGCAACTTTGACCAGCGTTGACCGGTCATAAAAACCGGCTGTAAATGTTATATACCACGTATGTAATTTACCCGACCATCAAATATTATGTATTATGTATTATTATTATTATTATTTTCCAATCTAAACACTTCTCAATTTTTATTTTTGATTTAATTACATAAATAGTGGACTTATTCACCATAATAAACTTTTCTCTTTTTTTTATTCTTTTAATTACAAATTTGTATACTTACGTATATGTAGTTTGGTAATTGATAAAATATTGATTTTGGTCTTTAAATTTATAAATATATATAAAACTTGTCCAAAACTCTTAATTTACACCTAAAAACATTAAATTGAACCTAATATTATACTTAAATTCATAAATATTTAACACTTCAAAAGATATATATTATAACCTATATCGGGGTACAAAAATTGAAACTTTTGGATACGGACGTGACAGTAACTGTCCACCGATTGGTATGCATTACTCAGTCGATGCTCACACGCAACTTTGCATGCATGTTTACAAGGAAACTAAGAAAGTTGCCAGTTTCTGCACATGCATGTTCTTTCATTTAAGTCCATAACCCCCTCTTTTGTTCGATCTTTGATATGAAATATGTGTGCGTTTATTCCGTTAAACGTACAAATGATAGCTTTATCAACATGACTCATCATCTTCTTTTCAGTCCAATACAACAAATGTGTTTGTCGTGATCATGAAAGTCAAAGTTGTTATGTTAAAGTTCCATAAAATAACATATCTGAAATGTATACCTACCAATTGATGTCTCTCGTAAAACCATCATTGTAGAATGGATCTAATATACTCTGCCAACATTATGATAGGTAAACATTTTCCCACCACCATAACCGTGTTCCATGACTCTGCTATGTTTATTGTCATCATGTTATACTGACGGGTATGAAAGTATGCACGTGACCATTTCTCGACGCCGGCTTGCTCTAAATATTCTACTGCTGGGCCATGTAGTTGCCGAAGTCGAGAAATTGCCCTGTTAAAACCAGAAACTCTATAATATTCAGTAGCTCGCTAGTACACCACATCTATCTTTCTAATTTTATAGAATCTAGCTTTCACATCCATTCTCAGATGTCGACAACAACATCCATGTATCACATTTGGAAGCACTCAATTCACGATATAATCAATTCACTTGTGCCTATCCGATATTATGACAAAACTCTCTACATCCCCAATACATTCTTTAAGCTTGGTCATAGACCGAATCCATGCGTCATTGCTTTCATTTGGTCCAGTCCCAAAAGAAATAGGATAAATTTGGTCATTACCATCTTTGCCAACTGCAACGTATAATTAATCGAGATATTTACCTTTTAAAGACACTTCATCAACACAAATAACATGTTCAATATGTTCTTTAAATGCTCGAAGTGAAGGAACCATCACCAAAAAGAAGTACTTGAAGTGATGATCATCATCAGTTTGAATATGTGTCATCATACTTGGATTGCATTTTTCAAGGTCTCGCAGTAGTCTGGTAACAATACAAATGACTCTTCCGATGAACCCCCGTCTTCTAACACCCAACATCTTGCTCTCCAAGCTTTCATGTAAGACATGTTGATTTTATATACTTTCTCAAAATCTTCAACAATGTCCTTTGATTGATACACCCTATCATCGAGATCAACCTTATCCGTAATTAGTAGACCGACAACTCATTTCCCCGCTTGCATATGATGTGGTAACATTTGATCTCTAGCACATACATGTTTGTTCATTTCATCCATTCTCCAAAGCCTAAACATATCGGAATTGGGTATCTCAATACCTCTAGTCCACCATTTACATGTCTCATCATGCTTACATCTAACTTCAAACATGGACTTGTTAGACTTGTACACTCTCCATTCGAACATGTTTTTAATTGCGTATTTTCCAAGTGCATATTTCTATTCTTATTTGTTTGAGAATATATCATTCACCTTTAAACCGACAACCCCTTTTGATGTACCAGATTCAATAAGAAGCACGTGTGCATTATGGACCTCTAGTAGCCATCAAAATGGATCAGTCCTCTTTCTTCTTCTTTCTTAATCATCCGCCTCATAGATACTTAATGGTACATGGCCAACTCATGCATTGGTTTCGAGAACACCTTCACCACAAGATTGTTTCTTAGGGATATATTGTTCATCATATACCGTTTATTTGTTTACCGTTTCTTTGGGGTCAAAATGACAAAGTATATTCTTCATATACCGTTTCTCCGGATAAAAAAATAGATTCAAGCTAATATCATTTAAACAAAGTTTGGATGTGAGGTTGAAATCAATGATATTTTCTTTACCTAGTCGGTGAGTTTCAAATTCAACGGTGGTGTCAAATGCAACGGTGGCATCATAACTTGATTGAAAATATTATCTATCTTCATAGCTCGCAGTAGTTGTGCATCTATTGTTCGTGGTTCAAAATTAACATACAATGGGATAACATCGCTTGGATTCATTCAATCGATCATAACTACTATCCAAAGAACTTTGTTAAACGATGTTGAATCAATACGTGCAGAAGTGTAGACTCTCTCTTGAAGCATTTCGAAGTTGATTTTTGTTGAAAATCGAAGCAACTTTGATTTACCCCCTCGTATATCAAGGCTTTTCCTATGGTTGTCCATTAGACGTTCCATATGATCACACACAAGAAATGATCAGTTGACATATTGCTACTATTAAAAAACAAAGACATTGTCAAACAATATTAAAGACAAGAGCTCAAAAGATATGTGCTCGTAGTTACTTGAACTGCGAAGCAGATTATACAATCGCGAAGTCGCAGTCTTTCGCGGTTTAGGTGAACAGCGAACCCTATGTTAGGTTTGGCTTCGCGGTTTAGGTAATCCATGAAACCTTATAATAGCTTCACAATTTACGACTCTATGAAGCAAAATCGTCAACCGCGAAGCCATTAGGTAACATCAAAACTCCAAATATTTGCAAACTAACTTCAAATGCACAAAAGTAACCAGCTCAAAGGGATTTATGTACGTAAAATCAATACAATACGTATATAAAGAGGTTGGATTTTGGATTGATGTATGAAATTGAAAGCTTGACAATTAATAAAAGGAAGGAAGAAAGGAAGAAAATAAAGAAGAAAGAAGAAGAAAAAGCTAAATTGTTATATATATATATATATATGAAGGATATTTTAGGAGAGTCATAACTTAAATAGTCTAGATATGCAAGTATTGTGTAATGAGTCTAAATATGTAAATGAATCTCCAAATTGAATCGGTTTTATAATTTACTCTTATATATAATATTTAGTTTTTTTTAGGTTTAATTAATTTTTTTTATTAAAACTAAACTGATAACTGAAAATTTCATAAAATAATGATCAAATCAACTTAAAAATATAAAATAAACGAAATTGAAAATATTAGAAAATTCGGATCATAACCAAACTAAAAGTTAAAAAAAAAACCAAAATTTTACTTATATGAAAGTTTCAACATATATTAATAACCTAAATTGATGATTTCAAAATGTTAGATACGTAATTGGTTTTCAGGATATAAATCGAGAATCTAATTGATTTTCAAAGTCTAAATTAAGGATCTAATCGATAATTGTGGCAATTTTGTTGTAAATTTGGATACTGTTATGATTTTAACGTTGTTATTGTGGCAATCTTGTTGTAAATTTTGATAATGTCATGATTTTAATATTAGAATCTGTTGTTGTTTGGTATTTTTTGTTATATACCACTTCGCGAAGTAGTTTCAAAATATATCCAGACTTTGCATATGCTAATTAAAATCATCAAATAAACAAAACATTACCTTCATAGGCTTTGCATATGCTAAGTAAACATTTCCGCTGGTAAACCGTCGGTAAGTTATATTTCCGACAGATTTTAGTATCTTACCGAAGGATTTTTCCGCCGGTAATTTACGATTTTTTTGTAGTGTTAAATTCATCAAGTATACCCATCGTTTAGCTTCACATATGATCGAATCTGCGAAATCAGAAGGGAGAGAGACAGACGCGCGTAAATATTGAAGGTATTATGGAAAAGTCATATAAAAACAGTGTAGATATGTAATAGGTTGAGTAAATAGGTTAAATATATAAATAGATTCTTATTTGACCTAGTTTTGTAATTTACCCTAATTTAAAAAGTTAAGAACCTAATTAATTCTAAAGTATAAATCAGAGAAGTAATTAGCTTTTATTAATTTTTTGTTTTTTTTTGACAAAGACCTAATTGGACTTTAAGAGAAAAGAACGAATTAGAAATCAAGAGACAATATTTAAATATAGAAAAGAACGGGCAAAGTGGTGATGTGATGTCACATACATACTCCACACCAGCCTCAGGTGTCGGTGTAAGCTTTGAAAAGAAAGGACAAATCCGTAATTAAGAAAGAAGTGAAAGGCAAAAGTATAAACCTAACTGTCTTGATATAATAATAATAATAATATAATATTATTGCAATCTATTATTTTCCCGCGGCTTTGAACGCGGCATTCCTCTTGGCTTTTCTGTCGCTTTCTTGTATTTTATGATGACATTTTAATATGGGAATGTGATTATATAATAGAGAAAAAGCAAAAAACTATAATAATAAGAATAATAATATTAATAGCAAGAGAGATAAATTAATACAGAAACCGTTTTGTTGGCTTGTTTACTCAACAAGGGCGTGATCCCATTCAGTCTACAATTTTTCTCAACTTCACTCACTTCCTCTACTCACTTCACAGAAGAAGAAGAAAGGTAATGCAATCGATCATCTCTACTCTCCAATGGTAACAACATTAATATGCCAAATTATTTTTGTTTCCTTTATGCATAACATTGATTTTTACTTCCAATATTCTTCAGTTCAAGGAGGAAGCAAGATCTCTTTAATTTGGCATCGGAGAGGAGTGATTTGAATTTGCCATGGAATTGGGCAGAAAATGGCAGAAATTAGCTAGCGAATGCGCGAGGAGATTATCAATATGAAGTTTTATATTTCCACCGCCGGGATTAAAAGAGTCACCATATCGAACTCAGGCGCTGGCGGAATTGGCGGTGGGAAACTATCGACGGTGGCGGCCAGTCGCCGGATTTCGACCCGGGTACTTTTGCCGGCGTTGCTTGTGCTTGCAATCGTTTTACCCTTCCTTTTTGTTAGAATTGCATTTTTGGTACTTGAATCTGCCGCTACCTGCAATTCTTCCGTAGGTAAAAATAATTTCAAATCGTGAATTGGTTTTTAAATTATTTTTCAGATTTTAAAATAAATTTAGGGAAAATAATACATATAAGTTTAATTTTGCTGTGGAATTCCTCAAATTTGGTTGCTGCTCAAATTTCATTTTCCTAAATTTATTTATTTACTTATTATTTTTCATTTTCGCAGGTTGTATAGGATGGAGCTTTTTAGGCGGGAGTGACACATCTATGGTAAGTGACGTTTGATAATGACATAATTACCCTTGTCCAAAATCATTTACTAGTGTTTTTTTTTCCAATGCGGATATGGATAGGTATAGAAATAAATGATTAAAATAGGGATTAAAATAAGATAATAAGATTTATTATTTCATCCTTTGCCATATAGAGTAGGATATGAATAGAGATAAAAAAATATATTTTATTATATTTTGAAAGTATATTTTATTATATTATCTCTATTTAAATTTTAATAAATTAAATTTAAGTAATATCATTCCATATTAGTACTATATTGACTAAATTTAAATTTTAAATTTCCAGAAAAGTTATTACCATATTTCCAACAAAATTAATAGAAAGCAATTACAATTCTATATTTATCTCCAATAAAAAAATGTAAAGATGCCACTAATTTTTCTATATAATTTTTTTTTTTTAAAGATGCTAAGCATTTTTTTTTTGAACGGAACTTACAAAGACTTCAGGTGAAATTATATATCTGAAGATGAAATTATATATTTTAGTAAGGATAAATTAGACTTTTCATAAAATTTAAGTTATCCCACGTTGTTATACCTATCCCCATTGGTATAGTCACTTTCAAATTTGTATGGATGTCTCACCATCTAGGTTCTCTATAACAAGTGCCTAGTTGGTTCACTATATATATATATATATATAAAACCCTAATACATCAAAAGCCTCAATTTGCTTAACATAATATATTTGTCATGTTTAATGTAACATATTTTCCTTAAACTTGTTTATAATACTCCATTAGTCCCTAAACTTGTTTGAGCGATATACATTTTATTTTGTTTGTAAATATATTCAAAACTTAAAAACAAAAAACCTAATACATAATTCTAAGTTTTTAAAACAAATTAACTTTCTATTTTGTACATTTTTATGACATTTTTATAAATTTAGGGATTTAATCATAACATTTTAAATAAGTTTAAAGGACTAATAAGACACCGTGTAAGTTTAGAAGACTAATCAAATTTTTTTGGACAAGTTCAAGAGTCAACGAATATATTAAGCCGATTATAAACAACGAACAAATTTTCAAAAAGACCTGAGAGTATTGTAAAATTTATCCCTGGAAATTCCTAAAATATTACTCTTTTCTATGTACATTTCAGTTGTAAATTCCAAAAATATTCTTAGCTATCTCAGAGTTTTTAATTCAATGTTTTTCATAGGGGTAATAAATTTATAAACAGAAACAAAAATCTGAAATTATAAAATGTGATTAAAGCACATTGTTGTTTTGTTTAGTATGAATTTCACCTCGTATATTTTTACAGTCACATGTCTACTGTAAAATTTCTCATTGGGGATTAGCTTCTGACATTGAGAAATGGTAATCAATGAAATTGGACGATGGCGTTTTGGTCATCTGACATGAATATTTAAAGTTATTGAGGGAAGAGTATATGGATATACTCGTCGTTTTGGGGCTGTCGGCATCTGGAGTTGCTTTCAAGTCCATGTGGCCAGTTTTCCAGCAATCATAATATTCTCCTCCACCTCCACTTGGAATTTGTTTATTCACAACACATCACGGGAAAGGAAAGGAAATTCAATTATTGGTGGGCTAATTATTATTTGCTCCTTCCAACTTTCTCCCACTACCAACTTCTGTAGAGAGTATAATGAACTTTTGTTTGGGGGTGAAATAAGTGAAAAAAAATAAGAGGTATTCCGAAACAATTTAACTTGATACGTCAGCTTACGCCAACACGTTATAGTCTTATCAGCCGTTTATTTGATAGATTATAACAGGATATGTGATTGTTCTTTATTATAGAAGTTGAGCGAGGAGCTGACAAGAGCGTTGGTAGAGGCCAAAGAAGGTGGGACTCATGATGATGGAATGGATGATACAGTAGAATCATTCAATGAACTCGTGAACAGAGTGACGTCTGAAAGACAAGACATAAAGACATTTGCGTTTAGGACAAAGGCCATGGTACTTCTGTACACTTAATTTACTCTTTGCATTAGCTACTTTACTGCTTCTCGCATACCTTTTATTATTTCTACTCATAGTATTATGAATTTTATTGGTACAATTTATTCTTGGCTTTTTCTCGCCTTTCATTTTTTAGGCTAATTCAGTAAAAAGTGCCAAGTCCAAGGATCAATTTGATATCTAAAATTTATTTTTGGAGCAAATTGACTGTGCTAGTTAAAGTGTAATTGACCCTTTTTGCAAATATTTATTTATAGTTTTGCACTATGCATTCTTGGCATATATGGGTGGGTATAATTTTATATCCAAGTCAACACTCGATATCATGAATTGGTAAATGCTGCCTCGTGCATATGCATTTCTGTTTAAAATAATTTGATTAGTGCTTTAGTTATAATCATTCTATGAGAAGCAAAGCATATTAACTTCTGTTGCCATTAATTATCTCTCTAATTTAAGTCAAATATTTTGGTAGAACCATTATGTTGTTTTCTGGCAATTATGGCCATCTAATGTTTACTTACTCGCTGGGGAGACTGGTGGGTAGATATTTCTGTAACCAAAACCTGTGCAGTCTCAGCAATTTTTAACACCATTAGAGAATGCTTTTGCTTCATTTATGACAACCCAATTACTTCCAAAATGCTTATCTATACGAATGAGGTCCCTACCTTTTGAGTTGGACGTATACCTACAACCTAAAACCTAGGGCTTATCTTTAAGTTTGTTCTACCAAGATTTATTTGCAACAATTATTTATTTTCCTAAAAAGCAGAAAACTTTCAGCTTGTTACCATGCATAAGCATGATATAATGATGGTTATATATATATATATATATATATATATATATATATATGCAAAAGAAAGTTGAAAGGCTTGTTGGTTGAACTCGTGCTACTTTTGCATCACTTGCTAGAATCCTAATACGAAGTTGGTTTGGCATATCTTTCCCTAAGTCCATGTCTGGACCACTGGGTTTGGACATCAAAAAAGGGGTTTGTTTGTTTGCTTGCATATCCTTGTCATGAATACTTTGTGATCATTTTCATATTTTATGTTATAATTTCATTATGAAATGAAAGTGACTTGAGATTCTCAGAACAAATTTCATGAAAGATGTTTAGATGGATGTTAAGTATGTGTATAACTATTAGGATCAATATTTACAACGAATTAGCAGCACTTGAATTTAGTAACATTAAATTAGTAATATTTACACCTCTTGTATTAAATTAGTGTCCATATAGGATACTGATAGAAACAGGATAGAAACTATAGTATATTGATAAACATTCTCAAGTAAAGAAAAACATTAGGGAATGGAAAGCGATTACACGAAAGAACAAAAGATAAAAATGGGCTGAGCCTAAACTCAACACCTGTAGGAAGATATTCTTCCCTCTCTACTCAATGAGCAGAGAGCGCAACTCAAAAGAGCCACATAAACTTAAATTCCAATACCTTTTCCTTCTCACGCTATACTTTAAATAAAGCTCTCTTTCTCCTATAACTAACTCTCTAGGCTCCAAATCACGTCTCCCTTAATTTCTGTATTACCCTTTATTTCCATTAGCATATTCATTACCCACCTCTTTAAAGAAGTCTTGTCCTCGAGATTGTACAACCAAATACTTCACTCCTGAGCACAACCAGAGATGAGATGGGATAGTGTTATGGTCCTATGATCTAGTTGTAGGAAGGGTATGATTTCTAGTTAGTTTGTTAAGGGCCCAGTTAGAACGCTTCTATCTCTTGAAGTTAAGTGCTTGTTATAGAGAACCCTTCGATCTCTTTTAGAACTTGTTGCTGAAAAATACTGTTTTTCTTTCATTAGTTCTTTTCATATAAATAGTACACAAGCCATACAAACTGCTGTGAAGCAGCTACCAAGAGCAATAACTGCAATAAACTGCAATAGTAATCTTGCCAAGAGGGGACATGCAATTGTAGTACAAATACAAACTTAGAATAAGCTCTTGCATAAATATTGACCCATAAGCAAGGGCATAGGACACATAATACACATATTAATAATGCCTGCTGCACAAAACATAACTCCGCCCCTAAGAATGGAGCTTGTGCGCCAGCGACAAGGATAATAAGCCACAAGGGCATGATCAATCCATGATGATTGCAGAAAGCTGTCTCTGCAACATCATCCGGTATCATAAAATTTTTCCTTCACTATTTGTGCATTGAAAGCCCAATAATCAATGCCAAACCTCCATGTATTGTCTGTCTTTTCTACTAACAACATTGGTGAGTGGCGGAGCCAGGACTTAATCCTCAAAGGGGCTCCACCATGAAAAGGCCTGCGACGGGCCGAAGGCGACTGAAGCTAAGCGGTGGCAGCTGACGATTCTCTCCTCTATTTTGCTCATGGTCATTGGTTTTTGCCTTCATAGTTGTTTCGATTCTAATTGGAGATTCTGAATTGAATTTTCAGTTTTATTATTTTGTAAATATCTAGGAACAAAATGATTAATAACAATAACGAAAATATGTAATTTTATTGATATATCGTTGCGTTCTTTGTGGGATGAATATTTTTTGATACCCCTTTTTTCGTTTGTTGATTTAAACTGACTAGCTTTTTTTCATTTATTTTTATATTGATTTATTTGTTGATTTCCTTTGTTGTAAAAAATGAAAAGAAAGAGTTATCTCTTGCACTTGTTGTAATGTGTTATGGCTGCATGCTTGTCATGTGTTTGTTTGGTAGTTGTATTTATTACTAGTTCAGTTTTTATATTTAACATATGCTCCATATATTCTGCTTTTGTTAACAAAATTTAACCATGAAAGTTGTTGCTCATACTTTCATATATCATCGTATGCATCTATTTCTTCTTCCATATATTCAAACCTCCAAATCCAATTCAACATTCAAACCTCCAAATCCAATTCAATCTCCTCCCAAAACATAGAGCAGGATTCTTCACTTCATTTTACTCAACATTTTCGACTCGAATTAAAGGTAGTAACCGATTACCAAACCGATAACCAAACCGGAACTTTAATTTGGTTCGTTTATTTTTACTCTTTGGTTTGGTTCGGTTTAATTTAGATGAAGTTTGGTAATCGGTTCGGTTATTCCGTAAAAAAATCGGTTTCCGAACCGAAATTTATATATAAATAAAAAAATCATAATCTTATTTTATATCCCGTGAACCCAAGTATATGTACATGTGTACTTAGTTTTGAATATGCCAAATCAATGCTAACTAACTTCGATTAAGTTCAAATTTATAAAAAATTACAATGTTTTTTTATAAAAAAAATATATTTTCTTATATAAAAATCTATAATTTTAAACATTAGAAATTTACATATTTTGGTTATTCGATTGGTAATCGAACCGAACCGAAAATTTTCAGTTAATTGATAATTGGTTACCATTTCTTCGGTTTCTGAAATATAGTTTATTTCAGTTCGGTAAACCGATAGTTCCCTTCAGTTAGTAACCGAACTGATGTTCACCCCAACACATCCATTTAGCTTGTTACATGTTCATTCCCAGCAATGGCTGGGGTCGCTACAAGCAGCACGCCCACTATGGCTCCATGGGGAGGAAGCCCCCATTCAGAGGCCTTTCAAGCGGCTGGGGGTCAACTCACCCTTCGTGTCTGCCACTGACACTGGCGATGATCTAGGAAGGGATTATGATCGGTATAACTCTGCACCTGTATGGGTTGCATGTTTTGAAGACCCGTGACAATAAGGGTAGAGTCTTCGGGTTCATGCATCCCCAAATTGTGTTAGATATATAAATAATCCTATTAGGATTATTTACATATCTAACAAATTGGAATCGGTGTCTTGTTTCATCATATGTAATTCTCTTTCTTTAGTGTTAGTTTCTAGTTCTTTATTAGAGTTTGATTCTCCTTCACTACAGTCGGATTCGATACTTCAAACTCCTTGTTTCGGATTAGTCAACCTTGATTTAGCCATGTAATGCACCAAACTTTTGAGCCCCTTCATCAATTCGTTTTGTTTGGCTTGAAACAGACGTTCCCTTTCTCTGTATTCTGTCCCCTGCAATCTTTTTGATACATGGCCATGAATGCTTGAAACCGTTGCTGCAGTTTGTTAAAGTCACGCATAACTTCAGGCTCTGATACCAAGTTCTTATGGTCCTAGGATCTAGTTATAGGAAGGGTATGATTTTCTGATTAGTTTGTTAATGGCTCGTTTAGAGAGAACCCTTGGATCTCTTGAAGTTAAGGGTGAGAACCCTTCAATCTCTTTTAGAACTTGTTGCTGGAAAATATTATCTTTTCTCATATAAATAGCATACAATTGCTCTTGCCAATAGGGGACAGACAGTTATAGTGCAAATACACACTTATAGGACACATATTAATACACACATGACTAATACTATGAGCTGCTGCACGCAACCGATAGGGTGTACCAAAACACTTCATTGAAGCTTGAACTTGTTCTTTTGTCGTCAACAACCCACCAATTTGCATTCTACTTGTGACCAGATTAAAGGAATATTGCTTCCAAAGCCCAACAGGACTCCTGACATTAGGTTGGTTTCATGGCCTGTGGAATTGGTGAGAGCTAGTATGTATGGTAGCTTGTAATTCTTATAGGATGGCATCATCCACACAGTAACATGATGAACAACTAATCCATGATGAACAACTGGTCTGTTCCTCATCAATAATATCCTTGAATGCATCAACTTTGCCAATTAAGATTATAGTCTTCAAACTGATATTGGAAGACCAGTTGTTGCTGGCAAGCCATAGAATACAAGTAGTGTAGCCCATGTGACTGTCTCGAAGAAACTGATCAACATCCTCAATGGAACCTCCAACAATTGATTCTGAATTTTATAACTGCCAACACCTAAATGATAGAAACACTAACAGTGATTCACAAATAAAAGAAATAGTGACGGAGAATAGATAGAAGAAGAGAATGGGAGCTGTTATTCAATAATCTGAAAATGGAAAGACACAAACAAGAAAGGCTAAAGCCCCACAGTAAGAACCTTCTCTCTCCACACTAGGTAGAGCTCTGCATTTTCAACAGATGAGAATGCAAAACAGCCTATTCTCTCCTTAAGAAACGTTACTCGTATACCAAGAACACTACCCGGGGTTGTAACTAACTAGTTCCACGAGTGGGTAGTCTACCCCTAGGCCCTATCTGCTAGCTCACCAGTAGGTTGTAACTAACTAGTTCCACCTCACACCCCTGTTCCTGTTGCTCTTTTCTTGTACGGGTATAAACCTTTGATTCTCTAGGCCCATGTGAGTTATGATCTGTAGTTCACCATTAGTACCTTGTTCTCTATCAGATACACCATTCGTGAGTAGCTTGTGAACCCTCAGTTTAGGCAAATCTGAAAGTGACCAATGTGCTGCTCTTGTAACTCTGACAAATAGATGTCATTTGTTTCCCTCTTGTAGTTTGTTCTGTTCATAAAATGTTGTTCTAATTGCTGCACCATTTATTGAAAGTATATTGCAAAGGGAAAATATATTTTGCAATGCTAAAGCACCATTCAGCTCCTAAACGTCTTTATATTTCTCATTGAGCCACTGCCAATCTTTTAAATTTTATTTGGGTCAGAGATTTTTTACTTCTCATGCATTGTGTACTTCTATAACCAAATTTAACAAATCCTTTGATTGCTTGATTTAGATTCTGTATGGATTTTGAACTTTAACAAAATGTTTGTCTTCCTTTCCTATATATGTATATATATGCGGATATATATGTACTTGTTTTGTCAAATTTTTATTATTGTTTTTGACGTTGGTGACTGAATTAAATTGAAATTGAAATTAAATTTTGTAAATTTCTCCTCAGACCAAATGCAGTCTAATAATAGATTGGCTTCACCAAAAAAAATAAAAATAAAAAGAAAGTGTCAAGTTCAAGGATGGAATACTATCCTTTTCCCATTTCAAGTAACAAGTACTAAATCAGAGGGAAATATGTATATATTAGAAGCAGCAAACTATGCAATTTACAGATTGATTGCCCATATGGGTTCATTAATTTAGTTCATATCAGTCTTACAAGTGATGGTTTTACTCTTGGAAAATGGCATTTTTACCACTAGGCCCAATTTTTGATTTATTATACTAATAGGAGTCAATGGCAATGTCATAAATGTCTATGATTGTGTTTGTGTAGAGTAATTTATCTTTTATTGGAGCAGTATGTATATTACTCCTCTTCCAATTAAGGTCTGTCGCATATACTAGGACTTGAACTAGCTTAAGCGATTTGAAATCCTTCATCACTCAATCTAACCTTAGTTGGTGTATGTATAAGACTTGCAATTACAGCTAAAAAATGACAACCTGTTCCACGTAGTATGAATCTTGTCTTTATCTAGTTTTTGACTTTCCTAAATTGTATTCCAAAATCTAATTGCAAGCTGGACCAGAGCATGGTGATACAAATGACTAATTTCTATTTTCAGCTGTCAATATTAACTACCAGAGCCTCTTTATCAGTATTTTATCATCTAATGGTTTTCTTACAAGTCTATGATTTTAATCTTTGATTAACATTTCAGCTATTGAGAATGGAGCGTAAGGTGCAGTTAGCTAGGCAGCGGGAATTAATTTACTGGTATTTCGCTTCACATGGCATCCCGAAGAGCTTGCATTGCCTTTGCCTAAAATTGGCCGAGGAGTATGCTGTAAACGCCATAGCAAGATCTCGTTTACCTTCACCTCAATATGTTTCTCGGCTGGCAGACCCATCATTTCATCATGTTGTTCTGATAACTGATAACATTCTTGCTACATCTGTTGTAATCTCTTCCACAGTCCAAAGCTCAGCCAACCCTGAAAAATTGGTCTTCCATATTATCACTGACAAGAAAACTTATACTCCAATGCATGCATGGTTTGCTACCAATCCTATTAAATCGGCAGTTGTCGAAATTAAGGGATTAAATCAATATGACTGGTCTGAGGAAGTGAATATTGGAGTTAAAGAAATGTTAGAGTTTCATCGCCTTATTTGGAACAACTACTACAGCAACATGAAAAAAGAAGACTTTAGCCAAATGGGAGTGCACAGAAGAAATTTAGAAGCTTTAAGGCCTAGCTACCTCTCTCTTTTGAATCATCTTCGAATTTACATTCCTGAGGTATTACTCAAAAAATTCATATCTTCTATGATTGGGTGGATGATGTTGACTCTTTAATAATGATGGATATATCATTTGACTTTCATGGAATACACAGCTGTTTCCGGATCTCAACAGGATAGTTTTCTTGGATGATGATGTTGTAGTACAACATGACATATCATCTTTATGGGAATTGAGTCTCAACGAGAAAGTTGTTGGTGCTGTTGTTGATTCATCTTGTGGTGAAAACTGCTGTCCAGGAAGAAGATATAAAGATTATTTGAATTTTTCTCACCCAATAATGTCATCCAACTTTGACCCTGAACGCTGCGCTTGGCTCTATGGCATGAATTTGTTTGATCTTAGTGCTTGGAGGAGAGCCAATATAACATCAAATTACCATAAATGGTTAAAAATTGTAAGTAGCTTTTATGTTTTCCAAAATTACTGTTCTGTTGCAACTCTTGGATTTTTCTTGAGGTGCTGAATATGTCAATTGTCATGTGATTTTGTTCGTTGCCTTAATCCCAATTATTTGTTTGCAGAACCAGAATTCAGGACTGAAATTGTGGCAACCAGGGTTGCTTCCACCAGCATTACTTGCCTTCGAGGGTCATGTGCATCCTATAGATCCTTCATGGCATCTGGCCGGGCTAGGTTTCCAACCCCCAGAAATGAGCAGAGACAAATTGGAAAATGTGGCCGTTTTACATTTTAGTGGTCCTGCAAAGCCCTGGCTTGAAATTGGTTTCCCAAAGGTACAAAGCTTATGGATTAAACATGTAAATTCTTCCAACGAATTTGTTAGGAAATGTAGAATTATCGGGTGAAGAGGACGAAGTCCTCTCACTCTCACATATTCATCTAGAAAATTGAAAACCGGTAACATACACAGTATGAGGCCAGAGGGAAGAAGGTTTTGCCTTCAGTCTCTGCTCACACTGAGCTTTGGCAGTATGATATTGGTAATTTCTTGTCCATAATACAAAAATAGATGAAAGTACCACAGTGTACACCATAGATCAGGCAGGATCTTCAACCTTGAAGAGAGAATGAGATTGATGACAATTGCACTTCTCTTAACAAATACTGTATATTAATTTACCTTATTAGGTTATTGCAGTCAGTGAAATTGTCAATATCTATTAGTATTATTGTTGTTATTATTTTTTATTATAGTCCCTATTCCCTTGGAGGTATTTTCTAATTGCTCTACGTGTAGGAGCATTATATATATATATAACATTATTTTGGTTTTCTGTTCATCTCTATTACTGAGAGAATAAGAGAAAAATCTTGTCTTTTATTGTAAATGCTAGGGGTATTTATAGAGGATCCTAAGAAAGCTAATAAATATAAATCACCATAATCACTGTAATTCCTATAATGGAGGTAATTTTAATCTGTATAACTATCATTTACAGACACTCTGTTTAACACTCCTCAAATTGAAGCATAGATAATTATAGGCCCAACTGTAGTTATCTGAATCCCATTTAAAGCTTTATTGAAAATGTTACCAAGTTGGTCATCGGTTCTTAAGTAAGATGTATTGATGGTATTCTGTTTTATCTTCTTATGAATAAAATGATAGTCCTCTTTGGTGCGTTTATGAAATATAGGATTAGATGCAATATTTTAAAGTGTTGCTTGGCTCTATAACTTTGCTTGAGTTTGATTTCAAATCCAAGTTCTAACAAGAGAAGATGAATCCACATAATTTCATAAACCGATTGAGACATAGCTTGATATCCAAATTTTGCACTAAAACGATATACATGTTTCTTTTTTAAGATACTTAATTTCCTCCAACAAAAATGCAATAGCGGTTAGATTTCTTATCAATTTGCATATGAAAAATATTTGATACAAGCCATTGAATTAAACAAACATTCAGCCCGAATATGATCGTTGATTTTTGTATAGTAATTCTTGTTCGGAGTTGATATGGATTTGTAACGATGTTGATAGTTTTGATTTTAAGAAGGAAGTAACCCTAAGAAGCTTTCAGTGGAGAAAAATATAATTTATTCATAAAATTTATATATTTTACAAAAATTGAGGCTTTTATACCTCTTTAACTCTGTAGAAATGACATAACGTCCCTCAAGGCACTACTAACAAAACATAAGGCTTGAGGGGTAGAATAGTTACAAATAAACTAATGGCAAACTATGACAAAGCAGTAAATATGTAATGATAATAGAGGAATTAGGTCACAATGCAGAAATGATAGAACTTGGTGAGTAAGTCAACTCACGCGCCATGTGGTGTATTGGACACGTCGTATGGGTTGAAACCTGGATGAGCCACACACCACATGTCGTGTGAATTAACAAAAAGAAATATGAGCCATTCTTTGTATTCGCACGTCGTGTGAGCTGCTTCACATATCGTATGTGTGGGGTTTTTTTCTTCCTCTTCGTAGCTCTCTTTCGAACCACACGTCATGTGGCTGTCCCACACGCTGTGTTAGCCCTGTTCCATTGGGATCACTTTCTCCTTCATGAATATGATGCCTCTCACACGACGTATTGATAACATGACACACCGTGTGGATCCTATTATTCCTCCATTCGACATGTGGCCCTCTAAACATGAGACCTGAGATGGAAAGAGACACATTAATTTTAAATGATTCATGTTACAAATTTATCAAGAACTTTTAATGTTAAATTGCTCCCACTATTTTTTTTTATCAAATTAACAACCCTCTAAATCAATTCGGAATATTTCACAAATATTCTAGTGGGCTAGGATCTCATCTAGGTAGATTTCACCTTGAATGACCAAACAACCTACGCCTTACTTTCATTATGTGGATTCTCGTAAATAATCATATCTAAATATGATTCTTAGATCTTAAGGTTATGAACCACATATAATAACTAATACTATTTAGAATTAATCATTACTTTTGCCTATCATCGATCAAATAACATGAGTGACTCATCTATTATTTAATCCTAAATTCAGTTTTTTTAATCCATTATTCATGAAAATAATTTTAAGATAATTCAGGAAGGGGCTTGAGCTTGAGTGACTCAACAACCCAAACAACCTAGATAAGTCTAGTTGAATTATAATAATCGGAGGCAACACATCTTTTGACTTAGTTTTTAAATTGAGGGATTTAATAAATTTTAAGGTTTCATAATCTTCTAATTTTAGTTTTTGATTTGGTTTAATTGCTAATGCTTTGGATATACATTCACATGCATCGACATATAACAATTAACATTGGTACATCCATTCCGTTTGAGCTGGAAAATGGAATGTGCACTAATCCTATGGAAAACATACATATACAATATACATTCTTCTCCGTGGATCATACTTCAACTCCTTGACGCCATATGAATTACAAAAATTGAAATTTCTGTTCTAACCGACGACTCCAAGCAAACTTGAAGATATTTTATGAAAAGATCCAGGCAGGAGGCGGGGATTCGGGTAGGTTAGGAGATGTTAGAGGCGGTCAGGTTCAGGGGAACGCGGCTTCCTCCAAGACCCGGGTTGGTGTGAATAGGTCCCCTAATCCTATTGGAGATTTGGCAAATGAATTTAATTCTAATCTTGGAACAGGGAGAATTTCATGGAGAGATACGGTGATGGGTGTTGTCGAGTAGGAGCCTTGTGTGAATGAGGATTTGATGGAGGGTGATTCGGAAGAGGTATATTTTGAGTCAGACGAAGAGGACGGTGATCAAGATGATCCGCTTTGTCCTGTGATCCGGCTTTCCTCGGCCGATAAGCGTGCTCTTAGGGCTAAATGGAAGATTTCTCTAATTGTAACAGTGCTTGGTAAAAAAATTAGTTTTAACTATTTAGCTCAGAGGATCCAGGCACAGTGGACAAAAAAAGGGAAAGTCAATATTACTGACTTAGATAATGACTATTATGTAATTAAATTTACTAGGGCTGAAGACTTTAATGCTGTGATTAATGGGGGCCCGTACATTATTTCTAATCAAGTTCTGGCCTTAAGGCCATGGGTTCCCAATTTTAATCCACATGATTGCTCGGTGAACAGAATTTTGACATAGGTTAGGTTCCCAGGACTTCCAATCGAATATTATAATGAAAGTTTTCTTAATAAGATAGGCGGGTTTGTTGGCAAGGTCCACCATGTGGATAAAACTACCATTGGGGCTATTAGAGGCAAGTTTGCGAGAGTGTGTATTGATATTGACCTTGCTAAACCCCTTTTGTCAAAATTCTGTGTTCATAACAAGGTTTACTTTATTGAGTATGAAGGTTTACATAATACCTGTCTTGAATGTGGTATGTATGGTCATACATATGAGGGCTGCCCTAAGAGGGAGAAGGTGTTGGAGGAGGTAGTTGAGGTTGTTGATGGAAGAGCTGAAGGGATCCATGGAGTTGGGGGGAATTTTGGCCCCTGGATGGTTGCTAAGAGGTCGGGTAGACGAAGGACACGTCCTTCTGTTGTTCAGAATCGTCCCCCTAACATTAATGTCGAGACTTCTCTGACTCATTCAATTTCTAATCCCGGTTTTAAAGAGAAGCCTAACCCAAAAAATACTGAAGGATCTGGGGTTGCTTCGGTCATCACCTCAGGGTCCAGATTTGGGGCTCTGACTATTGAGGAGGTTCATGACTCTAATCAGTCTGACGAGCACATTGAGCAAAGCATGCCAGGCTTAGAATCTGCTGAGCCAACTAATAATGTGGTTGAGACTGTTAATCCTCTTTTTGTTTCTAAAGGTGAAGCCCAGAATGGATCCCAAGCTCTGGCTTCTCAAGGAAAGGAAAAATCAAAAGAGGTTAGTATCCCTAATTTCTGTGTTGAGCCTAGTATTGGGAAGGCTATGGGTGTCAACAAAATTAATATGAAAAAGCCTAAGGGCAAGCAGAAAAATATCCATATTTCTATGGATTTGTCAGATAAGAGGGGGCCTGCTGGTACCTCTGTGAGGCTCTCAGGAGCCCCTAATAAATACATGGTTTAGGGTAATGGGTGGGGTCAGTAGTCCTTCTTTCTATGGATTTGTTGGTTTGGAATGTTAGAGGAGCGGCTAGCAAGGCTACACGTATCCATGTTAAAGATTTAATTAAACAGTTTAATCCTTCTTGTTTTGCTTTAATGGAAACTAAGATTAGTGGAGTTAAAGCAGATGAGGTGGTTAAGAAGTTTAGAAACTGGAATTGTGTTAGATCGGAGGCTACTGGCCGGGCTGGTGGGATTTGGCTTTTCTGGAAGCCAGATCGAGTCCATTTTGATATTGTTAGTATAGATAAACAGTTTAATCATAGTAAAGTGAGTTTTCCTGGTAATAAACTTTTTTTTATTACCTTTGTTTATGCTGATCCTGTCCTGGCTAATCGGAAACGGCTTTAGGAGGTTCTTTATTCTATGAGTGTTAGTATGACTGAGTCTTGGTTTATGGCTGGCGATTTTAATGATATTGCCCTTATGAGTGATCAGAGAGGGGGTGCGAATCACTATGTTAATCGTTGCCTCAATCATAAACAAAGTATGGATTTATGTGGGCTTTCTGATCTGGGTGCCGCTGGTCATAAGTTTATTTGGAAGCGTAACAGTACTTTTGTTCGTTTAGACAAAGTTTATGCTAACATTTCAGCTCAAACTAGGTTTCCTGAAGTGTCTGTGTTTAATCTCCCATTTCGACACTCGGATCACTGTCCTATCTTAGTCAGGCTGGTGAGAGGCCATCGGCCTAGAGGAGAGAGACCGTTTAGGTATCAGGTGGCTTGGGAATCTCATCCTGAGTTTAAAAACTTTGTTCAAGAGAATTGGAAGCCTCACTCTAATGTCTTACAAGCTGATGAGGGCTTTAGAAAGAATGTTCTGGGGTGGAATAAGAACGTCTTTGGTCATATTATTAGGAGAAAGAATAAATTATTGAGTAGAATTGAGGGCATTCATCGTAGTTTGGAGGTTAGATTTGATCATAGTTTGGATGGTCTTCTTAGAACCCTTCAGAAGGAGTTGGAAGCTGTGCTTAGACAGGAAGAGTTACTTTGGTTTCAAAAATCTAGGAAAGCCTGGATTAAAGACGGGGATCAGAATACCAGGTATTTTCATCTCTCTACTGTTATTAGAAGACAAAACAATAGGATTGATGCTATTAAAGACTCAAATGGAGAGTGGGTTTATGAGGATGAAGATATTAGTCACTTGGCCCTTAATTTCTATAAAGAGTTATTTAAAGAGGACCTTGTGGATCTGGATAAAGCTCAGACTGTTTCTACTTTTCCCATGTTGGGAGATGATAAAATTCTGGAAGCTTTCCATCCTATTACCCAGAAAGAAATTGATCTAGCTATATTTAGCATTGGGGCTACTAAAGCTCCTGGAGTTGATGGTCTGCCTGCTGGTTTTTATCATAAGCACTGGGAGGTTGTTAAGGAAGGCATTTATAGCTTTATTAAAGGAGTGTTTAATGGCTCTCAGGATATTAGGCTGGTGAACAGAACTCTTCTTGTCCTGATTCCTAAAGTTGAGAAGCCGTCTTCTTTCTTACAAATGAGGCCTATTAGTCTTTCTAATGTTCTATATAAAACTATCACTAAAATTATGGCCAATAGACTCCGTGGTATTCTTCCTGATATCATTAGCCAGAATCAAGGAAGCTTTGTTCCTGGTAGACAAATGATGGATAATATGGTCATTGCCCAGGAGATGGTCCACTCCATGAAAATCAAAAAGGGAAAGAGGGGTATTGTGGCTCTAAAGTTGGATCTGGAGAAAGCTTATGATCGCATAAACTGGAGTTTTCTTCTTGATAGTCTGAAGAGAGCAGGGATTCCTGATAACTGGAGGAGTTTAATTGAGGTTTGCATCTCTTCTCCTGTTTTTTAAGTTTTGATCAATGGGGATATGTCGGAGGAATTTTCTCCTTCCCAGGGTATCCGTCAAGGGGACCCTATGAGCCCTTTCTTATTTGTTATTGCAATGGAAAGACTGATTCACCTTATCCAAGAAGCTGTTGGTAATGGGAAATTCCACCCGGTGTCCATCAACAAATTCTGTCCCCATGTTACTCACTTGTTCCTTGCAGATGATGTTTTGATCTTTGTGGAAGGTAATGAGGAGCAGATAAGTGTGATTATGGATATCCTTAACTGTTTCTGCTCTGCCTCTGGCCAGAAGCTTAATATCCAAAAGTCCAGGATGTTGTGTTCTAAGAATATAAACCAGAGAGCCTGCAAAAGTTTGAGCGATTTATCTGGTATTCCTCTGACTAATTCTCTGGGTAAGTATCTGGGGATTCCCCTCCATAGTGATAGAGTTTCTAAAGCTTCTTTTAAGGATACGTTGGATAAAACCAATAAGAAGTGTGCCATTTGGAAAGCGAAGACTCTCTCTCTTGCGGGCCGCCTTACTTTGATTCAGTCTGTCAATTGTGCGGTTCCTAATCATATTATGCAGGCTTGTCGTCTGCCTAAGCCTGTTCTCAAAGATCTAGATAAAATTAATCTTCGTTTCCTGTGGGGGGAAGCTGAAGAGGGGAGGAAGATTCACCTTGTTCCTTGGAATGAGGTTTGTCAACCTAAAAAGATGGGAGGTATGGGGATTAGGAAAGCCAAAGATAATAATAAAGTGTTATTAATGAAACTTCTGTGGAGAATGTGGCAACTTCCGTCAGCTCTTTGGGTTCAATTATTATGCGGTAAATATAGAAAGGATAAGATTTTTTGGGGTCCTAAGGAAAGAGTGGTTAATTGTTCTTTTCTTTGGAAAGGCCTTAGTGCTGTGTTTTCTGAATTTTGCTCTGGGATTGGGTGGAATGTGGGAAATGGTAAATCTATTAGCTTCTGGAATGATATCTGGATTGGTAAAAAACCTTTATTAGAGGTTTGTGAGTCTTTACCACCTTTAGAAATTCAAAACTGAAGGATTGCTGATGTTGTGGATTCTGAGGGTGATTGGATTTGGGCGAAGTTTGATTCTTACCTCAACCTGGAATCGCTCCTGAGAATTAGAGGAGTTCAGATTAGTAGCAAGGAGGAAGACATGGATATTTACTGTTGGTCTTTGACAAACAACATGGCTTTTTCTTGTAAATCGGCCTTTGAGGCTTTCAATCAAGGGTTGGAAACTTCGCACCCAGAGTTGTGGAAGACGATTTGGGCCTTAAAAGTGCCTTACCATATTAGGAGCTTCCTGTGGCTAGGTGTTAAAAATAGGTTGCTTACTAATTCTGATAGGAAAAGGAGGCATTTGGTGGAATCTGGAGCGTGTGGTAGATGCAGAGGTCATGAAGAAACTTTGTGCCATGCTCTTAGAGACTGTGCGAAGAGTAAAGAGGTGTGGAAAAAAGTTCTCCCTATAAAGTTGCTGTCTACTTTTTTTTATCCCACTCTGATCTTGATTGGTTTGTGGATGGGGTTAGTGGGAAGCTTTTGGTGGATCTAAAGCATGGTGATCTCTTATTTGTGGTTGTCTGTCATCAGATATGGAAATGGAGGAATGAGGAGATTTTTGGAGGAGAAACGGTTGTTATTCCTAATGTTTTTGATTTCTTTTCCAAAAAGATTTGTACCCTTGTTGATAGCTTCAAAGAGGATTCCTTAGCTACGACTATTCAGAGGAAAGATATCCATCTCTTAGGCTGGGGTAGGCCTAGTGAAGGTGTGGTTAAGTTAAACACTGATGGCTCATGTCTAAAGGATGGGAGAATTGCTGCGGGAGGTGTTCTAAGAGATGATGGTGGTTGTTGGATTTCTGGTTTCTCTCAGAATTTGGGCATGAGTTCGTCTTTCTCTGCAGAACTTTGGGGGATTTTTTCTGGCCTTAGGCTAGCTAAAAATCTGGGGGTGAAGAATCTTCTTGTAGAATCTGATAACCTCGAAGCTGTCAGAATGATCTCGGAGAATAATGCTATTTGCTTGAATAGCCAAAATTTAATTAAAGGAATTAGAAGGATTTGTTCTTCCTTTGATTTTTTTTAGCTTCGGCCAGCAAAATCGGGTGGCAGACCGCCTCGCGGCTGAAGGTCATACAAGGATGTTGGGTCTCTCAACCTTTTCTTCTCCTCCATATTTCATTTCGTCTCTGGTCTTGGATGACATGGTGGGAGTCAGCTTTCCCAGGCTGATCCCGGGTTAAGCGGCTTGGTTTTGTTTGTTTCTCTTTCCTTTCCTACCAAAAAAAAAGAAAGACAAGACTCGCGGATCCTATTTATCCAAAAATAGTAATCCACATGTATAAAGATCTAAATTGTCCATAGTGATAAACATGCCAAGATTCAATTTTAATTTACATCTAATATATAAATTAATTTACACATTTTAATTGTTTCAATTTATAAAACTATTTTACAAATTAAAATTTATTAATATATTTGAACTCGAATGATATCAAATATAATTTTCAACTATATTAATAACTTAAACTTCATGGTTATTTCATTTTTATTAAACTTCAATGTGGATGGCTCTGCTTTTGGCACTCCAGGCGAGGCAGGAGCGGGAGGTATTTTTCGCAACTATCGAGGATTTCCCAAAGGTTGTTTTGCTTTTTCTACACTCCTTCTTTTGCTTATATGGCTGAATTGAGAGCCGCTATTTTCGCAATTGAACTTGCTTGGGAGAAAAATTGGTATCAGCTTTGGGTTGAGTCAGACTCATTGTACGTTGTTAATCTGCTTAGACATCGCTCCATGGATGTTCCTTGGAGTATTCGTCAAGAGTGGTTGCATTGTCTCAGCATTTGCTCTAGGATGAACATTCTTTTTTCTCACATCTTTAGGGAAGGAAATAGAGTTGCTGATGCGCTGGCTAAGTTTGGAGTCTCTTCCTTAGTCAATTGGTGGCCTTCAGCTCCTGCTTTTTGCCACAGGTTTATCAATGATGACATTTGTAGTATTTCTCATTTGCGTTTTTCTTGACTTTTCTAAACTTTTCTCCTCCCCCCTTCTTTTTGTTTGTTCTCCTTTTTCTTCTCTTGTTCAAACACTCATTTTTTATTTTATTAATATATTGCGGGTTTGTCAGTTCTTGGGCCATGGGTGCTCACCCCGCTCAAGTTCTGTCTCGTCCCAATTTCTATAAAAAAAAACTTAATTAATTACTTAACCTATATAACTATAAACACAAACAGTAAATAATTTAATTAGGGGACATATTATATTAATTTTATTTTCTGGAATAAAAATAAAATAAAAACACGTGTTTGAGGACGAATCAGATTCATCCCCGATGCGCCTAGGTCGGTAGCTCACTGCGGAGCTCGACCGGCAGCATGCTACCGATCCTAAGCTCCTGCAGCGCGTGTTGTACCCAAAACCAATGGTTGACGTTGGAGAGGAAGACACAATAAAATTGGAATGTGCAATAAAAATGATACAACAAAGTACAAATTATGGCAATAACTTATTACATAAAAGCAACAACAGTAATGCAAGATCAACTAAGATAATGTCATTTTACACAAGTAAAAGCTATTGCATCACTGAAATCCTTATATGGCTTCACCATTTGGTTCAGAAAATATAATTTTTAAAATATGGTTTTCATATAAAGAAAGAATAATCACCAAAACAAGAAAGTTTTGGTCTTTTAAGAAGAATACAAAATATTATATTAGTTTTTTTTATATAAACATCAGTGAAAATTTATATAGTGGTATTAAAGTATAGATGTCTCATGGAATTTGTTTGTATAACCAGCCTATGTTTTATTCGAAGTATGCTAGTGTTACTTGCTACAATGACTACTCATTAATTATATATAAGCAAAATTCAACATGATTCATAATGAATTTTAGGCTACATGGTAACATCCAGGATATCTGAATGACAATAACGAAAATTGCAATTTTGGAGTGCTGAGAGAAGCCACCATGTAAGCTGGGCTTCTAATCCAAATTCCCAGTATAGGAAAAATTCAAATTGTGAGTACGCGAGGTTGAAGTTACAGATTGCAGAAACAACAGAATTATGGTTGAAGTTGAAACCCTTTCTAGAGACAAGCAAACAACGTGGAAACTCAAGCAGAGTTCGAGTGTGAGTGGAGATCGGTTAAGAAATAAAGATGCTGATAACTTGGCGAAACCTAGGTAGCATTCGAGTAGAAAGTGAAACTCTCTCCGGAGGAGGCGAGCCCGATCAATGAGGACTTTGATCCTCTAAGTGAATAACATATCAACGTACGTTGACGGTGGAGGCCGAGTTGGTATAAGGAACACTATAGGGGACATGGATACCCTGGCGTTGGATTCCCGCCACCATCTAGGTTAGTTGTCGGCACTGATTTCAACGATCCACCGTAGTCTAGTAGGGACTAGGTGAGTCGGGCATTCGACCTTCGTGAAGGGACGCAAATGTCTCCATATGGTGGAACTCTATGGACACTATGAGCACTGAGATAGCCCATAGTGCATGCCCCTTTTAGGGATAGGTTTATATACAGGGGGACCCTCCAGGATGGAATACCGATAGACGTATAGAAGGGATACTAAAAGGGGACACTACGCCAAATAGCCCCTTAGACGACAGTTAAAAACCGTCGTCCTGCAAGATATAAATCTATCACGGGGCTCGCTGCCGTTTGATGCACCTTCAGACGACGGTTGAGTTCTGTCATATGAAGGCACGACACATGACATTAGCATATTTGCATACTGTCATATTACTCTTGTTACGATGCATCTTATTTATTACTACTGTCACCTTTAATGTCATCACATGACATACTAATAGTTAAAAATGTCAAGTAGATATATGAAAAATTGGCTTATTGGTATCCGCGATGACAGTTTTTATAATAATTTCCATCGTTGTAACTTGTTTCAGATGGCATAGGTCTTAATCAATCATGTCAATGGATTTATTTTCAGATGACAGATTCGTTTATATTGATGTCTTTTTATTGTTATTTAGATGACATTTTTTTTAAACGTAAATGTCACTCTTTGCCTTCTTCTTCGAATGAATTTCTGGTTTTTACCTGAATAAAGAAACATACTCAAATGAACAAGAAATTATGTATATCAATGGTTTTAAATTTATTGGAGACTAATGCTCATAATCTGTTTATATTTAAACTAGATAAATTTCTGAATGTAATTAATATCAGGTAAAAACAAAAAGCAATACATATCCAATCTTTTCAATTTGGCGTAGTGTTGGAAGTAAAATCCAACTTGATCTGCATATCTGATAGGGACGTTTTGTCCCTATCTTTTTAGCATGATTTACGATTTATTTGAGCTAATAATTAAGTTTAATTATAAAAATAAGTGCGTTTTGATCAAATAATAAAATATGTATTTTTGATAATTTTTTGTTCCTTTTTAAATAATTTTAGGAAAATAAAGAAGCAAGTAATCTCAGTGTTCGTAGTTGTGTTTTGCAGGTTCGGGATAAACACACGAGATGCAAAGGACAAAGGAAAATGGCTGAAATTCAAACATTCACGCGGAGTGTGCTTCGCCTCATGCGGAGCGTACCGGGTCTTCACGCGGTGCCCACTGAAATATGTCAGTCAACCTTATCCTTGTCCCAAGTCAACTTCAGTCCACGCGGAGCGTGGCGTGATAGCCACACGCCTCACCTTGTGGTGAGGCGTGATATACACACGCCTCACCTAGCACATACCACGCGGAGCTTGGACCAGTGAGAAACAATTGATAAACTCCAGGACCTCATTCACGTGGAGCGTGACCTCTTCCACACGGAGCTTGGACTAGTGAGAAAACAATGAAAAGTTTCAGGAGCTCATCTACGCGGAGCTTGGCCAGCTTCACGCGGAGCGTGGACCGGTCAACATTTGGAGATCCAGTCTTCTAATGTGTGAACTCTACAACGAATGAAGAAAAATCACTCTACACGGAGCGTGCCTACTTCCACACAGAGCATGGTCTGGAAATTCAACAGAAAATGTGAACAATCCCAAAGACCTCTATAATTACGATTATACCCCCAAGCTTGATTTTGTATAAATAGGAGTGATTAGCACTCATTTAGGCATTCAGATTTTGTATAATAAAACTCTATCGCCTTGAGAGCTTGTGTATTCATTCCGTTACTCTGTCAAAGTTCCGTTCCATCCACATTCCCCAAGCTCGAGAGTTCCACCTCCAAGTCCTATGAGACGGCTTTGAGTCCGGTTAGCTAGTTCCAATGGCTGATTCTTCTTCCCTTTCTACTTGTTAATTAGCTTGCACTCTTCCTATGTACTAGGCTTGGTTGTATTCTGCATTTACGCGTTCCACATTTATAATATATGATTTGCAATTTCAGTTTCTCTATACATGTTGATATTTATTACTTGCTTTGATACTTATAATTGACTATTGTGTAGGTTGATTACAAACTCCGAAATCCATGGGGAACCATATAGGTGCTGCCCTACCGGAATTGTCAACCTGGAAACCGTAGGAATTGACAAGCCACGGAACTTACGGGCCCTAGTGTCTGATCCCTAGAATTAGAATCGCCTTAAGAGGGAGCCATGATCTAAGCACTTCACGAGTTGGTCAGTTTATACGTAGTAGTCTTTGCAAGAGTAAATTGTTACTCGTACATGTTCTGAAATATTGTTTAACATATTTTGTAACTTATCGCCACCCGTATCACTTCATTAGAGTTTGAACTATACAAATCTGTCTCAGCATAGCTTAGGAGTAGTTGTAGTTGTCACCCAAACCCAAAGCTAAAGTATTCACCATCTCGTCAAAGTCCATTGTCTATATACCTTCATTGTCTATCGTAAGACCATAACTTTCCTAGAAAATTCAGTAGTCATTCGGTCTTCCATTTACGTCAGATATTTCATATCTAGTAATACATATAACATGACATAGATGTTCCGAACTAGGGGTGATAAGTAGGGACGATTTTACATACCCCATCACGCCCCCAATATTTTCGGAGAATCTCCAAAAAGATCGGAGATTTTTTGGCACCTACACCCGCCCGAACGGTTCTCCACGTGTAACAGGGAACCCCCAATCCCCAAATAAAAGTTAAATATTTATATAGAATTAATAGTTTTATAAAAAAAATTACAACTTAATAGTAATTTTTGTATAAACCTAACATTGATTTATACCAGCAGACTGGTTTGCACCATTGTTACTCGTTTATACCAACAAACTGATATAAACAAATAGCACACTTTTAATTAAAAACAATTTCTTATTAGAGTATATATATTATCTTATATATATATATATATAAATAATATTTTATTTTATTTTGTGGGGATTTTTCGGGAATTTACAGACGGTTTACGGATCTCCTCGGTTCATGGATAGTAACGCCCATCCCTGTCCAATTTTAATGTTCCGGACTAGAATTTCCCCCGCATCCCAAAATTTTGGGTTTTCCCTGCCCCGTCGGTTCGAATCCCCATGGTTTTCGATTTTCACCCGCTCTATTGCCATCCTTATTCCGAACCGATCATTCGAACATTTTCCTTTATAGTGAATCGCTTATGCAATGAGTTATGATCCAACCGCGATTGGTAACATCCAATGAATGGCCCTTCATTCTGAGCCAATCAACAAGTCAACTCATAAAATTCCAATTTTGGCAATTGTACTCATAACCTTCATATGGAATGATATTGAAAACTTGTTAGGTCCAACTCCTAACTCGGTACTGCACTGCATCATTTAGAGGTCCTTGAAAAGGATAGTGTTCTTCCGATGTTACTACATCTTGCTTCAAAAAATTTAAGTTTTCACGCATATGGAAGCTCTTATTGGCATCAATGCTACATTGTATGGATAGCTTAGGCGTTGTAAGGGTAGACCGAAATTTACCATGCTTCAGTTAGAGAACTGCTTCTAAGGTTTTAATGCCTACGTGGACATTACACGTCTTACTATACACTACAAAAATCAAAGATTTCACATACAAAAAGCATAATTTTATCAACAAAAACAGAAAAACAAATCCCATTCATAAGTAAAATATATACTAATCCCCCTAGTTTATACACAAAGTCAAAATTCGATGTTCTCTAAAGTGGCAGTGTGGGAACGGTTTTACATCCTCCATTACGCCCCCAATATTTTCGGAGAATTCTAAAAAAAATTCAGAGATTTTTTGGCACATACACCCGCCCGTACGGTTCTCCACGTGTAACAAAGAATCCCCAAATAAAAGTTAAAAATTTATATATAATTAACAATTTTTAAAAAAAATTAAAATATAATAGTAATTTTAGTATAAACCTAACACTGGTTTATACCAGTAGACTGGTTTGCACAAGTGTTACTCGTTTATACCAACATGCTGATATAAACCAGTAGCAGACTTTTAATTAAAAACAATTTCTAATTAGAGTATATATATTATCACAAATATATATATATAATATTTAATTTTATTTTATGGAGATTTTTCAGGGATTTATGGCCGGTTTGCGAATCCCCGCATTTCATGGATGGTAACACCCACCCCCGTCCAATTTTAATGTTCGGGACTATAATTTCACCTGCACCAAAAAAATTTTGGTTTTTTCCCAGCCCCGTTGATTTGAATTCCCATGATTTTCGGTTTTCCCCTGCTACATTGTCATCCCGATTCTGAATCGATCATTCGAGCATCTTCCTTTATAGTGAATCGTTTATCCAATTGGTTATGATCCACCCGCGATTGATAACATCCAAAGAATGGCTTTCATTTTGAGCCAATCAACAAGTCGACTTATAGAATTCCAATGTCGGCAATTGTACTCGTATCCTCAATATGGAATGATATCGAAAATTTGCTAGGTCCAACTCCTAACTCGGTATTGCACTGCATCATTTAGAGGTCATTGAAAAGGATAGTGTTCTTCCGATCTTACTCTATCTTTCTTCAAAAAATTTAAAGTGTCACACATATGGAAGCTATTATTGGCATCAATTATGTGTTGTATGGATAGCTTAGGCATTGTAAGGGTAGGACGGAATCTACCACGTTTCAGTTAGAGAACCGCTTCTAAGGTTTTAATGCCTATGTGGACATTGCACGTCTTACTATATGCTGCAAGAATCAGAAATAAATTATGCAAAAGACATAGTTTTATCAACAAAAAGAGAAAAACAAATCTCATTTATAAGTAAAATATCTACTAATCTCCCTGGTTTGTGGGCTCAGGCAAAATCCGATGTTTTCTAAATTCAGTACCATCATTCCTGTATATGTTGTAGGACCATGTACCGGGTCTCCAGAAATTATGGTCACAGTCAGCAGCCATATAAAGAATTTACTTAATCATGCATCTAATCCCGAAAAAAACAATTAAAACATAACCAATTTTAGGAACCAGCTTTACAATCAACATTTTTCTCACCTTATAACAGATTCCCTTAAATATAGAAACAGTAACGAGATATATACCATAAAGGACGTCAAAGTCAATTGTCCCTATACCTTCATTGCCTATCGTAAGACCATAACTTCCTTAGGAAATTCAGTAGCCATTCGGTCTTCCATTTACCTCGGATATTTCATATCCAGTAATGCACACAACATGACATAGAGGTTCCGAACTAAGGGTGGAAAACGGCGGTATGGGAACGGTTTTAAATCCACCATTATGCCCCCAATATCTTCGTGGAATTCTAAAAAAAATTTCGGAGATTTTTTGGCACCTACACCCGCCCGCATGATTCTCCACGTGTAATAGGGAATCCCCAAATAAAAGTTAAAAATTTATATAGAATTAACCATTTTATAGAAAAAATTACAACTTAATAGTAAACCTAACACTAGTTTATACTAGCAGACTGGTTTGCACTAGTGTTACTCGTTTATACCAACATACTTATATAAACCAGTAGCTGACTTTTAATTAAAAATAATATTTAATTAGAGTATATATATTATCGCAGATATATATAAAATATTTTATTTTATTTTTCGGGGATTTATGGGTGGTTTGCGGATCCCCACGTTTCATGGGTAGTAACACCCACTCACGTCCAATTTTAATGTTTAAGACTATAATTTCCCCTGCACCAAAATTTTTTGTGTTTTTCCCAGCACCGTCGATTCGAATTCCCATGATTTTTGGTTTTCCCCCGCTACATTGTTAACCCTATTCCGAATCCTTATTGGCATTAATTATGCGTTGTATGGATAGCTTAGGCATTGTGAGGGTAGGACGAAATCTACCACGCTTCAATTGGAAAACCGCTTCTACGGTTTTAACTCCTACGTTGGCATTGCACGTCTTACTATATGCTGCAAGAATCAGAGATAAATTATGAAAAAAAGCATAAATTTATCAACAAAAACAGAAAAACAAATCTCATTTATAAGTAACATATCTATTAATCGCTCTAGTTTGTGGACTCGGACAAAATCCGATTTTGTCTAAATTCAGTACCATCATTTCTGTACATGTTGTAGGACCATGTATCGGGTCCCCAGAAATTATGTCCGCCGTCAGCAGCTATATAAAGAATTTACTTAATCATCCATCTAATCCCGAAAAAAACAATTAAAACATAAACAATTTTAGGAATCAGCTTTACAATAAAAAAATTTCCTATCTTATAACGGATTCTCTTAAATGTAGAATCAGTAACGAGATATACCCCATAAAGGACATCCAAGTCCATTGTCCCCATACCTTCCATGCCTATCGTAAGACCATAACTTTTCTAGAAAATTCAGTAGTCAATTCAGTCTTCCATTTACCTCGAATATTTCATATCCAATAATTCACATAACATGACATAGAGGTTCCGAACTAGGGGTGGAAAAAGGCGGTGTGAGGATAGTTTTACATACCCCATTAGGTCTCTAATATTTTCGGGGAATTCTCAAAAAAAGTTCGGAAATGTTTTGACACTTACACCCGCTCGCACGGTTTTATACGTATAATAGGGAATCCCTAATCATCTAATAAAAGTTAACAATTTATATAAAAATTAACAATTTAAAAATAAAATTACAATTTCATAGTAATTTTAGTATCAACCTAACATTGGTTTATACAAGCATACTAGTTTGCACCAGCGTTGCTCGTTTATACGAACATACTGATATAAACCAGTTGGAGACTTTTAATTCAAAACAATTTCTAATTAGAGTATATATATTATCGCATATATATATATATAAAATATTTTATTTTATTTTTCGGGGATTTTTCGGGGATTTACGCACGGTTTGCGGATACCCGCGTTTCATGGATAGTAACACCCACACCCATCCAATTTTAATTTTCGGGACTATAATTTCTCTTGCTCCAAAAAATTTTGGTTTTTCTCCGGCCCCGTCGATTCGAATTCTCATGGTTTTCGGTTTTCGAATTCTCCATTCGAACGTTTTCCTTTATAGTGAATCGCCTATCCATTTGGTTATAAGCCACCCGTGATTAATAACATCCAATGAATGACCCTTAATTTTGAGCCAATCAACAAGTCGACTCATAGAATTCCAATTTTGGCAATTCTAATCATAACCTCCATATGGAATAATATCAAAAATTTGGTAGGTCCAACTCCTAACTCGGTACTGCATTGCATCATTTAGAGGTCCTTAAAAAGGTAGTGTTCTTCCGATGTTACTCAATCTTCCTTCAAAAAATTTAAAGTGTCACACATATGGAAGCTCTTATTGACATCAATTATATGTTGTATGGATAGCTCAAGCGTTGTAAGGGTAGGACGAACTCTACCACGCTTCAGTTGAAGAACCGCTTCTAAGGTTTTAACGCCTACGTGGGCATTGGACGTCTTATTATATGCTGCAAGAATCGGAGATTGCACATGCAAAAAGTATAATTTTATCAACAAAAATAGAAAAAATATCTACTAATCGCCCTGGTTTGTAGACTCAGACAAAATCGAATATTCTCTAAATCCAGTGCCATCATTCCTATATATGTTGTAGGACCATGTACCGAGTCTCCATAAATTATGGCCACAGTTAGCAACCATATAACGAATTTACTTAATCATCCATCTAATCCCGAAAAAAACAATTAAAACATAACCAATTTTAGGAATCAGCTTTACAAGCAACATTTTTCTCACCTTATAACGGATTCCCACAAATATAGAAGCAGCAACGAGATATATCTCATAAAGGACATCAAAGTTCATTGTCCCTATACCTTCTTTGCCTATCATAAGACCATAACTTTCTAGAAAATTCAGTAGCCATTCGGTCTTTTATTTACCTCAGATATTTGATATCTAGTAATGAACACAAAATGACATAGAGGTTCCGAACTAAGGGTGGAAAACGGGTGGTATGGGGACAGTTTTAAATCCACAATTATGCCCCCAATATCTTCGTGGAATCTGTAAAAATTTTTTAGAGATTTTTTGGCACCTACACCCGCTCGCATTCTGTCTAAAAGCTGCTCAGCACTGACCGAAGACAGAAGATACAATAATCTGATTGGCCAACGGCACTGAGCATGTACTGAGTGACAACGACATCAAGCCGTTTCCCTCCAACGGTTATTTCAAAATTTGAAATAACCGATACCTCAAGTGTCACTATAAATAGGCCCTTCAGTTGCTTCATTCGATGCAGATCTTCAACAAGCCATTACGCTGACCAAATTTCTACTCGAAGAATCTGTGTGAAAAAGCAAAGCAAATACTTACACCAATTTCCATATTACTGTGTAAAAGTCTAGAGTGATTATCCAATCATCTAAAGTGTCTTAGCAATTGTTGTTTAGGACAAACTTATTATCATTTCTAGAATTAGAAAGGAGAGGCTGAGTACTCAGTTATAGTGAAGGAAAATAAGGCTAAGGTATAGCAACGGAAATATAAAAATTTTAGCCTACTTCCTTTTAACCATAGGATCCGTTAATCGTTATTTCATATAAAGAGGGATAAGAAGGAATACCTTTTGAAGAACAATCTACCGTTGTTAAAGAAGTGCCCACAATTCTTCTCCAAGTTCCCAAGCACGAAGTATAACACGGTGAGGTTAAGTTAGAATCGACCCTTATGAGATGCAACCAAAATAGATTGCCTCTAATTAACCAACATAAGATCAAAGAGAAAAGGAAATGAATGAAATTAATCAATCGACGAAAGCCGTATGAATTCTTGTCCACGAATTAGGGGATGCGAATTCACTTTCTCTCTCTAATGTAGGTTTCGAAAATCACATAGAGGGGAGGGTTAGGGCTTAGTCGAAATTCACATAAAGAGGGGGTATATATAATTACTTGTATCTAAACCCTAGTTAGATAGGAATAGGTTACTTAATAGGAATTCAATTCGGAATAGGATTCCCAATTATTATCTCATTATATATCTAATATATCTAGAATAATAATAAATAACCTAATTGGATAATAATAGGAGTATATTAATCTAATTAAAACTCCTAACTTAATTGTCTCTTAATTAATTTAATTCATATTCCTAATCAAATTAGGATTAATGGAATTAAAATAATTCCTTATTTATTATATATAAATTTCGGCCCCCTCTATTTAAATGGGCCTTACTGGGCTCAATTGGGCTTCCATCTATTGATGACATCCATCTCTCTTTTGGTTCCAAGTCTTATGTGTGATCCATTAGGTTCTTACTACTTCTGGCCGTATGCAACTATTAAATTAATTTCTTCAAGAATTATATTTAATCATTGCATAACGGAATGATGTACTGAGTATGTTATTGGCAAGTCTGTAATCATTCCCCCAGAGTCCGTTAAGAAGACAGGTTGATTCTGTCGTTAACCCTTCCGTATTAGTTACAGTATAATTCGATCCTTTATCAACTACATCCTTGAACTGAATCTTATGACTATGGGTGATGTCAAGTCACATATAGTGAGACGTTCGTTTTACTTGTATAGGCCGAGTCAACTCAAATAGATAGGTTAAGTGAAATCTGTATTTCTTACTCTTAAGCTATCACCTTGCAAGGATTTAGAGTCGAGTCTTCCACAAGCGATCCTTGGATGTATCTCCCATTAATCGGGAGTGATAAATGCTCAATCCAATGTATAACTACCCTGACATTACCTCCTGTGACACCCAACCTTTGCAGTTCACACCCCAGAGTCATCTCTGTTAAGGATCGTGGGACCGCAGGATCAAAGTCTCACATTCAGTAATTCAGGATGACCAATTAACATTCCTTTGAGTCTGAGGATTAGTTATACCTATTAATACCAATGAGATGAACAGGTGACAAGGATGAATCTACCCATCCTGTTATCTCAAATCGGATCCCTAATCCTAATGAACGACGTTTCATCGGATCTATGTAACTGTCCAGATATCTATATATATGAAGCTTGTGAGATCAGCTTTCTATCGGACAGAAGACATTGTTACATACAAGTCTCAACAGTGATATATCAATCCTAAACATATCACTTGACTTGGGGTGGTTTTAAGTTTATTAGTTTATTATAAAGTTTTGTCTCACTTCATGCTTGTATGAACACTTTATAATCACTTTAAACAAACTTACGGATTTCCTTTTATTAGACATATATCTCATTAAAACAAATGATATAAAGAACAATTCATTTACATTAAGTTTGTATCCTGCAACAATTGTCTATAGGACACTAAACCCCAACATAGGGCGCGACCCGAGCCGCTGTCGTGCGGCTGCTGCCTCGCGGCAGCAGCCGCGTGCACAGCCGCAGGGCTGCTGCCTCCGGCCCGAATCCCACTTGATTTTAATTGTTAAAATCGGCTTGAAAACAATTTGTATATATATATATATATATATATATATATATATATATATATATATATATATATGTTTCAGAAATTAATAGTTTTCTGTTTTGATTATCGAATGAAAATTCGTTTAAAAGTTTGTTTTTACCAAGTTGTAAATCAAAGTGTTAAATGAATTGAAATCAAAATAATTGGGACATGCATAATCGACGTTTTATATGGTTATATTAATCTAAGGATTAATATAAAGATACAAAACGATTAGAAGTAAAATTGGATGAAAGTTAATTTGACGAGTTAATGTGATTATTCTAAATATTACATAAGCCGGTTATGTAATCAACCAATTAAATTTATTTAATTGAGTCTATGCATGTTTGGAGTTATGGACATATTTGGACCCTCTTTTAGTCTTTTGGTATTTTTGAAATAGGGCCTGCGCGTCCTGCCTTTCTACTATCTATTGTAATTTCTGCTCTCATCCGATTCCCTTCAATTCAATTGAAGTTTTCTTATAGTAGTATAGAAATTAATATGTAATTTCAAGGCGCCATGGAGAAGACGGAGGACCTAAAGAGAAATATGTAATAGTTAGTATTTCCTTAGGTTTGCCCTTTTATTCCGTCTCTGGCTCGACGGAATAATTTAGATGATATGTCCATAACGCCAATGTATGTGAATGTATGTGTCTGATGTATGCTAAAGAAAATCAAGACTAAGTTAGATTATGAGACCTAAAATAAAATCTCTCATTAAAAAGTTAAGTAAATAAGCAAGTTATTAAAATCGGTTGCCCCTCCCTAATATTATAATTCAGCCGGCAGTACTGGGGGCCTTTGGGTTGTTGAGTAAACTCAAGCTCGGGGTCTTATGGTAACACCTGAATTATCGAAAATCGTTCTTTCATGAATATGGGGTAATACTTAAATTAGATTATGATAATTGGATGAGTAAACTCATGTTGTCATAAACTAATGGGCAAGATGGTTGGGATTAATATGAATAACATATTAGTTACTAATGTGGTTAGTAACCCAATAACCTAGGAATCACATTAGAGATGTGATTGATTATATGAATCTACCTAATGAATGAGACTAGCTTGTTGAGTAAACTCAAGGCGAAATCTCAGGAGTTAGGATCCTAGCTCACTAAAGGATTTGTGAAATTCTTCGAATTAATATGGAGGGCTATTAATTTGGCAAAATAGTGGGAGCAATCTGAAATAAATTAAAAGGCCTATAATTTTAGATTGTTATACTTTAAAGCAAATGAATGACGTACGTTTACTCTTTCTCACTCTCAGGTTTTGTTTAAACACACACTCTTAAAATCATGACTAACACCGATCTGCTTTACATCATTACCGATAACAAATTGAATGGTTCAAACTTCACCGACTGGTTTCGTAACCTCAAAATTGTTTTGAAGTTCGAAAGGAAAGGGTATGTACTTGATACACCGATACCCCCTTACCCAACTGATGATGCTCCCTACCAAGAATTTTATGCTTACTTGAAGCATAAATCTGATGATGATCAAACGGGGGACATCATACTTGCATCTCTGACACCGGAAGTCAAAAGGCAACTACATTCAGATATGGATGCCTATTCCATGGTCAAGCACCTCAAAGAGTTATTTGTGAATGAAACTCGGTGCGAATGCTTCGAAATAACCAAGGAGTTATATAAAAGCAAGATGCAGGTGGGCACATCTGTAATGGCACATTGTGCAAAGATGATCAGCCTTATCACCAAGTTTTCTAGTATTGGAGATGCGATGGACCGTGAACTAAGTGAAAACTTACTTCTTCAGTCCCTCCCCGAGAGTTACTCACAGTTCATAATGAACTACCAAATGAGTGGTTTGCAAACCTCTCTTGTAGAGCTTGCGCATATGCTCGAGTCAGTCGAGCCCATTATAAAAGAAAACGAGGAGATACTGGCCCTTGCTATTGAAGGATCGAGAAAAAGGAAAGGGGTCGCTCCCAATCCAAACCATCTTGATAAATGCAAGGGGGATGTGCTCACCGAAACGAAGGGAAAGGAACCAAAGAAGCCCAAAGGAAAGTGCTACTATTGTGGTGACTTAGGGCATTGGAAGAGGGATTGCATGGAGTACCTAACCTTCCACGAGAAGGAAAATAACGGTGCTTCAGCATCTGGTATGTTTTATATTGAAATAAATACAGTTTCGCTGTCTGAATCTTGGGTACTTGATACCGGATGTGGATCTCATATTTGTACAAATATGCAGGAACTAAATCAGACTAAGGAACTAAAGCAAGGAAGCATAAACTTGCGAGTTGGAAATGGAGCAAGAGTTGCCGCCCTCGCAATAGGAGATTATGTTTTACCTTTGCCCTCTGGGCTTGTAATAGAATTAAGGAATTGTTTATACGTTCCTGAGATGTATCGTAACATTATTTCTATTAGCCGTCTTGTTGACGACGGTTTTCATATTTCAATAAAAGACAAGAGTTGCAATATTTATAAAGATTCGATCTTTTATTTTTCTGGAATTTCACAAAATGGGATTTATGTGTTAGATAACAAAATTCCTGCTTTTGCAATTGATACCAAAAGACATAAGCTAGATAATTCAACTTACTTGTGGCATTGTCGTTTAGGCCATATAAACAAGAGACGCATGCTAAAGCTACATTCAGATGGGCTTATAGATACAATCGATTCCGAATCATTGGAAACATGCGAATCATGTTTAAAAGGTAAAATGATAAAGACACCCTTTAGCAATAAAGGTGAGCGTGTATCAGACACTCTAGGACTCATTCATTCAGATGTATGTGGTCCTATGTCGGTCCAAGCAAGAGGAGGATTCAGATACTTCATTAGCTTCATAGATGACCATACTCGATATGGTTACATCTACTTGATGAGGCACAAATCAAAAGCTTTTGACAAGTTCAAATGCTTCAAGAATGAAGTAGAAAATCAATTAGGAAAGAAAATAAAGACGCTTCGATCCGATCGAGGTGGCGAATATCTTTCTGATGATTTTCTGAATTATCTAACTGAATGTGGGATATGCTCACAATGGACACCTCCCTATACACCACAACACAATGGTGTATCCGAGAGGAGAAACCGTACACTATTAGATATGGTACGATCCATGATGAGCATGGCCTTACTTCCAAAGACGTTCTGGGGCTATGCCTTAGAAACTGCCATCTTCACCCTAAATCGAGTGCCAACTAAATCCGCTAGTTCCACACCATATGAATTGTTCGTTGGTAGGAAACCCGTGTTCTCATTCATGAGAGTATGGGGTTGTTCAGCGTTTGTCAAACGCATTGCGTCCGACAAACTAGATTCGAAATCTGATAAATGTTTCTTCATTGGATATCCTAAGGAAATTATGGGATATTACTTCTATCATCCAGATGATCAGAAAGTAATCGTATCCAAGCACGCAACCTTCTTAGAGAAAGAGTTTCTCGAAGAAACACAAAAGGGAAGCATGATTGAACTTGACGAAGTTCAAGAAGAAGAAACACCGACTGAAACAACAGAGGCGGTTGAGGTACCCGAAGAAGTCCCATTAGATGAGACTCCAGTGGCACCTATTCATAGATCACGAAGAGTTCGTGAACTCCCAGTTAGATATGGTTTTCTAGTGGGAGATGATAACGAGGTTCCCGTGTTAGACGATGAACCCGAAAACTACGAATAGGCTCTTACTAGTCCAGATTCTAAAGCATGACTTGAGGCCATGGATTCTGAAATGGATTCCATGTATACTAACCAAGCGTGGACTTTGGTTGATCCACCCGAAGGGATAATACCCATTGGGTGCAGGTGGATCTTCAAAAAGAAGACAGACATGGATGGAAAGGTTAGCACCTACAAAGCCAGGTTAGTAGCAAAAGGATATCGTCAGAAGCAAGGAATTGATTGTGACGAAATTTTCTCTCCTGTGGCTATGTCCAAATCAATCAGAATCATGCTTGCAATTTCCGCTCATTTTGATTATGAGATTTGGCAAATGGATGTGAAAACAGCTTTCCTGAACGGAAACCTGCTTGAGGATGTATATATGATGCAGCCTGAAGGTTTTATATCGAAGGATGCAAATAAAGTTTGCAAACTTCAGAGATCCATTTATGGACTCAAGCAAGCATCTAGAAGCTGGAATAAGCGTTTTGACGAAACCATAAAACAATTTGGTTTCGAACAAAATTGCGAAGAAGCTTGCATTTACAAGAAAGCAAGTGGGAGCTCTATAGCATTTCTCATACTATATGTGGATGATATATTGTTAATGGGAAATGACATCGCTCTATTACAGTCAGTAAAAGTATGGTTATCCGGTAACTTCTCAATGAAAGACCTTGGTGAAGCAGCTTATATACTTGGTATAAAGATCTATAGAGATAGACCGAGAAGACTGCTTGGTCTTTCACAGGCTACATACATTGAAAAGGTACTAAATCGGATTAGTATGCTTGAATCGAAACGAGGTAACTTACCCATGCTACATGAAGTAAAGTTAAACAATCATCAATGTCCTAAAACTGATGATGACAAACGACGCATGGCTGTAGTCCCGTACGCCAGCGCGATCGGTTCGATTATGTATGCTATGCTATGCACTAGACCTGACGTAGCGTTCGTGTTATCTGTAACGAGTCGTTACCAAGGTAATCCGGGAGACGAGCATTGGATTGCTGTCAAGAACATTCTTAAGTACTTGAGAAGAACTAAAGATATGTTCCTAGTGTACGGAGAAGGAGATCTGAAAATACAAGGATTTTCAGACGCTAGTCATCTCACAGATGAGAATGATTTTAAATCCCAATCAGGATACCTGTTTATCTTGAATGGGGGCGCGGTCAGTTGGAAGAGTTCCAAGCAGGGAAGCGTAGCTTTCTCTACGACCGAGTCAGAGTACATCGCTGCTGCGGAAGCAGCAAAGGAAGCAATTTGGATTAGAAAGTTCATTACAGAACTAGGTGTGGTGCCTGGCATTGTCAATCCCATTACTCTGTACTGTGATAACAATGGAGCCATTGCACAAGCAAAGGAACCACGGTCTCATAATGCATCCAAGCACTACTTAAAGCGATACCACATCATAAGAGAGATTGTGGCTAGAGGAGATGTGAGAATAGAAAGAGTACCTACAGAGGACAACGTTGCAGATCCGTTGACAAAGCCTTTAACCCAGAAAGTACATGATCGTCATTTAACTTCTACTGGGATAAGTTTTAGAAACAATTGGCTTTAGTCCAAGTGGGAGTATGTTGGGGTTTGGTGTCCTATAGACAATTGTTGCAGGATACAAACTTAATGTAAATGAATTGTTCTTTATATCATTTGTTTTAATGAGATATATGTTTTATAACTATATAAAGGCAATCCCTTTTAAGCACTAAATAAAGTCTAATAAAAGGAAATCCGTAAGTTTGTTTAAAGTGATTATAAAGTGTTCATACAAGCATGAAGTGAGACAAAACTTTATAATAAACTAATAAACTTAAAACCACCCCAAGTCAAGTGATATGTTTAGGATTGATATATCACTGTTGAGACTTGTATGTAACAATGTCTTCTGTCCGACAGAAAGCTGATCTCACAAGCTTCATATATATAGATATCTGGACAGTTACATAGATCCGATGAAACGTCGTTCATTAGGATTGGGGATCCGATTTGAGATAACAGGATGGGTAGATTCATCCTTGTCACCTGTTCATCTCATTGGTATTAATAGGTATAACTAATCCTCAGACTCAAAGGAATGTTAATTGGTCATCCTGAATTACTGAATGTGAGACTTTGATCATGCGGTCCCACGATCCTTAACAGAGATGACTCTGGGGTGTGAACTGCAAAGGTTGGGTGTCACGGGAGGTAATGTCAGGGTAGTTATACATTGGATTGAGCATTTATCACTCCCGATTAATGGGAGATACATCCAAGGATCGCTTGTGGAAGACTCGACTCTAAATCCTTGCAAGGTGATAGCTTAAGAGTAAGAAATACAGATTTCACTTAACCTATCTATTTGAGTTGACTCGGCCTATACAAGTAAAACGAACGTCTCGCTATATGTGACTTGACATCACCCATAGTCATAAGATTCAGTTCAAGGATGTAGTTGATAAAGGATCGAATTATACTGTAACTAATACGGAAGGGTTAACGACAGAATCAACCTGTCTTCTTAACGGACTCTGGGGGAATGATTACAGACTTGCCAATAACATACTCAGTACATCATTCCGTTATGCAAGGATTAAATATAATTCTTGAAGAAATTAATTTAATAGTTGCATACGGCCAGAAGTAGTAAGAACCTAATGGATCACACATAAGACTTGGAACCAAAAGAGAGATGGATGTCATCAATAGATGGAAGCCCAATTGAGCCCAGTAAGGCCCATTTAAATAGAGGGGGCCGAAATTTATATATAATAAATAAGGAATTATTTTAATTCCATTAATCCTAATTTGATTAGGAATATGAATTAAATTAATTAAGAGATAATTAAGTTAGGAGTTTTAATTAGATTAATATACTCCTATTATTGTACAATTAGGTTATTTATTATTATCTTAGATATATTAAATATATAATGAGATAATAATTGGGAATCCTATTCCGAATTGAATTCCTATTAAGTAACCTATTCCTATCTAACTAGGGTTTAGATACAAGTAATTATATATACCCCCTCTTTATGTGAATTTCGACTAAGCCCTAACCCTCCCCTCTATGTGATTTTCGAAACCTACATTATAGAGAGAAAGTGAATTAGCATCCCCTAATTCGTGGACAAGAATTCATACGGCTTCCATCGATTGATTAATTTCATTAATCTCCTTTTCTCTTTGATCTTGTGTTGGTTAATTAGAGGCAATCTATTTTGGTTGCATCTCATAAGGGTTGATTCTAACTTAACCTCACCGTGTTATACTTCGTGCTTGGGAACTCGGAGAAGAATTGTGGGCACTTCTTTAACAACGGTAGATTGTTCTTCAAAAGGTATTCCTTCTTATCCCTCTTTATATGAAATAACGATTAACAGATCCTATGGTTAAAAGGAAGTAGGCTAAATTTTTTATATTTCCGCTGCTATACCTTAGCCTTATTTTCCTTCATATAGTACTCAGCGGTAGAAACGAGTAACACTAGTATAAATCTATGTTAGATTTATACAAAAATTAATATTAAGCCGTAATTATTTTTATAACATTGTTAATTTTATATAATTTTTTAACTTTTATTTGGGGATTGAGAATTCCCTGTTACCCATGGGAAATCGTGCGAACAAGTGTGGTTGCTAAAAAAACTCTAAATTTTTTTTTGGCATTTCTCAAAACTGTCCCCAAAAATATTAGGGGAGGAATTAGGATTCCCCGAAAAAATCGCCCCTACCCAACCCCGTTGCTCCCCTAGTTTGGAACATCTATGTCAAATTATGTAATTACTGGATATGAAATATCCGAGGTAAATGAAAGACCGAATGACTACTGGATTTTCTAAGAAAGTTATGGTCCTACAATAGGCAAAAAGGTATGGGGACAATGGACTTTGACGTCCTTTATGGGGTATATCCCCTTACCGCTTCTATATGTGGGAGAATCTGTTATAAGTTGAGAAATATGTTGATTGTAAATCTGATTTCTAAAATTGTTTGTGTTTTGATTGTTTTCTTCGGGGTTAGATTGATGATTAAGTAAATTCTTTATTTTTTTTTCACATACTAAGTGATGTGAGCCTTTATTTTCCTACTCTGTTAGCCCTTGCAGCAACCGTAGACTCTCCATTACTCCTGCAGGAACACAAGAACAGATGAATCATCAATTTAACCCCGAAAAAAACAACCAAAGGAAAAACAATTTTAGAAATAAGCTTTACAATCAACATATTTTCACCTTATAATGGATTCTCCGAAATATAGAAGCAGTAAGGAGATATACCCCATAAAGGACATCAAAGTCGATTGTCCCCACACCTTTCCTGCCTATCGTAAGACCACAACTTTCTAGGAAAACCCAGTAGGCATTTGGTCTTCCATTTACCTCGGATATTCCATATCTAGTAATGCACAAAGCATGACATAAAGGTTCCGAACTGATATTCGAATGTTTTCTGTTGTAGTGAATCGCCTATCAGATGAGTAATGATCCACCCGTGATTGATAACATCCAATTAATGGCCTTTCATTGTGAAGCCAGTCAACAAGTCCAACTCCTAGCTCGGTACTACACTGAATCATTTGGAGGTCCTTGAAAAGTATAGTGTTCTTCCGTTATTACTCAAATTTGCTTCAAAAAATATAAAATGTCATGCAAATTTAAAGTTGTGTTATATGGATAGCTTAGACGTTGTAAGGGTAGACCGAAATCTAATAGATTTAAAATACATACTCCATCTTGGACCTACCAAATTTCCGATATCATTTCATATTGAAGTCACGAGTACGATTGCAAAAATTGGAATTCTATGAGTCGATTTGTTAATTGACTTCACAATGAAGGGCCATTCATTGCATTTATCAATCGTGGGTGGATTATAACGCATTGGATAGATGATTCACAAAAAAAAACGCTCAAATAATCTGTTCGGAATATGGATGGCAATGGGACGGGAAAAAATCGAAAACCGTGGGGATCCGAACCGACGGTGCTGGAGAAAAACTCAAATTTTTGGTACAGGTTCAGGAAAATTTTAGTCCCGAACATTAAAATTGGATAGAGGTGGGTGTTAATATCCTCAAACCGTCCCGAAAAAACGGCCCCTAAAATCCCCGCAATATACCCGAAAATAAAATAATATTATATATATATATATAAGATAATATATATACTTTAATTAGAAATTAATTTTAATTAAAAGTCTGCTACTGGTTTATACTTGTCTGTTAGTATAAACGAGTAACACATGTATAAATACGTGTTAGATTTATACTAAAATTAATTTTAAGTTGTAATTCTTTTTATAAAATTATTAATTCTATATAATTTTTTAACTTTTATTTTGGGATTGGGAATTTCACGTTACCCGTGGGAAACCGTGCGAATAGATGTGGTTGCTAAAAAATTTCCGATTTATTTTTTTGAAAATTCCTCGAAACCATCCTCGAAAATATTAGGGGAGGAATTGGGGATGCAAAACCACCATTGCCCACCCCGGTTGCCACCTCTAGTTCAGAACATCTATGTCATGTTGTGTGCATTACTGGATATGAAATATCTGAGGTAAATGGAAGGCTGAAAGGCTAATTTATTTTCTATGAAAGTTATGGTCCTACGATAGGCAATGAAGGTATGGGGCAATAGACTTTGACGTCTTTTATGAGATATATCTCCTTACTGCTTCTATATTTGGGAGAATCTGTTATAAGTTGTGAAATATATTGATTGTAACGTTGATTTCTAAAATTGTTTATGTTTTTATTGTTTTCTTCGAGGTTAGATTAATTATTAAGTAGGGGAGGAATCGGGGATGCAAAACCTTCTCTGCCCACACTAATTGTCACCCCTAGTTCGGAACATCTATGTCATGTTGTGTGCATTACTAGATATGAAATATCCGAGGTAAATGAAAGGCCGAATGGCTACTGGATTTTCTAGGAAACTTATGGTCATACGATAGGCAATGAAGGTATGGAGACAATGGAATTTGACGTCATTTATGGGGTATATCTACTTACTGCTTCTATATTTGAGAGAGTCTGTTATAAGTTGAGAAATATGTTGATTGTAAAGCTGATTTCTAAAATGGTTTGCGTTTTGATTGTTTTCTTCGGGGTTAGAGTGACGATTAAGTCAATCCTTTATCATTTTTTCACATATTAAGTTCTGTGAGCCTGCATTTTCCTTCTCCGTTAGTCCTTGCAACAACCGGAGACTCCATTACTCCTGCAGGAACACATGAACAGATGAATCATCAATTTAACCCCGAAAAAAACAATCAAAACACAAACAATTTTAGAAATCAGCTTTATAATCAACATATTTTTCACCTTATAATGGATTCTCCGAAATATAAAAGCAGTAGGGAGATATACCCTATAAAGGACGTCAAAGTCCATTATCTCCACATCTTCCCTGCCTATCGTAGGACCACAACTTTCCTGGAAAATATATCAGCCATATGGTCTTCCATTTACCTCAGATATTTCAAATCCAGTAATGTACACAACATGATATAGAGGTTCCGAACCGATCATTCGAACGTTTTCTTTTATAGTGAATCGCATATCCAATTAGTTATACTCCACCCATGATTGATAACATCCAATTAATGGCCTTTTATTGTGAAGCCAACCCACAAGTCAACTCATAGAATTCCAATTTTGGCAATTATACTCATAACTTCCAAGTGGAATGATATCGGAAATTTGGTTGATCCAACTCTTAGCTCGGTACTACACTGTATCATTTGGAGGTCCTTGAAAAGTATAGTGTTCTTCCAATGTTACTTAATTTTGCTTCAAAAAATATGAAGTGTCATGCAAATTTAAAGCTGTTTTGTATGTATAGCTTAGACGTTGTAAGGGTACACTAAAATCTAAGAGCTTTAATATACATGACACTTTATTTTTTTTGAAGCAAAATGGAGTAATATTGGAAGAACACTATCCTTTTCAAGGACCTCCAAATGATTTAGTGCAGTATGGAGCTAGGAGTTGGACCTACCAAATTTCCGATATCATTTCATATGGAAGTTATTAGTACTATTACCAAAATTGAAATTTTATGAGTCGACTTGTTATTTAGCTTCACAATGAAAGGCCAAATTTAAAAAAAAACAATTAACACACAAACAATTTTAGAAATCAGCTTTACAATCAACATATTTTTCAACTTATAATGGATTCTCTAAAATATAGAAACAGTAAGGAGATATATCCCATAAAGGACGCCAAAGTCCATTGTCCTCTTCGATGTTACTCAATCTTGCTTCAAAAAATTTAAAGTGTCATGCAAATTTAAAGTTGTTTTCTATGGATAGCTTAAATGTTGTAATGGTAGACCGAAATTTAAGAGCTTTAATATACATTACACTTTAAATTTTTTGAAGCAATATGGAGCAACATTGGAAGAACACTATCCTTTTCAAGGACCTCTAAATGATGCAGTGCAATACCGAGCTAGGAGTTGGACCTACCAAATTTTCGATATCATTTCATATGGAAGTTACGAGTACGATTGGCAAAATTGGAATTCTATGAGTCGACTTGTTAATTGGCTTCACAATGAAGGGTCATTCATTGCATTTATCAATCGCGGGTGGATTATAACTCATTAGATAGATGATTTACTATAAAAAAACGTTCAAATGATATGTTCTGCATAGGGGTGGCAATGGGACGCGGGAAAACCGAAAATCGTGGGGATCAAAACCGATGGGGTCGGAGAAAAACCAAAATTTTTGGGTGTGGGGCTGGAAAAATTTTAGCCCCGAACATTAAAATTGGGTGGAGGTGGATGTTAATATCCCCAAATCGCAAGGATCCACAAACTCCCCGAAAACCCCAAAAAAATCCAAGCAATATCCCGGGAAAATAAAATAATATATTATATATAAATCTAAGATAATATATACTTTAATTAGAAATGATTTTTAATTAAAAGTCTGCAACTGGTTTATACCAGTCTGTTGGTATAAACGAGTAACACTGGTATAAAACATGTGTTAGTTTATACTAAAATTAATATTAAATTGTAATTCTTTTTAAAAAATTATTAATTCTATATAATTTTTTAAATTTTATTTGGGGAATGGGAATTCCTTGTTACTCGTGGGAAACCGTGCGAATGGGTGTGGTTGCTAAACAATCTCCGATTTTTTTTTCCGAATATTCCTTGAAACCGTCCCCGAAAATATTAGGGGGGAATTGGGGATGCAAAACCGTCACTGCCCACCCCCGTTGCCACCCCTAGTTCGGAACATCTATGTCATGTTATGTAATTAATGGATATGAAATATCCAAGGTAAATGGAAGGCCGAATGGCTACTGGATTTTCTAGGAAAGTTATGGTCCTATGATAGACAATGAAGGTATAGGAACAATGGACTTTGACGTCCTTTATGTTGTATATTTCCATACTGCTTTAATATTTAAGAGAATATGTTATATGTTGAGAAATATGTTGATTGTAAAGCTGATTTCTAAAATTGTTATTGTTTTGATTGTTTTCTTCGGGGTTTTCTAATAATTAAGTAAATTCTTTGTTTTTTTTCACATACTAAGTGATGTGAGCCTCCATTTTCCTTCTCTGTTAGTCCTTGCAGCAACCGGAGACTCTACATTACTCCTATAGGAACACAAGAGCAGATGAATCATCCATTTAACCCCGAAAAAAAACGATCAAAACAAAAATAATTTTAGAAATCAACTTTACAATCAACATATTTTTACTTTATAATGGATCCTCCGAAATATAAAAGCAGTAAGGAGATATACCCTATAAAAGATGTCAAAGTCCATTGTCCCCACACGTTCCCTGTCTATCGTAAGACCACAACTTTCTAGGAATATCCAATAGTCATTTGGTCTTCCATTTACCTCGGATATTTCATATCCAGCAATGCACACAACATGACATAGAGGTTTCGAACCAATCATTCGAACATTTTCTTTTGTAGTGAATCACCTATTAAATGAGTTATGATCCACCCACGATTGATAAGATCCAATTAATGACCCTTCATTGTGAAGCCAATCAACAAATCGACTCATAGAATTCCAATTTTGGCAATCGTACTCATAACCTCCATTTGGAATGATATCGGAAATTTGGTTGGGCCACATCCTAGCTCGGTACTACACTGCATCATTTAGAGGTCCTTGAAAAGTATAGTGTTCTTCTGATGTTACTCAATCTTGCTTCAAAAAAATTAAAGTGTCACACAAATTTAAAGTTGTGTTGTATTGATAGCTTAAACGTTGTAAGGGTTGACCGAAATCTAAGAGCTTTAATATATATGACAACTTTAAATTTGCGTGACACTTTAAATTTTTTGAAGCAAAATGGAATAACATGTTGAAACACCTTTCCATATGATTTTGATTTGACAAAATTATTTAAGTTAATCCAATGATTAAGACAATTAAATTTAAGTGCTTTGATTTAATTATACTAATTTGCTTGTTAAATGTTGAGTATATTAATAAATGAGAACAAGATTAAAAAGTAAGACAGAACGAAGTCAGCATGAGCCACAGAAGCTGAGTAGAACATAACTCAGCATCATAAAAGAAAAGTCTTCTTCAGAACAAACGCTTGAAGGCGAAGCCGACCGAAGAAGCTGAGTAGAACGTAACTCAGCCCCGTCAAAGGACATCTTAAAGGCAACGTCAATTAAGTCAAGCTGAGTGTTCATCAGGACAGCACCAATGATCCTTTGACTAGAAGACAAAGTCCGACAAAGGTCTGCACCAATTCAGAAGCCTCGGAATTACGCCAAGAGACCTTTTCGAGACGCATGGATCAACTGGCGTTTGGCAAGAAGACAAACCTGGCGCTAGAAGATGAAGCCTGGCGTAAGAAGACAAAACTGGCAAGCCTGACGCCTGCTAAATTCAGACGATAGGATTGACCTGCAATTCTGAATGCTGACCAATGTATGACCAAGGTTACCAAGCCCGGCCGGTTCAACCGGGTTGAACCGGACCCGGTAGGTATTCCGGTCCGGAAGTAGCCATTTTATTACATCTTAGAAAACCGCTAAAAAACCGGTGACCCAGCCGGTTGAACCAGCGACCCGGAAAACCGGTCACAGTTTTTACGGTCCAAACGGTTCAATGTTTGTACTGTAACTTTTTAAAAAATAAATAAAAAATTTAACTTTCAATTAAAATTAACTAATCCAATTAAGAAAAAATTAACTTTGAATTTTATTTAAAAAAAATAATTTTCAAATTAGTATTAACGTAATACTGAAATATTTGTTAATGGTTTGATGTTCATGCTTTCATTTGATTATCAATAAGTCTATGTTGATAATTGATTTTTGTTTGTTCACAAAGAATAAACCATTAAATTAAATCATGCTCGATGGATATGTAGTAAAAAAATATTAATAATATATGTACTGAAATCAAGTTATATTACTATTTAATTTCATATTATATATCATAATATAAAATTTATAATCAATCAAGTTAAGTTTTTGATACATTTAGAATATGCAAGTTATAATTCGTCATGATAATTAAGTTATATATTAGGATATAAAATTCAAATTAACATTTTTATTATGTTTGAAGGTGTAAATAAAATTAAAATTATTATTTTTTAGGATTATTTGAACCTCGATTCAACCCTGGTTTAACCCTGGTTAAACCTTAAACCCTTCACCCTTTAGCTCTTCCGGTTCTTTGACCGGTCCGGTTTTGATAACCATGTGTATGACGCAAGAAGACCGTTTGAATTCAACGGATATGTCCGAATTCAAATCATTGAAGCTTCAGAAATTGCTATAAAAGGACAAGTTCATCACTTGGATCCTTTGCCGAAATACAAGAAAGTACAGACAGAAAAGCAAATCTTCACAAGAGCGAAAATCCAAAAGAGAAGCTTTCTAAATAGAAAAAGCAAGTTCTTACACCCAAATCCAATCTCTGTGTAAAAGTCTAGAGTGAATTTGTATTCATCTAAAGTTTTCTTCGTTTAGAGAGAACAAATCTTGTATCAATTGTAAAGGTTGAGAGAGTGAAGCTAAGTACTCGGTTTTAGTACTCAGCGGTAGAGAAAATCTGAGTGTTCGGTTATAGCGCTCAGTAGGATTGAGTAGACGAATAGAGGATGGTACTCTTGCATACTCAATTGCTTTGTAAACAGTTTATGCTCTACCTTTAAAGAGCTCAATAGTGGATTGAAAAAGCCTGGAAGGATTCTAGGGACTGGACGTAGGCGGTGAGGCCGAACCAGGATAAGACTGCTGAGTAATCTCTAACCCTTTCTCTTGATATATATATATGTATGTGTTGCTTGCTTAAATTACTCAATATATAATTTGTATAAGCCGACGCTGAGTAATCAGAGTGCTGGGTTGGAAGCTGACCTAAAGTGTTATTTCCCAACTCATAGTTTGAAACAGCTCTAGTCAGTGTCTGATTAAAGCTGTCTCACATTTCACTTAGCCTTGCTGACCTAAAGCTGAGTTAAATTATCAAACATTTAATTAAGTCAGCATAATTAAGCAAAAAGTTATATTAGTTCCTAACCCCCCTTGGAACTAATCCTATTACATTACACGGGACCAACATAACATTGGAAGAACACTATCCTTTTCAAGGACCTCAAAATGATGCAGTGTACACAGACATCGATTTGATCGGTTTTCGGAGCTAGGGCAGCATGTATTCGGGCCAAAACTCGGGTATTGGATAGTGATGCCACATCAATCATTTGTTCAGATTGCTTCAAGCATAGGTTACACAGTCACATGAGGCAAATCATTGAAGAAATTTTGTGATCTCATAGCTCCATATACTTGTAATACCTTCAGACAAACTTACTTTATCCTCTTTTTCACAGTTCTTCAATTAGGCATTTCTCAAACCCCAAATTTCAATTCACTCAGATGTGTTTCCTTAATTGCTGCAATCATGTCCTTTGGGTATTCAATGGTGGCATTCGTTACGTCTACTGTGCAGTGTAGACAGCCACCCGACACATTACGTTGTTAGATATCATACAACAGCAGGAATAATTTTTGATGCATTAAATGGGGTTGGAACTGTTGCTTTTGCATTTACAGAACATAATGTAGTTCTTGAAATTTAGCCAACAATTCCGTCTACTTCAGAGAATCCTTCGAAGAAACCCATGTAGAAAGGTGTTGTTCTTACTTATGTCATTGTTGTCATCTAGTATATTTTTGTTTCCATTTCGGGGTTTTGGGCTTTCAGAAATCAGGTGGAGGATGATGTTATTATTTCGCTTGAAAAGCCGCTTTGGCTTATTGCTGCTGCTAATCTCATGGTTTTCTTCAATGTCATCTAGAGCTTCTAGGTATTCGCTTAGTACTAAGATTGAGATAATACTCGTGCTTCGCCATTTTCATGCTGGATTTTAAGTGATTTCAAATGGTTTCAAGTGATTTCAAGTGATTTCGTCCTGAATTTCAAATGATTTCAAATGGTTTCAAGTGATTTCAAATGATTTCAAATGGTTTCAAGGGATTTCAAGTGATTTCATTTAATCCCCTTAAGTGACAAAAAATAAAAATGTGAATAACAATATTTCATTTTTATATTATAGGTATTCTCCATGCCCGTGTTTGATCTTCTTGAGTCAACTTTGGTGACGAATATGCATTTCACTCCCGGAATTCGCCTTCGCCTTATTGGTCGGAGTATATATTTGATACCATATTTGTGATTTTTTTTTTGCAGTTTTAACAGGGTTTATAGCAATGTGCATTCCGTTTTTCGGAGGACTACTTGGATTCTTCGGAGGACTTGTTTTTGGATCCAAATCATACTATGCAAGTGCTTCTAATTTATTGTTTATATATAATTTATCCGATTACTCGTTTCGAGCCCAGTCACGTACTTTGAGGTGGCATATCCTCTCTTAATTAAATCTGGTGGATTAAAGGGCGAAAGCATGGAAATTTACGCATTTTTCGTATCAAACACGCCCTTAATTTTATTATCTATATCTATTTTTTGCCGTCCTTTATGGGGATTAAAGGGCTATTCATTGCATTTATCAATTGCGGTTGGATTATAACTTATTGGATAGACGGTTCAGTACAAAAAAAACGTTCAAATGATCTGTTCGGAATAGGGGTGACAATGTGACGGGAGAAAATAAAAAACCGTGTAAATCCGAACCGACGGGGCCGGAGAAAAATTAAAATTTTTGTTGCAGTGTGAGGCAAATTTTATCCCCGAACATTAAAATTGGGGCGGAGGTGGGTGTTAATATCCCCAAACCGCAGTGATCCATAAACCGTCCTGAAAAAACCGTCCGAAAAATCCCGACAATATCCCCGAAAAATAAAATAATATATAATATATATCTAAGATAATATATATACTTTAATTAGAAATTGTTTTTAATTAAAAGTCTGCTACTAGTTTATACCAGTCTATTGGTATAAAAGAGTAACACTGGTATAAATCTGTGTTAAATTTATGCTAAAATTAATATTAAGTTGTAATTTTTTTTTATAAAATTGTTAATTCTATATAATTTTTTAACTTTTTATAAAATTGTTAATTCTATAGATTTGGCTTTGTAGTACTCTAACTCTATATACTCGTTGATGGTGGCCATAATTTGTAAGGACCCGGTACATAGTCCTACAACATATACATGAATGATGGTACTAAATTTAGAGAGGATCGACTTTTCCTTGAGTCCACAAACCAGGGCGGTTAGTAGATATTTTACTTACCAATGAGATTTGTTTTTCTCTTTTTGTTGATAAAATTGTGCTATTTGCTTGTGCAATTTCTGATTCTTGTAGTATATAACAAGACGTACAATACCCACGAAGACATTATAACCTTAGAAGCGGTTCACCAAATAAAGCATGGTAGATTTCGACATACATTTACAATGCCTAAGCTATCCATACAAAACAACATTGATGCCAATAAGAGCTTTAATATGCGTGACACTTTAAAGAACATCTTTTTCAAGGACCTCCAATGATGTAGTGCAGTACCGAGTTAGGAGTTGGACCTACCAAATTTCCGATATCATTCCATATGCAGGTTACGAGTATGATTGCCAAAATTGGAATTCTATAAGTCGACTTGTTGATTGACTTCACAATGAATGGTTAGGCATTGGATGTTATCAATTGTAGGTGGATTATAACTCATTGGATACACGATTCACTACAAAAGAAAACGTTCGAATGATCAATTCAGAATAGGGGTGGCAATGGGATGGGGGAAAACCGAAAACCTAGGGATCCGAATCGAAGGGGTGGGGGAAATTTTAGCCTCGAACATTAAAATTGCGCAATGGTGGGTGTTACTATCCCCAAACTGTCGGGATCCACAAATCGCCCCTAAAAAACCGTCCAAAAAATCCCTACAAATTCCCTAGAAAATAAAATAATATATTATATATATCTAAGATAATATATATACTTTAATTATAATTTTTTAATTAAAAGTCTGTTATTGGTTTATACCAGTTTGTTGGTATAAACGAGTAACACTGGTGTAAACTAGTTTGCTGGTATAAATCAGTGTTAGGTTTATAATAAAATTAATATTAAGTTGTAATACTTTTTATAAAATTATTAATTCTATATAAATTTCTAACTTTTATTTGGGGATAGGGAATTCCCCGTTACCCGTAGGAAACCGTGCGAACGGGTGTGGTATAAAAATCTCCAATTTTTTTTTTTTTGAGATTCCCCGAAACCGTCCTCGAAAATATTTGGGGTGGAATAGGGGATGCAAAACCGCCTCCGCCCCGTGCTGTTGTCACCCCTAGTTCGGAACATCTATGTCATGTTGTGTGCATTACTGGATATGAAATATCCGAGGTAAATGGAAGATCGAATAGCTACTGGATTTTCCAGGAAAGTTATGGTCCTATAATAGCCATGGAAGGTATGAGGACAATGGATTTTGACGTCCTTTATTGGGTATATCTTTTTACTGCTTGTATATTTGGGAGAATCTGTTATAATGTGAGAAATATGTTGATTGTAAAGCTGATTTCTGAAATTGTTTGTGTTTTGATTGTTTTCTTCGGGATTAGATGGATGATTAAGTAAATTCTTTATATTTTTTCACATACTAAGTGCTGCGAGCCTCCATTTTCCTTCTCTGTTAGTCCTTATAGCAGCTGGAGACGCTCCATTACTCCTGTAGGAACACAAGAACAGATGAATCATCCATCTAACCCCGAAAAAAACAATCAAAACACAAACAATTTTAGAAATCAGTTTTACAATCAACATATTTCTCACCTTATAATTGATTCTTCTAACTATAGAAGCAGTAAGGAGATATACCCTATAAAGGATGTCAAAGTTCATTATCCCCACACCTTCTCTGCCTATCATAGAACCATAACTTTCTTGGAAAAACCAGTAGCCATTCAGTCTTCCATTTTTCTCGGATATTTCATATCCACTAATGCACACAATATGACATAGAGGTTCCCTACTGATCATTCGAACGTTTTCGTTATTAGTGAATCGCATATCCGATGAGTAATGATCCACCCACGATTGATAACATCCAATTAATGACCCTTCATTGTGAAGTCAATCAACAAGTCAAGTAATAGAATTCCAATTTTGGCAATTGTACTCGTAACCTCCATGTGGAATGATATCAGAAATTTGGTAGGTCCAACTCCTAGCTAGGTACTACAATGCATCATTTGGAGGTCCTTGAAAAGGATAGGTTTCTTCCGATGGTACTTCATCTTGCTTCAAAAAATTTAAAGTTTCATGTATATGGAAGCTCTTATTGGCCTTAATGATGTGTTGTATGGATAGATTAGGCGTTGTGAGGGTAGACCGGAATCTACCAAATTTCAGTCAGAGAACCGCTTATAAGGTTTTAACACATGCTTGAGCATTGTACGTATTACTATATACCATGGTTGTTAAAGGTGCGCCTCGAGCAAGGCTCATGATCTTGTGCCATAAACCTTGAAATTGAGGCACTATTCAAAAGTCGAGCGCATTGTGCACCTTATTTATACCTTGGAGCCTGGAGCCTCGTGCGCCTAGTAGTTCTTTTACAATTTTTTACTTTTACAGTTTTTTTTTAAAATAACTGCTTTACTTTTTTTCAAATACTGCTTTATTAACTGCCACTAATCTACCATAAATAAGATTAATTGTAACCTTTAATTTATATAAGAATATGAAGAATCAAGTCATAATTAAAGAATAGAGAAAGATTAGGAGATGAGTCACATATAGAAGTCTCCTCCACTCTAGGGAAAAAAAATACCACGGACAGCGTGAAGAAGAAAAATGTGCGCCTGCCTAGAAATGTAAGATATTCTTCTACTTCATATATTTTTCTTCTAATATTTTCATGATAACATGAAAATTTGGTTCTTCTTCTCTTAGTTTCTCTGATTCCTTCCATTTTTCTTCTTCTACTCCTCCATTTCAATATTTTTTTGTTGCTGGTATTGTGATTTTTGTTGATGTTATTAGGATTTTTGTTATTTTGCTTATTGCTTTTATTGTTGTTTTTGTTGCTGTTATCGTGATTCCCTCCATTCTTCTTCTTCTACTCCTCTATTATAATATTTTTTCTTGTTGCTGTTTGATGCGTGTTTTACGTGTACGTGCATGTGAAGGCAAGTGCACATTAGTCGTGTATCAAGTAATAAAGTGAAAGTAGAGTATCGTTCCCACGAGGATGGTGATTATAAGTATTAATCTTTTTGCTTACTATCTATTATTTAAACAATTGAAATGTAGAGTTTGTTGGGTGACCAAGTTAAGACTTAATTAAAAAGTGAGATGAAAATTGCACAAAATTAGACCAGAGAATACTTATAATGAAAGAAACTAAGGCTTCTAGCTTCACTTAACCTCTTTGCTTGGTAATAGCACTTAACCCCTCTTAAGTTGTTTTATCCTTTTTAAGATGACGATTTTTCTTATTAACTAATGGATTCTCGAGATTGGCTCTAAACTCTCGATTAATTACTTTCCCTTGGTCCGGCTCAAGTAATTAATCTAGAGAAGCATTATGTTTTATTAATCTAAACCTTTTTAACCTACTTTACCTTGGTCCGACTAAAGTGATTACTTAAGATTCAAGAAAAACCGCTCGAGTAATTAGTTCTAAACTTTCGATTAATTACTTTCCATTGTTCTGGCTCAAGTAATTAATCCAAAGAAGTATTAACCTTTCTTAGTTCCAAACCTTCGATTTATTACTTTCCCTTGGTCCGGCTCAAGTAATAAATCTAAGATTTGTAATAAGATTCATGAAAAACCTTGGAAAACCAATAAGCCACACTAAATGGTCATTAGGTCCAACTTATGAATTTTGATTAATCAATTTAATCACGGTCAATATAAACGATTAATTATATTCAAGTAGGGAGTTGGCCCATCTCATACAAGCATTAAGAAACATAAGTTAGTTCTAAAAAAGGATAAACATAGCTTAAATAGGTTAAACGTAATTACCACATAATTAAGGTTAAGATCCACCTTTAGCCTTAGTTAAGAGGGTTTTAGCCCATGATTAGATTAAAACACACCTTAGAAAGATAGATAATGGAGTTCATAGTCATAAAAGAGATTAAAGTTTAGAAGAAATCGTAATGATGATTGCTGAACAAATTTCTTCGGTAACTTGAAACTTACTTTTATTGGATGAACTTTTGCACAAACAACACTTTGAGAACAATAACAACAATTACAACAACAAAGACAACTGATTCTTAAAAAGAAGTATCAACAAAATAACATTATAGATGGAAAAAATTAAGCATAAGCTTGGTGTGTCTTCAAATGGCTCCCAAGGTCTCCTTTTATAGTAAAATGGCACACATAATTCTAAAGACCAAGTCTCCTTATGGCCTCCCACTCCCTAATCTTCTGAATTTAGCCTTTAAGAGAGGATGGTGGAAGACTTTGACAATTTAGGAGTTGAAATGTGTAAAGGTGGGAAAGGAATCATAGGCTTCAACATGTTCATCAACTTTGGATAATTTTCTAGTCCTAATACACTTTGAATTTGGAGATGATTGTTATTATATTTGTTTATCTTTCTCTTAGCTTTCCAACGCATTTTGAGTCTCCTCAATCCGAGTCCGTATGAGGGAGATAAGTTGAAAATACGAAAATGTGTCAAATCTGTCATAATGTGAACAATTGGACTTTTATCTTACAACACCCATTCGCGACACGGTGCATGTTGGATGTCACTAAAACTCCTTTTTTCTAGTCCCTTTTACTCCCGAGTTGTCTCCTTAAGCCTCGACTTGGTTATTTGTGCCGAAAACCTTGCGAAAGTGCTTAAAAAAACACACAAAGTGGCTTAGATACATAAAATGAAGAAAATAAACAAAAACCATTATTAAAATGGTAAAAAATAACTAGTAATTAAATACAAAAAATGCTATAAATTACGATGATAACACTGTTAATGTAATTTTGTTGATTGTTATCGTTATTTTTGTTATTGTTGTTATTTTGCTTTTTGTTGTTATCATGATTTTTGCTTGTTATTTTTTATGATTCTTATTCTAATGTTATTTTTGAAAGTTTGTATTACTTTTTTTTTTCAGTGATAAAATGTCAGAAACTCATGCTCCTCCTCGGTTTGGTGATCCAGGATGGAAGTATTATACGATGCAAAATCCAAACAACACCAACAACTTGATCTGTAACTTATCAGTCCTTTGGGGAGTGTATCTATGCCCCAACTACTTGATCGCCCTTTCTATCGTGTTGCCACGGTAAGATGATGCTATAAATCTATGCATTTGCCTATGTTTGGAGTCTAATTTATTTATGCATTTTCTACCTGCTGTGGCATATTTATGGAATGCTGATAGAGCCTTTCATTGAGAGGTCATTTCCTGGCCAAGAGCAAATTGATGAGCAATACATCAACAACATGGCAGGTTATGTTTCAACTGCTAGGAGATGGACTCAAGAGCATGCAGGTGGGCATGTTGGTGTGTGAATAGCGTGCAATGGGGGCATGATGATGTGCAAATAACGTGTAAGGGGGACATGATGATGTGCAAATAACGTGCAAGGGGGGCATGATGATGTGCGAATAGCAACAAAGGAGGTGTGGATGCTGAACAAACATTGAGCTGGATGGTGTGGACTACTAGAGGCATAGAGCCAAAATTGAAGAACAGAATGATTACTGATTACAAATCTACTTGGTAATCAATCTGATCTTCAATTTTGGCTCCATGCCCCTCCAGTATTCCACACCATCTAGCTCCAATATTTGTTTAACATCCAGATCTCCTTTGTTGCTATTCGCATATCACGCCTCCCTTGCACGCTATTCACACATTATCAATGCCCCCCTTGCACGCTATTCGCACATCACGCTATTGCACATCCAGATCTCCAGTAGACAACTGTATTCAAGTAGACATATGTATATTCAAGTAGACATATGTATATTCAAGTGACACAAAACATGCTATATATCAAGTAGACAACTTATTCGTGTATACAAGTCTATTCCTAAATTGATATAAAACTTGTGCTGATAGCATCATAACATGCTATATGTATATACAAGGGACACAGAACATGATATATGTATATACAAGGTGTTGGGGTTTAGTGTCCTATAGACAATTGTTCCAGGATATAAACCTAATGTAAATGAATTGTTCTTTATATCATTTGTTTTAATAAGATATGGTTTTATAACTGTATAAAGGCAACCTCCTTTAAAGAACTAAATAAGTCTAATAAAAGGAAATCCCTGAGTTTATTTAAAGTGATTATAAAGTGTTCATACAAGCATGAAGTGAGACGAAACATTATAATAAACTAATAAACTTAAAGCAACCCCAAGTCAAGTGATATGTTTTGAATAGGGATTGACATAACACTGTTGAGACTTGCATGTAACAATGTTTTCTGTCAAGACAGAGAGCTGATCTCACAAGCTTCAGATATGCAGATATCTGGAAAGTTACATGGATCCAATGAATGGAGTTCATTAGGATTGGGGACCTGACTTGAGATAACAGGATGGGTAGATTTATCATTGTCACCTGTTCATCTCATTAGTATTAATAGGTATAAATAATCCTAAGACTCAAAGGAATGTTAATTAGTGATTCTGGATTATGGAATGTGATACTTTGATCCTGTTGTAACACGATCCATAACAGGGATGACTCTGGGGTGTGTACGACAGATGTTGGGTATCACATGAAGTAATTGCACGATAGTTATACATTGGATTGAGCATTTTTCACTCCTGATAAATGGGAGATACGTCCAAGGATCGCTTGTGGAAGACTTAACTCTAAATCCTTGCAAGGTGATAGCTTAAGACTTGAAATGTAGATTTCACTTAACCTATCTAATTGGAGTTAACTCGGCCTGTACAAGTAAAACGAACGTCTCGCTATATGTGACTTGACATTGCCCATAGTCATAAGATTTATTTCAAGGATGTAGTTGACAAAGGATTGAATTATACTGTAACTAATACGGAAAGGTCAACGACAGAATCAACCTGTCTTCTTATAGCTCTGAGGAAATGTTTCGGATCTGCCAATCACAGTTCGCGTACTCATTCCATTATGCAAAGATTAAATATAATTCTGTGAAAATTAATTTAATAGTTGCATACGGCTAGAAGCAATAAGAACCTAATGGGTCACACATAAGACTTGGAACCCAAAAGAGAAACAGATGTTAATTAATTGACGGAAGCCCAACTGAGTCCACTAAGGCCCAATAGTATAGGGGGCGATTTATGTATAGTAAATCCATAAAGAAATTAATTTAATTTAAATAATTATAATTAGATTATGATTATGAATTAAATTAATTATGGGATAAATAAGTTAGGAGGTTTAATGAGATTAAATTGCTCCTATTATTATCCTATCAATAAGTTATTATTATCTTTGTAATTAAATATAATTATAGATAATAACAATAAGAATTTTATTCCGAATTAAATTCTTATTCAGTAACCTAATTCTATCTGACTAGGGTTTAGATTGAAGAGAATATATATACCCCCCTTAATGAGAATTTCGGCCATCACAAGCATCCCGGGAGAGAGAAAATTCGCCCCCCTACCATAGTGGATCGATTCTTCACCGCTTGCTTCCGTTCAATTGATTCTTCATATCTTTCTCTCAATCCTTGATCTTATGTTGATTTATTAGAGGCAATCTGCTTTGGTTGCTTTTATACGGTTGAGTTCTAATCATCTTTTGAATTGTGTTTTTGTTTTGTGCTCGGGAACTCGGAGTAAGAGTTGTGGGCACTACGATTAACAGTAGATAGAACTTCAAAAGGTATTTCCTTCTATCCCTCTTTATATGAAATAACGGTTAACGGATCTTGGTTAAAGGAAATAGGTTAAAATTTTTATATTTCCGCTGCCAAACGTTTGCCTATTTTCCTTTACAAGGGACACAGAACATATGTACATTCATAGCATAAGAGTATGGCCAATCACAATATAGCTCGTAGGTATAAGAGCATATATGTAGTATAAGATGCATAAGAGTGTGGCCAATCACAATACTCAAGTGACACAGAACATGCTATATGTATATTCAAGTGACACAGATAGCAACAGTTGACTATATCACCATACTTCACTAGTTAAGTTATATACAAGTAGCACTAAGTAGGTTCATACACATACTCATAGTCAGTTCTAGCTCCCTAAACAAAACATCAACCATAAGCTTCATAGCAATACACATACACAACCCTTGTTTATCACATACTTATGTCTGACTATTGTATACAAACGAATTCAGTTCATGGCAATTACTATACACAATCCTTTATCACATACTCATGTCTGACTAAGGCATACAACAACATCATACATGCAACCAATATAACGATATATGTACTCAACAAGTTAAAGAAATCTTCTCATATGTTGTAGGCATGAAACAATCTCTTCCATCATTCGTCCCATATAGTTAAGCACTTTTACTATCCCTGCAAATAAAAAGAGCAATATCTACCTATATCAGCATCACCCACAATAGCATCATGAAGTATATATTGCCCTAGGTTAAAAAAGATAAAGACTATAGATCTAACCTTTTCAATGATATGTCTGAAAATTATAGATATCCTTTCCAACTGCTGAAATCAACATACACAAGAGTAAATCGGATGAGGAAACGATATAGTAAGGAACAATGAAACTCTAATACATCCAGGAACGAAGTAAATATGACTTACCATTACATTGTTTTGACCCAGTGAGAAAGCAATCGGCTGGAGATAGCCAAAGAGAAGGGTGAGAGAGATGAGGATGAGCTGCACGAAACCTAGTTAGGGATTTGGAATGAGAGAGGGGTTTATATATGAGCTGAAATTTTAGTCAAACATATTGAGCGCCTTAAATTTGACATTAGTTTTCATTGGCCGCATAAGTGAAAATTTCATTGCCGCTTTTTTTTTGTTTTTCGCATATGATGACAGTCATTTATAACAAATATCATCTGATGATTAAGTAACTTTTGACTTAAACGCACACTTTCTTTAGATGACAGAGTTGTGTCATCGGAAGGCCACACGTGAATTGAGCCGATTTACATTTACGCTTTCAGATGACAGAATTTTAGTATACTGTCACGAAAAACAATCAGATGACACGAAAACAAATGTCTGTCATGTATCTTGTGTCATGTGAAAGAAAAAATGGCATAGTGGGATAGACCCCTTCAATAGGAGTTGGTTGCCCGAGACTTAGGAAAGTCACCACACAAGGTTTTGGCCTGACTCAAACTTGACCTTCTGACATTTGGTATCAAAGTCTAAACTAAGTGAAGTCCTTGCGAAGTGGGCGATATAGCCTTAACTAAGCAAGCTCTTTGTGAGGTATGCGATCGAGCTTTAACTAAATGAGTTCTTCGTGGTGTGAGCATGTGAGCTTTAACTAAGCAAGTTCTTAATGGTCTGAGCGAGGAGTTCTCTAACTAAGCGAGCCCTTTGTGGTGTTGGCTAGCAATGCTAAATATCCTAAATTTCCCCTATGACTTGACGAATGTAAATTTTATGATGCTTTTTCAAAAATATTTTGTAATGCCTTTCGATTTGATTAAAAGCTCGTTGTTTACCTGGGCCATCTTATTGAAACTTTTACCTAGTGTGCAGGAGTGCGGAAATAGCAAAAGGGAACTGAGATTGCTAATGCATGCGAATGCTAAAAAGCGAATGCATACTCCCCTGTGATTGTTGACGATGTAATTCTACGAGATTCAACCTTTTTACATGGGGCAGAGTTCGTAATCAATATTCTAAATTTCTATGCATATGTGAAGTAGCTCAAATATGATCTATCGAATTAACAGGTGCCATGTGCATATTATTAAGGAGTAGTTTGTGCTTGAATCATCTTTATTTAGGGAGATATTGATTGTGCTCTTCCATGAGTCGAGAAACTTTGGGTGAATTTGGGGGCTTGTGTGAAGTGTAATAGGAATGGACTGTTAGATTATGATGGATTATAGAAGAAGAATGAGATGCAACTGAATAGAGAAAGAAGACTCAGATGAAGATCCTTGATAATAGAAAGCTGTTTTTTACTAACATTTATTACTTGATATCAAACTTTTAGTTACTAAGTGTCTTAACGTTGGGGATGAAAATGACTTCTTTAACTAAAGAAAAAGTAGTTTATAATCTTGCCCACGAGCTAGACCACCGACTTGAATATAGTCTTGCATCAACGATTGCATCTTTACTATATGAGACATTATTGCTTCGATATCATTCCATCTGACATGCCGATTCGTTTTGTAATTTTTGATTTTCTTTCTTATGTTATGCAACTTAATTAACTGATTAGGATATCAAACAATAATAGAAACACAAAACATAATAGCCTTAATTGTTACAAGTAAATAGATCAAGATTAAGGTACATTTTTCTTTGAAAGATGGGACGTGAAGGCAGTCCGGACATCCCAACTAGGTTGGCACCTCCGGCGCAGCCAACAAACCGTATTATTAAGAAAGGAAAAAAGGAAGAAGTCAAACAAAGGGAAAGTAATCAAAAGAAAAAAGAAAACAGAAAATTACATAAAGCGGATATGTGCAACATTGCACAAATCATAAAAAAGGAATGCATGGCAAAAAACTGGAGCAGTGTCCAACTAATGAGTGTCATCTGCCATTTGCCCATATCCTGCGAGCCGGTCAGCCGCCTGATTACCCTCTCTGTAGATGTGAGTAACCGTCCAGTTCATGTCATTAAGCCTGGCTAGGCATTTCATCCACTCTCTTCTAATTCTCCACGGAACTTCTCTCACCTTAGTTCGCAGCAAGTTCACTGCATACCTGGAATCCGACTCGATCCAAAGCCGCCTCCAATTTCTGTCCCACGCCTCCTTGACAGCATGGATAATTGCCTGCAATTCCGCCTCATGAGCTTGTGAGTTCTGGATGGGAAATGCGTAGCTTCCGTGGGCGAAACCTCTATAGTTCCGAAACACTCCTCCTGCACCGGCTTTACCATTGCGGTCCGCTGCCCCGTCCGTATTCACCTTGATCCATCCACGCGGAGGTGCAACCCATCTCACAGTCACATAGTCCGGTTCAGGTGGAGGACGAACACGGTCAGTAGCCAACCCGTCGAATTCAACAATAAAGTGCAGTAGACGAGTTTTCAAGATTTGGATTGAGGGGAGCTCACTTTCAAAAATAGCTTGGTTACGAGCGGTCCAAATGAACCAGCAGCATGTGACCACAGAATACCACCATCTCCTTCTCCTGCATCTTCTAACACGGGTCTCGCAATGTTGGAGAGAAAAGAAAGAATATAAGAAGTGAAAGAAATATAGGAGGAAGCTTTTCTTAAATTTTATTTCTTTTTAACTTGTGCTTCTTCACTTTTAGCCTATACAAGATAACTACTTATAGTACATGAAAATGTAACTATTACAAACCTAATAAATAACTCTTAATAACTAGTTAAGAGTGTAACTTAATATCACATAACTTCTAATAAGTTATTCTAAAGTAACTTAATAAAAATCAACATAAAGACTATTAATTATAAATTTATTATTTCTAACACACCCCTTTAAATTTATATTTTTTTATCCTCTAATAACACCAACTTAATCTACTGAAATCTTCAAACTTCAACGTCGTTGACCTCTTCACTCTAGCCGCCATCATCCTCATTATTATCTCCATCTTTTTCTACGAACTTCATTGTAATTGACGTCTTCACTCTGGTTTCTATCATCTCCGTTATTATTTCCATCGTTTTCTTCTTCCTTGTCTTCATCGTCGTTTTCCTCATTATCATCATCGTCGTCTTCCGCATTATCATCATCGTCACTACCATCAGTATCACTATTATCAATGTGTACTTGTATTTTGGGTTTTGGATGAGGCACATAACTTGTAGTGCACCTTCTATGTGTACTTGAGACAATATTACTCATGTCAATGCCCTCGAGCTCTTTCACTCTTTCCTTTCTCTTTTTAACTTCCTTAAAATCTTTTTCACACGCGTTTGATGACAGTCCTCCTTTGGAAAATATCTCCTTCTGTTCCTTCACTGGTTCGACCTCACATTTGTTCTCAGGCACATGCTTGATTTTATGAGAGGCTTTCTCAATACCTTCTGCACTTCTATTGTCCTTTGCTTCTTCTTCCACATGCTTGCTTTGCTTCTTGTCTGATGCTTTGATTTCTTTTTCAAGCCTCTTCCTCTTTTTAGATACTTCACAAGTTTGCACTATTTGCTTTGCACTAACTTTATTCTCTGGTTTTACTTCATCTTCATCATCCTTATCACCGTCTCTGTCTGAAGACTCTGAATTCTCAACAACCCCTAGAAATACCTCATGTAATAGATTGCCTATATATTTCTTGTATGGATCAAGTGCAAATTTATCAAGTCCAAAATCTTCCTCTAAAATTCGACAAAAACTGTTCGTCGTAACTTCTTCACAATTGGCTTTAATATAAGAATCTTTCTTCAATATGGCTGTGGTAATACTGCTCTTACTTGGAAGTTCTTTCTTCTTACTGATTGGATCAGTTTCTGGCAAAAGACCCATCACAGGAGAATCTTCAATTTTCTCCTTATCATCAGATACATGTTCTTGTACCTTAATTTCTCCTAAATCCTTAGAATTCTCATCATCATCATTTTCTAAGGATTCCACCAGACATTGCATGACAAATTTCTTTTGTCCATCCAAAGCATATTTCTCCAATCCCAAATTATTTTCCAACACCCTCCTGATCTCCTCGAAGGTCAAAGAATCAACTTGTTCTTTGATGTCATCTATGCATAAGCGCATAGCTTTCCAAATCTGGGACTTGGTCTCCCACGAATCAATGGCGATTTCTCTTTTCACCATTATTCTCAATTTTCAGGAGAATTTTTGTCTGGCTCTGATACCACTTTGTTGGAGAGAAAAGAAAGAATATAAGAAGTGAAAGAAATATAGGAGGAAGCTTTTCTTAAATTTTATTTCTTTTTAACTTGTGCTTCTTCACTTTTAGCCTATACAAGATAACTATTTATAGTACATGAAAATGTAACTATTACAAACCTAATAAATAACTCTTAATAACTAGTTAAGAGTGTAACTTAACATCACATAACTTCTAATAAGTTATTCTAAAGTAACTTAATAACAATCAACATAAAGACTATTAATTATAAATTTATTATTTCTAACACGCAAATGGCATTAAAAAAACCAGCAAAATCAAGGGAAAAGCTGCAACATACCTCATTCATATCAAAAACAACTTTCCACAGCTCCTTTGCTACCTTACAACTTGCAAATAGGTGACCAATATTCTCACCATCCGCTTTGCACAACTCGCATCTCTGAGCAAGGATGATTCCCCGTGCCTGAATCGATGACTGAACTGTAATTTTTCCATGCAGGAGTTTCCAACAAACAGTTGCCCGACTAAGAGGGATGAATGTATTCCAGATCAGTTTGCTCCAGTTCACTGCACTCCCATGACGCCTATCAGCGTAGAAATCCTTCACAAATATCATTTATTAGTAAAAAACATGTTTCGATTTAATTCTATTCCGTTCCAAATTATATTCTAAACCTTTTGGAATTTTATAACATTTTTGTGTCATGTTTCTGGAATTTTTAATTAATTTTTAAATATTTAGAAAAGTAAAAATAAATATTAATGTACACCCAAAAAATGAAATAAAATACTTCAAAATTCAAAACAAATTGCAAAAACATGGTCTGTAAAAAGTGGAGATAAAAAAAACTCTCATAGGCATTGCACACGCCACTACATGTGCTCGGTGTGTGCGGTGCATGTGCACCAGGTGCCAAACTTCGACTCACCACCTGAGTGCTCTAGCGCGCGTGAGACCGAGGAGTAAAATTGCACCAATTTATCAACGTTAGGGATAAAATTGCTATTGGCTTCCAATGTTAGGGGTAAAATTGCACCATTTTAGACGTTAGAGGTATTTTTGCACCTTCATCCTTAAAAAAACTAGGGATGACAACGGATAAGGTATCCACAGATAACTGTTTTGTTTGGTAAAGAGAGGTTTTATGTAAAATTAGAGGTTTTGATTAGTCAAACCTTTAATAGTGGTGTTTGATGAAAAGAGATTTGAAAGAGTTTTTTGGGCTTAAACTTCTAATTTTTAATAAACTAGTTTTAGGAGCTTTTCATTAGTTTGTTGCTCAATCTCTTTTAAATGACATTTTTATCCCTAATTACTATCTTTTAGTCAAACAAATATTGTTTTGTTCTTTTACTAAAAATAAATTAATAACACGATAAACATATTCATCTGTCAATTAATAAATCTAAATTTATTATTATGTTTTTTTGAAAATTATATTTCTATTCCAAATCATATGCAATAAAATTAACAATTAAACTAATGAATATTATTAGAAACTTTGAGAAGAATATAAAAATATTCGGTTTTTATTTTAATAAAATGTTAAATTATAAATTAATTGATATGTTGTATTATATAATATCTAATATACTATTAGCAATCCAAGTTTAAAATTCTTGATCCAACATTTAATATTATAAATGAAGATCCCATTTTTATTAATAAAGATCTAAGAATAATTTTATTGTTTAGATATTTTTTTTTATGTATTATAAAGAGCTAGGTTATAGCATGTGTATATGATATTTTTTTAGAAGATGATTAAGAATAAGAATGATAAAAAAAATAAAATAAGAGTCATAAAATACTAATATCCTTATTTGTCATTTTACACCAACAACTATTAGCAATCATTTACTCTCTCAATTCCTTTATATAAGTCATTTTAGGGTATTTCACACAAATTAAGAAATATATTTGTTAAAAAAAAATTCTCTCTAATGTCACTATTGGGGAATAAACATTGAAATATTAAAAAACACATGTACCAATATAAAAAATTTAATAGCTGGACTAAAAAACAAAATTAAAAACTCTTGGAATCCTATAGAATGACTTATATATATTTGGGAAAAAAACTAATTTGTTAGAATGGCATATATAAGGGAAGGGAATGGAGGGAGTAAGTTTTACCAAAGAAGTTACATAAACATATATTAGTAATCAAAACAACTAGTCAAATCAGCTATTAAAAAAAAAAAGTAATCAACTAACAACTAATTTAATTGCTATTTTCCAAACAAGCCAATACCAATGCTAATCCCAAACTTTTTACTCTATTTATTTTTGAATTCTTGTACACATTCCACTACCTTGTATTTTTTGAATTTCATATCCATCCCATTTAAATCGCGGGTATCCGTGAGTATCTTTATCCTTTAAGAGTCAACACATAAAATAAATAAATTACAAATTTAACAAAATATAAATGTAATAAACCATCCACAAATTTAACCAATATCTAAATTCAAACATTCTAAATGACTCAAAATATTAAGAAATTAAAACCACTAAAAATAAAAAGTTCATATTGATACAATGACAATCTTCAATTTTTCGCCCATTCAAATACATGGTTGGTATCGGGTACTCTAAGAGTAATCTCATACTCGTCTCATACCTTTACACGTAATGTTTTTGGATCGCATACTCTTTTACATAAGGTTTGTATAATCGCATTAAAGTTGAGTAATGTCGGGTACCCACGGAATCAGTACCCATTTTAACTCTCTTGGTGTATATATATAAAGCAGGAAACGTGGCATTGTACAATAGGGCAAAAATTGAGCATCCAATAGAGGTCACTTTCCATAACCATATTTTGATCACCATCATCCATTTAATCTCAGCAAAATATACATGAAGATATGGATGGCCAAGAAGACTAGAGTGTATGTATTCATAGCAGTATTTTTTATTAATTTTCAAATTTGTTTAGTGGTGTACGTGAATGAGTTAGATTTTTGTTGAAAGGTCAATTTCATGTCCATATATACCTACCTAGCAGATTCAGCAACTCACTTCCATTTTCTGCAAACTCCACTGTAGCTCAAACAGAGAGAAATTATTCAACAAAAACGAACTTCTTTCTTTCTTTCTTTCTTCTCTTTAGATTTCCTTGTTTGTTTAGATACTAAGAAAATGAAAATGAAGATGAAAACGTAAGCGAGTTGGTCTAAAAGTAGTGAGTTGATCTAGAGTTGAAAGAGTGGAATTAAGAATCGGCAATCACGGAGTTCCCAAATCAAGAAGGGGAAGGGGAAGGCCCTTCCCAGAGGAAATCTGGTAGGGGCAAAATCGAAATCAAAAGGATAGAAAATACAACAAATAGGCAAGTCACTTTCTGCAAGCGTCGCAATGGTTTGCTTAAGAAAGCTTATGAATTATCTGTTCTTTGTGATGCTGAAGTTGCTCTTATCGTCTTCTCCACCCGCGGCCGCCTCTACGAATATGCTAATAACAGGTTAGATCTATCTATCTATCTATCAATTAGGGTTTCAAACCCTAAAATTTTCAATTGGGGTTTCTTCTAATCATGTCATAAAAAGCTGAATTTATGCATCTATTTCCACCCATTTTATGTTAATTTCATATGATGATGATGATACGAATCTTTGGTCACGTCAGAAATGATTTTTCAGTTTCTTCTGTTCTGACAAAGAAGGTGTTGTGCTGTGCTGTGCTGTCATTATTCCATTTAATGATTTTCCCTTTCATAAACTCTTAATTTGGCATTCAATTTTCATTTTGTTTGTTTAAAATATTGAAAGGCTAACTCAAGGGAAGCAGTTTTGACCAAATCTAAAAGAGTTTTTCATGTTTTTGTGTTGAAAGAAGAGCAGAAAATAAGGCCATTATTGTATGGGTTAGTTTACAGATTGAGCATTGAAACTAGGGCTAGGCCTTAAAGAGAAAGATAAGTTACACAATTAAGGCAGCAAGGTTCAAATAGAAAAGGGTTAAAATGTTTGTCCATTTTTATGTAAAGAATAAGTATTCATGTAGACAGATTTTGATGAATGAATTCGTGCACTAAGAGATTAAGTATATGGGAATAATAATATTTATGGGTTGAAGAGAAGGGTACGAACCAATGAGAGTATATTTACCTTTTTTGGGGCATGGGGATGAGAGTGCTGCCTCTATTTTCTGCTGCTACCTTGCACTGTTACACGCAGTACATCAGACTTATTAATACATCATCTTTTTTTTTTCTACCATTTTTGTAACTCATTACATCACCCTCTACTTATTCATTAAGATTGATTTGATTCGTTAAAATTCAAGTCGTTTAAATTAGAAATCTCGATTTCGAATACCACAATAACAAATGTTTACCGTACCTCAAAAGTAACATCCGAAATCCCTAAGAAGTAAGACCTTTACAGCCCCAGTTGAAACTGAAAACTTGTGTACAAAATTTTAATTGAGAGATTATCTACCTGATTAAGAGATTAGTACCCTAATATTTTAGACATGTTACAATTTGAGGCTAATCAGTTTGTTTAAAGAATATCGACAGCGTCAACAGAACTCGTTTAAGTTAAAGATATTGTGTTCGAGTGTACATAAAAACTTTAATTAGAAAATGATCCACCCAAATAGTGTCTAACGACTCTCGAACCGAGAAGGTAGACAAACTATATAAAAAAATGTTAAAGGAACGAATACCTTTTTTGTTTCAATTGTTGGCACAAATGGTTTTATTCTGGTAGTTAAGCTCAAAATTAATGTAAAGGTAATTGATGACCTTAAATCATAATTATTATTTACCCCTTAATCTATCTAAAATGTTAAATGTGAGTCTTTTTGGTAACATTTTTCTCCTATCCTATTCAAAATGACTATTTTTGTTATTTAGTAGTAACATTTTATTTACCTATTAAAATTGGTGATATTAACAGTGTATTACTAGTTGAAATTTGGTGAGCAAATACCAATTGGATAGGTTAGGGTTTTTTATTTATTTATTTATATGGCTTTTACCCAATTCCGAAATAAGACGTGGTGTTGGATATGGGCAATAAAGAGGGTTTTACGAATAAGTATGGAGTTATTTTAGGTATTTAGAATTAAGCAAACCCTAAAGTTGAACATGTTCTGCCAGCATAGCAGACACAACCAATCAATTCCTCGAGAATATTAAGGTAAGCAATCCTTTCTACATATATAGTTAGAGAGAGAATCTCCTTTCTATAGTTTCACTTTTCTTTATTTACCCTTAAAAGAATACAATTATTGTACCAACTAAATTTACCCCACCTTTTTTCACTCAATTTAACTCTTCATCATTTTTCTTTCTTAACAATTTGCTCTAAGATAAATATATTGTTAATTATCTACAATTTACATGAAAAAAACGATAAAATTAAATTAAAGAAAAAATAACGAAGACAAGACTAACAAAAAAAAAAAAAAACTTTAGATCTTAATTTAACTTTTAAAAAGTATTTTCAAGATAGTCCTTTTAAAAAAACATATTCCCTCAACAGTAATATTTTAGTATTATCATCTTAATTTTCACATATCATTTATATTATTATTATTATTATTTAACAAAAAAAATCCAAAATAAACCTTCTTATGCTATGTTAAACTTGAAAATAAAAATTTGTACTTAATAAATTAATATTTTCGAGTTAATTAACAATAACTAAAATAAAATATTTTGACAAAAATCTAAGATTTCATATAGTTATTATTATTTTCTTTATCTAACAAGTACTCAGGATTTTTTTTTAAATAAAATTGACCAAAATTATTTTTCAGAATATTGGTGGAAGTGGAGACCATTACCAACTTATTAATTATCATATTATCTAGGTTATTATTTAAAATATTTATCTAGGTTATTTTCGTGTCATTTTAATTTATTTTTTAGTTTGTTTTGGTGTATCTTTATTTCTAGTTACTGTAATGTTTCAATGCTGGTAATATTAGTTTAATTCATCCATTTTAATTCATATTACAATGTCTATTTGGAAATTTTAATGAGTAGATACAAACTTAATTCATATACATGAATTGAGAGGCCTAAGTAAAACAAATATAATTTTGTAGTGTGAGGGCGACAATTGACAGGTACAAGAAAGCCTCTTCAGATTCCTCTAATCCAGCTTCTGCTTCTGAAGCTAACACTCAGGTATTTCAACACTTTGATTAATTAATTTATTTCTGATTAAACATTTTGCTTTTCTGCTTAATATAAATGGACATTAATTGATCTCAGTTTTACCAACAAGAATCCTCTAAACTACGCAAGCAGATTCGAGAAATTCAAAACTTAAACAGGTATTTAAGACAAATTTCCCTTGGAAATTAAGCTCATTAATTAGATTTTTTGTTATAAACATATACATAATTATTTGTTTGAAGGCATATTCTTGGAGAGGCACTTAGCACCTTGACTTTTAAGGAACTGAAGAACTTGGAAGGCAGGTTGGAGAAAGGAATTAGTAGAGTTAGGTCCAAAAAGGTATTTTTTTTTTATTATTATTTCTTGCCCTATTTGATTGTATTTTATGGTTCAACATTCATTACAAATACAATCATTTTATTTCTCTGCAGAATGAAATGCTATTCGCTGAAATTGAGTATATGCAGAAAAGGGTAAGTATATCAATTCTAGTAACTTCATATTTTAGAACTTATATTCACAGTTTTCTAATTATGTTATGCAGGAAATTGAACTCCAAAATGACAATATGTACCTCCGTGCAAAGGTTCCTATTTTATATTATATTTCTTTGTGGAATAAAAGTTCAATTTGACCCCTTTATTTGTACATTATTTATTAATCTGATACTATATTTTGGAACAAATTGGAAAAGGAACATTCATTTAACTAGGTCTACATATATATGTAGATAGCTGAAAATGAGAGAGCACAGCAGGAGCATGAGCATGAACAGCAGCATCAGCATCAGCATCAGCAGCACACGAACTTAATGCCAGATTCTATGTATGATAATGGTGTTCCTTCTTCCCAGCAGTATGATCGGAATTTCCTACCGGTTAACCTCCTTGAACCTAATCATCATTACTCTCGCTCTGATCACACTGCTCTTCAACTTGTGTAAGAATTATTACTCATTTAATTGCTTATAATCTTATCTACACTTTCAAATTGGTCTTTCTGAAGTAAAATATTGACTTGTTTGATTTCTTTGTGTAGGTAATTAAGCAAGGGGGGGCTGGGGCTGTCTTTCTACTTATCTATTCTATGATCAGTATTAATTGGTGAAATGCAGTTTATGCTTAACTTCACTAATTTCAGGACCTTTTTTCTGTTCATTTGTCTCTTAAGCTATAACTATTTTAAACATTAGGTTTTGATTATCCTCCCAACTTCCTACATATATTTTTATAATAAATATACATTTTCTATGCTTTCTTATTCATCTTATATTATACTGAGGGGTAGGGGAAGACCTAAGCAAACTTGGAGGAGGGTGATCGAGAGTGATATGAGTTTATTGGGAATTGAAGAAAATATGGTAGTGGATAGGACGGAGTGGAGGGAGCGAATCTGTGTCGCTGACACGACTTGATTTTCACGGTTTTATATGATGGTTCATGTTAGCCGACCCCGAATCATTTCGGGACTAAGGCTTTGTTGTTGTTGTTGTTGTATTATATCCGTTAATAATTCAAAATCAGAAGTCTAATTCTATCCATCCTAAAAAGATTTCATCTTGACGTTTTCTCTTGTTATGTGGGAAATCCGGGACAAGTTGTTTACGGTTTGGAATAGAATAGAATAGCTATTCCTTGTTAGAATAAGGATTTTAAGTTTGATTTCTTGAGTTTCCACTTTATAGGACTTGCTTCATCCATCTTGTATTTAGAATTATATAGCTTCAACTTCCAACATAAATTCACACTCATTGGAAGTAGAGAGATTCTCCTCCATCATGTTTTTGAGCATAGACTCGTGAAATATTGGATGAATATGTGACCCAAACCTCGCCATTTCGGTCCTTAACTTGATAAGCCATATCCCATGGAAACTACAAGTTTTGTGGTCTATAATTAGCATGAATTTAACTAATGAAAAATAAGATGCATATCATATTGAAAAATGATTGATATAAAAAAATAAAATTGTATAATTATGATTTTATCATTGGTAGGGTTTATTGAATCCGAATTATATTAAAATTTCTCGTTGAGAACACATGGTAGGGTTACAATTTGAGGATCCAGTATCACCAATTTAGAATTTGATATAATTCTTGCACACATCATTAACCCTCTACCATTTGTTCTAACACTTATTATTAACCCACTTCACAATTCACACGTTTACCCATGTTTTTAAATGTGAGACATTATCTTTCTTAAAGTTAGAAATAGCTTATCATTTAATTCTATAAAGGTTTAATCTTTTGGATTGGGAGAAGATTTATTACTGAAGGGTGTTTGCTAATATGACATCGCTTATGCAAGGTGCAACACCAACTCAAGAGAATGAGATATAACAAACACAAGGCAAATTGAAATATTTTATTAGCTTCCAGATTCTGCAATTCAGTTATTAGAAATAAACAGAAATATGGAGAAATGATAAAAAAATTTAGATGATAATAGATTCACCAATCCAATTAGATGAAAAGAATAATCAATTTAAAATATAATTAATCTAATCTCTTTTTATGTTTCATAATCTAGTGGTTGAGAGCTTACCTATGCCTTGGGAGGTCATGGGTTCGAATCACACCCGGGTCTGATGAGAATTTTTCTTTCTTCTTTAATGTAAGCGCATTGCGCAAATAAAAAAAAAAAAAAAATCTAAGATGAGCCTTTTAGGATTCTTCTAATACTTGAGATAAGATAAAAAAAAATAAAGGAGGAACTGGGGACTGACTACCCCAGACAGATGCTTGGGTTAACAGAACTAAAGGAGTAGAGTGGTATTCAAAAGTATGTACGTGAAATGTGCACGTCTACTCATAGGAGGACATGTTTGTGTTCTCTAAATAAGCCAGATTCCACGCGAGAGCTGCTTAATGGAAAAGGTTTGCTGTCAATCTGAAACAGTTATACCGATTGTAACTGTTGCATGCGAATCAAGACTCAAGACTAGGGTTGAATATGCGTGACCTTAAGGTCTTCCTTAACTAGTCCACATGTAACGTGCTAACTATGTGATGATATCAGATGTCCCTCTGAAGTCGATAAGCCGAAGTTCTTTAGGGCTTCATTGTAGCAGATAACGGAAGACGAGATCTTCTAGATAGAGATTCAACTTACACTCTACTAAAGTGAGCCTTCAGTGTTGGTGTAAGCAGGGCCGACCCTAGGTGTAAGCCAGAAATGCGCCGATCTAGGGCCCAAGATGGGAGAGGGCCCAAAAAAATTAGTAGGTTTATATATAAATATGGCATAAAGCAATTTATGCATATATTAATACCATTTAGGTTTTAAAAGGTCCAAATATTGATATTTTAGATTTAAAAGAGACCCAAATGATTTTCTAAATATAGGTTGAGGGTTAATTTAAAGAAATTGTGATTTTTTTTTTGTTTTAGGTAAATGAAGGTATTTAGTTAACCTAGTAATACGTACCGTATAGTTATTAATGAAATAAGTTTTTATTTATCATTTATTAGATTTTTTTAAAAAAGAAATTTACCTACAATTTTTATTATTATTAGAGGGGCCATTTTCTCTTGATTCCCTTAGGACCCACAAATTGTCAAGACCGGCCCTAGGTGTAAAATGAAAACATCCTTTCGTTAAGTTAATTTGCGTTGATGTGCTTGTGCGTGCTTTTGACATTTTAGGCAAACTATGTATGGCAAATGATGGAGGCATGGAAGGGTGATGTTAATGCTGATAGGCCACGTGAAGCTGAAGCGTGATGTCACCTTACTTATTTTGATGACTATCATTCTGAATTCCTGATAGATGTCAAATCAACATTCATTTTTCTTAAATTTGTGTAATTAATGAGTGTATTTCTGATGACGTTTTGAATTTTGAGTGATTTTGAAATGGTGTAATGATTACTAACCGCCTTCTTAATTGCACCGCCTTCACTTCTTCCTTTTGAAGCTTATAAAAGAGAAAACTGTACTTGTGGGGATTTTTCTTAAGTATTTAGTAAGTCCCCATGTCCATTCTTCTTCTCCTTCCTCTTTTCGTTTGTTTTCTTTTGTTGTATAGAAGAACTGCGTTGGAAAAAAAAATCTAAGTAATCACATACCCTTGAAACTTTCGAAGAACCCGCCCCTTTTGTAACATACAAAACACAACAATGGCACCCATAAAATCAAGATCAAACAAAGATTCTAGGAAGTCGAAGGATAATGGTATAGTTGTTTCTTCTAAACAAATGAATCCTCAAGTTTGGGAGCTGCCTTCGACCTTAACTTCCCAAGAACTTATAGAGATGGTGACTGCCTACCCTGAGTTTAATTTAATGGAGACAAGTCTTCCGACTGGAGATAATAGGGCATATTCCAGTTTCGATGGTCACTTGGGGGCGTTTACTTTACTAATGAAGTGAAGGTTGAGATTTCCCTCTTTAGAAAGAATGGTCAACATCCTGAAGGAATTTAACCTCTGCTTACGCCAAATTTCACCAAATACATGGCTTCAATTATTGACCTTTGTCAAGGGTTGGATTTTTGTTTCGGTCTTGTTGGAAACCCACAAAAAAATTTATAGATGATGTGATTGTTGGTCCCTTGTGTTACAAGAATTAGTTCCTAGGGGGGGAGGGGTTAAGGAACTATTTAAAATTTTTCTTTCTTAGGCTAGCTTGTTTTGATTATAACTTAAGATTTGTCACTTAATTCTTAGCATAGTGATATTGAGTGAGGTCAGAGGCAACTTTAGTTAATCAATGACTAAGGCTGCTTCTAACGTTGAGTCAGGAAATAGCACTTGGGAGACTATTCCTGAATTCAGCACCAATTCTCACAACTTAGTGTTGGTTCAGTTAAGCGTTTACTAGACAGAATAAAAAGCAAGCATATAAAGGAGTTTAATGGATAGAAAAGGTTACTCAGCAATTTTATCCTCGTTCGGCCTCCTGCCTACATCCAATCCCCGGAATCCTTCCGAGCTTTAATCCACTGCTGAGCTCTTTTGGGCAGAGCACAAACCCCTTACAATAGTCAGCGAGTATACAGAGTACCTTCCTTTATATCCTACATTCAGCACTATCTACCTCTGAGTGCTAAATACCGAGCAACTTAGAATCTCCTAACAATTTTAGAATTGATAAGGTTTTTGTTCTAATAACAACGAACACTTTGAATGATCTAAAAACTAATCTTTTACACAAGAATAAGAATTGGTGTAAGATTGCTTTGCTTTGCTTTTGAACAAAACTTCAAGGAAGAATTTGGTCAGCGTTTCGACTTATTGAAGAACTGCATCGATTGAAGCAAATGATAGGCCTATTTATAGTGACACTTGAACCATCAGTCATTTCAAATTTCAAAATAACCGTTAGAGGGAAACGACTCTGCTGTCCATTTCGTTCCTCAGTGCTCAACGTCGCGGCTAATGAGAACGTAGTCTTTTCTGTTTTGATCAGTGCTTCAGTTGCTTTTGGTCAGTAAGCGTCAGAATGTCTCTCCATTTTTGGCAAAGATTCCTCGACAGCTTCCCTGTTGCGTCTGATCCTTTCCTCATTTAGATTAGCTTTGTCTCCAAGTTTATTGAGTCAACTCTTGCTTTGTCTGGTTTGTCCGTTGAACTCAGCAGCTTCATTGTGAAGGAGATAACCAGTCTTCTGGATCCTTCTTCTTGCTGGGCAAAGTTGATTCACAAGCCTTTGATCCGTTTTGACTTAACTTGGGCCTTGACCTTGCTTATTGGGTTTTTGGGCTTTATCATAATGTCTTTCATACTTGTACATTTAAATACTCAAAACAATACTTGAACAAACACATTAGTAACAAATAAATCAAAGCAATTAAATTTAATGTGTTGAAATTTTTATCGTAGGGATTTAATTCTAATTTAAATAATTTTGTCAAATCAAAATCATTGTGGAAATGTGTTTCAACAGTGATGTATTGGTAAATGAACACATGCCAAAGGGAAATTTTTACTAGAAAACTATAGAGTGTGAAGGACATCAAGCCAAAGTGATTGTGGATAAATGGAAACCCTACATCAAATATGGTATTTATGTTGGTGGCTTTCCTTTTGGTACTACGTGGAATAGAAAACATGCCTATACATATCTATTTAGGGTACTTCATACTTACATTTCAATTAAACAACCCATAACTAATTTAAGGAACAGAAAACTCAACGAAAGCAATCATAACTCATTAATACACAAGCTTAACATCATATTTAGGGATTTCAGAATCTCAATCCTATTAACCTTCAAATGGTGTTTTTCACCAACTATGCTTCCAAACTTCACTTGTTTGCTTGAAAAATGGTAGAAAATGAAAGAGTTTTATTTGGAGAATGGTAGGGTATGGAAATGGAAGATCTATATCAACAATCCTTGAAATCTTAGGTCTCTCAAGATAGAGATAAAGACTTGTACATGTTGTTAAGTAAAGAGGTTGTATTGTGTTAACTTGTGTGACACCTCATTCAGAGTGAGGTGCTTGCTTGCCAAACATCAATTTTAACATTCCTTAAATCTAATTTAACCAATTAAGTTCATGGTTCTTCATTCATTAAATTCCTAGCACAATTAATTCTCACTAACTAATCATTGAGTCTTAACGCCTCAGTAATCATGTATTAATCGGACCTTAATTGCATTATGCATGTGAAACTTCTAATGAAAAATAAATGAATCTAAAATATATGTATATTAATCTTGAATATATATATATATATATATATATATATATATATATATGAATGTGTAATTATTTTATATTTTATGGTTTTAGGGATGTTATATGGAATCAGTCCAGCCTGAGTTGGTAGTAAAGGAGTCTAATTGTTCAATAAATGGTGCATTAATCTCTAGGGGTAATATTCCATGTTTGGGACATACTACGGGGTAAATATATAAAAGAAATATAGAGGCACAAAGAACAAAAGAAATACAAACAAATAAAAAACTAGAAGAAACAAGGGGTTAAAGTTTACCGGAATGCGCATAGATGAGAGGAAAGATAACTGCTAGAGGAGAATGATGATAATAGAGAATATAAGAGTGACGATAGAGATTAGAAAATCAATTTTGGAGTAAGTCGTAATCTCAATTTCTCTCAAAAATGATAAAGTAAAAGACCAAATGAAAATGATGTCGGTTTATAAAGGCGTTCATCAGAATGGTAAAAGGACTTTGGGGTTGGTTTTGTTGAAACACCTTTCCACATAAATTTTGATTTGACAAAATTGTTTAAGTATAATTAAAATACATATTCTAAACACACTAAGTTTAAATGCTTTGATTTATTCTACTAATGTGTTTGTTCAATGTTGAGTTAAATTGTTTATAAGACACAAGAATTAGAAGGCCCAAGCCCAATACGGAAGTCAAGGCCCAAGTCAAACAACTTAGTACAACTCGGCCCGCGTTTGTCAAGACGTTTCCGTTTTGAACAAAATGCAACTCAGCAAAAGAAGGATCTAGAAGACCTTCGGGAACAACTTCAAGATGAAGCTGCTGAGTAGATTTGACAAACGTACAAGACAGCAGCTGGCCAAGGAAAACTTCCAGACAAAGTATTTCCCCTTCGGGTAAAGTTCAGACGACACAGTATGCTGTCCAGTTGACTTTACCATAAAAGGAGAGACAGTCTGCTGAGCTGACCGAGGACAGAAGATACACAATTCTGATTGGCCGAGAGCTCTGAGCAAGTCAGGATGACAACGACAGGTAGCCGTTTCCCTCCAACGGTTATTTCGAAATTCGAAATGACCGATGCCCAGACGTCTCTATAAATAGTGCCATCAGAAGCTTCACTCAACATAGAATTTGATCAAGCCATTACGCTGACCAAATTTCTACACAAGTTCTGCAAGCAAAGAAGCAAAGCAAATCTTACACTACAATTCATACATTTGTGTAAAAGTCTAGAGTGATTGTTTCAATCGTCTAAAGTGTCTTAGCAAATCATTGTATAGGACAAAACACTTATCATTTCTAGAGATAGAAAGGAGAGGCTGAGTACTCGGTTATAGTACTCAGCGAGAGATTAGGATTGAGTAGAGGTATAGAGGAAGGTACTCTTGTCATACTCAGTTGCTAAGATTGTAAAGGGTTTGAGGCTCTACCTTTAAAGAGCTCAGTAGAGGATTCGAAATCTCGGAACGTGTTCCGGGGACAGGACGTAGGCTTAGAAGAAGCCGTACCTGGATAAATCTGCTGAGTGAAGTATTTCTTACCTTTAACTCCTTATATATATTGCTTGCTTAAAATAACCAAAAATTGACCAAGTAAAGAGGTCAAGTAGAGTTGTGCGCGTTGAACATCTGAGCTAAGGAATAGACTCTAAGTGCTATCTCCTGACTAAAGCTAAGAAACTGACCTAGTCACCAGTTGACTAAGCCAGTATCTTGCTGTTTACTCAGCGCCGCTGTTAAAACCTTTTTCCTTAGAAAAAGAAGTCCGCCCTAATTGCAAAAAAGTTTAAATAGTTCCTAACCCCGCCTTGGAACTATACTTGCAACCTTACAAGGGGCCAACAAGTGGTATCAGAGCTTAAAAGCTCACTGTAAAAGGTCTAACAACCTTGAGCTGATCCCTACCATGGGCAAAAACAGCACTCGGTTTCTCTCTGGAAACCAGACAACTCAGATACTGCCTGAGGGGCTGTCCATTACTAGGCCTCCCCTATTCTTCGGGTCAAACTATACCTTCTGGAAGAATAGGATGAAAAATTTCATTCAGGCTACAAACATGAGTGCCTGGCTATCTATAGTCCAAGGCCCATTTATACCTGTCGAAGTTGTGGCTGGCCAAACAGTTGTAAAAGCTGAGGTCAAATGGACAGAGGATGATCTTAAGAAGCTCCAAAACCATGCTTCGGCTATCAATATGCTTCACTGTGCGCTCGATGCTGCAGAATATAATAAAATCTCAGGTTGTGAGTCGGCACAAGAGATCTGGAGAAAGCTGGAAGTCACCTACGAGGGAACAAATAAAGTAAAAGAGTCCAAGGTGAATCAGCAGATGAGACTGTACGAGCTGTTCGAGATGAACAATGATGAGGGCATTTCAGACATGAATGCAAGGTTCACCAACATCATTAATGAGCTCAAGAGACTTGGAAAAATCTTCACTGAGGAAGAACAAGTCAAAAAGATACTCAGGAGTCTTCCTAAAGATTGGCAAGCAAAGAAGACAGCAGTTGAGGAAGCTCAGGATTTAACCACCTAAAAATATGACGAACTCATCGGTTCATTGCTGACCCATGAGATATCTATGAAGAACTTCGAGGTGAAGGAAAAATCTGAAGACAAGAAGCAAAAATCCATTGTCATGAAAGCTGACTCCACTGACGGGAGCTCAACTGATGATGAGGAGATGGCTATGTTCATAAGGAAGATGAAAAGGCTATTCAGGAAAAATGACAAATACTCTAAGAAGCCTTACAGAAAGTTTGATAAGTATAAAGCTGACTCAAGCGACAACAAATACAAAAAGGACAGCTCAAAGCCCATTACATGCTTTGAGTGCCATCAAACTGGCCATATTAAGTCAAACTGCCCCACACTGAGGAAAGACAAGAAGAGTGGGAAGAAGGCAATGGTGGCTACTTGGAGCGACAGTGATGAGTCTTCATCTACAGAAACTGAGGCCACCGAGTCAGCGAAGATATGCTTCATGGCTGACGAACTTGCTGAGCCATGCGTCTCTGAGCATGCTGACCTATCAGATGACGAGGAGCAATCAAATGAGGTAATTTCTCTTCCCCAGCTCAGAAACGATATGGTTAATGCCCTGAGTGATCTCTATACACTTGTCAAGAAGTGTAATAAGAAAGTTAGAGCACTCAGCAGGCGTTGTGACGAAGTGGAAGAGGTCAAACTGAGTGACCTCAGATTCCTTCTTCAGGACAATACAACTCTGTATGATAACATGAAGATCATACATGAGTCTGTCTCTGAAGTCCATTCAGTTTCAAAGAAACTGAGTAAGGACGTCACAGCTATCCAGAACCAACTGAAGGTTCCAAATAAAAGAAACAGTCCTCGGAGAACTCAGTACCAAGGTACTCATCAGAGATGGAATCCCCAGCGAAAAGTCCAGTGTGACTTTTGTGGGAAGTTAGGACACACCACTAAGGTGTGCTGGCACGCTCAGCACTGGGGTGCTGACAAGTCAGTGAAACATCCTAAACAGAAGGTCACCTGTGACTTCTGTGGAAAAAATGACCATACTGTCCATGTATGTCGCCATAAAATAAAATATGATACTTTACCTGTTGCACCTAACAAGCAAGGACCCAAAAAGAATTGGGTACCTAAAAGTAACTAGTTACAATGCAGGTAAGCCTGAGATGTGCCGAAAAGTCAAAGATGTGGTATATTGACAGCGCATGCTCAAGGCATATGACGGGTGATGAAACTCAGTTCATCACGTTTGAGCGTAAACGAGGAGGGAGCGTAAGTTTTGGAGACAACAAGAAGGGTAAGATAGTAGGGTCAGGAACCATCGGAGGTAATCCTACTATTGAATCTGTCTCCCTAGTCAGCGGACTCAAATATAACTTACTCAGTGTAGCTCAGCTATGTGACAATGGGAGAAAAGTTATATTTGATGCTACTGGGTGTAAAATATACGAGGGTAAAACAAATGAGTTAATATTAACTGCCCCTCGAATAGATAATGTCTTTATGCTAGACTTAGAGAAAAAGTTTTCAAAAACTGTGTGCTTAGTATCAAAGGAAGAGAATTCCTGGCTATGGCACAGGAGACTTGGTCATGTAAGCATGGACCTCCTGGCCAAATTAGTAAGAAAGCAATTGGTTGAGGGACTGCCCGAACTTAAATTTGAAAAAGATCAATTATGCCACACTTGCCAAGCTGGAAAACAAACCAAACAATCTTTTCACAGCAAAAATATTGTCTCAACTAAACGTCCGTTAGAGTTACTACACTTGGATCTCTTTGGTCCAGTCCAGCCGCTGAGTCTGGGTGGAAGAAGATTTTCCTTGGTCATTGTAGATGACTTCTCTCGGTATACGTGGGTCATCTTGCTGACCAGTAAGGATGAAACCTTTGAGATATTTTCAAATTTGGTTAGAAAAATTGAAAATGAAAAAGACCTAAAATTAGCTCACATCCGTAGTGATAATGGTGGAGAATTCAAAAACCAAAAGTTTGTTGAATTCTGTGAAGCCAGCGGCATTGACCATAATTTTTCTGCTCCTAGAACACCTCAGCAAAATGGGGTTGTAGAAAGGAAGAACAGAACTCTGGTTGAAATAGCCAGGACAATGCTGGATGAGCATAGGCTTCCAAAGTATTTTTGGGGAGAGGCTGTTAACACAGTGTGCTATATTCTTAATAGGGCTCTAGTTAGACCTATACTCAAGAAAACCCCCTATGAACTTTGGAAAGGACGAAAGCCCAATATTGGATACTTTCGTGCCTTTGGCTGTAGATGTTTTATTTTAAATACCAAAGATAGCTTAGCAAAGTTTGATTCAAAAGCTGATGAGGCTATCTTTTTGGGCTACTCAACAAACAGCAAAGCATATAGAGTTTTTAATAAGCGAACTCAAGTTTTAGAAGAGTCAGTACATGTAGAGTTCGACGAAACTGACCCTGCAGGTAGATACCAGCCGCTGACCGAAGATGATCCACACTCAGTAACCACTGCTGACCAAGAACCAGCTACTGAGTCATTCACGAAAAGGCTGACCAAGAGTAAGAGTGAACCTAAGATTACTTTTACTGACCCATCTACTTCTGTAGAGATTGCTGAAACACAGACAGCACAAGACATAAATCTACCTAAAGAGATAAGGATTCCAAGAGGGCACTCAGAAAGTGCAATCCTTGATTCTGCTGGGAATACCCTGATGACTAGGAATCAACTCAGGAAGTACCTCAGCAATGTTGCCTTCGTCTCAGTTCAAGAACCGAAGAATTTCACTGAAGCTGAGTACGATGAATTCTGGATGAACGCAATGCAAGAGGAGCTCGATCAATTCAGAAGAAACGATGTATGAGAGCTAGTGCCTCATCCAAAGAGTCAAAAGACCATTGGAACAAGATAGGTCTTCAGAAACAAGATGGATAAACAAGGGAATGTAGTCAGGAACAAAGCAAGGCTTGTAGCTCAGGGCTACAGTCAGCAAGAATGTATTGACTACGGTGAGACCTTTGCCCCAGTGGCAAGGCTAGAGGCAATTAGAATTCTATGTGCATATGCATCTTACATGAACTTTAAATTATTCCAAATGGATGTCAAAAGTGCATTTCTTAATGGAGTTATAAACGAGGAGGTTTATGTTAATCAACCTCCAGGTTTTGAGGACCCTAAGTTCCCAAACCATGTTTACAAACTCAAAAAGGCTCTGTACGGCCTCAAGCAAGCACTACGTGCTTGGTATGAGAGGCTGACCAGTTTCCTGCTGACTAGAAATTATGTCAGGGGCAAAGCTGATACAACCTTATTCATTAAGAGAAAGGGTAAAGATACCCTGCTGGCCCAAATCTATGTTGATGATATAATATTTGGTGCAACTAACGAATCAATGTGCAAGGAGTTTAGCAAACAAATGCAGACTGAGTTTGAAATGTCCATGATGGGAGAACTCAACTTCTTCCTAGGTCTTCAAATTAAACAAGGAAAGAATGGCATATTCATCAGTCAAGCCAAATATGCCAAGGAGATATTAAAGAAATATGATTTGGAAAATTGCAAGCCAATATCCACTCCTATGGGCACTGACACTATCCTCTGTGCTGACGAGAATGGTAAGTCAGTAGACAGCAAATTATATCGAGGTATGATAGGCTCTCTACTTTACTTAACAGCCAGTAGACCGGACATTCAGTTTTCAGTATGCTACTGTGCTAGATATCAATCTAACCCTAAGGAATCTCATTACATTGCTGTAAAAAGAATCCTTAGATATTTGCAAAGCTCAGTGAACGCAGGTTTATGGTATCCAAATACTCATGATTTTACACTCATCGGATACACTGACGCTGACTATGGACGGGATAAGCTGGAACGTAAAAGCACCTCTGGAGGATATCACTTCTTAGGAAGCTGTCTTGTATCCTGGTTCAGCAAAAAGCAGGCGTCAGTAGCCTTATCTACCACTGAAGCTGAGTACATTGCTGCTGGTCACTGTGTTGCTCAAGTCCTATGGATTAAGCAACAGCTTGAAGACTATGAGATGCAGTCTATCATGCAACAAACCTTCAACCACATTCGTCATAACAATATTCAACGCCAGTATTATGACACAGCTCTTTTGAAGACCTTTCACCAAATCTTTGCTGGTCTTACTGAAGCTCTCATCTGGCAAGGCAAAGCTCAAGCGTTTAGCGTCAATATGCTCAGTGCGGCTGACCTCAACATACCCGCAGAGGTATCAACTGATGGAGTTTCCATCTTTGACGGCGTCAATGAAAGCGCTGACAAACTTAAGGAGCTGTCTAAAGAACTGACTCGAGCTGTCTTAACTGATGCTTTCAAACTTCCTCCTCCTGATGCTGACAAAATGGGGGAGAAAGATAAAACAGCTAGAGCTCAGCATGAGCGAAGTCAGTCTCAACACAAGAAAAAGAAATAGATAGGCTAGCTCAGTATAGACTAAGTCAGATGTAATCTTTATGCCTTATCTATAAGTTTTGCTGTGTAAACACTGACTTCCATCAATATATCATATCTACAACTTTTATTCTTATTCTTGAGCTATGATATATGTTAATACATGTTACTGTGTACTGAGTCATTACGTATCTTCAATTAAATCAGCTTTTATACTTATAAATTTTATTGACTAAATCAAATGCTGATAACATGTTTGACATTGTCCTATGTGCTTATAAAACATTGTCTGTTAAGAATCCATTGAACAACAAATTACTCAGCGCACTCTATATGATCAAACCTTCCGCTTAATACTGAGTAAATAGAATATGTTGAATTAGCTGACCTATCTGAAAACTGACCTTAGACTTACTCGATTAAACCTTAAATGTTTAGAGTAAAACTAAGTCAGTAGCTCAACCCTTACGGGGGAGTTTGCAAAGTTATAAAAGGTCAACTATCATGGGGGAGCTCATACTGAGTTCCTCGCTGAATAGTTTTGCCAACATCAAAATGGGGGAGTTTGTTGAAACACCTTTCCACATAAATTTTGATTTGACAAAATTGTTTAAGTATAATTAAAATACATATTCTAAACACACTAAGTTTAAATGCTTTGATTTATTCTACTAATGTGTTTGTTCAATGTTGAGTTAAATTGTTTATAAGACACAAGAATTAGAAGGCCCAAGCCCAATACGGAAGTCAAGGCCCAAGTCAAACAACTCAGTACAACTCGGCCCGCGTTTGTCAAGATGTTGCCGTTTTGAACAAAACGCAACTCAGCAAAAGAAGGATCTAGAAGACCTTCGGGAACAACTTCAAGATGAAGCTGCTGAGTAGATTCGACAAACGTACAAGACATCAGCTGGCCAAGGAAAACTTCCAGACAAAGTATTTCCCCTTCGGGTAAAGTTCAGACGATACAGTATGCTGTCCAGTTGACTTTACCATAAAAGGAGAGACAGTCTGCTGAGCTGACCGAGGACAGAAGATACACAATTCTGATTGGCCGAGAGTTCTGAGCAAGTCAGGATGACAACGACAGGTAGCCGTTTCCCTCCAACGGTTATTTCGAAATTCGAAATGACCGATGCCCAGACATCTCTATAAATAGTGCCATCAGAAGCTTCACTCAACACAGAACTTGATCAAGCCATTACGCTGACCAAATTTCTACACAAGTTCTGCAAGCAAAGAAGCAAAGCAAATCTTACACTACAATTCATACATTTGTGTAAAAGTCTAGAGTGATTGTTTCAATCGTCTAAAGTGTCTTAGCAAATCATTGTATAGGACAAAACACTTATCATTTCTAGAGATAGAAAGGAGAGGCTGAGTACTCGGTTATAGTACTCAGCGAGAGATTAGGATTGAGTAGAGGTATAGAGGAAGGTACTCTTGTCATACTCAGTTGCTAAGATTGTAAAGGGTTTGAGGCTCTACCTTTAAAGAGTTCAGTAGAGGATTCGAAATCTCGGAACGTGTTCCGGGGACAAGACGTAGGCTTAGAAGAAGCCGAACCTGGATAAATCTGCTGAGTGAAGTATTTCTTACCTTTAACTCCTTATATATATTGCTTGCTTAAAATAACCAAAAACTGACCAAGTAAAGAGGTCAAGTAGAGTTGTGCGCGTTGAACATCTGAGCTCAGGAATAGACTCTAAGTGCTATCTCCTAACTCAAGCTAAGAAACTGACCTAGTCACCAGTTGACTAAGCCAGTATCTTGCTGTTTACTCAGCGCCGCTGTTAAAACCTTTTTCCTTAGAAAAAGAAGTCCGCCCTAATTGCAAAAAAGTTTAAATAGTTCCTAACCCCGCCTTGGAACTATACTTGCAACCTTACAAGGGACCAACAGGTTTCTCATAGCGTTTGTACACATGACGTGTATTTGAATGATTTAAGGGTATTTTCGTTAAATCGTAGCCTGCACATAGGAATCAAAGTATCATTTCAGCCTTAAAAGGTGCTTTTACCTTTTTAGAAGGGCTTTGAGAGGTGAATGTTACCCATTGGACTTGTGAATGAATCTTAGGCTGGATGGCCCATGCTTAAATCTCGAAAGATTTCGATCTTACACTAATGGTAGCGATCGTAAGTCATGTGCCTTGGAAGTCCAACATGGATAGGTTCCTATTAAAACATTAGTTCCTGAATAGAAATAAAGTCTTATCCTAATTAGTATTGAGGGACTATAAAAGGTAGAATTAAAAGAGCCCTCATATATGTGTTACGTACTTTTGCTACCTTTTTTTTTGTTAGAGCATCTTCGATGCTTCATACCAACAACCATGAATACACATGTCACATGAGCGACACCATATTATTGTGGGACCCATATAATAAACTTAATTTTATTAAACTATATACCTATAACAGTTAAACTCTACAATCATATGAGACCCACTAATTAATTAAATTCTATATCATAGTATTCAAAATTAAAAAATAAAAAATATGTAAAGAAACGTAATCAATCACTCAATATCTATTAAGTAGCTGATTAAGAGTTTAGTTTATTAAACTCTCTACAACCGGAGATAGTTTAATAGAGGAGTGTAATGAATGCTTCATTATACCCTATTGTGGATGCTCTCATATGTGTTAGCAAAAAAAGATACTAACTTAGTCCCATGCGCGTAGTTGGTTTCTCATTTATTTTACAGGAAGCAACCGGACGTGAAAAAAAGAATCAAAGATCTTGCCACCGGAAGCCTACCATGTTTATCATTATTATATATATATATTATCTATTAATGAAAGTCAAACCCTACCTAATATTAATTAAATAAGGTACTAATGCCTCAGAGTTGTAAAGTAACAAAACTTGAAGGTTAGGCTGTACATTTCTATGAATGTCTTAGCAGAAATGGAATTCTTAGTTAAGAAAGAATTTAATAATATTCGAGACATGGCAAAAGAAAATATTACATAAAAAACGAACAAGATAAAAACTGAAGATGATGAGAAATTGTGGAGGAATGGAAGATCCATGTAGAAACATTTTGAGTTTGTGAGAATATAAATGAATGGAGCAGAAAACATACCTCATGGATATTAATTAATTAATTAGTGATATGGGCATCCACACCTTCTTCTCCTTTATTTAGGTTTCTATATTTGATATAGAAAATCAAAACAAAGTACATCCAATAATCCACTCAAATCTCAACTCATATCATAGGTGGAAGGACCACTCTATATTAAAAACAACTTCTAAAGAAAAGAAAAGAAAATGATAGCCTAAGATGCCCATCTTCTTCAATGCTATACCTAATCCCATAAATGTCACTCACCTCTCACTATCCTTTCATCTTCTACTTCCAATGCTCAATATCATCTATACCCTTTCACATTTTTTCACTACTTTATGCCATAAACTACCAAAATAATCTCAACATTTTGTTTGGAGAGTTAATTTAGGTTTCACCTATAAAACTTTCTAATTTCAGTTTTAATGTTTATTAAATGTAATTAAAAGTTTCGCTCACATATTGACATATCATATGCTTCTATCGTAACTCTTTACACTCTGGCTTGCAGTTCGTACATAAATCTAAATCTTCTATCCCACTAGTGGAATTATTTAATCATTTCATGTACCTATTTCTGTTAATGAGGTCTTCAAATGCGCCATTTGGTAAATGTTAGGACTGATTGTACTCTTTTATTTTATACGTAGAGCCTAAATTAGCTCTTTTCAAAAAAATTTAAAACTATTTTGATACCTTATCCCGAACTTTATTAAAGATGTATTCTTTCAAATAAATATATTAAGTACTTTTTTAAAATTTTAACACTGAGACATTTCCAGCGATAAGAAACCACACGAATTGTTACTGCATGCAAAATAATAAGTATATATTTAATTATCCTTCAAACTGGTCAAGATTCGCGTAATGCGAGATTTATAATACTTGATATCAAGCGAATATAAACTCATCATATAGCGCTTCAGAGACCTGTACCAACACTCGGTGAAGGGAACACGTGGCGCCTCCATAGTCAAACTGGACAACGCGACTCCTTATTACAGACCTCAATTTGGGAAAACTCAAAAGACCCAGTCAATGATCCATCCATTATGATAAGGGCATCAAGTTGACCGAATATGTGAAAATGGCTAAAGGGGAGAAGTCGGGCCAAAGGGGTGACATACCGAGGGGAAGAGATAGAAAACCGTGTGGAAACATAGCCCACATAGCATGTCAAGAACCCACACGTCGTATGGATCCAAATTGGGAGTTTGGGCTTCTCAATTTTAATCAACACACCATGTGGCTATTCCCACATGTTGTGTGGACTTTCAAATCATGCCAAGGCAAAAGTTTTCATTTCTAAAATTAAGGTCACACATCGTGGTTATTCTCACACGTCACGTGGACTTTCTAAAAGGCCCTTATGAATCAGCATTGTCCCTTCTTCAGATGTCTCCTAATTATAATTTTGTCACCCCTTATTTACAACTCCTACCATCAACTTATTTACAAGTTTATCACGCCTTTATCATTATCACATATTACCCTTTTAACCTATTATTTAGCTAGTTATGTTATTAGGTTTTTATGTAATTTAATCCTTTATGTTAGAAAGCATATAAATTTATCTCTTTCTTATAGTCAAGTAATATTTTTATCAGTTAATGCAAATTTCTCTTTGAGAGTTGTAGGGTCCATCCCTCTTATCAATGCAGATTTCTAATTCCTACAAGTTTTAGCTTGTGAATTTGGAGATTTCACTACTCCTAATATATTTGATAGTTTACGATTGAAAACTATCGTCACAAACCCTATCTGTATTAGTTGGTATCAAAATCGATCATTTTCCTAAAACGAGATTTCTTCGATAATGGTTCAACCGAGATTACCAGAAGATCCAATGTTACCTGCTAATGATTCATCACTAATCTTTCATCTATTGCACATTCAAGAGGTAAACCCTACATTTCAATTTCTCATATTTAAGTTATGAGTAATCAAATTGCTAGTGAGGTTGGAAGTTTGAGTTGTTGATGATGATTTACTCATTATGAGTTTGTGGGCAGTGAAATTGTAAATGAGAATTTGAATTCATATAGAGGAAGAATGAGCGCTAGTATGTAGGAACATTGGGGAAACTCATGTTGAAAAATGTGCTCCCTATGTGTTTGATAAAATGCCCCTTAAGCATAACTTCATTTGTATGTTTAAGGAAAGTGAGGGTATTTATTTTGAAAAGGGGGAGAGTGACTTTGGGCTTGATATTGTCTTTAAGGGGAATGATGAAATCACTTTAGGTGTGGAGGTTGAAGGCTATGGTGATGGGAGAGATGTTGGTGGATTAACTATGTTAGAATGTAGCATGTTGAATAGGTTGGGAAGCCTAGTCAATGGAGTAACCGACTTGAGCTATGAAGAAGAGCACGTGGAAGTTAGAAATATGGAATGCCCTATGACTAAGGTGGTAATGTCGAATGAGTGTAGTGTTGAGCTTGAAGTGATAGATCATGGGAGGCGGGATTGAGTTGAGGAAGAGAAGAGCAGATTTGAAAATGAGAATGAGGAGGATATGGATAATTTCGAGGATGAGGTTGATAAAAAACGAAGAACGATTCCGAGAATGAGATTGATAACGAGGATGAATTTGATTATGAAGAGGATGAGTTCGAGAATAAGATTGAAAAAGTTAAGAACAGTTATGAGAATGAGACATATAGTGATGATAGATTTTATCATGATGAGGATGAGTTTAGGAACATTGAATGGAACCAAAACGGTGTTACTTATGAAGATGATGAATATGGATTTTATTATGATGAGGATGAGTCTAGGGCCATTGAGTGGAACCCCAGCAGGGATACCTATGAAGGTGATGATGATGACGATGAGGGTGTTGTTCATTTGGTGATGATGGTGGTAATGTCTAGTGAGGAAGAGCATTACCTATAACATCAATTGTTCAAAACTCGGTGCTTGGTTCTTGGGAAGAAATGTGAGGTGATAGTCGATTATGGAAGCCAAAAGAATATCATTAGTCGAGCCATCTTGAGCAAGTTTGTTTTGGTTTTCGAGCCACATCCTAGACCTTATTGCATTGGTTGGATCAATAATGTGGAGAAGCTTCGAGTTACTCGTCGATGTAAAGTTCCATTGGGGCTTATCAAGATGAAATTATGTGCGATATTATAGAAATGGATGCTTGCCACTTGCTCCTAGAAAGGACATGGCAATTTGATTGTGATGCCTTACATGCAGGAAGAAGAAACACCTACACCATATTGAAAGACGACACCTAATACAATTGTGTGCCCTTGAAGAATTCCTCTATTGAGAAAAGAAGGCCTCCTTGATTGCTTGTCCAACTTGAGAAGCGATTTTGTGTGAATGCATCAGTAAGATGGAGGGAACTACTCCAATGGAAGTTGAGCCAATTCCCGAATATGTCAAGGATGCTACGTTATGAAGAAAACTCAAGAGCTTCCACATTTTGGAAAGATACCTCATCATATTGACTTGGATCCCGAGGATTGTTTACCTAACCTCTCTTTTGATGGATGAGCTCCAAAGAGAAGAATGAAGTTGAGAATGAGAATATCAAGTTTAAAAGTGATAAAATAAAACTAGTGTTTAAATATAGTAATGGTGTTTTTTTAAAGAGCAGCCTCAAGAGCTTCCACATTTGCTTGTTTATTTTAAAGAGCAACATCAAGAGCTTCCACCTCAAGAGATATCGTATGACATTCACTTAGATCCCGGAGATCGTGTACTTAGTCTTCCCCATGGTAGATTAATCTCTAAGGAGAAGAATGAAAGGTACCTTAAGACACCTTTAGGAAGGCCTAAAGTCCTAACATATTCATGTCGCATATGAATCAGGACTCCCACTCGGTAAAATCTGAACTTGTTGTTTTGTGCTTTATTGAAATGTATATATTGGAAGATATGTTTGGTTTGTTGATAGAGTATAAACCCTATAAGGATTCTATAAAATATAACCTCGTGGTGAAGAGTGTGGGCTTCTTAGAGCATTTAGTGAATGAGAATGGCATCTGGAGGGATATAAAGAAGATGGGAGAAATTCAAGAGTCGTAGAACAATATCCGAGTTAGTGAAAAGAAGAATCTAGAAGTCCCGAGATTGTCAACTCAAGACAAAGGATGAGCTTATACCAGTGTTTATGGGACCACTATGGAGTGGGTTGACAAATGATATAGCCGAGAATAAGAGGAATGTGCATGCACGAAATAAAAGGAATGAGCTTGGACATGTGTATCAATCGGAAGCTTTAGCATAAAGAATAACTAACCGAACACGCGAACCAATGAGAATTCTGGACTTCAAAGATACACTATTTTTCTCGAGAACATGCCGTATCTTATAGAAAAGTGAACATGGAAAGGGAAAGGTGTCGGAGCTAATTAATTGCTTACACGTGGAAAGGCACTCAATGTCAGGTATATTTCTGGATCTACATAAATATCCCCTTGACAAACTTCATAAGGTACACATTCATTCTCCAAATATATATTACTTTCAAGTTATCCTACTTCTTTCAAGTACATTATTGACTTAAGCATCAGAGAGGGGTCGGCGAACTCCGGCCGTCGTTGACTATTTGTTGATTGTCCCAGATGTTCTTAAGTATGATTGTGATCATTGTTTGTATTGAAAGACATCAATAAGTGTCGATGAGATATTCCATTTGATCTCGGCTCCAGACAGAAGAAGGTCGTGGATAGTATACGAGTTAGTGAAGTGAGGGGTAGAGAAGTCTATGGATATTCAACTCCAAACAATATTAGAATTTTGAAGAGTGTTCACGAGATCTCCCCAACTTGGGTTCATAAGTTTCGTCGAGACATTCCATTTAAGGTTGGCTATAAGTGGAGGAAGGTTGTGGCTAGTCTTTAAGTTAGTGAAGTGGAGGCAGAGAAGGTTTAGGATTGGTCCGTTCAATATGATGCGGGCGTTTGGAAGAGCGTTCAAAGTATTGTTGAGGAGTGGTTCGACAAGCTTCATCGAGATATTCCTTTTGATGCCGGTAGAAAGTGGAAGACGAATGTCAATGAGTATAAGAACCAGAGCAAGTCACAAGTTGAAATAATAGATGAAGCTCTGAAAATTTGTGGAGTGGTCTTCATGAATTCATTGAGAACAACGCTTTTGTTCTATTTGAAAACTCCTAAGTCCGTTCAAGATTGACGAGTTTCTTCCATACTCAACAAGAAACTTGAGGTCAAGTTCTTTTTGAGATGGTAATGCGGGCATCTAGTTGATTAGATGGGAGGGGACGAGTGGTGGGAGAAGCCGAGTCAAAGTGGATACACACCTAGGCAAAGAAAATGCCATTTATATGGAATCAGAGGCCACACGTCGTGTGGCTAATCCCACACGTCGTGAGGATTACTGAAATGAACATCAGAGGTTTAGTAGTAATCCCAGACATCGTGTGAGAATCCCACACCCTGTGTGGATTCCTGAAATGAACATTAGAAGTTTAGCAGTAATCCCACACGCCATATGGGAATCCCATACGCCGTGTGGACTTCAAAAACCATAGATATTTTTCGGACATAAAGCCCACATGTTGTGTGGACTTTTAAAATGCCAAACAAGACCAATCTTTGCGCTCACTCTAACTCCTTTCTTATTACAATTTTGCCACCTATTAATTACAACCCATGCCACCCATTTACCTCTATCCAATTTTACCCTTTAAGCTTCATCTATTTTAATTGTATGCATTTAACTTTTATGTAAATTCGTCTTTAGCTTTAGAGATGATATAAATTCATCCCTTTCACTTGTAAAACTTAACTTTTATCAATCAATATCTATTTTCTCTTTGGGAGCTTGTTTTGGGTTCATCCCTTTAACAATGGGGATTTCACAATTCCTACGGGTTTAGCCCGTGAATCTTGAGATTAACTCCTTCTAGTTTAGCTAAAGAAGAACCTCTTTGTTATCTTACGATCAAAACTAACTCACTCGTCAAGAATCCGTATAAGATGGAGTGTATGATGAGGGCATCAAGTTGACTGAATATATGAAAACGAGTTGTGGAAAGAAGTCGGGCCAAAGGGGTGACATGTCGAAGGAAAGAGATGACAAACCGTGTGAAAATAGAACCCACACGTCGTGTGGATCCAAATTGGGAGTTTGTGCTTCTCTATTTTAATCCACACATCATATGGTTATTCTCGTACGCCATGTGGACTTTCAAGTCATGAAGGCAAAAGTTTCTGTTTCTAAAATTAAGCTCACGCATCGTCTGACTATTCCCACGCATTGTGTGGATATTTTAAAAGGCCCTTGCAAACCAGCCTTGTCACTTCTCCAGTTGCCTCCTAATTACAACTTTACCACTCTTATTTACAACTCCTACCATCAACTTATTTACAAGTTTGCCACCCATTTACCCTTATCCTATTTTACCCCTTTGATTTTTTATTTAGCTGGTTATGTTATTATGTTTTTATGTAATTTAATCCTTTAGGTTAGAAAGGATATAAATCCATCTATTTCTTGTAATCAAATAATATTTTTATCAATCAATACAAATTTCTCTTTGAGAGTTTTAGGGTCATCCCTCTTATCGATAAGGATTTCTAATTCCTACAAGTTTTAGCTTATAAATTTGGGGGTTTTACGGCTCTTTCAAGTTTAGCTTGATAATATTTTTGATAGTTTACAATTGAAAACTATCATCACAAACTTGATCTATATCACATTACAACAATCACGCCCGATCTCGTGAATCTTGGACCTAGTGGGCTAGAGAAATATCATGTTGCGATATCTGTGTGCATGTTCACCTATCATCAGGTGACATGTAACACATCCTGCTCCTCAATTCATATGTGTCTTCTAGCTCAAGATGCACTACTTCATTTAGTAATTAAACTTACTTTACGACTTTTATTTGATGTGTTCATGCTCTAGATTTACCTCAAACTGACTTAGTTATCAGAACAAGTTAACCGGATAATGGTTTTTGTCCAACTGCAGGTTTTCAGCGGACTTTCAAGATTCAATATACTATTTCATTAATTTTATTCAATCACATCAATACTATTTCATTAATTTTATGATCCATCATTTACAATATAGTTTAACGATATTTTTTTAAGGAGCGATAATTTTTTACTCATTGGATAAATTGAAACATTATTTAATAGTAATGGATTTATTTTTTATATTATGGTGCGTGTATATGTATATATATATACTTGTAGATTTTTAAGCCTGTATTTTCATAAAAGTTTTTTATGGAAAATTCTTCCTTTAATCTGAACTTTTTTTTATATATATTTCCAATGGACTCCAGTTTTTATTTTCCTGAAACTTATTTGTTTATGTTTTTCAAACACTTCATCGGTGTTGTTTACATTCCAAACTCAAAACTTTTTATACTTTTAACACAATGGTTTGACCCGAAATAATTCCATGGATTCAAACTAAATCATTTTCTCAAATTAAATTATCAGTTGAAATATCTTGAAGACTCAAGATTTGTTGGTTTAACTGATGTTTGTTGTTGTTGTTGCTGTTATGGTTTGCTGTCTGTAAAAAGCTACTTTTCAGCTCTGAAACACAAACATGAGTTGTCTAACCAATCACTTAAATCTCTCCCTTTTAAAATGAAAAGTCAATCACGATGAGAAAAATTAGCAACTAATTAGATGTCATAAAGCCCAATTTACCTTCAAACTGTAAACTCAAAATCAATAAAATCCTTATTCTTTCAAAATAGCTAATCAACCCCTATTATGTTTTTAAATCACCAATCAACCCATTCCATCAAATACTTTTCTCACTTAATCTTATTTTAAGGGTTTGTGGGACCCAAGGACGTCAAAACAAGGGAAAATTACAAAACTGGGTCAAATGGGAGACCCATTTACATATTAAACCTATTTACTAATTCTACTACATATCTAGACTGATTTTGTGTGACTTTTCAAAAATACCCCTGACCTTCCCACTTCCACCACTTGCGAATCGCCGCTCCCTCTATCTCCTTGGTTATGCGAAAAGTTGCTCCAACATTAATGATTTTAAGACTTTTGATCTTCCTTTCTTCCTTTAAATTGTACGAAATCTGCACCATTTAGTCAAAATCACAATGAATTTCTCTTTTTCCCCTCTTCATCTCTTGATTCTGCAACTTCCCAACCCTAGAAAACGAAGTCATGGTTTTTCATCTTCCTGTTCGTTGCTTGGTTTCTTTCTTCTTGTTACCATCAAAGAAATGGTTTTTCTACGTTATTTCATTCGTTCTTCCCATGTTATCATATTGTTATTGTTGCTTTTGGGGGTGAAAGAGGCGAAAAATGTAAGTATCTGTTTTTTTTCTGCGTTTTTTGATGAATTCACTTCGCAATCGATGGTTTCGCTAAGCTTTGCGAAGAGAACGAGCCTGGAAAGTGATGATCTACTTCGTGAATTGATGATTTCGCGAAGTTCTGCGAAGAGAAAGAGTCTGAAACGTATGGATCTACCTCGCGAATCGATTAGTTCGCGAAGTCTGCGAATAGATCCTCACGTTTCAGACCTCGCAGACTTCGCGAAAGCATCGATATGCGACGTAGATAGTCACATTTCAGACCTCGCAGACTTCGCGAAAAAATCGATATGCGAAGTAAAATCACCTCTTCCCCTGCACATTTACATTCGCATGCTTCGCTAATTTTCATTTCGCGAAGCCAAAATCGTCCTTTTTCATAACTAACACGGTTAATTTTTTTCTGTAGATGGTTGAATACGTAACATCCCTTTCTGGAAGGCGGCGTACTGGGCTGCAGGGAAGATGATTTTCCTTCCTGTATAGGGATGAACTTTCCCAAGATTGACACATTCACTCTTGAAATGATTCGTTAGGAGAGGTTGTGTCAATCTCGGGGTGCACCATGGGACACGTCCATCCCATGGTGCCAATCTTCAAACTGGACCTAACTTAATCCGGTGCCAATTTTGAAGCGGATGAGTAATCTTGGTATCGGATTAGTTAGTTTCACTTTAAAATGATTGGTTAGTAGAGTTCATTGTGGCAATCTTATTGTAAATTTTGATAATGTTATGATTTGAATGTTGTTATTGTGGCAATCTTGTTGTAAATTTTGATAATGTTATGATTTTAATGTTCGAATCCGTTGTTGTTTGTCAATTTTTGTTATATACCACTTCGCGTATTAGCTTCAAATCATATCCAGCATTCGCATATGCGAACTAAATTCATCAAGCAAAACAAACTTCAGCTTCGCAGGCTTCGCATATGCGAACTAAATTCATTAAGTAAATCAAAACATTAACTTCGCAGGTTTCGCATATGGGTAAATATGCGAAGTCAGACGGGATGGGGCGAGCTCCGCGTAAATATTGAGGGTATTTTTGGAAAGTCACACAAAATCAGTCTAGATATGTAGTAGAATTAGTAAATGGGTTTAATATGTAAATGGGCCTCCCATTTGACCCAAATTTGTAATTTTCCCTCAAAACAATGGTAAAAACACGTTGCATCATCTATAGTTCTCCATTAAATCTCTTGTAGCATGCAACAACATTCAAATATGTTTTTTCCTATTTACAATCAACAATTACACCAAGTTTAGGAGGTTAATTACTATTTGGGACCATTAAAGTTTAGATAATATAGGTTATAAAAGTTTGATTTATCACAATAAAATCACTTAAGTTTGCTTTTGTTCTAATAAAATCACTTTGGACGTTTTTCAGTTATCTTTTTCGCCGATATTACTAACGTGGCATCTCAACGTCACATCAGCGACACCTGACATATAAAAAAAATATAACTACACATTTTAATTGGCGAATGATATGCCACATGGGTTAATTTGTGGTTAATTTTTTTATTATTATGCCATATGGCGATTAAATAACACGTAATCAACCCAACAGAAAAATGATTGGAAAACATCCAAAGTGACTTTATTAAAATAAAAACAAATTTAAATAATTTTATTTAGACATATTAAACTTTTGTGACTTTTTAAGAACATTATCCAAACTTTTGTGAACATCTATACTATTTACCCAATTTGAGAGCGAAGATGGTAAGAGCTTTTTAAGCATTATTGTGGAATTATTATTTTGCGAAATTATAGCAATTTTTATACTAGTTTTAAACCAGGAAACTTTTCGTCCATAATTTGTATGTTTTTTTTTTTTTTTTTACTTTTTGGATCTCACAAACCCTTAAAATAATATTAAGTGGGAAGGATATTTGATGAAAGGGGATTGATGGGTGATTTAAAACTATAATAGGAGTTGATTGGTGATTTTAAAAGAACGAGAATCTAATTGATTTTGAGGGCTAAATTGGACTTTATGCCAATTAAGATTGAAAAGTCTTTTTCAAAGTCTGTAATTATATATACTACTCAAATTATGATATTATTTTTTTTAAAGTTGTGCACAATGCAAACCCCTCAACCCACCCCATCCATGTGATTCTAAACTCTCAAATCATGACACTATGTATATAGAGAAATTTGAAAAAATATGTATGGGAAGAAACTTTTCGTTTTTTTTTAAATAAAAGTAGGAGGCATACATTGAACTTGTAAAAAGTTTTAATTAATTAATTAGCAATAATTTTAATTAATTAGGGAATAATAAAGGATGGTGGATGAGTCCTTTGTTCGATCCTGTCTGATGATCGGGTGGAGGTTAGCTTTTCTAGGCTAATCCCGAGTTAGTTGTTTGTTTGTTTTTTGTTTTTTCTTTCCCTTTCCTACAAAAAAAAAAAAAGGATGATGGATGAGTAATAAGTAAAAAACCAAAATTTTTAATTTTCTCTAGCAAAAGAAAGAGAGAGGGAGAATAAAAGTAATTCTAATGATAATTTCTTGAGAAAAGTAAAAAAAAATTATATGATTTAATTGATTTGAAAGTTGATAAATGTGCAGTTCAAAAAATAAATGTGATTTGTTTTTCTTTTGGGACAATTACAAAACTAGCACCTTTTAAGGGGTTAGTTTTCATTTCTAACACACTTTCAAAATCTCACCAAAACTAACACATTTCACTAACTAACTTCCAACCTTGCCCTCATCTCTAACACTCCGCTCCCGCTCTTCAACATTCGAACTTCCATCACTCTAACCTAACACCCCTCTATTCCTCTCTCTAACTTTCCGGCGATTCATCCGGCGATTCTGTACATTTCATCCGGCGAATCTCTGTTACTTGGAGTTGACATGGCGAGAACACAAAGCTCAGACAACGAATCGAACTCAGAAGAAAGAACGAAAAAGAGGGTAAATAACTTGACTTTACATTTGCGTTTCTATCTTCTATTGGATGTACATTTGTTGTGTTTGAGAAGGAACATTTCGTCTCGTTTCGTTTCGTTTAATGCTTCTGGTGTTAGGGTTTTATTGGATAGAACAGTCATGTCGACGTTATATTGCCGATAGAACAGTCATGTCGACGTTATATTGCCGATAGAACATTCATATCGACGTTATATTGCCGATAGAACATTCATCTCGACGAACTATTACTGATAACTCTCTTATTCTAGCATACGCTAGCTCATTCTAGCTCAACGTTATAATTAGCTTGATTGTATGTTCCCTAATGATATGTCTACAATATTTTTCAGCATGATCGTGTAGACAAGAGGAAGAGAGATGAGCATGGCTCTCCTTCGAAGAAGAAAGCCAAGAAGAAATCTGCATATAAATACAAAAAAGCATTTGGAACGGAAAGCGTCATCACGGTTAGGTGTAACCTACAAGCAGCAGAATAGATAAAGGGGTTGTTAACATCAGACCAACTAAATCTATTTAGGAAGAGTTGCTTCGGCCAGTACTTGGAAATGACCAATATAGTATTTGCAGGAGTCCTCTGCCATACCGTTTTAACAAGGGAGATCATACGTGAAGACCTCAAACCCAGGGAGCTTTGCTTCAAAGTTAGAGGTGTTGAGTTAAGATTTGGGGATTGGGAGTTTGGACTCCTAAGTGGGTTACGGTTTGGAGACATGGAAGCATTTCTGGAAAGGTTCAGTGGGATAAATAAGCCATATAGATTTAGGAATAAGTTTTTTCCAGGCATCCCTACACCTTCCTATAAAGACGTGGAAACAATTATGCTGGAAACTGTTTGGAAGGATCAGTCTGATCAGGATGCAGTTTCATTTGCCATGTTGTATTTTGCCATTGGCTGTGTGTTGGATAACACGCGCGAAAAAAAAGTTCTTCATTGGGTGTTGGAACTTTCTGAATTTCCAAGATTGTTTAACGAGTTTCCGTGGGGTGTTTGTGGCTGGGATGTGACCTACAGGTCTCTTGTCAATGGGATAGATGGTGGAAAAGACCGAATTGATCAATTGATCGCTTATAGGGAGAAGTTAAGAATTAACCGTGTCTCATACAACCTATATGGTTTTGCATACGTATTTCAGGTATGATGTGTGTATATTCTGTATACTAGAAATGTTGGTAATAGGCATAAATAATGAATTGGAACTTTGTTGCAGGCTTGGTTGTTCGAAGTATGGGATGCCACCCGGACATGGTATGAGAAGAAAGGCACTCCTATCCCACGATGGCTACGATGGAAAAAGACCGCTATCGCTAAATTGCCCAAAGTCCTAGCAATTTTTGAAGTAAGTTGACCAAGCATTGTGCCTATATGTGTCACTATTGTGCTATACATCTGACTGACTTGTTTATTTGTACATTTGTATTTTTAGTCGGGTGTAAAACCAAATGCCACGAAACTGACAGCTGAAGACACCGAGAAAGAAAGTGTAATATCTCGTATTTTAAATTTAAGATATATATTTGTTAAAAAAAATGTTTGAAATTATTATTTTATATATATATATATATATATATATCTTTCAAAATAATGGTGATTGCAACCTTGATATGTTATTTTTATATAAATTTGTTATTTTATGAAAATTATCACTTGAAAATTGATGATAATACATAGATAATTAAGAAAGTGAAAATTTGGACTTTATAAGTAGTGGATTTGTTTTGAATCAGTAGTGGGTTCGTTTTTTTTAATTAGTTTGTATAGTCATTTTATCTATTTATTTTTGTTATATTCTATTTATAAAAATCCATCAAACCTTAAATATCTCCTTTACTTAAGTTTCATGTTTCTACTATAATTCTTTAATAAAAAAATAAAAACGATTTTCTTTTATTCTGCTAAAACTAGGTTTTACTTTTTACTCTTTTTCGCAAAACATATTGGCAGCCACCATCTTCAAACAGTTTTCACATATGCCATTGAGTTTTCTCGTTAAGAAAAAAAAAAGAAATTTGATGATGTTCGAATAGATTGGGAAGATTGATAACTAAGATTTGGATCTGACTGTTATTCGGAGTTCGAGGTGAGTGGTAATTATGGTTCATGACATTATTTGTTTGATTTTGAAATCTCTAGCATGAAATCTATTTGATAAAAGTATTTTTGTTCAAAATATCTTTCGGTACTTTAGTAATTAATATTAAAAAGTTTGATAAAAATAGTTCGATCCGATTTTTAAATTTATCTCCTATTTTCGTTCCGATGAACTTTTCTAAAAATGTCATTTGTTCAAAATAGTCCCTATTCTTTTAAATGATAAAAGACTTTCTTGAGCTTAAATTTATTTGTCAAATATTCTCTGCATTAGAGCATAAGCTTCTGGGAACAGGCCATTGGTACATTAGTTTTTCTGATATTATTTATCTTATTTGGAAGTAAAAATTCTTTGAGATTATACTTAATTCTGTTAATTGATTGATTTTATCTGTTACCGTGTGTATTGAAAATCTGAAATTTTATTCGAATTCTGCCGTCTGGATATTTAAGTTATTTGAAAATATTATGAGATATAAATTATACACTTTGAAACCGGTACATGTGCTCAGTATTATCTGTATCTGTTTTCATGTCTCACCGATCCTCATATTAGGCTTGCATTATTTGTCGTTGTTTTATCTGTGTATTTGTTTGTCTTTGTGTCGGTTGTATTAGAATCATGCATAAGGTCGGTGAAGACATTCTGTATCTGAATCTGGTAGCGCTACCATCTATATCTGTTATCTGGCCTTTGGCAATGTGGAATATCATTATTCTGATGTCACTGTACCGTGGTTTTGATCATATCTGTAATTTAATTATTATTATTCGATTTACTTGATTTGAGCAAATATCGCAATATTATTTGATATCTCTGCACCACCGTGTTTTGGCAAATTCTGAAAACAAATTTGAAACTTATCTGCATATCTGTCTGTTCCCCGTCTGTTGTGCTATCATTATCACTCACTGAGATTTTCGCTCGCATAGACGAAATCTCATACCACGTTGATTTTATATTTTTCAGATTAAGATCTCTATAGCTGCGCAGACATTTGGGTTCGATGTTGAAGGAGGATATTATTAGTTAGATATTGTTATTTTACTGATTTGGAGACTTTTGGATAAATTTATGGGATATATTTCTGTACAGTTTAAGTTGTATCATCAGGCTAGAAGCCTTTATTAGTTAAACAAGTATTAATTTGCGGTTTGAATTTGAGGCTAGCATAGGTTAAGGTAGTCTTAATTTATGCGCCGGTCATGGCCAGGTTCGGGTCGTGACAAAGGTGGTATCAGAGCCAGGTTTAGATTTTTTAAGGACAATGGTGCAACTAAAAATATTATTTGGAGTTTAGATCAATAATTTAAATATCATAATCGAGGCCTTTTGTTCCTACGGGTGGACTGATACAGATGAGTTGAAATCACGGGCCTATAAGTGTGCATCCAATTGTTAGAAAATTTTAGTGGTTTATATGGCTAACGATTGAATTGGAGTTTTGATCAAGGATTTATTATCATAATTAAAGGTCTGCTATTTATATAGATGGTGTCTTGTGCATTGGATTAAAGTTTAGTTGAAGTTATGGCCTATTAGAGTGGATTGAATGGTTAGAAGATTTTAGGTGTCTAATTTTAAGTTTATTGAATCAGGTTTTAGTTATTGTAAATTTCTTAATAGTCATAGATTTTATAGGTTTTTAATAGGGATATTAATAATTCGAGTTGTTTATGAAAGTATTAATTGAATATCAGCATCAAGACATTTGGAGGATCTTTATTATATGGGCTGGTGAATTAAATGGAGGTTTATTTGGATTATTTATAAGTTCAATATATATGTAAATGAAATTGAATACTTATATTATAGGCTTTGTGAGTGAAGTTATTCATTTGAGTTGGTGTGATTAAGGTCAGAATTACTAATATTTCTTTTTAGGCTATCAATCTGGGTCAAGCAAGGTAACTAGGAGTAAAAAAAAAAGGGGTTCATGTTTGGGTTTTTGAAACATTGGATAGTCTACTTATGAATTTGAGATGTGAATTTCAAATATGTTTAGTGGTTAGTTAATCTGTATTTTTGAAGAGGATAAATGAGTTTGGTATTGATGGTTTATGATTCTTATATGCCTTTAGATATATTGGTGGTTAAGTTATTTAATTGGAGTTTGTTTGATAAAAAAAAAGAAAAAAAAACATTACGAATTCTAAGAGTAAAGTTACAACTACATTTATGTTGTAGAGACCCAATTAAAGGATTTGAATGCTTATTGAAATTTTTAGCGTGGGTTTAGTGATAATTTGGAGTTGATCTGATTAGAACTTTAGTTAGCCATTATAATAATGGAATTTTTGTGTATCATGGTCTAGAAATTAAAGTGAATTGATATTTATATGGAGTTTTAGTATTTTATAGAGCCTTCATTACCAGGTTATAAATTATTAAGATATTAGTAAGGTTTAAGTTACTTTTATTTGAAGATTATCTGATCAAGTTCATATTTACTTAAAGCTTATAACGAAAGTGACTTATAGATATTTGGATGATCGAATTGAAAGTGTTTTATATTTAGTTAAGTTATTTTGAGACTGTAATGATGGAGGATATATCACTACACCATAAATGGCCTAAGGTAACACTCAATAAATGTTGGCTTTGACCATAAATGTGTTGCTGTTGGAAAAAAGGTAACACTTTTACCCTTAAAATTGTGTTACTATTTTACGTATTACTAAAGATATCAATTGTAACACTCTTATTCAAATAATGCAACATGGTAAAAAGTGTTACCATTTGTGCCTATAGTAACACTCTTCTCATCCTACGTAACACCAAATAATATGTTACCATTCGTTCTATAGCAACACTCTTCTTGTTCTATTGCAACTATAATCAAAATGTTACCAGTAATCAAAGTGTTCATATAGCAACACTCTTCCAATTCTATTGCAACTATAATCAAAGCGTTACCTATAATGAAAATGGTACTACAGTAACACTCTTTCATACACAATTGCAACATAAAACATCTTTAAATTGTAGAACTATTACAAAATATAATAAAGAAGTTTTTTCCAAAACAATTTTAAATTTTCATGATAACAGAAATGTATTTTTAAGTTGTAGGACTATTACAAGATAAAATACATATATGTCAACCTGTAATAATATTTTAAATTATAAGGCTATTACAAGATATTCATAATATTGAAAATACACCAATATCTCAATAATTGAATTTACATTGTATGGCTATTACAAAATATTATAATATGAAAATATATCAATATCTCAATAATTGAATTTAATATTGTCATAAGATACAAAAAAAAAGAAACTAAAAGTATCATAGTCATATACAAGCTACTCCAAAGCCAAAACTAAATCTAGGAACAATATTGGTTACGCTCTCTTCCTCTGTAATTATCTTTGTAGGAGATGTATCATCTAAGGAAGCATATATGTGAGTTTTCACCTCTCTTAACATGTGCACAAGTTCTTCAATTGCAACCTACAAAATACAAAAAAGATATCTAAATACTTTCACATTACATATAAAAAATAACAATTTGAGTGAGCCCCTATGAATGAGCACAATTCCTTAAAGAATAATAGTTAGAAAGTTGTAATGAAGAAATGAAAATGTAACAAGTTAGCATCAAAAGGAATAAGATAACTATAATAGGAGTAAACATAAAGTAACAGGTACAAATTCTCCAGGAAAACTAAAGATTAGAAATGAGAAGAATATAAATTCGATGTGACCTCTTATCCTGATTACACAAACAAAAGTGCAAGCTTAAGAAGCAAACAGATCAGAGTAAGCAAGTTCAAGGGCAATAGGGCAATTTAAACAAATCCGGATGACTAATTGGTCACTTTAAATAAGTTAAGTAGGCAGGAAAACAAGACACTCTGTAAGTTCAAAGGACCCGTCATTTTATTGGCCAAGTTCAAGGACCCTAATATATATGATAGCAAAAAAAAAAATCATTTACAATTATGATGTAATCGCAACTGTCATGAATTTCATCAATAGGTAATCCAATAAACAAAACATAACTCAATATATAGTATAGAGACCACATATCAGCCACCTACCTCGAGTTTCTCATTTTCTGCAGTAAGCTTCTCCTGCATTATCAACTACCGAAAGAGGGACTACTGGTGGAACTGTTTTAGCAAAACCGTGATGAGATCCCTGATCCCAGGCATCTAGCAATCCATAGTTTTCATGCACATCACCTCTTGTGTCTTTGTAGATAGCACTTAAGGCTGCTACCGCACCTAGATTCTCCTGCAGTCCACTAAAGTGGCCCCTATTCTTTCTCCTACAGCTGATCAAATAAGGAGTCTTCTTCTATGTTAGTATTTGAAAGGGCCCCAATATAAGAAAAAAAATTTGTTCAATTTATATGTGCACGGTTGCATCAAACAGAAGCTATAGTTAGTCCATCCCAGGTGACCATTCAAATGAAGTCTTCAGTTTTTGTTTTGCAAGAGACTGCAGAGAGCATAAAATAGAATTCTATCGAATAAAGATAGTTAGTATGACAAGGGAGATAGGGGTCTGCAGGCAGGCCGATCTTGTATAGCAGACTGCAGTTTTTTTTTTGTGTGTTTGACCTTCTTCCATGTCAACCTATAATTAAAATTTATAAGAAAATTAGTACACAAAAAGAAATAGGCTGAAATAAATGTATCTTGAATCATCTAAATGAACACAGCTACTCTCTTCTATCACTGTATCATGTTGAAGGTAAAGACATCAGCACTCTCTTCTTTCATTGCAGCATGTTAATGTCAAAATGAACACATCTACTATTTGATTTATTAGCAAGAAAAATTACATAAAATCTTATGATAAATTAAGAAACCAAAGGACAATTATCATATTCAAAAGCATCATAAAGTTACTATACCTTCAAATTTATAGTAAGCTTACACTTTCCCTAATCCGAAAATAGTAACATCATCCATCTTATGGACACAACTTCACTCCAAATTTAATTGATTTTTCTATGATATCCCAAACCAACTTGAATGGACCAAACAATTGACACAGTAGCATCTCAATTTACATAAAAATGGAGATTTCAAGTAAATATTCAAAACGTTATAATGTGATTAGTTGATACTTGATATAGAATTTCCTAATTGGCTAGCTTAAGAAACCATATCCAAATATTTACAGTGCTGAAATCTAATAGAATTTTGGTTATAGAAATAAGGTCCACAAAATCAAATTCTAGAAGAGTAATGGGCATTTATAAGTCTCACAAATATTTAAAGAAAAATCTAACTTGAATCAGGAAAAGAAATGAAAGCAAGTAAAAATTGTAGATATTTTATTGGCTTCCTATTAATAATAAGGCATATTAGATGTTCATGCACTATATCTACATTGTGTAGAAAGCTAATTGCAACAGAAGAAGTGGGAACTAACTAGCTATTCATATATATTCTATATTAATTCAATAATCTTTCAATGAATTATCTCTTAATATCTCAAACTATAGCCTCCAAAAAAGAGTTGAACAAGTCCAATGTTTCTTGAAATAAAATTTGGAAAAAAAACAAAAGGAATAAATAAAATTCATCAATTCAGAATGCAAAATTGAAAATGGAGGAACTAGTATAGAAAACGGAACAACCTTATTCATTAATCATCAGTCACAAATAATAATCCCCAATCTTCCCTCCTAGTACATTAGTAATACAAAATTCAAATATAATTCTCAAATTCCAAGTGCAATTTATACACTTACTCAAATTAACAACTGAATATGCCCAAAAATAGCTTACACTATTATCGGAAGTCAAAATTGCCAGCAGCCGAACCTGGCCGGTTTCATGAATATAGAACCCGATTGAGTATATAGATCCTCTTAGTCTCTCCATCTTCTTCCTCTAATCCAATCGGCTATTGCTGGTGTCTTGCACTGCGATGGGAATGAAGCAGGTGAAACGATGTTGTATGAGGGAGGGTCTGGTTCCAAATTTCTGTCTGCCACTTCGAACATAGAAAGGCAAAAGGGGGTTTAAATAAAATTAAACTCCACTATTATGTTATGATGTTGATTGCACTGAATTTGAAGTTGGTCGTCAAAGCGGACCTGAAAGAGGAACCCTAGAAGGAGGTGAAAGAGGGAAGGGTTTCGACTCATGTTTGTAATTGTATTTTGTGTTAAAATAGAATGAGGGAAGGGAGAACTGAAAAGGAGGGGGAAAGGAATTTTCATTCCCGCCCGTTTTTTTTAAGACTTCTCATGAAATATAAATATATATATATATATATATTTTTTTTTTTTTGAGAAAAAATATAAATATAATTATTAATATTTATCTATATTCAATTTATATTATATATAATATATTAATTGTTGTATAATTTATAATAGAAATTTAATATTATATTTTATAATTTTGTATGATATAAACTTATCAATAATTAAAAATATAATAATTAGATAAATAATTATAATTGAAATGTTAAGTATTCTATATGAATAATTTAATTTTTAAGGGTTGAGAAGAATAGTAGGTAGAATTGTAAAGTGAGTGTAGTTTTGATAAATTTTAAATTTTATAATTATTTATACAATTAATTATTAGTGTAAATATTGAATTAGTTATATTTTTAGTTTATTAAATTAATTATTGCTTTTAAGTATATTTTTTTCTATTTTTATTAAATTAGTAGCAAGAGACTAGAGGTTGATGACAATTCGAGCTAATCGAAGTAAGTGATTGCGGATGACGTTGAGTGTTGAGAGTGGAAGGTCACTGAGTGACTGAGTTTTGGAATCGTATTCTCGCTCTTGGAGTTGATGGTTGTATTGGAGTCTTAATATTGAGGAAATTTTTGTGTTGGATAAGTGGAGTTTATTTTTCTTTTTTATTTAAGTGTGGGAAATAAAAAAAATCAGGGAAATAAAATAGTCTTTCCCTCCAAAAAAAAAATAGTGTTTTCTCCTTTATATTTATTCTTTTTTTTAATTATTATAAGCATATTAATTACAAAATGTTACGAATTTCACATATCTACTACAACACTCACAAAACGCGTTACAATACATCAAATTTAGATTAGTTTAATATATCCACTATAACACTTCATAAATAGTGTTACAATAGACTAAATTCATGACAAAAAATTGTAACACAATCAAGGCAACACATTAATTTTGTGTTACAGTAGACCATCTATGGTGTAGTGTATATACACTATATAATTGATATATGGTTTTGGATGGTGAAATTATAGTGAATATATGATTATGTTGATATTTGAAATACTTAGAGTTAAGCTGGCAAAAAGAGTGAGTGGAATAATTGATTAGAAGGGAAAATAAGAATGTAAATATTATTCATTCATTATATTGGAAGTAAATAGTATGGATAAAGTGTTATGGTAAATAGGTGTTATATCTAGACTTTGAGATTAGCAAGAATGTGTTTAGCTCACTTCTCTTTAAGTGTACCGAAAAAAGAAAAAAAAACATCTTGTTAGTTTTCTAGGCCGATTGGGATAATCAGGAGGATATATGGTATAAGAACATGTGGAGTTAGTTTAGATGTAACTATTGGAAGATGGTAGAATATCAATGTTGACAGTTTATAGAATTAGGTTCAGCAGACGTGCAGTGCTCATTTAAACTAAGGTAGTGTCTAAACTTTCGGCAGACTTTCATGTTTGAAATTTCGAGGACGAAATTTTATTAAGGAGGAGAGAATGTAATATCTCGTATTTTAAATTTAAGATATATATTTGTTAAAAAAAATGTTTGAAATTATTATTTTATATATATATATATCTTTTTCAAAATAATGGTGATTGCAACCTTGATATGTTATTTTTATATAAATTTGTTATTTTATGAAAATTATCACTTGGAAATTGATGATAATACATAGATAATTAAGAAAGTGAAAATTTGGACTTTGTAAGTAGTGGATTTGTTTTGAATCAGTAGTGGGTTCGTTTTTTTTAATTAGTTTGTATAGTCATTTTATCTATTTATTTTTGTTATATTCTATTTATAAAAATCCATCAAACCTTAAATATCTCCTTTACTTAAGTTTCATGTTTCTACTATAATTCTTTAATAAATAAATAAAAACGATTTTCTTTTATTCTGCTAAAACTAGGTTTTACTTTTTACTCTTTTTCGCAAAACATATTGGCAGCCACCATCTTCAAACAGTTTTCACATATGCCATTGAGTTTTCTCGTTAAGAAAAAAAAAAGAAATTTGACGATGTTCGAATAGATTGGGAAGATTGATAGCTAAGATTTGGATCTGACTGTTATTCGGAGTTCGAGGTGAGTGGTAATTATGGTTCATGACATTATTTGTTTGATTTTGAAATCTCTAGCATGAAATCTATTTGATAAAAGTATTTTTGTTCAAAATATCTTTCGGTACTTTAGTAATTAATATTAAAAAGTTTGATAAAAATAGTTCGATCCGATTTTTAAATTTATCTCCTATTTTCGTTCCTTTAAGACAGTTCTGATGAACTTTTCTAAAAATGTCATTTGTTCAAAATAGTCCCTATTCTTTTAAATGATAAAAGACTTTCTTGATCTTAAATTTATTTGTCAAATATTCTCTGCATTAGAGCATAAGCTTCTGGGAGCAGGCCCTTGGTACATTAGTTTTTCTGATATTATTTATCTTATTTGGAAGTAAAAATTCTTTGAGATTATACTTAATTCTGTTAATCGATTGATTTTATCTGTTACCGTATGTATTGAAAATCTGAAATTTTATTCGAATTCTGCCGTCTGGATATTTAAGTTATTTGAAAATATTATGAGATATAAATTATACACTTTGAAACCGGTACATGTGCTCAGTATTATCTGTATCTGTTTTCATGTCTCACCGATCCTCATATTAGGCTTGCATTATTTGTCATTGTTTTATCTGTGTATTTGTTTGTCTTTGTGTCGGTTGTATTAGAATCATGCATAAGGTCGGTGAAGACATTCTGTATCTGAATCTGGTAGCGCTACCATCTATATCTGTTATCTGGCCTTTGGCAATGTGGAATATCATTATTCTGATGTTACTGTACCGTGGTTTTGATCATATCTGTAATTTAATTATTATTATTCGATTTACTTGATTTGAGCAAATATCGCAATATTATTTGATATCTCTGCACCACCGTGTTTTGGCAAATTCTGAAAACAAATTTGAAACTTATCTGCATATCTGTCTGTTCCCCGTCTGTTGTGCTATCATTATCACTCACTGAGATTTTTCGCTCGCATAGACGAAATCTCATACCACGTTGATTTTATATTTTTCAGATTAAGATCTCTATAGCTGCGCAGACATTTGCGTTCGATGTTGAAGGAGGATATTATTAGTTAGATATTGTTATTTTACTGATTTGGAAACTTTTGGATAAATTTATGGGATATATTTCTGTACAGTTTAAGTTGTATCATCAGGCTAGAAGCCTTTATTAGTTAAACAAGTATTAATTTGCGGTTTGAATTTGAGGCTAGCATAGGTTAAGGTAGTCTTAATTTATGCGCCGGTCATGGCCAGGTTCGGGTCGTGACAGAAAGCTCATGGTATGATCATCTAGTAAACCATGTGGATGGTCTGCAGTGTAATTATGACCATGTATTTACCGATTTGGAAAAGGGGCAAGAGGAGGAAAAGGGGCAACAGGAGGAAAATGGGCAAGAGGTTGCAAAGGGGAAGGAGGTGGAAGAAGAGGGGAAAGAGGAGCAAGAGGATGAAGGCATGGAAAAGGAGGAACATGAGGGATTGGGTACATATGAAGGCGGATATGTTGATGTAGAGGATGACAGTGAATCTGAGACTGATAATGATGAAAATGCCTTCATTGTCTCACCTAGAGTACCTGTCCAGAAGAAGAAACAATCTGGTCTGGAACGACTACTGAGGAGGATGTTTGATGAGCACGAGAAGAAAATGAATGTCAAGTTTGCTGAGCAAGAGAAGATGATAACTGAACAGTTTGGTCATCAAGATAGGAAACTGAATGCCTTTGTAAATAGATTGTCCGTTGTAGAACATGATGTGCAGGAACTGAAGTCACAACGGGATGTTGATATGTATGAGATGGAGATTGGAGGACAAGGTCTGGATGATAATGAGAAGACGGAGCAGGAGGAGATGGAGAATAAAGAGCATGAGGAGAGGGAGAAGAAAGAGCGGGAGGAGATAGAGAAGAACGAGCATGAAGAAAGGGATAAGAAACAACAGGAGGAGATAGAGAAGAAAGAGCAGGAGGCGATGGAGAAAAGAGTACATGAGGAGAGGGTGCACAAAGAGCAGGAGGAGGGGGAGAAGAGAGAACATGAGGAGAAGGTGCACAAAGAGCAGGAGGAGAGGGAGAAGAGAGAACATGAGGAGAAGGTGCACAAAGAGCAAGAGGAGAGGGCAAAGAAAGAACAGGAGGAAATAGAGAAGAAACAGCAGGATGAGATGGAGAAGAGAGAGCAGGAGAGGGCTAAGCAAGAACAGGAGGAGAGGGCTAAGAAAGAACATGAGGAGAGGGCTAAGAAAGAACAGGAGGAAATAGAGAAGAAACAGCAGGAGGAGATGGAGAAGAAAGAGCAGGAGAGGGCAACTGTTATAATGATTGATGTAAGTTTGTTTTTACGTTTAATATGGTGCTTTTAACTGAATTCACAATGATGTAATATGTGTTTCTACTTGGTGTTTTAACAGGATGAGAGCCATGACGGCCATGATGCTGAGATCGATCATGGACAGCTTGCTCTTCTGGTTAACCAAGTTGTCCAATCATCTTTACCTATACGTGAAGACAAAGGAGAAATAGAAGATTTGACTATCGAGGTTAAACATGAGGAGGAAGTGCAGGGTAATAGAGGAGGAGGAAGAGGAGGTGGAAGAGGAGGAGGAAGAGGAGGTGGAAGAGGAGGAGGAAGAGGGAGAGGAGGGGGGGTAATGGATGCAGGAGGAAGGGATGGAAGGGGAGGAAGAGGGAGAAGAGGAGGAAGAAGAGGGAGAGGAAGGGATGTAACCATCAAGGAGGAAGAAGTGAAAGGTAGACCCCAGCGAGAAAAGAAACGTGGGAAAGACGTTAAGTCACCATTCACTGATCCTCGGATGCAATATCATTTTGATGATGATGATGATGATGCAAATTACCCCGTGGAACAACACGATGGTCGCGATCGTATAAAAGGACACCTTCTAGAAGCATACGACGACTGGAAGAAGAATACCCCCCATGATCAGCTGAGGACGTTAGGTGGAACCGATTGGGGTCAGACTGTATCGTGGTTTGAAGAGGCAGAGATAACTGGAAAGTACATAGACAGCCAAGTAAGATATTGCTCACTTTCCATGTTTTGGTTTATATTGTGAACTTTGTATGTGTTGTGTTTGTACTTATTTGTGCATGTGTTGCAGCTTGTAAATGCATTTTTGTGGTTATTAAACGGAAAATACGTCCATCAGAGTCAGGATTGGACTGATAATCGACTCAAATTTCTTTGGATTTATGGAGTTTGCAAATATGACCAAGAATTATGACAAACCTAGAAATTGGGGACAATCCAAGTTGTTTGTGCAACGAATCACTGGGATGAAAGAGTTTAACAGTCGGCCTTGGTATGAGGTTAAACATGTGCTAATATCCATCAACTATAAAGGAGAACACTGGTTACTCGGTGTGTTCTACGTGGAAGAAATGAGGATGGAGTTCTATGATAGTCTGGAGTCAAATGCATCCAACGAATCAATAGACAAATGGCTTGAACCCCGGTTTCGTATCATGACAAAAGCAATGGAAGAGGCCGAGTATTGGAAGAAAAGTGGGCGGCCTAATAACGGCAATCGATTCATAAAGTGGGAGAGGGCTCGCGGGTGCCCACAACAGCTGCGCAAATCCAATGATTGTAGTGTCTTCCTATGCTTGTTTGCTCAGCATTATGTTGAAAAGGGGCCATTATGTACGGATTATGGATTCTCCGGGTTTGATGGACGTTTCTATAGGCTGCGGGTGTGCTTGGAACTCTTCAACCAACGATTGTTGGACCAGAATGATCTAATTACAATGACTAATTTGCTTGGTTTGTAATATATTGTAACATGTAAACGTTTGTTGGTAACTTATGAATGTAGATTATTGGTGACATCTTCTTGTTGGTAATAGGACATAAGGTTCCATATCGGCGTCTATTTAGTCGATATGGGAGCATATCTGCGTTAACGTGGGACAGATGGGAACAAACCGGCGTCTATTTAGTCGATATGGGAGCATATCTGCGTTAACGTGGGACAGATGGGAACAAACCGACGTCTATTTAGTCGATATGGGAGCATATCTGCGTTAACATGGGATAGATGGGAACAAACCGGCATCTATTTAGTCGATATGGGAGCATATCTGCGTTAACGTGGGACAGATGGGAACAAACCGGCGTCTATTTAGTCTATAGACGCCGATATGGAACCTTATCGGCGAGTACGTAGGATCATGGAAGGCGTCTATTTAGTCGAGATGGGCGCATATCGGCGTCTACATAGTCGATATGGGAACATATCGACTTGTATATATGACATATTGTTACGTGAACTCCTGATTCAAAAGGCACAAACTATCAGATTATCAGTACAGAAATTATCAATACATAAATTATCAATACACAAATTATCAATACACAGATTATCAGTACAGAAATTATCAATACAGAATATAGAGTACACTATTTGCCAGCTGAGTTTTTAGAACAGCTTGCTTCACTTGATATTGTTGGTGGAAGCCGAGATGGAACTCGTAACATACTAGTACAAGTCGCTCTATTATGACCAGTATGTTGGCATCTGGTGCACCTTGTCGGAGTTACCTCCTCACCCTTTGACGGTATTCGGCTTTGATTTCTCGGACGTCCCACTCTAGGCGCAGCCTTTTTAGGAGGAAGCACCCGCTTAGGAGGCTCACAAACTTTCCATTCAGACTGGTGGCCCAGTGGATGTATGGGTTCATGGTACGATAATCGTACAGTCTCATTTTTGTAGTAGCGATGCACCCACGCATATGCATTCTCTAATCGATGCATTGATGCAATCTTACATACATGTCTGCATGGAAATTGTGACAATTGCCATTTCCTACACGTGCATGTTCCCGCGCGCAGATTCACTATTCCACCCTTACCTCGATCGCCGATTTCAAAATTGTGAGCATCAATGGGCTTATATGAACACTGAACTGACTTATTGACATGTTTATGCATCTTCTCGTTATAAAATGCGGACAAATATGTCTCCCGTTCCCCTGCAAAAACATTTTCAATATATGAGTACATAAGAACTATTAGTACATTATACCAGGGACGAGGTCCTAATATCATACCTGCTTTTGTGCGCCTCTCATGAAACCATGCTTGGAGGATTGTCCTTATATACTCAACCAACAATGTGATCGGTAGACGTCTACCATCTCCCATTCTTGCGTTGAATGATTCTGAGATGTTTGTCGTCATAATGTTATACCGACGTGCGCAAAAGTACGCACGTGTCCATTTCTCTCGACGAGCTTCCTCTAGATAGTCCGCTGCCCCCGGACTTATACTACGAAGTCTGGCGAATCTTTCCTGGAAATCAGAGGTCCGCCATGCTTTTACAACTTGCCAATACGCTATGTCTAACTTTTTCCCGCCCCCAAACTTAGCCTTCACATTCTGTTTCAAATGCTGAGCACAACTTCCATGTACCGCATTTGGATACACCATATTGACTGCATAATCAATGCTCTTGTTCCTATCTGATATTATGATGAGGTCTTCAACATCACCAATACATTCTTTCAACCTGGTGAAGAAATAAGCCCATGATTCATTACATTCATTCGGCCCAATTCCGAATGCAATTGGGTAAATTTGATTATTACCATCCTTTCCAACCGCAACATAAAGTACCCCGCCATACTTAACCTTTAAGTGTGTTCCATCTACACATATAACGGGGCGAATATGTGCGTTAAAACCCCGGATTGAAGCACCAATGGCCATGAAGAAGAATTTGAAATTATCTTCATCGTCAGTTTCAATATGTGTCATCGTACCTGGATTAACAAATTTCAGTGTCTCACAATAACCAGGTAACAACATGTACGATTCTTCAGGTGTACCACTCGTGCTATCTACCGCCCCACATCTTGCTCTCCAAGCTTGCATGTAAGATAAGTTGATTGTAAATAATTTTTCAATCTCCCAAATGATGTGACTTGGACGGTACACCCGATTCTCCATATCTAACTTCTCACTAAGTATGATACCTGCTACTCGTTTCCCCGCTTGCCTGTGATGTGGCAATAGTTGTCCACCCCTATCACAAGTGTGACTGTCCATACTGTCAATTCTCCTAAGTATGAACATATCTGAACCGAGTATGACTCCACCTCTAGCCCGCCACTTACATGTATCAACATGCTTGCATCGGACCTCGAACAAAGACTTAGTTGATCTGTGCACCTTCCATTCGAACATATTATCAATTGCATATCTCCCAAGTGCATCTTGCAGTTCTCGTTTGCTTTTGAACATATCATGCGCCTTCAACCCACCACCCCCCGAAGATTCGGTAGTTTTGATCGGAATGTCTACATCATCTGGTACTTGTGGAACAAACCGAAATGGATCCGTTCTCCTTCTCATTCTTGCTTCATCATCAATCACATGCAAACTTAGTTGAACATTATCAATCGATGGTTCTGAAACGGATCGTTGGCGATCATCGTTATCATATACGTGATCATCATTGTCAAATCCATTGTAGTCGTTATCGTATCCATGGTCATCGTTATCACATCCATTACCATATCCTTGATCATCCCCGTGCACTACATTACCATACCCACAATTGTGATCCAATGTAATATCGTCTAGCCCAAGAGGAGATTGGGTATATGGATTCATGACATGTTTTGCCGGACCACGAGTCTCAATTGCTATGTTAGGTACACAATAACTTATTCTGGTTGCCTCTGCTTCAGCAACATTTTGTGGACATAATTCACCAACAATTGGTCGGCTTACTTCTGCAACAATTGATCGTTTTACTTCCGCAACATTTTGTCGCCGTACTTCATCAACCATTGGTCGCCTTACTTCCGCAACACTTGTTCGAGAAGTCATAGTCATATATAATGGCATCACATCGGGTTTATTCCATCTACAAAACTCAACGAAACCAGCAATATCACTGTCATCCACAATGTGTGCTAATCGTCCAAAAAGTTTATTTGGACCGTATGTTGTGTGCATTGCCATTTGTATGTCAAAACAGATTGCATCAACGTTCAAGGAAGCGTGAATTCTATCTCTCAAAGTTTGTTAATCAGTTGGCGTTGAAAAATGGAGCACCTTCGATTGACCACCAACGTATATCATAGTGTCCATGGGCCCCTCTTTTTTCCATTCTCCATCCCACGAAAGCATACACAGACAAATATTCGGGGTGGACATATTTCTGCATTATCATAAACACAAAAGTAAATTATATATTATTGTAACTAAACGAAGAAAGCTAACGAAAATTATATATTATTGGTATACACACTTCAAACTATAAGATATGTCGATATATGTCGATGCAACTTACATATAGACACATATCGGCGTATAGACGTCGATACGGCTCATATATCGACGTATATCCACGGAATATGAATAGACGTTTTTCTAGAATGATCTGTTAAGCGGTGCCTTAAATGCATGTAATGATCACTTTGACTATCACTCTAAGCATTAAATACGTCGATATATGCCGATACAGCAAATATTTCGACACCTATCGGCACGTATCTGCGAAGTATTGTCGGTATGAATGTCGATACGGAACCTTATCGGCGTATATCGACAGAATATGAATAGACGTTTTTCTAGAATACTCTATTAGTGAGCATTAAATGCAGGTAATGATGAATTTGACTTTCACTCTTCTTCGAATGTCACTCTTCTTCGAATATCACTCTATAGTCTGTTGAGATTCCCCATGCATATTACAGTTCCTTCATCTATAAATAGACTCATTACCTGTTCATACTTTATTATTCATTCTAGTAATCTCTTCAGTTCTCAAGTTTATCCAAAAACAATAGCAGCGGCACCACCGGGATCACCACAGTCGCCACCACCACCACCACCACCACCTCATCCTCTGCCCGAGTTCGAAGAACTCATGGCTGCTTTCATCCTCTCGTTCCGTGATGGAGACATGGACGAAATCGTGAGGTTCATGAGGGGCATGGCACACACCATGTCTTGGGCTGCAGAAGAAACGTCTGACCTTCTAGAGTCAGTCATGACCCAAAACAGGCGGCTGAGGAGGACAGTAAGGCGCCTCAAGAGGGACTTGGAGAAGTCCAAGAAGGACTACGCTGAGGCGTTAATGGGTCCTGAGTACCAATAATTGTGTTTTTTTTGAATGTTTACGTACTTATATTAGTTGTTCTGTGTTTGTTTCTTTTTTTTTGTTATTGTTTTGTGTTTTTATATTATGTTTTACTGTGTTTTTTTTATGTTTTATGTATTTTTTTCCTTATTTTAATATAAAAATATGGTTCTTATATATGTTTTATGTACTTTGTCTTTGAATTTTATGATTTAGAATGGAAAATGGACATAAAACACATATCGACATACAGAGATGGTTCTTATATATGTGCTATGTGCTTTGTCGATCACACATCTCTGTATGTCGATATGCATCTTGTATCGACAAATATCGACACTGTCGGTAAAATCGCAGATTGAAGTTCCAAATCAGCATCTTCTTACAACAATGTCACTCATTTTAGGGTTTCGCACGAACAGTAATAGCATCAATAGACGACAGCAACGATATACATTAGGTTTTAGAGAAACAAAATGATACATCAACCATGAATAGGACGAAGCTTTAAATGTTGTAAATAAATGAAAAACTTACTTGATTGTGTATAAAATCCTGAAGCACACACTGTGGGTTGGATTGATTGTTGATCGTTGCCTGTAAATTGATCCCGTTCTTTAGAGAGAGAGAGAGAGAGAGAGCGGGACGAAAAGGGAAAAATGGGGGGAAGACAACGTTATAAAAAGGTTAGAGATGAGGGTAAGGTTGGAATTTAGTTAATGAAATGTGTTAGTTTTGGTGAGATTTTGAAAGTGTGTTAGAAATGAAAACTAACCCCTTAAAAGGTGCTAGTTTTGTAATTCTCCCTTTTCTTTTTTATGTTTTTAATGTATTCTATAAAGTTAGCAAATTTTTTTTTAACTTGTTAATTTTGTTCATGTGATATAATGAAATATTGAGTTTTGATGATGTGGTATATTGACTTAATGACGTGCTATGTTAAATTGATGATTTAGAATGCTGACTTAATAACGAGATATGTTGAACTGGTGATGTGACAAAGGATGTTAGTCTTTTTTGTTTCCAGCTAATTTTGTAAATCATATGCTCACTTTTTTTGTAAATAAGAATACTAGATTCCTCTACTTTCTATTTGCAAATTCGCAGAAACCATAATGACTTTTTTTTTTTTTTTGCATTTTTTCCTAATATTTATTTAGTAAAAAATGGGTTAACAGTGCGTAGAAGGGGGTTTCTTCTAATTCCAACTAGATTAACACAAGAAGAGAAGCTCATCCAAAAATAATCTAACATCATTAAAGAGAAAAACAAAAGTACAAATAGAAAAAAGAAAAACAAGGGATAAATAAAACCTGAGCAAAAGTCCATAAAAGAATTCCACCGGTGCAAAAGATTAAGGAAAATTGCTAATTTCGAAAGACATCCTGCAACATCATTAATTACACTTTCAATAAATGTGTGAAATATAAACCATATGATGGTCCATAATTCGTAGACAATCCAATAAATCACCGAAAATCACTTATTGCATTGCTTTTAAAATGTATTTAAAATAAATTTATCATGTAGTTTGAATCATATTGAGTGGACTGATAACCAATCATGGCTCCATATTGATTTATTTTCTCTTCTTAATTTTTGAGAATCGCCTAATAATACGATGATATTTATAATAGATTATAGTACGAATTTATTTTTATTTCAGTTTTTATATATTTATAATAGATTATAGTAGGAATTGCACCTTGTGCTTATCAATGGATAAAAATGACTTATGAAATCAATACAATGCACTTTTTTTTTGTTTTATAGATTTTGAAGAAATTCAATTATTCTTTTATATGAATTGAATGACATAAAGATAATCAATTATTTATTCATACAAAAATTTATTTCTGAAAGTTTTCAATAAAGTATTATTGTTTTCTTAAAAAAAATAAAGTATTATTGTAAACAATTTTTCTAAATAAACACTTAAATGGTGAAAGTTAGTCAGATTCTCAATTGGAAAAGATACAGCGAATAATAATAATGTATTTAAATGTCCAATCTTTTTAATTTTTCTTGACCAGACTCTTAATTTTTTTTAGTAGAGTATATATGAAACTTTCGTGTTTTAGTTTTATACGTATTGAATTTTTTACTAACGACTTAATTAACTATGCCATTAATGAGAGGCTCGTATACAATAGTTAAAAATCATAGTTACATACTATATCTATTTAAAAGACCACACACTGAATAAAAAATTAAAAATATCCAAGACTTAAATTTACTTTTTTTTTTTTTAAAAAAATTAAAAAAAAAAAAATTTGGTAAGAGTCGAAATATATGTACTGCATCAATGGTTTTGTTAAGGAACTTAGCATTCCTATTTTGATGATTTAAGTCCTAGATATTCATTTTGTCTAAGTTCATTTTTCTTGTAATAGGATATCTACAAAGATTCCTGATTTCTTAAAGAAAATTATGGTTAAGTGTTTCCATATATCTAAATTGAATTTTAGAATATTATTTTCTTATTTCCCAAATTTGATTAGAGTAATTTTTGGAAACAAAAATGGGAATTTAATTAAATTGACATTTTTTTTACTTAGTACTAAAATTGCTTTGTATTTGCAAAATGGTTAGAATGTAATACTTCAAAGAGACATTGGGATGCTTGAAAGAAAAGTATGCCTTTTATTGAATCAAAATGTAAACTAAGGATTAAAGTCCAAGATGCAAAGAAAGTTTGAATACAAGCATAGCCCTAACATTTTGGAAGGTCCAAAATACATTGCAAAAAAAACACAATACAATATGTAAGATATTAATAAATTCAGCTTCAATTATCTTAGTTAAATTGATTTTGTGATATAATATTAGAACCACTTTAACCAATTGATTAAGGGTCCAAATCCTGATAACATCACACTTAAATTTAGTGGGCATTCATGTGTAGGGGTATATCAGATATTAATATGAATTAAGCTTTTAACTAGAGGTGGTAATGATGCGGGACGTAAACGGAAATGCATTTTCCAATTCCGTCCCTAATGTTTATGGGGACGGTTTCGAAAAATCACTATCAATTTGTAAATTAGAACCCCAATATTAGTTTGAAAGAAAATATGGATCCCCAATTTGACAAAACAAATAAAACAAAATAAACAAGCTAAAAAGAAATAACTTAAACAAACAAATTCAACTATATATAAAATATATAAATTTCGCTGAAATTCAATCATATCAAAATAAACAAAATATAGGGTCTCTGTATCTTTAGACTGCTGATACTTTGTATTTTTTGGGGCTCTAGTGGTTTGCTAGAATCCACTTACAGTTTATGCATCGTGAGCCCACTGCCAACTAAGGACATACCCATAGAATCATGCACATAGAATATTTGAATTGGAACTTGTAAACGGTACATTGAAGAGATGAAATTAATTGAATGGCAGTAAAAATATCAAGGTAATTAATTAGTGCTTGAATTGATTGATTAATTGTTACTTTATATCAAGCAGTGTTCTAAAAATCGGCCAAGGCGCCGCCTAGGCGCGGATTTTTAGAACATCGTCCCGATTTCCACTAATCGGACATCATAAATCGATTGACTAATTTTTGGTCTCCTAGGCAGTCTCAGGCGGTCCTAGACGGGTCTAGGCGGTCCCAGACGGCCTTTTTGAAAAAATTGATCCTTAAATTTTATGTCAAATTTTTTAATTTTTAAAAAATATTAAATAGCAAAAAAAAAAAAAATCTTAAACTATTAAATTTATTTTTTAAGAGTGTTAATTTTATTTTATTTTGACACATTTTGTTATAAATATTATTTTATTGATCTATTTATTTTTTTTTAAGGACATTAATGTAAATAATATTAAAATATGTAGGTTTTTCTATCCATTATTTTTACATAGTATAATTCATATATATATTTTTTTTTTTGGTAGAAAAGGAAAAGAAAAATGAATAACAACAAACTACCCAGGAATTAGCCTAAGGAAGCTAACCCCAATCCTATCTTCTAAGAGAAGATGAGAGATGAAACTAGGGGAAACAGGAAGGGTAGTAACGCCTAACGTCCCTTCATGGCCCGCCGCCGCCAAGCGATCAGCAACACGATTCTGCTCTCTAAAAATGTGTCTGAACTCTACGAACTCAAAGGAGGAGCAAAGCCTTATAATAGCTTTGATGAGGTTGCGACTGTTAAGACCCATAGAATGATTCTCAGAAATCATTTTGATTGCTTCCAAATTATCAGACTCCACAGAGAGCCTCTTAACACCCAGCCTTTTAGCAAGATTGATTCCAGTAAGAATAGCCCAGAGCTCCGCAGAAAAGGAAGAACCCAACCCTAAATTCTGGGAGAACCCAGAAAGCCAGACGCCCCCTACATCTCTAAGCACACCTCCAGCCGCAATCTTACCGTTACTGAGGCAGGAACCATCAGTATTCAGCTTCACAACCCCCTCTCTTGGCCTGCTCCATCCCACGAGATGGACATCACAACACTGAGAGGCTCTGGCAAGGGACTCTCCTTTGAAACTATCGATAATAGAGAAAAGTTTTTTCGAGAAGAAATCAGCTAAGTTTGTCATAAAAACAGTTTTATCTCCAAAAATCTCCTCGTTTCTCCATTTCCAAACTTGGTGACAGATAATAGCAAAGAAAATGTCACCATGCTCCATGTATGGAAGCAACTTTCCTCTAACACCATCAGAGAACCAGTCGACCTCAGAATGTGCCATGAAGGAAGAGAAAATATGGTGTGGGAGAATTTTCCTCCAAACCTCTTTACTATTAGAGCAATCTCTAAGAGCATGGCACAAAGTCTCAACATGGCCTCTGCATCTACTGCAAGCTCCAGAATCAGCCAAGTGCCTTCTGTGCCTATCTGAATTAGTAAGAAGCCTGTCCTTAACGCCCAGCCACAGGAAACTCCTAATACGGAAAGGAACTTTAAGGGTCCAAATCGACTTCCACACATCCGAGGGAGGATCAGATCTAAAGAGAGAGAAAGCTTCAAAGGCCGATTTGCAAGAATAAACTCCATTGTTAGTCAGCGCCCAACAGTGCCTATCCAAGTCTTCCTCTTGATTACTCACCTTCACTCCCCGCATTCTAAGGAGAGTCTCAAGGCTAAAGAAAGTATCAAACTTTGACCAGATCCAGTCCCCTTCCGAGTCAACCACATCGGCAATCCTCCAGTTGCGTATATCACTAGGCGGGGGGGAAGAACACACCTCAATTAACGGTTTATCCCCAAACCAGTTATCAAAACAGAAACTAATGGACTTACCATTCCCCACCTCCAGGCCAACTCCCGAGCAGAACTCATCAAACACAGCACTAAGTCCTTTCCAGAGGAAGGAACAATTAGCAACTCTCTCTTTCGGGCCCCCGAAGATTTTGTCTTTCCGATACTTACCACAAAGGAGGCGAACCCAAAGAGAGGAGGGGTTTTGCCACATACGCCAAAGGATTTTCATTAATAAAACTTTATTATTGTCCTTTGCTTTCCTAATACCCAGACCCCCAGAATCTTTAGGCTGGCAAACCTCACTCCAAGGCACAAGATGGATCTTCCTGCCCTCCGCAGCTTCCCCCCACAGGAACCTACGGTTAATCTTGTCAAGATCATTAAGCACAGGATCCGGAAGCTTACAAGCCTGCATGATGTGATTGGGAGCAGCACAATTAACAGATTGAATTAACGTGAGGCGGCCAGCGAGAGACAGAGTCTTGGCTTTCCAAGTGGCACACTTCGAATTAGCTTTATCCAAAGTCTCTTTGAAGGAGCCTTTAGACACACGCTCACTATGGAGGGGAACGCCCAGATACTTCCCAAGAGAATCAGTAAGAGGAATACCTGAGAGATCACTGAATCTCTTACAGACTCTCTGATTCATATTCTTAGAGCACATCATCCTAGATTTCTGGATATTAAGCTTCTGCCCAGAGGCCGAACAAAAACAATCCAGAATATCCATAATGACTCTCAACTGCTCCTCATTACCCTCAAGAAAGATAAGGACATCATCTGCAAAGAATAAGTGAGTCACCTGGGGACAGAAGCTGTTGATCGCCACAGGGTGGAAACTCCCATTATCAATCGCATCCTGAATCAGGTGAGAGAGCCTCTCCATAGCAATAACAAAAAGGAAAGGGCTCATAGGATCCCCCTGACGGATTCCTCTGCCCGGGGAAAATTCCTCCGACATATCCCCATTGACCATAACTTGAAACACAGGAGAAGAAATACATACCTTAATTAAACTTCTCCAGCTGTCCGGGATTCTAGCTCTCTCAAGGCTCTCCATCAAGAAATCCCAATTAATTCGATCATAGGCCTTCTCTAAATCCAGCTTCAGAGCCACAATGCCTTTCCTCCCCTTCCTAATCTTCATCGTGTGGACCATCTCTTGGGCGATCACCACATTATCCATCATTTGTCTACCAGGCACAAAGCTACCCTGATTCTGACAAATGATCGCAGGAAGAATGTCACGGATTCTATTAGCCACAATCTTTGTAACAGTTTTGTAAAGAACATTACAAAGACTGATAGGTCTCATATGCAAAAAGGAAGAAGGCTTATCAATCTTAGGAATCAGAACCAGGAGGGTTCTATTAACCAGCTCAATATCCTTCGAACCACTGAACACCCCCAAGACAAAATTATAGATGCCTTCCTTCACTACATCCCAATGCTTATGGTAAAAGCCCGCCGGAAGACCATCAATCCCAGGAGCTTTAGAAGCCCCAATGCTGAAGATAGCTTGGTCAATCTCTTTTCGGGAAATAGGTTGAAAGGCCTCCTGATTACAATCCTCACTGATTAAAGGAAATGTAGCAATAGAGTGAGCCCTCTCCAAAAGAACAGGTTCCTCTTTGAACAGCTCTCTGTAGAAATCCAGGGCTAAGTTTCGAATAACCTCATCTTCATAAACCCAATCACCATTAGAATCCTTAATGGCCTCAATTCTATTTCTCTGCCTTCTAATCAGGGTAGAGAGATGGAAGTATTTGGTATTACGATCGCCATCTCTAATCCAGGACTTCCGAGACTTCTGGAACCAAAGGAACTCCTCCTGCCTAAGCACAGCCTCCAGCTCCTTCTGAAGGGTTCTGAGGAGGCCCTCAAGGCTATGATCAAACCTCCCCTCCAACCTGCGTTGAATGCCCTCCATCCTCTTTAATAACTTGTTCTTCCTTCTGATAATATGCCCAAACACATTCCTATTCCACCCCTGCACCTTATTCCTGAACCCTTCAGCAGCTTGCAGTACATACGAATGAGGTCTCCAACTCTCATGAACGAACTCTTTAAACTTAGGATGGGACTCCCAAGCCAACTGATACCGGAACGGTCTCTTACCCCTAGGATGCTTACCTCTCAAAAGTCTAAACAAAATAGGACAATGATCCGAATGACGGAATGGGAGGTTCAACACAGAGCACTCGGGGAAGGAAGTTAGAGCTAAAACATTAGCGTAGACTTTGTCCAATCGAACAAAAGTATTATTACGCTTCCAAGTGAATTTATGACCAGAAGCCCCCAGATCGGAAAGCCCACATAAATCCATACTATTCTTGTGATGCAGACAGCGATTAACATAATGATTGGATCCCCCTCTCTGATCACTCATAAAGGCGATATCATTGAAGTCACCCGCCACAAACCAGGGCTCCGAAATGCTGACACTCATAGAATAGAGAACCTCCCAGAGCCGTTTTCGATTAGACAAGATAGGGTCAGCATACACAAGGGTAATAAAAAAGGGAGTATTGCCGGAAATACTCACTTTACAATGAATGAACTGCTTATCCATGCTAAGAATATCAAAATGAATCCGATCTGGCCTCCAAAAAAGCCAAATCCCCCCAGCCCGGCCAGTTGCCTCTGATCTAACACAGTGCCAGTTCTTAAACTTCTTAACCACCTCATCTGCTTTCTCACCACTAATCTTAGTTTCCAAAAGAGCAAAACAAGATGGATTAAACTGCTTAATAAGATCATTAATATGGATACGGGTAGCCTTGCTAGCCGCACCCCTAACATTCCAAAATAACAAATCCATAGAAAGGAGGACAACTGACCACACCCCTACCCTAAGCTAGGTATTTACTAGGGGCTCCTGAGAGCCTTACCGAGGTACCCCCGGGCCCCCTCTTATCTGGAAACGCCAAAGTGTTAAGGCCACTTTTTTGTTTTCCTTTAAGCTTTTTCATATTAGTTTTGTTAACTCCCATAGATTTCCCAATCCCAGGATCAATACCAGGAACAGGAATACTAACCTCATATGTATAATACTTTATTTAATAAAAAATAAATAAATATAAAAAATACAAATCCGATTAATTCCGATTAATTCTCGATTAATCAGTAAGGGCCATGTCCGTCCGACTAGCACCTAACGTCTTTTACAACATTGATATCAATTAATGAATTTAGAGATTGAGTATTTTAATTGATTAATTAATTTGTAAAATGTAATTAATTAATTTACAAATTAATGGAATTACGTTCAGTGAATAATTAATTAAATTAATATGCCAATTTATTAATTAGTATGATTTATTTTATTGGGTTAATTAAATTTAATCTAATTATAATTAATTGCATAGTATAAATATTTTTTAATTAGATTAGATTTGAATTAAGTTTGTAATTAACTGATTTAACCTCATTTTATTAGGATTATAAATACACTAACTATCAAAACCCTAACTACTACTGCTAACCTAATTAATTTCAGCTACTTTATCCCCTTTAGAGGATGCAATTAAAAATTGTTTGGTTCAGTATGAAAAGGCTTTATGTCAGAAAATAAACTACACGTAATCTTCTATTTTGTTAAGTAGAAGCGCAACCCGGTGTAAAGGCCGCTCCTAAGACTCGAACCCGTAACCTCTCGGTCATACGACAACAACGTTTACCGTTGCGCCAAGACTCGTCTTCCTTCTTTGATAGGATGCAAAAATCAAGTGTTCTCTTGTTTGGAGGATATGTTCACAAAACGAATGAAGAGTTGGAAAGCTTGCTTTTTTTTTATCTCATGTAGGCAACAAAATTCTTATGAAATTAGTTCTCCAAGTTCGTACGCTATGAGTATTTTTTTTAGTTCATGAGTTACTTTGCTCGGACTTAGAAAAAAAGGATGAAGTCATTCTGGTGGGGAAAAGATAGAACTGATAGAATTGTGATAAAGCAAAGCAAGTTTGTAATTTCTCTGTAATGGGTAACCTGAGTGCCCTTTTGACATTTTTCGCTGACTTCTAGCGTCATATTTGTAGTAATTTTAGCTGTGAACAGATTGAATCAGCTACTGTGATCTGTTGGAGTCCATGGACGGAACGCAACAATTGGGTTGCGTCTTGCTGTTTAACAATGCATTAGTGTTTCTTTCGAAATCGAAGCTCGCACAATCCGTGAACCAGGCCATCACAAATCTGCCAACTGATGCTGCTGTTTTTTGGTCTCTGCCACCAGCACCTGCGCTTAAAATGTATTTCATGTTAAATTGTGGGTGGAGGATTTAATTGAAACGAAATTATTTATTACTAGAAAATTAAAACCTTACTAACATACACAAGCACCCACACAATATTTATGTAGTTTATATTTGTGCTCTTTCCTCACTCACACACAATTACATTCCCAATACATCTATATATATATATATATAGATAGTGTTGTTGATTGAGAACATACATTTTAGGTCGGTTAAAGAACCTCCTAAAATTATGTATATTGGTCAACAATTACTACTATTATTCTTGCTATTTCTAGATATTTCCATACACTAACAATTTTCTTTTTATTCAATTAATTAAGTCGGTGATGATAATTTCAATACTCCCCCTCAACACCGACTTATACTAACTCGTATGTGCTAACCATTCCAAACTGTTTTTCTGAAATCTTCTTTCATAGTATTTTTTCATTTCTTGCTTAAAGATGTTTCTCTGTTTGTTATAGGCTCTTTTATCATAACTTCTTCGATCACTTGTATTTCTTTACCAAACACGACTTGTTCACGCTCCTCTTTGTCGTTTATGACACAATTGGATTTTCCCACTCTGTTGGGATTGTCGCACTCTTCTTTGTTGGTCTCTCTCAACTTACGTTGCCTCGACGCATACTTGTAGTCTCTCTTCGGTTGTTGTCGTCGTCCTTCTAGCAGATATTGCCAAGCCTTCCCTAGCTTAGCTAATTCGCTCAAACTCTTGACTAGAGCTTCCATCAATACTATCTTCTTGATGATTGCCTTCTTAATGAACCTTTGTTGATTGTAAGCACCTTGCTTATATTTTCTCGACATAACAACTTCATCTTTAGCTATGTTCGCCTTGCGAACCACTGTCTGCTTTGGCTTTTGAACCTTCGGCATCTGCATTAGCGTAGACTTCACCCTCTCCTTGGGTGACAACCATTTTGGTGAACTCGTTGGCTTATTCTTCACCATCTTCCCTTTTCGTAACACCGTCTTTGTCATTACTTGTTGTTGACGCTTCACCTCTCCTTTGACTGGTGGCGTTTCGCATGAAGTCGGTGACTCATTTCGGACATCTCTCTTGTTCCTTTCCTCATTGGAACGCTCCTTCAGTGGTTCCTCATGACCACCTAGATCTTCAATGATCCATGTAGAATTGACGAGCTGAACGGAATCCAATCGTCTCACTGGTTCCTCTTCCTCTTGCTGCCCAGCAGCAAACGCTTGCTCTTTCTTTCCATCTGTTATGGATGATTTGACTGGATCACATATCACCGGCTCTACCATGGCACTTGAAGCTTGGAAATCCCATTCTTCTTCGCTTCCTTCTTAAGCGTGTGCGGATGTAACGACGTTTCCTTCTGCTTTCCTATGCCAACAATCTCGTGCATAATGACCTCTTTTGCCACAAACATAGCACTGGTTGTTCTTTCGTCGATACGCCTTCTCGTCCTCTTCATTATGGTTGTGAGTGTGGTGAGCTCCCCCTTGTTGCCAACTCCTTCTTTGTGGACTTCTCTGCCATCTGTCTCCTTTAGATCTTTCTCCGAATCTCGATCTCGCGGTTTTTGGATCATTTCTCTCTTTATTACTAAAGAGAGCTTTATCTTCATCTTTCACTGAGACTTTAGACATTTGTTTGTCTAGAGCCTCTTGATTAGCCAAAATATTTTCCAATTCATTTAAATTTGGCTCTTTAGCCCATCCACGGGTTGCTGTGACAAGAGCGTTAAATTCGGGACGCAACCCATGAACTATAATTCTTCTCATTCTCGTCTCAGTAATTTTATTTTCTGGATCCAATTTTGAAATTTCTTTATATAAAGTTTTAACTTTAGTAAAATATTCACTCACCGTCATATCTTGTTGCGAGACCGACAGTAACTCATTCTCGAGTTGTTGGAGCTTGGCATCATTTTTCTTTGCAAATAATTCTGCTAGAGTGTCCCATGCCTCCTTTGGGGTTTTAGCATCCTTGATGCGTTGCAGCAAATCGTCCTCCACCGAAATTGATAAAGCATACATAGCTTTACCACGCTTGACCTTCCATTTCTTAAGGTCATTTTGTTCCGTTGGAGGCGCTGTTTCGTTTCCTCCAACAGTCTCCCACAAATCTTGGCCGAGCAAATAAAATTGCATACGAGTACTCCAAGTACTATAATTATTATTATTGAGTTTTTCCAAAGTGCTTATCGAGGTAGACATATCTGCCATCACGACTTGGTTATCTCCTTTAATTAACCAAGTAACACCGACCAATAATTTTACAGTCCCGGACTGCGTGCTAAAAATACCTCGTACCACCACGATCCCGAATCGCGAACTTTCGAAGCACTTGACTTCCGGTCCCTGACCGCCTGCTTGCACTCGACCACGTACCGGTCCCTGACCGCCCGCTCTGATACCACTTGTTAAATTGTGGGTGGAGGATTTAATTGAAACGAAATTATTTTATTACTAGAAAATTAAAACCTTACTAACATACACAAGCACCCACACAATATTTATGTAGTTTATATTTGTGCTCTTTCCTCACTCACACACAATTACATTCCCAATACATCTATATATATATAGATAGTGTTGTTGATTGAGAACCATACATTTTAGGTCGGTTAAAGAACCTCCTAGAATTATGTATATTGGTCAACAATTACTACTATTATTCTTGCTATTTCTAGATATTTCCATACACTAACAATTTTCTTTTTATTCAATTAATTAAGTCGGTGATGATAATTTCAATATTTCAACGCTGCCATGTTGAGTTCCCTTCACTATATTGGTTATGGTATTGTTGTTCCGGATGCTACAAGGGCTTTCGTTGCTGGTCAAAACGAGATCATCTCTAGTTCGCACAAGGTTCTGCTAGCGGAAGCTCTTGCTTGTTGTGAGGCACTGTCTTAGGCAAAACAGCAAGCCTGAAACGAGGTGTTCTTTGAATAAGACGCACAATTATTGGTCCAAACAATTCACAGAGATGATTTGTCAATGTCCAACCTCCGTTTTGTTATTAGTGATTGTAAGTCTTTACTCTCAGACTTGATAAACTGTAATCTCAGTTTTGTTAAGAGGTCATCGAACAAGACTGAATCGAACCAGACTGATCATTTGTTAGCTAGAGCGGCTGGTTTAATATAGTCCTCAGTTTCTTTCAAAACCAAAAAAAAAAAAAAAAAAAGCATCAAACTCGCTATTAATGTAAAGGTTGATATTAGTACAAGTCTGCAATATGAAGACCTGATCCAGTATTGAACCTTGTTGTCTCCATTAAAAACCAATGTAGCTGAACTTGAATCTCTAAAATATCAAAATCATCCCATCATATCATAATTATTCCAGCCAGCATTGACATTTACCAATTAACCATATCAGATGGACAAGAGAGTAATAAAATTAAAACAGCCTTCATTATATATGAAGATAACAACCAAGCTAATCTTCTGCACAATAGAGATCAAGGAAAGCTTGGACAAATTAAATTTTCCATACAAGCCAATGAGTTTCCAAAATGCTGCCTGAAGATTAAAGTATATAGACAAAATATTCAGACAAGAATCAATCATATCATTTTGTCTACTCACTTATCCAATCTTTGGAACACATCAAAGCTTGCACAGTAGCCGGACGCAGTGAACTCCATTCCCGATCAAGCACCCTGTTTCCGGTGTTAAAAGCTAAGTTAGGAGTAACTTTTGACATGGGAATTCCCAAGATATTACATGCCATCATTGCTAGGATAGGATATCTTGGAGTGTGAACTTTCCACCAATTCAATATGTTGAAATCGACACTGCGAGGAAAAAGCGGTTCTTCCAAGTACTTGTCCAAATCCGACTTTGCACCCTGACTCTGGGAAGTTTCATGGAGATATTTGTCGAATCCTGTTAGTCTATCCTTGGAGTCTCTTTCTGTACTAGGCAAACAGAGAGTGCTACCACTAACTTGACTAGCCAGACCTTGGTGAAAAGAAGCTAATGGAGAACCAATTGAATGTTCATTGTACAATGCTTTTATATACTCGAAAACCTCATCGATTATCTCTGCAGAACCGCTGCCAAATATTTGTTGGTAATAATACTCAATCAACTTCATCTTGAATCGAGGATCTAACATTGCTGAAACAGCCAAAGCAAAACTACATTTTTCCCAGTATTCATCAAACCTATTTTTCATCTTCACTGCCAAAGAACATATATATTCATCTGAGTTTTTGCACCAATCAATCAACTGCAAATGAATATCACAAATTTCAGGAAAATACACATTTGCAGTGGGATTCTTGTTCTTCACAAAAACATTAGTAACTTCAACAAAGTGTTTCAAGTAACTTGTAATGATCCTAGCCCTTTCCCACTCTAAGTCAGTAGGACACATTACATAAGTAGAGTCTTGCTGTTGAAGAAGAGAAAATGCCCACCTGTAATCTAATGCAGCTTCAAGCATAAAATATGTTGAGTCCCATTGTGATGGATTTTCAAGACATAAGCACTTCTGACTCTCCACTCCAGCTTGTAGCGCCATCTCGTTGAACTTGACTTGAGTTACTTGAGAACTTCGAATATACCGGATGCTCTCTTGAATCTTATGCGTCACCTCAGAAAGTGCCTCCAATGCATCATTTACCATTAGATTCAGAAGATTTGTTGCACAGGCTATATCAAATAACATACCATTACAATAGAGGAACCTATTCTGGGAAAGTCTGTCTCTAATCCTATGGACAATGCCGTCATTGGCAGAATAACTATCTGATGTCATTGAAAATAGTTTGCGGTCTATATCCCAATCCATTAAAGATGTCATGATAACTTCTGAATGAATGTCTGCTGTATGAGTTGGATCAACCAAAATGAAACTCAATTTCTTCTTCCTCAACTGCCAAGCATCATCGATATAGTGTGCCGTCAAACATAAGTACTCAGCATCGTCTAAAGAACACCACAGATTTGCACTTAGGCTGATTTTGCCTGGTAATTTATCTAAGACTTCATAAACCTTTTGCTTTTCTTGTAAGTAAATATCCATACAGTCAGCCTCCACTCTGTCTGACGAAACAAGCTCAAACAATGGCTGTAGATTCTTAACAAAGACCCGAAAACCAACATGATCAACCATTTGCATCGGATAGCCATGCAAAATAATCATGCGGGCCAAATCAAATTGACTTCGCCTTTGATCCCAGCTACCATTTGCAACTGTAACACCATCATCTCTCACCTGGCCTGGTTCAAATTTGTAATTCACAACAATAAGTGGTTCATCCCTTCTTTGCTCCTGATCAATGTTCACATTTGCAAGTGCAAGTGGGTTTTCCTTCTTCTTCTCCCTAGCTGTAAGAAACTGAGAAATCCCATGGTTAGATCTTCGCTGACACCTAATTAAATGATTCCTCAAATGAGAGGTTCCACTAGTGCTTGAACCGCTAAGTTTCTTCTTGCAGTGCCTACAAATAGCCACAAAATTATCACCCTTTTTCACCCGGTCAAAGTCATTCCACACAACAGATTTTAATCTGCTAGATTTCACTATCACTGCATCTGATACATCCATTGCATGATAATTCACTGGCATCTGCAATTCAAAGCAAATTTGGGGGAAATTTTGAAAAGAAAAAAAAAACAAAGATTGTAAAATAATCATCAGTAATTCAGCAATAAACAAACAAAATGACAACAAATCACAGAATGATTGCGAGAAATGGTGTAAAAAACATCCGGAATTACAAAATAAAAATCTCACAGAATAGACTGCAGAGACAAAATTAGGGTTATTTATATCCAGAGAACAGAAATATAAATTATAATCCAGATAATAGTGATAAAACAGAGCATACATAGTCGTATAACCTGTAACAATATTGCATTTGCAGAAAAATGTAAAAGGCAAAAACTGACATAAATATATATTATGTAGGGATAAAAAAAAAACCACCCACTAGATTCGAGGGTGCCTAAGAAGGGCAGATGACAGGGATAGAGCCATAAGTGACGAAGGTAGTCCGCATGTGGAAGTCGGCAGCCTGCGCTTTACAGTGCTCAACGGATTCTAAAATGAAAGAAGAAGAGTCGGAAAAGATTAGGGAAAAGGAAAAAAAAAAATGGCGGCACCGGGGAACAAGAGACCAGAACAATGACAATTAGGGCTTAAATGGAATGTAAATTTTACTTGATAATGTTAAAAACTTAAGCTCCATTGGTTTGTTGTCCGAAAATATTTTTTTTTTTTTTTTTTTTTGTTAACAGGGATCTTATTTAGTTGTTTTGTTATATATTCATTTTTTAACAGAAAATGAATTAATGAGCCATTAATTGGTAATAAACGTAACATAATAGACAAAATAAAACTCGATAAAGATCTAAAGAATAAAAGACAAGTATTGAAACGAGAAGGCCGAGCCATCGGATGAGCCATCTGTTAGCTTATCGCCGAATAAATCTAACTGAGAAAGAGTCATTTATTTACAATAGTAACCGGCATCGAATGATTAGGTCTCCGAATTTAGAGTTGTCGATTGAGTTGGAGTTGATCGCGTCCACCACTTGTTTTGCATCTCATTCAAAGACGACCCATGTGATACCTTGGTTATGCAGCCAAGTCATAGCGTAGATAGCGCCCCTGCTTCACATTCCTTCACAAGCGGACATCACATCAATTTCTCCGATCGGACGAACGTAAAATTCCCATTTGAGTCACGTACTACTGCTCCTATCCTCGCACGATTTTCGTCAGTGAAGATCGAACGTCTGTGCAGCAGTACATCAAACCAGCAATAGGGGTGTGCCAAGTAGTGAACCTAGCAGTAGCAGAACTTTCTAAATTATTACCCACAATAATTTGTGAACGAAGTTGTTTAGCCCGCAACCAATCACAAAGAACATTTTGTGCAACAAATGAAATCTAAGCCAGAAGTACCACTACATGAATCCATATCGATCATTGCGAAATCGCCAGAGGCTCCACAAGTGCATGAGGAAGTTGTTGACCGTGCTAGAAGGGGATGTTGACATAATAGAGCTGATAAATGCTCCAAAATTCGATGCCCCCTCTATTGTGCTACGTACCAGGTTAAACAATCCAGCAACATGCCATAATCGAGCTGTAGAGTCACATTCGACGAAGTCGTGCCACGCATCCTCCCAACTTTCGTTACAGTTTACGCAACAGCTATCAATAGCCAATCCCCGGTTCAATAAATTTACCTTGGTTGGCAGACGGTTTCGAGTGAGTTTTCAGCCAAAGTAACGAACTTTATGCGGTACCCCCCCCCCCCCCCTCCCCCCACATTCCACAATTTATCCCGGCCTCCAGGCACGTGGTGTCTATCCCCTCCTTCGAGTGAAACCGCAAGGCGATAAGCACTCTTGACTAAGTAATTACCCCACGGATGACCATGCCATATAATATGATCTATTGTATTTGGCAGTCGAGCTGGTAATTTTTCCATCTCATGAACACCCCGGTCATCGAATAGTTCCTCCAACAATTTGTTATCCCACTCCCTCGAATTGGGTATAAATAAGTTGAAGGAAAATAGACAAAGGTAGGCGTAGCGGAATTATAATTTTTTTTATCTATTTTCCTTTTTCCAAGATCCGTTAATCGTTATTTCATATTAATGGGGATTAAAAGTACGTAACTTTTCTAAAGAAATATCAACTATTGCAAACGAAGTACCCACGTAGTTATTCAATCTCCTTTTACGAAGAAGAACACCTAAGCAAAATACGTTCTTAATCAACCAAACTAACAATCAAGTGTAGATTATCTTTAACGGTATCTACACGAACTAAGAAACGAATCAACAAGAGAGGTAATTGTTCGAGTGAGGTTTGAGAGAAAATTCTATCCCGTAGAATGTAGTGTTGGCCGAATTTAGCATATGGGGAAGGAGAATGTATAGAGTTTCAATTCCTAACCCCTAATCCAATTAGGTTAAAACACTTAATTAGTATTATAATCTTATTAGGTTTACTAATTAAATAAATAAAGATAATTATTAATATTATATATATATATATATATATATATCTTTTTCTTTATTTTTTTATTGAAGGTCGGTTAGCGAGAGAGTGTAAAAAACAGACATCTTAGCTATGCTGGCACCTCTGAAAATCACAGCAAACCCAAACCAATATTATTAAAGAAGAAAAGAAAAGTTACAAAGAACCAAATACAAAAGTTCAAAACAAAACCATGTTAAGCGAAGCGATAAGAACCACGCCCCACAAGATCATGCAAAAAAGTCGGGCAACAAAAATCAGGAATTAAATCCCACCAATGCAAACTATCAACCATACGACCAAAAGAGGCAAGAGAATCAGCAACCGCATTTCCTTAACGATAAATGTGAGAAATGACAAATTGCATGGAAATGTAATTTTGATAAACAATCAATCCAACTCTGACGAACTACCCAAGGAACAGTAGTCGACTTACTACGCAACAACTGAACAACATAATTCGAGTCACTCTCTAACCAAAGGTGACGCCAACCTTTGTCAAAAGTCGTATGAATCACATAAATGGCAGCCTTCAACTCAGCTAAAAAAGCAAAAGAAACGTCAAACAGAAATACAAAAGCACCAAGGAACATACCATTTGAGGAACGGTAAATACCGCCATAACCCACAGCACCCAGACTACTCCTAAATATTAATAATTCTAATTCTAATCTCATTCAAATACTTATTTATGTTAGGATAATAGTTTAGAGATATAACTTACTAATTAATATTAGGAACATTATCATTAACTATATCATATATATATATAATAATAATAAGGATTAATTACAAAAAAGTACCCTGTGGTTTGTCCGATTTGCGATGTGGTACCTATGGTATTTTTTTTTCAAACGTAACCCTGTGGTTTGCAAAATTTTGCATTTGAGTTCACTTTGTCAGAATTTGATCGATAACGACTTCGAAATGAATATTTTCAAGAGTTAAATGATATTTTAAACAACTTTAATTCTTCAACCTTTTCGGTTTGAGGTCATTTAGGTGTTGTTTTTTATGAGAGAGAAAGATAATGTTTAGAGAGAGAAAACTCAAAAAATGATGATTTTGAAAAATTAAGAATATGGTTACATAGTAAATATGATACCAAACAAGTTTAATTCTTGAAAATTTTCATTTTGAAGTCGTTATCGGCCTAATTTGGCAAAGTAAAAAAAAATATAAAATTTTGCAACTATAGGGTTGTGTTTGCAAAAAAAAATACTACAGGTACCAAATCGCAAATCATCCAAACCACATGGTACTTTTTTGTAATTAACCCTAATAATAATAATAATAATAATAATAATTCATAATTCTAATCAAATTAGAATTCATATTTCCTAATTGAATTATAAACCTTTAATTAAATTATTCATAACTATAATCAAATTACAATTGTCTTATAAATCAATTAATCAAATAATCCTCATATATATACAAATTTTGCCCCTCTCTCTCTCTCCTACTCTAAAATTACCATTCCATCATCTGGTCTTAATTCTGTGTGTGACTTATTAGGTTCTTACCGCCACTAGCCGTATATATTTATTGGGATTAATTTAAATAAATCAATTTTTTTATTGAAAGGTTGGCAATCAGGGAGTGCAAATTACAGACATCCCAGCTAGGCTGGCACCCCTGCTCTCTGCACCCAATCCCTAAACCATTTTATTAAAAAGAATAAAGAATATAGTAGCAACCAAAACAGAGAAAAGAATCTAAGCTAATCTGTAGACTTGCCACCCGCCTAAATTACAAAGAAAGGCAGAAGTACAAAATTGGGGAATGTCCGACCACCAGACTAGCTCGGGATTCATTCTACCATAATTAGCCAAGAGATCAGTGACTTGATTACCTTCCCGGTATATGTGAGAGACCACGAAAGTCATTGAATCCAAGTTTTCCAGACATTTTAACCAATTCTGCCTGAGGAACCAAGGAACCAGCTTTCTTCTGTTTCGCAGCAAATTCACCACAAATGTTGAATCACTCTCGAGCCATAGCCTTAGCCAACCCTTGTCAAACGCCATGTTAATGGCCGATATAGCTGCCGAGAGCTCAGCCGCAAAGGAGAAGGTCGATTCCAGTTGATATGAAAATGCCCCGCAAAACTCACCGCTCGCTGATCTGAATAATCCCCCGCATCCCGCTGAACCCGGGCTACCAATTACAGAAGCATCTGTATTGGCCTTCATCCAATTGAGCGGAGGAGGGCGCCAATGAACCGGAATTACTCTTGGTGCGCGGTGTTTTAAAACTGGCAGATGAAGCTCCTTTAGCGTGTGCAGTTCCGATGTCGAGTTCCACATGGATCCGTGTCCGAGCCTACCAGATTCATGAATATTACTCCAAAGCTTTCACAGTGTAAATGTAATGCGGGGGTCCTCATCTTCAAAAATCGCTTTGTTTCTAGTCATCCAAATGAGCCAGACTCCATTGACAACATCGGATCTCCAGAGAGCACGAATCTGCGTGCTAAAATTTTGCTTGCTCGCCTCAACTAACAGATCCAGCAATGATCCCAGTTTATATAAATTACGGCCAAACAGAGCTTCTATAGAGTTCCATACCTGCAAAGAGAAAGGACAAGTTAGAAAAAGATGCAACGCTGTTTCTGTGTTCGCTCTGCAGAGGCAACAGTGAGAGACAACTTGACAGCCCCTAACCCGCAACCGGTCATGCATTGCAAGCGCTCCCAAGGCTTCCTTCCAACAAATCAACGAATGCGAAGGAGGAATATAACAGTTCCAAATAAAACGACACCACCTCAAAGGCATGGAGTTGCCCTGCATCCAGGCATAGAACAATTTAACCTTGAAGACGCCATTAATCGCCGGTTTCCAAATGCAAATATCATCCCTGTCTTTCCCCGGTCTTACTGCCCTGACCCTGCATTCAACTTCGCTTGGCATTACCGGCAGGTTATGCCATTCACCATTTAAGAGATAGTCATTAACCACGTCTGTCGCCTCCCTTCTTAGACGAGCCGCTAACCCCATCTGTTCTGCTATGGGCGGATTGATCCAAGCTCCATTCCAGAAGCTCAACATTGAATTACGCCCCAGCCACCAGAAGCAATGAAGGTTCATAATTTCAAAGACAAGCTTTATCGAGCTCCAAATTGAGGAGTTTATAACAAAGTTCTTAGGCAGCCCCGCTGAATTGACAAAGCGAGACCGGAGCAGCAAGAAACAAAAAGAATCGTCACTTAAAATCCCCCATGCCATCTTCCTAAGTAAGGCTTGATTCAGAAGGTGAAGGTCCTTCAATCCAAGCCCACCCTCATGCACATGCTTACAACACTTCTTCCAGGAAACAGCAACCAATTTCCTACTGTCAATGGAACCAGTCCAGACAAAGTTCCGAATACAATTATTCATGTGAGAGAGCAAGTGTCTAGGCCATTTATACACTATAAATGAGTGAATAAAGCTACTGTAAATCACCGAGTTAACCAATGCAACTCTCCCCCGCCATTGACAGAGAGTGACCCTTCCAACGCGAGAAATGTGCTAAGATTTTATCCATTAATCCCTGAAGATGGCGCTTATGAGGAAGCCCAGTAAACAGCGGAACACCTAAGTACCTAAATGGGAGAGAGCCCAGGTTGATACCAAGTTTGTCAGCCAATGTTGCTCTCCTGCGCGCACTGATAAATTCACTGAGGAACATTTCTGACTTACTCCAATTTACCTGCTGACCCGACATCGAACCGTAAAGAACAAAAACATCATTTATCACCCTTAAATTGCTTAAAGAAGCCTTGCAAAATAGAAGAACATCATCTGCATACAGTAGATGTGTCGGGAAATGCTTATCCCTTGAATAGTTCATCGGACTAATTTTCCCTGACGTCTGTAATTGCATTAGCCACCGACTTAAATAGTCTTCGGCAATGGCGAATAGAAGAGGGGATAGAGGATCCCCCTGTCTGACCCCTCTGGAGCAACTGAACAAACCATTTATCTGACCACCAGACAAAATTGAAATACGCGCAGATGATAGGATACTGAGGATCCAATCCAAAAATTGAACTGAGAACCCAAAAGCTTCCATCACAGTTAACAAAAAATTCCAGTCTAAGGTGTCAAACGCTTTCTGAATATCAATTTTAACTGCCATATTACCTCCAAAGCAGCGCTTCTTCAGCATATTGGTGCCTTCAGAAGCCAAAGCAATACATTGATGGGTACTTCGACCTGCAATGAATCCAAATTGGTTAGGAGAAATAATCTGGGACGTAATCCTTGAAAGTCTGTCAGCGAGCAGCTTAGAGATAATTTTATAACCGAAGTTGCTCATAGCGATTGGCCTGTATTGATCAATAGAAATAGCATCCTCCAATTTAGGAATGAGCGCCATTAAACTAGAATTCAGCCCCGGGATGACCTGACCCGTGTCAAAGAAGCTTTTAACCATGGCGTAAACGTCTGAGCCCACTATACCCCAGCATGTCTGAAAGAATTGGCCCGTGAAGCCATCCGGCCAAGGAGAACTGTTCTTATCCATATCGAAAACCACTCTGCGCACCTCAGAGATATCCGGACAAGCGGTCAGGTCTTCATTATCCGAAGCCGTAACTAGCCGTGGGACTACGTCGAAGATCCTCGCATGCTCTTGTGGGAAATTGCCTTCCGTTTTGAACAAATCTCGGAAATAACTCTCAATATGGTCGTCAATTCGTTGGGGATCCGAGGTAATTTCATTGTTAATACGCAGAAAATTGATTCCGGCCTTTGCAGATCGGACAGTAGCCATTTTGTGAAATAAGCCCGAGTTCCTGTCATAATGAGTGTGCATTCTGTTATTGACAGAATCATCACATTCCCCCAGAGCCATAAGAAGTCAAGTTGATACTAGCATTAGGGTTGTGCATTATGCAGTTTGAAACCACAAAACCGAACCGTACTGACACTATTCGGTTTTATTATTACACGGTTTGGATTCGGTGTGTTATTTTGGTGAATATTGGTTTTCGGTACGGTTCAGTTCGGTTTCTAATAAAAACCAAAATAACCGAACCGCACTGATTAGTTGCTAATGTGTCGTTTTATACATGTATGGTTGGAAAAAAATTCTAATCCTTCCTAAATTTATACACACCACCTGCTAATTTTTGAATTTATGATTCTACAAAAAAAAAAACATTTAATATAACCATTAAATTCTAATCTAACACCTATTTACCTTAACTTTGAATTTAATATAACCATTAAATTCTAATCTAAAAAAACATTTAATATAACCATTAATTTATGCTCTTAGTATATGAATTAAAGCTTTGTACTTTTTAGATTATTTGTAAACTTTTATATTAATTCGGTTAATTCGGGAAAAACCGAACCGAAAAAAATCGGTTCGGTTTATGTTCTTACGTCGGTTCAGTTTGGTACAAGATTTTTAGATATTTCGGTATTCGATAAATTCGGTTCAGTTCGGTTCGGTTCGGTTTTAAACCGATGCACAACCCTAACTAGCATTTACCTTTCCATATTAGGTCTGATATAATTCGATCCTTCATCGGTTATATTAGGTTTCTTTGAGCTCAATCAGTCATTTTGAAGGTTTTTAGCTTGATGATTTAGGATTTAGCTCTCTCATCCATCTCTTTGGCTAACTCCATAGAAGTTTTCTAAATGCAAATCTCTGTTTCTAAAATTGAAACATAAAAATGGTAAGCTTTATTTGTTCTCTTCCTCAATGTATTAGGGTTTTATTGTTCCATAATCGAGCTTTTCCTGATCAAACCTATAATAATCATCAGATTTACTCTTACGGTAGTTGTTTAGCTGCTGGAATAAAGATGTATTAATTGTCAGACTTACCAATGAAAAGGTTGGGTCTTTCTCTTAGATACAATGATTTCAATGTATTAATAGTCATATTTTCCTGATAAAACCCTGTAATAATCATAAGATTTACTAATGAAAATTGTGGGTTTTTATCTTAGATACACTAATTTCACATTTTAAATTCGTGTTACAGGTGGGCCTTTCTCTTATGTACACTTGAAATTCCTTGTTGTTGGAAATATACTGTGTGAAGCTATTGTGGGTGCTGTTGAGATAGGTAGATCTTGCTCTTTTTATTTGCATATATGATTGACATTAGAGATTATGAACTGATCTGATTCTCCATCCCTATAAATTTGCATGGATATTAACAATGCTTACGTACATTGGAAGATTGATTGAAGAGTATAACATGGGAAGATTTCTCTAACTTGTTGTTATTCATAGATATTCAATTCTTTATTGATTATTGTTTTGACTTGAATAGTTTTGAACTGATTAACATGCTCTTATACTTTAGATGTTCATTGAGTACGTGTATGAATATAAATGCTACAACATGTAGATTTATATTGTTACTTATTCAAGAAAAAGTGCACTAAGGGGTTGTGAAGTTGCATCATGTTCCTTTAGAATGTCAATTAGCAGGCTTCTTTACAAAGCATGTACATCAACCTACTTTCAATTAAGTATTTATGCGTGTTACGTGTATGGTTGCCTATATAAGAAATTGCTAGAGATCTTATTTAACTTTCTCTTTCTGTTCTTATATTGTACTGTTGTATCAAGACATCTCTAAGAATTAGTTAATGGTTAGAGATCTTGCTTGTTTGTAAGTGTTTACACCTTTTTTGTTTCCTGCCTGAGCGTGCCAGAAGTTTTGTAGAAAACCCCAAAATATTGTCAAATCTAACTTCTATCAAAGATGATCATGTAAAAGCTTAAAGGACATAAAAAAAAAAGCTTAAAGTTCACAGTTAAACCTACAAGACAGATATTAACTGTATTGAAATGATACCAAGAAATGTAAATTGGATTGACTAATTCTGAAATTAAATAATCAAAATGACAAAAGAAACTAAGAACTTACAATGAAAGATGAACAAAAAGATAAACAGAACTTAGTTGCAGAAGGTAAAAATCTACATGTTTATTGAAGAATTCTGGATTCTGTCTAGTTTTTATGTGTTTGTTTATGTGTCCTCTTTCTTCTAAAAAATCTCCTTTTAATACTAACTTCCCACTCTATAAGCAAGAAACTGCCATTCCCCACTAACCCTGGTATGTAACTGTTTCCCCAGTACCACCATTTTATGTAGGCTTCAATCGGTAAGGAAGTTTTGATCTAAATAAGAAAGATTCGTGACTACTAAGGCTGCTCTAATTGCCCAGCCAGGAAGATCCCAACTCACTATCCCACATCTTCTACCACTCTTCTTCTTATTTTGGCGGAACAAACTTGTATTTAAAGGGCTAATATCACATTCCCACCATAATTATCATTGAAATTATCCAATTGAGCCCCAATCCCTTGAGTTTAATCAATTTAGGCCAAATTAGATAATCAATCATGAAATTGGCCCAGATTAAAACTATGGGTAGATACAATGGCCCTCATTTCCTTTAACTTTACTAATTTGGGCCGAATTAAGTATATTAATTACGTAACTAGTCCAACTTAAATTAAGGGTGAAATAGTAAGGTATCATTTCTACCATTAAGGTATCTTTGATGCTCTGTTTTAACTTGAATAGGTATGAATTGATTAGCATGCTCTTTTACTTTATATGTTCATTGAGTATGTGTGTGAATATAAAGGCTGCAACATTATTTGAGTTATAGTGGTTGATTCTCTTGATAAATGATCTTAAAGTGCAACATAAACAACAAATTCAGATGTTTTGTGACAATGTTTCTACAATGCATATAGCTAAAAACAATACATTCTATGAAAAGATCAAGCATGTAGATTTAGATTGTTATTTTATTCGAGGAAAAGTGTTGTAAGGGGTTGTGAAGTTACTTCATTTTCCTTTAGAAAGTCAATTAGCAGGCTTCTATAAAGCCTCTACATCAGCCTGCTTTCAATTAAGTAGTTATGAGTGTTAGGTGTATGGTTGCCTATATAAGCAATTGTTAAAGATCTTGTTTTTATCTTTGATGTTCTGTTTTGAATTCAATATGTATGAACTAATCGACATGCTCTTATACTTTAGATGTTCATTGAGTATGTGCCCTGAATATAAATGCTCCAATATGTGAGTTATATTGGTTGATTTTCTTGCTAAATGATCTTAATGTGGAGCATAAACAACAAATCCATATGTTTTGTGACAATGTGTCTGCAATGTATATAGCTAAAAAACAATACCTTCCATGAAAAGATGAAACATGTAAATTTAGATTGTTATTTTATTCGCTGGTATTAAGAGGTTTCTACCGTTAAACTTGTATGTTTGTTTGTAAGGTATCATTTCTACCATTAAGTTATCTTTGATGTGCTGTTTTGACTTGAATAGATATGAATCGATTGACATGCTCTTATACTTTAGATGTGCATTGAGTGTGTGCCTTGAATATAAATGCTGCAACATGTCAGTTGTATTGGTTGATTTTCTTGATAAATGATCTTACTGCGGAGCGTAAATAACAAATTCAAATGTTTTCTGACAATATTTCTAGAATGCATATAGCTGAAAACAATACCTTCCATGAAAGGATGAAGCATGTATATTTAGATTGTTATTTTATTTGTTGGTATTAAGAGGTTTCTACCATTAAACTTGTTTGTTTGTTTGTTTGTAAGGTATCATTTCTATCATTAAGGTATCTTTAATATTCTGTTTTGACTTGAATAGGTATGAACTAATTGGCATGCTCTTATACTTTATATGTTCATTAAGTTGTGCATTACACAAAATCTACAAAAACCTATATCCACAATTTGGCATGCTCTTATAGGAATTTCTTATACTTTAGATGTTCATTAAGTTGTGCATTGCACACAATCTACAAAAACCTATATTGACAAGTAGACAAAAAAAAAAGTTAGGCCTCACACACTTGAAAACTAAGGGGAACTTAATCTTCGAGTTGTGGAACTGCTTAGTGCTCTTGCAAATCATGCCCACATTGCATGCTCTTGCCACCATCTCCTGGCAGTTGCATCAAATTCTGCCCTATTTCTATTATATTGCTCAACAACTTGTTCCTGCCCTGGAAATGGACCTTCAATGCGGGGCTCTATTAGCAATTCATATATATGCCACATCAGCTAACAAATGCATATATAAATTAGACGGAAACATGAATAATTGTGTAGTAAAAAAATAGATAAAAACTAGTGGTAAATCTAACTGCGGCAGTGGGATATGAAGGCATGCAACGAGCTAGGGAAGTTTGATCATCCTTCTAGGACTAACATTAGGATGATAAATGCTAGTCCTGAACCAAATCTGGGAATATGATTAAATTGATCAGTGTATATGCATGATTTTACATGCAATATTAATATCCTAATGAGCTTTGTGTTATTACTAGGGTATTACTTATAGATCGCATGTGGTTTCACTGATTTGTAGATGGGTACCTGTGGTATTTGTTTTTGAAAACGCAACCCTATGACTTGTAAAATTTTGCATTTGGATTCACTTTGTGAGGACTCGAAATGAAAATTTTCAAGAGTTAAATGATATTTTAAGTAACTTTAATTCTTCAATTTTTTTAGGTTTGAGGTCATTTAGGTGTTGTTTTTTATGAGAGAGAAAGTTAATGTTTAGAGAGAGAAAACTCCAAAAATGATGATTTTGAAAAAATAAAAATATGGTTCCATAATAAATATGATACTAAACAACTTTAATTCTTAAAAAATTTCATTTTGAGGTCGTTATTGGCCAAATTTGGCAAAGTAAACTAAGTGCAAAATTTTGCAAACCACAACGTTGCGTTTGCAAAAGAAAAATACCACAGGTATCCATCTACAAATACGTGTAACCATAAGGTATCTACTTGTAATTAACCCTTATTACTATTGAAGGTATGTATGGGAATTGAATAGGGAAGTGAATATGTAGTTCATATACACATCCTTCGTATGGGGTGTATTGGGGGCATCTCATCTGTAATGCCCACCTGAAAATATCTCCATCTAAAGGACCTCCATGCATCAAAGATGAATAAAAAGAAAAAAAGGAAGAAGAAGACTGCATAAAGTAGGTAAAATAGAGATACATTGAATGTTCACAAGCCAACTAGGTGTTGAATGTTCACAAGCCAACTGGGTGACTCTTGATGGAAAATAGGCTAACGCATGGCAGCGGAAATATAAAAATTTTAACCTATTTCCATTAACCCAAGATCCGTTAATCGTTATTTCATATAAAGAGGGATAGAAAGAAATACCTTTTAGAAGTTCTATCTACCGTTGCAAACGAAGTGCCCACAACTCTTACTTCGAGTTCCCAAGCACAAAACAAAACAATTGAAGATCAAGTTAGAATCAACCGTATATAACAACCAAAATAGATTGTCTCTAATTAATCAACACAAGATCAAGGATAACGAGAAAAGAGATGTAATCAATTGAACGGAAGGAAACAGTGGATAATCTCGTCCTTATGGTGTGGGTCGAAAATTCTCTCTCCCGATTTGCTCTGTCAATTTCAAAATTCACATATAGGGGGTATTTATATTCTCTTGTATCTAAACCCTAGTTAGATAGAATTAGGTTACTGAATAAGAATTTAATTCGGAATATAATTCTTATTTATTATCTATAATTATATCTTAAATATAAAGATAATAATAGTAACCTTATAGGATAATAATAGGAGCAATTTAATCTAATTAAAACTCCTAACTTATTTATCCTTTAATTAATTTAATTCACAATTATAATCTAATTAGAATTGTTTAAAATCAAATTAAATGTTTATGTATTTTATATACATAAAATTGCCCCACCCTATATACTAGGCCTTAGTGGACTCAGTTGGGCTTCCATCAATTAATTAACATCCGTTTCTCTTTTGGGTTCCAAGTCTTATGTGTGACCCATTAGGTTCTTATTGCTTCTAGCCGTATGCAACTATTAAATTAATTTTCACAGAATTATATTTAATCTTTGCATAACGGAATGAGTACGCAAAATGTGATTGGAAAATCCGAAACATTCCCCATAGCTATAAGAAGACAGGTTGATTCTGTCGTTGACCTTTCCGTATTAGTTACAGTATAATTCGATCCTTTATCAACTACATGCTTGAACTGAATCTTATGACTATGGATAATGTCAAGTCACATATAGCGAGACGTTCGTTTTACTTGTACAGGCCGAGTCAACTCCAATTAGATAGGTTAAGTGAAATCTGTATTTCAAGTCTTAAGCTATCACCTTACAAGGATTTAGAGTCAAGTCTTCCACAAGCGATCCATAGACGTATCTCCCATTTATCGAGAGTGATAAATGCTCAATCCAATGTATAACTATCCTGCAATTACTTCCTGTGATACCCAACGTCTGCCGTTCACACCCCAGAGTCATCTCTGTTATGGATCATGTTACAACAGGATCAAAGCGTCACATTCCGTAATCCAGAATTTCTAATTAACATTCCTTTGAGTCTGAGGATTACTTATACCTATTAATACCAATGAGATGAACAGGTGACAAGGATGAATCTACCTATCCTGTTATCTCAAGTCGGGTCCCCAATCCTAATGAACTTCTTTTCATTGGATCCATGTAACTGTCCAGATATCTGAATATATGAAGCTTGTGAGATCAGCTTTCTGTCTCGACAGAAGACATTGTTACATGCAAGTCTCAGTAGTGATATGTCAATCCTAAACATATTACTTGACTTGTGGTGGTTTTAAGTTTATTAGTTTATTATAAAGTTTCGTCTCACTTCATGCTTGTATGAACACTTTATAATCATTTTAAACAAACTTATGGATTTCCTTTTATTAGACTTTATTTAGTTCTTAAAAGGGGTTGCCTTTATATAGTCATGAAACCATATCTTATTAAAACAAATGATATAAAGAACACTTCATTTACATTAAGTTCGTATCCTAGAACAATTGTCTATAGGACACTAAACCCCAACATACTCCCACTTGGACTAAAGCCAATTGTTTCTACAACTTATCCCAGTAGAAGTTAGATGACGATCATGTACTTTCTGGGTTAAGGGCTTTGTCAACGGATCTGCAACGTTGTCCTCAATAGGTACTCTTTCTATTCTCACATCTCCTCTTGCCACAATTTCTCTTACAATGTGGTATCGCTTCAGGTAATGCTTGGATGCATTATGAGACCGTTGTTCCTTTGCTTGCACAATGGCTCCATTGTTATCACAGTACAGTGTAATGGGATTTACAATGTCAGGCACCACACCAAGTTCAGTAATGAACTTCCTATTCCAAACCGCTTCCTTTGATGCTTCCGCAGCAGCAATATACTCTGACTCGGTCGTAGAGAAAGCTACGCTTCCTTGCTTGGAACTCTTCCAGCTGACCGCGCCCGCATTCAAGATAAATAGGTATCCTGATTGGAATTTAAAATCGTTCTCATCTGTGAGATGACTTGCATCTGAAAATCCTTCTATTTTCAGATCCCCTTCTCCGTACACTAGGAACATGTCTTTAGTCCTTCTCAAGTACTTAAGAATGTTCTTGACGACATTCCAGTGCTCGTCTCCCGGATTACCTTGGTAACGACTCGTTATACTTAACGCGAATGCTACGTCGGGTCTAGTGCAAAGCATAGCATACATAATCGAACCGATTGCGCTGGCGTACGGGACTACAGCCATGCGCTTCTTATCATCTTCGGTTTTAGGACATTGATGATTGCTTAACTTTACTCCATGTATCATGGGTAAGTTACCTCGTTTTGATTCAAGCATGCTAAACCGCTTTAGAACCTTTTCGATGTATGTAGCCTGTGAAAGACCAAGCAGTCTTCTTGATCTATCTCTGTAGATCTTTATACCAAGTATATAAGCTGCTTCACCAAGGTCTTTCATGGAGAAGTTACCAGATAACCATACTTTTACCGACTGTAGTAGAGCTATGTCATTTCCCATTAATAATATATCGTCCACATATAATATCAGAAATGCTACTGAGCTCTCACTTGCTTTCTTGTAAATGCAAGCTTCTTCGCAATTTTGTTCGAAACCAAATTGTTTTATGGTTTCGTCAAAATGCTTGTTCTAGCTTCTTGATGCTTGCTTGAGTCCATAAATGGATCTCTAAAGTTTGCAAACCTTGTTTGCATCCTTTGATATGAAACCTTCAAGTTGCATCATATATACATCCTCAAGCAGGTTTCCGTTTAGGAAAGCTGTTTTCACATCCATTCGCCAAATCTCGTAATCATAGTGAGCGGCAATAGCGAGCATTATTCTGATTGATTTGGACATAGCCACAGGAGAGAAAGTTTCGTCATAATCAATTCCTTGTTTTTGACGATATCCTTTTGCTACTAACCTAGCTTTGTAGGTGCTAACCTTTCCATCCATGTCAGTCTTATTTTTGAAGATCCACCTGCACCCAATGGGTTTTATCCCTTTGGGTGGATCAACCAAAGTCCACACTTGGTTGGTGTACATGGAATCCATCTCAGAATCCATGGCTTCGAGCCATGCTTTAGAATCTGGACTGTTAAGAGCCTCTTCGTAGTTTTCGGGTTCGTCATCTAACACGGGAACCTCATCATCATCTCCCACTAGAAAACCATATCTAATTGGGAGTTCACGAACTCTTTGTGATCTACGAATGGGTGGCACTTGAGTCTCATCTAATGGGACTGCTTCGGGTTCCTCAACCGCCTCTGTTGTTTCAGTCGGTGTTTCTTGTTCTTGAACTTCATCAAGTTCAATCATGCTTCCCTTTTCTGTTTCTTCGAGAAACTCTTTCTCCAAGAAGGTTGCGTGCTTGGATACTATTACTTTCTGATCATTTGGGTGATAGAAGTAATACCCCACAGTTTCCTTAGGGTATCCAATGAAGAAACACTTATCAGATTTAGAATCTAGTTTGTCTGACGCTGTGCGTTTGACAAATGCTGAACAACCCCATACTTTCATGAATGAGAATGTGGGTTTCCTACCAACAAACAATTCATATGGTGTGGAACTAGCGGATTTAGTTGGTACTCGATTTAGGGTGAAGAGGGCAGTTTCTAAGGGATAGACCTAGAATGTCTTTGGAAGTAATGCTATGCTCATCATGGATCGTACCATATCTAGTAAGGTACGGTTCCTCCTCTCGGATACACCATTGTGTTGTGGTGTATAGGGAGGTGTCCATTGTAAGCATATCCCACATTCAGTTAGATAATTCAGAAAATCATCTGAAAGATATTCGCCACCTCGATCGGATCGAAGTATCTTTATTTTCTTTCCTAATTGATTTTCTACTTCATTCTTGAAGCATTTGAATTTCTCAAAAGCTTCGGACTTGTGCTTCATCAAGTAGATACAACCATATCAGGTATGGTCGTCTATGAAGCTTATGAAGTATCTGAATCCTCCTCTTGCTTGGACTGACATAGGACCGCATACATCGGAATGTATTAATCCTAGAGTGTGTGATACACACTCACCTTTATTGCTAAAGGGTGTCTTTGTCATTTTACCTTTTAAACATGCTTCGCATGTTTCCAATGATTCAGGATCAATTGAATTTATAAGCACATCTTGATGTAGCTTAAGCATGCGTCTTTTGTTTATATGGCCTAAACGACAATGCCACAAGTAAGTTGAATTATCTAGCTTATGTCTTTTGGTATCAATTGCGAAAACAGAAATTTTGTCATCTAGCACATAAATCCCATTTTGTGATATTCCTGAAAAATAGAAAATCCCATCTCTATACAAATCGCAATGTTTGTTCTTTATCGAAATATAGAACATACTAGATGTTGGAGTCCCGACTTTTCCCTTCTTGAGGGTAGCTAGGTACACCAAACAGTTTATTTTCCAATGCCCTTCTTCACCACAAAAGTGGCACTCTCCTTTGGGCTTCTTCACTTCCTTTCCCTTTGTTTCGGTGAGCATGGCCCCTTTGCCCTTATTAGGATGGTTTGGATTGGGAGAGTTCCCTTTCCTCTTCTTTGATCCTTCAATAGCAAGGGCCGGTATCCCCTCGTTTTCTTTAATATTGGGCTCGACTGTCTCGAGCATATTTGCAAGCTCTTCAAGAGAGGTTTGCAAGCCACTCACTTGGTAGTTCATGATGAACTGTGAGTAACTCTCGGGGAGGGACTGAAGAAGTAAGTTTACACTTAGTTCATGATCCATCGCATCTCCAATACTAGAAAACTTGGAGATAAGGCTAATCATCTTGACACAATGTGACATTACAGATGTGCCCACCTGCATCTTGCATCTATATAACTGCTTTGTTATCTCGTAGTGTTCGCACCGAGTTTGATTCACAAACAACTCTTTCAGGTGCGCGACCATGGAATAGGCATCCATTTGTACATGTTGCCTTTTCAATTCTAGTGTCATTGATGCAAGTATGATGTCTCCTGCATGATCGTCATCAGTCTTATGCTTCAAGTAAGCATAAAATTCTTGGTAGGGAGCACCATCCGCCGGGTAAGGGGGTATCGGTGTATCAAGTACATACCCTTTCTTCTCGAACTTCAAAACGATTTTGAGGTTGCGATACCAGTCGGTGAAGTTTGAACTGTTCAACTTATTATCGGTAAGTATATTTTGCAGATTTGTGTTAGTCATGATTTTAAGAGTGTTTTAATATAACTTGAGAGTGAGAAAGAGTAAACGTACGTTATTCATTTGCTTTAAAATACATCAATCTAAAATTATAGGCCTTTTGTTTATTTTAGATTGCTCCCACTATTTTGCCAAATTAATAGCCCTCCATATTAATTCGAAGAATTTCGCAAATCCTTTAGTGAGCTAGGATCCTAACTCCTGAGATTTCACCTTGAGTTTGCTCAACAAGCTAGTCTCATTTGTTAGGTAGATTCATGTAATCAATCACATCTTTGATGTGATTCCTAGGTTATTGGGTTACTAACCACATTAGTAACTAATATGCTATTCACATTAATCCCAACCATATTGCCCATTAGTTTATGACAACATGAGTTTGCTCATCCAATTATCATAATCTAATTTAAGTATTACCCCATATTCATGAAAGAGTGATTTTCGATAATTCAGGTGTTACCATAAGACCCCGAGCTTGAGTTTGCTCAACAACCCAAAGGCCCCCAGTACTGCCGGCTGAATTATAATATTAGGGAGGGGCAACCGATTTTAATAACTTGCTTATTTACTTAACTTTTAATTAGTGAGGGATTTTTATTTTAAGTCTCATAATCTAACTTAGTCTTGATTTGCTTTAGCATACATCAGACACATACATTGGCGTTATGGACATATCATCTAAATTATTTCGTCGAGCCAGAGACGGAATAAAGGGCCAAACCTAGGGAAATACTAACTATTACATATTTCTCTTTAGGTCCTCCGTCTTCTCCATGGCGCCTTGAAATTACATATTAATTTCTATTCTACTAAAGAAAACTTCAATTAAATTGAAGGGAATTAGATGAGAGGAGAAATTACAATAGATAGTAGAAAGGTAGGACTCGCAGGCCCTATTTCAAAAATATCAAAAGACTAAAAGAGGGTCCAAATATGTCCATAACTCCAAACATGCATAGACTCAATTAAATAAATTTAATTGGTTGATTACATAAATACATTATGTAATATTTAGGTTAATCACATTAACACATCAAATTAACTTTCATCCAACTTTACTTCTAACAGTTTCGTATCTTCTATATTAACCTTTTAGATTAATACAACTATACAAAACTTTAATTATGCATGTCCCAATTATTTTGATTTCAATTCATTTAATACTTTTGATTTACAAATAGGTAAAACAAACTTTTAAATAAACTTTTCATTCGATAATCAAAACATAAAACCATTAATTTCTGAAACATATATATACATATACAAATATATTTAAAAAATGATTTTAAAACGTTTTAAAATAAGTCGGTCTCGGGTCGGGCCCGAGGACGCGGCTGCTGCCGTATGGCAGCAGCCCTAATGCGTCTGGCCTGCCGCTGCCTTGCGGCAACGGCGGCCAGCCGCCGCGCGGTTGTTGCCGCGAGGCAGCAACCGTGCGACAGCAGCCGGGTTGTGCCGTGAGGCGCGACCCGAGCTGCTGTCCAATTTTTTTTTTAATTATATATATATATATATATATATCAGTTTTAAAACGGTTTTAAAACGATTTTCAGAAAATAAGAAAACCTATTATAGATTTTCTGTTTTATCTTTAGAATCAATAAAATTAACTTTTATCAATCTAACTATAAAACTAATCGATTTTGTTATAATGATTATCAACCAAAATTATTAGGAACATATGCATAAACTATTTTAATTAACAATTAATTAAAACTTATTTATCTTTAGAACTAATTAATCAAAACAGTTTTGTTAATTAACCTAATTATAAATATTTATTCAATCTGATTGAAAAACTTCTAAATTTTCATATATGAAATAACGGATTTAACGCAGGCTCTGATACCACTGAAGGAAAATAGGCTAACGTATGGCAGCGGAAATATAAAAATTTTAACCTATTTCCATTAACCCAATATCCGTTAATCGTTATTTCATATAAAGAGGGATAGAAAGAAATACCTTTTAGAAGTTCTATCTACCGTTGCAAACGAAGTGCCCACAACTCTTACTTCGAGTTCCCAAGCACAAAACAAAACAATTGAAGATCAAGTTAGAATCAACCGTATATAACAACCAAAATAGATTGTCTCTAATTAATCAACACAAGATCAAGGATAAAGAGAAAAGAGATGTAATCAATTGAACGTAAGGAAACAGTGGATAATCTCGTCCTTATGGTGTGGGTCGAAAATTCTCTCTCCCGGTTTGCTCTGTCAATTTCGAAAATTCACATATAGGGGGTATTTATATTCTCTTGTATCTAAACCCTAGTTAGATAGAATTAGGTTACTGAATAAGAATTTAATTCGGAATTTAATTCTTATTTATTATCTATAATTATATCTTAAATATAAAGATAATAATAGTAACCTTATAGGATAATAATAGGAGCAATTTAATCTAATTAAAACTCCTAACTTATTTATCCTTTAATTAATTTAATTCACAATTATAATCTAATTAGAATTGTTTAAAATCAAATTAAATGTTTATGTATTTTATATACATAAAATCGCCCCACCCTATATACTAGGCCTTAGTGGACTCAGTTGGGCTTCCATCAATTAATTAACATCCGTTTCTCTTTTGGGTTCCAAGTCTTATGTGTGACCCATTAGGTTCTTATTGCTTCTAGTCGTATGCAACTATTAAATTAATTTTCACAGAATTATATTTAATCTTTGCATAACGGAATGAGTACGGAAAATGTGATTGGCAAATCCGAAACATTCCTCGGAGCTATAAGAAGACATGTTGATTCTGTCGTTGACCTTTCCGTATTAGTTACAGTATACTTCGATCATTTATCAACTACATCCTTGAACTGAATCTTATGACTATAGATAATGTCAAGTCACATATAGCGAGATGTTCGTTTTACTTGTACAGGCCGAGTCAACTCCAATTAGACAAGTTAAGTGAAATCTGTATTTCAAGTCTTAAGCTATCACCTTACAAGGATTTAGAGTCAAGTCTTCCACAAGCGATCCATGGACGTATCTCCCATTTATCGAGAGTGATAAATGCTCAATCCAATGTATAACTATCCTGCAATTACTTCCTGTGATACCCAACGTTTGCCGTTCACACCCCAGAGTCATCTCTGTTATGGATCATGTTACAACAGGATCAAAGCGTCATATTCCGTAATCTAGAATTACTAATTAACATTCCTTTGAGTCTGAGGATTACTTATACCTATTAATACCAATGAGATGAACAGGTGACAAGGATGAATCTACCCATCCTGTTATCTTAAGTCGGGTCCCCAATCCTAATGAACTTCTTTTCATTGGATCCATGTAACTGTCCAGATATCTGTATATATGAAGCTTGTGAGATCAGCTTTCTGTCTCGACAGAAGACATTGTTACATGCAAGTCTCAGCAGTGATATGTCAATCCTAAACATATTACTTGACTTGGGGTGGTTTTAAGTTTATTAGTTTATTATAAAGTTTCGTCTCACTTCATGCTTGTATGAACACTTTATAATCACTTTAAACAAACTTATGGATTTCCTTTTATTAGACTTTATTTAGTTCTTAAAAGGGGTTGCATTTATATAGTCATGGAACCATATCTTATTAAAACAAATGATATAAAGAACACTTCATTTACATTAAGTTCGTATCCTAGAACAATTGTCTATAGGACACTAAACCCCAACAACTCTTGCGCGAGTTGGAGAAAGTCCAACCATATATGTCTGTGTTTGAAAGCAAATGAAGACATTAGGGTATGCTTTTTTGTCTGAAATTTTCTAAGATTAGGCTAAAACACAAAGTGTAAAACACATTCTATTTATACTAGTTTGAAGGTGGAAATGTGAAAGATCATTGAGAAGGGGAAATGGTGGAGTGTACTTGCTACGTTAGGGTTGCCTTGGAATTATAGGTTATTTGTTCTAATTAGTGATTGCCTTTTGCTATGCGATTTCTTTTTTGGGGAATGGAGATTAACCTTATGTAATTCACATTGAATATGTTGCTTTTATATTTATACTTGACTAATTTGAGAAATTGAATTAAACTCTTGTGTATACAGATTATGAGCAATAGTTTGTCTGTAATTGCTTTCAAATCTTTGTTATATAAAATTTGATGTTTACTGAGTATTTCTATTTCATTATTCAGGTAAAATCCTGAATTGACTTCTAAGCCAATATGAATAAAACCCAAAAACTTCATTGAAATACGAGGCAAAAAGAAAGCAAGTCACATTGAATTAAAAAATATCATATAATGAACAATAGGGTGACAAATAATTAATAAAATATGTCATCTGAAAAAAAATTCCATTGACATAATTGATTAAGACCATGTCATCTGAAACACGCTACAACAATCGAAATCAATATGCAAATTGTCATCAGTATAACCAAGCCGCCAATTTCTTATAATTGTTTTGACATTTTTTGGCTGCCTGGGTTAACGCAAAGACAGTTATTGATGCGCCTCCCGTTGAAGGCTCACTAAGGGATAAGTGTACCCCGTCTTTATCAAGTAATAATCTGGACAAGTCCAGGTATCAAATCCACAGGATTTATTCCTGCAAGTACCGAACTACTGGGTCTCAGGTGTTATCTAGGATGTGTGGGGTTTTGAGTTTGTTTTGATTAAGTTAATCTACTCCTAGTTGAATTATGCTACTCCTAGCTAAGTTATTCTAATTCCAATTAAGTTATCCTACTCCTAATTAAGTTCAACTACTCCTAGGTGATCTTTCACTAATGCAATTACCCGAGGAAACATGGTGTGAACCGATAATAATGAAGATAGATTATTAGGTCAATTGATTAAAAACCTAATCTAAGTCACTTGTATTCGAGGCGATTAACCCTACTTACCCTTCTGAAGTCCCTAGTGCGTGATTCCCTTTAAGGCAGAAACTAGGTCTAAGGCTCAGCAATTTGGGCTTAATCAACTAAGAGGTCGTCAATCTCCTAGGCTCTGATTAGGTCAGATTCAGCTCATAATATGTGCCAACTAGATTTTTGGGCTTTTGAATGAGTTAAACCAATCAAATAAAGCGTAAGACAAAGATTAAACAAATAAATCATTGAACAAAATAAGAGCTAAAATATTATTAAAGGTGAAGAACATTGTTACGCGGATACAATTAGCCTAGGATTCATAGACTGTATCAAGGGATAAAAACACAATTAGATGAAAGAGATTAGAAAATCCCTTTTAGGGAACCTATCTACCCTACAGCTGGCTTCCTAGGACTTAAGGATGGACCTTGAATAATCCTCGGTGGACGGAGCTTCGGAAGTTCTTCAATGGAGGTTGAAGGAGATGGAGGAGGTGGAGAGGATTCTTCAAGGGTGAAAGCTAAAATAATTACAAGAATGAAAGATATAATAATTCCTAACAAATGGAACTATTTATAATGAAAAAACTAAAACCTATTCCTAATAAAAAAAAAACTAATTAATAAAACCTATTCCTAATAAATGACCAATTAATAAAAAGCTTTTCTAACGAAAGACTAATTAATAAAGAGATATTCTAATGGAAAAATAACTCTCCAATTATTATCTAAATAAAAACTAATTTATCTTTGGGGGAAAAAATCTAATTATTTAAATACAAAAAGCTCAAAGATAATCCCTAAAAATCTGCCAAAATATTATGCATGATTTTTAGTTGAATTTGATGTGCCGAGTGGGTCCTGATTCTGATCCTTGGAAATCTCCATCTTTATCTCTAAAAATCTGCATATAATCTCATAAAATATTATTTAGATAATTCACCCAAAATTAATTAATTATCCTACCAAAAATCCTTTTTAATTACCAAGTCAAATTTGATTTATTTTTGGTAGGTTAATTTCTTAATTTTGGGTACAGATAAAGCTCAAAAATCCTATGAAGGCCAGCTCGTCGCGAGCTGGCCCCTGAAGGCCTGCTCGGCGAGCTGGCACATCCAGCTCGGTGAGCTGGCCTATATAGGCCAGTTCGTCGTGCGGCAATGCCCAGAACGCCCGTGCGTAAATGCCGACTTCCCCAAAACGCGTTTTTTCACCCGAATTCATTCCTGCACATGCACGAAACTCCAAACAACATTAGTCCAAAGGCTAAATTGACCCGCCAATCGCTCATTTTAAGTAAGAACTCCATTTGGTGCGAATTTTGGCGGATCAATTAGCTATAAAAGATAATGGAAATCTGACGTACATGTTATTTTGGCCATATTTGCCTGAAATTGCCAAAAAACGAGCCTAAACAACAAAAAGTTAATAAAACATTTCCAATTTCTAACTAACTCACACAAAGGCATATAAATGCGAGAATTGCTCGCTTATTCACGAAATAACGCTAAAAACCGTCCTAAAACCGTACCCAAAGATAGGGGTTTTTGACCCCTATCAAACCTCCTCACACTTAAAACTTTACTTGTCCCCAAGTAAACTAAAAACTTAACCCGCAATCACAAACAAGCAAGCTAGAAAACCTCCTGGTTTGACTAGGTGCTTGACACAATTTCGAGCATCTGTAATTACATGCATTCGAAAATACAAAGTAGAGATACGATATCCAAAAGCCGCATTGCAATTATCACAGGTCATATTTTTAAGAAAATGATACATGTTTAATTAAATGAGCTTAAGGGGATAGCTAAGTAAAACACCTCACCATAGGTAGTTCACTCAATTCACACAATTTTGGTGGCTAAAGTGTTTACTCTCGGCTTATGTTCTTGCTTAGGATTACGTTGACTTTGCACGTTCATCCGAGTTCCTCTACTATGCTACATGACTCCGATGATATCAAAAACAGCCTCGAATTGGGGTTGTAATGTGGTTAGAAGAGGGTTAAAGGTACAACAAGGGTTAAGAGTTCCAGCGCTAGAAAAACAAAGTTAAAATGGCTTTAGCAAATATGAAGTGACTGAGCTTTTTATTCATTTTTTTTTCTTGAGACGTTCTGATTTTAAGAATTGGGGAATGAAGTTCTCCCCTTTTTGTTCGTCTCTTTTCTTTTCTTTTTCTATTCCTTTTTTCTCTGTTTTTTTTTAATAGTGATGCTCATTCACCTCTTAGCCTTTTGGCTTGCTACTAGAATGTCATAACAAAGAAAAAGTGCTAGAAGAAAACAAGGCTCAATATGAGCTTTGCAAAAACTCGGGTTAGGTAACAAACTAAGTGATAGTTTGCAAAAATTGGGTTAGAGCGAAAGAAAATCTACAATATACAAAATACAGGCTCAAAGGGGCTTCTTAGAGTAGATGAAAAAGATAAAATAAGGTAAAGAAAAAGGTTAATTCTAATGAGGCTGATTCATCGTTTAACATCTCAAATCATCGCATGTAGGTTCAACTCAGCATTAGGTGCAAAATCTGTAATCTTTCCACAAGTCAAAGCATTCACACAAAAATATCAAGAAAAAGAGCTTTTTGATGTTCGCTCTCTTAGGCTCAAATTCAACTCACAATTCTTTGGGTTTCAATTTTGTGCTTACTAGTTCTCCCCAAACTCAAGTTCAATATCACATGCCTTTAATTCTTAAGTTATCTACCTAAGTACTAATTTTAGCATTTCTTCAAAAGTATGGTCTAAATGCAATCTTTAGCTCATGCGCTTACAGATACAAGGATTGTGTCTTACACCTAAATTAGTTGTCATGCAATTTTAGATTCGGTTCTCAGTCCCTAGAAACAAATAACGAAACTTTAACTTCGGATAGAGTGTACAATTTTTGGGATTATAACATACTAGAACAACTAAAAACGAAACACAACGCAGCACGATTTATTTAATTATTTAAATTGTTTTTTTGGAAGAAATATTTTTTTTCTAGCTCGGCGAGCTGGAGGGCAGTACCCGGGAAATTATTTTTTTTTTTTGGGAATTTTTTTCCAGCTCGACGTAGCTGGCAGGCAGAAGGTCCGAAAAATAATTTTTTTTTTGAACAAGAACACTGAAAGGGAAGAAAAAGAAAAAACAAAAAAGAAAACTAAGGAACTAAACTAAAAACATAAATTTATAATCTAAATAAAATAAAGCTGAAAAGTTTTATTAAAACTTGTGTTGCCTCCCAAGAAGCGCTACGTTATAGTCGGTGAGCTCGACATAGAATTCCCTCCTAGGTGTATGCTGACATTCTCGCTAGGAATTCAAATTCCTGAATAAATAATTCGTACCTGCAAAACGGATTATTAGTTGCAAAGAATTTTATTGAAAGCAAAGGATGAAATTTAAATAAATTATGAAAAAGTTTAGTTTGGTCCCTTTTTGATTCTCTAGGTAGATCAAAGAGAATGAAAATTTCTGGACATGGAGCAAATCCGAACTCTTCTATTTTTGGATTCTTCTCTAGAGGCTCAATTTCAACTGATTCCGCAATTAATATTAAAACTTTTGGTTTCTCATAATTAGGGATCAGTTCTTCATTGTTAATGGGAAAAGATATTACCTTATCAACCTGACCTACCAAATTGGGTTCTTTAATTGATTCGTCCACGGTTGAATCAACTAGGATCCATTTTTGTATGCATAAATTTTTAATTGAGGCATATAAATCATCATTTTGATCTTCGTGGGTAGATAAGAAGTTAAGCAAATGCGTAACAGACTCCTTATTTCCATTGTTTCTAGCCATTTTCTCAAAAAAGAAGAATCATTAGAAATAACAATAAAAATTAAAAACAAATATGCACACAAAAAATATTCACAAAAAGACAATATTCACAAAAAGTGCCTAAACTAACAAATGCTTTTTAATTACAGTTTGTATTATGTATGAAAGAATCGTATATAAACAAGTATAAAGAATTATATATAGACAAGTATAAACGATATAAACAAAGGATATTCACAAAAGAATGCCTAAACTAACAAATCGACCTTTGGTTCGATATTGTAGAAGAAATAAATCCTTGACAACGACGCCAAAAACTTGATTATTGGCGGTTGTCGGGTATTTATAGAATTAATCTACTTTCCCCGGCAACGACGCCAAAAACTTGATGCGCCTCCCGTTGAAGGCTCACTAAGGGATAAGTGTACCTCATCGTTATCAAGTAATAATCTAGACAAGTCCAGGTATTAGATCCATATGATTTATTCCTGCAAGTACCGAACTACTGGGTCTCAGGTGTTATCTAGGTTGTATGGGGTTTTGAGTTTGTTTTGATTAAGTTAATCTACTCCTAGTTGAATTACGCTACTCCTAGCTAAGTTATTCTAATTCCAATTACGTAAGTTATTCTACTCCTAATTAAGTTAAACTACTCCTAGGTGATCTTTCACTAATGCAATTACCTGAGGAAACATGGTGTGAAACGATAATAATGAAGATAGATTATTAGGTCAATTGATTAAAAACCTAATCTAAGTCACTTGTATAGGCGATTAACCTTACTTAGCCTTCTGAAGTCCCTAGTGCGTGATTCCCTTGTAAGGCCGAAACTTGGTCTAAGGCTCAACAATTTGGGCTTAATCAACTAAGAGGTCGTCAATCTCCTAGGTTCTGACTAGGTTAGATTCAGCTCACAATATGTGCCAACTAGATTTTTGGATTTTTGAATGAGTTAAACCAATCAAATAAAGCGTAAGACAAAGATTAAACAAATAAATCATTGAACAAAATAAGAGCTAAAATATTATTAATGGTGAAGAACATTGTTACGCGGATACAATTAGCCTAGGATTCATAGACTGTATCAAGGGATAAAAACACAATTAGATGAAATAGATTAGAAAATCCCTTTCAGGGAACCTGTCTACCCTACAGCCGGTTTTCTATGGCTTAAGGACGGACCTTGAATAATCCTCGGTGGACGGAGCTTCGGAAGTTCTTCAATGGAGGTTGAAGGAGATGGAGGAGGTGGAGAGGATTCTTCAAGGGTGAAAGCTAAAATAATTACAAGAATGAAAGATATAATAATTCCTAACAAATTGAACTATTTATAATGAAAAAGCTAAAACATATTCCTAATAAAAAACTAATTAATAAAACCTATTCCTAATAAAAGACCAATTAATAAAAAGCTATTCTAATGGAAAAATAACTCTCCAATTATTATCTAAATAAAAACTAATTTATCTTCGGGGGAAAATCTAATTATTTAAATACAAAAACCCCAAAGATAATCCCTAAAAATGTGCCAAAATATTCTACATAATTTTTAGTTGAATTTGATGTGCCGAGTGGTTCCTGATTCTGATCCTTGGAAATCTCCACATTTATCTCTAAAAATGTGCACATAATCCCATAACATATTATTTAGATAATTCACCCAAAATTAATTAATTATCCTACCAAAAATCCTTTTTAATTACCAAGTCAAATTTGATTTATTTTTGGTAGGTTGATTTCTTAATTTTGGGTACATGTAAAGCTCAAAATAACATATAGAGATTAATTTATTAAAAGTGACAAAATACTTGACAAAAGTTAGGAATATTTAATAAAAAGCTAAAAAGTAATTTAAAAACCTAAAATTGACAAAACAATAATAAATTGCTATTAAAGTAAATAAAAAGAAAATATAAAATATAAAATAGTCCCTAAAACCGTACTAAAAGATAGGGGTTTTTTACCCCAATCAGTTATCAGAACAAAAAAATGTTTACTGTTATTTTATTTATTTATTTAAACCTTATTATTAATTCACTGATTAACATTATCACATTGTTATTGGTGAATTATGTTTCAATATTGTTGTTTAAACAATTTTGTTTTTAAGAATATATGTTATAAATGTGTATGATTTTCTATAGTACATCTTTTTATATTATTATTTTTAGATATTATAATACATGTTTTAATTATATTTATATAATAATTTATTTATTAATAAATAAATAAGAATTTACAAATTTACAAATATAATTAATCTGATTATTCCTAATTAATTCCCGAGGTAAAATTGAACTATATACAGTAAACCTAACATCAAGGCAAAATTGAACTATAGGTGTTGAACGCTGAATGTTAGTGTCCATGTGAACACTACTAATTGGCAGTAGTGTTCACATAGACCCTGATGACCACGTGGGTTGACCAAATTTACATGGTCATCAATGTCCATGTGAATATTATTGATTAGTATTATTATTTATATATAACGGCTTTCTCTAGGATTACTCCTTTGATTTGTCCATGTGAATACTACTTATTAGTATTACTATTTACATATAATGACTCTCTGTAGGATTACTCTTTTGATTTGGCCTATTAAGGCTAATCAGTAGTGTTCACATGGATATTGATGACTATGTGGATTTGATCAACCAACGTGTTCATATGGTTATCAATGTCCATGTGAACACTACTGATTAGCTTTAATAGGCCAAATCAAAAGAGTAATCCTAGAGAGAGCCATTATATATAAATAGTAATACTCTTAACATTAATCCTTTATATGGTTTATACTTGAAATTTTTTCTTTTACTATTTCTATATTTTCAAGAACAAATTCTTCTTATTCAAGAAAGCAGTCATGGTATATGATATGAAATTAAGAGAGAGGTTGAAAGAATCATATAGAAAGAAGCTTCGTTTGGAAAATGGAGGAAATAGCACCAATTCTGTGTGTAATTTGAACCCAATTCCACAGATTCATGCTAATGCTCAAAATTGGAAGCCAATCCCACTCACTAGTTCCAAAAAACTAGATTTCCAGAAAAGGGTAAAGCCATCGTTGCCTTGTGGAAAAGGTATTCCTAGATGTTATACAAATCCAAACTTGTGTTCCATGAGCAAGAAGAAAAAAATCCAAAGGATTAAGGAAGCAAGAGACTACTCTTTCCTAGATTTTGAGGAAAGAGTTTCAATTGATGTGGAGAAGGCAGTAGATGAAAAGCAACTGAATTCAAAGAAAAGGTACCTGAAACAGATATCTCAGGAAGAGAAAAGAAGTGGAAAGAAGGAACAACAAAAGGAGAAGATGGCAAAGAGGAGAAGATGGTTTGGAGAAGCGTAGACATAGACATATGGGAAAGAGGAGGCATAAACATTCATTCATGAACACGTACATATTAGTCTAGTCTAATTTTGATTTTATTAATTTAGGAATTGACAATAAACACTTGTAATATAACTTTAGGCATAGACAATCTTGTAATATAACTTTAAGGAGATGAATTTTATTTGCACATACTGAGCAACTTCCATTTTTTTTATTTACTCTTTTTACATGAAAACATACAAAAACTAAAACTAAACGATGATCTTTTTGTAAAGAAAATGGTGGACGACTCAGATACATATATTTCTTGATATAGAATAACTTTTTCTGCAATAATCATAAATTTTCCATTAAAACACAGAAAGGACAGACAAATACTATGTTTCTACAATAATTTCATTTGAGAGATTTCCAATTGATGGAGGCAATTCTTCTACTTCAGCCACTACTAGAATTATTATGGAACAAAATGTCACCAAAATTATTATTTAAGACCTATAAATGTAGTTTATCTTATCTTATTAACTTTTATCTTGAATTTAGGAACTAGTTATTTGACAAAATTACCACTAAATCAAACTACAAAAATTAATTCTTAATATGTCACTGTTTTTTATATATTATAAATAAAGTACTGCATCTGTCCCATAATATAAGTCATTCTAGAGATTTTCGCACAAATTAAGAAATACAATTAATGTTGAGTCAAATTAATAAATTTGCATTGGTTAACTTAAAAAAAAATCTCTCTCATGTAACTATTGGGCAATAAACATTGGAATGTCAAAAAAACACATAGATCAAGACAAAATATTTAATGTTTGGACCAAAAAAACAAACTAAAAGTTCTTGGAAAACCAAAAGAACTTATATTTTGGAAAAAAAAATTCACTTTCTAAAACGACTTATATAATGGGACGGAGAGAGTATGATTTTATACCTCAATTTTAGAATTCTAGACACAACTAATAAATCTTAAATCCTAAAAAATATATCATAGATCCCTAATTTATAAACCCTAATTAATAGGGTTAGGCTATGCTTATTTTGTTTTTACCATCATTGGATGAACTTATTTTGTTAAAGTCCACCATCATCCAATGGTGAAAAAAACAAAGTAAACTTTAGAAGGCATCCTAATTAATATATTAAAAATAATAATTTACTTAGTCAGATATAATGCAAACTATACTTGACATAATTATAGATAATTTTTTAAAACTGATTTCCTTTATAAATTTTCTAAATTTCATCTCTTGTTGAATTTGGGTAGATCCAAAAGCTTAATGTAGGTCCTTTTATAAAAGTATTAAAGATTTTTTTTTTAAAGTAACGGAAAAAATATCCATCTAAATTTAAACTTCAATCGGATATTAAAATGCATAAATAAACTATTCATAAAGGAAACAACAAATACCAAGTCATAAAAAATACGTCTTTCGAATGAGACACACTAAAGAAAGAATGCATGATAATTTTCAATCAAGTTTCCAAATTAGTATAGAAAATTAGTTTTATTAATAAAAAAAATTGAATTTCGTTTTGATTAAAATGAATTTGAAGCAAATTTTTATTTTTTTTATTTTGACAAAAGAAAGTATCATTAAACTTAAGAAGCGATAACATCATCAATCACCAGGTGACTATAAAGAACGCTTTTCAAGGCCAAAGAGAATGATAAATATAAAACCTAGCCACTCTTGCTAATTCATGAGCAACTTGATTAGCTTGGCGATGAAAATAACAAGGCTAATATCGAATAAGATAATTAGCAAGGATACGATAATTGTTAATCACACACCCAAACTCACTGTAATCTTTTTGACCTCGGTTGAAAGCTTGCACAACCAACTGAGAATCGGTCTCGATAATAACATTGTTCATATGTCAGTCTTTTAGCAAAAATATGACCTCCTTAACACGCATAGCCTCAACTAACTTAACATGTAATTAGCCTAAAAACAACGTAGAATACCTACCATCACCGCCTTAACATGATTTCTAATACCAAAGCCATAACATGCTTTTCCAATTTATGCAAATACCACATCATCAACATTGAGCTTTTGGAAGCTAGGGGCGACAACACATTTTACGCTTACTGATTGTGAGGAAAAATTGAGCCTTTGTTTTGAGTTCTTCGAAATCTTGCAGGAAACGAAATGCGAGTTGAACGGACACCAATGATGGGCGAGTGGGGCTATATTAGGCGTTGTCATCTTATGTCTCCAAATTTCCCAAAGGATCATGCCAATATTTTCAACAACATTATCATCTCACCAAATTAAATCATTCCCAAAAGTGTTCACTAACAAGAAGTAAAAAGGCAGATCGACAACCCTCAAACAATCCCCCATATAGCTACAGTCCATAAAAAGATAAAGAACCTGCTCCCAGAAATCTCAACAAATAGAAAAACAATTGGAAATGTCAAAATCTTTCAAATGTCACTTCTTTGCCCAAGAGACATTACCTTCTAGCTAACCAGAGTCTTGGATCATAGTCAATGAAAGAAACTTAAAGTCAAAGTCGCAGAATGCATTAAACACTAGATGCTCGATGAGCAGATCACATATAGCTCGATAAGTTACGGCAGAAAACATAAAGTTAAATTCTATTGAAACTTTACCTACGAAGGCTTGAGCTTATCCAAATTGTAAAGCTCTAATCCGACTGGAAGAAGGCTATAAGACCTACTAATGGATCAAAGGACGTTTTAGGGTCTATAGAGTTCTTTCCTCCTTATAAATTGATAATTGTCCATTGTAATCGTCTTTTAGCTTAGTCACAATTTAGTTTTATGTTCCATTTTCATATACTTTGGTTTATATTTCCTTTTACTTTAGTTTAGATTACTATTTTTGTTATGTTTCCACTTTATTTGAAGCAAGCTTGACATTGGTTTTTTTTTCTCACCTCTTATTCTCAAGTTTAGTTCGTCTAATTCAAGTTTTCCCTTAATCTACATTCTCTTTGTCTTTTATTCTTGATTTAATAAATCTAACTTGCTGAACATGCGTTCGACATCCGTCCATCTTATCATGCCTTCATGTTTTAGCTCAAACATGAGCTATACCACTTTAGGCTAGGATGGTGATAAACCGTGTTTGACAAGTATGGTTCATTAATAAGCATCTATGTTGTGTTGTAGGAAGAATAATGGAGGAATTAGCTAAACATATTTGCTTACCTCTATTTAAGAAACCTAGCCAAGTAATTATATAAAGAAGTTGAATTGTGAAACATAATCAAGTAAACGATTCAACTAAGTGTTAGGAAATACAATAAAGTAGGCACTGCGGAAAACAAAAAAAAAAAATTATTCATTGATCCTATATGATTCGTTAATCGCTATTTCATATCACAAAAGATTAAGCATATGTACCTTTTTCAAAGAACTAGCTATTGCCTCTTCAATTAGCAGCGATGACCTCATCATTGTTGTTGTTTTGCATCTTAACTAAAGGTTGAAGAAGATGGTTTGTTTTATGTTTTGTTTCTTTCTTTTTTAAACAAAATGATGTTGCTCCACTTAAGTGTGGCACTTCGTCGTTTTGTTTAAGAAATAAAGGAAAAAACATAAAAAAAAAACTTTTTATGTTGTAATTGTTAACCCTAACCAAGCCAAAGTCCCAAACCAATCCTCAAATTCTATCTGAAGTCTGAATTTCTCCTGATTTTTGAAACCCTTAATCACTCTTCATTCTGTCTGTCCAAGTCTTCAATGCTTTTTTCATTTATGTTCACCTTTAATGGTGGTTGTTGCTTTCCTGGTGTTCTTCTTTGAATCCATTAATGTTGCCAAATTAATCAGAATTAATTAACCGAATTAAAGAGATTGTTACAAAATCCCGATGAATTTGTTTGAGTTATTTATATTAATTAAAGAGAATAAGAAGAAGAGGAGTGGATTGACTATAATGCTTATGGTATTGAAATTGCATCAATGTCTTAGAGAGCAAAGAATGAAACTGAAGTGTCGTTTTGTTAATCATGTCAAAGAAGTTAAATAAAAATGACACAAGACTTTATTTTAGTAGTTTTTGAGACTAATAGTTGTTGATGATGATGAAGTGAAATTGAGAGAATTGGACAGTGGAGATGGGTGTTTATGTAAGACTATAAAGATACAGATGATGGTTGTTTGTCAAATTTTCGCAGCATGAATCAATATTTTTTATGTAACCTAAAAAAAAGTAGTGTGTTTTCTTGTTTAGTCGGTTTGACTGGTGTGTTTTTAATGCTTTAATGCCTTTATTCAGTTTTAAGGTTCTATCTTTAAGCATATGACACTTGCTTTACCTACACAACTTATTTCACTACTGTTAGTTTAGTTTCCTGCATAAATTATATTAGATGTGTCTACTAATAATTAATTAATGGTTGATGAACCTAGAAGAGAATAAGAACTTCATTTCACTAATTAGGGGTTTGTTGTGGCTAGGGAATCAAAATGGGAAGACCACTTGCTTTGTATTATCCAAGACTTTAACATATGAGTAATTGTAGATTTTTTTTTATGAAAGATATTAATTTATGTAATTTATTTCGATACATTGTAATTGAAATAGTTTGCTTGCATGGTTATTGATTTTTTTGCGAATTTATTATTTTACATATATAGTTTGTCCCCACTAATTGAAAATTATGGATCCGTCCTTGTTTCCAACATGTTCCTATATGGAACTTTTGATGAATTGGTAATCATAGAACAACCTACCGGGGTTGTGAATCCTCACTATCCCACTCATGTATGTAAACTTCGCAAGAGCCTATATAGGCTCAAACAGGCTCCTCGGATGTGGCATCAATGCTTGATGGTAACATTTTGTGAACTTGGCTTTGTTTGCTCTAAGGGAGATTATTCATTATATCTCTTTTTTGCTAAAGGTATTCACATATATTGCATGTTGTATATCGATGACATTTTAATAATAGGAAGCTGCCCCACTAGATTTCAACGCTTAATCACTTAGTTGCGAACACTTTAGCATTAAATATCTTGGTCACCTCAGTTATTTTTTTAGCATCGAAGCTACTTGGGTACATATTTTCTTTAAGAAAAATACATTGATGACTTAAAGTGTACTATTGGTGAGCCATTTGATGACCCCAACTTGTATCATAGCATTGTTGGAGGTCTTCAGTATGTTACAATCACAAGGCCTAGTGTGTGCTTCTCTATCCACAAAGTTAGTCAATTCATGCACCAGCCAGCAATGGATCATTGGAAGGCGGTAAAACAAATTCTTTGTTATCTTCACAACACTCCTACACATGGTCTTGAATTTCACCAACATAATTCACTTGCTCTCACTGGTTTTGCTGATACTGATTGGGAAGTGGATTTAGATGCCCGTAAATCTACTTTTGGACATGCTATCTACATTGGCCCCAATTTAATTCCTTGGCGATCATGCAAATAATAAATCGCTTCAGGATCCTCCACCGAAGCCGAATATCGAGCTTTAGCATCACTTGCTTCTGAAATTATTTGGATCTTAATGCTTATGGTTGAAATTGGATATTATCTGCTCACATCTCATGTTTTATGGTGTGATAGTTTGGGAGCCAACTATCTCATTTTTCATGATCATTCCAAACATTTGGAACTTGACTTTTAGTTTGTTCGTATCAAAGTTTCTAAAAGGAGCTTCACATGTGCTACATCTCGATAATGGACCAAACAACATATATTTTCACAAAACCCATATCCAAGTCCCGATTTCTTCTCCATCGAGACAAGCTAAAGGTTTGTCCACCTTTAACTTGAGGGGGTATGATAAGGTATTCCTATTATTGTTAATATTCTGTAAATATTTTAATTACCTGTTTGAACTAGTCTAACATGCATGACCGATCTTAAGATTTTGGAAGCTTACGGGCGAAATAGTAAATGAGCGCCCTAATAAATAAGTACAAGTAAAAAATAAAGTTGAAAAATCAATTATGTAAAAGAAAAATTACTTAAAAATGATGCATTTTTATTACACTTAACAATAGATCTAATAAAAACATCCAATTTCATATAACAAAACATTTTATTTCGCTTTAAGTATCGAGTTGCTCATACAAAATATTATCTACGAGCTTTTCTATATGCAGAATCACTAAAATTGGTGTTTACATCAATATGCTCGAACATATTTCTCTAAATACATAAAATTGCTAAATTATTCAACCTTTATTGTGATGTTGATGATCTCAAATAGTTTTTTTTAATAATCTTAACTTCAAGAAAAAATATATTTTAATAAATACATATGTCACTTGCATAATTAGGAGGATTCGAAAAACAATTGAAATATTTGGATAATAATATGATGCTTTGATAAACTCATGAATTTCAAATGATGATATCAGCAAGTTTGGAAAAGTCATTTGTAATATTTTCATTTCTGAAAAATATCATCTGCATCAATATGTGAAAAACTATTATAAGAAAATATAGTGATAACATTACGTGTTGTGATTGTTTATATGCCTAGCAATTATAATTATTATAGGTGAATCTTTTGAGATTTTAATTTATGAACTTTTTTATAACAAATTTATTTTTGGAGTCTTCCCTCATTTGTGTCTAAATATGTACTGTGATATGTTTAGACTTAATATTACTTCTCTATTGTTTTTTTAAAAAAAAAAGTTACTTCTCTGTAACCATTATATCTTTTAAGATTTAATTTATGTATTAGTATTTTTTTTTGTCCCTCCCTCTCTTGAGCCCTGGATAGACATCCCTCATGCCCATGCCCAAAGACGATCCTACTAACATGTATTTGAATTTCAATTATATTTATAATTCCTATCCAATGTAAACTCTATAAATATAAGATACGAGAATTAAGAGTGTATAATAACCACCCCTTATAAGGAGTGGTTTCCGACTATTGGAGATACATCGACACTTCTTACTCTTGCTTCCGCATCTGGATCCAAGAGTTCCATTTTATAAATTTTGTTATTTGCTTAAAATACTGATATCTGAGCATAAAATTGGTCCAAATTAGAAAGCATTAAGAAAACAATTTTATTATTTAATGTGTTATAAAAATATTTATATTGAGTAAATTACATCAAAAGTACCTGAATTATACCTCAATTCACAATTTGGTACTTAAATTACATTTTATCACAAAAATATACCCCAAGTAACGGTAACTGGACAATTTAATATTTTTGACTGGGAATTACCAGTCAACACGAATTTGACCAGTTGTATTAAAAAATTATAGTCCACTATATAGTCAACTAACATAAAAAAAAATACAATATTACCATTTACTCTTTCTTTCCCCTCTTTTCCTTTTTTCCCTTTTTCTTCATCTCTTTCCCCCTCTCTCCTCTTCCTCCATTTCTCTCTCAAACTAAAGATCTATGGCATGAATTCTCAAATCAAATTAAATCAAGAATTTAAAGCAACTAAATATTAAACTAAAACAAAGATACTGGTTTAAGAAAAGATACTGGTTTCTCTCTATATCTTTCTTCCTCTATATTGTTGGTTTCTCTCTCTATATTGCTCAATCTGGATACAAAGTTTCTTTTATTTATTTTATCTGTAATAAATCATGTTTTTTTAAATTTTTTCATGTGATTTTATCTTTTCAGATGGTTCTGTGCATCTTTTCCTGATTTGTTATATACTTGTTAATGGAGATTATGGGGTTTTCTAATTGGTGTCAGCCATTGATGATGAATATGAAAAACATCCAGTCTAGATGTTTTTAAATGAAGGAGAGGTAAACCAATTTCTTTAAAGGTATTTAGGAAGCCATTGATGAAAATTTACAATACATGAAGAGATTGTGGAAGAAGAAGAGTAGAATGAAATAACCCACAAGAGAGAGAAATAGAAGAGAGAGAAACTGAGAGGGAGAAGACAGAAAGAGAGAGAGAGAAATATTTCTAACTTTATGGTTATTTAGGTATTTTTACCTTTTGTCTAAGGGTATTTAGGTATCTTTAGCTTTTGGGTATTAGGTGGGTCTCACTTTTTTGTTATTAAAATGGTTCAACAGACGTGGACTGGTCATAAACTGGAGAAACGTACATAATTGTCCAGTCACCCATACTTTGAGTATATTTTTGGGACGAAATGTAATCTAGGTACCAAAGTGTGAATTGTGGTATATTTCAGGTACCTTTGTTGTAATTTACTCTATTTATATTTCACCAAAACATTTCGGAACAAATTTGAATTTCATCCTTATAAAAATCGAGTGCCATGTGCATAAAAGAATTAGGGATAAATGCTAAATTTGATCCTTACATTTTTGGTGAAGTGTAGATTTGACTCTAATGTATAAAATAATCCAAATTTAACACTAATATTTCCAAGCAAGATCAGTTTTAGACCTATGTGATACAAATCGATCTCGAAGTGAGGATTTCAATCTTAAATCCACAAAGATGTTTCTTCTCAAGCCTAGTTTGAATGAGTGAATCTCAAATATAAGAACAAAGCTCTCAATAATGAAGACTATTTTTTTATTCAATTTCATAAAAGTTACTTTCATTATAAAAAAAGGGGGGTTTATATACCTCTTTCTAGGTTAAGTAAAGGTACTAAAATGCCACCTCTAGGGCTATAAGCAACTAAGGAACCATATGGATAGAATATGGATAATTAATACAAATGGTAATAAGGAAAATAAGCCTAGTGGCAAAATAGTAAATCCATAGGTTCCATCCATTGTCCCATTAATCCAACTTGATGAAGAAGGCAGCTCCTACAACCCCGCACGATGTGCCACTTAACGACGTGTGGGTTAAATCATGATCTTCCATAATATTTCGCCCTTGTTTCGCACGAGCTCCACACGCCGAGTTGTAGTGGCACGCCAAGTGATCCCATTTTTCTTTATGGCTCCACCCGTTTGCCCCTCGTAGAGATGTCCTCATCATACTCCCGTTCTTGAAAACACTTGGACCCCAATTCTATCATAGAATAAGAGCAGTCCCCCAACGCGTGTTACCCGCTTCGTATGCCCAAGGACTTCTGTACCCTCCTTAAGCTCATTAGATACACTTGCGATCACCAATAAGTTATCAAGTGATAGTCGACTGCTCTATCTCACGGATTCGAGTCACGGAAACCTTATGTTCATCTCTCCAACTAGGGTCAACGTCATTATTCACAGGTGGTACCAATCTCAATCTTCCCCTCACGAGGTAATGCTTCACAATAAGATCATAGAACAGATGTCTCCCCAACAAAGTTGTCATAACTCTCAATTTGAGTAAGTGAACAAAACATACGACAAAGAGTTTGGAAATTACTTTATAAAAAACTTGAGTCAACAATTGTTTTCTCAGGTTAGGATCAATGTCCAGTCCATAGAGTGACAACAATGTAGAGCTAGTGGATCCATTCCCCGAAGTCAACGGATCATGGTATGTCGTACTCACTCCACCAAAACCAGCTTACCTTGAGAAGGGCCACCCTTTATCATCGGATCAAAGTCTTGACAAATCATTTAATCCTTTTTTGGTGCCGGTTCTCGGGTTGGATAAACAATCAAGGTGGCCTTCTTTTCCCCACTAGAAGAGCCCCTCAAAGGTGTAAGAATGTACTTGACCTCATCCTTGAATATGGTGTGCGTGTTGTCTCTTCCCGCATGCGAAGCATCCTGGTCAAATTGCCACAGCATCCCTAGGAGTAAATGATACATGTCCATCTCAACTACATCACACATAACTCATCTTTGTAGGAACCAATGGAAATAGGAACTGTAACATCCGTAATTTTATAGAGAGTATTTTGTAAAATAAAATTATAGTTACATTATAATTATAATATTAAAAATAATCTATTAAAGTTATAATTAGTGGACCCATAAAATATTTTACAATTTATTATTGTTATTAGGGTAAATAATTTATTAGTCCCCTAGTTTTATCTAACACACTGTTTAGTCCCTCTATTTTTAAAAAACATATTTTAAGGTCCCTATCTTTTACCAATATTAACCATGTGGTCCTTTTATCTATTTTTTATATTTTTAACCGAATATATCTTATCTTTTAGGACAACCACAGTACAATACAACTTGACCATGTTACTCTGTTATTTTATATGTCTATTTATGCTAGAATATAACGGTTACAAGTCTAAAAAAACTAGACAAAATAACCAAAGGGTTAATATTGGCAAAAGGTAGGAACCTTATAATGTGTTTTTCAAAATATGACTAAACAGTGTGTTAGGTAAAAACTATGGGACTAATAAATTATTTATTTCATCAAATAAATAAATAAATTATTTACCCTTATTATCATTATTATTATTATTATTATTATTATTATTATTATTATTATTATTATTATCATATCACAAAACTTGGTAGTTACAGGGATGGAATTTGGGGGTGGTTTTACAAAACAGAGACCTGCATCATCTTCCTCTTCCTTTTATTTATTTTCTTCAATTATATTTTTCTTCATAACTCCATATTCCGGCCACCTCTTAAAATAAAAATTACACCATTAAATTTCTTGTTTCGTGAGGAATATTTTGAGACCACTATTGATATTTTTCTGAGAAAAAAGTATGGTGACCGGAGGTGGTACTTTTCATCGGTAAAGTGTTAGATTTGGACCTTTTAGGCGGTTTAGTAGTGAAAGAAGTGTACTTTTGGACTCCCCTGATCGTTGGCTATCTCGTGATAGTCTCGGTTCGCGCTCCCGACAACTTCGGCAATGAGATGTGGAGTTTCAAATATTCTTTGTATAGTTGAATTTAGGGAAACGTACAAAATTAAACCTTGTGGTTACACCTGTTTTCGATCGCAGCTTTGTGGTTTAAAAATTTATAAAATTTACAAAATGGTATCTTGAGGTTTATTCCGTTAGCAAACACATACTAAATTGACTAACGGTGTTAAAAGTCAAAGGGAAATGAGTTAATTTGATCCTTATATTTATTTATTTTATAAATTAACCCTTCTTATTGTCTAATTATCACAAACAAACTCCAAAATAAAAAATAAAAATCAATTACATCATCTTCTTCATCTTATTTCTTTTTTTTTATTCTTTCTCTCTAATTTCTTACCCCATTATAGTATTTGATTTGTTTAATTGTAAGGTCCAATTACTCAAACAAACCCATACTTACGCCTCTTTCTCTCAACTCCTTCATGCCTTCCAGTCGCCAGTGCTCATATACGTCTCCTCTCCCCAATCTACCATTACTAATCCTTATTTTATCTATCATTGCTTTCCTTCTCTTCCTCCTCCTAATTTCCCCTCTTTTTTCTCTTTTTCCAACTCCCATAAACTTCGTCCAACTGTTGTTGTCAATGTATTTCTAGTTTTGTTTTTGATCCTCTGCGGGATCTTTGCTAGAAGAAACGACGACGATTCAGTCTCTGGTGGAGACGATAACACCACAAATCTGTAATGTTTTACATTCTGATCAAAGTAATAAAGAAGAAAATGGTGGTCACTCGGTTTCTGATAACCGGTTTGATCAGTTCTCTACTGCCTCACCGGCTTCCGACGGTCTCTAGAGGTTAAAGAGAAACAACAGCTCTTATCTGGATCTGAGGCAAGAATCTTTGTGGCATTCCGGCGACAGGAAGGCGTGGAGGAGATGAGAGAAAGAGGCATAAAACTGTGGGTATGTTTGAGTAATTGTTTAAGTTGGTGTGTTTGTGTATTGCTTGAGAAGGAAGAGAGATGGCTTTTTTTGCTTTTTGAGAAATTGGACCTTACAATTAAACAAATCAAGTACTATCACGGAGTAAGAAATTAGAGAGAGAAAGAAAAAAAAGAAATAAGATGGAGAAGATGGTGTAATTGATTTTTGTTTTTTATTTTGGGGTTTGTTTGTGATAATTAGATAATAAAGGATGTTAATTTATAAAATAAATAAATATAATAATCAAATTAACTCTTTTCCCTTTGACTTTTAACACCGTTAGTCAATTTGGTATGTGTTTGCTAACGGAATGAACCTCAAGGTACCATTTTGTAAATTTTTAAACCACAAGGCTGCGATCGAAAATAGGTGTAACCACAAGGTTTATTTTTATACTTTTCCCTTGAATTTATTAATATAAGGTTTTTTTTCTTTTGAAATCATGTTGCTCATGTATTTACCTATCGAGGTAATTAGCTATGAAATTATACCATGGTAGAATAATAATGCATATGAGTTCAGAAGATTATGAATTATGAAATTGTGTTGGATTATGTTTGAGTTAGAACAAAACATAAATAGCTAGCTTAAGTGAATATATACAACGGTCTTGAGATTTGATAAATGTGATCACAGACACTTGTCTCGGAATGGAGGCGATAGGGTGTTATTTTGCTCTAATTGAGCTTGTACTGTGTCCCGAAACTAGGGGCGATAGCAGTATCGTGTTATTGGGATAATTATTATGAGGTTAAAAAGGTATGTGTCCTCAAAGTAGGGGCGATAGCATACACGTACGTTAGAATATTGTTAACCATGATATCATTAGGTATATTTCACTTAGGTCTAGCTGGGCCCTTAAAAATGAAGATAATAAATTATATAATTTTATTGTTTGAAGTAAATCGAGTCATATACGAGATGATATGTTTATATTTTATTCTTGATTGATTGATTGTTTGATTAATTAAATGTAAGATGAATAAAATTAATTGTAAATATATGTGTGTGTGTATATATATATATATATATATAATTATGTTTATTGAGTAGGCAGCTCACCCCTTGCCACGTTGAAATTTTCAGGCTAGGTTCAGAAGATTCATATTTGCTATAGTTTTTCTCAGTTGCATTCTGTATTCAGGTTGGCCAACACAAGCGTCTCACTCCTATTAGAAAATTTTATGGACATTTATTAGGATTTGATGTATTGTTGAACTGGATTACTTGCTTAAATTTAAGTGAATATTATTGATGGATTAAATTTGTTGGTTGGATATTTAGCTATTTGGTTATGAGATTTTGATAGATGATAATAAATGAGGAGCCTTTATGTCATTATATTGGTGTTTGTGCTTAATTATGATAATTGCTTGATTTTCTGTGTGTGTTTTAATGTGACCTAGGATAGGGGGTTAGATTTAATGGTATCAGAACGCCGGTTTTACGATCCCTAATGAGTATTAGAGGTAGTATGACATTCCTAAAATCTAGAACACGATATAAACATACATGCATTAATAGGAAATTTAATATTCTGATTTTCACATTTCAAAACCATAACATTTAATCAGAATAATAGTGTTAGTCAAACATCTAGTATAGTGTCAGTAAAATATCACGCTATTAGAATAGCGTAGCAGAAGTACGATGGATCATAATATTCCTTACTTTTGAGGTGATGCCTGAGAATGAATTTTGAGGTCGAATTTTTTTTAAGATGGATAGAACTGTAATCCGTTATTTTGTAGAGAGTATTTTATAAAATAAAATTATAGTTACATTATAATTATAATATTAAAAATAATTTATTAAAGTTATAATTAGTGGACCCATCAAATATTTTATAATTTTTTAATAATATTATTATTATTATCACAAAACTTGGTAGTTACATGGATCCAATTTGGGGGTGGTTTTACAAAACAAAGACATGCATCATCTTCATTTTCCTTTTATTTATTTTCTTCAATTATATTTTTCTTCATAACTCCATATTTCGACCACCTCTTAAAGTGAAAATTACACCATTAAATTCCTTGTTTCGTGAGGAATATTTTGAGACTACTATTGATATTTTTCTGAGCAAAAAGTATGGTGACCGGAGCTGGTACTTTTCATCGGTAAAGTGTTAGATCCCGACCTTTTAGGCAGTTTCAGTAGTGAAAGAAATGTACATTTGGACTCCCCTGATTGTTGGCTATCTCGACTCCCTATACTCAATTGGGACTCCACCTTCAATGCTAAGTTCCGAGCATCTTGTACCCAAATGACATTTGGGTGCCGATTCTATCTTGTATATTGTACCACAAGCCTTCAAGATATTATGAGGTCTTTTGGCTTTTAGTTTCCGACAAGTTTGCCCTTGCCAAAAGCCTCAAGAACTCTGTTGTGTATTGGTGTACACTCCCACTCCCTTGTGAACATCCACGTTAAGAACTGTAAATTTATTGTTCATAGTCGGGAGGTAGAAACCTCTCCCTTAACATTGACTTCATCTATAACCAATAACTTATCGGGTCCCTTGTTGACTAAATTATAATTTTATGAGGAATGGATATGTAATTTGGAGAACTAAGAAAAATTGACACAAATGGCACAAAGCACTCTTTTATTCAATTTTTAATTTTTTTCATACAACAACATACTCTCCATATTAAGTATTTCTATATATATATATATTACTTGTAACATACCAATGACACCATTTAACTAAACCCATACTTTCACATTTTCAACATACAAATAAAAAACAATCCCCATACCAAGACTTTGACAACCCATACCAAGACTTTGACAACCCATACATGTCTTTCTTTATTTAATTTTTATTTATTATTTTTTTATATCAAAATTAAGTTTATTAATTTTTTTAACATGCTCCCTTAAACTTAATTTTCCACGACTCCCAGTTGAGCTCTCAAATGACTGAACACATCATACTTTAGCGGCTTCGTGAAAATGTCTGCAATCTGATCTTGTGTTTTTACGTACTTTAGTATCACCTCATTTTGCTCAATGCACTCCCGAATAAAATGATACCTCGTATCAATGTGTTTACTTCGATCATGAAACACTGGATTTTTCGCTAATGCCAGTGCAGATTTATTATCAATAAAAATCTCCGTCGGATCATTTTCAGTCATCTAAAATTCTTCTAGCAATTTCCGAAGCCAAATCGTATGACACACACATGAGGTTGCAGCAACATATTTAGCTTCACAAGTGGACAGTGACGGGGCCTCAGCGGCGTTCGGTTCCGCTGAGGCCGACTAAGGGATAAGTGTACCCCATCGTTATCAAGTAATAAAATTCTAGATAGGTCCAGGTATCGTCCACAGGATTTATTTCTGCAAGTATCGAGCTACTTGGTTTCAGGTGTTATCTAGGCTGTGTGGGTTTTGAGTTTGTTTTGATTAAGTTAATCTACTCCTAGTTGAATTATGCTACTCCTAGCTAAGTTATACTAATTCGAACTAAGTTATTCTACTCCTAATTAAGTTATTCTACCCCTAAGTGATCTTTTACCAATGTAATTACCCGAAGGAACACGAAAGGATACGATGATAATGAAAACAGATTGTTTAGACAACGGAATTAAAACCTAATCTAAGTCACTTGTGTCCGAGGCGATTAACCCTACCTATCCTCTTGAGGTCCCTAGTTTGTGATTCCCTTGTAAGGCTGAAACTAGCTCTAAGGCTCAGCAATTTGGGCTTAATCTTCTATAGGGTCGTCAATCCTATAGGCACTGACTAAGTCGGATTCAGCTCGCAATATGTGCCAACTTAATTTTGGGATTATCGAATGAGTTAAACCAATCAGACAAAGCGTAAGACAAAGATTAAAGCATTAAAGCAATTGAATAAACAAAACTATAATATATATCAAAGATGAAAAGTATTGTCACGAAGATACAATGAGCCTAGGATTCATAACATGGATCAGAGGCTAGACAGAATGTAAAAGAAGAAAAATCCCTTTCAGGGAACCTGTCTACCAATGCAGGCGTCTTCCTAGGACTTAAGGATGGAACTTAAGCAATCCTCGATGAACGAAGCTTCAGAGGTGTCTTCAATGGAGGTTGAAGGAGATGGAGGAGGTGGAGAGGATTTCTCATGGTGGAAGCTAAGGTTTTTACAAAGATAAAAGATATCTAATTTACAATTGAAAAGTTCTATTTATAGACGCGGTTTGGGGCCCTCTTTCTGACCTAAGTCGTGTCCTTTTGCAGGTGGGAAGACGTGGGGCCGAGCGGGACTTCGTGGGGCCGGGAATCAGTCCCGCAGGTCAGCTCGCCGAGCTGGGCGAGCCAGCTCACCCGAGCAGGCCCCTAGAGGCCTGCTCGGCGAGCAGGCCTATGAAGGCCAGCTCGCCCGAGCTGGCCCCTGAAGGCCTGCTCGGCGAGCTGGCACATCCAGCTCGGCGAGCTGGCCTATATAGGCCAGTTCGTCGTGCGGCAATGCCCAGAACGCCCGTGCGTAAATGCCGACTTCCCCAAAACGCGTTTTTTCACCCGAATTCATTCCTGCATATGCACGAAACTCCAAACAACATTAGTCCAAAGGCTAAATTGACCCGCCAATCGCTCATTTTAAGTAAGAACTCCATTTGGTGCGACTTTTGGCGGATCAATTAGCTATAAAAGATAATGGAAATCTGACGTACATGTTATTTTGGCCATATTTGCCTGAAATTGCCAGAAAACGAGCCTAAACAACAAAAAGTTAATAAAACATTTCCAATTTCTAACTAACTCACACAAAGGCATATAAATGCGAGAATTGCTCGCTTATTCAAGAAATAACGCTAAAAACCGTCCTAAAACCGTACCCAAAGATAGGGGTTTTTGACCCCTATCAAACCTCCTCGCACTTAAAACTTTACTTGTCCCCAAGTAAACTAAAAACTAAACCCGCAATCACAAGCAAGCAAGCTAGAAAACCTCCTGGTTTGACTAGGTGCTTGACACAATTTCGAGCATCTGTAATTACATGCATTCGGAAATACAAAGTAGAGACACGATATCCAAAAGCCGCATTTCAATTATCACAGGTCATATTTTTAAGAAAATGATACATGTTTAATTAAACGAGCTTAAGGGGATAGCTAAGTAAAACACCTCACCATAGGTAGTTCACTCAATTCACACAATTTTGGTGGCTAAAGTGTTTACTCTCGGCTTATGTTCTTGCTTAGGATTACGTTGACTTTGCACGTTCATCCGAGTTCCTCTACTATGCTACATGACTCCGATGATATCAAAAACAGCCTCGAATTGGGGTTGTAATGTGGTTAGAAGAGGGTTAAAGGTACAACAAGGGTTAAGAGTTCCAACGCTAGAAAAACAAAGTTAAAATGGTTTTAGCAAATATGAAGTGACTGAGCTTTTTATTCATTTTTTTTCTTGAGACGTTCTGATTTTAAGAATTGGGGAATGAAGTTCTCGCCTTTTTGTTCGTCTCTTTTCTTTTCTTTTTCTATTCCTTTTTTCTCTTTTTTTTTTTTAATAGTGATGCTCATTCACCTCTTAGCCTTTTGGCTTGCTACTAGAATGCCATAACAAAGAAAAAGTGCTAGAAGAAAACAAGGCTCAATATGAGCTTTGCAAAAACTCGGGTTAGGTAACAAACTAAGTGATAGTTTGCAAAAATTGGTTAGAGCGAAAGAAAATCTACAATATACAAAATATAGGCTCAAAGGGGCTTCTTAGAGTAAATGAAAAAGATAAAATAAGGTAAAGAAAAAGGTTAATTCTAATGAGGCTGATTCATCGTTTAACATCTCAAATCATCGCATGTAGGTTCAACTCAGCATTAGGTGCAAAATCTGTAATCTTTCCACAAGTCAAAGCATTCACACAAAAATGTCAAGAAAAAGAGCTTTTTGATGTTCGCTCTTAGGCTCAAATTCAACTCACAATTCTTTGGGTTTCAATTTTGTGCTTACTAGTTCTCCCCAAAGTCAAGTTTAATATCACATGCCTTCAATTCTTAAGTTATCTACCTAAGTAATGATTTTAGCATTTCTTCAAAAGTACGGTCTAAATGCAAACTTTAGCTCATGCTTTTACAAATACAAGGATTGTGTCCCACACTTAAACTAGTTGTCATGCAATTTTAGATTCGGTTCTCATCCCTCAAGGATAAATAACGAAGTTTAGATTCGAAGGAGGTTCACGGTTTTAGGTCCTAAACATGCAAAAACATAATAAAACCCGAAAACGCCAAACTAAACTAGACACGACGCAACAAAAATTTAAAAATTATACAAATTTTTGTAAGTTTGTCTACCCCTCCTCCTCACACTTAAATCATGCAATAAGTTCCAACATTGCATATAAAACACTAAAACGCATATGAAAGAAGTTAGGGTGGAGAAGACAACTTACTGATCGGCCGGGAGGTATGGCCATGGCATGTTGTAGCGCTCACAGTAGTCTTTCGCTATATACTCAAGGCCTGTAAGTCTCCGATCCATGTTCTGTTCAAAATTGGTAAATCGTTGGTCCATTTGTTGAACAGTGTTAAAGGTTTGGAGGTTAAGGTCCCTCATCTCTGCCATCATTGTGTTGACTGCTTGGAATTGGGTCTGCATCCCCGGCTCTTGATATTCCTTGTAGTCCCCTGCTGGTGCAGCTGCAGCTTCTTCCTCCTCAGATTCTTCTTGCTCTTCCTCCCTCTGTTGTGGTGGCTTCCGCGCTCGTTTCCGCGCCCTTCCGCTTGAGCTTGCTCCTCCAGATGGGTCCCTATTTAAAACTGCACGAAAAGTAGATCTTCCTAAAAATTTGGAGCTAAGCAATTGAGGGTGGAAACCCTCTTCCTTGATGTCCAAATCTTTGAATTGGTCATCAAGGAAGTGTGTTACCAAGTATCCAAGCCCAAGTGAGCCGCATTTTCTACTTGTTTGGCTCTGAAAACCTTCAAAGATAGCTTTCACATTATCAACGGGTTTATGGTTGGCCACACACCACAATATGAGCAATTCTGTGCTCGAGACCTTGTTGCTCTCGTTTTTGCCTAGCAAGTTGTGTCTACAAACTTGTGTACAAGGTTCAACACTGGGTCCAGGAGAGAGACTGGGCTAGCAGTACTGGAGTCATAATCTGACGACCCCGTTAATTGGTACCGGGCTTTGCTCACTGTCATGGGTTCCTCAAAACCCGAGACTGCTTCAGGGGAGTTATAGACTCCCATACAAGCTGCTATCGCAGTCTCACTGAGACGAAACGGTTTACCGTTCAATCTGAAGGAATATTTATTAGTTCCTATATGCAGTTCCGTTTTCAAGGTGGTCAGAAATTCTATGGTGTAGTTATCATATGCTAGAGTCTTTTTTGTGGCTAGGAAATACCAGCCTTGGAATTTTAGGATTTCCTTGAAATCCCTTTCCAACCCTAGAGATGCCAGGTATTTCTGATCAATAATGATTCGGGTAGCATGGTCTTGCCTAGAAAACCGATCGTATAATAGCGCCTCACGCTCATTGACCAATCCAAAAGGAGGATTATACTTAGCTTGTAAGGCTTCGCTGAATTCAATATCGGAGTCGGCATCATTGTCAACCACGACCTTAGCTTTACCTTTCCTGCCCATAGTACCTGAGAGGTAGACCAAACGGACTAGTTAGAACATATTCACATAGTTGAACCTAAATCCCAAAATAACCAACCTATAGGCATAAGTTGTAGTTTAGAAACTTAGGGACCAAAAAGTATAGGTTTTCAATCCTTAAGTATTTTACCCGTAGTTCTAAATCCGTGAAAAATCAAAGATGCCCAGTGACCAAAATGTGTTAAGAATGTGAAATAGAGTCTTACTGACAAGTTTTCAGCTATAAACTAAATAGTTGAATTTTTGAGCTAAAATGGAGATTTTACCCAATTTGAGCAATTTCTCCAAAATTTCACAAATTAAGAACTCAAACCATACCCAAGGCACATATGGATCATAATGACATCATAGATTGCAAGAAGATCAAAAATTAAAAGTAAATAAGTGATTATTTGAGCAAAAAGATAAAAATCCCCAAAACCTAGGTTTATCTCAATTTTCAAAAACCAATGTCCTAAACTAAAATCTAATCCTAGAAACATGTTAGAAATAAAAAAAATAGGTAAGAATCCATACCTTGTTTGTTGAATTCGGGTTAGATTTGTGGATTTGGGGGTTAGGTTTGTGAAAAGGGAAAAGGAGAAGAAGAAGAGAAGGAAAGAAAGAAAGAAAGAAGAAAGTGAGGAAGGGGATGAATAGTCATCCCCTAATATATATTTTTTTTTGTTCGGGATTTAAAAATCCCGAAAGGCCCCTCGTCGGCCGAGCTGGCTAGCTCGACCGGCTAGCTCGGCAAGCAAGGTGGCAGCGCCCTGCTCGCCCGAGCTGGGGCGCCCAGCTCGGCGAGCAGGGCGGCAGTGCCCTGCTCGCCCGAGCTGGGGCATCCAGCTCGGCGAGTTGGGCGGCAGCGCCCAGCTCGGCGAGCTGGGCCTCCTTGGGCAAAAAAAAATATGTTTTTTTTTAACAAAGTATGGGGGCACAAAACTTGACAATTCAACAATGACTATGAGAATTATGAAAAACAACAATAAAAAATTAACAAAAAGGGAAAAGAAAACTGCAAAAATAATCGTTCAAGTTTTGAATTTAAATCGGGGAGAACCCGATTTCTCCCCCTTACTCAATCCTTTCTCAGGATCTTTGGATTCTTCTCCGTTGTGCTTGGGAGAGAACCATGTGGCCTTTCCTGTCTGTCCCTATTGATCTGGGCTACCTGATTGCTCAGATCCTTGCAGAAGGCTTTGTTATTAGCAAGCCTAACCGAAATCTCTTTCAAGAGAGTCACCACTTCGTCAGATTCCTTGGAAGGTTGCATTGGCCCTTGGTTCTATGGCTGATATGGGGACATGACAAGTCCCTACTCTCTGTGTTCCTGAACAAAACCACTGGGAGGTCTAAGCACATTCTGGTTTGAATTCCCGTAGGATAGGTTCGGGTGCTGAGGCCTCTTATAGTTGTTGTTGTTGTTGTAGGAGTTGTAGTTGTTGGGGTTGTAGTTGTTATAGTTCTGGTTGTATCTCGGTTTCCCCCCAATATAATTGACCATTTCCACCCCATCTCCAGCGAAAGGGCTACCCGCCTGACAGTCTTTTCCATGGTGGTCGCCGCCACAGTGCACACAGGTGGGAGGTTGGCTGAATTTAGCCAACAGGACGTCCATCTTCCTACTCAGATCCGCAACAACCGGATTTTGTTCTTGTTCTTCCACAGCAAACACTCGCTGCCTTATGGGGCCAGCGAGTTTCTCCTCTTGCCACTGCACACTCTTCCTAGCCAGCTCATTAATCATGTCATATGCCTCTGTTGTTGTCTTCCTGAACAAATCTCCACCCGCTGCGGAGTCTATAGTGGCTCTGTTAGTGGGTGTGAAACCGTGATAGAAGATGCTTACCAATTGATGCATAGGTATGTCATGATGAGGGCACATGCGCAGCATTTTTATGAATCGGGTCCAAGATGTGTGGAGCGCTTCGTGCTCGGGTTGGTGGAATGAGGTAATCTCACCCCTGAGCATCGCTGTCTTCGAGGGAGGAAAGTAGTAGGACAAGAACTCCTTCTCCAATCCTGCGCAAGTTGTGATTGACTCGGGCTCTAGTGTTCTTAGCCATTTCAAAGCTTGCCCAGTTAGAGAAAATGGGAACAACTTTAGCCTAGCGGTATCTTGGGGAACCCCATTTGTTCTCGCAGTGTCTGCGCACATTAGGAAACGATCCAGATGATCATTTGGGCTCTCATGTGCTTCCCCTCCAAACAGTCCGGTTTGTTGAATCAAGTGAATTATGCCTGACTTGATTTCGTATGTGTTGGCTGAGATATTCGGGGCAGCAATGCCGGACAGGTGCTGGTGCCGGTGTGGCGCTAAAATCTCACTCATCAAACGAGTGTCAGTTTCCGGTCCGGTGTTCTCGGTATTTCGGTTGTTGTTGGTCTCAGCCATCTTGATAGGTTTAATGATCTCGTCTGGCTTGATAGTTCCAATCTGTTTGCTCCTGCGAAGAGTACGTTCAAGTTCAAGGTTAAGAGGGACACACGGTATTCCCGCTGATCGCGTAGGCATATACTGAGAAGAAATAAATACAAGAAATAAATGAAAGCAGAAATTTTCCCTATGGAAGGAAAGTATAAACATCTAGTACATTTTGCAATGCTATCATACAAGATCACACAATTTTACGCAAGTATTTTTATTGGTTCATATTTGACAGATATAGACTGGTGTAAGCAAGTACATGGTACAAACAAGTATGTACAAGTATGGATGATATAAACAAGGATATTCACAAAAAGAGTCGTATATAAACAAGTGTATGTATAAACAGGTATATGTATGAACAAGTATAAACGATATAAACAAGGATATTCACAAAAGGAATCGTATATAAACAAGTATATATATAAACAGGTATAAATATGAACAAGTATAAATATAAACAAGTATTACTGTAAACAAGTATAGATGATATTCACAAGGGAATGCCTAAACTAAGAAATCGACCTTTGGTTCGATATTGCAGAAGAAATAAATCCCCGGCAACGGCGCCAAAAACTTGACAGGGCCTCAGCGGCGTTCGGTTCCGCTGAGGTCGACAAAGGGATAAGTGTACCCCGTCGTTATCAAGTAATAAAATTCTGGATAGGTCCAGGTATCGTCCACAGGATTTATTTCTGCAAGTATCGAGCTACTTGGTTTCAGGTGTTATCTAGGCTGTGTGGGTTTTGAGTTTGTTTTGATTAAGTTAATCTACTCCTAGTTGAATTATGCTACTCCTAGCTAAGTTATACTAATTCGAACTAAGTTATTCTACTCCTAATTAAGTTATTCTACTCCTAAGTGATCTTTTACCAATGTAATTACCCGAAGGAACACGAAAGGATACGATGATAATGAAAATAGATTGTTTAGACAACGGAATTAAAACCTAATCTAAGTCACTTGTGTCTGAGGCGATTAACCCTACCTATCCTCCTGAGGTCCCTAGTTCGTGATTCCCTTGTAAGGCCGAAACTAGCTCTAAGGCTCAGCAATTTGGGCTTAATCTTCTATAGGGTCGTCAATCCTATAGGCACTGACTAGGTCAGATTCAGCTCGCAATATGTGCCAACTTAATTTTGGGATTATCGAATGAGTTAAACCAATCAGACAAAGCGTAAGACAAAGATTAAAGCATTAAAGCAATTGAATAAACAAAACTATAATATATATCAAAGATGAAAAGTATTGTCACGAAGATACAATGAGCCTAGGATTCATAACATGGATCAGAGGCTAGACAGAATATAAAAGAAGAAAAATCCCTTTCAGGGAACCTGTCTACCAATGCAGGCGTCTTCCTAGGACTTAAGGATGGAACTTGAGCAATCCTCGATGAACGGAGCTTCGGAGGTGTCTTCAATGGAGGTTGAAGGAGATGGAGGAGGTGGAGAGGATTTCTCAGGGTGGAAGCTAAGGTTTTTACAAAGATAAAAGATATCTAATTTACAATTGAAAAGTTCTATTTATAGACGCGGTTCGGGCCCTCTTTCTGACCTAAGTCGTGTCCTTTTGCAGGTGGGAAGATGTGGGGCCGAGCGGGACTATGAAGGCCAGCTCATCGCGAGCTGGCCGTGCCAGCTCGCCCGAGCAGGCCCCTGAAGGCCTGCTTGGCGAGCTGGCACAGCCAGCTCGGCGAGCTGGCCTATATAGGCCAGTTCGTCATGCGGCAATGCCCAGAACGCCCGTGCGTAAATGCCGACTTCCCCAAAACGCGTTTTTTCACCCGAATTCATTCCTGCATATGCACGAAACTCCAAACAACATTAGTCCAAATGCTAAATTGACCCGCCAATCGCTCATTTTAAGTAAGAACTCCATTTGGTGCGACTTTTGGCGGATCAATTAGCTATAAGAGATAATGGAAATCTGACGTACATGTTATTTTGGCCATATTTGCCTGAAATTGCCAGAAAACGAGCCTAAACAACGAAAAGTTAATAAAACATTTCCAATTTCTAACTAACTCACACAAAGGCATATAAATGCGAGAATTGCTCGCTTATTCATGAAATAATGCTAAAACCCGTCCTAAAACCGTACCCAAAGATAGGGGTTTTTGACCCCTATCAGACAGCGTCACAATCGCCTGTTTCTTCGAACTCCACGTAAATTCAGTATCACCCAGAAAAAATACAAAACCAGTTGTACTTTTTCGGTCATCCTTGTCACCAGCCCAATCACTATCACAGTATCCAACTAATTTGAAATCGTCAGTTTTTGAATAAAGTAATCCCAAATTAGTTGTACCTTTCACGTAACGGAGAATTCTTTTTGCTGCATTCCAATGTGACACCGTTGGGGCTTCCATGTATCGACTTACTAAGCCGACTGTATAGAGAATATCCGGTCTCGTATATGTCAAGTATCTGAGACTTCCGACCAAGCTTCGGAATAATGTCGGATTGACTCTGTCTCCACCTTCATCTTTTGTCAACTTGATTCCACATTCGACTGCGTGCTGACGGAATTAAATTTTCCATCTTGAACTTTTTTAAGATCTCCTTTGCAAAACCACTTTGAGAAATAAAAATTCCATCATCATTCTGCTTCACTTCAATGCCAAGATAATATGACATTAGACCAATGTCAGTCATCTCAAACTCACGAGCCATTGTCTTCTTGAACTCTTCAAACATCTTAGGATTGTCCCCTGTAAAAATGAGATCATCCACATACAAACAAACAAGTAACATATCTCCATTTTTCACCTTTGCATACAGGGCATATTCATGTGGGCATTTGACAAAACCATTTTCTTGAAAATATTTGTCAATGCGACTGTTCCAGGCTCGTGGTGCTTGCTTAAGACCGTAAAGTGCCTTTTTTAATTTTAGCACTTTATTTTCTTGATCTTTCACAACATATCCAGGTGGTTGCTGGATATAAATTTCCTCTTCCAGATATCCGTTGAGAAATGCGGATTTCACGTCCATTTGATGGATTCTCCATCCGTGTTGAGCAGCTACAGAAATTACCAGTCTGATACTCTCCATTCTGGCAACAGGAGCAAAGACTTCATTGTAATCAATTCCGGGTCGTTGACTGAACCCTTTCGCCACCAATCTTGCTTTATGTCGGACGATTTCACCGTTTGCATCTTTCTTTGCTTTGAACACCCATTTAACTCCAATGGGTTTTTGACCGACCGGAAGTAACGTCAGCTCCCATGTTTTATTTTTCTCGATCGAATAAATCTCCTCTTTCATGGCTTTTCTCCATTTTTCATCTTTCATTGCTTCTTTTGGATCTGTTGGTTCATCATTAACAAAATGACAATAAAGAGTTAATTCATCATCGAGATTTCTTGTTACATCATAGAGATCTTTAATAGGTATGAATTTTTTAGGCTTTCCAGGTGGATGTTCATCTGAACTGTCTTCATTACTCGAGGACGAACTCGAACTGGATGAGCTTGCTGATGTCAAACTGGTTGCTGGTGTTATGGCTGCGACTGTGGTTGGTTCTTCCTGATCATTGTCTTCATCCATGAAAGGATAAAAACTTTAACTGTTTTCTTTTTTACCTGTCCAGTCCCAAACTGCTTCTTCATCAATGGTGACATCTCTACTGATGAAGATTTTCTGAGTCTGAGGATCGAACATTTTGTACCCTTTGGAATGTTCTGAATAGCCCACAAACAAATATTTCTTGCTTTTATCATCTAGCTTCTTGCGTTCTTCATTCGGTACATGAACATGAGCAACACTGCCAAAAACACGCAAATGAGAAATACTGGGTTTTATTCCGCTCCATGCTTCTTGTGGAGTTTGATCCCAAACACTGACAGTTGGCGATCTGTTCAACAGGTAGACAGCACAGTCTACTGCTTCGGCCCATAACTCCTTCGGTAAATTTTTGCTTTTTAACATGCTCCTCACCATGTTGAGCATAGTTCTGTTCTTTCTTTCTACTACGCCATTTTGTTGAGGTGATCTAGGGACTGAAAGGAAATGACGGATTCCATGATCTTCACAAAATTGCTTGAAAGAGATGGACATGTATTCACCACCTCTATCTGATCTGAGTGCTTTAATAAAATGGCCACTTTCTTTCTCCACTTGGACTTTGAATTTTTTAAATGTCTCAAAAACTTCTATTTTTTCCTTCAAAAAATACACCCAAGTTTTTCTACGATAATCATCAATGAAAAGTAGAAAATATTTATTTTTACCCAGGGATTGTGGAGTGATCGGTCCACACACATCTGTGTGAACTAGCTCAAGTGGCGCCTTTGCTCTTGACATGGACTCCTTTGGAAAACTGGTTCTGAATTGTTTTCCAACAAGACATCCTTGATATAGTTGATGGGGCTGGTCAATGTGAGGCAATCCGTTTACCATCAGCTTCTGTCCCAACTGCTTCAGTCCTCCAAAATTGAGATGTTCGTACCGTAAATGCCAAAGCCAGGGGGGACTTTGCACACAAGCTTTCAAACATTTGGCCACGTCCGTCTGAATGTTAATTGTGAACATTCTGTTTTTCGCCATGGGTACTCGTGCAATCAACTCCTTTTTCTCATTCAATAGGAGTAGTTTCCGATCTGCCATATGAACTTCATAATTTTTCTCCAGTAACTGTCCCAAACTCAAAATATTGCTTTTCATGCTAGGAACATAATAAACATTATCAATAAACTGGTGAGCTCCGTTTTTTAGCCGAATAAGAATTGTTCCTTTGCCTGTAATAGGAACCTTGGAGGAATCTCCAAATACAACATTACCGCGAACGGATTCATAGAGCTCCACGAACATCTTCTTGTCACCACACATATGGTTACTTGCCGCATTGTCAAGATACCATATATTATTTTTGCGACTTTCTTCACCTTCGTAGGTAAGTAACACAGTGCCAGTTACTTCCTCATCTTTAATATTATTGGCAGTCTCCTCTACCTCCTTAGGCGGACTCCAACATTCTACCACGTAGTGACCATACTTGGAGCAATTATAACACTGAATATTGGACTTGTCACGTCCTTCATTTGGCCTCCAGTTTCCTCTTCATTGACCGCGTCCTCGGCCTCTTCCTCTGCCTCTGGTGAATTGAGTGCTTCTGTCATTGTTGTTATTGCCGTTTTCATTTCTGCCTTGACTTCTGCCACGTCCTCATCCTCTACCATTTCCTCCTCGACCTCTTCCGCGTCCTCTGCCGGACTGACTACTTTCGCTATTTTTAAACACAGCCTTTGTTGCTAAGACTTATTCTGTGAAATCTTCTCTTCGTTTCTCAAACCGCTCCTCTCGTGCTTGTAGTGACCCTACACCTTCGTCAACTGACATTTCACTGATGTCTCTAGACTCCTCCATATCCACCACTACATAATCAAATTTTGGTAGTAGTGATCGTAGAATTTTTTCAACAATTCTGGACTCTTCAATTTTTTCTCCATACTGCCGCATCTGATTTATGACAGATTTTACTCGGGATGAGTAATCACTAATGGCCTACGTCTCTTTCATCCTCATCATCTCAAATTCTCCTCTCAGCATCTACAAACGAACTTTTTTAACTTTCTCCTCCCCTTGAAGAGAAACTCGTAAAATTTCCCAGGCTTGTTTGGCGGTGGTAGCTTCGGCTACTTTCTCGAACATTAATTCATCCAAACCTTGATGGATGAGAGTAAGCGCCTTTTGATCGCTTTTGCGATTTTCTGCAGAGTATCTTTTTCTGCTTGTGTCAACGCTGCCTCGTTACCTGGGACTACGTAGCCTTTTTCGACAATATCCCAGACATCTTGACATCCGAGTAACGCCTTCATTCGAATACACCAACTTGAATAATTGGTTTTGGTGAGCTGAGGGTATTGATAAGGAAGTTTGAGACCGTCTGACATTTTTTATAGGGTCTATTTGGCGGAAGACTGACTCTCGTAATATGCCTCTGATACCACTTTGTTGACTAAATTATAATTTTATGAGGAATGGATATGTAATTTGGAGAACTAAGAAAAATTGACACAAATGGCACAAAGCACTCTTTTATTCAATTTTTAATTTTTTTCATACAATAACATACTCTCCATATTAAGTATTTCTATATATATATATATATATATATTACTTGTAACATACCAATGACACCATTTAACTAAACTCATACTTTGACATTTTCAACATACAAATAAAAAACAATCCCCATACCAAGACTTTGACAACCCATACATGTCTTTCTTTATTTAATTTTTATTTATTATTTTTTTATATCAAAATTAAGTTTATTAATTTTTTTTAACATCCCTTCCTCCTCTTCTTCTCTCTTCCTTCATATGATCCCACCAAATTGAGGCTCCACCTTTTAATCGATATGCCACCAACCGAACCTTCATATCCTCCGGTATTCTTGCATAATCAAAGAACCTTTTTACTTCCAATAGTCATTCAAGAAATCCCTCAATGTCAAGCTCACCCCCAAATTAAAGTAAGTCAATTTTCAATTTGTAGGCATAATCTCTATCAAAATTCCACCATATCCCCCTCTAACATTCACATTCTCCATATAAGGGTCTTCGCCAACATAATTTCTCATTCCATGACCACGTACATCAACATCATTCACAATATCCCTATTTCTAGCATTCATATGCCAATGGCCAACCATATCAACATCATTATGAATACCTATATTTCTAGCATCCTATTAGGCTCAAAAGCATCCCCATCACTATCACTATTGACATTGTGAATAAAAACGGGATTAGGACGCCTTACTTTATGAACATGAGGGTCCATTTGTTGTTGCAAAAGATTTCACCTAGGGGTGGTGATGGTGGTGGAGTCAGTTGTCGTTGGGGTTAAGGCCGAATAGCCACTTCTTGCTTCTGGTGAGAACCTCCAGCGGGTTGTGGTTGGGGATTTTGGATCTCAAGCTTGAGTTCCTCAATGGAGACATGAGGGTCCATTTGTTGTTGCATAAGATTTCACCTAGGGGTGGTGATGGTGGTGGAGTCGGTTGTCGTTGGGGTTAAGGCCGAATAGCCACTTCTTGCTTCTGGTGAGAACCTCCAGCGGGTTGTGGTTGGGGATTTTGGATCTCAAGCTTGAGTTCCTCAATGGAGAGAGCCAACTCTCTCATACTTGCATTATGCCTTTCATTTTGCTCCATGAGAGTTTATTTAAACCCCTTCATACAAGATTTCATCTCTTCAACCCTCTTGTCATAGGATTCCATAGCTTCTTGTGGTAGACGGGGTTAGACCATTTCGAAGAATAAGTCTCCGGGAAGAAAAATGACTCGGGTCTGATACCAACTGATACGGATTGGTCTCGAAGTGAGGATTTTAATCTTAAATCCACAAAGATGTTTCTTCTCAAGCCTAGCTTGAAGAGGTGAACCCCAAATATAAGAACAAAGCTCTCAACAATGGAGGTTATTTCTTATTCAATTTCATAAAAGTTACTTTCATTACAAATAAGGGGGTTTATATACTTCCCTATAGATTACGTAAAGGTACTAAAATGCCCTCACTAGGGCTTCAAGCAACTAAGGAACGATAGGGATAGAATAAGGATAATTAATACAAAGGGTAATAAGGAAAATAAGCATAGTGGCAAAACAGTAAATAGTTCAGTGGCAAAATAGTAAATCCAGATGTTCTAGCCTTTGTTCGCTTAATTCAACTTGATGAAGAAGGCAACTCCTACAACCCCGCACGTCGTGCCACTTAACCCACATGGCGTGTGGGTCCAGTTCTGATCTTCCACGGTATTTTTCCCTTGCTTCACACGAGCTCCGCACGCCGAGTGACACGGTGTGCGGAAGGTGACACAACGTGTCACTCCGGGTCTGACCCATTTGTCTATGTGGCTCCTCCCACTCCTCCCGTTGGGCCCCTAGACGAGATGTTCTCATCATTACGTTACCAAAAATTTGAAAATGTTGGGTTGATTGTTATTTAACTGTCACATTTGACCTTTCAAAATTTAAGTATGTCTAAGATATTTGATGTGCTATAGTTACAAAAAAAAAAAACACATTAAAATGCTAAAAAACTAAGTCTCCCACACATAAGTTAATTGCAATTTTTTTTTTATTAAAATGCCTAAAATATTTACCGTGTTAGTTACAAACAAATACCAACCAAAAATGTAGCACAGCTTCAGTTTATCTACAAAATTTTATTTGAAATATTTGATTTAAACAGTGAAAAACAAGCTTTTCCAAAATTTCAAGAATATAAAGTTAAAATTGAACTTAATTTGCATTTAAAGTGGAAATTGATATTTATTCAAAAAATGATTATTGTTAGAATATATAAAGGCAGATTCTGTTGTAAAATTGTGTCGAGTTTCGAAAATTATATATCCATTGGAACAAGAAAAAGATCTTTTCTTTGATAAAGGAAATGAGACGACGACATGTGGGACAGGATAACTCTCTTCAATCACAAAACCTCAAACATATTATTATACTGCTCCTTCCACAATTACTAAATATGCATAATAATCATCTTTCTCTCTTTTTAATCTTTATTCATTGAATTCTAATCTATTACTAATTTAGTTGATTATAACAACTTAAAGTCGGTTTGATTCCTCTCTTAACTAATAGTTGTTGTTATTATTGTTATACATTTAATATTACATGTATCTATTTACTGTTGTTGTTACCTATTTTTTATTAACGGATTAATTATTAATATTTGGTAAAATATAAAACATTCATGGTATAAAGTACACTAAAATGTTCGGAAAAACTGAACAAACAGATCCTAAATATTTACTTAACAAAATGGTTAATTATAAAATCAAATTTAATTAAAAAAAAGTGTTAGCTATTTACATTTGTGTTTGAAGTTGGGTGGCAAATAAGCCTGCAAACATAGATCTTTTGGCTCCAGATTTTTGGAGTGATCTTATTAATGATGATATTTGTGAAATAAGTAGCTTTTGAATGGTTTATTTTTAGTCTTACTTTGTTCTGCTTGTTTCGGGTTGTTTGTAACAGTACTTTTTCCTTTTTCAATAAATTTGGGTCTGATTTTTTTTAGGTTTCTGAAAATGCCAATTTAATCGAAATGTTCATAACTTTTCGTGTCGCGGTATCATTTTTAACTCAAAAATTTATATTGGTTGAATAGTCAATGTACTTGAAAAATGAAGATCTTATTTTTAAAAAAAAAAATTAAAAAGATGAATAGTCAGAAAATAGTTTATAATCCTTAGAATATAAATGTAAGTAGTTTAGTTTAGTCTTTACATATGCTTTTGAATGAGAAAAATAGGTAATTGATGATGTTATAAATGAATGTAGAAAAATAATACCTTTTCCAAAGTGTTGGTTTTACTTACTTTTCTTGTCTTGGAGAAAACCCTATCTAAATTCTTTACTTTGTTTTAGGAACACAAAAAAAAAAAAGTCATTATATATTTCATAACCTTAATTTTTCATTCTTCACATTCATTATTTGTTTGACATATAGAGCATTTGAAGATGGGTGTTATTGGAGTTATTGCAAAGCGATTAGATGCCTTTGTGGGGTGGGTACATTTTTTTTTAATTTTAAATATTTGACTTCCATCTCTTTCATATATATTCAATCCATTAATTTGCTGATGAAATCTTATGTTTTTGTGTTAACAAACAGCCCTGGAGTTATGCTTCTATTCCCCTTGTAAGTCCTTGCTTTAATTAAGATATCTATAATTTCATCCCTAAAATTTTAACTTCAGATATATTTGTGGAATTTTAGAGCAATTTTAGATCTAAATAAATGACACACTTGAATATATTTGAGTCCAGCTAACATAACCTATGAAACATAACTTTTACCTATAGGTTAAGTGATGTTAGGGAGGGGCGGTTTCGCCCCTTTCTACTAGGGCTTTAAATAAAATGTTCAGATAAAAGCTGGATCGTGCTTAGCTCCATTTATAAACGAGTTGAGTTTGAGTACAGTGAAACTCGTTCAAAAGCTTACGAGTATGTTCGGTTATAGGTTCAGGAACAAGCTCATGGATAAGTTTGGTTTAACTATTTGTATAATAATAATATTTCTGTAAATGGGAGAAATGCAAAACAACCTATAGTATAACTTTAGTTTTATCTTTTGTGTTAAAGAAATTTCAAATGAACATAAATAACGATTAGTTCATGAACAAACGTTGACCAGCTTATGATGTTGAGCTCGAGTCCATCAATTCTTTGTAGGTTGGATTACAGCCTTATTTTTCCTTCTCCAAAATTGATAGTATTAAATTTGTTTATTTCATGTGACAGGTACGCGTCGCTGCGAGCCATCGAAAGCCCATCGGTGCATGATGATCAACAATGGCTAACTTACTGGATACTATATTCCTTCATTTCCCTATTCGAATTATCTACTTGGAAGATCCTTGTTTGGTAACTAATAATTATATACTATATTTTAATCATTCATCTAAATATATAGGATTATTTATAAACCTACGTACACTACAGGCTGCCATTTTGGCCATACATAAAGCTGTTATTTTGCATGTGGCTGGTGTTGCCTGTATTCAACGGAGCAGCTTATATCTACGAGAACTTTATTAGGAAATATGTCAAAATCGTCGGCCGAGTGAACGGAAACTACTCCGATAATCAAAGAAAAGTTCTGGAGATGATAAGCCTTGATGCTAGGAAATCTGTTGCCCACTATATTGACCAATATGGTTGGGATGCTTTTCAAAGAATTATCACTGCTGTAAGCTCAATATATTATATACTCTTTTATATATCTCTATTAATTTACAATTCTTTATTCTAACTCATTTTTTTCTTCATTTTTTAGGCTGAGAAGGAAGCCAAGAGGCACTAATCAAATGATATAGGGATTTTTTTCTTAATATAATATGTCTGTATATTTGGTTTTATTAATCTTTGTACAGACTGAGATTCAAATAAATAAATATGTAAAAGTACCATTGGTACTTCAATCTATTGATATTTATTTGAATAAAATCTGAAATTTTAGTATGTATAATACTATATTAAGCTCGAAAATAATTATTTCAGAGTACGTTAACATTTAAATTATTTTCTAATAAAATAGTATGCATTTCATTTTTCATTAGCCGGTTAGTTTCACCATAATGTAAAGAGAAATTCTACTGTACAAATTAATTTGTATCGAATAATAATGGTTTGTCAATTCAAATAAACACTAACCGAGTTCAATTCAAGGAAAATATATATATTAGAAGTGTCTACTTTTAGAAGGAATTCAATTCAATTCATTTCCTTTTTCCCCTTTTTCCCCTCAACTCTTGTGTTGATTATGAAAATTTTATGCTAAAATTCCAACCTATATCTTTTCTTTTTCCTTCTTTTTTTAACAAGGGTATTAATGAAAATTTATGAATGAAATCATTAATTATTAATTGAATTATATCCATCAAACAAAGTAAAAGAATTAATAATTAATTTGAATTCTACCAAGAAATCAATTCTTTTCTTACATGAAACTTGTTCCAAACAAACAAGGATTTAAACTTTGTTGAATTAAAATTTGATTTCAACCACGGGTTAGCTACATCATTTAGATATAATTAAGCACCTGTAAAAGCAATAACACTAAAACTTGTAAAACATTGTTGGTTTCTTCTGAGAATCTAAAGCATTATCTGGAAAAAGGAAAGAAGAATGGATAGGATGAGCTTGAGCCTGAGCCTGGAATTATCTTCAACTATATTCCAACCGAGTTTCAGGATGTGCTTATCTCCTGCACTTAGTTTCACAGGACCCGATTTCGATGTGCCCTACAGCCTGCATCAATTCCTTCCTCCCAATTGAAATCGGCTTCATATTCGTTGCCACAGTTATTGTTTCTTGGTAGCTCTATTACATTGCTTAACCTTTCCTGGATCAAGTTAGGCATCTTGGTAGGCCTCAACATATCACCGCTTATGGCTGCAGCAGGCCTCTTCTTGATTCTCTGGCAGTTATCAACAACATCAACACCAAACTTCATTCTGTCTCCAAGGTTGATTCTGTTCCCGTGACTCGTGATCATGGAAGAGTTAGAATTCCTTCCATGACTGAAAGGATAGGTTGGAGGCTGGACAAACAATGTTGAGCCTAGTGAACTCCCCATCTGCGGGTCTTGAAATGCACAACTGTGAGGATGTGAAAGTACATATGGACGGTTAGGAGTAGTCAGAAAATCAGTTCCTGTTGTAGCATAGGGATGATATTTTCCACCCACATCGACAAGACCATAAGGCATTGATGCTGCTTTGGCTTGTATTTTCGCATCTACTAGCCACGGTGGCAGGTTGTCCGATGTGCTTGGGAAAGATGCTGAAGAGACATGTTCACTACATTCTGGGTGCAAAAAGGGAACGTCAATAGGTAACCTCCTTCCACTTACCAGATTCTGCTGGAAATTTGGAATGAAGGATTCCTGCAAGTTGGCTTCTCTGTGTAACTTCCCGAATGGAGTGCACACAGAAAGAGGCGATTGATAACCAGCATAAGCATTTCTGTCCATAGCAAGTCCGTTTTTCTGCAATGCAGTATTAGTTTTCCAATCCAAATATGGTTGAGATGATCTAGGTCCCTGAACTTTCATATGGAAATTGTTCAGCAAGGCTTGATTTCTTTCAATTTCCATTGAAGGAGGTAACATATCCATTGATCTTTCTAGTGCTCCACAAACAATTCTATCGTGCTGAATAGGTAAATTCGGTAAGGCATGATGCAAAGCAGTAGTTATAGGACAATGCCCCTGCATGATTGCCTTGCCAATCCAAAATTTCCCACCCTCAAAACCTTGCGCCTCCGCAACACTTGTACCAACCGCTACATCTTTACCCATCAATCTCATCGTGGGTGCTGCAGTTTTCAGCGAGATATTATCTAAACTTTCATTTAGATGAGTCATATGAACTCCTTCACAGTTCGGAATTTGATCATACTGCCTACACTGATTGAAAGAGATGCCCATCAAATTCGAGTTTGAATCCAATGGATAGGAACTGGGATTGCTTCCTCCCTCGGAATTTAGCAAATGGGAATCCAGTATTCCAGCATCTGAGAACTCATTAACACCAAATCTTGCTGGTAAGTGCATATTATGGTTCTTATGCATGCTGTGCAAATTTAATTTGCTTTTTGGAACATCTTGCCAGGTGGGATGTCTTTCGTGGACAAACTCCGCCAAACTTCTAGGAGAAAAAGAATTACATGAACTTTTCATAGTTGAATTTTTATGTTGGTCGAAATCAACTCTACCACCTGAACTCAACCGGACTAATTCACCCTGTGAATTGAGAGGCAACCCATAAAATTCCCCATCTATGCACCTTTCACTTAAACCACCAACTCCTTGCTTCAACTCTGGAGCCACCATTGGAGATGCATGACAATAAGGTTGGTATGAAAATTTCTGTTCACCAATACCCTTGATGGAATTATGAGTCATAAATGAAGACTTCCCCTTTGCACTTCCAATAAAATCAGAAGCTGATGATGGCTGAGTAGATAACCTTGTACTTGCCGATGCACCCCCTGCGGCAAATCCACATGTCTGATTTTCAAAATAATTAGAGGACTTCCCTCTAGAATTGGAAGCCATGGATATCTTAGCACATACTTGAGAATGCAAACTAGGACAGGCTTCATGTACTGTGGGAATAAGTCTCGAAATGCCAGTATCTATGGGATTATTTGGCGCATTATGACATCCTTGAGCAAAGATAGCCAAGTTGTTTTCGTAAATTGTACCTCGATTTGGGGACGATTTGTCTGAAACCAGCTGCTGATTTTCTTGATGCAGCCTCAGAAAATCCAGCATGGCAATAGGATTCTGAGAAGCTGGTAACTGTTTGTTATTAGTCTGCAACTCAGTTCCATTTCTGGAGCTTAGATAGGCGTCAACACTTTCATACATGGCTGCAGCCACTGTTTCTTTATCACTTTCTTCAGAGCTGTCCTGCTCCGCCTGAGAAGCAAGGCGATTTAAATATTTGCTAAAAACAAGTTTCTCTGATGAGTTACAGTTTTTCGCCCTTTGATCAGGTATGTCATCATTAACTGAGAATCTGACCTGTTTGTCGAAATGTTGAAGTTCACAACACATCGTTTGACTACTACCTGGCATATTAAAAGTATCTGAATCCTTTGGAGGAATGCGTTTTCTCTTGTCCTTGAGAATACCACGAACAGGAGCAACTGATTTCTGTTGCTTCACACTACGTTTTGATTCTTTAACTCCAAGCTGCTTTTTAGTACAGCGTTTTAGTCTTGATTTATTTCTGTGGATAGAAAAGCCATCGCTGTTGTTTCCAACAATCCCTTTATTGCAAAATGGAGCATTCACATGCATTGGAGTTGATGGCTTAAACTTGCAAACATTACCCTGAAAAAGCAATTGATGATTTAAGCTTATGAGCATTACCACTAAACAAGCAAGTCATTAGATCATCAGAATAGATTCCCACATATTCTAAGTTAACATTGCTTCTTTCTTTCCTTTTCCTTTTTCCCCTTTTTCTGTTAAAAAAACATCATTGTTAAGCACCTTATTGTATGACGACACAAGCAAATGCTGTAAAAAAAAGGTATTGTTGTAGAAAAGCAAGGATCATCAATCTAATTAATTTTTCCCAAATAGAATCAGTTTATTTTTTAATAATTCATTTTGAAGAAATGCCATGCGTTTTTATAATGAAAGCACTGCACAGTGACATCTTATAATGATCACCAGAAATAATGAGGTAAGAGAATATGATTTCAAGTTACTTGAAGATTTCTTCTTTTCCGGCCATGTATGGGCAGTATAATACATCAAGCTTAACTTATAGCAGACAAGTTCAATTCTAACTCAGAGAGAATGCTGCAGTAGCATATGATCAAAGTAAATAGGAGTTACCGATATGGAGTAATTTAGTTTCTATTTTTCCTTTTTCTTCTTTGTTTATATATCTATATACCTCAAATAGAAAATGAAGATCATCCATGGTTCGTACTTCATATTGTGTATGTTTCATCTCATAATATATTGAAAAGTAATGCTCGACCTTGAAATTTAGGAGTCTCAAAATACTACGCAACAGTATCATATAGTCATTATTAAGTTTGCCTTTGTGTTGAAACTGGGATTTCAAAAAAAAATAAAAAATAACAATAATGATAAAAAAGAGCAAGGAGAACAAGCTTAGTTGAAAAATTATGGGTGCCCTAAAATATACATGGATAATAATAGGTAAATGTTGTAGTGCATAGAAAAATATGAAAAGCATCAGATTGAACTATGTTTCAGAAAATTCATCGATCAATGCCACTCTCTAAATAAATTTACTGGCAAACAACTTTGGTATATTAAATATTTTGCTATGTTTTTTTTTGTTCGTGCATAACCTTGTTTAATTCTTTTGTTTATATATTATGCTTCTAATTAAAAGACTGCTACTAAAAAGATATTTGAACATGGCAACAAACCATGTTAACGTGATCAGCGGCAGGTTTCTATATTAGAACGTATTCACATAACGCCGTAGAAGATATGGGATGTTTGGGTTCCATTGCTTTCTTTATTCTTTTAATGTCTACAACGTTTATTAAGTTAATTTTTTCCCTGATGTTTTCTAAATTATACACACCATTTCAATGACACACTTTCAAAGTCTTCACTGAAAATTAAGGCATGATATAATAAATACAATTTTATGTAAATAATAAATGTAGTTCATATAATCAAGAAGCCTGCAAAACATATATGATTAATTATGTCATAGAACTATAAATAATATATCATAATTACGAAAATATTATATCATAAGTGCAAAATAAAATTCCCAGACATACATTTACAGCAATTTCACTGTGCTTTTGAAACTAAAATGAAAAACCTGAGCATAAACGTCTGTTCATGAAGTGGAATGCACACTCAAGCTCTGATAATACATACTTAAGCAATTACTCATATTATCTCCTGAAAATAAGAGACCACAACCGGATTTTCATGTCATCCTAGCCAATTCATACAATAACATTATGATTTTACTTCAATACGATCTTCGATCACTGTTATACGCTGTCCAGATGACTTTCAAGGGACATAATCAGAAGCTCTAATTTAATCAAGTTATGGCATTCTAGCTACATACTTCGGTGTTCTTATACAGCATATCTAATACAAAAATCCTAGGCTCCCGTATTTTGCAACATTTTGCTTGACAATCTAATAAAATTCATCATAAAATATGTAAGCCAACCACAACTGGAATTATTTATATCAAGATAATTTATCAACTCCCAAGAAGAATATTCGCTGAATAATCACCTCTTCTATTAGAATCAGCTGAAACAGCGGCACATGCAAGACTAGAAATGAAAGGAATAGAAACATATAGGCATACAAGACTAGAAATTAGCTGAAACAGCGATATAATTAAGGTATCTGAGATGTCTTCATCGTTATAAAAAAATTCACCTATATGTAATTACTAAGTAACTTCACTTTACCTATGTAAATATCAACAGTATATATATGCAGCAAGAAACTGCATGCAACTAATATGAGATCTCTTCCTTATTTAGAAAATGTTCACAAGAAATAATGAACCAAAACGTATATGTAGGAATTAGGCATGGTAAACTTAAAAGCATGATGGAATAAAATTAAGCAACATCAATAAAATATAGTTCGTAATTGCTGGTTGAAAGAACATAATAAATTATGGGTTCAGAATCCAATTATATGAAACCCAACTTCTCATTTTCTTATTTACCCTTTCTATAACTATCTCCCCACATAGTACTGATATCAAATAGCTTCAAGTAGTCTTACATGGTAGACTGGTAACTCTGATTCCCCAACTAAATATATACAGTCTTCAACCAGCTTTTTCAGCAGTGTTTTGGAGCAGAAAGTGAAATGAAAATTTGGAAAACGAATCTAAATCGTACTGTAATTAATCTTCATACTTTTAATCACATGAGAAACAACTGAAAAGCATCGAGTAGCCTACAGTATAGATACAGTCAACAACTGTTGTTTCTTTTCCTTGAAATGGATAGCAAGGGTTTGTTCAAAATGTGCACATAAAATCACAAAAGATGTGAAAGTAATTAACGACGAGATTTTATGATAGATATCATATCACATACCTTATTATTTGATATTAACCCCTTGGAATTGTTCTTCTTTTTCGTTTTCTTCTTCTTTATTTTGTTTTTCTTCCGCTCCATTTTCAACTTGGTAGCAATCAATGTCTTCTTTAACTTATTCTTGATCTTCTTCTTTTTATGTACTTCTTCTTCTTCTTCTTCCTCGCCATCATCGTCATCAACCTTGTCAATTTGTGGGGAAACAGCAAAGATCTCAACAATGGATCTTTTCTTGGGAGATTTGGATTTGGATTTTGATTTTTGCATCCTAATTTCCCTCCGTTCCTCTCTTTCAGCATGAGCAAGACAAGCCTCGACATGATTGTTGGCTATTTTAACAGTCGCCGCCATAAAACTCCCACAAACCGGACACACAATCTCCAAATTCTCCTCCAGCTGTTTAGCCTCATTTCCTGAAATTCCGACGAGAAGTCGTCCTCCTTGCTCTTTAATTTTGTCAAGCTCATGAGACCACCAGCGGAATTTGGTGAAGGTGATAGGAGGAAGAAGAGCTTGTACTTGTTGAACTTCATTCGCGCCACCACCACCAGCGGTAAACGGCCAGCATTTAGTCACATCCACCGCCCTCATCTTTGCGGTGTACTCGCTGCACACATAATACCAAACAAAAAAACACCAAATCTGAAAAGCAATTAATTTCCTACTATATAACGTTATTCTTCCTGAAAAAAGAAATAAGAAAGAATAAACTTACCGAATAGAGAATCCATTAGTTGCAACAGTCATTTTCTTGCTCCTGAGCTAAGAAATTAGTGTTTGGGAAGAGGTTGAATTGTTGACATGGCCGGAAAACAAAGAGAAAAAGAAGAAGAGGTGAAGAAAGGAAAGAGAAAAAGATGTCAGATTATATTATTCATTTTTCCCGGTGTCGAGAGGGAGAGAGAGTGGGGTAATGTTATGTGATGATAGCTCACCCTTTTCTCCCCGAATTTATGACTGACAGCGACTTATGAGACCGCAACACAACACTAAAGTGATCTCATCTTTTTCATATACATCAATTTTAGTAGATTATAGGTAAAAGTAAAAAAAAAAGTATATATACATTTTTCACCGATTTACAGATATGAAGCTAACCATATAATCTAAAGACACTAATAAACTCAATGTCAATGGTAATTTACCCTAGGAAAAGCAACTCGATTCCCTATATTTATATGAATTTGTTTATGATTTGAATTATTTATTGGCATCAAAGCTAACAATCTCATATTCGGAATCGATAATGCGTAAAAATAATCTTACACACTAAATCCGACTAACTATGCATGTGATTATATGTTTGACATTGAAAACATGAAAAACGTGTCTGTAATCGTAAAAAAAAAACACTAGTTTTTGCGATTTGGATATTTTGTTTCAAAATTTTATGAGTTTTGAGGATATGTGACTCACGATGAAAGGTTATCTTTTAACTAATTATAGAGAGTATGGACCAAAAAAGGTTACATAGCGATTAATAGCCTCCTCGTCGTTCTTTCAATTTGACTTAACCTATTTTCTATTACATCGTATGGATAAATGAACTAGACTAATGTGATCGAAGACCCCAAAAATCTCCCACTAGAAAAGGTTTTAGAGGCAAGAGAGGTGGGAATGTGACGTGTGGTTGACACACCTCGCTGCCAGGCGTAAGGCACCAAACTACTAGTCTGACGTGCCATGCCATGTGTCATGCACCGATTGGTGACTGCGCAATGCGTTAGCCGATGCGTCCCAACCAGAGTGTGACATGTATCGAGCATGGTTAACGTGGGAGAACGTAAGGCCTCTAAACGGCAGCTTTCGGTATTCAAATTTTTTCAATCCTTGTTTTTGTAATTTTACTGTATTTTTTATGTATTTTATTCAATTTTTGGGTGCACATCATATTTATTTGTGATTTTCTAAATATTTTAAAATACTATGAACTTTGGATCTATTTTGAATTGATTTGATAAATTTTTTTATTTCAATGTTTTTATTCGTTATGACAATCACGGGTATGATTTGAACTCATATTATTACTTGTTTTCCTCATCAGTTGGCTAAGTTGCATAACCTAAGAAAGGAATAAGGAATCACAAAATGAATCGTTATGTTAGATGAGATAATGTCAAAGATATTTAACCTACAGAAGCTTATGCAAGACTGCATCTCCATCGGTTGTCTAGCTTATGGGCACGATCACACACTTCTCTGTGACAAGTCGAATCAGCACCAAAGTTAAAGCATTTGCCAACTGAATGTTGGATTGCAAGTGATAAACGTTATGGATAAGCCATAATCATGTTTATGAAACAGTTGAGCAACTTACGTGTTATAGCTCCAGTTGGCCATTTTGGCATGTAAGGTTTGAGAAACTTCTTTCTGCCCCTTTTGTACAAAAGAGAGTTTGCAATGTCCCAACCAAAATAATTTGGAAGATCAATAATACAATCTAGGTTAGCATCAAAACTGTTGATTATTTGATAATCATTTGTAAGTGAATTTTAATAGTTAGTTCCACTGGTTTGGATTTTGTTTTAAAAAAAATTAGTTTGTTTGTATAGTTATCTTTACTATTGTATTTTTGTTGAATTTTTTTTTAACAGTTGAGGATAAAGTAACAGACAAAAAAAAATTATGTAGTTTACTCTATTTGCTAACATAAATACGTGGTTTAAGAGTATACAAATAAAAATATATTGTATATTTAATTAACAAAATAAAGTATTTTAAATTACATTATTCAGTTGTGGTGATGTGTATAAATGACAACCAATTGTATTTTTTCTTTTAAAAAATTACATTTACACATCAACAAAATATAACCCTCCAAAAACAAAGTCAGCACGAATCGAAACCATAAATCATACATTTTTTACTAATTTGATAGATTATGAACTAAATTAATTGTGTTATGTTTATTTTACACAGCTGCAATTCGATTTGAGAGGGTTGTATTTTGTCAATAGGTAAATAAATTTTTTTTTTAAAACAAAAATGTCTTTGGTTGTCATCAAAGCCTAATGTTGTAATTTAAAATTTCATAAACTTGTATTTGTTAACTTTTAAATTGCGTGCTTGTGTTTACAAATAAAGCAAACCACAAGCATTTTCTTATACTTTTCCCCTTAAGGATACGTAGGCCCTCTTTCGTAAAGAGCTTTTTGGAAGTAAAATTAGAGGTTTGAGCCACTTTAGAGATTTTGACTAGTCAAACATCTAATAGTTGTGTTTGGTGAAGAAATGTTTGAAATAGCTTATTGGATCCAAAAAGCTAATTTTGAAAATGCTAATTTTATGAGCTTTTTCAATTAGCTTATTGCTCAATCTCTTTTGAAAGATATTTTTAGGGCAAATTACAAATTTAGGCCAACTGAAAGGGTCTATTAACATATCTAACTCACTTTGCTTCCATATCACCAAATTAGACACTTTCATCCATTTTGGACAAAATTACCCTTAGTTCTATTCGATCCATCTTCTTCTTCTTCTTCTTCTTCTTCTTCTTCTCCTTCTTCTTCATTTCAACTTCTGCTTGGTTCATCTTCTTCAGTTTCAGTTCATTTCAACTTCATTATATGTTTCATTTTCGTCCCTATATATATATTCATCTCTTATGTTCTTCATTCTGAGGGTGCATTTTCATATCGTTCGTTCGATATATTCATCGTTGTGTTTCATCTCTGCGTTTCATTTGTTCGATATGGCCAGAAAAAGGAAGGCAACCGGAAATGAGGCAGAAGTACGAACTAAACATAAGGTAAGTGGTCCGACCTTCATCTTCTTTGTTAAATTTCGCCATAGGAAGCCGGAATGCGCTCGAATGCGACATTAATGGAAACTTAAAAAATCACAGTTATTGTCCCATTTACGTATATGTAATCCTTAGCGCATTCTGGTGAAATGCGCTTAGATGCGACAAGGTAGTTTGGTGTTGAATGCGCTTGGATACGACAAGGTTTTATATGTAATTAATCTTGTCGCATTTGGATTGAATGCGCTCAACTGTGACACCAGTTATACTTATAATTTGTCGCATTTGTGTTGAATGCGCTCAATTGCGACATGCTTTAATAGTTAAATTTAATATTTGTGTATGTGTGTTGATTGTGTTATCTTATAGAATGATAAAAGGGAAGCAAAAAAAACAAAATGAGTTCCAATTACAAATATCATGAGATGTTTAATTCAGACGCATAAATAACTGTTCGATTTAATTTGGATTTTAGGGTGATGATCAAAAAATACTTGAGTGATAAGCAGATAGACATGTACAGGAAAACATGTTTTGGACAGTACTTGGATATGGTGATTGCTAGTTTTGGACATCATTCAGATAACAAATGTATATTCAAGTAATATGTATGAAAAATGAAGAAATGATACTTACATGAACTTGAATGTTGTATGGATATATGCTTAGGGAAAGAGGAGATTGTTGGATATTAGGTTATATAGAACTAAGGGTAATTTTGTCCAAAATGGATGAAAGTGTCTAATTTGATGAGATGGAAGCAAAGTGGGTTAGATATGTTAATAGACCCCTTCAGTTGGTCTAGATTTATAATTTGCCCATATTTTTACCCCTAATTACTACCCTTTAACCTCAAATAAAGGTTTTACCATGTCATTATTTATCATTTTACACTGAACAGCTATTAACAATTAGCTAAGTTTTACCAAACAAGTTTACATAATCAGTTAGTCAAACCATCTAATAAAAAAGTAATAAGCTAACCTCTATTTCACAAGCATGGCCTCAATATGGTTTAGTATTTTTGGTAATTTAGTATTTATAATTATTTATTACTGAAACTTTAATGTTATTCATGGATGAAATGCAACTAGCTCGCCAACTAACAGTTTATGTTTGAGCTTTAATTAGTTTTTAATAATAAACTTATTATAGAATAAGTCAATGTAATAAATGTATAGCATACTTCTTGACTATAGGTTCCTTCAAGATAACTATAGGTGGCTAGTAGAGCTCTTGTGTTTCTTTGATTTAAGGAGCAATTTTAGGAATGTCTCGTGTGTGTGTGTGTGTATGTGTCTGTGGTCTTAAGTAAAATATATTCATCTAGTCTCTTAATCTACATTGTATCTCATGGATTTCTCTCTATTTTCATAATTTTACATGATATTAGAACCTAATTTGGTTTTGTTCTTTTGTTTATAAGTTAAGTTTCCTAGTTCTATGTGAGGAAGTTGTCTCTATTTGGTCTTCCTTAGGGAGCATATTTGTTTTGGGTATTTTAATTATGATCACAGGGTTATACTTTCCCATTTAGGACGAGGATTTTTATCCTGATGTCTTCGCATCTTCTACCTTATACCTGTTCAATTTGTTCTTTTGGATTGTATCCCCTAGATTATATTTTATATTCTGAAGTATCTTGAGTTAAAGTCCTTAAAACTACGTTATTTGTATTTGTAGTAAGCTAATCATGATTAAGGGGAGTATTACGACGAAAAAATGAGTAACCTGTTTTAGAGATTGTCCATCTATGAACAATGTTTTGTCACCTCCACATTGGCCCATCTCCACCATTTAGCAGAAAAAAAAAGCATAAAGTTGAATTTTTTTTTTTTAATACATCGATTTTGTGTGAAAGCTTTTTCTAGACTTATTGTTTTTTTTTTATTATTTTATGGTTTATTTTATTTTTTATCGGTCTATTTTTTATTATATGAATAATGAATATTTAATTTTGTTATTTTTATGGTCGTTTTTAATGTATTTCATATTTTCATAATTAAAATTTTAAAATAAATTAAATAGATCAATAAAATTATTAATATTATTTAATAACATAATATTTATAAATGTTATTAATAGAATTTTTTATAAAATTGATATAATGTGGGATCCATAGTTATAAGATGATTTGATTGGAAGTGTTTTATAAATGGAGAGTGTTTTTTAGATGATTTGATAACCCTCGAGCAACATGGTCTTAAACCTCAAATTGGAAGTGCTTGTCTCCCTCTTCTTTACCATTTTTTTGAAAAGTGAATACAGAAGGTATCTTCTTCTTCTTCTTTGAAAATCTCCTCTATCTAACTAGTAAGATGGAAATGAAAGTTGCTGTAAAAAGACCCCGAGTTAAAATGCGGTCTCAAACTCAACCCAAAGATAAAGGAGACAATAGTTGAGAAGGAAGAAGAAATCGCAACCTTAGAGATAGAACGACCCAAGAAAATTCTGAAGAGCTCCTCCAAGGTAAGAAACGAGCCTTGCCCGTTTACAAAAATGCTTTTGTTCGTAGGAAACTATGAGTCTTTTGTGAAAAATAAAGTGATCAATTTGAACACTGAGACTATAAGTAAGGCTTTAAACATTATTCCTAATCACGTACGTACGGGCTAGAGATATCTAAGCGATGAATATGATGTGGAGAAGTACATTTGAATTTTGTTCAAAATTACTATGAATCGTCAAATCTCTACCAAGTTTGACTCTATTAAGGATCATTCACCATCTCTTGTCCCCATGTTAAATAGCATTGACATTTTGTTTCTATGGTGCATCACAAATCAAAAGAAGATAAATCTTCCCTTCATTATGTTTGAGTTCATGACTCACTTAAAGGCTCAATTTCCGTTTAGCATGATGATAACCCAAGTATTAATTCAAGCATGGATAGACTCCCCTAGAAAAGGAGAAAGGAGTTAAAGCATGAAAGTTGCATTGCATTCCCACCTCTCTTGTCGGGTCTAAAAGGTTGAGAAAGTTATGTGATATAGCAGACTATATATGCTAGTGAGTCTGACACATCACCATCCATGATAGTCACCTACCACTTTGAGGAACAAGAAGACAATCACTCTGAGATCACAAATATGCAACATGATTTATTTCCATCCGAAAATGAGAATTTCTTTAAGGAAAACATGAAAACATCTTATCTCAAGACTGCCTACTAGGTTACAATCAAATCAAATGAATCCACTTTCTCTCCTCTATTGAGTCCATCATCCTATACTCAGTTCAGTCTCAAGGTATATATTCAACTACCATCCTCATTCATTGACTCCACTCCATGATCAACATCCACATTAATTCCACCACTCCTCACAAACAAGATGAAATTGGAGTAATGTGCTATCTAAAAAGCTAAAACTATGGCCTTCTCTCTCAGGCAATATGAAACACCGAGATGGGAGTTCAAGCTCCACTAGTATCATAGACTTGTAGAGACCTTTCAATTTTGCACTCTAAATGCCACCATCTTGAAATAAAAAGAAGAGAGATCACCACTCTTGACAATACAATCACATTCATATCTCACTTTCAAGAAGACATTGATGAAAAAATGCACATCATTAATCACAAAGTGGATAAACTATCCAAAGAAGTGCACACTCACCTCTCAATAAGAAATGCAAAAGTTCATGCCTTCTCCTAATCCTTAGGCATATGATAGCCTGCTGAATTTGTTTTTAGTACAATCATTAACTTTTTTCCTGTTGCTTGCTGTAGAACAAAGGAGGATTAATGTCTATTTTCATTGTTTTTGTTAATGAGGAAATAGGACCTAATGCTCTAAAAATAGTGCAATGCAGGTATCTCAATCTGTTTCCCATTAAGGGATTAAGAGTTCATTATCTATCTAATGACAAATCTTAATTTTATAAGAATATTTGATAATTCCCAAAAAGGGTGGGAAGCTTTATGATTGTTGATTATAAGAATATTAATATGTTGGATGATTGATTGCTTGTTGATTACTGATTATAAGTATGTTAATCTGTTATTATGATAATATGTTACCTCTAACTGAGAATATTATTTCTGGAGATTGATACTTTTGGTCAGCATGACACCGCTTATTGCTTTTGAATTATGCTATTGTGCCGTGTCCATGCTTGTTGCTGCAAATATTAGATTTTGAAGATCATCAAATGAGGGGAGAATGTTGACAAAAGAGAATTTAATGTTTTATATATACATAGCTTATATTCCTGTAATTAGAACTAAACCTAAAGCCATGCATAATTGCATATAGGATGTAGCTTTCTTATTAAATCCATATTTGATAAAAATAATAAAAAAAATAATGAAGTAGTCCATGCCCTTATAAAAGTTTCTTCTATACTTGAATAAGCCTAGAAAATACCTTTTATATCAGCATCCTTCAATAAAAAAAAAAAATAAAAAATCTCATAAAAAATGAAAGATATATATGCCGCGTAAGCCTATGTCATCCTCTGTATACTACGACAAAATGTGCCTATGGAGGTATTTTTTTCATGTGTACCGCCCCTACAAACTCTAGGAGCGATTTTGTAGATGGCCCCAAATCCGTCTTCGAAAGGGTGCGAAGCTATAGATTAGCGATAAAAATAATCTCCGACGGAGATAGATTTTTTTTATCGAGGGACTTATAGGGGCGGTTTAAACCACCTCTACACCTTGTTTCAAAATGTCTATTTTTTTACTGTAAGGGCGGTTTTAACCGCCTCTATTTATGCTTTATTTATTATTATTATTATTATTTACAATTTTTATATTCCAATTGGTATCTAATTTTTTTTAATTGAAAAATAGGAGGTCGACCCAAAAGAGCCAAAGTATCCTAACTAGGTTAGCACACTTCGAATCAGATGGAGCCGAACCTAAAATATTATTAAAAGAGGAGATTAGTACGAGCAAAACAAGTAATAAAAGACAAACAAAAAAAGAAATAAAATACAAATAAACAAGCAGAATCGAAACTGAGGTAGTCCTGTCGAGTCATCATGACACAAGATGAGAGCGGAAGGAAGGTGAGGATCCATGAAAGCAACGAAGAAGCAGTTCGACCATGATTAGCTAAGGAATCCGCCACCTTATTTCCTTCTCTAAATATATGCGAAACAAAAATTATCATTTGGAATACAAGGGAAAGGCAAAACATTCACTCTTGTTGAAAACACTAAGGAACTGTCTTGGATCTTGATTTTAACAGATTAACTACATAGCTTGAACCTGATTCAATCCAAAGCTTCTTCTAGTCTTTATGATTAATTTTAAATAAAAAAACTCATAAAAAAGAGCATATAATATCAAAATCTTTAAATTTTGATACATTATAATTCAATACACGATTCTAAAATTCAAAAAAGAAACTAAAAACTTAATGGAACATATCATTTCAATATATATTAGGTCAAAGATTTAAAAAAAAAAAAAAAAAAACCTTTTATATTAGCTTCCGAGAGATCTCATCCAAACTAGCTTGATGCTCTATATTATAAAATAAGCTAAAATACAAAAGTAAAAGATAAGAGAAAGATGTAAATATATGGACTATATTATAACGGTAAACATGCGTTATAAATATCTTGATGAACATGCTATATTGAAGTAATTATGACAAAATAAATAAATATTAAATTGAATTTATACACTTTTGGTAGTGGTGAATACAGGATTGGTTGGTTGGTGGGTTCATTTTACACATGCGTGTGTGAAAAAAAATTGTTCATTCGAATTTGTTCAAAAAAAATCGTATATATACGTATTATAATTTGAGTGGTCAAGAACCAATTTTTAAATACCAATATAAAACTTTTCAAAAATTAAACTACATTATGTTTAAGATTCTTAACATGTAAAAAATTGTGTCTAATAGACAAAATCAGATTTTTTATTTTTTGGTAGATATAGACAAAATCAGATTTAGAGATGGCCTAATATGCTAAAAAAGAAATTTGGATTTAAGAATTGCCTAATAAGCAAAAAAAAAAAAAATAGAATTTTTGATTAAGAAAATTACACAGAAATTCATCTTTTGAAAACTATTTACAACTATGTCAAGTTATAATTTTTTATTATGTCAAATTAGTAAAATCAGTACTTTTAATATATTTTAAGGATTAGAATTTGTAAATTAAAAGTCCAGAATATATTTTCTAGGGTTTATGATTTATGAATTGGTGTCTAGAATTTTTAAATTATGGTATAAAATCATAATATATAAAGAATAATGACATATCAAGAATTAAGTTTGGTGATATGACTTGGTTGTAATTTTGTACTTAATTATGATATTCATGTATTTGACCCTTTTTTATTTGCCTAACAAGACTTGGGCCAATTTTGGGGTGCTAATTCAACACCCCATCAAAAAAATAAAAAATAAAGACAGGAATCGGAACTACCACAACCTCAAATTTTATGGAAATAGGATACGAAACTACCCCCTGATCATGGTGGTTTCGGCAGCCGGACGGGGTCAAGCCCCCCTGACCCTCCTTGTATCAGCCCCTGACTCTTGGTCATAAAATGAGAAACAAATGGTGATGATTTAATATGTTATATTGGAAAGTATTTATTACTAAAGGATAAAAAGTTGAAATTCAAATAAAGTCTTATGGAATCAAAGGCAATGTAGTTAACTATCCATGTCCTATGCATGACACATTGATGAAACAAAAATTGCAAATCCAACTTGCTGGACAAGCTGTCCCAACAGCCATCTTGAAGATATATTGTTATATTAGCTCAGACAAAGACAATTATATATATATCTAACGGATACATTCTTTTTTTCTCATAAAAAAGGGAAGCTTAGGAGAAGAAAGTTTTTAGAGACTTAATCCATGCTTGAGCGTCATTCTTGTGAAGAATATCTTGTAAGCTTTAAATAGAGTTTGAGCTAAGAGAGATGTGAAGTAATATTCATCTTTTTATTCAATCTTTAGTGAGATCGCACATAGATGTTGGTGAAATAAAAGCATGGATCTGTTGTTTAACCACACAGATGCTAATGGAATTTTGGACCTCATCTTTAATCTTACACCGATTACTGTCGCGATTAAGGATGTATATTGGATGGGGAATTCCTGTTTTCCGTTAGTGACCCGCACCGATGGGGATGCGGAATCCCCAATAAGAATCCTCATGGGACGGGGATGAGGATCATTTTGTCCCCCATGGCGGGGATGGGGAAAGGTGTCCCCACCCCATTTAATCCCCAACCCTTCATGTTAATCCCCGATGGGAATCCTCGGTTATTCCTTGTGATAATTAAATTTAGGGAAAATTACAAAATTGGGTAAAATGGGAGACTCATTTACATATTTAGACCATTTTTTCAATCCATTACCTATCTAGACTATATTTTGTAACTTTCCTAAAATACCTCAATCTTTCATTTTCCCCTTCCCCTTCATCTTCCAAATCCACGATTTCTCTTCCCCTACCAGACCCGTTAACGATTCAATCTCGGTTTTGCCAGTATCGGCTCGATACCCATTTCGCTCCTATACGCAGCAGGTTGCACATCAGTATCAGCAAAAACAGCAGATAATTTTTCAGGCGAGATTAGTGGGTCCGAAACAGAGAAAAGGAACAATACCAGGAATAACATACTTCCTTGGAGTCTATTTCGTAAGGCTCGAACTTGTAGAAAGCTTCTAGTTTTAAAATGAAAGAAAGTAGAAAGCGGAGCAGTTGCAGTAATGCTTTCACCATTGTTATGATCTGAATGTTACATCTCACTTCGCATATTGTGCAATATGCGAAGCATATTGCGAATTTGCGAAGTAAAATCATATCGCATATTGTGCAATATGCGAAGCATATTGCGAATTTGCGAAGTAAAATCATTCTGCTAATTAGCATATTGCGAATTTGCGAAGTAAAATCGATTTTGCTAATTAGCATATTGCGAATTTGCGAAGTAAAAGTGATATATGCGAAGTCAGATGGAATGGAAAATGAAAAAGACTAAAAATTTTCTAAGTGTCATATATACATGAAGGGTATTTTTGGAAAGTTACAAAATATAGTCTAGATAGGTAATGGATTGAAAAAATGGTCTAAATATGTAAATGGGTCTCCCATTTTACCCAATTTTGTAATTTTCACTTAAATTTATAATGTCCTTTAGTAGTTTCTTAATTGATTTTTTTTTGATGATCTAAGTGCATTTTAATTGGGTGATTGGTTGTTTTCAATTTTTAGTTTTTTTATTAGTTTGGAAATCTAAAAATGATTGTTGATGTTTGGTATTATCAGCTACTGCTTCTTAAAATGTTTAGGCTTTACTAATTTTTTTAACACATTGTTGACGCAGGGAATGGGAATAAAGTTTTTGGAACATCTGTAAACAGAGAATGAGGATCCCTGCGAGGATGGGGATAGGGATGGGGATAAATATGTCCTCGTTTAACTTGTGAGGACGGGGATGTGGAATTCCCGACTAGTTGGGAAACGAGGGTAGAAAATGTATTCCCCACCCGCACTACTCTGTTTGCCTGTTTGCATCCCTAATCGTAATGGGAGAAGTTTCTAAAACTATCAAATAAAATTTTTCTCGTGTTGTTTCTCCCTCTCTTCCACCTATCGCGGAAAGAAGTTAGAAATCTCACTATAAAAAAAATAGACCTAAAAGATGGTGATCATATAATATATACATGTAAAATCATAAATAAAATGAGAAAGCAAAAGTAAAGTTACATGCTTGAAGAATGAGCATGACCATTGTCAAATCGAAATTGAATCCTTGTTGTTGTCTTCAGAATTGTTTTATTAGTACTCAATGATAGAAGAGTGGAACGACAATAGAAGGGATAACAAAAAGGATAACATGAATGTTTGCACCAAAAAAAGTATTCTTGATGCATATTCTCGTGTTACCCTTTTCTTGTAGGAGAAACTTTTCCTTTTTAGGAAACTTTTTCTTGAAACTATTTAGGAAAAATTTTATTTCAGAAAACTTTTTTTAAAAGAACTTTTTAGAAAACTTTTTTATGTTTTTCTGGTGTATCGTCTTTCGTTCTTAATGCACTTCACCGAAAACATCTTTGGGGAAACCAGGGGAAAATCTTGAGAGACCCCATAAGAAACATCGTGAGTGAAACCAGAGGAAAGATCTTAAGCGACCTCAATAGGAACATCTTGAGGGAAACCATAAGAAACTTCTAGAGTGGACCTCAAAAGAAACCTACTTCATAGAGTGAACCTTGGGGGAGACCTATTTTCCTAGAGTAACCTCATCAGACACTTATTTTTATTAAAGTGAACCTTATGGGACACTTGTTTCCTAGAGTGAGCCTCAGAGGACACCTACTTCCAAAAGTGAACCTCAAGGGAGAATTATTTTCTTAGAGTGAACCTCAAGGGAGATCTATTTTTCCTAAAGTGAACCTCATGGGAGACTTATTTTCCTAGAGTGAATTTCAGGGGAAACGTACTTACTAAAGTGAACCTCGGGGGAAACTTAATTTCCTATAGTGAACCTCAGGGAAAACCTACTTCCTAAAGTGAACTTCGGGTGAGACTTATTTCCTAGAGTGAAACTAAGGGGAAGCCTACTTCCTAAAGTGAACCTCAAGGGAGACTTATTTTTCGAAAGTGAATCTCAGGGAAAACCTACTTCCGAGAGTGAAACTCATGAGAGACTTGATGTAAACCTAGAGGGAGCCAGGATGTCATTTAATATTTTAACGTGTATTTTGTGAGCCAATAAAGTAGAAAAGTTAGAAAATGTGAGAGTTAATCCATTATATAGATCATGGGAACCAGATGGTGGAGCAATTACTCAAAAAGTGATCTGAATGTGGAGAGTGTGACTTAGTTGAAGGAAGTAGGAAGTTACCCCCGACATACACTCAAGCAAAACTCTAGCAAAATATTTTTGGGCTTCATCAATTTAATTTCTCAGTTATTTCTTTAGTTTCAATTTTCAAAGTTCAAATTCATTCAAGCTTCTAGTATAATTTTATTTTATTTGTTCTTTAATTATTTCTGTTAGGTCGGTAACATTTTGATAATCAAATCCTTTGGAATTTTAAGTCTATTTATTCCTCATAGTCATTTGATACTTAAAAGTCAGTAGGCGTAGTTTTATTCCATAGTTTTAGAAGACTATAATTATATTGCACACCCACATTTTCCAGAAAAGAACCAAACAAAAATTGGCATGTCCAGTGGAACCAAATCACAATATCGCAAAAAAAAAAAAAAAAAATACTAGAACAGCAAAGATCATGTAGCAGCTAGATCTGAAGAAGATGAGATCATAGCAACATGTAATGTTCCACATATGGTGGGACGAATTGAAGGGGAAAAGAATGTTAACCCTAGAGGTCAATCATGGATCTCCTAAGAGAACCAAAATTCACCATTTTCGGAGAGAGATTTCAGTTCTATTTAAAAGAATCTGGAAGCTCTGAGGAGCAACATGGATAAGATATTCCAGAAAGTATCTTAGCTAGGAGTCATCAATAATGGAGGAAATCATGTTCCTCAAGTCTCCTAGGGTCCAATAAAGGGTGTGGTGTGTTCGACATTGAGAAGCATCAGATTTTGCCCTTGACGGATGAGTTTATCTTGTAGAAGGCTGTTAATTCAATGGGTCGAGAAAATTCTTGTAAGGCACACACTCCTAAATATTTTAGGAAACACTAATCCTACCTCCCACATAGATCATATCATAAGGAGGTAGGAGGCCACCATATCACTAGAGAGATGGGGGAAACTATAGAGGAAATGGGAGAAACACTAGATTTCCTCATGTGCCTTATGTTCACTAGCAGACTGACATCCATCAACAGATTCCCTTAGTTACTATGGAGGTCTCTGAGAAGATGTCCTAAAACTATATGCATATGGCCTCTGTCAAGTTGGTCGCTTTGAGTTTCACAAGCCAATAAATAACAAGCAGCGATGAGATGCCAAGTCGAGGGAGAAGTAAGAGGTGAAGTTGGAGGGAAACATCAAGTTGGCCGCTTTGAGTTTCAAAAGAGAACATCAAAGTAAAAATAATCGAAGTGGGAGGTTTCAATTAATTATTTCAACTCCAATATGCATGCATCAGGCCATCTTAGAGGCTTGTGAGCATTCCTCTAATTGAAGAAATGAGACATTATCATGAAAGTGGCACAAGGCCGACTCCACGGCCTATATTTTTTGTGTCACCTAAAGAAATATTATGCGAGACCTTTAAAAGCTGACACCGCGGCTTTTGAAGGATCAAGCATGAAATTTACGTTCCTCAAATTCATGCTTGAATGGGAAAATTGTTTGCACTAAAATAAAGTATTCTTGATGCATATCCTGGTGTTACCTTTTCATGGGAGAAACTTCTCCTTTTAAAAAACTTTTTCTTAAAATTGTTTAGGAAGCTTTTCATTTTAGGAAACTTTTTTATGTTTTCCTGGTGCACTGTCTTTCGTTCTTGATGCATTTCACGGGAAACATTTTAAGAGACCCCAACGAAAACTCGTGAGAAAAACCATGAGAAACTTTTAGAGTGAACCTCAAAGAAACCCTACATCATAGAATGAACCTCAAGGGAGACTTATTTTCCTAGAGTGAACTTCAGGGAAAACCTAATTCTTAAAGTGAACCTCGGAGGAGACCTATTTTCCTAGAGTGAACCTCAGGGGAGACCTATTTTCCTAAAGTGAACCTCATGGAAGACTCATTTTCCTTGAGAGAACCTTAGGGGAACCCAACTTCTTAAAGTGAACTTTAGGGGAGACCTTTTTTCCTAGAGTGAACCTCAGAGGAGACCTATTTTTTCTAAAGTGAACCTTAATGGAAACCTACTTCCTAAAGTGAACCTCGTGGGAGACCTATTTTCCTAGAGTGAGGGAGACCTATTTTCCTAAAGTGAACCTTGTGGAAGACTTATTTTCCTAGAGTGAACGTCATGGAAAATCTGCTTCCTAAACTGAACCTCAGGGGAGCCTATTTTACTAGAGTGAACCTCAGGGGAACCCTACTCCCTAGAGTGTGCCTCAATGGAGACTTGAGGTAAACCTATAAGGAGCTAGGATGCCATTTAATATTTTTAACGTGTATTCTGTGAACCAAATTAAAAGCAAGAAAGTTAGAAAACGTCATAGTCAATCCATTATGAAGATCTTGGTAACTAGATGGTGGAGCAGTTACTAAAGACGTGATTTGAAGGTGGAGAACGTGACTTAGTGGAAGGAAGCATGAAGTTACCTCCAATATCTATAAAAGTCAGAAATCACGATGAAAAGACAACTCAACACATATTCAAGCAAATTCCCTCTAGACTTCAACAATTTAAATTTCTCAGTTATTTCCTTAGTTTCAATTTTCAAAGTTCAAGTTAATTCAAGTTTTCAGTACAATTTTTATTTTATTTGTTCTTCAATCATTTATGTAAGGTCGGTATCCTTTTGATGTTGGAGTCCTTTGGAATTTACGTTTATTCCTCACAGTCTTTTAATACTTAGAAGTAAGTAGATGCAATTTTATTCCATAATTCGAAAATACTATAACACGTCCGCATTTTCCATAAACGAGCTAAACAATGTCCCTTGTTTTTCCTTAATAGGAAAAGATTTTGACCACTCGCCTTTCGATTGACTTACTATGTGCAATGTGTTTTTTCCTTTCTAAAATAGTCTCTTAAACTGATACACACTTAAAAATACCACCCTAAAAAGCCACGTTGCAAGTTTCTTTAAACGAAAAGTTTCATTGTATATGGAAAATCAACCGAAAAGTGAATGGTCCTCATAGGACAACATCTTAGGAAAAATAAAAGACACATAAAAGACACATTCTTTCTCTCTTTCTTTTAATGTTTTTCTTTTCTTTTCTTTTTTGTTGGTCCATCTTCAAAGCGTATTTGGCTCCTTATCATATACAGATTCGAGGGAAATAAGATTGAAGTTGCAAAGAAATTGTCAAATTGTGTTGGATGCCAAAAGGACTAGATTCCTCTACATGCCATAACCTTGACACGACACACCCCATTTCTCATTCCTCACCACATTCACTCCCTCTAATTATTTCCCTTCCTCCAATCAGTTCATTCTTCCTTTTGCATAGTAAAGGATTTTAAAGCATAACTTTGCAAAACTGTTTAAGGAATTTAAAGCATACTTTGCAAAACTGTTTAAGGAATATTAAAAAGAGGAAGAAGAGGCTAAATAGAAATTTAGAATCTTTGATATCACCATTATGAAGAGACATGTTTTTCTGCTCAACTAATTTTCTCTTATATAATTCATTTAAAAAAACAAAGAATGCGACAAGAAGAGATATTTCAAAATAATACTTCAGAAATCCATTATTTACTCTCTCAATTTTTCAGTTATAATAACGATTTAAGTATAATCTTAATTACTTATTTGCAAAAAAAATAACTAGACAGAAAAATAATTGGACAAAAAATTTCTGACTTTAACAATAGTAATAAAAAAATCATTTTTACTAACATAGAAAACCCCAAGAACCGTTTTGTCATAGAAAATATTAGTCTTCAAGGTGACAAAATACGAAACCATGTTTTTTCCTTTCAACTTATTATCCCTTAGGGGAACCAAATTTTACAGTAATCCCTATTCCCTACCAAAATTGAACGAACTTGTTTCTCCCTCTAACATCTTATAAAACCGAATTTTATATTGGTCTCAATACTTTTACCAGGAAAAAAAACCCTGAAAAGGCAAAACACCATTATTGAATTCAATAGCTTAGCTTATTTTTGTACAAGTAAACGACTGACTAGCTTTTAGCTAGGAATGACAATTCATGTTGTCATGTCACTCATGTAATGTTATCTACATATTTCAGAATTATGTATGTTATAAATGCAACAAAAATAACAATTTGTGTCAAACAAGTCATGTCAATCGATTTGCTTCTCTAAATCATGTTCTTGTGCCAGAAATGATACCCCCAATATTAACTCATGGGTATTTCTACCAAAATAACTAGTACAAAACTTGCATTTAAAAAAGGAGAGAAAAAAAGTCAAACATTTTACAAAGGCATAAATAAATAAGCGTTCACGTCTTCCACCTCGAACTAGATAGAGAAGAAAAGCTGAGGGTAGAGCCTTTACTCAAAGATTATGTCGGATCCTCTTAGGTTGCCTTCTCAACAACATGCAATTTGGCAGAAGAGCTACCTTATGGAGAAATTTTTTAAGATTTGCCTATTCCAGTCCAGGCTATATCAACTATTGAAACATGCGAAGAAAGTTATTTGCATACGCCATTGGTTTCACATCAGGATGTGGCTGCAAATCAAATTCAAAAATGTCAAGTCAGAACAACCAAAGGAAAAGCAAATAATAATTTATAATCCACTCACCACTGCTGAGAATGTGACAATATTCGGCTTCAACTCAGGGGCTTCAAATCGGATGAAAGCACCCTTATTCCCCATCTGAGAAGTGCAAAATACAATAAATAAAGATCGCCATGCATGCTAAATAACATTCAAAAAAAATAGACGACAATTATGCATTCTAATCTCTAACTATAAAATGGGATCTTTTACTCTGTGAAAAGTGGAAAAAGAAAACGCTGAAGGATGCAGACTGTACAGATTACCAGAGAAAATGATGAAAGAGACCAGATCTGCAAAATCTATCAGAAGTAGGATAACCAAAGCAAGAACAGTCTATAAAAGACCGACAATTGGTGATGACTAGTAATCCATTTATAGTCTCTTCAAATGCATCTCGAAATTCAACCCAGAAAGACCAAGATGAACCAACCAACTAACCAAAAAAGTCAAGTCTTGGACACCACACTCCCAACTGAATCTATTTATATACCACATCTTTCCCTCAACGCCGCAACATGAACCTTCTCAGCTTTACTATACTCACAAAGGCAGGACATCTCCCAAGTTGTTTCATGAGGATAAAGATAGAGACAAATTTTGGTAGCTTTCTTTTGCTCTCTCCATCCTCTAAATAGGCCCCCAAGGGAAGGCCACTCAACAAACCTAAAAACTTTCTTTTAATAATAATACAATAATAGGATTTCAGGTCAACCACCACTGCAATCTTCCCGTGCTGATTCACGTTAAACTATTTGTAGTGTTCACAACATCCCCATTAAAAATATGAAATGTCCTCATAATATGTTATTCATTCATATGAGGTGAAAAGCACATATAAATTAAACTCGAAAAGGAATGTTTACAATTCTAGTCACAGCACATTTAGCAGAGAGTATCAAGTTCATATTACCTGATCACAATAATTTGGAGCAGAGAAAACAGTAATAAGTTTTCCATCATGCTCAATCTCGTAACCTTCATCCTTCACTTCATGAGACCGCACAACTAAATCTGTTGGACGTATGATTTTACATATCAGAAAAGGCTAAAGCAGGAAATGCAATGACATCTCAAGATGATTACCTAGCTTATTTTCCTGCAAAAACTTTTTTGTAACATCTCCACCAAAAGAAAGTCCTACACCGCGCTTGCTGGGGCCTCTTCCAGGGATGGGTTGGGGATCACTCCATAGTAATTCACACATCAACCCTGACATAAATTAAAGATAAGAATAGGTATACATGCAAAACATAATAATTAAATAGTTCAAAACCCTTAACTCATCAAGAGAGAGGCTAAGTCACCTACTACACTAATCCTGTGCAATTTTGTATAACCCAACAATATTGCTATGCACAGGATCAAATTGAAAAATGATAACAAGACCTTGAAGCTACAGCATAATAGAGTCAACTAAATCAGTCTGGGAAATCTATGAATAATGCCATTTAAGAAAACACTGTTACTATCTTGATCAGTGCCAGCAAAAATATTGAAAGTAAATCAAATTGCTCGATCTTGGTCAGGTTCAGGCAAAAATTTGCAAGTGAGCCAGATTCTCTCAACAAAGAAAATGAAAAAGGAGGCTGGAAGAAAAGAAATGTAATTGATATATGGAAATCAAAAGCAATAAAACAAAATAGTGACTTCACACATTTTTTCCTGAACATATCACTGCTACATGTCATACGCCTAGAAGAAGGTCTTAAGTCTCATACCATATAAAAAGAAATAAATATCAAATATCAAATATTCGAACACAGTGGAAATTTTCCAGTGATCTAAAAGACACTGATGTGAACTACAACAACAACAACAACAAAGCCTTAGCCCCGAAATGATTCGGGGTCGGCTAACATGAACCATCATATAAAACCGTGAAAATCAAGTCGTGTCAGCGACACAGATTCGCTCCCTCCACTCCGTCCTATCCACTACCATATTTTCCTCAATTCCCAATAAACTCATATCACTCTCGATCACCCTCCTCCAAGTTTGCTTAGGTCTTCCCCTACCCCTCACCACTACATCCCTTTGCCACTCTTCGGTTCTCCTAACCGGCGCATCAAGCGCTCTACGTCTCACATGGCCAAACCACCTTAGTCGGTTTTCTCTCATTTTATTCTCAATAGATGTGACCCCTACTTTTGTCCTAATTATTTCATTACGCACCCGGTCCTTTCTCGTGTGACCACACATCCATCTCAACATACGCATCTCCGCCACCGACATCTTATGGATGTGGCAGTGTTTCACTGCCCAACACTCCGTACCATATAACAATGCTGGTCTAATTGCCGTCCGGTAGAATTTTCCCTTCAATCTATTAGGCATGCCGGGATCACAAAGGAAACCCGTAGCACTCTTCCACTTCGACCAACCAGCTTTAATCCTATGAGCAACATCTCCATCTACTTCTCCATCCGTTTGGATAATAGATCCTAAATACCGGAAGCAATCCGAGGCCTGAACAACTCTCCCATATAGGGTGATTGTCCCTTCCTCCCTACTCCTACGGCCGCTAAACTTACATTGACTTAAATCCACAAACAGTTACCAAGGTGTACATCATGTGGTGGAAGCCAGAAACATTAAGTACCACATCTATAGTCAAAATAAAAACGGAGACATGTTAGTTTGACATGCTGAGCAACCAACCAACAAATACACGGTATCACGGGCCAGCACTTTCAGAGGTAGACAGTCCTAGATGCCAACACTTTCAGAGGTAGACAGTCCTAGATGCCAATGTAATTACAAAAGCAAGAGCTAATAGCAAGAGAATCCTTTGGATCCATACATAACAAATTCAATATCAGGAAATACACACACACAAGTAGCTTACCTTCCTCAGGGGGCTCGCAAAAGCGATCAATAGCTCTAATATCAGATAGTTTGACCCCATCAACACTGAAAAGACCTCCATGAACTACAAACACCTTCTCATTTATTACATGAGCCAAAGGTAAACAACAAAAGACTTCTGCAAAGAGTTCCACAAATGTCTCGTTCAATTTGGATCGGACTTCACCCTCAAACCCATATATTTTGTTCATACTCTTGCTTTCATGATTTCCTCTAGAAAGATATATGGCTGAAAATTTTAAAATGAAGAAGTCAATTGTACACGAAAATAAAACAAAAAAGTGGGGAAGTAAACCGGCAGTGTAAAGGAAAGTGTTGCTGTTAATAGGACATAATTTACAGCAGCAGAAGCAACAATAAAAGTAACATCAATGATGACAATAGTATTTTAGGAAGAAAGATTATTAATGGAAGTGCACAAAATTATTGAGGGTGCACCTGATGGACACATGCACTTGAATGCAAACAATGTGAGAATAACCTCCACCGAAAATGATCCTCTATCCACAAAATCACCATTAAACAGATATGGATTCTCTTCTGAGGGTAGGCCATTGAGCTCAAAAATGTTCATGAGATCATAGAACTGCAAATATTAAAAAAAATAAGATAAATTGGAAAGAATATAACACAAGAAAACAAAAAACACTAATCAATAGGTCAAAACTAATAAGCATTTTAGTAGCAAGTAAAAAGGTTGCAAATAAAGAAAAAGACTCAACATAGCTATTGCAATTAAAGAAGTGTTATAAAGCCAGGCATCAAAATGCATTCTGATAAATTAAAACAAAAGCATTCCATTATCTAAATATACAGTAATCAGAAAAGTAATGAAAAATTCAGACACAGATGAAAAGAATTAATGTGACAAAGATCAATTATATTGGATCTGATAAAAAAATTATTTTAAATTTCCATATAGAAAAAAAAATCAACATAAAAAATGAGCACCACATATTTGTTTCATGGAAAATAACTAGTAAATGTAAACTATGTTTCAACAAAATGAGTAAATAACTAATTTCCTACTATTTGCTTGCTATTCTGAAACTACTTGCGATGTTAGAGAACACTGTCTTTCAATAGAAAGCGACACTGAAATATTTGGCTAAAAGGTAAAACTCCATCCAACCCCACACTCGTAAGGAATCCTTCTCCACACAGCAAATCCCAAATGCTTCACCCACAATCATCACACACAAATCATGCACATGTACTAAATCATTTCTAATACTCCAGCCGTTGTAACTGTCCACAAATAACAGACATGCAACAGGAGAGTAGGTGAGGAAGTAAAAGTATGAGGTTTCATTTAATGAGAGGAAAACCCAAGAGATTGGATATGTGAATGGCACAAAGATGAAGAAAACTAGGAGGAGACGAAGAACAAGATAAATGAGGGAATTCCAATTGAGAGAAGCAGATGGGAAGAAATTAAAAAGCTAGAAGTAAACCAACCCGTGAAAGAAATCTATGTAATAAAGAACTTGATTCTTAATATTCTATTCTTGTGGTCCCTCTTTTTCTTTATTGTGTTGTGTTTCACATTTGGATTGTTTGGGATTCCATTTTCATGTTCTACTTCCTTTTACGGGAGAACTATTTTCTGGTGAAAGTGTCAATGAGAATGAAAATGAATTCTTCTTATATCATTTGTTGCTTTAATTAGATGCATGCATGATTTATTTATTTTCACTCCATTAAGTTCAATTAAAATTCAGTTCATATACATATTTTAGAATTTGTAAAACTCAATATACATATAATCACTTAGAATTTAGATTGAAGAGGAATTAACAAGTGACTTGAATCAATGGGAAAGGAAAGAAAGGTTGAAAGGTTCTTTGCAATTTATGGAAGATAAAAAAAAAAAAAAAAAAGGGCGGCCCGGTCGCATTACGCGTCCCCGCTGAGCGAGGGTCCAGGGAGGGGTCCCACCACAAGGGTGTATTGGGGGCAAGCCTTCCCTTGCCAATTTAATTGGCAAGAGGCCGCTCCTAAGACTCGAACCCGTGACCTCTGGTCACACGGCAACAACGTTTTACCGTTGCGCCAAGGCTCGCCCTCAATTTATGGAAGATAATTGAGATAAAAGAAAATCAATGAGCCAGCTACAGCCACACGAGGATTGATGTGATGCTATAAATGTCTGTCTATAATGTTCTTTGAATGACTGCTCAACGGTCAATGCTGAACAACATTTAATGCTGGATATCTGTGTTCTCTTCTTCTTAGCTACACATAATTTTATTTGATATACGTTGAAGCGAAGGGGCTACAAATGGGGAGATTCTGGATTGTAACACACCTAGGCCCAAGGAAATGAGGGTCTAAGTGGGAAAGAAGAAGAGAGAGCAGCAGGGCAAAGAAGGAAACTCAGCTGTTGGTTACAAATAGGATTATAAAAGGGAAAAGCTAGTTATAACCTACATGATGAGCTGGCTATTAGGTTGAAAAAATACCTGTTATATTTGGGTGGTTTTTAACAGAGAGATTCGGCTATTTTCTATATTCTCCTGCATGTTTTGAAGGCTCTATTTCAACAGAGAGGGAAGAGATTCTCTCCTGTGGGGGCTGAGATTTCCCTCTATCCAGTTTTCCCATACTAACAAGCATTATAATAAAAGCCTAATTTCCTACTGTTCTGTTCCGTGTTGTGTTATTTTGATTTGTTTGTTGATATAGAAATCATGTTTATATCAGACGTTGCCAGCCATTTTTTTAACTTTTGATATTAATGACCTATTTGCTTAACATTTTTTGGAAATACTAATAGCTGACAGAAAAATATAATACTAATAATAGCTATATTTATATGTAAGATGACAATTGATGGTATAATTCGATTCAAAACATATTTTCTATATTTTACACTTTTTCTTAAAATATCCCATAACATACAAAAAATTGTAAAACCTAATCTTCTATGTAATAATTATAAAAAATAGATTTATTTGCACCTTTTTATTTTAAAAATAATATTATGACTAATATAATTATTGAGTATAATACTTCTTTATTATTTTGTAACAAATAAAATTTGGAAACATAACATGATCCACATATAAAAGATAAAATCTAATCAGCCACCAACAATGTAGTTTTCAATCAGCAGTTCTAAGCACCCTAATAGCTACCAGTTGTTGGTTCAGATTAATTAATCAAACACTTAAGAATAATTCTTGTAACTGAAACAAGTATCACCCACCCAAAAAGGTAACCAATGGAAATTGGATGCGAGGATTCGTTCATAATATTTCGCGTGGCAGTTCTTTCGAAGCAGAACTGTGGGGCATTTATTCTGGTCTGATGCTAGCTCCTGATAGTCAATTTAGGAGGATCCTGGTAGAATCAGACTGCCTAGAAGTAGTTAATATAATTAATAAGAATTGTTCTATCCACCATCCCTTTAGGTCCTTAATTGGAAGCATCCAACTGATGTTAGGTAAGTTTTAAACAGCCCAAATTGCTCATTCACAGGAAAAAAGAATCGTTGTGCAGATTTTTTAGCTGAAAAAGCTCATGATTCTCAGCTGGGAGTGACTGTTCTCGACAATGTCACTGCTGACATTCAAGATTTACTTTTGGAAGACTACATGGGAATTGGCATCTCCAGGATGCTAGCTATCTAATGTAGCAGGCCACCTTGGTGTCATATTTCAAAATTTATTTCACACAATTCTTTTAATCCAAAACAAATATGTGAGGATTTGTTTGGTTGTTTGTCTTTTTCATATTCCTTTTGTACCCAAAAAAAAAAAAAAAGCAGTTCTCATTGCCCTTTCCAATTATATACACTCCTTTATGCAAGTACCGTCATATTCTCTTGGTGTCATATTTCAAAATTTATTTGACACAATTCTTTCAATCCATTAAATAGTAACACATCCTTTTTTATTGCATCTTAATTCTTCCTATATCCACCAAGTAGAGTTCAATCTAGAACCTCAAGGTCATAAGTGAGAAATACATGTCACTGTGCTACTCATGCTTCTTATGTCATAGTTAAGGACCTAACTGTCCATGAAAAAGAAAAAGAGAACGCTTGCTAAGAAAAATGGAGATAAAGGCAACTTCGGCTGAAATATGAAAGATAAATAAAAACTTCAATCTCAAGCTGCTCATTAGTTCAAAGAATCAACTTAGGATTTGCTTAGGAAGATGTGGAGGCGTGAAGTTTACAGTAGGTTTTTTAACCGAAGGTAATGAAATTGGAAGAAAAATCACAACCTCTTCAACCCATCATTTTGGTGGGGTGAACATGGGAGGTTTTGTGCCTCTTCTCCCAAGCAAGGTGGACAGTTAGAAACTTATTTTAAAATCCCTCCATTTATCTCCCTCCCAAATAAAAAGTGTTAAGGGATATAGGGGAGCTGCTATTTTATGGAAACTTTCACTAGGAACAGTTGCTGAGTTTCTCAAGCAATTAAATTGATGTGAAGACTGGTACTTTAAAGATGCATCGATGGAGATTGATCAGCTTTTGTGGATGCACCTTGAGAGCCTCACAGACAGCCTCAGCTCCCTTGGCAGAAGAGAAAGTAAGCAGAGGCATCCAACCAATATACTCAAATTTTCAAGATGCAAGTGACAAATTCATGTTTCCTGGTATAGGCATGAAAAGTCTAATGTTTATATAGGAACAGTATAGGGGCTCTCCACAGTCCAAACTAGTTTGAGGAGTGTCTAAACATAATTTTCGCTTCTTACTCTTGCTCCAAGACTTTCCGAAATACTAAGCTTTACATTTTAGATGTGTTTTCTTCAAACCATACTACACATTTAGAATTTGTTCTGTGTCAATTTGTCTTCTCAAAGGAGATCTAGATTTGATTAAGGAAGTAAGGCTAGAATTTTAGCGTGTATGGTTGGAAGATGAATAATCCAAGTGACAGAATAGTCAAAATAGTAGAATATGGAAGGGTTTTGTTCAACTGGGCAAAAAAAACAAAAATTGAAATTCAGAAGAAAGATCAATTAAGTTAGGTAGGATGTCACTTTGGCTTTCCAAAACATATTGAATAGCAAGTCTTTGCTTATTAATGCCTACAATACCTTGCAACCAAAACAAATTTGTTTATGCCTATAAGTTAAGGTGTAAAATATGATCTCATAAGAAAACAAAGAATTAATTATCAAAATATACAGCAAAAAAACGAAAATTAATCTGTTCAGGAAGAACCACCAAATCGGAAGGGTAACTAACATTCTCTTTTGCTTTTCCAAATGAATTTGTTTTTCATGAGACCCACAAATGTATTATCACATGACTGAATCCGATACCACAGTTAGTAATTAGTCTTATGATTGGTAAGTTGACATAGAACAGAGTTTCATAAAATTCGAATAAAAATATTATGTTACCATTTAATGTGCCAACTCAATCAGACTTTTAATACAATGTGGACATGAAATTGATAAATGCATTTGCATTTAAAGAAGTTTTATACTTCAAAGAGGTGCAAGTCAGCAACTTTTTCATGAAAATGCATGGAAATTTTTTCTGGAAATGGAGAAGTAATGTGGTTACCTGACCATGCACATCACCACAAACAGTAAAATGCTTCCCATTAGGAACACTAATATCAACTAGAGAAGGCAGCGATCGGAGCATTTCTCTTGTTTGTAAGACTATCTGGAATGCATATCTAAGACATTGCCACAAGGTTCACAAAGAAAAGCATTATATCAGTCCTACTGCATACACCAAGTACATAACAAACTTTAATAGTCATACCTTTTGTGCAAGCACTTCTGATTCTTGAAGTCATCCATCATTTTCTGGACAAAATCCAAAGTGATCATGTCTCCCTCTATCCTCGCACCTGAGTACTGTGGCTCCACGTCTAACATGTATCAGAAAATTAGTTTCATTAATTCTAAGCAAAGCTTTTTTGAGTAGCCAAAAAATATTGTAGAACAGAAAACTTAGCATGAAAAGATGAAAGAACGAGGAGAGAAACACAAGCAATAACTAATATAGCATATCTAGTTAGATGGGATTATAAGAGTCACACTTGAAACCACTTCCACAAACTGTAAGAGCATACTAAATATCTCAGAACAACCAAATATCTTAAATTTTCAATAATATCTTATTCAAATCAGGAAAGCAAGGAAATACACAAATACTTTTGTACATTTTTATTCAAGTATCAAATCAAATCAAATGTTTAAGACAACAAAAATGGATTGTGATTATAGAACTTCATTAACCCAAAACTCAAACCTAGGTCAGGTATTTGTGTCTCAGTAAAGACCCCACTACCCCTCCAGCCACCCCACCAGCATGCCCCCAGGACCACCAGTATCACCATCAGTACTGCCACCACTATTGCAGCTGTATTCCTTCCCACCAAAATCACAGCTGCTGCCACAACTGCTACTGCTACTGGTGCAATGGCCACTTTGGTGGGTATAGATGATGAACTGGGGCCAGTCCCTATTATGATAATATAGAAATATATAATTAATACCTAATATGACTACCACTTTTAATTGCACAATACACAATGAAAAAAGATATCATCATAGTGTAAATGCTTATCATGCTTGGTGACAGAAAATGCAGCACATATGATATATCTTGGACCTGCTCCCAAGATCAAGCCCAACAAGTTATTTTCACACAACCTACTCTCTTTTTTATGAAACACACAACCTACTCAGCAATTGAAAATGGTACAAAATTAGCCAAATGGGGCACTAAAACTGTGTAAATATACAATAACAACACACTTTGAGAAGAATCACTATGCTCCAAGTGATCTACAAAATGTCTTAAGACACCAAGAGAATAAGCAATTCTATTCTTTCCAACCTTTAGAAAGCCTTGTGCCCAAAAGCATCTCACTGAGTAAAAACACACACACTTCAAGAAGAATCACTATGCTCCAAGCGATCTACATAATGCCTTAAGACACCAAGAGATTAAGCAATCTAACCCCTCCAACCTTCAGAAAGCCTTGTGTCCAAAAGCATTTCACTGAGAACAATCAGAAAAACGGCAACCCAGTACAATGAACTAACCAGACAACTTTTCAAGAGGATAAGAGGATTGAAGAGAAAATAAAGCACTTGAAACATATAAAAAGCCTTAGCTCCTAATGGTAGAACCAAGTCTGGAAATACTGCAAGCTGTCAACGAATCCAGATTATCAGGATTTTACAAAGGTTTTGCTTTAGGTTTTTGAATGCCACTTTGATAGTTTACCAATAATTGAGCAGAGCACATAAGGGCCTTACTATACCATCAATATTTGCAGGCAGTGCGTATAAATAGCGGGCTCAAGTGTTTGCTGGAATTATACTTGGACAATGAGCTGCCTTGAGGAATGTTAGAGAAATGTGGTCTCTTTACTTAACTGACTTGCTCTTTGTTGTTGGAAACAATCTCATCTAGTTTTTTTCGAAAATAATAATAATAATAATCAATTTGAGATGGAAACTAAGCTTTTCTATTTGATGTTTGAATATAAAATTTACTACAAGAGTAAATGAACTGGAGCAAATGAAATGGCAATATAAGATGAACTGGGAGTGCAATTAAAATTTTGTTAAGTTATTCAATATTTCATTGGCGCAGTAGGTATTAAGGGATGAACAGATAAACCATACTTGCCGTGCGTACGTCTTTATATTTCATATACAGGAAGAATCTATAGCCTTTGTAAGTATGGTGATAGTTGGTTTTTAGGGCTTAAGATACCTATTTTTCATAATTTATTCTTTAATTCCTTTCTTGTCCCTGAGCTATTGATAGAAGCATAACATTTATTCATGTACTCTTAGCTTATAATGCAGAATCCTTTTGTGTCTGCAACAGTGCTATTTTGATACTATCCATTGCTTATTTTTTGTTATACGCAACCTTGTAGTTTTCTTTACAAACCAATTTGCACACTATATAGGCTTGTGGCATTAAGTAACAGCGGTTCTTTTGCAAGCTTTAATTTCTTCTCCTCTATCATTCCTACATTACATTGTAGTTTTCTAGACACAAGCTACCAGATTATAACTTAATTATTGAAAGACTTGGTATACTTTATACGATAATAGCGTCATATAAAAGTGAACCTCAATTTTGCATTTGCTTTTGGTATTTTATTTAGGTACTCAGCATTCCTCTATATATTCGCAATAGCCAGACTGCCATATAATTCACTGAGGTCTATTGCTGATTACAAGGGGTGATTGTACCACATCATGTCCCTCACTAGAGGAAAAAAAACTAATAAATGTTTAGCTTATGCCCTAAATCATTTTGAAGAAGATTCTATTACTAATAGTTTTGCTTCCATTATGGAAAAAGAAATTAAATTAGTTTCGAAAACCTGCTTACCCTATTTGGGGGACTAACGCATTCCTCCTTGCCAGCGAAATAGAAGATGAAGATTATAGAAGTTTCTCTACGCAATAGTTTCCAGCTTAGTTGCTCTAAAAATGGCATGCTAAGGACTTGTATATAGAGCTTTTTCCCCTAATCATTTTTAAAAAGAATCTATTAGTAACATTTTTGCTTCCATTGTGGGCAACCAAATTAGTATCAAAAACCTGCTCACCCCATCTGGAGGACTAATGCATTCTCTTCATTCTTGACAAGAAAGGAAGATAAAATATGCAAATCTTCCCTGTGCAATATATATCTGACCTATAATTATAAGCTCTCTCCAGCTTAGTGGCTCTCAACAATGGCATGCTAAGGACCTTAGAAGAATGAATAAAGAGAGAGAATTCCTTATTGTAAACCTCTAGTTGCTGATAAATATTCATCTCATGAGCCATTATGAAGGCACTCTATCTGGCTGAAGTTACAGCCATCCACTTCTTGATTTGACCTTCAACTTCACAATGTGCAGCATAGGCAGCCTCGATTTCTAATGAATGATAATGCTTAAACTAACCATTCTGGAATAAGAACATTAAGAATATTTTTTTCTTTCATGTAATGCTGACTTGTTCTCATCTGCCTATTATCCAGTGTTGTTAAAAGCATTAGACAACTGAGATCTCAAATTGCCAAGGAGCTAACTACCACCCTAGGCACTCATCCAAGCGAAGTGAGGCACAACTTAAAGAGTGGGGTAAGAATATATACACAAACAATATTGAAGAGTCATAAAGTAAACATAGAATCATGCAACTTATCATTGTCACGTCTTAATACCCAAAAAGAGCAAAAGTAAAAACCACAATAAAAAAGGGCGGCCCGGTCGCATTACGCGTCCCCGCTGAGCGAGGGTCCGGGGAGGGGTCCCACCACAAGGGTGTATTGGGGGCAAGCCTTCCCTTGCCAATTTAATTGGCAAGAGGCCGCTCCTAAGACTCGAACCCGTGACCTCTGGTCACACGGCAACAACGTTTTTACCGTTGCGCCAAGGCTCGCCCTCTTAAAAACCACAATAAAAAAAAAAAAAAAAAAAACAACAGAGTTCCAAAATTAAGCAAACAAATTCTTTTATTTTAAACTATTCTAAGTCTGTCAAATCATCTTCCTTATCATATAATGCATAGATGCCGATTGCTTTTTGTTTACCTTGTATTTTCTAATTCTCTCCACGGCAGTGGCACACAAGGCAGCTGTCTGCATTATGTAGTCTCTTTTTTCTTAAAGAGATAACAGCTCTTTTCGGTTGACTCTTCCTCTTATCTTAAATATGTTTAATTTGTTCAGAAACTAGAATGTTTTGTTATTTTTTTGGAAAACCAAATCAGTATTTAGAATCATATTACCTTAAATTATAGATTTCTTCTACAAAACCCTTCAATTTTTTACCTTTCCGATTTAAAGATTTCAAAAGAGAGCGAATGTACAAAAGTAAAGCTTTTATATTATCCTAGTTCTGGGCTAAAGCACACGTCTAGGCAATGCCCCATTGAAGGCTCCTTGCACACGGAGTTATGGTCTTGACAACACTATAAACAATGTCACTAAAGGTGCAAAAAGTTTCTAAATTTTAAATCATAAAATAGAGGGCGCCATAGTTGTGAAAGGCGACCGAGGCAATCGCCTGAGGCGAGAGGCGACCCAGGCGATCAAGCCTCCGCCTTCTATAATGGAAGGCGGGCGAAATTCCAAAGGCGACCGCCTTTCTGCCACAGTCGAGAGGCGGTTCCAGGCGAGAGGCGGTCGCCTTTGATACTCAGGTGAAAAATTCTAGTTTGCCTGTTATAACAAAATTGAAACCCCCCTAACTATCAAGGTTTTACACTAGGAAATGGGCATCTCAAATCACAAGTAAAATATCTTTCAAAAGTTCATATAAAATAACAAAAAATTCAGGGCATTCACTAAGACAAGGATAATATACGGACCAAATGCAGTCAAGCATGGATTGAGAATGGTACAGAACTATCAGACTATCAAGTTCCTAAACCATACAATTAAAAGCTTTCTAACTCTTAAAAAAAGAATAGTGGGGTGCTCATGTACTATCTATGCTTTTTACAATATTCGCTAGTAGATTTAAACATTTTATGACCACCAGAATGGCCACAACAAAGATAATAAGGGTAGTTGGAAAGGCAAAAGAAATACTGCAAACAAACAAATAGATATGAGTGCAGAGAAACCAGTACCTATAGAACGAAAATCAATAGAATCAGCTACTGAGTGCCTTTCAGATTCAGGTACAGAAATTGCTTCTTCGAACTTAAGCTTCATAACTGCCTTCTCACATTCTCTCAATTTCTTGGAAGCATCCGGATCATTTGGACTGATTTTTTTTACCTGGATTGGTCAAGACACATAAGCAACATTTACAACACATCAGAATATTTTTCTGTGTATGAACCATATCAAAGCCCCCAGCATCTCCCTATAAAATGTAACAGGTTGGCACAAATAATTGACTAAAAACAAGCAATATGTTGGCAAAAAGATATGATAATCTGTGGATACAAAATTCAAAAAACTAGAGGAAAGGACTGCCACAAATCAATTTGAGGGAAAACTGTGACATGTTAATTCGATTATTATCAGAATAATTAAACATTAGTACTTAAACTGATCCTTCAAATATTTGGCATGTCCACTATGGAACCATTACCTAATAATGCTGAAGATAAATTATATTCAAGTCAGGCCCAAGAAGTAGAAAGAAACACGATACCTAAAAGATATTTTAGTAAATATCGACATGTAGTAGAAACAAGAAATATTGATGGTGTATCACTGAAAAAGTTATGGTCTTCCAAATAATGCCATGCCAGTCCTAGAACCTTCTCATTTGTAACCATAGTTATTAAAGGCGCGCCTATGGCGCATGGCGCACCAGGCGCAGGCCTTAGCGCCATGGCAGCCCCATGGCGAGGCGCAACTGCCATGGCGCGCGCCTGGTGCGCCATTTTGCGCCAAGAGGCAGTTGCCAAAGGCGCACCAAGGCGCGCCTTGGCAGTTACAGGCAGTTATGGGCTGTTTTTTGGAATTTTTGGCATTTATTTTTATATATCTGGAATGGAACACGTGTTCTATTAACAAAAAGTATTAAAAAGGAGAGAGATTATACGTTTTAACTAACTAGAAGATGAAGAGACTCTTTGAAGAGGAAGAGACAGTCATTTGAAGAGTGAGAAACAGAGTCATTTTATTTATGCTTAAGATATTTTCATGATTTAGTATGCATTGCATTTTTATGTTAGTTTTATAGTTTTATAATTTTTATTTTTGTAAGTGCGCCTTGTCTCGCTATGGCGCGCGCCATCGCCGTGCGCCATGCGCCAAGGCTCCAGGACCCCTTGCGCCTTAGTGCGCCATGCGCCTTTAATAACTATGTTTGTAACATAAATTTCAAATTGTGAATAAACAAATTACAGTGCCTGCATATCAGAATTAGAACATTATGATAAAGCATTCTAATTACTAATTTTCTAGATACCATAAAACTAGAGATTGTCTAATTCTCTTCCAAAACTAGAGTGTAGTCAATTGTTTATCAAGTGAGATGTCATGGGCAACAGTAGTAGCCAAATCCAACTCAAATGAGATGAAACCAATTTTAAAAAGAAAAAAAAAAGTGCCACACTAGTACCTGATATTTATCACTGAGATTTCTTGGCAGAGAAAAAGAAACCAAAATGACTTAGTTAACTACTAGAAAATGAATTGCTCATCACGCAAGATTAATTCTAGGAAAAAAATTTAAAACTTACCCAATAGTTGTAGATCAATCTAACATTTTAAGACTAAAGCTAAAGCCAGACCCAATAAAATGCATAATGTTGGCACATAGTTATATTAATGGCACGCCAAAGGCTCATGGTGCACAAGGCGCCAGGCCTAGCGCAGTCACCTTGGCACACCTCGGTGGCATATGTATGTAATTAGGGTTTTTTAAATTGTTTTATTGTAGGTTTATGTTCACCCTTGGATTAGACACGTCTAAGGGGTCCCAAATAAACAACAAACAAAGAAAACAAAAGATACACATTTGAATTGGAAGAGTAAGAGTCAGAGCCGCACAACTGACAACACAATGATCTAATAAACTTCCGCTTTTGTTTACTGTTTAGTTCTAGTGCTCTGTGCTCTGATTCTAAATTGATATTTGATTTATTCCACTGTGTTTTTACTTTGTACTATGTTTGTACAAATAGAATTGAGTTTGCATTCAATTATTACGCACGTGTACAAACAGAATTGATAATTGATTGATTCCACACTGTTTGTACTTCATACTATCACTACTAGGTTTGTACTATGTGTATACAAACAGAATTGTGTTCACCTACGTATACAATTATTATGCTAATGCACGTGTACAAACAGTAACAAACACTTAACAAACATTAACAGCTATTTTATGCATGTGTACAAACAGAATATTGTCATGATTTTAGTATTTATACCATTTTGATTTAGAATTTAGGATTTCTCATAGTTTTAATATTTATCATTTATAGTTTTACAAATTTTATTTTTGTTAATGCGCGCCATGCGCCTCAGTGAGCTGTGTGCCTTTAATAACTATGTGTTGGCATGTGGGAGCAAATTAGCTCTAAGATTTCAATAGGAAATACTCCCTCCGTTTTTATATATAAGTCGTTTTGAACTTCTTAGAATGTTCATCTACATAAGTCGTTTAAGACTTGGACTACTATTTATAGTATTTTTTTGTCAATTTTGCCCTTTTCTAAGACTTAAAGAAAAACCAATGGATTGCGGTGGTTTCAAAAGCAGTTCAATCAAGCAAATGTCGGTGAGGTCACAGCCATTTAACAAGGCAGCCACATTTAAGACATAAATACACACACAACCATTGAACAACGCAGCCTCCAAGAAAAACTATAAAAAAAAAAAAAGGGCGGCCCGGTCGCATTACGCGTCCCCGCTGAGCGAGGGTCCGGGGAGGGGTCCCACCACAAGGGTGTATTGGGGGCAAGCCTTCCCTTGCCAATTTAATTGGCAAGAGGCCGCCCCTAAGACTCGAACCCGTGACCTCTGGTCACACGGCAACAACGTTTTACCGTTGCGCCAAGGCTCGCCCTCTCTCCAAGAAAAACTATAAATGTATATTTTTTGTTTCAATCCCAAGGAAGAAGATGGACGGTTTCCAAGTCTATACCAATCCAGACAATAATTGGGTATGCTTCTCTTTTATTAAGATTAAAAACAAACATTCGAGCAAAAGAATATTAGGTCCAAAATATTGTTTTCAACTATCTATTCCAATTAACTCCAACATTTTACTCTTGAGAAGAAAAATGGAGAGATTTTTTTTTTTGGTAAATATGAAAAGAAAAAAACACAAAAAAAGACTAAGGTAGAATCATCCTCAGAAAGCTAACACCCAAAAGGTCATCTAACAGCAGAAAAATGGAGAGATTTAGTCTAACTTAATAAGGAAATTCTATTCTAAGCATATAAGTTAAGAACAAGAAAGAGAATAACGATGTATTTATGAAGAAGAAAGAGAACAACGCAGGAAAGAAAACGCAGCAAGAAAGAAGAGGTAATGAGGAGAGAAAGAAGTGTAATTTTGTATACTAAAATTAATTACTTTCTTAATCCTGATGATTTTCCTTAAACGACTTATATTTAAAAATGCAGGGAGTAACATGTATTAAAAACCCAACATAGTTCAACATAAAAGTGCCCAACTTTAAAGACAACAATCCATAGATGTGCAAAGTGATAACATGCAGAAAAAACGATTGATAGAATGAGATAAGCATCTTCTCTCTTGCTACCCAACAATAAAACGAAGGGAGTAAGAAGCCACAATCACAAACATAAAAAACACCTGTTGGAAGTCCTTAAGGGCATCTTTGAATTTCCCCATAGCAAGATAAGCAGCACCTCGCCTGTAGTAACCCTGTAAATCATAAAACTATTAGCTAAAGATGCACAAGCAAAATCAAATGAATCTTGAGAAGCAAATATACACGCCTTTGAATAATTAGGATCAATTTCAATAGCCTTAGAAGCATCCTGGATTGCACTGCCATACTCCTCCAATTTAGTATGGGCAAAGGCACGGTTAGCCCAATAAACAGCATTCTGACCATTTAAGTCAATAGCTTGAGTATATAGATCAATAGCTTGAGCATACTTGTGGGCTGAAACAGCAAAAGAAAAAACAAGACAACTATTAACACAAGTTCAACCTTTAAAAAACAAACAAACAACCTAACAATACCTTTAAATGCTTCATTAGCTAAGACTTTAATTTCTTCACCTCGTAAAACATTTGTTTCCATTTCGGGCATAACCTTAATTATCGACTTCACTGGTCTTCAACTACAGTATGCTCCACAAAGTAATAATAGTTGGACGTCTGTGACAGAAAAACATGTATCAATCAAACATGCACATTGCCAATCAAAAAAAAAACAGCCGATTTTGCGAATCAGTACCTATTATTTCATAACGAACTTAAACATAATAAAGAGACACTAATCAAAGGATCCCGGAATATGTTGTTGAGTCTGCTTGATTTTGCGGCGAGGTTTCTAGATTGATGAATGAAAGAGCCGAGCAAAGCAAGTAAACTACGGTAGTGGCAGTGTTGAAGACGGTAGGGTTTCGTTTTTACAAGCCTGATTGGTATTTTGGAAGAAAGATAAAAGACCGTAGACTAAAGAGGTTATTTCAGACTATAGGAGTTTATTTCATGATTTTGTGAAAAATCATAAAATTCCATGGTTTTAAAAACCGGCCAGGACATCAAACCAGTGGGATAAAGGGTTCAGGGGTTAATTGGTTCAACCGGTTGACCCAAACTGATTGAACCGGACCTCAACATAAATAATATATATATTTTATATATAAAAAATAAAATTCACAAACAAATTAATGAACACAAACAAAAATCAAAGCCTTCACAAACAATAATCGGTCTCACGTGAAATATTCGAACCAAATATGGTAATATAAGAAAGACAAATTCAAACCAACCCATAGTACACTAAATAAATAACAGATAAGTTGAGAAAACGGGAAAGAAAAAAAAAAATACCAGAGAAGAGATGAAAATACCAGGAGAAGGAGGCAGCCGATGTCGTTGTGGTGGTCGGTTCTGAAATCGCCGGCCGGCGAAGGAGGCAGACGCGGCAGCTGAACAAAACCCACAAATCGCAGCAGCCGGTTCGACGAAGAAGGAAAAACGAAGATCGTTTTTTTTGCTTTGTTTAGTTAATTTGTCTGCCAATTAAGTGGGATAATTTAGAAATCATCCTCAAAATTATAAAAGTTTTATAAATTTAACAACCTAAAAAAGTAGATCAGCAGCTCTGATCTTAAAAAAAATGCCGCTAAATGTTTTGAACCAAAACCGGGGTGAAACCGGGTCGCTGGGTTGATCCTGGGTCGCCGGTTTCACCCGGTTCTTATGGGGTCACTGGTAGTGATCCCTATATAGGATAACCGGACCGGATGTCTAATCAGGTTTCGATTGAACCGGTTCAACCGGCCGGTCTGATCCGGTTTTTAAAACCATGTAAAATTCCCCTATTCCGGTTCTAACATTTTTATATTCCAAAAATGTCCTTAATTATACTTCTACTAGTATGTAAGAACCTTCACATTGCTTCGATAACGATTTTATTCACCAATAAGCTCTTTCAATTCTATATTCACCATATTAAAAGTTTTGACTAATCAAAAACCTCTAAATTGACACAAACCTCTAATTTTATCCAAAAAAAATGTTTACCAAATAGGACCATTATCTTTTCTACGAGTTTGTTTGTTCATTAGATAAGAAAAGTGCAAAAACAACTTTATATAAGTACAGGCTGCCCGTATAAGAAAAAAACTATAAAGAGTCAAACAAGTCACTAAAGGTACAACCAAAATAAACAACAAATAAAACATATACTTCTCGAAACTCCAAATTCGCAGAGAGTCATTTTCTTTGCGACTACATAGATCTAATAATTTACGGATAAGATCAATCGTTTCTACTCTTGTTAAATCAGAAAATGCTACAGATAAAAAGATAATAAACAACAGATGCAGTCCAAATGGATTAAGATATTCGATGAAATATATGAAATCCAACTAAAATAAAATGGCGAATAAAGGAAAGAAGAAAAGGTAAGAAAACATGACGGTGTCCTCCTCAAATAGTTAGCAGCAACCCGAACGAGAAGAAAACACAACGAGCAATGGAATGAAGCAAGTTGTCTAATAAGAATGGCGATGTTGTGTTGCTTTGGAAGAGATCGAGCGATGAATTTGGTGAAGAAGGGGGTGACAGAGAGTAGAGAGTATTTGGTGTTGATTTTGAAGTTATGTGGGCGGTCTCTCTGCAACTATCAGTCAAGTCACACAAATTATTTACTAAGAGTTAGTTTGTTAGAAAAAAATACTTATTATGTATGGAGATAGAATACATTCATGACAAAATAACAATAGACGTTTATATGACATGCACGTAATAATAAAGTAAAAAAATGAAAATGAAAGGAACTCGTAAATCTGTTATTTATTTATAATATATTAGGATACATATGCTAATCGAAGTTTAATAAGATGTCAATTTCAAAACAAAATACTTATAAATATATAATCATTAAAAGTAGCAGAAACAGTAAGAATATATGTATGGAATATAATAAATTAATTAATAAAAGTAAAATGCATTCAGTTATAAACTGCAAGATTAATTATAGAAAGTAAAAAAATCAGTTAAACTACAAGATTATGTACAAAAACGGAAGTCCAAAAAAAGATATCAGTACGTACATAACAATGAATTTGGCACTTTCGAATTAAATTTTCTGAGAAGTTGACAAAATTATAGATCCAAACTAAAAGGACTGCAAAAAGAGCATTTTGTGTTTCTTTTCCTTGTGCGTGATATTATATATACTTGAAACAGAGAGATACGATAAATTTGATCTCGCCATGCAAAAAGAAAGTCTATCCTTAATTCGACTCTCTCTCTTTACATATTAGAAGGAATAATGAGTTTGAATTAATAATAACAATGTTTCTTTTAATATATAGTTTTTCCATATCCTCAAATTTCTAGTGTCATTAATTAAATTTATTTTGCTTGTACACACATTGAGGAATGAGTTTTTAAAACAATGCAATTTTAAATAGTTTCAAACATTTTGTTAAGATGACTATGTAATCATAGACAGCTAAAATAAATTACCATAAGAACCACACATAACTTAAGAAATATCCAAATAAATACAAGTCTCCTCGTAGATTCTGAAGAAAAAAAGTAACATAGGATCTACAAGATAAGAACCACTTAAGGAAGCTCATAAAGAACCTGAGGAAAATAAATAGTAAAGAAGATAAGATTTGTAGCGATCTAAAAAAAACTCTTTTGGGGCCTTTGGCCTTCTTAACGTTAGGTGAAATAAAAGAAGGGATATGTTGTTTAACCATATATATTATGTGGCAACCCAGAACTTTTCAATCTTGCGTTCATCATTTCCTTTAAGGTATAATTTTTACGTTGTGCCACTCTAAGAGTAAATTTCTCTATAGCCTCGTCTTTGCTTTTAAGCAAATATACATAGCAATACTTGGTACTGTCATCAATGAAAGTAATAAAGTACTTATTACCTCCTCTAGTTTGAATAAACTTTAAGTCGCAAATATCACTATGTATATCATATCAAACGATTCTGTTTTTATTTCCATTGAATGGGACGAAGACCTTGTTAATTTTGACTCAAAACAAATTTCACATTTATTTTTATAATCAATTTGGAATAAAGGGATATGATCTAAATTACTTAATCTACGCATCATATCATAAGTAACATGTCCAAGTCTGTCATGCCATAAATTAACATACAAGACATTCTGCAACTTCAATTCCTTCCCAGAAGTCATCTTCAAAAACATAGTCCCAGTCCCCGTGATCTGAGAGGTAGTAGAATTTCTCATAAAGAGCTTTTCTCCAGTCTGAGGAGTCAATTTTACAAAGGACTCATTGTCACAATAAATGTGAATATGGCACCAGTATCGAGCCACCATTCTTTCGGGTTGGAATCAACCATGTTTACCTCTGACACCACATCACACAGATTGATGTCAAATACATCTTGTGCAATGGTTTCCATTACATTTGCTTCATTTGGCCTAACCTTCTTCAGCAGCCTGCAGTCAAATGAATTGTGTCCCATTTTATCACAATTATAACATTTCCTGTTGAATTTAGTATTCTTAGATATGCCACCTTTGGGACTCAATTTCATCTTCTTGCCTTTGCCTCCTCAATTCAAAGTCGAATAATAAGTTCTTCAACTGTCATCTCCTTTCGCTTATGCTTAAGGTAATTTTTGAAATCCTTCCAGCTGGGCAACAATTTTTTTTATTATTGCTGCCACTTGGAACGATTCATAAATTGACACATGTTCATCATAGATTTCATGGATAAATAGTTATAAATCTTGCACTTGACTTACTACTTTCTCAAAATCTGCCATGTTATAATACAATAATTGCCCGACTGAGAATTTTTTTAGCCCCGACATCCTCTGATTTATATTTATAGTTCAGAGATTCTCATAATTACTTTATCGTTTGCTTGACTTGATAAATAATGTAAAGTGCATCAAGTAAGCCGTTCAAAATATAATCATGGCAAAGGAAGTCAGAATACCTTCATGCTTCCATTGCATTAAAGGCGGTAGCAGCATCTACCTCATCCTCTCTGATTACAGGAGGATCATCCTTTAAGCATTTTGCCAAGTTAAGCATAGTTAAATAAAACAATATTTTCTATTGCCATGTTTTGAAATTCACACTTGTGCACTTTTCAGGACGTTCATTGTGACAGACAGAAGTTGGCACAAATATTGGCAGGCGAGTAGGCTATGTCGTGTTAACGTTAGAACTGGATCTGTGTGTGTTCTCAATTTCAGCCATTGTTTCTGAAATTTCAAAACAGATTAAGTAGAAAAAAAAACAATTTCTTTTAAATAATCAGAAAACAAACGAATGTAAATGAACTTATATAATTCGTTTTAAAATATATCTCGTTTTCAACTTATTTCTAATGAAATAAAACTATTCGTTATGTGTAGCAATAGTTTAAAACCCATGAAATTTTAAATTTCTATACTCTACTGTACAAACCAGATCCTAACATTAGTCCAATGATAATCCAAAAACTGTCTATGTTGGAAAACAAATTTCAGAGAGTATAGATGGAAAATACTTTTAAGCATTTCTGTATAAACGAATTAGAATTTTATTAAAAATAACTATTTCCTTATGAATACAGGTAATGACTCCCTCAATTAGAATTTTAAGTGTGTTTAAAGATACAGAAAAAATGTTGACGAAGTAGTGAGGAGTTCATTCTTTTTAAAATATATAATGTTGTTAATGAATCTTTAGACAATAGCCAGGGTCGGCTTGCCTCTAAGGCAGCCAAGGCCATTGCCTAGGGCCCTCAAAAAAATAGGGCCTCATATATATAGTGTGTTGTTAAATCCAACCCCAATTTTCCACCTCTAGCCCCGTGAAAGGACGAAAGTACCCTTTCAGGCTTTGAGGTGGGAAATTTGGGGAAAAAACCTCTCCCGGCACGCGGACGTGAGGTAATCACGCCTCACCACACGGTGAAGCGTGGGACTATCACGTCCGCACCTACGATGAGGCGTGATAGCCTCACGCCTCACCACAGGGTGAGGCGTGATTACCTCACGCCCGCATGAATAAATCACAAAAAAAATTGTTCATAATTGTGGTAACTCGAATTATCCGTTTAGAAATAAAATTACGGTATTTTAACTCGTATTACCCTTTAACAAATAAAATTTAAAAACATAAACATTAAAATAAAAATTAATAAACATAAAAATTTATAAACATAAAAGAGTAAATATAATATCAAAAGTGTTAAAATGTATGAAGTTCTACAAAAATATTTAGCTCGCCCGACGCCACGCATCCATAAACTCATCCATCTCCCTCTTAATGCGTGGAGCATCCTCGTCAGATCGGTGGGTAGCCGATAGTTGGGTGACACGCCACAACCAGCTAACCCACTGCAAAAAAAATTAAAAAATAAATATTAAAAAATAAACACATATAAACCAATACTAAATAATAATATTAAATAATAACAAACTTACAAATTCGCTGTTGGCGCGAGCATGCTGTACCGGTCCAGCCTGTGGTGCATGAAGGAGATGAGGATGCGAATATCGCATATACCAGTCCATATAAGCAGGATCACAGGCAGTGGGATCGTATCCAACTGGTAAAATTGTAAATAATGTAAATTATACTAAAGTTATAAAATTATGCTAAAATTATACTAAATTAATAAAATTGTAAATAATTGTAATTATACTAAAATTATAAAATTATAATAAATTATACTAAAGTTATAAAATTATGCTAAATTTATACTAAATTTATACAAAATTTATAAAATTACACTAAATTAATAAAATTGTAAAAATTATGCTAAATTTATACTAGAATTATAAAATTACACTAAATTAATAAAATTGTAAATAATGTAAACTTTTTTAAAAAAAAACCTTGGGCGTAAGGGAATCACGCCCAGACCACTGGTCGGGCGTATGAACATCACGTCCGACCAGTGGTTAGGGCGTAAGCGCATCACGTCCGACATGTGGTTCGGGCGTAAGGGAATCACGCCCGACCAGTGGTGCGGGCGTGATCACGCCCGCACCACTGGTCGGGCGTGATTCCCTTACGCCCGAACCACAGGTTGGACGTGATGTTCATACGTCCGACTGTGATTCCGGCGATTTTTTTAAATACCCCACAGATCACAAAAGAGAGCGAAAATCAACGAAATAAAACCGTAAATCTTACCATTTTATCTTTCCCTTTACGGGCTCTTTCACGATCCATGATTTGGTTCACAAACGAGTCCGGATTTGATCGAAGAGTGTATAAGGTATTTGAGAGGTTTTGGTTTTTTTCAATTTTTGGGTAAAGGGTAGTTCGCTCAATTCCCGAGGCTAAAGGTAGGAATTTGTGGCTAGGTATAGTAAATCACTATATATATATATATATATGGGTAAATAATTATAAGGTCCTTATGTTTTTACTTAACACAATAGTAAGTCCATCATATTATTATAAGGTGCTTAAGTTTTATCTTAATCAATTCTTTAGTCCTTCCATTTGCGTTTGTAAATGAAAGTCCAAAATTGCCCCTAGTTATATACATAAAAAAAAATTATCTTTTAGTTTCAAATTTAATCTAATTAGTTTTAATAAAGTTTTTGAACTACATATACACCGAAATTAATAACTTGAAAAAATGTATTATTAATTTTCTTAAATTGTAATTATTTTTTAATATAATATCTTTAAACTAACATTAAATATTATTATGATTTTTTAAAAATCATATTTTTTTTTCTTCATTCGTAAAATTTATTAGAGTTGTAAAAAATTCCTCTTTACAATTATAGTCGTACTCCTATTTTAATAATTTTTGAAATATTTTGTATTCATTTTTTAGTCAATAAATTTTACGTTACTAAATTAAAGTTTTGTAATTATATAAAAATTAATAAATCAATTACTTTATATAGAGAGATTGTGATTATGCAGGAAAAAAGAGAAAAAATATATAAAATAGGAAAAATTGATGTTTTATTATTAAAACATAAAGTAAAGGGTAATTTTGGTATTTTGAAATTTATTTAGTATAATTTGATCATTGAATCAAGCATAAGGACTAAGGAGTTGATAAAAACAAAAACTGAATAACTATATAATTATTTTTAAAAATAGAGGGACTAAGTAGTATATTAGATAAAAACATAGGGACCTTATAATTATTTACCCTATATATGTATATATATATATATATATAGTTTAAGGAAAAATTACACAGAAATTCATCTTTTAAAAACTATTTACAACTATGTAAAGTTATAATTTTAGATTATGTCAAACTAGTAAAATCAGTACTTTATCAGTACTTTTAATATATTTTAAGGATTAGAATTGATAAATTAGAAGTATATAATATATTTTCTAGGATTTATGATTTATGAATTAGAGTCTAAATTTTTTAAATTATGTTGTAAAATCATAATATATAAAGAATAATGACATATTAAGAATTAAGTTTGATGATATACTTAGTTATAATTTTGTACTTAATTATGATATTCATGTATTTGACCCTTTAATTAAAAATGTTAGGACCATCATGAAATATAATTTACTTATTCTTCCATCCAAATCCAATATATATTTGTATATCAAATCCATATTTGTATATATCTGTCTATCAAATCCATATTTTATATATTTGTCGGTCAAATCTGTATTTTACTGTTTATTAAAATCTTGCAACGTCTCATTTTTTTAACTTTAAATAACATAAAAAAATAGATATATATACTACTAAAGGACATGGATTAACTTTATTATCTATTGAAAAATAGCTATATATGCTACCAAACATGGAATAATTTTATTATCTATTGAAAACGAGATATTAAAGGACATTGAATTTAAAATTTTAATCAGTGATTTTGCATCTCAAAAGGCTAGAATAAATTTTAGATAAATATTAAATTTTGTATTACATGAATATATATCTTTTTTTATCTTTTTTCAATTCTAAAGTGTTTTTATGTCAAAAGAGAGAATATTGCATATAAATATATACATGTATTACTATAATTTTACTTATGTATAAAAGGCTTACATTTCGTATCTCGCCTAGGGCCTCAAATAGTTTGAAACCGGCCCTGACAACAACATACATGTAAGTTCTGCTTCAGAATATAATGTTTAATCACTTCTAAGTTTATGTTTCATGAATAAAAAAACTCTAGATAATGTTCATGTTCTGAATGCAGAGATCTTTGGAAATGGTCTTTCTCATTTGGTCCAGAATAAAAAAAAATTAACAATTTATTTTAAATCGTAGTTAACACACTACTATGTATTGGTTTGTTCTTTGGAAAAATCAGAAAATATAAATCTATCTTAAGAATATTAGATGTGATTACACCAAAAAAACAAAATAAATACAAAGAAGTGTAAGCATAATAAAATTTGAACAAAAAGAACAGAGTTAGACAAATCCCATGCATGTATTAGGAGTTTCCTTAACATAAATTTCGTCATTATTGACGACAATCTTCCAGGATACAACAGATTACGTAAGCGAACCCTTACCATGTGGAAGTTCTTTATCATCGGAGCAGGAAAACAAGAACAATATAAACAGACAGACAGAGAGCATAGAATTCTAAAAAGTGTTTTTTTGTGTTTGTTTCGGTATGTGAAATTTGATAGCTCTACCTGTATAACTAGAACTTGAATGAACACGACTATTCGTGAATGAACACGACTGTTCAGGAATGGATACAACTGATCACGAACGAACATGACTGTGCACGAACGAAGACGACTATTCCTAAAAAGAGATGTCTATTGAAATTTACACTAATTTGATTTATATATTATTTTTCCAACAATAATTAATATTAAGATTGTATTTTGTTCGAGGGGCTCTTGAGGTTTCTTAGATTAATATTAAGACAATAAATATTAAAAACTCATTTTTAATTTTTTAATCCAATTAAATAAATTAATCAAATTATAATATTTATTCAATTAATAAAAAATATTAATTAATTTTTATTATTCAATTACATAAATATTATTTTATTATCTATTATATTGTTAATATAAAATATTAATTAAATAAAAATAATAAACATAAAATATTATATGAGGCTTGTGGTTCGTCAAAATTCAGTTATTTTTTTTACAATTAGAGAGACTTGTGATTAGAATGAGAGATGATTAGAAAATACCGTGTGACATTTCTAGTTGGCCCAAACTTTCCTAACTATTAGAAATGCTATAATATCGACTTATAGTTAAAGGTCCACTTCAAATTAATAGCTGACACACCCCCACACGCGAAAGCACACTTGGGCTTGAAGCGTGACAACACAGGCCCATATTACCATGTCCTGCAAATAACTCAACAAATGGGGCTGCCAGGAATCGAACCCAGGACCACTTGGTCACACTGGCTCTGATACCATGTCATGGAACCGTTTTAGCTAAAAGCTCAAGCTAATAGTTAAATGTCCACTTCAAATTAATAGCTGACAGATCTCTTAAACTTACAAAATGTCTTGTTAGCCGCTGAATTTGTTTAAATTGGCTATATATTTTAATTTATTTAAAGTGACATTTTGATCATTTGAAAAAAAAAATCGATGAAAATGTTTATATCTTCATTAGATACGAAAAAAAGAATTACAAAAAGAAATGAAAAAGGTAAAAAACTTTACAAAATCGACAATGGACGAAAACGACTACAAAGAGCATAAAGAGTCATAAAAGGTATAAATCACACATAAAAACAAAAACACATATACTTCATGGAAATTTAAATCTACAGAAAAGCAACTGCAATCGAATTTTCATCATTTAGGCCATTCCAAATATTCGCATCTAAGTTCTTCTTTTATTATAACCACGTAGATATATTGATCCACGGATAAAATAAATCATTTGAATTTGATTATAGTGATCTGTTATACTTTTGAACTTATTTAAAGCGATATATATTTTCAACTTGTCTAAATCCAATTTTGTTTTACCACGTGGACTTAGGAAGTTAATTATATTATTTTAATCAAGTTGGAGGGATTACAAGACACTTTATAAATTTAGCAGCCCAATCAACTTTTTAAGCAAATTTGAATGAGCTTCTACTCAACTTTTTGAGCAAATTTGAATGAGCTTTTTAATGTATTAAGGCTTGTTACAAACATTGCATTTTTTGAGAGGACTAGAAATTGAATCAAATAAGACAAATTTAAAAAATGAAAGTTTATAGGGGTAACGGGTTGAATAAAATATTTAAAAAACATTGTGACACTCACTAAGATGAACGTTTTGAGAAATATATGGAATAGGAAATCTGAAGTTTGATGAAAAAGAAACATCACATGGTTAAAGGGTTGATGCCACAAATGGGAATTGAAATTGAATGCACAAAAAGAGTGGATGAATTGAAATTGAATGCACAAAAAGAGTGGATGAATAAATACTATACTATATACTTGGAATGTTACTCAATTCCTTCCCACGTGACCTTCTGACTCATATTTGCTAGAGAGAAACCAGGTGGATACCATTTTCATTTTCATTATTATTATTGTAAAGAGAGTGTACGTTTACTTGTAAGATCCGAAAGGATGAAATTATATTAATAATGTTGTTAAACAGATCAATTTTATATTTATTTAATAGAATATTTAAGTGGATTGCTATTCGTCGTCCCTATTTTCCTTACCGTCGTCTCCTGTTTGACATTTTTGCCCTTTTCATTTTTCATTTAAAAAAATGAAATTCTCTCAATCCCAAAGAACAAAACGAAGAAAAATCATGCCTCCAAAATAATGAAAAATACTTGAACATCTAAGTTTCGTATTAACCAATAATCTGAAATTTAACGAATTTAACTTGAAACGAACTTTTTTTTTTGGTTGAATTTACTCTAAACGGGTAGCCTATACGGTCCGGTCCATGGACCGACCGTATGAACTACCAGTTTTGCCTAGGCAAAACTGGTAGGCTACCCGTTTTCCTTTAGAAAAACGGATTTATTTTTTTTTAATTATAATAAATATTAAAAATAGATAAATTATGTATTGATTTGATAGAAAAATCGTATAAATAAATTATTGATCGGAAATAAAAAATACGGTATTGAAGTGTCCAATTAATTTTTATTTGGTAAATTATATTTATTTACCTTTTAGAACGTAAATTCAATTATTGATAAATTATGTATTGATTGGATAAAAAACGTATAGATAAGTTGGAAATAAAAAATACGTATTGAGGCGTCCAATTAATTTTTAATATTTATTATAATTAAAAAAAAATAAATCCGTTTTTCTAAAGGAAAACGGGTAGCCTACCAGTTTTGCCTAGGCAAAATCGGGTAGCCTACCCCGTTTTGCCTGGGTAAAACGGGGTAGGCTACCCGATTTTGCCTAGGCAAAACTGGTAGTTCATACGGTCGGTCCATGGACCGGACCGTATGGGCTACCCGTTTAGAGTAAATTCAACCAAAAAAAATTTCGTTTTAAGTTAAATTCGTTAAATTTCAGATTATTGGTTAATACGAAACTTAGATGTTCAAGTATTTTTCATTGTTTTGGAGGCATGATTTTTCTTCGTTTTGTTCTTCGGGTTGAGAGAATTTCATTTTTTTGAATGAAAAATGAAGGGCAAAAATGTCAAACAGGAGGCGACGGTAAGGAAAATAGGGGCGACGAATAGCATTACCCATGTTTAATACGTATTGGTTTAATAATTATTTAATTATCGTATCATACATTTTAGTGGATTGCTATTTACCATCCACAAATTACTTATCACCGCTTTCTTTTGGATACTTTTATCCTTTTCATTTTTTAAACTCAAAAACTGAAATTTTCTCAAATTTCTTCAAAATTCAACAACCCAAACAACATTTGTAGGACTTAAACACGGTAAAGGAAAAAGACTAATGATTCATCAGATAAGTATTTTTATTTTAAAATCGAATCGAAAACACGACTTCCGTTTCCGGCTTCTGAGACAAAATTCATCCAAAATGTGCTAAATGGATGAGCTATCTGTTTCTGCCTAAGCAAAAACGGATCACCAATTTCCGCCTAGGCAGAAACTGGTGATCCACCCGTTTCCACCTAGGCAGAAACGAATCCGTTTGTGCCTAGGCGGAATGGTGTGAATCACCCGTTTAGCACATTTTGGATGGATTTTTTTGTTATATATTGATTGGATCGGTTAGTTTTTGGAGACGAATTTCAATTAGTGTAAATAGGAACTATAATTATTCGATTTTCTCGACGTTCTCGGGTCCATTTTTCATAAATCCAATTTTTGATTTGGGAGAGAGAGGATATTAAGTTTTTGAATGGAAAAATACAAAGGGCGAAAATGTCCAAGAGGAGACGGTGATAAGTAATTTGGGGGCGGTGAATAGTAAAACCCTACATTTTAACAAGTCATTTATAACTATTTTAATAAAATTATAAATTTTAGGCAATTTTTTTATATAATTAATTTGTATCTAATAGATTTAAAGATTAATATTTTGATATTTTGTTTGTAACTGTGTTACTAACAAATAAATATTTTAAATATAATTGAGGTTCGAAAAATCCGATATGATAGTTAACAATCTTGAGGTTATTCGGATGATTACCGATAATCAAGGTTCTAGAGGTTTTTCGCACAATCTGATTAAGGCAATCTGGAGTATGCAGCAGGAGTTCGATCAGATCGAGTTTTTCTATGTGTTTCGTGAGCAGAACCGAGTTATTGATCGTTTGGCTTCAGATGGTCATATTGCGGCTCTAGGTGTTTCAACTCTCTCAAGACCTCCGGAGTCGGTGTCTACCTTGCTTCTCGAGGATAACGTGAGAGCATGTTTTCTCAGGCTGCTGTCTAGCTAGTCTTGTTGTGTTTGTTTGTTCTTTCTTATCTTACAAAAAAAAAAAAAAAAATGAAATACCAAGAAACCGATATGTTTGAATTTTATAATAGGATAGAAGAAAAATTACTTTATTTGGAAACATTGGAAATAAAATTGTATCCCTAAAAAAATTGCATCGTTTTATATATTTACACTTTGTTGAAAACAATTATCATTTTTTTAAATTTAGTCTTTTCATAAATGTGTTATAAACTGCCATAAATTTAGTTTGTTGACCAAATATTTAGGTATAATATCCATTTGGATCCTCAAACTAAAAATTAAAAATCAATTAGAACCTTAAATTATTAAAATCATCAATTAGGTCCCTAAATTAAGTAAAAATGATCAATTGAATCCATATTCTAAGCAAAAATCATCAATAGAGTCCTCATAAAAAATCATTGGTTGAACAGTTTCAGACTCTGTTCTCCAAATCCATTTTGAACCAATATAGAGATCATTACAGTCAACGTCAAATAGTCACAATTTCTGATTTTAAGATAACATAATGACTCAATTGATAATTTTTACTTAGTTTAGGAACTTAATTGATGATGTGATAGTTTAAAATTCTAATTGACTTTAAAGTTTTAATTTAGAAGTTAAAACGAGTGTTATGCCATCGTAACTATCTCAGACCAAACATAAAAAAATGGCTTAATACATCATTTGCCCCCTGAACTTGTCCAAAAAGGTTGATTGGCCCCCTGAACTTTCAAAGTGTTTTGATAGCTCCCCGAACTTGCATAAAATGTTCAGTTAGCCCCCTGAACTTGCATAAAATGTAATCAATTGATCACTCGGTCGTAAAAAAGTAAGTTAAATGCGAAAGATGTATTCCATGAGTTTTAAAAAAAGTAAAACGACCAAAATCGGAGTATACGATTCTAATATTAGAGAAGACTAAGTTGTATAATTGAACAAGTAATAACTTAATTTTTAATTTATTTTTTAATTATGTAATAACATTCTAAGATGCGTGGAATATATCTTCCGCATTTAACTTACTTTTTTACGATCGAGTGATCAATTGATTACATTTTACACAAATTTAAGGGGCTAACTGAACATTTTATGCAAGTTCAGGGAGCTATCGAAACACTTTGAAAGTTCAGGGGGCAATCAACCTTTTTGGACAAGTTCAGGGAGACGATGTATTAAGCCTAAAAAAAATAATAATCACAGTTTCTTATGCTCTTCTTTTTACATTTATCTCCTTTTCAACATATTTATTTACATAACACTAGCCTCCCACTTTCATTAAAAAAATATTTATTTACATTAAAAATTGATACAAAAAGTATGAAAGTCTGGTTTCAATTTTCAAAAACAACTAGCATGAACCCCGTGCAATACACGGGATGCCTTATAATATTTTGGTAAGAAAAATTTAAGGAATGACTTAAAATTATAATAATCAATAAATTTTAAATTTATAGAAAAAACTTACATATTATAATTCAGATTTATAAAATTTCATTGTATGGTTTTTTTTTTTTACATTTTCATCCGCATAGCCCATAGATTCATGACTTGAGTGGGTAATTTGATGAAAATTAAAACAAATACAAAAAAATCTAACTTAAATCTAACTTAAATGAATCAAAAGTTGAGTATTGACAAACTAAGTAGCTATTAGCAATTAAATGTCAAAAGTACATAAACACTATAAAAAAAAATAGAAATGAAACAAATTCAATTTGAAAAAACAATTGATCAGAGACTTAGGGCCTGCTTGGTTCAGCTGTTAGCTAATAGCTGTTGCGGTTGCTGTTAGCTGTTTGCAGTTACAGTAAGTTGTTAGCTGTTGCTATTAGCTGTTTATTATTAGTGTTTGGTAAAATTATATTGAGCTGTTGCTGTTCGGATTTAAAATTTCTAAAATGGACATGTTTTAAATTAATCAACGATGAAATTATAAAAGGAAAAATCTGAAAAAAAAATGCCCATAACGTTTACAACTAGGAATAATTTTACTCTTAATGTCTAAAATGGTGCAATTTTACCCATAACGCTGACAGCTAAGAGCAATTTACCCATAACATTGGTAAGTTGAGTCGATTTCAGATATTATTAGAAAATATAGATATTTTATTTCTTATTATACACCAATTGCACATACCAGTAGTTCTAAAAAAGATATTTCATATTTTTTTGTGATTTAATAACAAAATTAAAAATTAATATTTATAAATTCGATGAAATATTGAAATTTTTTTTTGTCCAACTCGTATAAAAGGCAATATGTTATTTTTATTTTCTTGAAAAAAAAATTCACGTCTAGTCATATGTTTGTGATCTGCTAGTAACGATGATAAAATGGTGCACATGTGAAGTATAGATAACAATATTCATGACCAATAAGACAGTTTGATAAATTATTTCTCAAATGGACCAAACTTGTCAATGTTATGAATAAAATTGCTTTTGGCTGCCAAAATTAAGGGTATAATTGTACCATTTTAGACATTAAGGGTAAAATTGCTCATAGCTATAAATATTGGGGGGTATTTTTGCACATTATCCTATTATAAAATATAAAAAAATGTGTTACACAAATTAATAAAAATAATCTATATAAAAAATAAAAAATTTATTGAACGCAATAAAACCTTGTTCTTCCGGTAATTATGTTGTAGAAATATAAATAATGTCAAAGAATAAACATATTTTGTGTAAATAAAAAGGATAATTATGTCAATAACAACTAACTACAAACATCTGTTTATGAAAAGCTCCGAATAGGAGCTTTTCGTGAAACGCTCCAAAACGCTGCAGTTTCCAGAGAAAATGCTAAACGCTGCGGTTATATAAACCTAACCAAACGCTATATTTTCTGCGGTTTGGAGTGAAACGCTAAACGTTCATCTGAAAAGCTGAAACAAACACGTAAAAATATGTTACTAACTATTATCTTAAATTTAAATAGTATCTTTATGTAGTTAATTAAATAAATCGCAAACCTAAAATAATGACCATAAGAAGCAAACTAATTCAGTGCATTGAAAACAAAAAGATACTTGATATAAAACAAACTAATTGAAAGCATAGTTATATTGAATTGAAACAAAAAAGATATGTGATATAATTCATATTTAATAAATTAATGTATAAATTACATATGGATAATTGTCTATTCATAGTTAATAACATTTTCTGAGTTTACAATGTTAATAATAATTATAAATCATTATTAAACAATTATCTTTAGCCAAAAATCATAATTAAACCCTTGAACCTTACATGTTTTAAGGATCAAGCATCTAATCAATTATTTTTCACATTAAATCCTTTATCACTGATTCTACTATTGATTCGGCCCTTTTTTTTAACTTTGTCGTTGAGTTCGGGCGGTATTAGAATAGCCAAATCAACTTTCACTCCTAACACCAAAATCCATTTCTAGTTGGTTTTTCCAAACTCATTTTCCAAGTTGAAAGAATGTAGTGGAAATCGAGTTCTGTAATTAATTTTTACTTTCTATCCCATAGTCAAGAAAGTTATTTTTTATTTGTCCACACGGTAGCGAAACTTTCCACGTCAGTAGGCTGAATCTCTCAAATGGTCGTGTACTAAAAAATCTAATGGAAAAATTAAATAAGAACCGAATCCATAACAGAATCATTGATAAAGGATTCAATATTAAAAAATAATTAATCAGAGACTTGATCCTTAAAACATATAAAGTTGAATGGTTTAATTATGGTTTTTGTTTTATCTTTTATGTATGAAAAGTTATCTTAAGTTTCTTATCTATGTATCAAAAGTTATCTTAAGTTTGTTATATATGGTTGAAAAATTTATAAAACATTTATTTACCTTTTTAAATAGAATCATATTACCTAAAATAATAAAATTATATAATTTTCAAACTGGTCAGAATTATTCTTCTACACAATTACTATAACCACATAAATAGGAGATAAGTGGAGTTAATATAATACCCTATATAACACCCTATTAAATTGAGTTGGTCACATATTGGGTTTATATCATATTTTATTAAATGTTAAATCATAGTGTAAGATTTATGGTTCAAGAACGAAACATCATATCATATTTAAATGTAATGGTTTAATTTGTGGCTTAGTTATGTGCCAAGTAAAACTAAGCACTGTTAATTTGACAGATTACTTGATGTTAATGTTGACAGATTACTTAATGTCAGAATAAATGGTCAAATTCACCCTTCAACTTGATAAAAGGTTAATTTAACCCAAATTAATTTATTGGTATCAATTAAGTCCTTAAGATTGGCATTAAAAGATCAAATTAATCCATATTCAAAGATTTCTATCAGAATTAATTATTCGTGGACCATACTCCTATTTCAAAGGATTTTGAGAAATTTTATTTATTAGTACCGCTTCAACACCATATTAAGTTTTACAAAAATACATTATGAAGAGATTCTTGCTACATAATTTCTTTTATAAATTGACAAACATAACAAATAAATTTCATTTGAAAATATTCTTTTATATTTTGTACATTTTGTTTTGTTTCCTTTTGTTGGTTTTAAAGCATATTACTACCGAAAATGTACTTCAAATATGTGCTAAGTATGCTAGTGGTTATGTCCTCCATCAATCAACATATTTTCATATCCATATTTTGATAAGAATATCAACTATACATTTTAATAAAAGGTCTATGAATTTCTTAATTCAATTCAATAAAAATATATGACGTAACAAAAAATGCAGAGCATGTGAAATTAATACAATTAGCCAAAGTTAAAAATTTATGCAGATTCTACAATAATTCTAAAACTCAATAACATATAACAATTTAGAATTGAATTTAAATTAAATGTTACAGAATATTTGATAAGTACTAAAATCCATTCATTAAATCAATATGACCCCTCTTTAATTTGGTCACTCCTACGTTGTATGGTTACAAAAGCGGAAACGGACACCGAAATGTTATTTTTAAAACATAATCTTCATAAATTTGACTTCATATGAAGAGATGCATGAAACCGACACGAAATGCAGAAACATTACTAAAGATACTAACATTAAAATATTCATTGTTGATGGTAAAGTCTCTCAAAGTGTTGATATTAAGTACCACATGCAGCAACATAACTATATTATTTAGTAACTCCATAGAAAGATGAAACCGAACTGATTGATTTTGTGTGCTTATTCTCAAGATAGAGACGCAAAGATAAGTTGCTAGATCGAACCTCCCTGCTCCTAAGGCTGTGCAGCTAAGGGAGTTCTTGCAGCCTATCCATCTCAAAAACAATTTGCTACTACTACAGCCAAAACTGTAGTTGTACCTTATGGAGTTCAAATCCTAGATTTGGCTGAGGAGGATGTTATGCCTGCCTGCTACTCCTCTTCGAATTAAACCTCTTTATTTTGTACCTCTTACTTATAGGTCACCATGATCTTCTAAAAGAAGTTAGACATGTCATTAAACATATTAAAAATTGATGAACCAATTGTGTAAAAGGAATTCATGGTAAGAATATTCAATTCTTCTAAGAAGAGAAAGAAGCCAAGAATTCCAAGTAAGGTACTTCCAAGAAAAGTAGTTGAAATTAACATGACTATCTTCCAAGTTTAACAGCTAACAACCTCTCCTTCCTTGTTAGGTCTTCAGTCACGTGAATATCTTCAACAGATGTCACCAAATTCTTACTCAGAAAAATGCTCAATTTCTTATTTTATGGTGTGAATGTCATATATAATGATGTATTAATTTTATATTTTCAGGATTTTAAAAAATAGAAAAATATACTGTATATGTTTCAGAGAAAACATGTTAGTTATTGTAAAAGAAAGAAAGAATAGAGGAATTGTGTAATTAAAGCAAAAGAATAGTAAAAGAGAAAAGGGACATGAATTTGAATATACTATCTTATCTCTAGTGTCCTTTGTGTTTTCTAGTGTAGTCTTGTTTCATCAATCACTCTGCTTTTTACTTAAAACAAAATTTACTATTCTTCTTTTTTAAAATCCGTACTTCTTTTTTAACAAGTATGAGGTGTTCTTATGAGTATGAAGTTTATGCCATGTCTAAACTAACTCCTATTCAAACGGTATTTGAGTAGACAACATTTCTGACTAGACTAAACAACTGATGTTCAATTACGAGTTAGGGAGTGCTACCTGCAAAATATGAACAGAAGAGAGGTAGGGGGAACCTAGAGAAATCTAGGGAAGAAGGAGAAGGACTCTATTCTGTTGTGCTGAGTTAATGAAAGATAAAATAATAAACAATCGAAAAACACAGATTTACGTGGTTCACCAACGTTGTGTTGGCTAGTCCACGGGTAGAAGGAGAATAGTATTATTAGAAGGTGAAAATCAGATTACAATGATTAGGTTTACATAATGGGGTATTTATAATACCCAATCTAATCTAATCCCACTAGGAACCCATGATCCTAATCCAACTAGGAATCCGAAACCCAATACTACTCTGAATTGGAAACCCATGATTCAAGGCATTACGACAAATCTCCACCTTGACTTGAATCCTCTTGAAAACATAACAGATGCACCCATGATAGTGCCAGATGAACAGACTTCTCCCTCTGCCTCAGAGTCGCCCCCACAGGGCAACAAATAATCTCTGACGTTTAGCAAGTCCAAACAGTGTTGAAACTTGCTATGTGGAACAGGCTTGGTAAACATGTCAGCCGAATTGTCAGCAGTGCCTACCTTCTTCACCTTGACCCTCTTCTCACTTCTCAGAAGATGATACCTCACATCTATATGCTTGGTCCTCTCATGATGAACCTGATCCTTGGCTAAACAGATTGCACTCAAGCTGTCACAATACACTGTAGCCTGATCATGATTTAGACCAAAATCACTAACCAGCCCTTTAAGCCAAATCCCCTCCTTAGCAGCTTCAGTCAGTGCCATATAATCTGCTTCCGTAGTAGACAAAGTCACTGTAGGCTGCAAAGTAGCTTTCCAACTGACAACTGAACCGCCAAGAGTGAAAACATAACCAGTCATAGATCTTCTATTGTCAACATCTCCAGCATAATCAAAGTCTGAAAAACCTATCACCGAACACTCTGTATCACCTCCATAAATGAGACCAACGTCAGATGTACCTTTTAGGTACCGAAAGATCCTCTTCACAACTTGCCAATGCTCCTTGCCAGGTTCACCCACAAACCTGCTAGCAACACTAACAGACTGTGCAAGATCAGGTCTAGTGCAGACCATTGCATACATCAAGCTTCCTACTGCACTAGCATAGGGAACTCGAGACATGTACTCCTTCTCTTCAGCAGACTTAGGTGCAAAAGCAATAGACAGATGTGCACTTGCAGCACTAGGAGTATCTATGGGCTTTGCGGTAGACATGCCAAATCTTGACAAGATCTTCTGAATATAGCCCTTTTGTGACAGAAAAAGTTTCCTTTTGCTTCTGTCCCTGTAAATCTCTATTCCCAAAATTTTCCGAGCTGCACCCAAATCCTTCATCTCGAACTCTGCACTGAGAAGACCCTTCAACTTCCGAATGTCGTGCTTCTTCCTTGCAGCTATCAATATGTCATCTACATACAACACCAGATAGATAAAAGACTCATCTTCCAATTTATTGTAATAGACACAACAATCATATGGGCTCCTGGTGTAGCCCAGCTGCATCATGTAGCTATCAAACCTCTTATACCACTGCCTAGGAGACTGCTTAAGTCCATACAAGGACTTCTTCAACTTGCAAACATAATTCTCCTTCCTAGGAATCTGGAAACCATCTGGTTGGGTCATGTAGATCTCTTCCTCCAAATCTCCATGTAGAAAGGCTGTCTTTACATCAAGTTGCTCAAGCTCCAAATCCTGATGTGCAACTATAGCTAGCAACACTCTAATAGAGGTGTGTCTGACTACTGGTGAGAATATCTCATTATAATCCACTCCCTCTATTTGATTGAAACCTCTAGCAACAACTCTAGCCTTATACTTGACTCCCTCTGCATGTGATATCTCTTCCTTCATCTTGAGAACCCACTTGCAAGTAATAATCTTTCTCCATTGAGGTGGTATTACTAAATCCCATGTTTGATTCTTATGAAGGGATTCCATCTCATCTCCCATAGCAGCAAGCCATTTCTCAGAATCGGTGCCTGAAACAGCTTCTTGGTAAGTTGATGGTTCACGAGTGTCCACCTCTTCAGCAACCTATAATGCATAGCCCACCATGTCCTCATACCTCTTAGGTGGCCTAACTCCAACCCTCCTTGGTCGATCTTGAGCTAAGCTACGATGTGTAGCTTCAGATGGTTGAGAAACTGATGGTGTAGACTCTGGTAGCTCTATTTCTGCTTCTAACTCTTGTTCCTTCAAGCCACTCTCACTCTGTATGACCTGAAACTCCACCTGTTTATCAATGCTATCAGTTTCTGTTGCAGTTGTAGGCTTCACAATGGGTCTAAGCACAGATTTTTCGTCAAAGACTACATTTCTGCTAAAAATGACCATTTTCTCTGATGGAGACCAGATCCTGAAGCCTTTAACGCCATCTCCATAGCCTACGAACACTCCCTTCTTGGCTCTTGGCTCTAGCTTACCCTCATTAACATGATAGTAAATTGTGCACCCAAAAGCTTTCAAATTTGAGTAATCAGCAACCTTTCCTGGCCACATTTCTGTAGGCGTCTTGAGCTTTATGCCGATGTGTGGTCCGCGGTTAATAAGATAATATGTTGTGTTCACCGCTTCAGCCCAGAATCTTCCATCTAACCCAGCGTTAGAGAGCATGCACCTCATCCTCTCTACTAATGTCTGGTTCATTCGTTCAGCTACACCATTCTGTTGCGGTGTATTCCTGACTGTGTGATGCCGAGCAATCCCTTCATCCTTACAGAACTGATCAAACTCAGACGAGCAGAATTCCAGACCATTATCAGTTCGTAGCCTTTTTATCTTCTTTCCTGTTAGGTTTTCCACCAATGCTTTCCACTACTTGAAATTCTTGAAAGCTTCACTTTTATGCTTCATCATGATGGCCCAAGTCATCCTTGAATAATCATCAATCAGAGACATAAAATATCTATGACCTCCCAAAGACTCAACTCGAGATGGACCCCAACAATCAGAGTGGATGTAATCAAGTGTGTCTTTTGTTATGTGAATAGCTTTGGGAAACTTGCTGCGATGTAGTTTCCCAAAGACACAGTGTTCACAAAGCTCCAGACTCTTGACCTTATGACCATCAAGAAGATCATCCTTTGATAGAATCTGCATCCCTCTTTCGCCCATATGACCAAGTCTCATATGCCATATCTTTGTCATATCCTCCTGGTCAATCTCTGACGAAGCAGTATTAGCTGAACTTATAACAGTGGAACCTTGCAGGAAATACAAAGTACTATGCTTTACACCTTTCAGAATCACATCAGAACCTTTATAGACATGTAGAACTCCATCTTTTCCTGACCAGTTGAGACCCCTGCTGTCTAACAGACTCAGAGATATCAGATTCTTCGTCATCAACGGAACATGCCTGACTTCGTTCAATATGCAGAACTTACCATCATGTGTCCTCAACTTGATCGAGCCTATTCCAACTGCTTTGCAGACATGACTATTAGCCATTGAAATGCTGCCTCCATCTACCTGCTTATAAGTTGAAAACCACTCTCTCCTTGGACAAATATGATAAGATGCTCCTGAATCAAGAACCCACACATCAGAGTGATGAGTGTGTCCATCAGCAACTAGAGCAATATCGTTTTCAGAGCTGTCGTCGCCATCTGCTACAGCAGCAGAACCTGGTTGATTTTATGATTTCTTCTTCTTCTTTGGACAATCGGTTTTCCAATGTCCTTTCTCCTTACAGTAATTATAGGTGTCGTCTGGCTTGGGACCCTTTGAGAACGGCTTCTTAGACTTCTTCTTTCCACCATTTCCCATTCCCTTATTGCCACTGGCAAACAGTCCAGAGGCTTGATTATCTGCACCTGTATTGCTCGCCTTATGGCGCAACTCTCTGCTATGAAGATATGACCTAACTTCTTCCAGAGTCACATAATCTTTACCAACAATAAATGATTGAACAAAATTCTCATATGAAAGCGGTAAAGACACCAACAGAATCAAAGCAGCATCTTCATCTTCAATTTTCACATCAATATTACGTAATTCTAGTAATAATGTGTTCAATTGATCTAAATGATCCCTAAGTTGCATACCTTCCTGCATTCGCAGGCCAAACAGACGTTGTTTCAGAAGAAGTTTGTTCGTTAGAGATTTCATCATGTATAAGCTCTCTAACTTCATCCACAGACCGGCAGCAGTCTCTTCGTCTGAGACCTCAGTGATGACGTCATCTGCGAGGCACAACATAATTGCTGAATGTGCCTTTTCTTCCAGAATCATCATCTCAGCAGTGACTTCTCCTGTTGCGTTCTTCAACGGCGTCCACAGACCTTGTTGTTTTAACAAAGCCTGCATCTTGATCTGCCATAGACTGAAACTATTTCTCCCAGTAGACTTTTTGATTTTCACGTTCATCGCAGACATCTTTCTCTCCAGAAAACAAAACCCCGATCGGAAACCGAAAGCTCTGATACCAGTTTGTTGTGCGAAATTAATGAAAGATAAAATAATAAACAATCGAAAAACACAGATTTACGTGGTTCACCAACATTGTGTTGGTTAGTCCACGGGCAGAAGGAGAATAGTATTATTAGAAGGTGAAAATCAGATTACAATGATTAGGTTTACATAATGGGGTATTTATAATACCCAATCTAATCTAATCCCACTAGGAACCCATGATCCTAATCCCACTAGGAACCCATGACCCCAATCCCACTAGGAACCCATGATCCCAATCCAACTAGGAACCCATAATTCTAATCCAACTAGGAATCTGAAACCCAATACTACTCTGAATAGGAAACTCATGATTCAAGGCATTACGACAAAGCATAATAACCTTCATACACCTGAGGTGTCCATTAGGTTATAACAAAAGCATGTCGTGTCTCACTTAGATCCCATAGTGACTTTGTGTCTAAGGACTCATCTATGCACAATACATGAGAACCACCTATGACATCAATACCATGTGGTGTTCTTATATCGGATCATCCAGAGTTTACTCGCTCATAAACTCTTATGCCATTGGTCTGATAAAAATTCTGTAATCGGTGAAACACCATCACAACCAACACACATACTAGTCTTTAGTTCGTTATCGTTCCCATAATAACAATAGACCAGGGAAATCTAGATTATAATATCTTAATGCCTCACGGTTTCATTTGCCCGCGTCCTCAACCCGTCAAAAGTGAGCAGATCATTAATCAAGGATACTCCATTAAGTTAGTTCGCATAGGTGAATTAATAGAATAAATTTTTGCCGCAATTAAGGGTTGTCTAGATATAATTACTCGGTATTAGGGCATACTCCAACAAACTACTTGCGTCATTTTATAACTAATTTTGTAGAAAAGTCTCAAGTTTTCTCTTAACTTTTGAGATTGAAATCCGAGGAGAAGTTCAAATGGGAGGACAAGCATCAACAAGTATTTGATGTAAGAAAAAAGTACCTAACTAGCCCACCATGTGCTAGTTCCACCACGAGAAAGAGTGCAGTTGAAATTATATTTGTTCGCTACTAGGATTCTATAGGCCGTTTACTAGCTCATAATAACCAAAAGGGTTGTGAGCATTACATTTATTACCTTATGAGATGTTTGAAAGAAATCGAGAAGAAATATTCCAGAATTGAAAAACATTGCTTCACTTTATACACTACTAGAAAATTCTTGATTTTTGATAGAATGTTTTAACGGAAATATTTCTGTCTTAAAATTTGGACGGTATTCCGTCAAAACTTGAGACAAAAATTTAAGATTAGAAAGAATTATCCATCAAATTGTAATGGTAGGAGAATTCATTCCGTTAAAGCGCTTTGACACTTTTAATATAAAACTAATTATATAGTTTTACTTAAATATCAAATATTAAATTAAACAAATATATATCAAGGGTGTTTTAGTTCATTTTACGCTCTCATTTTCCCTTCAGCAAGAACCCTTCCCCCCTTATATGAGAACCCTTGTCCCATTCGAATCTGATTACATAAAACCTTCAATTCTTCAATATAATGAAGGAATTCTTTTAAAAAATATTTTACTCAGTTGACACTATCACATTCTCACATTCTCTGTTATGATTTTCTCTTTTTGGTGCATAATGTTTTTAAATGTGTAGTGTGGATAGCTTATAGTCTCTATCAGATAGTTTCCCTACTTGTGTATTTACATGCATGTTATGCATAGATTGCATCTAATTGGAGGAAAACCTAGTGTGAGCACACTATACTTTCAAGGGAGGGGATCTCACCGCACTTGGAAAAGAAGCATCTATCACGAGCGGTTGGACTCGATTTCGATATTTGACATTGTTTTTCAATGTGACTTTGAAAAGCATATAGGTGAATATTGCAGATACGCCAATCAATATATTAGACCAGGAAAATTCGATAAAATAGATCTAAACCGCTCGACTACTACACCTTTAGAGATACGTTTAGAACACTCACTTTCTTGTTTAATATTAAATTCCCTTGAATTGTTATATGTGGTTTATTTTATACGATACTACGATTGTTTAATGAATGCAGATGTGAATACAATGAAAATTAGTAAATAATTTATTTACATACTTACAGCATATTGGATAAATGAGGATACAAGATATTAAACTGAGACTTACGACATGAGCACAATCTTAAATATATATGTATATTAAACCTGCAAAATAATAATCGATATGAGCCATTTTCATTTGCTTTGAGATGCCAAACTCCACATAATATGGACTCAAGTACGATAGATATGGAATATATGGAGCATGACATACACTACGAGAAATATCATTGAATATAATTAATTCTAATAATTAATAATTAATTAGTTATTAGAATTTAAGTGCAATTTGTCATAATAAATATTAATCAATTTATTTTGTTCAAAATAGTCAATTAATATCTTCTATGACAAATCAATCATTAATTTAATAATTAATCCTTCTTCAAACTTAATTAAGAAATGGTTAATTATTATGAAATTTGTAATAATCCATTAACTTTATTCATCAACGATTTTGGTGGAAATACTCTATCTAATTAATAAATAGGATATGTCACTTTTTTTTGAGCTTCCAATCAAAAATATTATTAGATAGTAGGATGTGTATCTTCAAATATAATATTCGCCAGCTAATGTGGCGTTACAGTCAAAACAAAGTCGTTAGGATTTGAATGGGCTTCCCATGCTATCAAATGGGCATCACCATTCGCTAGGTGATGAATAAATGAAACTTTAAAACTACGATAAACTGACAGAATATGTTTACAATCTTGAATAATTGACCCAGACTTAGACAGACCAGTTCGAGAGGAGTAGGGATGGCAACGGGTACTCTACCCACGGGTACCCGGCACTACCCGACCCTAATGAGACTACTCGTACTCTGTATAAAAGGGTATGGGACGGGTATGGGATCAAAACCATTACCCGTTAGGGTAATGGGACGGGTATGGAAAGACCCCCTAGGGTACCCGGTACCCGTTACCCATCTTAACTTTTTTATATATTAAGAAATATTATTGTATTGTAGATGTAAGATGTGAGATTTGAACACCAGCCTTTTGTTCTTCAACCATTAAGTGATACCACTAAACTACTTTATTTTTATTGATTAAAGTTTAATTTGTTCAATTTTTAGATGGATGATTTATTAAATTTAAACTTTGTTACATTTTTAATATTTTTTGTTTTATTTATTGATTCTTAACGGGTAAGGGTACCCGCGGGTACTCGTGAATTAAATGGGACGGGTATGGGATGCAAAACATATACCCGTTAGGGTAATGGGAAGGGTACGGGTAATTAAAAAATAAACGGGTAAGGGTTTGGGATTGGCACTACCCGCGGGTACCCTACCCGTTACCATCCCTAGAGAGGAGTAGATGGTGTCTATAACCATTTTGGCGTCAGATTCGAATTGCACCACCCTATAGTTTTGATCCGCGAGCCAGATAATTCAGGTGCGGAGGGCCAACACTTCAAGTACCACTGGCGCCTTAATTCCGTGTAGTAGGCTGCTGCTGCAAAAATATCAGCGACTGATGGGCGTATCCGGTAGAGTGGTAAAATATAATGATAAATGTGTGCTAGGGTTATGGATATGATCTTTCTAAGTGCTCTAACTCTACTAGACGCTACTACGTAGGGGCAAGTGTACCCCATCGTATTAAGTAATAATCCGGTTAAGACCGGGTATCGAATCCACGGGATTTATAACTACAAGTATTAAACTACTCGGTTTTACACGTTATCTAAGCGGTGAATACTTTAGATGGTTGGGTGACAACTATAAACTACTCCTAAACTACGGGTGAGACAATTTTCGTGTATTTCAAGCCCTCTTCGAATAATACGGGTGATGATAAGTTATAACCTATGATAAACGACACGAAAAATACACGATTAATAGTTTTACTCTTGTAAAGACTATTAATAGACCGAACAACTCCGTGAGGTTCTAGAGTCGTGATTTACCTTTAAGGTGACTCTAATTCTTAGGATCAGAAACTAGGGCCCGTACGTTCCGTGGCTCGTCAATTCCTACGGTTTCCGGTTTGTCAACTCCGGTGAGGCAACACCTATGTGATTCTTAACAGATTTCGGAGCTCGTAAACGACCTACACAATAATCAATTATAAGTATCAAAGCAAGCAATAAACATTAACACGTATAGGGAAAACAGAATCATAAATCATGTATTATAAATATGGAATATGAAAATACGGGGTACAACCAAGCCTAGTACATAGAAAGAGTACAAGCTAATTAACAAGTAGAAAGGGAAGAAGAATCGGCCCTTAAGACTAGCTAACCGGACTCAAAGTCGTCTCTTAGGACTTGGAGGTGGAACTCTCAAGCTTGGTGAATGCGGATGGAGTGAAACTTCGGCGGAGTAACGGGAAGATTATACAAGCTCTCAAGGTGTGAGGAACTCTAATACATGGAAAATTGAATGCTGAAATGAGTGATAATCACTCTTACTTATACATCAAGCTCGGGGGTAGAATCGTAAATACACAAGTTGCATTATTTCTGCATTTTTCCCAGGACACGCCCCACGTGGATAGGCAGGCGCCCCGCGTGTTTGCCCATTCCATTGACAATTTCCTACATGAGGATCAGATTCAGGCCTGATGTCATGAACACGCCCCGCGTGGACAGACAGACGCCCCGCGTGTTTGCCTATTCCGTTGGTAATTGACTGTGTGTGGATCAGAATCAGACTGGTTGTCATAACCACGCCCCGCGTAGGTTGGAGTACGCCCCGCGTGATTGAGCCTCTAGGGTTTAATCGCTTGGATCACGCCTCGCGTACCTGAGCTTCTGAAACTTAGATTGAAAAATTGCTCCTGTACGCCCCACGTATTAGTAGAGACGTCCCGCGTGTCTCGTTGGATTTTACTCCTTTGCTTGTACCTACGAAATACAATTCTCGACAGCCGAGTTAGTTTGACGCTTATTTTTCCGAAATTAACTGAAAACAAAGGAAATTGATCAAAAGCATAAAATTTTGTTATTTTATTAAAAACACACTATTTTTGTAATTAAACTCACTTATTTAGTCCATAATTAAACCGTAATTCACGCTAAAAGATAGGGACAAAATGCCCCTATTAACCTCCTCGGACTTTAAAGTTTTACTTGTCCTCAAGTAAAAGAAATCGAAAGACACGGGATTGAGACAATTTAAGAAACAAACTTCCGGTTGGTTTTACCAAGTGCGTGATTTCGAAGCTAAAGTTTTACGAAAAGTTTTCGACAAGTACTTACGCAAGCGAATGAGTGACCAAAACTTATTTGAAACCTCCATAATCAAACTTAATAGGCAATATTGACGGGGATTGATTATCTTTTGAGAACTCGATTGTACCTCACCAAGGGATTTCACTCTTACGCTCAAACTTTGGTGGGTCGGTGTTTTTGCGCTCTTCTTTGTACTTACTCGAAGTCACTTTTGAGTTTGCATTTTCATCCGGGTTTTTCCTCCTATGTTTATGGTTTAGGCAATATTAAGTCCAAACACCATTTTGATGATCGCATCGTTTTTTTCATTTTGGCCTTAGCAAGCTTGTAAAATATAACTTGAAATTGCTCGGGTGGAGCTTGAGAATGCCTTTTTGCTCTTTATTTCTGCTTCCTCTATTTTTTCCTTTTTTCTTTTTATTTGAGAGCGACACAAAAACGATTTCGAAGATTTATTGTGCTTACTTGTTAGGGCCTTGGTTTGTTTCGGGTAATTCTGATGCGGTTGATTTTATTGGTATTTGAACAAGAGGAAAAAGGGTTAAATGTTAAAAAGGTGTTAGCAAAGAAGTTGGTTAATAGGCTCGAGGGGGCTTCCTAAAGATTAATGAAAACGAGAAAAATAATTAAGAAAGGAATTAGCCTAAGTGGGTCCATTTTATCATCTATTGCCCTTCTTACCAAAATAAGTGTACTTAACCCGGTATTAGATGCAAACTCTATGAGTTGAGTGAAGTCAAAGCTCTCGAAATGTTGTGAAAGAAGTAGAGTTCTCGTACGAACTCTTTTAGGCTAAAAAATACCTCACATGAATTTCGGGTTAAATTGTGTACATTCAAATTCTCGTAAAATTTTCAAAAATCCCATTTTTATTGCCTTTTTTAAATTTCATTATAGAGATAACTTGTGGGTTATGACTCAATGCTTTTGTTTAGTACGATCCTTGGCTTTGCATAAATTCCATAACTTCAAAATCAAGACTTAAATTTCTTAATTAAACCGATCCTTTATGTTTCGATGTATTTACCTTTGACGACAAATAACGGAACTTTTAATTATTGTCCGTGGAAGGTAGTGTGTTGGGCAATTTTATGAGCCAATAAATGAGTTCAATTATTTCAGTTTATTTTATTTTGTTTTTGTTTTTGTTAGTGCAAAACAAACTGTAAGTGCGGGGTTGCACGGCCCTCCGCGAGATTAAAATGACGTGTATTCCAAAGACCTCGCAAAAGAAATGAAAACAAAAAACAAAAGGAAAAATAAATAGGGAATTAAAGAGAAACAAGGACTTTATAGGGCTGGTCTTACGCGAGGCGTACCCACTAGGGGCACTCCGGGTAAGAGGTGTATGTTGTGTGCTTTTTAGGCAGAGACTCGGATACGCGGGGTGTGCCCAGAGGGGCGCTCCGCGTGATCCGAGTTTTCGGCCAATATGTAAAACAGAAGGTGGTTCACACGAGGCTGGCCGAAAGAGGCGCTCCGCGTGATCCTTACTTTTAGTTTGAAATGAGCAAAAACTGGAAAGAAGATGCACATGAAGAGAAATAACTGGAAAAACGTATATGATACATAAAGACAAAAGGTTTGGGGAATGCAAACCGGTGCTACGTTTATAGTCGGAGTAGCTCGACTTTTGTGCGTGCGTGCTTATGGAGTCCGGAGATGCGTGGTTTCACCATGTTGTGGAAAAGCTCCGCCTCGGTATATTTTCAAGCGGTGGCCATTTACCCGTTGGATTGTGTTGTCGGGATGGTGGATTTCTATCGCTCCGGATGGGTGTGCATTGACGACCGTGTATGGCCCCGACCATCGACTTTTCAATTTTTCAGGGAACAAACGAAGACGGGAGTTGTATAAAAGAACTTGGTCCCCCTTGTTGAACTCCCGAACTTGCATGTGTTTGTCATGCCATTTTTTCGTATGCTCCTTGTAAAGTTTGGCATTTTCGTATGACCCTAGACGAAGTTCATCGAGGGCGTTGAGTTGAAGGAGACGATGTTCCCCTGTAACCTGCACATCAAAATTTAGAAATTTAAGAGCCTAATATGCCTTATGTTCTAATTCCATCGGTAAGTGACAAGATTTCCCGAAAACCAATCGATAAGGTGACATTCCGATGGGCGTTTTCAACGTCGTGCGGTAGGCCCATAGAGCGTCATCGAGCTTTAGGCTCCAATCTTTCCTAGAGGTGCTTGTTGGGGTTTAGTGTCATATAGACAATTGTTCTAGGATATAAACTTAATGTAAATGAAATGTTCTTTATATCATTTGTTTTAATAAGATATGGTTTCATAACTATATAAAGGCAACCTCTTTTAAGAACTAAATAAGTCTAATAAAAGGAAATCCCTAAGTTTGTTTAAAGTGATTATAAAGTGTTCATATAAGCATGAAGTGAGACGAAACTTTATAATAAACTAATAAACTTAAAACCACCCCAAATCAAGTAATATGTTTAGAAATAGGATTGACATATCACTGCTGAGACTTGCATATAACAATGTCTTCTGTCGAGACAGAGAGCTGATCTCACAAGCTTCAAATATGCAGATATCTGGACAGTTACATGGATCCGATGAAAGAGAGTTCATTAGGATTGGGGACCCGACTTGAGATAACAGGATGGGTAGATTTATCCTTGTCACCTGTTCATCTCATTGGTATTAATATGTATAAGTAATCCTAAGACTCAAAGGAATGTTAATTAGTGATTCTGGATTATGGAATGTGATGCTTTGATCCTGTTGTAACACGATCCATAACAGAGATGACTCTGGGGTGTGAACGGCAGACGTTGGGTATCACAGGAAGTAATTGCAGGATAATTATACATTGGATTGAGCATTTGTCACTCCTGATAAATGGGAGATACGTCCAAGGATCGCTTGTGGAAGACTTGACTCTAAATCCTTGCAAGGTGATAGCTTAAGACTTGAAATGGAGATTTCACTTAACCTATCTAATTGGAGTTAACTCGGCCTGTACAAGTAAAACGAACGTCTCGTTATATGTGACTTGACATTATCCATAGTCATAAGATTCTGTTCAAGGATGTAGTTGATAAAGGATCGAATTATACTGTAACTAATATGGAAAGGTCAACGACAGAATCAACCTGTCTTCTTATAGCTCTGGGGGAATGTTTCGGATCTGCCAATCACATTTCGCGTGCTCATTTCGTTATGCAAAGATTAAATATAATTCTAAGAAAATTAATTTAATGGTTGCATACGGCTAGAAGCAATAAGAACCTAATGGGTCACACATAAGACTTGGAGCCCAAAAGAGAAACAGATGTTAATTAATTGATGGAAGCCCAACTGAGTCCACTAAGGCCCTGTACATAGGGGGCGATTTTATGTATATAAAATACATAAATAATTAATTTGATTTTTAACAATTCTAACTAGATTATGATTATGAATTAAATTAATTAAAGGATAAATAAGTTAGGAGGTTTAATGAGATTAAATTGCTTCTATTATTATCCTGTCAAGTTATTATTATTATCTTTATATTTAGATATAATTATAGATAATAACTAATAAGAATTTTATTCCGAATTAAATTCTTATTCAGTAACCTAATTCTATCTAACTAGGGTTTAGATACAAGAGAGTATATATACCCCCCTTACATGAGAATTTCGGCCAAACCTAGCTAACCGAAGAGAGAGAATTTCGACACCCCCAGTTGAGGACGAAATAATCCACCGCTTCCTCCCGTTTCAATTGATTATTAATCTCTTTCTCTTATCCTTGATCTTGTGTTGATTTATTAGAGGCAATCTACTTTGGTTTCTTTTATACGGTTGAGTTCTAACCATATTTTGAATTGTGTTTTTGTCTTGTGCTCGGGAACTCGGAGTAAGAGTTGTGGGCACTACGATTGCAACGGTAGATAGATCTTCAAAAGGTATTTCCTTCTATCCCTCTTTATATGAAATAACGATTAACGGATCTTGGTTAATGGAAAAAGGTTAAAAAATTTATATTTCCGCTGCCAAATGTTTGATGTCGCGAGGGTCCGGCAAGCCGATCTTCTTGCCATTGGACGCTTTTTTTAGCTAACTCGTGGATAAGTTCATAAGCCTCGCTTGTCGATTTCCTAAACAAATCCCCACCTGCGGCAGAATCCACGGTTGCACGATTAGTGGGAGTTAAACCATGATTGAAGGTACTTATAAGATCGTGCTTGGGGATGTCATGATGCGGGCAATTTCGGAGGAACTTTCGAAACCTAGCCCAAGCTGAGTGAAGGGCCTCGTATTCAAGTTGCCTAAAGGAAGTGATATCATTTCTCAACTTAACCGTTTTGGACGGCGGGAAGTAGTAGGAAAGGAACTCCTTCTCAAGCTCCTCCTATGATGTAATTGATCCCGCCTCCAACGAGTGCAACCATTCCAATGCTTGGCCTGTCAAAGAAAAAGGAAAAAGTTTTAGACGTGCGGCCTCAACCAGGACACCATTTTGCCGATAAGTATCGGCACACATAAGAAATTTATCAAGATGTTCGTTAGGGTTCTCATGAAGTTCCCCTCCGAATTGATCGAGTTGTTGGATCAATTGGATCATGCTAGTCTTTATCTCATATGTGTTGGTCGGGATGGCGGGGGCGACGATTCCATTGCGATTTTATGGTCGATGCGGGGCTAGGATCTCCATCATTGTTCGGGTGTCGTTTCCCCCTCCATTCAGGACGTTGTTCACCGGTGGGTTGGTTTCATTGTTGACGTTGGCCATCTTTTCTCTACGAATCCTACAAAGAGTTCGTTCAATTTCAAGATCAATAGGAACGAGAGTATCACTCCGAGATCGGGTGTGCATAAACCCAAGAAGTAAACAAAGAAAATATGAACAAGAAAAAAAAATATTGTCAGTAAAAGTGTATATAAACAAGTTATACAAAGATAATGCTTAGACTAACAATAAAACGTTTTGGTCTAATATTGCAAGAAATTATAAATCACCGGCAACGGCGCCAAAAACTTGATGGACGTATCTGGTAGAGTGGTAAAATATAATGATAAATGTGTGCTAGGGTTATGGATATGATCTTTCTAAGTGCTCTAACTCTACTAGACGCTACTACGTAGGGGCAAGTGTACCCCGTCGTATCAAGTAATAATCCGGTTAAGATCGGGTATCGAATCCACGGGATTTATAACTACAAGTATTAAACTACTCAGTTTTACACGTTATCTAAGCGGTGAATACTTTAGATGGTTGGGTGACAACTATAAACTACTCCTAAACTACGGGTGAGATAATTGTCATGTATTTCAAGCCCTCTTCGAATGATACGGGTGATGATAAGTTATAACCTATGATAAACGACACGAAATATACACGATTAATTGTTTTACTCTTGCAAAGACGACTATTAATAGACCGAACAACTCCGTGAGGTTCTAGAGTCGTGATTTCCGTTTAAGGTGACTCTAATTCTTAGGATCAGAAACTAGGGCCCGTAAGTTCCGTGGCTCGTCAATTCCTACGGTTTTCGGTTTGTCAACTCCGGTGAGGCAACACCTATGTGATTCCTAACAGATTTCGGAGCTCGTAAACGACCTACACAATAATCAATTATAAGTATCAAAGAAAGCAATAAACATTAACACGTATAGTGAAAACGGAATCGTAAATCATGTATTATAAATATGGAATATGAAAATACGGGGTACAACCAAACCAAGTGCATAGAAAGAGTACAAGCTAATTAACAAGTAGAAAGGGAAGAAGAATCGGCCCTTAAGACTAGCTAACCGGACTCAAATTCGTCTCTTAGGACTTGGAGGTGGAACTCTCGAGCTTGGTGAATGCGGATGGAGCGGAACTTCGGTGGAGTAACGAGAAGATTATACAAGCTCTCAAGGTGTGAGGAACTCTAACACATGGAAAATTGAATGCTGAAATGAGTGCTAATCACTCTTACTTATACATCAAGCTCGGGGGTAGAATCGTAAATACACAAGTTGCATTATTTCTGCATTTTTCCCAGGACACGCCCCGCGTGGACAGGCAGGTGCCCCGCGTGTTTGCCCATTCCGTTGACAATTTCCTACATGAGGATCAGATTCAGGCCTGATGTCATGAACACGCCCCGCGTGGACAGACAGACGCCCCGCGTTTTTGCCCATTCCGTTGATAATTGACTGTGTGTGGATCCGAATTAGACTGGTTGTTATAACCACGCCCCGCGTAGGTTGGAGTACGCCCCGCGCGATTGAGCCTCTAGGGTTTAATTGCTTGAATCATGTCTTCGGTGCCCCGCATGGCTTAGAACACGCCCCGCGTACCTGAGCTTCTGAAACTTAGATTGAAAAATTGCTCCTGTACGCCCCGCGTATTAGTAGAGACATCCCGCGTGTCTCGGTGGATTTTACTCCTTTGCTTGTACCTGCGAAATACAATTCTCGACATCCGAGTTAGTTTGACGCTTATTTTTCCGAAATTAACTGAAAACAAAGGAAATTGATCAAAAGCATAAAATTTTGTTATTTTATTAAAAACACACTATTTTTGTAATTAAACTCACTTATTTAGTCCATAATTAAACCGTAATTCACGCTAAAAGGGACAAAATGCCTGTATCAGTGACCCTGTGATGTCTCTTACCACTGCCCTGAGTCCGCTGTTTCCTTCATCTGCATAAATCATGATATCCGTGTTGCACTTCAGGTAACCAGTCGTCGGCGCTGTCCATTTCAAAGGTGTTGTGGCTGCCATGTGTGACTGAGTGGATGGTGTAAATTGGAACGCCCGCCATTCTTTGAAGCCTTCAAACACTTTGCGCCAGGTTCGTGCTACCGGCTACTAATCACTTTCCGAGAGAAACCGATTTCTATGCTCCTATATGGCTTGTAACCCGTAACAGATCCTCACCACGGTGTCCTGATTGGCTCATTCTGGCTCTTGTAAGAGCCACTCCACCATCTGTATTCCGCCAGGATCAGGGGCCATTACAGCCGCCTCTCGCCATATTTCACCTGCAAAACAACAGCTAGTAAAAAGATGTAAATATGTCTCATCCTCCTTCACGCACACCAAACATTCAAGTGGCACCGGTACCCTCTTTCGAGTGAGTCTTGCTCTAGTAGGTAGACAACCTGCTACCATTCGCCACACAAATAATTTCAGTTTCGGTGGCATAACTAGCTTCCATAGTCTCTTGAAACCCCCACACACCTCCTCACCTTTTGTTGTCCCAAAATGTGAACATTAGCAAGTGCACTAGGTATAAGTAATAAAGTGATAAGTAAGATATCGTCTCCACGGGGATAGAACAAGTGAATATAATGACTTATCAAGTTGAGCACTGTCAGATTTAAAAGGTAACTGATCACTTAAGTTGAGTTGGTGTTTGATTTGACAAAAGACAATAGTAAAGCAAGTTGAAAAGTAAGTTGATTTCAGATTTGGGAAGAACTGGCATACAACATGAATAGAAATGATAGTGAACAGGCACTCCGCTCCTTGTTCATTGAGTAGAAACAACTTTGGCTTAAGGTATCTTTCACGAAAATCGGTTGAGTCAGGTGTCCATTGTTCCCAACGTTCTTTAAAAACAATTAAAATAAGTCTCCTTGAGATTAATATATCTCCAAGCATTAAGAACAAGAAAGCATTTAATTAAACAATTAAAACCCTTAACATATTTCAAAAAAAAAAAAACCTTAACATATAATTAATTACGTCTCCGTTTCATAATTATATGTGTTAAGTGTAAGTTCAGTTTCACAAAGAGAGTCTCCTCGTAATTGTTCCACTAAGAAATAGGTTAGCTACTCCTATTTAACGTTAATTACTCACTGAACAGTCAAGCTAAATGTACTTAATGAATTTAGAGGGAAGTAAACATGCTCATTTACCTGTTCATGCTCATTTACCTATCACAATTGCATACCTGTTAATTAAATTACTCACTCATAATTGAATGAGGTAAGACAAAAATAATAAGGAAGAAGAGAACAATTCATTCAAAATACTAAAAACAAAGTTACACACTAAAGATTCAGATGTAAAATCTGAATGAATCAAAACATAAAAGAAGGCTCTTTGAATAGCCTAAAAATCCAGCAGAAATCATTGTTCTAGATAAATTAAAATATTCAATATATGGTCTGGCAGACTATCCTGACAGACAGAGAACAGTCTGCTGCACAGTCAGACAACCCATGCTGTATTATTTTCTTCCAAAATCATGGCTGTTCTGCAGCATATTTAATTCTTCTTTAGGAAATGTATCTTGGGAATTCAGGAAAGATTAATAATTCATATTTTGGGTTCATGCTTCACCTAACCAGTTGTTCTCACTCATTCCTGGTTGTTCTTCTCCTTTAAGCGCTCATTTCCTCTTGCGCATAGCGTGAGCTCTTCCACTGAACAGGCAGTGACCCTTGAACAAGCAGAATATGTTTTTCTCCAAATTCCTCTTTGATCCTTGGTTCTCCATTTTGGTCTTTTTGCTCTTCCAAAATACCAATTTCACTCCAATTAAGCACAAGTGATCTACCAAGGTCCTCTTTCTCCAATCTATAGAAAAATCAGTTAAAATTCCCACTAATAGCTTAATTATCCAATTAAATCATCAGAATTAAAGGGTAAAAATAAGTATAATATACACATATCACCTTCACTACTCTCCATCCCTTTATGGTAACCCGATTTAATGCTATATCTCCCATCCTTCGTCCAGTTCCACACACAAATATCCTCTCCACTCCTAAACGGCAAGATAATATCACAAATGGCTCCAACTTCTGACTCACTAAAATAACCCTGCAACTTGTTCATATCCCATCCTCTCCTATTCGCAGTCAATAAGTCAACGACTCTTAGATCTTCCAATCCAGGAACTGGAAATGAATTAATGCAGAAATTACTCAGACTTGATATGTCACTTATTAACTAATTAGAACCAATTAATTCCAATTTTTTTTGGGAAAACTCTTTTTGTTTTATGTGTATGAAGATTTTTCTCATTTTAGAGATTAATTTTATTTTTTTTATTGAATTTAAAATGCACACAAATAGTGCATCTACTATATATATATATATATATATATATATATATAACTATAAAACTTAAAAATAAAAAAAAAAAGATAATAAAAAAAACTAACTTAAACTCTAAATATACATTGAAAGGAATAAAAACAAAACACTTTTTGGGATTTAAGGTTGATCAACCTTTTTCTACCTTCAACAAGGCCGATCAGCCATGTTACCAGAAAACTTATAAAAACGCGGATCTATACACTTGTCAAAAGATGTTATAAAAAAACTTATAAGCAAAACAAGTTTTTATAGAATCTAAATGATACCATAAGTGGGAAAAGAATAACTTTTCTCACGGAAACGAAACAAACGATTCATATAAAAGACCTTTTCACATTTTAACAACATGAACACCAAAACTTTCATTATATTAACATCGAAATCATCAACAAAACATTTGTGCAAAGGACTCGGTTTACATACTTAAACAAAACAAATGATTTTATCTGAGCAAATTAACCAAAAATAATTTTTTTCCACAATAATACGGTAAATCCACAAAATTTGAAGCAAAATACACTAAAACAAATTGATCTACTTTATATCCAAAGATCTAAGCAGATCGATTTTATTTTAACCGATTGACCTTGAAAAAACCCTAAGTAAGACTGATTGACCCTTATTTGTTGATATTGTTTCTCTCCTCTGTAAACTATACTCGATCCGCCTTGTTCTTGAACACAACAAGGTCGATCTACGCTAGTTTAAAAAAAGGGGGTTCACAAAAAAAACTAACAAAAATACACGATTCATAGGCTTCTTAGTTTGTTACTTTTATAGAGTGTCTCGAGAGCATCAATGAGTTTTATAGAAATATCTTCATTTATATCGGTCCATATACTATACAATATAGTATGTGTCATTTGTGTCGGTCCTTTATTTAGGACCGATGCAAATGATGCTTATATCCATCATTTGTGTCAGTCCTCTATTGAGGACCGACGCAAATGATATTTTTTTTGTCATTTCCATCATTTGTTATAAGGAAGGAAGCAAATGAAGCGACACAAATGGCTATTTTTGTACTAGTATATGTTTCATAGTTGATTTGTTTCTTGAATTCAATTGTTTAGACTATTGTGTATCTTGTCAATAGGCTTTAAAGTTTTCTATGCATTTTCTAACTGATAATAACCTACGTATGCATAACATAAGATTATGTTGCAATAATTTATTGATTTAAGTTGGAAAATTATGACAAATTAGCCCAAATTGTATAAATTTAAAAATGATTGAGAACTTTTAAATTAGTAACCTTACTTCATTCGTTTCATATTACATGTCTTTCTAAAGAGTTGCATAGAAATTAAGAATATTAAGAAAAAGACTTTGCTACCCCTTTATTTATTGATTCCACTGTTTATTTATTTTATAATAAATCCATTAATTCTAATTAATCTCTATAAATCCACGTTTTATAGTAGAAAGAATGTGCTTAATGTGTATTGATCATATAAAAGGACATGTAATATGAAACAAAAAAAAATCTCTAGAAAGACATTTAATATGAAACAGATGGAGTATTAGATAAGAGCTCTTACTTAATACTTGAGTAATAAGGTTCTTTATTTTGATTATCAAAAGGGTTATATTACATATAAATTTTGTACATTAGCATTCATATATAGGTTAACAACTTAATAGATGAGATTTTTTTTATTCACAACATAAAAGCTTGTGGCACTGGAAGAATCCCTTGAGGAAAGTGGAAAGGAAGCTGTCAATTTACATGTAATTAGGGGTGTTCAAACTTGGTTTGGATGAGTTATAGTATAATTTTAACCAAATCTATGTAAAGATTTTTTTTATAGAAGAAGTTGTCAATTTAAACAAACTTTTTCAAACCTCATATGACGGTGGTTATCACTGGTTGTGGTTTTAACATGGTAAGTGTCTGATTAAATAAATCTCATTCAAATATTTGGAATTCTATAATTTTAGAATTTTCTAGAATTCTAGATTTATAGCATTTCAGATTTTTCTGAAATTTTAGATTTTTGAAATTCTAGAATTTTAGAATTCAAGAATTTGAGAATTTTTTAGGATTCTTGAATTTTCTAAAATTTCATATTTTCTAAAAATCTAAAATTTTCTCAAATTCTAGAATATCCAGAATTCTAGAATTTTGTAGAATTTCATATTTTTGGAATTCCACAATTTTTCAAAATTCAAGATTTTTGGAATTCTAGAATCTCTAGAATTCCAAATTTCTAGAGTTCTAAATTTCTGGAATTCCAGATTATATATATATATATATATATATATATATATATATATGGAAAAGTTCTTAATGGTGAGTCTCCATCTATGGAGACTATTATATTCTGATTAAATGACCTGCCATAGGAGGTTACCAATAGGGTATCAGGTTACTTAAAGACATATTTCTCTCTCTGTAATAAATGATTGTCCACATTTTTTAAAAATACTCTCTCTCCATAATAAATCCATAAATTGGTACATAAAATCATATATATAAAAATCATTAAGAAAAAACTAAATTTAAAATTTTTTTTTTTTTGAGGAAATTACGTTTATAATTAAAAAAAGGGTAATTAATTTATTAGTCCCTATATTTTAACAAAACACACTGTTTAGTTCCTATATTTTTAAAAACACACGGTAAAGTCCCTAACGTTTTTCTCGGTGAACTGTTTAGTCCCTAACGTTTTTCTCGATGAACTGTTTAGTCCCTTCCGATAGACTCTCATGAAGATTCTGTTAGTCAAATTGGATTTGCGTTCTTCTTTTCCTTTATTTTCCTTTCCTTTAAACTCTAATACATCTGAAATCAACTTTGAGTGTTTTTCTTCTTGATTTTCTTCTTAATCGTTCAAATTCGTAAGCATTGAGTCTGTTCTTTTTCTTGTTCTCCATACAAATAGCTTCTTCTTCTAAATTGGATTTCCTCTTCTGAAGTTTGAAGATAAATAGTAAAGGGTAATTTCATCATTTTTGAAGTCATAAACGGTAAAAAAATCTAACAAATATATGGAAGGACTAAACAGTTCACTGAGAAAAAGGTTAGGGACCTTACCATGTGTTTTTAAAAATACAAGGACTAAACAGTGTGTTTTGTCAAAATATAGGAACTAATAAATTAATTACCCTTAAAAAAATGCTTTGTTTTTTTTTTTTTGTCTTTTATCAATTAAATAACTACTTTTAATCCTATTGTCAAAACTCAACCTTTTTATATTGTTTTTGTCAAATTCAATTACAAAAATTACTATTAAATAATCAACTAATTCCCAAATATCTGTTTCCACTCCTTTTCTTTTCTTTTCTGTTTTCCTTCTTCCTCCCAATTTCAACTTTCTGGCGCCTTTTAGAGTTTTCTTTCAGTTCTCGTGCTTCTCTATTTCTTGCCAATTTCTTCATTTTATGATTTTCAGTTTAATTTTCATTATTATTTCCAATTTTTTTTCCTAATTCATATTTATATATCTCTATGAGCCACATTTAAATCAATTTTCTAAACATAAAACAATTGTGTTCCCAAAACCAAATTAAGTAACAATATTATTATGGTGGGTAAATTATGGTGAAAAGCAAAACAACACTTTGAAAGATTTGGCTTGGAGAATCTAAACCTTCTTATGAAAAGAGTCAACCAATTCAGATTAGGAGGAAAAAAAACAGTTCCGATACTTTGTTGAGAACCATTTCATCCTAAAATATGTTTAAAATTATTAAAAATTGACATAGTTAGAATATTTTTTCAGGTATAACCTTTGTAATAAGTTAAGTCATTTTTTACTATTTGTAACTAACCCTATTTTTTTAATAAGACCCAATTTAGCCCATTTACTATATCTTAGAAATTAATTGGCTCTCCAACCTCTTCAAATAGTCAATTAGGTCCTTATTATATGCTATAATCAACAATCAGGATCAGTTGCTAAACGGTGGTTAAAAAAAGTTGACGATAAAATATATATTTTTTTCAATTCATGGCTCTTTTTTTCCACTTCTGATTTTGTATTTTATGTGATTCTCATAATTTTTTCTAAAAATCATTAACTAAATTAAAAAATTTTATTGGACAAATAATTTATTAGTCTCCACTTTTTTACGTAACATATTGTTTAGTCTTATTATGCCAAATATATTATAAGGTTCCTATCTTTGTAAATATTAAATCTTTGGTCCATTTTTCTATTTTTTTAGATTTTTAACCGAACATATCTTAGTTTTTAAGACGGATATAGTACAATACAAAATGGTCAAGTTATTTTCTGTCTAACTGTTTATGCCAACTACAATGGTTAAAAATCTAAAAAAAATAGATAGAAGGACTAAAGGGTTAATATTGATAAAAGATATGGACCTCATAATGTATTTTTCAAAATAGGGTTATTTTCTGTCTAACTATTTATGCCAACTACAATAGTTAAAAATCTAAAAAAAAATAGATAGAAGGACTAAAGGGTTAATATTGATAAAAGATATGGACCTCATAATGTGTTTTTCAAAATAGAGGGACTAAACAATGTGTTAGATAAAAACTAGGGGACTAATAAGTTATTTACCTTTTTTTATTTGCTCTCAGCTAGATGCTTGGGTCCTTTGCAACTTATACAATTAGAAGGACTCAATTGAGAAGCAAGGAAACATCAAACTATTACGGAACCGCAAATCGGAGTGACTACGGGTGCAAACGAGTCTGCTTAGTTTGAAAAATGTTTGAGTTTGGCTCGATCAAACCTTTGTCAAAGTTCGGATCGATTAGGCTCGGCTCGAGTATAAATGAGCCGAGTCTGAGTTTCCTCGGATTCGGCTCGAAAGCTCGTGAGTAGACTCGTGAGTTTTTTTATAAATTATATATAATCCAATAGTGGCATGCCATGCTTTTCTTTTCCATATTAAAATAAAACATTAAATATTATAATTCAAAATGTTAGAGAATAATAAAAAGTTAGAGAAGTAAAAAACAGATAAAAAAATGTTTGAAGAAATTACCATTTATGTATATATGTTACATTATGTTACGTTATGTTGTGTTAAGTTACGTTATGATAAGTTACACTAATATAGGTTACGTTATGTTGAGTTGCGCTAATTTACGTTACGTTACGTTATGTTATGTTATGTTATGTTACACTAAGTTACGTTAAGTTACTTTACGCTTATTTACGTTACGTTAAGTTATTTTTCAGTTCAGTTTATTTCAGTTTAGTAATATTTCAGTTCAGTAATGTTTCAGTTCAGTGATGTTTTAGTTTAGTTATGTTTCAGTTCAGTGATGTTTTCGTTCAGTAATGTTTTAGTTCAATGATGTTTCTCTTCAGTAATGTTTTAGTTTAGTAATATTTTAGTTTAGTAATGTCTCAGTTCAGTGATTTTTTTGTTCAGTGATTTTTTAGTTCAGTGACGTTTTAGTTCAGTGATCTTTCAGTTCAGTGATGTTTTAGTTCGGTAATGTTTCAGTTCGATAATGTTTCAATTTAGTAATGTTTCAGTTCCATAATGTTTCAGTTTATTGATGTTTCCATTCACTAGTGTTTAAGTTCAGTGATGTTTTAGTTTAGTAATGTTTCAGTTTGGTAATATTTCAGTTCAGTGATGTTTCAGTTTAATGATGTTTCAATTCAGTAATATTTCAGTTCATTGATATTTTATTTCCATGATGTTTGAGTTCAGTGATGTTTCAGTTCGGTAATGTTTCAGTTTAGTGATGTTTCACTTCAGTGTTATTTTAGTTTCAGTGATGTTTCAGTTCGGTAATGTTTCAGTTTAATAATGTTTTAGTTCAATAATATTTTGGTTCAGTGATGTTTTGGTTCAATAATATTTCAGTTCATAATGTTTCAGTTCAGTGATGTTTCAGTCCAGTGATGTTTCTGTTAAGTGGTGTTTCACTTCAGTAATGTTTCGAGTTGAGTGATGTTTCAGTTCAGTAATGTTTTAGTTCAGTGATATTCCAGTTCAGTGCTATTTCAGTTCAGTGATATTTTAGTTCGGTAATGTTTCGGTTCAGTAATGTTTCGGTTCAGTAATATTTGGTTCAATAATGTTTCAGTTCAGTGATGTTTCAATTTAGTGATGTTTCAATTTAATGATGTTTCTGTTCAGTGATGTTTCACTTTAGTAATGTTTTATTTTGGTAGTATTTCAGTTCAGTGATGTTTTAGTTCAGTGATGTTTCAGTTCAGTGATGCTTCAGTTCAGTAATGTTTCAGCTTAGTGATGTTTCAGTTTAGTAATATTTCAGTTCAGTGATATTTCAGGTTAGTAATGTTTCAGTTCAGTAATATTTCAGTTTAGTGATGTTTCAGTTCAGTAATGTTTCAGTTCAGTGATGTTTCAGGTTAGTGATGTTTCAGTTCAGTGATATTTCAGTTATGTAATATTTCAGTTTAGTGATGTTTCAGTTTAGTGATGTTTCAGTTTAGTGATGTTTCAGTTCAGTGATGTTTCAGTTTAGTGATATTTCAGTTCAGTGATGTTTTGGTTTAGTGATATTTCAGTTCAGTGATGTTTCAGTTTAGTTATATTTCAGTTTAGTGATGTTTTGGTTCTTTAATGCTTCAGTTTAGTGATGTTTGAGTTTGGTGATATTTCAGTTCAGTAATATTTCAATTGAGTGGTGTTTTAGTTCAGTGATGTTTCAGTTCAGTGATTTTCAGTTCAGTAATATTTTAGTTTGGTATTGTTTCAGTTGAGTAATGTTTCAGTTGAGTAATGTTTCAATTCAGTGTGTTTCATTTCAGCGTTATTTTAGTTCAGTGATGTTTCAGTTCGGTAATATTTCAGTTTAGTGATGTTTTAGTTCAATAATATTTCTGCTTAGTAATATTTCAGTTTAGTAATGTCTCAGTTCAGTGATGTTTTAGTTTAGTAATGTTTCAGTTCAGTGATGTTTTAGTTCAATGATATTTCAGTTCAGTGATGTTTTAGTTCAATGATCTTTCATATCAGTAATATTTCAGTTTAGTAATGTTTCATTTCAGTATCGTTTCAGTTCAGTAATATTTTAGTTCAGTAATGTTTTAGTTTAGTAATGTTTCAATTCGGTAACATTTCAGTTCAGTGATGTTTCAGTTTAGTAATGTTTTAGTTGGGTCAGGTTTCAATTTAGTAATATTTCAGTTCAGTGATGTTTCTATTAAGTGATGTTTTAGTTTTGTGTTGTTTTAGTTCAGTGATGTTTTGGTTTAGTGATGTTTTGGTTTAGAGATATTCAATTTAGTAATATTTCAGTTCAGTGATGTTTCAATACAGTAATATTTCAGTTCAGTGATGTTTCAGTTCAGTGATATTTCTATTGAGTGATGTTTCACTTCAGTAATATTTCAGTTCAATGATGTTTTAGTTCAGTAATATTTCAATTCAATAATATTTCAGTTCAGTAATGTTTCAGTTTAGTAATGTTTCAATTCAATAATATTTCAATTCAATAATATTTCAGTTCAGTAATGTTTCAGTTCAGTAATGTTTCAGTTCAGTAATGTTTGAGTTTAGTAATGTTTCAGTTTAGTGATGTTTCAGTTCAATAATGTTTCAGTTTAGTAATCTTTGAGTTCAGTAATGTTTCAGTTCATTGATCTTTCAGTTCAGTAATATTTTAGTTCAGTGATGTTTTAGTTCAGTGATGTTTTTGTTGAGTGATGTTTCAGTTCAGTAATATTTCAGTTGAGTGATGTTTCAATTCAGTAATATTCATTTTGGTAATGTTTCAGTTCAATAATGTTTCAGTTGAGTGATGTTTCAGTTTAGTAATATTTCAGTGGAGTGATATAGCAATTCAGTAATGTTTCAGTTCAGTGATGTTTCAGTTTAGTAATATTTGAGTTTAGTAATGGTTTAGTTCAGTGATATTTCAGTTTAATTATGTTCCAGTTTAGTAATCTTTCAGTTCAGTAATGTTTCAGTTCAGTGATGTTTCAGTTTAGTAATATTTCAGTTCGGTGATGTTTCTGTAGAGTGATATTTTAATTCAGTAATATTTCAGTTCAATGATGATTTAGTTCAGTAATATTTCAGTTCAATATTGTTTCAGTTCAGTAATGTTTCGGTATAGTAATGTTTCATTTCAGTCACGTTTCAATCGAGTGATGTTTCATTTCAGTTATATTTTAGTTCATTGATGTTTTAGTTCAGTAATATTTAAGTTTAGTAATATTTCAATTCAGTAATGTTTCAGTTCAGTAATGTTTAAATTCAATGATGTTTCAGTTTAGTAATATTTAAGTTGACTAATGTTTTAGTTCAGTGATGTTTCAGTTTAATAATATTCTAGTTTAGTAATCTTTGAGTTCAGTAATGTTTCAGTTCAGTGATGTTTCAGTTCAGTGATGTTTCAGTTCAATATTATTTCAGCTCAGTAATTTTTTAGTATAGTAATGTTTCAATTAAGTAATGTTTCACTTAAGTCATGTTAAAGTTCAGTAATGTTTCAATTGAGTGATGTTTCATTTCAGTAATATTTCAGTTCAGTGTTGTTTCAGTTTAGTGATATTTCAGATTAGTGATCTTTTATTTCAGTAATATTTCAGTTCAGTGATGTTTTATTTCAGTAATATTTAAGTTTAGTAATGTTTCAATTCAGTAATATTTCAGTTCAGTGATGTTTCAGTTCAGTGATGTTTTAGTTCAGTAATATTTCAGTTTAGTAATGTTTCAGTTCTATAATGTTTGAGTTTATTAATGTTTTAGTTTAGTAATGTTTCAGTTCAGTAATATTTCAGTTCAATAATATTTTAGTTTAGTAATATTTCAGTTTCGTAATGCTTCAATTCAGTGATGTTTCAGTTCAGTAATGTTTAAATTCAGTAATATTTCAGTTCAGTAATGTTTCAGTTGAGTGATGTTTCAATTTAGTAATGTTTCAGTTTGGTCATGTTTCAGTTCAGTGATGTTTTGGTTGAGTTATGTTTCATTTTAGTAATGGTTGAGTTTAGTAATGTTTGAGTTGAGTAACGTTTGAGTTCAGTAATGTTTTAGTTTCGTAATCTTTGAGTTCAATAACATTTCAGTTCAGTGATATTTCAGTTCAGTAATGTTTCAGTTCAGTGATGTTTTAGTTCTATAATGTTTTAGTTTAGTGATGTTTCAGTTCAGTAATATTTCAGTTCAGTAATATTTTTAGTTCTGTAATGTTTCATTTCAGTAATGTTTCAGTTTTGTAGTGTATTAATTCGGTAATGTTTAAGTTCAGTGATGTTTTAGTTTAGTAATATTTCAGTTGAATAAGGTTTCAGTTTAGTAATATTTCAGTTGAGTGATGTTTCAGTTGAGTGATGTTTCAGTTCAGTGATATTTCGGTTCAGTGATATTTGACTTCAGTGATATTCAGTTTAGTAATATTTCAGTTCAGTGATGTTTCAGTTCAGTAATATTCCAGTTTAGTAATATTTCAGTTCAGTAATGTTTCAGTTGTGTGATGTTTCAGTTCAATAATGTTTCGGTTCAGTAATGTTTGAGTTCAGTAATGCTTCAGTTTAGTAATCTTTGAGTTCAGTAATATTTCAGTTTGGTAATGTTTTAATCCAGTAATGTTTCAGTTCAGTCATGTTTCAGTTCAGTAATATTTCAGTTGAGTGATGTTTCAGTTCAGTGATATTTCAGTTCAGTAATGTTTCAGTTCAGTGATATTTTAGTTCAGTAATATTTCAGTTGAGTGATGTTTCAGTTCAGTAATATTTTAGTTCATTAATATTTTTAGTTCAGTAATGTTTCATTTCAGTAATGTTTCATTTCAGTAATGTTTCAGTTTTGTAGTGTATTAATTCGGTAATGTTTAAATTCAGTGATGTTTTAGTTTAGTAATATTTCAGTTGAATAAGGTTTCAGTCTAGTAATATTTTAGTGTAGTGATGTTTCAGTTGAGTGATGTTTCAGGTCAGTGATATTTCGGTTCAATGATGTTTGAGTTCAGTGATATTCAGTTTAATAATATTTCAGTTCAGTGATGTTCCAGTTCAGTAATATTTCAGTTCAGTGATGTTTTAGTTCAGTAATGTTTTAGTTCAGTAATGTTTTAGTTCAGTGATGTTTCGGTTTAGTAATGTTTTAGTTCAGTCATGTTTCTTTTGAGTGATGTTTCAGTTCAGTAATGTTTGAGTTTAGTAATATTTCAGTTCAGTGATTTTCAGTTCAGTAATGTTTCAGTTGAGTAATGTTTCAGTTGAGTAATATTTCAGTTTATTAATGTTTTACTTGAGTGATGTTTCAGTTCAGTAATGTTTCAGTTTAGTGGTATTTCAGTTTAGTAATGTTCTAGTTCAATAATGTTTGAGTTTAGTAATGTTTTAGTTTAGTGATGTTTCAGTTCAATGATGTTTCTGTTGAGTGATGTTTCTGTTCAGTAATATTTCAGTTCAGTGATGTTTTAGTTCAATGATATTTCAGTTTAACAACGTTTCAGTTCAGTAATATTTTGGTTTAGTAATGTTTTAATTCAGTAATGTTTCAGTTCAGTAATATTTCAATTTAGTGATGTTCCAGTATAGTAATATTTCAGTTCAATGATATTTCGGTCCAGTGATATTTCAGTTGAGTGATGTTTAATTTCAATAGTATTTTAGTGTAATGGTGTTTCAATTCAGTAATATTGCAGTTTAGTAATGTTTCAGTTCAGTAAAGTTTCAGTTTAGTAATGTTTTAGTTCGGTAATGTTTTAGTTCGGTAATGTTTCAGTTCAGTGATGTTTCAGTTTAGTAGTGTTTCACTTGAGTAAGGTTTCAGTTTAGTGATGTTTCAGTTCATGGATGTTTCGGTTCAGTGATTTTTTGGTTCAGTGATATTCGGTTTAGTGATATTCAGTTTAGTAATATATCAGTTCAGTGATGTTTTAGTTCAGTAATGTTTCAGTTCAGTAATATTTCAGTTCAGTAATGTTTCAGTTCAGTGATGTTTCAGTTTAGTAACGTTTCAGATTAGTAATGTTTCAGTTGAGTGATGTTTCAGTTTAGTGATGTTTTAGTTTCAGTTATATGACGTTACGTTACGTTACGTTACGTTACGTTACGTTACGTTACGTCACGTTACATTTTGTTACATCACGTTACGTTACATCATGTTATGTTACGTGACATCACGTTATGTTACGTTACATCATGTTATGTTACAACGTCACGTCACGTCACATCACGTTATATTACATTAGTTATGTTCAGTTGGGGATCGTAATCTTAATGATTGTTTATAAATAAAAGAAATCTTAAAGTAATAAAAAAAACCTAAGCATTTACAAATTGAGCTTATAATCTTAAGGAGTTGTAAATTGAGCTTACAATGCTAAGGATTTATAAATTGATCTTATATTTATTAACATCACGTTAAGTTACATTACATTAGGCAACGTTAAGTTACATTACACTACGTTACATTATGTTGAGTTACGTTACGTCACATTAAGTTACATTACGTTAATATTATGTTACGTTATGTTACGTCAACTTACATTACGTTACTATTATACAAATGTGAGAACTAAATACTTAGTGCTACTGTTATTTATTTGTAAAAAATAATCACTAATATTTTTATTAATTAAAATCAAGAGTTAAAAATTCTATAAAAATAATCTAGCTTAGTCTTTTTGGAAATTTATGGGGTTAAATTAATTGCAAAGACAATTAATTACAATTATTGTAATTATTTATGTTAAATTTTTTATTAATTGCAATTAATTATTGTAAAGGCAGGTGGGTCAAATTTATTTACTTTTTTTCAATGTTTTTCCGCCTAACAGAAAAATGGGTATATATGCCTTCTTGGAAGTTGGATTTATATACATAGGGATAGCAAAAATCTTTAATTTGGTTTTTTAATTATTTAATTAAATTATAAGGAACTGTCATGTCATCAGGTAGCCTTTTTATAACATTAAATAATAAATTTAAATCTAAACCATTAGATCTTGATCCAATGGATATTAATCGCTCACCACCCATGGGGATAATTTAGTGCTCACCATTGAAACCAACCCCATATATATATATATATCATTTTTTCAACATAATAGAATAGAATGAAGGAGTTGAAATTTAGATGAGTTTGGTGGATTACATGAGTTCTTAGATGGTTTATAATAAACCACCAAATATGGAATTCATAAACCATTAAACTCATATAATCCATTATAACTAATTTTCATGGGTTGGATGAGTTATGATAAGGTGGGTTATAATAACCCACCCAATTTTGAACACCTGTATAATGATTTGATCCACTTGTGTGAACTGCTCACAAGTTCTATATACTGTAATAGTATTGAGTTAGAAAGAAAAGCAACTAGATTCTGGTTGTTTAAAACAACCAATAAATTGGTTGATTTCTGGTTGTTTAAAAGAACCAGTTTTCTAGTTGTCTAGAACAACTAGTAAATTGGTTGTTTAGAACACCTAGTAAACTGGTTATTTACACAAAAAGTTTAGTGGTTATTTTAATCAAACAGAAAACTGGCTGTGTTACACAACCACTAAACACAAGTTGGTTTTGCTATTTTAGTTTTAATCGTTATCAATTTTAAAGACCAATGATCTATGCATAACATTTGTTTAATTTGGCTTGCTTGGTTAATTTGATTTGGTTATTAGTGATGTCAGTTTGGCCTTTTTGCTCCGTTTCATGCACGTTTCTTCCTGAAACAACTCAAAACACTCATTAGACAATTAATAGGCAGAAGACACCATAAACTAGGGTATTAAGGCTAGAAAAGCATGTAAAACGGGACCTAAAATACACTCTAGACTCTATATAATATGGCGATAACAAGTATGGCTCTTAGCATTTAAATGTATCCCTTAACGCAACAAAGATTATTGAACATGTGAGAAATTTTCCATATGCTAACACTGTAGATAGTTTTGATGTATGTTATGATGTGTACAAGATCGGATATCTGTCACACCATTTAGAATGGTGAGTAGATATCAATCCAACCAAGGAGAATCATATTGGATTACTGCAAAAGAGTACTAAGATATCTTAAAACTATAACTTACTCTATGTGTTATCTAAGAGGATATGTGAATAAAATAATACACAGATGAGGATTGGATAAAAGACTTGGATATGAGAAAATCCATGTCTACTTGAGTTTTTTCATTAGGTTAAGGTGTCATACTGATTGAGTAGTGAGAAAACTGGTTATTCCTTAACTGTCATATGAGTTGAGTATGTGTGATACTCTTCTACAATAGAAGAGGCGGTATGGTCAAATCGGTTTGTGAAATATTTAAGTACTAGTACCTCACATATTCTTGTAGTGACTAACAATGATAGTCAATTTGCTATGAGCTTTTGCTAAGGATTAAAGGTTCCATAGTGATCCAAAGCACATAGAGATTAAGTTTTGTTAGATGTTTAATTGCACTAAAGAAATCAACATAGGAAGTATGTATATACTCATGACAATGTAGCATATCCACTTACGGAACATGTCATGAAAGATGTTAGCGTGAAACATGTTAGATCCCAAGATTTATGGTGGATCTAAAGACACTCTTATTTAACATATTTTGGAAACATGATTATTCAATTAAGTTTGAATGTTTACAATACAGGAGTCCAAATATTATTTGTTGATATTTGTTGTTATTTTATCATGCATGTCAGATAGAGAAATAACTCACATACACGGGTGTTTACCCTTAGTTTGTCAAATGGTGAAAAAAAATGAGTAAGGATGGGGCTAATTTTTTTAATCAAATTGAGAGCTTGTTCAATAAACATAAGTTTCCTTCCATAAAGGATGAAATTAGTTTCACTTAAAGCGCTAGATGTATATATGTGTATAATATAACGTATAAACATATAAGAGGATTATATGATATCAAGGTGGAAAGTTTAAAATAACTTAAGATCTTCTGTCAATATAGCCTGAAGTAGTCTCTATATATTGTAGACTGAACTTAGACATTTTGACACATCTGAACTGAAACTCCCATATGTTGTTATGAAGATAGACATGCTCTTGTTTCAAAAGGAAATGATAGAATGTCATAACACATGATTTCATACCATGTGTACTTTGCGACTATGAGATGGAAAATAAAAATAAAAATGAAGATCTAAAATTTTCCTAGTGTGAGACTCACATCGTGAAACTATGGTTTCTCGAATTTATTCTATCCACAGGATCCTTAACTTATTCTGGAAGTATGATCTAATTTGACTTATCTTGGAAGCAATCTCTAAAAGGCATGAGATAATTCTGACCATAAAAGAACCCGACCATTTAATTAAATTAGAACATGGTGGAAGAAACATAGTAAGTGTGAAAGATTTTCATTTGATCACATCTAAACGTTTCCATATTTAACCGTCATGACATTCATGCATATGTGCATACTTGTGAAAATAAAAAATTGCAATGAGATCAATGTATTACATATGGTTGTGTGATGAAATCTAGAATAAATCATACAACCTTTAACGATCCATACTCTATCAAAAAGCTATATAACTCCAACGGGTGTATATTACTAGATTTGATACATGTTCATCAAACAATTATATATCTCCAACGAGTATATAACACTAGAACTCTCAAATGTATGTCGGTCGCACGAACTATTTGCAAATATGAATGAGAATGAGAAGATAAAGATTATGTCGTGTTACATACGAGTGAGAGATGTTGAAAATATTTGATATATATCAAATATAATCCCTTTGTAACGGAAATAGATTGGATATAAGTTAAATGTGTAGTTAGGGTTAAGGTCCAGTTGGTGGCTATAAATAGATAAACACACCTCATAAATGTGAATCCATCTTATTAGTAAGAGGAGCCAAGTAGCCTCATTCATCCTCCCTGTATCATCCTCTATTTCAGTCTCAATAGATGCTCTTAGTCTGTGGAGCTATCGCGTCTTCTCCCGATTAACCTCGGCGTAGTTGATTCATGATTGGTAATACGAAGATCATTGTTTACGTTCATCTATCATTCTTCCACTGTAATCAAACTCAAGAGGTAATGTGATAACCTGTATATGTATTCGTTTATATATATCTTCGAACTTTGTAGATGTATCTTAAAATTTAGTTTTGAAACTGTTGGAAATGTGCCTTAGTTAATTTATTAGCAGATAATGTTTTATTTAATTATTTGAATTCAGGAGAAGTTACTCAGTTATTGCTTATGTTTAGGAGAAGTTATGGAAGTCAGTTGTAACTGATGTTTGTATTGTTGTATAAATTTTCTGAAGTTCAATAGAAGTTAGTGTTGGTTCCAAACTCTTAAAAGTTAATTACTACAAATTGGTATCAGAGCAAATTATCTTGAGGGATCTGTGAGAATGGAAGCGGATGCAATATCTTTTAATCAGGTTGCTGCACCAGTTTTTGATGGCTAGAATTAGCAAGCTTGAGATACTTTGAAGGGTCTCTATCATGGCAATGATAGAACAAGAAGAATGCAATTGTTAAATCTCAAAAGAGATTTCGAGATTTTGAGAATGGAAGAAAAGGAGACTCTATAAGAGTTTTCTGATAAACTAATGACGGTGATAAATAAAATCCGATTGATGGGAGAAGATCTACCCGATAGCCGGATCGTAGAGAAGGTGTTTGTAAGTTTGCACGAAAGATTTGAGGCAAAAATTTCATCTCTGGAAGATTCCAGAGATATTAGTCAAATTTTCTTATCTGAATTAATCAATGCTCGCATGCACAAGAGCAAAGAAGAAGTTTAAGAAAAGAAGGAACCCAACAAGTAGTTGAAGGTGCTTATATGGCAAAGGGTTCATCTTCAAAAGGAAAAGCTCAGTCCAAATGTGCTATCTGTAGCAAGCCCGGTCACCATGAAGTACATCATCAAAACAAACTTTGAATCAAGAGTGGGTGTTGAAATTTGATTAAAATACGCTTAGCAGATTGCAGATGTGCTGACCAAAGCTCTTCCAAAAGGAAGATTCGAATATTTGAGAAACAAATTGGGTGTTTGTAAATACTAAGGCATGGAGGAGTTTGTTGGAAATGTGCCTTAGTTAATTTATTAGTAGATAATGTTTTATTTAATTATTTGAATTGAGGAGAAGTTATTCAGTTATTACTTATGTTTAGGAGAAGTTATGGAAGTCGGTTGTAACTGATGTTTGTATTGCTATATAAATTTTTTGAAGTTCAATAGAAGTTAGTGTTGGTTCCAAACTCACAAACTTTAATTTGTATTTGTAACATAATGATTGTGAAAATTCAACCGAAACAATACATATTCCATATTTGTACAAGTACTCTAATAGTAATAGTAGTATTGTGGTGGTATGGACCACAACACAAGAGAAGAACCAATAAGTGTTGAGTTAGAACGTGTGTCCCTCCATCAATATGTCAGATCAGATGTTTTTTCTGGCTTCCACTCTCTCTCTCCCTCTCTCGTATATATACACTTGTTTTGGAAAGAAGCTATAAGTATTTAACTATTTATTCTCATACTAAAACATGTTTTGTCTTCCAAACTTACAAATATAATGTGTCTTGACAATCCTATTTATGTATTTCAAAGAAAAGTGAAATACCAAAGAAGTATTAATGCAAAATTTAAAAAAGAGACACCTGAACATGCTTTTGGCCATAAAGATTCTAAGCTAGCTACATTTGAAAATGTAGGTCCTACAATGACAACACCATACATGCATATGTTGTACATTTGGACAACTCCCACAAATATTTTTATTTCTGCACAAATGGAATACAGTCAAACTTCAAATTTTGAGCCTTTATGTTTATGTTTATGTTTATGATGATTAAAGCCAAATGCATTTCTCAGAACACAACAGAACAAGAACCTTAATTTCCCCTAAAAGTTAGCAAACTGAATGAATCCCAAATATCCAAACCTCTAAATTAAAAGCCTTTGGATTAACTTAAAAAAAAAATTACATTTTATCAAATACCCATTACTAAATTTTACATATCCTAATAAATAAATCATTATGCTAAAAACAGTTGATGATGAGAACACCAAATAGAAAGAATAAAGGGAATCCCTGATGAGAAGCTTGAGATTTCTTCGTTAAAGAACCAGTCTTGCATACATTAACCCCAATTACATTATAATTCTGATTTGGGTTGAAGCATAGACCTGGATTTCCAGTAAGATCCAAATTTCTGCCAAGCCTCTTGAAGAAACTAGAATTGAAAGGCACAACTCCACCAAGCAAGTTTCTGCTGAGATTCAAGTGATATATGCGAGAGAGAGTACCAAATCCTGCTGGAATTTCACCTCCTAATCTGTTATCTTGAAGAGAAAGAGTAGATAGATTTATCAGAAGTGTAAAGCTTGATGGTATGGCTCCAAAATACCCTGAATTAGCCAGCCTTAGCTCCTGTAGTTTCACTAGTTTACCAAGCTCTTGTGGTAATGGAACATTCATTGGATTATCATCCATTAGAAAGTACTGTAAATTCTGCAATTTGGACAATCCTATAGGAAAACTTCCCCTAAATCTGTTGTTGCTCAAAGCCAAGAACGTCAAAGAACTCAACTTTACTATGCTGACAGGAATCGGACCCACTAGTGAATTTGAACTCAAATCAAGTTTTTGAAGCATACCCAGTTGACCAATTGAGCTTGGAATTATCCCTGTGAAAGAATTGAAGCTAAGATCAAGACCCACCAGATTTACAAGATTACCTAATTGAAATGGTATAGCTCCAGTAAACACATTATAGCTCAAATCAATATGCACTAAAGCACTCAACCAAGAAATCCCAGCAGGAAGAGGACCCGAAAGTCGATTCTGTGACAATGTGAGAATCTGAAGGGACTTAAGAGAGGATATCTGAGGTGGAATTTGACCAAAAAGGGAAGGATTTGATCTAAGACTGAGTTGTTGAAGTGAAGAGTTAGACAAAAAGGGAAGAGAGAGACGGGTACGAGTGTGAGTAAAACAGTTGTGAAAGAAGAGAGATTGAAGATAAGGAAGATGAAAGATTTGGTAAGGGAAGGAAGCAGTAGTCTTACATGTTGGGTTAGGATTAGTACCAAAATAAAGCTTGGAAACATGGAGATGATTATCAGTTCCTAATCTACATTCAATTCCAGGCCAGAGAGAGCCAGGTTTACAAGGGTTTGGATAAGAAGTTCTCCAGGATGCATCAGAGGAAATGGAATCCATGATCTTGAAAAGTGCTTCAGCCTCAGAAGGAAGCATGTTAGGAACTGCATTTGTGAGAATAGGGGAAAAAGAAGTGAAGAAGAGGAGGAGGAGGGAGAACAACATAGTGGAGAGAAATAGTAGGGGGTGTGGTGTGATGGTTCAGTTGCAGGCAGGAAATGCTTAGGTGATTTTAGAAGTGATGAGGGGTTTTTCATTTGATGTGTATGAGAGAGAGAGAGAGAGAGAGAGAGAGATGTGACTGATATGATAGTGAGGGGGAGTGGGAGTGGGGTAATGAATTGAATATAATAAGTGAGAAAACGAAGACAAGGTAAGGGGTAGGGTCTAAAAAGATTGATTTTATTTATCAAAGGAAGCATGTTTCACTTTTCTTCGACAGTTTTGTGTTACTGTTTATTTTGGAAATAAAACATGATTACATCTCATCTCATCTCTCCGTATCTATCTACTTTTTAAGGGGAAACTCATTTTCATTAGTGTTTTTAGTCTTCTCATTCGGTTTGTAAATCAAATCTCTCGAAAATAAAATACATTCCAAGATGCGTCTTTTTAGTTTAGTTGTTTCCTTCAGCGAACACAATCAAATTCTAATTTCGATTATGATTCTTGTTAATTGAAACTTACTATTTTGACTACTGTTTTCAACCATTTTTTAATTCGGATCGAGTTTTTCCATGGTCAAGTTCGACGCATGATTGTTCGAATGGGTTATTTTGGTGCGAAGTATTTTTATAATTTCCTTTAATAATAATTTTCACCTTGAAAATTACCAAAAGGAAAATAGAACATCGAAAGGTTGATACTTTATAGGATAAATGAAAGTGGAGATGAGAAGTTAAGGATCATGAAAAGGTGTTACAACTTAGTGCAAGTAGTCCGAGAAAATATATGTACTATTTCCATCAAGCAAACAATTATTTCAGAGTTTGTAAATAGAGGGTTATGACATTATTTTATAAGGCCAATTAGCCAATCATCCAATTCATTTATATGTAAATCCTTGATAAATCTTATGATCTTCAAAATCTATCTTACTTAAATTAGTTTTACTTTAGTTCACCTTAACATCGATTCTATATGAAATTAAGCTCAACTTGACTTTACTTCACGCACCGCTTATACAAGTATTTCCAGTACCAATTTCCAATTATTGCTTTTGTAAGTGTATTTACATTTCTCTGCACATTTACAATACAATGTCTTTATCTTTACGTCTATAGTCTAAATCTAATTAAATCGATGTCGAAGCAGGATTTAGTATGAACCTTTCTTATTTTTGCCCTTTTGACATTCATAATCCTTTGATTGAAAGTCTAGGCGGAACATATCACTCATTGGAAAGACATTCCTACAATCAAATTTCTAATTATTTACTTTCTGTGACAATCTACTTTTACAAACTCGGAAAGACATTACTAAAATCAAATTTCTAGTTTCCCGCACATTTACTTTTATAATTGGAAAGACATTCTCATACTCAAATTTCGAGTCACTGCTGACATTTACTTTTCCAGCAAAACATTAGATCCGGAAAGGTATTCTCAGAATCAAATTTCCATAAGTAAAAACGTTTGGAATTTCAATACAAAAACCTCCAACACACATGCACATTATTTTTAAAACCAAAAAAGGTAGAAACAATTTTTGGCACGCTCTGTGGGACCAACAGTAAGACACACAAGCGTTCTAACGACTGGACAACCTTAATGCATCCAGGATTATTGACTAGCTCGAAGGAGGCAACTAAAGTTCCTCTTCAGAGCCCGTTTGCCTATCACGGTAAGAAGGACAAAGCCTACCTCTAGAAAATTCTCCCAAGATAGAAATTTCAAAGTTTTAAGAGAAATGATGATGATGTTAGTGGATCGGATGGACCACAAGATGGATCAGTTGATTCAGGTTACTTTAGGAGGCAATAAGAAATACTTAACCGAGTCTAATGTCGCTTCCAACGACTCAACCCATATCCAACCGCCAAAGAATAATGTTACACCAGAAAATGTAGGCGAGATTAGAATCGGCAAAACTAGGAGTGGGGAAGTTACTGAAAAGAACCAAATCCCTCTCAATAGCGATGATCCTATAAAATCACAAAGCACTAGAAATTTAGGTTGTCCCTAAGTGGGTAGCAGACCTTTTACATTTGTTGTCCATATTGAGGGTCATATAGGACAAAGCATTTAACCTACTGCCTACAACTCAAAGGAGGAACTAGTACCAATACAACACTCGAGGGATATATGGGCATTTATCGAGGATGTAGTGTTGAAACACCTTTCCACATGATTTTGATTTGACAAAATTATTTGAGTATATGATAAAAAATATTCTAACACATTAAATATAAATGCTTTGATTTATTCACACTAATGTGTTTGTTCAATGTTGAATTTATTGATTTATAAGACATTAAGATATAAAGTCTAAAGGCCCATAAGAGGAAGTCAAGCCCAAGTCAACAGATCAAGACCTCATGGCCCAAGAAGATAAAACGCAGCCGTATTAAGTGAAACGACGACTCAGCATGAAGAAGGATCGAGAAGCCTTCTAACAAAAGCTTCAAGAGGAAACTGCTGAGTTGAGCAACAATGCAGTCAGGTCAGCGGCAGAACAGAATCAACTTCTAGACAAAGTATTTCTACTTTGGGTAAAGTTCAGAAGGCGAAGGAAGCTGTCTGGAAGACTTTGCCATAAATGTCGAAACATTCTGTTTATCTGACGAAAAGCTGCTGAGCACTGCCGTAGACAGAAGATGCAAGAATCTCATTGGCCAACGACACTGAGCACGTACTGAGTGACAACGACAGGAAGCCATTTGCCTCCAACGGTTATTTCGAAATTCGAAATTACCAGTGCTTGAAGTTGCACTATATAAAGGCCTCTCATTTGCTTCATTCGATGCAGATCTTCAATTAGTCGAAACGCTGACCAAATTCATACTCGAATTTCTGTGAGAAAAGCAAAGCAAAATCTTACACCAATTTCCAATCATTGTGTAAAAGTCTAGAGTGATTTCAATCATCTAAAGTGTCTTAGCAATTGTTGTTTAGGACAAACACTTTATCATTTCTAGAAGAATAGAAAGGAGAGGCTGAGTACTTGGTTATAGTACTCAGCGGTAGTTATAGGAGTGAGTAGAGGTATAGAGGAAGTACTCTTGTATACTCAGCTTCTATTGTAAAAGGTTTCGTGCTCTACCTTTAAAGAGCTTCAAAAAGCTCGGAACGCATTCCGGGGACTGGACGTATGCGGAGAGGCCGAACCAGGATATGTCTGCTGAGTAACATATTTCTAACCCTTAAACTCCTTTATATATTGCTTGCTATAAAACTGACTAAGTAACGAACTCACGCTGAGTTGAGTGCACTAAGAAGCCGAGTTCAGGAATAGACTCTAAGTGATATCTCCTGACTCAAGGAAAGAAACAGACTTAGTCACAAGTTGACTAAGCTTGTGTCTTAGAATTACTTAGCGCCGCTGTGTAAACATTTTCTTAAGAAAAGAAGTCAGCCTTAACGGACAAAATTTTAAATAGTTCTTATCCCCCCATTGGAACTAACCTTGTCACGTTATAAGGGACAAACAAGTGGTATCAGAGCTTCAAATCTCACTAAGCAAGATATAACTATCTTGAGCTGATCCCCACAATGGCTGAGAATAGCACTCGTTTCCTCCCAGGAAATCAGACAACTCAGATTTTACCTGAGGGTCTGTCCATTACTCGGCCTCCTCTGTTCTTCGGGTCCAACTATACCTTTTGGAAGAACAGAATGAAAAATTCCATTCAGGCAACAAATATGAGTGCATGGCTTTCTATAGTCCAAGGCCCATTTGTTCCTGTTGAAACTATTGACGGCCAAACGGTTGTTAAAGCTGAGACTAAGTGGACAGAAGATGATCTCAAGAAGCTACAAAATCATGCTTCGGCTATAAACATGCTTCACTGTGCGTTAGATGCTGCAGAGTACAACAAAATTTCAGGTTGTAAGTCAGCGCAGGAGATCTGGAAGAAGCTGGAGGTCACCTACGAAGGAACCAACAAAGTTAAGGAGTCCAAGGTGAATCAGCACATGAGGTTGTATGAGCTTTTTGAAATGAATGATGATGAAGGAATCTCTGACATGAACTCAAGATTCACAAACATAATCAACGAGCTCAAGAGACTTGGCAAGATCTTTACTAAGGAAGAGCAAGTCAAGAAGATACTGAGGAGTCTTCCTAAAAGCTGGCAAGCCAAGAAAACTGTTGTTGAGGAAGCTCAAGACTTAACCACCTACAAGTATGATGAACTCATTGGCTCATTGCTGACCCATGAGATCTCAATGAAGAACTTTGAGGTGAATGAGAAGTCTGAAGACAAGAAGCAAAGGTCTTTTGTCATGAAAGTTGACTCCACTGATAGGAGCTCAACAGACGATAAAGAAATGGCAATGTTCATTAGAAAGATGAAAAGGTTGTTCAGAAAGAATGATAAATATTCTAAGAAGCCTTACAAGAAGTTTGACAAGTACAAAGCTGAGTCCAACGACAACAAGTACAAGAAGGACAACTCAAAGCCCATAACATGCTTTGGATGTCATCAAACTGGCCATATCAAATCAAGCTTTCCTACCTTGAGGAGGGAAAGGAAGAACAGCAAGAAGGCAATGGTGGCAACCTAGAGTGATAGTGATGAGTCATCATCATTAGAAGCTGATGCCACTGAGTCAGCAAAGATCTGCTTCATGGCAGATGAGCTTGCTGAGCCTTGTGTTTCTGAGCATGCTGACCCCTCCATTGCATCTGACGATGAGGTACACTCAATTGAGGTAATATTACTACCCTTGCTCAGAAATGAAATGATTAATGCCCCGAGTGACCTCTATACACTTGTCAAAAAGTGTAACAAGAAGGTTAGAGCACTCAGCAGGCGATGTGACGAGATTGAAGAGGTCAAACTGAGTGACCTTCGATATCTTCTCCAAGACAACTCAACTTTGCATAGTGATAGGGGTCAAAAACCCCTATCTTTGGGTACGGTTTTAGGACGGGTTTTAGCATTATTTAGTTAATAAGCGAGCATTTCTCGCATTTAAATGCTTTTGTGTGAGTTAGTTAGGAATTGGAAACGTTTTATTTATTTTTCGTTGTTTAGGCTCGTTTTATGACCAATTTAGGCAATTACGGCCAAAATAGCATGCATAGTATAATTCCGTTATCTTTTGAAGCTAATTGGTCCGTCAAAAGTCGCACCAAACGAAGCGTTTGCTCAAAATAAGTGATTGGCGGGTCAATTTAGCCTTTGGACTAATGTTATCTGGAGTTTCTGTACATGCGCAGGTATAAGTTCGGACGAAAAAGGCATCGACGGCAGTCGGCAAGCACGCGGGGGCATACCGGGCAAGAATGCTCGACGAGCGGGCCTCCGTAGGCCATGCCTGCTCGCCGAGCAGGCCCCTGAGGCCTACTCGCCGAGCAGGCCATGCCTGCTCGTTGAGCAGGCCACTAGAGGCCTGCTCGCCGAGCAGCTCGCCCTGCTCGGCGAGCAGACCTGCGGGAATTGGTCAAAAAGACCAATTCCACCCCCACGATGCCACGACAGACCCCACGACTTCCTACCTGCATAAGGACACGAAAATAGGTCAAAAAGAGGGCCGAGCCACGCCTATAAATAGAGTTTTTCCAATGTAAATTAGTATCTTTCATTATTTGTAAATTACTTTAGCTTTCCCCTTGTAATTCCTCTCCATCTCCTCCATATCCTTCAAACCTCCATTGAAGCTCCTTCAAAGCTTTTCTCGAGGAATTATCAAGGTTCGTCCTTAAGATTAGGTCGTCGGCTGCAGAGTAAACAGGTTCTCTGAAAGGGATTTTTGTATCTCCTTTTATCTTTCCTTGTTTGTACTCTTTGATACAGTTGCCGAACCTAGCTTATTGTATCTTGTGACATTGTTCTTCGCCTTTAATAATAATGTAGCTCTTATTTTGTTCTATGATTATTTATCTAATCTCTGTCTTACGCTTTATTCAATTGGTTTAACTCATTCAAAAGCCCCAAAATCTAGTAGGCACATATTGCGAGCTGAATCTGACCTAGTCAGAGCCTAGGAGATTGACAACCTCTTAGTTGATTAAGCGCCAATTTACTGAGCCTTAGACCTAGTTTCGGCCTTAGGGAATCACGCGCTAGGAACCTCAGGAGGGTAAGTAGGGTTAATCGCCTTGAATACAAGTGACTCAAATTAGGTTTTTACTCAATAGACCTAACAATCTATCTTCATTATTATCGTTCATACCATGTTCCTTCGGGTAATTGCATCTAGTGAAAGATCAATTAGGAGTAGTTTAACTTAATTAGGGGTAGAGTAGCTTAATTAGGCATAGAATAACTTAGTTAGAATCAGATAACTTAGTTAGGATTAGTATAATTCAACCTAGGAGTAGATTAACTTAATCAAACAAACTCAAAACCCCCTAAGCCTAGATAACTCCTGAAACCAAGTAGCTCGATACTTGCAGAAATAAATCCTGTGGACGATAACCTGGACTTAACCAGAAATTTATTACTTGATAACGACGGGGTACACTTATTCCTAAGATCGGCCTCGCTCCACAACCGTGCGGGGCCACGTCAAGTTTTTGGCGCCGTTGCCGGGGATTTATTTCTTCTGCAATATCGAACCAAAGGTCGATTTGTTAGTTTAGGCATTCTTTGTGAATATATCTTTGTTTATATCATTCATACTTGCCTATAGCATATACTTGTCAATAATAACTATACTTATTCATACTTATACTTGTTCATATCATTGTCTGTTTATATACTTGTTTATAATCATGATACTTGTTTATACGTATCTATATCGTTTATACTTGTTTTCATATACTTGTTCATATATACTTGTTTATAATAGTCATACTTGTTTATACTTACACTTGTTTATATTCGTTTGTACGAACGTGTATCTATACTTGACAACTTCATCTATACGTGTCTATATGTGTTTGTTTATACCGTTTTTATACTAGTACACTCTTACATTTTTATTTGTTCATATGCATACTTGTTTATCTCTAATAACCTATGCCATGTACATCAACCCATATTTGTCAATATCAATATAAACCAATACTTGTACAAAACTGTGCAACCTTGTATGATGTGTATGATTTTCCTTCCGCTTTCATTTATTTCTTTTATTTATCTCTTCTCAGCGTATGCCTACGAGATCAGCGAAAATACCGTGTGTCCCTCTTAACCCTGAACTTGAACGTACTCTTCGCAGGAGCAAACAAATCGGAAAGCTGAAGCAAGACGAGATCATCGAGCCTATCAAGATGACTGACAATGAACGGAATACTGAGAACACCGGGCCAGAAAATGACACTCGTCTGATGAGTGAGATCCTGGCACCACACCGGCACCAGCATTTGTCCGGCATTGCCGCTCCAAATATTCCGGCTAATACATACGAAATCAAGTCCGGTATAATTCACTTGATCCAACAGACCGGACTGTTTGGAGGAGAAGCACATGAGAGCCCGAATGATCATCTGGATCGCTTCCTAATGTGCGCAGACACCGCAAGAACAAATGGGGTTCCCCAAGATGCTGCTAGGCTGAAATTGTTCCCGTTTTCTCTGACTGGGCAAGCTTTGGAATGGCTGAGAACACTGGAGCCCGGATCAATCACGACTTGGGCAGGGTTGGAGAAGGAATTCTTGTCCTACTACTTTCCTCCCTCGAAGACAGCAATGCTCAGGGGTGAGATCACATCCTTCCACCAACCCGAGCACGAAGCGCTCCACACATCTTGGACCCGATTCAGAAAAATGCTGCGCATGTGCCCTCATCATGACATACCCAAGCATCAATTGGTAAGCGTCTTCTATCACGGACTGACACCCACTAACAGAGCTATTGTAGACTCCGCAGCGGGTGGAGATTTATTTAGGAAGACAGCAACAGAGGCATATGACATGATTAATGAGTTGGCCAGAAAGAGTGTGCAGTGGCAAGAGCAGAAGCTCGCTGGCCCCACAAGGCAGCGGGTATTTGCTGTGGAAGAACAAGAACAAAATTCGAGTATTGCGGATATAAGTAGGAAGATGGACGTCCTGTTGGCTGAATTCAGCCAACCTCCCACCTGTGTGCACTGTGGCGGCGACCACCATGGAAAGGAATGTCAAGCAGGTAGCCCTTTCGCTGGAGACGGGATGGAGATGGTCAATTACGTTGGGGGACAGCCGAGGTACAACCAGAACTATAACAACTACAACCCCAACAACCACAACTCCTACAACAACAGCAACAACTACAGGAGGCCTCAGCACCCGAACTTATCTTACGGGAATTCAAATCAGAATGTGCTTCGACCTCCTAGCGGTTTTGTTCAGGAGCATAGAGATCAGGGGCTTGGCATGCCCCCATATCAACAGCAGAATCAAGGGCCAATGCAACCTCCTAAGGAATCTGACGAGGTGGTCACTCTTTTGAAGGAGATCTCGGCTAGGCTTGCCAACAATGAAGCCTTCTGCAAAGATTTGAGCAATCAGGTAGCTCAGATCAATAGGGACAGGCAGGAAAGGCCACAGGGTTCTCTCCCAAGCACAACGGAGAAGAATCCAAAGATCCTGAGAAAGGATTGAGTAAGGGGGAGAAATCGAGTTCTCCTCGGTTTAAATTCAAAGCTTGAACAATTTACTTCTGCATTTCCTTTTCTTTTATTTTTTGTTGATTTTGGTTGTTGAATTTTAATCTCATTTTTTTTTACATTGTCAAGTTTTGCCTTCCCCCATACTCCCAAAAAAAAAAAAACGAATTTCGCCCAATTCGAACGAGTTAGGCACTGCCCAGCTCGCCGGGCTAGTCGGCCGAGCCAGTCAGCTCGGCCGACACGGGCTATTCGGGATTTTAAAATCCCGAACCAAAAAAAAGAAGGAAGAAAGAAATAAGAAAAGAAAAAAAATAAGAAAAGGGGGGGGCCTTCTCTCTTTCTTTCTTTTTCTTATTTCATTTTTTCTTTCTTCCTTTCTTCCTCTCTTTTCCCTTTCAAAACCTAGCCCCCCAAATCCACCATACTAACCCGAATTCAAGATATAAGGTATGAATCTTTACCCATTTTTTATTTCTAACATGTTTCTAGGCTTAGATTTTAGCTTAGGGTGATAATTTTTGAGATTTAAGGAAAAATCTAATTTTTAGGTTTTTCTCTCTTTTCTCAAATAAATCTCTTGTTTGCTTTTAATTCTTGATTTCCTTGCAATATATGTTAACATCATGATTAATTTGTGATTTGGGTGTGATTTCTGTTCTTAATTTGTGAATATTTGGAGAAATTGCTCAGTTTGGGTAAAATCTCCATTTTAGTTCAAAGTTTACCTATTCAATTTATAGTTAAAAACGTGCGAATAGAGTTATGAATTGCATTCTTACCATGTTTTAGTCATTGGGCATCTCTAATTTTGCATGAATTTGTGAATTACGGGTAAAACACTTAGGGACCGAATACTTATGGTTTTAGTCCCTAAATTCCTAAACTATGGTTTATGCCTATGAATGGCTTATTTGGGGGTTTATGTTCAAAATTGTAAATATGTCCTAACTTGTCCATTTTTTTGGTATATTCCCCAGGAACTATGGGTAAGAAGGGCAAAGCCAAGGTCGTAGTTGAGAATGAAGCCGAGTCTGACGTCGAGTTCAGCGATACACTCCAAGCTAAGTATGACCCACCTTTTGGGCTCGTTAATGAACGTGAGGGGGTATTGTATGATAGATTTTCTAAGCAAGAACTTGCCACCCATATAGTTGTTGATCAAACATATTTAGCGTCTATAGGCCTGAAAAAGGATTTCAATGAAATCCTCAAATTCCACGGCTGGTTTAGACTAGCCACAAAACCGACCCCAGTTTATCACAACTTCACTATGGAATTTTTGACTACTTGGAAAAAAGAGCTACCCTTGGGCTGTGGTAAGCATTCTTTTAGACTGAATGGTAAACTTTACCATCTCAGTGATACCACACTAGCAGCCCTGATGGGAGTCTATAACAATCCAGAGGCAATCTCAGATTTTGAGAAACCCATGACAAAAGATATGGCCTGGGAACAATTAACAGGCATATCGGATTTTGACTCCCAAACTGCTAGCCCAGTCGCTCTCTTGGACCCACTCCTCAACCTTGTTCACAAGTTTGTGGCTCACAACTTGTTGGGCAAAAACGAGAGCAATAAAGTCTCAAAGACAGAATTGCTCATACTGTGGTGTGTGGCCAACCACAAACACGTGGATAATGTCAAGACCATCTTTGAGGGCTTCTCAAGCCAAACGAGTAGAAAACGCGGTTCCCTTGGCCTTGGACACTTAGTTACCAACGTACTTGATAGCCAATTCAAAAATTTGGACATTCAAGAAGTTGCTTTTTACCCTACTTTGCTTAACTCCAAGTTTTTGGGGAGATCTACTTTTCGTGAAGTCTTAAACAGGAACCCAACCGAAGGAGCAAGCTCTAGCAGAGGGGGACGGAAAAGAGCACGAATTCCACTACAACATAGGGATGAGGAACCTGAGGAAAAAGAACCTGCGGCAGCAGGAGACCAAATGGAAGACCAAGCACCGGGGATGGAGGCCCAATTCCAAGCCATCAACACCATGATGGTAGAAATGCGAGACCTGAACCTTCGAACATTCAACACTGTTCAACAAATGGACCATCGGTTCACAACCTTCGAACAGAATATGGACCGGAGGCTCACGGGCCTTGAATATGTAGCGTCAGACTACTGCGAGCGCTATAACATGCCATGGCCACCTCCCCCGGCCGATCAGTAAGTTGTCTTCTCCACCCTAACTTTTTACACTTATACTTCATGATTTGTGATGCAATGTTGGAACTTATTGCATATTTTTAGTGTGAGGAGGAGGGGTAGACAAACTTACAAAAATTGTATAATCTTTAAATTTTTGTTACGTCGTGTCTAGTTTAGTTTTGCATTTTTCGGGTTTTATTTAGGTTTTGCATGTTTAGGACCTAAAACCGTGAACCTCCTTCGAATCTAAACTTCGTTATTTGTCCTTGAGGGCTGAGAACCGAATCTAAGATTGCATGACAACTAGTTTAGGTGTAGGACACAATCCTTGTATCTGTAAAAGCATGAGCTAAAGTTTGCATTTAGACCCTACTTTTGAAGAAATGCTAAAATCATTACTTAGGTAGATAACTTAAGAATTGAAGGCATATGATGTTAAACTTGAGTTTGGGGAGAACTAGTAAACACAAAATTGAAACCCAAAGAATTGTGAGTTGAATTTGAGCCCAAGAGCGAATATCAAAAAGCTCTTTTTCTTGACATTTTTTGTGTGAATGCTTTGACTTGTGGAAAGATTATAGATTTTGCACCTAATACTGTGTTGAACCTACATGCAATGATTTGAGATGATAAACGATGAATCAGCCTCATTAGAATTAACCCTTTTCTTTACCTTATTTTCTCTTTTTCATCCACTCTAGGAAACCCCTTTGAGCCTATATTTTTGTAGTTTATAGATTTTTCTTTCGTTCTAACCTATTTTTGCAAACCACAACTTGGTTTGCTACTTAACCCAAATTTTTTGCAAAGCTCAAATTGAGCCTTTGTTTTCTTCTAGCGCTTTTTCTTTGTTTATGGCATTATAGTAGCAAGCCAAAAGGCTAAGAAGTGAATGAGCATCACTATCCACACAAAAAAAGGGAAGAAGAGAAAAACAGAAAAAAGAAAAGAAAAGAGACGAACTAAAAGGGGAGAACTTCATCCCCCAGTTCTTTAAATCAAAACGTCTCAAGAAAACATCCCAAAAAGAGAATAATGGATGAATAAAAAGCTCAATCACTTCATATTTGCTAAAGTCATTTGAACTTTGTTTTTCTAGCGCTAGAACTATTAACCCTTGTTGTACCTTTAACCCTCTAACCACATTACAACCCCAATTCGAGGCTGTTTTTGATATCATCGGAGTCATATAGCATAGTAGAGGAACTCGGATGAACGTGCAAAATCAACGTAATCCTAAGCAAGAACATCAGCCAAGAGTAAACACTTTAGCCACCAAAATTGTGTGAAATGAGTGAACTACCTATGGTGAGGTGTTTTACTTAGCGATCCCCTCAAGCTCGTTTAATTGAACATGTGTCCTTTTGCTTAAAACTATGACCTATGATAATTGAAATGCGGCTTTTGGATATCGTGTCTCTACTTTGTATTTTCGAATGCATGTAATTACAGATGCTCGAAATTGTGTCAAGCACCTAGTCAAACCGGGAGGTTTTCTGGCTTGCTTGTGATTGCGGGTTTAGTTTTTTAGTTTACTTGGGGACAAGTAAAGTTTTAAGTGCGAGGAGGTTTGATAGGGGTCAAAAACCCCTATCTTTGGGTACGGTTTTAGGACGGGTTTTAGCATTATTTAGTTAATAAGCGAGCATTTCTCGCATTTAAATGCTTTTGTGTGAGTTAGTTAGGAATTGGAAACGTTTTATTTATTTTTCGTTGTTTAGGCTCGTTTTATGACCAATTTAGGCAATTACGGCCAAAATAGCATGCATAGTATAATTCCGTTATCTTTTGAAGCTAATTGGTCCGTCAAAAGTCGCACCAAACGAAGCGTTTGCTCAAAATAAGTGATTGGCGGGTCAATTTAGCCTTTGGACTAATGTTATCTAGAGTTTCTGTACATGTGCAGGTATAAGTTCGGACGAAAAAGGCATCGACGGCAGTCGGCAAGCACGCGGGGGCATACCGGGCAAGAATGCTCGACGAGCGAGCCTCCGTAGGCCATGCCTACTCGCCGAGCAGGCCATGCCTGCTTGCTGAGCAGGCCACCAGAGGCATGCTCGGGCGAGCAGGATGCCTGCTCGGCGAGCAGACCTGCGGGAATTGGTCAAAAAGACCAATTCTGCCCCCACGATGCCACGACAGACCCCACGACTTCCTACCTGCATAAGGACACGAAAATAGGTCAAAAAGAGGGCCGAGCCACGCCTATAAATAGAGTTTTTCCAATGTAAATTAGTATCTTTCATTATTTGTAAATTACTTTAGCTTTCCCCTTGTAATTCCTCTGCATCTCCTCCATATCCTTCAAACCTCCATTGAAGCTCCTTCAAAGCTTTTCTCGAGGAATTATCAAGGTTCGTCCTTAAGATTAGGTCGCCGGCTGCAGAGTAAACAGGTTCCCTGAAAGGGATTTTTGTATCTCCTTTTATCTTTCCTTGTTTGTACTCTTTGATACAGTTGCCGAACCTAGCTTATTGTATCTTGTGACATTGTTCTTCGCCTTTAATAATAATGTAGCTCTTATTTTGTTCTATGATTATTTATCTAATCTCTGTCTTGCGCTTTATTCAATTGGTTTAACTCATTCAAAAGCCCCAAAATCTAGTAGGCACATATTGCGAGCTGAATCTGACCTAGTCAGAGCCTAGGAGATTGACAACCTCTTAGTTGATTAAGCGCCAATTTACTGAGCCTTAGACCTAGTTTCGGCCTTAGGGAATCACGCGCTAGGAACCTCAGGAGGGTAAGTAGGGTTAATCGCCTTGAATACAAGTGACTCAGATTAGGTTTTTACTCAATAGACCTAACAATCTATCTTCATTATTATCGTTCATACCATGTTCCTTCGGGTAATTGCATCTAGTGAAAGATCAATTAGGAGTAGTTTAACTTAATTAGGGGTAGAGTAGCTTAATTAGGCATAGAATAACTTAGTTAGAATCAGATAACTTAGTTAGGATTAGTATAATTCAACCTAGGAGTAGATTAACTTAATCAAACAAACTCAAAACCCCCTAAGCCTAGATAACTCCTGAAACCAAGTAGCTCGATACTTGCAGAAATAAATCCTGTGGACGATAACCTGGACTTAACCAGAAATTTATTACTTGATAACGACGGGGTACACTTATCCCTAAGATCGGCCTCGCTCCACAACCGCGTGGGGCCGCGTCACATAGCAACGTAGAAATTATGCAAAAGTTTGTCTCTGAGGTCCAATCAGATTCTAAGAAACTGAAAAAGGACGTCACATCTATTCAGAACCAACTCAAGGTTCCGAATAAAAGAAATATACCTCTGAACACTCAGTGCCGAAGTACTAGTCAGCAGAGATGGAATCCTCAGCGGAATATCCAGTGTGACTTCTGTGGGAAGAAAGGACACACCACAAATGTGTGCTGGCATGCTCAGCACTGGGGTGTTGACCAGTCAGTGAGATATCCTAAACGGAAGGTCAGCTGTGACTTCTGTGGGAAAAATGGACACACTGTCCAAGTGTGTCGTCATAAGATTAAATATGATGCTTTACCTGCTGAGCCTAGCAAACAAGGACCTAAAAAGACTTGGATACCTAAAGATAACTAGCTATATTGCAGGTAAGCCTGAGGTGTGCTGTGAAGTCAAAGATGTGGTACATTGACAGCGCATGCTCGAGGCATATGACTGGTGATAAAACTCAGTTCATCATATTTGTGCGTAAACGAGGTGGAAGCGTAAGTTTCGGAGACAACAAAAAGGGTAAGATAGTAGGGTCAGGAACCGTTGGTGGTAATCTTACTATTGAGTCAGTCTCCCTAGTCAGCGGACTCAAATATAACTTACTCAGCGTAGCTCAGCTATGTGATAATGGGAGAAAAGATATATTTGATGACACTGGATGTAAAATATTCGAGGGTAAAACAAATGAGTTGATTTTAACTGCTCCTCGTATTGATAATGTCTTTATGCTGAACTTAGAAAAGAAATTTTCAAAAACTATATGCTTAGTGTCAAAGGAAGAAAATTTCTGGCTATGGCACAAGAGACTTGGTCATGGAAGCATGGACCTCCTGGCCAAGTTAGCAAGAAATCAATTAGTTGAGGGACTGCCATAACTTAAGTTCGAAAAAGATCAATTATGCAACGCCTGTCAAGCTAGAAAACAAACCAAACAATCTTTTCATAGTAAAAACATTGTCTCAACTAAGCGTCCATTAGAGTTGCTACACTTGGATCTCTTCGGTCCAGTCCAGCCGCTGAGCTTGTGAAGGAAATTAAGGCTAAGGTATAGCAGTGGAAATATAAAATTTTTAGCCTACTTCCTTTTAACCATAGGATCCGTTAATCGTTATTTCATATAAAGAGGGATAAGAAGGAATACCTTTCGTTATACAAGCAGTCTACGCGATCTATCCCTGTAGATCTTTATACCAAGTATATAGGCTGCTTCACCAAGATCTTTCATTGAGAAGTTACCGGATAACCATACTTTCACCGATTGTAATAGAGCAATGTCATTTTCCATTAACAGTATATCGTCCACATATAGTATGAGAAATGCTATAGAGCTCCCACTTGCTTTCTTGTAAATGCAAGCTTCTTTGCAATTTTGTTCGAAACCAAATTGTTTTATGGTTTCGTCAAAACGCTTGCTCCAGCTTCTAGATGCTTGCTTGAGTCCATAAATGGATCTCTGAAGTTTGCAAACTTTATTTGCATCCTTTGATATGAAACCTTCAGGCTGCATCATGTATACATCCTCAAGCAGATTTCCATTTAGGAAAGCTGTTTTCACATCCATTTGCCAAATCTCATAATCAAAATGAGCGGCAATTGCAAGCATGATTCTGATTGATTTGGACATAGTAATAGGAGAGAAGGTTTCGTCATAATCAACACCTTTTTTCTGACGATATCCTTTCGCTACCAACCTAGCCTTGTAGGTGCTAACCTTTCCATCCATGTCAGTCTTCTTTTTGAAGATCCACCTGCATCCAATGGGAATTATCCCTTCGGGTGGATCAACCAAAGTCCACACTTGGTCAGTATACATGGAATCCATTTCAGAATCTATGGCCTCAAGCCATGCTTTAGAATCTGGACTAGTAAGAGCCTCTTCATAGTTTTTGGGTTCGTCGTCTAATACGGGAACCTCGTTATCATCTCCTACTAGAAAACCATATCTAACTGGGAGTTCACGAACTCTTCGTGATCTACGAATAGGTGCCACTGGAGTCTCATCTAATGGGACTTCTTCGGGTACCTCAACCGCCTCTGTTGTTTCAGTCGGTGTTTCTTCCTCTTGAACTTCGTCGAGTTCAATCATGCTTCCCTTTTGTGTTTCTTCGAGAAACTCTTTCTCTAAGAAGGTTGCGTGCTTGGATACTATTACTTTCTGATCATTTGGATGATAGAAGTAATACCCTATGGTTTCCTTGGGATATCCAATGAAGAAACATTTATCAGATTTAGAATCTAGTTTGTCGGACGCAATGCGTTTGACATACGCTGAACAACCCCATACTCGTATAAACGAGAACACTGGTTTCCTACCAACGAACAATTCATATGGTGTGGAACTAGCGGATTTAGTTGGTACTCGGTTTAGGGTGAAGAGGGCAGTTTCTAAGGCATAGCCTCAGAACGTCTTTGGAAGTAAGGCCATGCTCATCATGGATCGTACCATATCTAATAGGGTACGGTTTCTCCTCTCGGATACACCATTGTGTTGTGGTGTATAGGGAGGTGTCCATTATGAGCATATCCCACATTCAGTTAGATAATTCAGAAAATCATCAGAAAGATATTCGCCACCTCGATCAGATCGAAGCGTCTTTATTTTCTTTCCTAATTGATTTTCCACTTCATTCTTGAAGCATTTGAACTTGTCAAAGGCTTCTGATTTGTGCATCATCAAGTAGATATAGCCATATCGAGTATGGTCATCTATGAAGCTAATGAAGTATCTGAATCCTCCTCTTGCTTGGACTGACATAGGACCACATACATCTGAATGAATGAGTCCTAGAGTGTCTGATACACGCTCACCTTTATTGCTAAAGGGTGTCTTTGTCATTTTACCTTTTAAACATGATTCGCATGTTTCCAATGATTCAGAAACGATTGGATCTATAAGCCCATCTGAATGTAGCTTTAGCATGCGTCTCTTGTTTATATGGCCTAAACGACAATGCCACAAGTAAGTTGAATTATCTATCTTATGTCTTTTGGTATCAATTGCAAAAACAGGAGTTTTATCATCTAACACATAAATCCCATTTTGTGATATTCCTGAGAAATAAAAGATCGAATCTTTATAAAAATTGCAACTATTGTTCTTTATTGAAATATGAAAACCGTCGTCAACAAGATGGCTAATAGAAATAATGTTACGAGACATCTTAGGAACGTATAAACAATTCCTTAATTCTATTACAAGCCCAGAGGGCAAAGGTAAAGCATAATCTCTAATTGCGAGAGCGGCAACTCTTGCTCCATTTCCAACTCGCAAGTTTATGCTTCCTTTCTTTAGTTCCTTAGTCTGTTTTAGCTCCTGCATATTTGTACAAATATGAGATCCACATCCGGTATCAAGTACCCAAGATTCAGACAATGAAACTGTATTTATTTCAATATAAAACACACTAGATGCTGAAGCACCGTTATATTCCTTCTCGTGGAAGGTTAGGTATTCCATGCAATCCCTCTTCCAATGCCCTAAGTCACCACAATAGTAGCACTTTCCTTTGGGCTTCTTTTGTTCCTTTCCCTTTGTTTCGGTGAGCACAGCCCCCTTGCATTTATCAAGATGGTTTGGATCAGGAGCGACCCCTTTCCTTTTTCTTGATCCTTCAATAGCAAGGGCCAACATTTCCTTGTTTTCTTTTATAATGGGCTCGACTGACTCGAGCATATGTGCAAGCTCTATGAGAGAGGTTTGCAAGCCACTCATCTGATAGTTCATGACGAACTGTGAGTAGCTCTCAGGGAGGGACTGTAGAAGTAAGTTTTCACTTAGTTCATGGTCCATCGCATCTCCAATACTAGAAAACTTGGTTATGAGGCTGATCATCTTGGCACAATGTACCATCACAGATGTGCCCTCCTGCATCTTGCTTTTATATAACTCTTTGGTTATTTCGAAGCGCTCGCACCGAGTTTCTATCACAAATAGCTCTTTAAGGTGCTTGACCATGGAAGAGGCATCCATATCTGAATGTAGTTGCCTTTTAACCTCCGGTGTCAATGATGCAAGTATGATGTCCCCTACTTGATCGTCATCAGCTTTATGCTTCAAGTAAGCACAAACATCTTGGTAGGGAGCATCATCCATTGGGTAAGGGGGTATCGGTGTATCAAGTACATACCCTTTCCTTTCGAACTTCAAGACAATTTTGAGGTTACGAAACCAGTCGGTGAAGTTTAAACCATTCAATTTGTTATCGGTAAGGATGTAACGCAGATCGGTGTTAGTCATGATTTTAAGAGTGTGTGTTTAAACAAAACCTGAGAGTGAGAAAGAGTAGACGTATGTCATTCATTTGCTTTAAAGTATAACAATCTAAAGTTATAGGCCTTTTAATTTATTTCAGATTGCTCCCACTATTTTGCCAAATTAATAGCCCTCCATATTAATTCGAAGAATTTGACAAATCCTTTAGTGAGCTAGGATCCTAACTCCTGAGATTTCGCCTTGAGTTTGCTCAACAAGCTAGTCTCATTTGTTAGGTAGATTCATGTAATCAATCACATCTCGAATGTGACTCCTAGGTTATTGGGTTACTAACCACATTAGTAACTAACTTGTTATTCACATTAATCCCAACCATATTGCTCATTAGTTTATGACAACATGAGTTTGCTCATCCAATTATCATAATCTAATTTAAGTATTACCCCATATTCATGAAAGAATAACTTTAGATAATTCAGGTGTTACCATAAGACCCCGAGCTTGAGTTTGCTCAACAACCCAAAGGCCCCCAGTACTGCCGGCTGAATTATAATATTAGGGAGGGGCAACCGATTTTAATAACTTGCTTATTTACTTAACTTTTTAACGAGGGATTTTATTTAGGTCTCATAATCTAACTTAATCTTGATTTGCTTCAGCATACATCAGACATACATACATTCACATACATTGGCGTTATGGACATATCATCTAAATTATTCCGTCGAGCCAGAGACGGAATAAAAGGCCAAACCTAAGGAAATACTAACTATTACATATTTCTCTTTAGGTCCTCCGTCTTCTCCATGGCGCCTTGAAATTACATATTAATTTCTATACTACTATAAGAAAACTTCAATTGAATTGAAGGGAATCAGATGAGAGGAGAAATTACAATAGATAGTAGAAAGGCAGGACCCGCAGGCCCTATTTCAAAAATACCAAAAGACTAAAAGAGGGTCCAAATATGTCCATAACTCCAAACATGCATAGACTCAATTAAATAAATTTAATTGGTTGATTACATAACCGACTTATGTAATATTTAGGTTAATCACATTAACTCGTCAAATTAACTTTCATCCAATTTTACTTCTAATCGTTTTGTATCTTTATATTAATCCTTAGATTAATATAACCATATAAAACGTCGATTATGCATGTCCCAATTATTTTGATTTCAATTCATTTAACACTTTGATTTACAACTTGGTAAAAACAAACTTTTAAACGAATTTTTCATTCGATAATCAAAACAGAAAACTATTAATTTCCGAAACATACATATATATATATATATAAATTATATTCAAGCCAATTTTAACAATTAAAATCAAGTGGGATTCGGGTCGGGGCCCGAAACTGGGCTGCTGCCGTTTGGCAGCAGCCGCGCGACAGCGGCTGGTCGCGCTGTGAGGCGCGACCCGAGCCGCTGTCGTATTTATTTTTTATTTTTTTATAAAATATATATATATATATATCAGATTTTAAAACGGTTTTAAAAAACGATTTTCAGAAATAGGAAAAAACTACAATAGATTTCCGTTTTATCATTTAGAATTAATAAAACTAATTTTATTAACCTAACTATAAAACTAATAGATTTTGTTACAATGATTATCAACCGAAATAATTAGGAACATACGCATAATCAATTTTAATTAACAATTAACTAAAATTTATTTATCTTTAGAATTAATTAATCAAACAATTTGTTAATTAATCCTAACCATAAATATTTATTCAATACTATTGAAAACTTCTAAATTTTCATATATGAAATAAAGGATTTAACGATGGCTCTGATACCACTGAAGGAAATTAAGGCTAAGGTATAACAGCGGAAATATAAAAATTTTAGCCTACTTCCTTTTAACCATAGGATCCGTTAATCGTTATTTCATATAAAGAGGGATAAGAAGGAATACCTTTCGATGAACAATCTACCGTTGTTAAAGAAGCGCCAACAAATCTTCTCCGAGATTCCAACCACAAAGTATAACACGGTGAGGTTAAGATGGAATCAACCCTTATGAGATGCAACCAAATTAGACTGCCTCTAATTAACCAACACAAGATCAAAGAGAAAAAGAGATGGATGCGATTAATCAATTGACGGAAGCCGTATGAATTCTTGTCCACGAACTAGGGGATGTGAATTCACTCTCTCACACTTAATGTAGGTTTCGAAAATCACACTAAGGGGAGGGGATTAGCTTAGTCGAAATTCTCATAGGGAGGGGGGGGTATATATAGTCGCTTGTATCTAAACCCTAGTTATATAGGAATAGGTTACTTAATAGGAATTCCATTCGGAATAGGATTCCTAATTATTATCTTATAATATATCAAATACATTTAGGATAATAATAAATAACCTAATTGGATAATAATAGGAGTATATTAATCTAATTAAAACTCCTAAGTTAATTATCTCTTAATTAATTTAATTCACAAACCTAATCAAATTAGGATTAATGGAACTAAAATAATTCCTTATTTACTATATATAAATTTCGGCCCCCTCTATATAAATGGGCCTTACTGGGCTCAATTGGGCTTCCATCTATTAATCATATCCATCTCTCTTTTGGTTCCAAGTCTTATGTGTGATCCATTAGGTTCTTACTACTTCTGGCCGTATGCAACTATTAAATTAATTTCTTCAAGAATTATATTTAATCCTTGCATAACGGAATGATGTACTGAGTATATTATAGGCAAGTCTGTAATCATTCCCCTAGAGTCTGTTAAGAAGACAGGTTGATTCTGTCGTTAACCCTTCTGTATTAGTTACAGTATAATTCGATCCTTTATCAACTATATCCTTGAACTGAATCTTATGACTATGGGTGATGTCAAGTCACATATAGCGAGACGTTCGTTTTACTTGTACAGGCCGAGTCAACTCAAATAAATAGGTTAAGTGAAATCTGTATTTCTACTCTTAAGCTATCACCTTGCAAGGATTTAGAGTCGAGTCTTCCACAAGTGATCCTTGGATATATCTCCCATTAATCGGGAGTGATAAATGCTCAATCCAATGTATAACTACCCTGACATTACCTCCTGTGACACCCAACCTTTGCAGTTCACACCCCAGAGTCATCTCTGTTAAGGATCGTGGGACCACAGGATCAAAGTCTCACATTCAGTAATTCAGGATGACCAATTAACATTCCTTTGAGTCTGAGGATTACTTATACCTATTAATACCAATGAGATGAACATGTGACAAGGATGAATCTACCCATCCTGTTATCTCAAATCGGATCCCCAATCCTAATGAACGACGTTTCATCGGATCTATGTAACTGTCCAGATATCTATATATATGAAGCTTGTGAGATCAGCTTTCTGTCGGACAGAAGACATTGTTACATACAAGTCTCAATAGTGATATATCAATCCTAAATATATCACTTGACTTGGGGTGGTTTTAAGTTTATTAGTTTATTGTAAAGTTTTGTCTCACTTCATGCTTGTATGAACACTTTATAATCACTTTAAACAAACTTACGGATTTCCTTTTATTAGACTTTATATAGTGCTTAAAAGGGATTGCCTTTATATAGTTATAAAACATATATCTCATTAAAACAAATGATATAAAGAACAATTCATTTACATTAAGTTTGTATCCTGCAACAATTGACTATAGGACACCAAAACCCCAACAGCTTGGGTGGTAGAAGATTTTCCTTGGTTATCGTAGATGACTTTTCTCGGTACACTTGGATCATCTTGCTGAGCAGCAAGGATGAAACCTTTGAGATGTTTTCAACTTTAGTAAGAAAACTTGAAAATGATAAAGACCTTAAGTTAGCTCACATCCAAAGTGATAATGGTGGAGAATTCGAGAACCAACAGTTTGTTGAATTCTGTGAAGACAACGACATTGACCATAATTTCTCTGCTCCTAGAACGCCGCAAAAAATGGGGTTGTTGAAAGGAAAAATAGAACCTTGGTTGAAATAGCCAGGACAATGCTGAGTAAGCATAGGATTCCAAAGTACTTTTGGGGAGAAGCTGTCAACACAGCTTGTTACATACTTAATAGGGCTCTAGTCAGACCCATATTAAAGAAGACTCCCTACGAACTTTGGAAAGGACGAAAGCCCAACATTGGATACTTTCGTGCCTTTGGCTGTAAATGTTTTATTCTAAATAACAAAGACAGCCTTGTTAAGTTTGATTCAAAAGCTGATGAAGCTATCTTTTTAGGCTACTCAACAAACAGTAAAGCATATAGAGTTTTCAATAAACGAACTCAGGTCCTAGAAGAGTCAGTACACGTTGAGTTCGATGAAACTAACTCTGCAGGAAAAGATAAGCAGCTGACTGGGGATGATTCATACTCAGCACCCGCTGACCAAGAAACAGCCGCTGAGTCACTACCTCAAGGGTTGACCAAAGGTAAAAGCGAAACTCAAATTGTTTTCACTGACCAATCTATACCTGCAGAGATTGTTGAAACATAACCAACTCAAGACATCACTCTTCAAAAAGAGATTAGAATACCAAGAGGACACTCAGAGAGTGCCATTCTTGATGCTGCTGAAAACACCCTGATGACAAGAAATCAACTCAGGAGATACCTCAGCAACGTAGCATTCGTCTTAGTTCAGGAACCAAAGAACTTCGCTGAAGCTGAGTACGATGAGTTCTGGATGAATGCAATGCAAGAAGAACTTCATCAGTTTAGAAGAAATGAAGTATGGGACTTGGTGCCAAAACCAAGAAGCCAAAAGACCATAGGAACAAGATGGGTCTTCCACAACAAGTTGGATGAACAAGGAAACGTGGTGAGAAACAAAGCAAGACTTGTAGCTCAGGGCTACAGTCAGCAAGAAGGTATTGACTATGGTGAGACCTTCGCCCCAGTGGCAAGGCTAGAGGCTATAAGAATTCTATGTGCATATGCAAGTTACATGAACTTTAAATTATTTCAAATGGATGTTAAGAGTGCATTTCTTAATGGAGTTATAAACGAGGAAGTCTATGTTAATCAGCCTCCAGGGTTTGAGGATCCTAAGTTCCCAAACCACGTTTATAAGCTCAAAAAGGCTCTGTATGGTCTCAAGCAAGCACCACGTGCTTGGTATGAGAGGCTGACCAGTTTCCTGCTGACATAGAAATTATGTCAGAGGTAAAGCTGATACAACCTTATTCATTAAGAGGAAGGGTAAAGATACCCTACTGGCTCAGATATATGTTGATGACATTATTTTTGGTGCCACTAACGAGTCAATGTGCAAGGAATTTAGTAAGCAGATGCAGACTGAGTTTGAAATGTCAATGATGGGAGAACTCAAATTCTTCCTTGGACTTCAAATCAAGCAAGGGAAAAATGGCATCTTCATCAGTCAAACTAAGTATGCTAAGGAAATATTGAAGAAGTATGAACTTGAGAATTGCAAGTCAATATCTACCCCTATGGGCACTGACACTGTCCTCTGCGCTGATGAAAATGGTAAGTCAGTAGACAGCAGATTGTATCGAGGTATGATTGGTTCTCTACTCTACTTAACTGCTAGTAGGCCGGACATTCAGTTCTCAGTATGTTATTATGCTAGATATCAATCTAACCCTAAGGAATCTCATTACATAGCTGTGAAAAGAATCCTTAGATATTTTCAAGGCTCAGTGAATGCAGGTTTGTGGTATCCCAATACTCATGATTTCACACTCATTGGATACACTGACGCTAACTACAGACGAGACAAGCTTGAACGAAAAAGCACCTCAGGAGGATGCCACTTCCTTGGAAGTTGTCTTGTGTCCTGGTTCAGCAAGAAGAGGGCGTCAGTAGCCCTGTCAACCACTGAAGCTGAGTACATTGCTGCTGGAAGCTGTGTTGCTCAAGTCCTATGGATTAAGCAACAGCTTGAAGATTATGGCATTCAGACTAAAACAATTGAAGTCAAATGTGACAACAAGAGTGCCATTGACCTATCAAAGAACCCAATCCAGCACAGCAGGATGAAGCACGTCAGCATAAGACATCACTTCATCAGAGATCATGTACTCAAGGGAGAGATCAAGCTGACCTATGTCCGAACGGATGAGCAGCTTGCTGATATCTTCACAAAGCCACTGGCTCGTGAGCAATTCAACATACTTAGAGAAGCCATTGATATGTTTAATCCTCTTCAGCAAATTCTAAGTATAATATGTGATATATGCATGCTGAGTTGATTACCATGCTGAGTGATTTATGCTAAATCAATATCCATTACATGCTGAGTAGATATACACACTGAGTGGTTATCTTAAGTTGAGTGATTAAACACACGAATTATTCCTTTGCGTAACACTGACTGCTCAGAACTTTAAACGTTTGAAATCCTTAACACTAAGTAAAGATCCGTTGCAAAATTTAATTCATAACACGCGAATTAAAATAGCCACCTAGGATGACGTATGCGCAATAATTAGAAAATACATGCGCCGAATGTGTCATGAATGCCAGAATCTTTGTCGATTGAGTATCTCGAGGTCAAACGGCCACCTCAACGCTTCAGATCAACTCGACACCTCTATAAATAGTGGACAATTTCCCACTTTTACCTCTTTACGGTTAGAAATCTCTGGTATTCAAATCATTTTCTCTCTAAAATTCCCAAACTTCTCAAACTTCTCTAAGAATCATGACAAAAGATTCTCAGAATGTCTCCGGTGTCGGTTACGTCGATAATCGCTCTGATGAAAACCCTTCATCTCCTGCTCAGCAGGAACATAGAGAGACTCCCACCAAGTCTCAAGAACCAAGTCAGCGTGACCATTCAAAGGTCACTACCCCAAGGACGAAAACCCAGGCTGACCAAGCTGCCTCTTCGAGAGGAAAGCAAAAGCAGGATAAGGCGAAGAAACCCATTGAACGAACCTACTCACTAGTATATGAGAGTGTTAGAGGATATAAGGTTGACCACTCTCGATGGTTTTCAAAGCGCTTTGTGGAAGCTGGGCAACCCTTCTGTGAGTGGATCATAAAGAACGGCTGGACCGAGCTGTTCTCAATTCGAGAAGCTACTTATCCTGAGTTAGTGAAGGAATTATATGCAAACCTAAGAGCCGCTGATGATAATCGGGACTACATGGTCACCAAGGTTCGAGGGAAGGATATCTTCATCAACTTTGCTTACCTTGCCTCACTACTCAAGCTGAAAAACGAAGGAGCAATACTTCGTAAATCAGGTGACCAAGATAAAACCAACTACTCCGTTGAGTTTTGTAAACCTTCTGGTCATGTAGGGGAAATTTCGAGTACCTCCATGGGTCAACATCAAAATATGTCCCACTACATACTGACCAATTTCCTCTTCCCTAAGGTCAACTCCACCAACTCAGCAACAAACTTTGAACAGTGCTTCATCTGGCACATGCTGACCTATACACCGATCAACATGCCTGTCTTTATAATCGATGGGTTTCAAAGAAGTACTGGAACCCTTAGGCTAGGCTCCATAATCACCAGAATCCTTAAGGATCACAGGGTGAGCTTGGTTGAGGAAATCCACACCTGGGGCACAGAGATCACTGCAGCTGCACTGTTTGGTCTATTCTACGATCAACCAATTGTGCCCAAGAAAGGGAAAGGGGCCGTTGTTCAGGAAACCAAAGGGATGCAGACCCGTAAAGGAAAGAAGGAAAGAAAGAGGAAAGCTGTTCAAAGCCCCTCTAGAGACGTCGTTTCTCCACCTAAAAAGCTTAAGTTTGTATCCAGAGGAACTAAGCCTCAAATTCAACAAGGTCAGGTTGGACCTAATTCAACGGAAAACCTCAAAAGGCAAGCTGAGCCTGAGGTAGAAGAGAATAAGGACACTGATGAGCAACCACTGAGAAAGAAGAAGGAAATCTCTTCTGGGTTGAGCCCCATCAATGCACCTCCCAATGACTTCGTTATTACTACTGACTCACACTATGCACGAAGTCTTGGCGTTGACGTTGAGCAACCACAGGATGAACAAGATGAAGAAGAACTGGGTGGTCAGTTTGATAATGAGGAAACAGTGGATGATGAGCAACATGAGCCATCAGATGTTGACCAACATGAAACAACCTACACTGAGCAGGTTGAAGAAGAAGAAGCTGAGCCAACAATAAAGGATCACACTGATCAAGGGGCAACTTCACCCACTGACTCTATTGAGTCAATTCCTGCTGACCCCTCTCCGCAAAAGACTAAGAAGTTAAGGAGACTTAAGAAGAAGGCACATAGATCCCCCGTCATTGATCTGATGAGTGACTCACCTATGAGGGATCAGATCACTGACCTATCAAATATGCAATTTAGGTTCTTCTCTAATCATACCGAGTCTCCACCAGAGCAATAGGAAAAGCAAGCCTCTATTTCTAATCCTAAGGAACATGCCGACTTAACTGCTTCCTGATGCGCCTTCGGTGAAGAAGACTCACTAAGGGATAAGTGTACCCCATCGTTATCAAGTAATGAATCTGGAAAGTCCAGGTATCGAATCCACAGGACTTATTTACCACAAGTATCGAATTACTAGGTCTCAAGTGTTATCTAGGCTTAGGGGGTTTTGAGTTTGTTTGATTAAGTTAATCTACTCCTAGGTTGAATTATACTATTCCTAGCTAAGTTATCTGATTCTAACTAAGTTATTCTACGCCTAATTAAGTTACTCTACCCCTAATTAAGTTAAACTACTCCTAATTGATCTTTCACTAGATGCAATTACCCGAAGGAACATGGTATGAACGATAATAATGAAGATAGATTGTTAGGTCTATTGAGTAAAAACCTAATCTGAGTCACTTGTATTCAAGGCGATTAACCCTACTTACCCTCCTGAAGTTCCTAGCGCGTGATTCCCTAAGGCCGAAACTAGGTCTAAGGCTCAGTAAATTGGCGCTTAATCAACTAAGAGGTTGTCAATCTCCTAGGCTCTGACTAGGTCAGATTCAGCTCGCAATATGTGCCTACTAGATTTTGGGGCTTTTGAATGAGTTAAACCAATTGAATAAAGCGTAAGACAGAGATTAGACAAATAATCATAGACAAAACAAGAGCTAAATTATTATTAAAGGCGAAGATAAATGTCACAAGATACAATAAGCTAAGTTCGGCAACTGTATCAAAGAGTACAAACAAGGAAAGATAAAAGGAGATACAAAAATCCCTTTCAGGGAACCTATTTACTCTGCAGCCGGCGACCTAATCTTAAGGACGAACCTTGACAATTCCTCGAGAAAAGCTTTGAAGGAGCTTCAATGGAGGTTTGAAGGATATGGAGGAGATGGAGAGGAATTACAAGGGGGAAGCTAAAGTAATTTACAAATAAATGAAACATACTAATTTACATTGGAAAAACTCTATTTATAGGCGTGGCTCGGCCCTCTTTTTGACCTATTTTCGTGTCCTTATGCAGGTAGGAAGTCGTGGGGTCCGTCGTGGCATCGTAGGGGCAGAATTGGTCTTTTTGACCAATTCCCGCAGGTCTGCTCGCCGAGCAGGGCGAGATGCTCGGCGAGCAGGCGCTACTCGCGACGAGCAGCGCCCTGCTCGGCGAGCAGGCCTCTGGTGGCCTGCTCGGTGAGCAGGCACCCTGCTCGCCTGAGCAGGCCTCTGGTGGCCTGCTCGGCGAGCAGGCATGGCCTACGGAGGCCCGCTCGTCGAGCATTCTTGCCCGGTATGCCCCTGCGTGCTTGTCGACTGCCGTCGATGCCTTTTTCGTCCGAACTTATACCTGCGCATGTACAGAAACTCCAGATAACATTAGTCCAAAGGCTAAATTGACCCGCCAATCGCTTATTTTGAGCAAACGCTTCGTTTGGTGCGACTTTTGGCGGACCAATTAGCTTCAAAAGATAACGGAATTATACTATGCATGCTATTTTGGCCGTAATTGCCTAAATTGGTCATAAAACGAGCCTAAACAACGAAAAATAAATAAAACGTTTCCAATTCCTAACTAACTCACACAAAAGCATTTAGATGCGAGAAATGCTCGCTTATTAACTAAATAATGCTAAAAACCCGTCCTAAAATCGTACCCAAAGATAGGGGTTTTTGACCCCTATCAAACCCCCTCGCACTTAAAACTTTACTTGTCCTCAAGTAAACTAAAAAACTAAACCCACAATCACAAGCAAGCTAGAAAACCTCCCGGTTTGACTAGGTGCTTGACACAATTTTGAGCATCTGTAATTACATGCATTCGGAAATACAAAGTAGAGACACGATATCCAAAAGCCGCATTTCAATTATCATAGGTCATAGTTTTAAGCAAAAGGACACATGTTCAATTAAACGAGCTTGAGGGGATCGCTAAGTAAAACACCTCACCATAGGTAGTTCACTCAATTCGCACAATTTTGGTGGCTAAAGTGTTTACTCTCGGCTTATGTTCTTGCTTAGGATTACGTTGATTTTGCACGTTCATCTGAGTTCCTCTACTATGCTATATGACTCCGATGATATCAAAAACAGCCTCGAATTTGGGTTATAATGTGGTTAGAGGGTTAAAGGTACAACAAGGGTTAATAGTTCTAGCGCTAGAAAAACAAAGTTCAAATGGCTTTAGCAAATATGAAGTGACTGAGCTTTTTATTCATAAATTTTTTTTTTCTTTGAGACGTTTTGATTTTAAGAACTGGGGAACGAAGTTCTCCCCTTTTTGTTCGTCTCTTTTCTTTTCTTTTCTTTTTCTGTTTTTCTTTTCCTTTTGGATAGTAATGCTCATTCACTTCTTAGCCTTTTGGCTTGCTACTTTGATGCCATAAACAAAGTAAAGCGCTAGAAGAAAACAAAGGCTCAATTTGAGCTTTGCCAAAATTTTGGGTTAAGTAACAAACCAAGTGATGGCTTGCAAAAAAATTGGGTTAGAACGAAAGAAAAATCTATAAACTACAAAAATATAGGCTCAAAGGGGCTTCCTAGAGTGGATGAAAAAGAGAAAATAAGGTGAGGAAAAGGGTTAATTCTAATGATGATTCATCGTTTATCATCTCAAATCATTGCATGTAGGTTCAACACAGTATTAGGTGCAAAATCTGTAATCTTTCCACAAGTCAAAACATTCACACAAAAATGTCAAGAAAAAGAGCTTTTTGATGTTCGCTCTTAGGCTCAAATTCAATTCACAATTCTTTGGGTTTCAATTTTGTGTTTACTAGTTCTCCCCAAACTCAAGTTTAACATCACATGCCTTCAATTCTTAAGTTATCTACCTAAGTAATGATTTTAGCATTTCTTCAAAAGTAGGGTCTAAATGCAAACTTTAGCTCATGCTCTTACAGATACAAGGATTGTGTCCTACACCAAACTAGTTGTCATGCAATATTAGATTCGGTTCTCAGCCCTCAAGTACAAGTAACGAAGTTTAGATTCGAAGGAGGTTCACGGTTTTAGGTCCTAAACATGTAAAACATAAATAAAACCCGAAAAACGAAAAACTAAACTAGACACGACGCAACAAAAATTTAAAAATTATACAATTTTTGTAAGTTTGTCTACCCCTCCTCCTCACACTAAAAAAATGCAATAAGTTCCAACATTGCATCACAAATCATAAAGTACGAGTGTAAAGAGTTAGGGTGGAGAAGACAACTTACTGATCGGCCGGGGGAGGTGGCCATGGCATGTTATAGCGCTCGCAGTAGTCTGACGCTACATATTCAAGGCCCGTGAGCCTTCGGTCCATGTTCTGTTCGAAGGTTGTGAACCATTGGTCCATTTGTTGAACAGTGTTGAATGTCCGAAGGTTCAGGTCTCGCATTTCTGCCATCATGGTGTTGATGGCTTGGAATTGGGCCTCCGTCCCCGGTGCTCGGTCTTCCATTTGGTCTCCTGCTGTTGCAGGTTCTTCTTCCTCAGGTTCCTCGTTCCTATGCCGTGGTGGAATTCGTGTTCTTTTCCGTCCCCCTCTGCTAGAGCTTGCTCCTTCGGTTGGGTTCCTGTTTAAGACTTCATAAAAAGTAGATCTCCCCAAAAACTTAGAGTTAAGCAAAGTAGGGTAAAAAGCAACTTCTTGAATGTCCAAATTTTTGAATTGGCTATCAAGTAGGTTGGTAACTAAGTGTCCAAGGCCAAGGGAACCGCGTTTTCTACTCGTTTGGCTTGAGAAGCCCTCAAAGATGGTCTTGACATTATCCACGTGTTTGTGGTTGGCCACACACCACAGTATGAGCAATTCTGTCTTTGAGACTTTATTGCTCTCGTTTTTGCCCAACAAGTTGTGAGCCACAAACTTGTGAACAAGGTTGAGGAGTGGGTCCAAGAGAGCGACTGGGCTAGCATTCTGGGAGTCAAAATCCGATATGCCTGTTAATTGTTCCCGGGCCATATCTTTTGTCATGGGTTTCTCAAAATCTGAGATTGCGTCTGGGTTGTTATAGACTCCCATCAGGGCTGCTAGTGTGGTATCACTGAGACGGTAAGGTTTACCATTCAGTCTAAAAGAATGCTTACCACAGCCCGCGGGTAGCTCTTTTTTCCAAGTAGTCAAAAATTCCATAGTGAAGTTGTGATAAACTGGGGTCGGTTTTGTGGCTAGTCTATACCAGCCGTGGAATTTGAGGATTTCATTGAAATCCTTTTTCAAGCCTATAGACGCTAAATATGTTTGATCAACAACTATATGGGTGGCAAGTTCTTACTTAGAAAATCTATCATACAATACCCCCTCACGTTCATCAACGAGCCCAAAAGGTGGGTCATACTTAGCTTGGAGTGTATCGCTGAACTCGATGTCAGACTCGGCTTCATTCTCAACTACGACCTTGGCTTTGCCCTTCTTACCCATAGTTCCTGAGGAATAGACCAAAAAATGGACAAGTTAGGACATATTTACAATTTTGAACATAAACCCCCAAATAAACCATTCATAGGCATAAACCATAGTTTAGGAATTTAGGGACTAAAACCATAAGTATTCGGTCCCTAAGTGTTTTACCCGTAATCCACAAATTCATGCAAAATTAGAGATGCCCAATGACTAAAACATGGTAAGAATGCAATTCATAACTCTATTGGCAAGTTTTTAACTATAAATTGAATAGTTGAACTTTGAGCTAAAATGGAGATTTTACCCAAATTGAGCAATTTCTCCAAATATTCACAAATTAAGAACAGAAATCATACCCAAACCACAAATTAATCATGATGTTAACATATATTTCAAGGAAATCAAGAATTAAAGGCAAACAAGAGATTTATTTGTGAATAAAGAGAAAAACCTAAAACTTAGGTTTTTCCTTAAATCTAAAAAATTATCACCCTAAGCTAAAATCTAAGCCTAGAAACATGTTAGAAATCAAAAATGGGTAAAGATTCATACCTTATATCTTGAATTCGGGTTAGTATGGTGGATTTGGGGGGTTAGGTTTTGAAAGGGAAAGAGGGGAAGAAAGGAAGAAAGAAAGTATGAAATAAGGAAAGAGAAAGAAAGAGAGAAGGGAAGAAGAAGGTGGGGAAGGGGATGATGAGTCATCCCCCCCTTTTCTTATTCTTTTTTCTTTTCTTCCTTCTTCTTTTTGGTTCGGGATTTTAAAATCCCGAACAGCCCGTGTTGGCCGAGCTGACTGGCTCGGTCGACCAGCCCGGCGAGTTGGGCAGTGCCTAACTCGTCCGGGTTGGGCGAAATTCTGTTTTTTTTTTTCAGGGAGTATGGGGGAAGGCAAAACTTGACAATGCAAATAAAAAGGAAAAAAAATGAGATTAAAATTCAACAACTAAAATCAACAAAAAAAAAAAGAAAAGAAAAGGAAATGCAGAAGTAAATTGTTCAAGCTTTGAATTTAAACCGAGGAGAACTCGATTTCTCCCCCTTACTCAATACTTTCTCAGGATCTTTGGATTCTTCTCCGTTGTGCTTGGGAGAGAACCCTGTGGCCTTTCCTGCCTGTCCCTATTGATCTGAGCTACCTGATTGCTCAAATCTTTGCAGAAGGCTTCATTGTTGGCAAGCCTAGCCGAGATCTCCTTCAAAAGAGTGACCACCTCGTCAGATTCCTTAGGAGGTTGCATTGGCCCTTGATTCTGCTGTTGATATGGGGGCATGCCAAGCCCCTGCTCTCTATGCTCTTGAACAAAACCGCTAGGAGGTCGAAGCACATTCTGATTTGAATTCCCGTAAGATAAGTTCGGGTGCTGAGGCCTCCTGTAGTTGTTGCTGTTGTTGTAGGAGTTGTGGTTGTTGGGGCTGTAGTTGTTATAGTTCTGGTTGTACCATGGCTATCCCCCAATGTAATTGACCATCTCCATCCCGTCTCCAGCGAAAGGGCTACCTGCTTGACATTCCTTTCCATGGTGGTCGCCGCCACAGTGCACACAGGTGGGAGGTTGGCTGAATTGAGCCAACAGGATGTCCATCTTCCTACTTATATCTGCAACACTTGAATTCTGCTCTTGTTCTTCCACAGCAAATACCCACTGCCTTGTGGGGCCAGCGAGCTTCTGTTCTTGCCACTGCACACTCTTTCTGGCCAGCTCATTAATCATGTCATATGCCTCTGCTGTTGTCTTCCTAAACAAATCTCCACCCGATGCGGAGTCTACAATAGCTCTGTTGGTGGGTGTCAGTCCATGATAGAAGACGCTCACCAATTGATGCTTGGGTATGTCATGATGAGGGCACATGCGCATCATTTTTCTGAATCGGGTCCAAGATGTGTGGAGCGCTTCGTGCTCGGGTTGGTGGAAGGATGTGATCTCACCCCTGAGCATTGTCGTCTTCGAGGGAGGAAAGTAGTAGTAGGACAAGAATTCCTTCTCCAATCCTACCCAAGTCATGATTGATCCGGGCTCCAGTGTTCTCAGCCATTCCAAAGCTTGCCCAGTCAGAGAAAACGGGAACAATTTCAGCCTAGCAGCATCTTGGGGAACCCCATTTGTTCTTGCGGTGTCTGCGCACATTAGGAAGCGATCCAGATGATCATTCGGGCTCTCATGTGCTTCTCCTCCAAACAGTCCGGTCTGTTGGATCAAGTGAATTATACCGGACTTGATTTCGTATGTATTAGCCGGAATATTTGGAGTGGCAATGCCGGACAAATGTTGGTGCCGGTGTGGTGCCAGGATCTCACTCATCAGATGAGTGTCATTTTCTGGCCCGGTGTTCTCAGTGTTCCGTTCATTGTTCCGTTCATTGTCAGTCATCTTAATAGGCTCGATGATCTCGTCTTGCTTCAGCTTTCCGATTTGTTTGCTCCTGCGAAGAGTACGTTCAAGTTCAGGGTTAAGAGGGACACACGGTATTTTCGCTGATCTCGTAGGCATACGCTGAGAAGAGATAAATACAAGAAATAAATGAAAGCGGAAGGAAAATCATACACATCATACAAGGTTGCACAGTTTTGTACAAGTATTGGTTTATATTGACAAATATGGGTCGATGTACATGGCATAGGTTATTAGAGATAAACAAGTGTGCATATGAACAAATATAAATGTAAAAGTGTACTAGTATAAAAAATGGTATAAACAAGTATAAGCATAAACAAGTATAACTATTATAAACAAGTATATATAAACAAGTATACATGATACAAACAAATGTGAGTATAAACAAGTATGACTATTATACACAAGTATATATAAACAAGTATATAAAAACAAGTATAAATGATATAGATACGTATAAACAAGTATCATGATTATAAACAAGTATATAAACAGACAATGATATGAATAAGTATAGTTATTATTGACAAGTATATGCTATAGGCAAGTATGAATGATATAAACAAGGATATTCACAATGAATGCCTAAACTAACAAATCGACCTTTGGTTCGATATTGCAGAAGAAATAAATCCCCAGCAACGGCGCCAAAAACTTGATGCGCCTTCGGTGAAGAAGACTCACTAAGGGATAAGTGTACCCCGTCGTTATCAAGTAATAAATCTGGAAAGTCCAGGTATCGAATCCACAGGACTTATTTACCACAAGTATCGAATTACTAGGTCTCATGTGTTATCTAGGCTTAGGGGGTTTTGAGTTTGTTTGATTAAGTTAATCTACTCCTAGGTTGAATTATACTATTCCTAGCTAAGTTATCTGATTCTAACTAAGTTATTCTACGCCTAATTAAGTTACTCTACCCCTAATTAAGTTAAACTACTCCTAATTGATCTTTCACTAGATGCAATTACCCGAAGGAACATGGTATGAACGATAATAATGAAGATAGATTGTTAGGTCTATTGAGTAAAAACCTAATCTGAGTCACTTGTATTCAAGGCGATTAACCCTACTTACCCTCCTGAAGTTCCTAGCGCGTGATTCCCTAAGGCCGAAACTAGGTCTAAGGCTCAGTAAATTGGCGCTTAATCAACTAAGAGGTTGTCAATCTCCTAGGCTCTGACTAGGTCAGATTCAGCTCGCAATATGTGCCTACTAGATTTTGGGGCTTTTGAATGAGTTAAACCAATTGAATAAAGCGTAAGACAGAGATTAGACAAATAATCATAGACAAAACAAGAGCTAAATTATTATTAAAGGCGAAGATAAATGTCACAAGATACAACAAGCTAAGTTCGGCAACTGTATCAAAGAGTAAAAACAAGGAAAGATAAAAGGAGATACAAAAATCCCTTTCAGGGAACCTGTTTACTCTGCAGCCGGCGACCTAATCTTAAGGACGAACCTTGACAATTCCTCGAGAAAAGCTTTGAAGGAGCTTCAATGGAGGTTTGAAGGATATGGAGGAGATGGAGAGGAATTACAAGGGGGGAGCTAAAGTAATTTACAAATAAATGAAAGATACTAATTTACATTGGAAAAACTCTATTTATAGGCGTGGCTCGGCCCTCTTTTTGACCTATTTTCGTGTCCTTATGCAGGTAGGAAGTCGTGGGGTCCGTCGTGGCATTGTGGGGGCGGAATTGGTCTTTTTGACCAATTCCCGCAGGTCTGCTCGCCGAGCAGGGCGAGTTGCTCGGCGAGCAGGCGCTACTCGCGACGAGCAGCGCCCTGCTCGGCGAGCAGGCCTCTGGTGGCCCTGCTCGGCGAGCAGGCCTCTAGTGGCCTGCTCGGTGAGCAGGCATGGCCTACGGAGGCCCGCTCGTCGAGCATTCTTGCCCGGTATGCCCCCGCGTGCTCGCCGACTGCCGTCGATGCCTTTTTCATCCGAACTTATACCTGCGCATGTACAGAAACTCCAGATAACATTAGTCCAAAGGCTAAATTGACCCGCCAATCGCTTATTTTGAGCAAATGCTTCGTTTGGTGCGACTTTTGGCGGACCAATTAGCTTCAAAAGATAACGGAATTATACTATGCATGCTATTTTGGCCGTAATTGCCTAAATTGGTCATAAAACGAGCCTAAACAACAAAAAATAAATAAAACGTTTCCAATTCCTAACTAACTCACACAAAAGCATTTAAATGCGAGAAATGCTCGCTTATTAACTAAATAATGCTAAAAACCCGTCCTAAAACCGTACCCAAAGATAGGGGTTTTTGACCCCTATCACTTCCCTAAGCCAAGATGATCCCGAGCAAGTGCTCGAAGTTCCTGCTCCTCAACATGTTGAGCAAGCTAAGGAAATACCTGCTCAGGTCAATACTGAACTTCCTCAACTTCCCAAATCCAGTCAGTTTCAGCCTGACTCTGAGCAAGTAACACATTCTGCCGATCATCCTCTTCCACAAATACAAGTGCAGAATACAATCCAGTCAGCTTCTACTGGAAATCTCAACTCAAGACCAGCTGCTGATCATGCTGGCACTTCTAATATTGAGCAGAACCAAACACCTCCACAATCCGGCTCTACTCATACTCCGGCAACTAGGCCAAACAATGATGGATCCTTCTCATATCTGGATGCCTTTGAGTCTGGTCGAAGAATTATTGACTCAGCTCAAGCTTTGCTCTAGGACCTCCATCAAACAAATATCGATGCCGCTGGGTCAGTTCTTGTTGAGCCAACTCAGTTTTCGTCTGTCCCTCAGCTTCTAACAAAGATCAAAGGTCTTAAGGATCTTCTGAGTGTCATGACTTCACTTCAGTCTCAACAGCCCAGGCAGGAATCCATAACCAAGCTGGCCGAACTCCAGCTGACAATGGTCAATCACTTGAACTCTCTTCAGGGTCAATTTCATTCTCTGTCAGCTGCGGACACAATGTATGCAACTTCTGATGAAGTTCATCAACTTTTCAACCAGCTTCACACTGAGCAAGCCAGAACAAATGAGCAACTCTCTTCCTCCTCCTAATGCTCCATTGAGCAAATTAGTGAGGATGTACGTCTACTCAACTTGAGTAAGGAAGATATGGAAACTTACCAGCTCAAAACGAATGAAATTCTGAGGTACTCTCGAGTCACTTTCAACCACGTGCGCCACTCCAATGTTCAACGTCAGTATTTTGACTCGGCTTTGCTAAAGATGTTTCATCAAGCCTTCGCAATGCTGACTGACAGTATAACTTGGGTTGGAAAGTCTCAAGCATACATCCTGAGTATGCTCAGTGCCTCGGCTATCAGGATTCCACGTTTTGTCTTGGATGAGGGTGTTCCTGTTTTTGATGGGATCAATGAAAGCACATGCAGGCTTAAGGCATTTCTGGCCGATTAACTCGTGCTGCCATCGACGACACCTTCATTCCTACTCCTCCCGATGCTGATAAAACGAGGGAGAAAGAACAAGCTTAAAGAACTCAACACTCAGGAGAAGCTTCAGGAAGTCAGCAAAAATTCAAGGGAAAAGGAAAAGGTAAAGAGCATGATGTCCAAATTAACTACAAGAAAAAATAGCTTGACTAGATTTATTGTTGTTAAACTTGTAGTCTTTCCCTTATGTATTTTTATGCTGACCCTGAATACAAAACTATGCTTGCATCTACCTTTTCAAAATTGACCAATCTTGTGTGATGCTTACTTATGTTTTGTGATAAACTTTAACGCATCTTCACTAAATCAACTGTGTTAATTGTCTACATTGCGTTATGATTGTATGTTGTGTTGATCTATAAGTTGACCTCTTTCATATGTCTTCTTAACCAAATCACATTGAACAAAGATATACTCAGCGCTCTCTGATATCTAAATCTTCCGCATAAATTGAGTTAAATAGAATATGTTCCATGAGCTGACCTATTTCTGAAAACTGACCTTAGACTTACTTGATTAAACCTTGAAATGTTTAAAGTAAAACTAAGTCAGTAGCTTAACCCTTACGGGGGAGTATCCTGAGTAATATAAGGTCAACTATCATGGGGGAGCTCAACACTGAGTTCTTCACTGAATATTTTGCCAACATCAAAATGGAGGAGTTTGTTGAAACACCTTTCCACATGATTTTGATTTGACAAAATTATTTAAGTATATGATAAAAAATATTCTAACACATTAAATTTAAATGCTTTGATTTATTCACACTAATGTGTTTGTTCAATGTTGAGTTTATTGATTTATAAGACATTAAGATATAAAGTCTAAAGGCCCATAAGAGGAAGTCAAGCCCAAGTCAACAGATCAAGACCTCACGGCCCAAGAAGATAAAACGCAGCCGTATTAAGTGAAACGACGACTCAGCATGAAGAAGGATCGAGAAGCCTTCTAACAAAAGCTTCAAGAGGAAGCTGTTGAGTTGAGCGACAATACAGTCAGGTCAGCGGTAGAACAGAATCAACTTCTAGACAAAGTATTTCTACTTTGGTTAAAGTTCAGAAGGCGCAGGAAGCTGTCTGGAAGACTTTGCCGTAAATGTCGAAACATTCTGTTTATCTGACGAAAAGCTACTGAGCACTGCCGTAGAGAGAAGATGCAAGAATCTCATTGGCCAACGACACTGAGCACGTACTGAGGTTCAATGACAGGAAGCCGTTTGCCTCCAACGGTTATTTCGAAATTCGAAATTACCGATGCTTGAAGTGTCACTATATAAAGGCCTCTCATTTGCTTCATTCGATGCAAATCTTCAATTAGTCGAAACGCTGACCAAATTCATACTCGAAGTTCTGTGAGAAAAGCAAAGCAAAGTCTTACACCAATTTCCAATCATTGTGTAAAAGTCTAGAGTGATTTCAATCATCTAAAGTGTCTTAGCAATTGTTGTTTAAGACAAACACTTTATCATTTCTAGAAGAATAGAAAGGAGAGGTTGAGTACTCGGTTATAGTACTCAGCGGTAGTTATAGGAGTGAGTAGAGGTATAGAGGAAGGTACTCTTGTATACTCAGCTTCTATTGTAAAAGGTTTCATGCTCTACCTTTAAAGAGCTCAATAGAGAATTCAAAAAGCTCGGAACGCGTTCCGGGGACTGGACGTAGGCGGAGAGGCCGAACCAGGATATGTCTGCTGAGTAACATATTTCTAACCCTTAAACTCCTTTATATATTGCTTGCTATAAAACTGACTAAGTAACGAACTCACGCTGAGTTGAGTGCACTAAGAAGCCGAGTTCAGGAATAGACTCTAAGTGCTATCTCCTGACTCAAGGAAAGAAATAGACTTAGTCACAAGTTGACTAAGCTTGTGTCTTAGAATTATTTAGCGCCGCTGTGTAAACCTTTTCTTAAGAAATGAAGTCAGTCTTAACGGACAAAATTTTAAATAGTTCCTATCCCCCCCCTTTGGAACTAACCTTGTCACGTTATAAGGGACCAACATGTAGAGCCGTAAAAAGGTTGATGATGTCACCGATAAACCCTTATGCATGCGCTCCAGTGTCACCAGTGCTAATATCGGTTCCATGCCCACAATTTATAGTCTAGGTCTAAAGAAAATTGGAAGGCTAAAATTTCATAAAAGGGAGTGTGAGCCTTGAAATTAGACATGAATAAAGCCTATGATAGACTCGAGTGGGGCTTCATAAAAAATATGATGACGACTATAGGTTTCCCAAATAGGTGGTGTTCTATTATTCAACACTGTCTTAATTTATTTACCTTTTATAAACTTATTAATGGGGTACCGAAAGGCTTTGTTAAGCCGACAATGGGTCTTCGTCAAGGAGATCCGTTATCACCACATTTGTTTATCATTTGTGCCGAAGGGCTCTCAACACTGAGTAGGAAAGCTGAATTAAATGTTGTTTTACATGGAATCAGGGTTAGCAAGACTAGCCCCCATTTTCTCACTTTTTTTTGCAGGTGACTCTTTGATATTATTTCGAGCTACAGCCACGAAATGTTTGCAAGTGAAAAACATACTACGTAGTATGAAGCGGCATCAGGATAGAAAGTTAATTTTGATAAGATTGAGATCACTTTTATTAGAAGAGTGGACTTGGGGGGAAAAGAGCGAATTACATCAATCTTAACCGTTCGAGAAGTTGACATGTTCTCGAAATACTTAGGTGTCCTTGCAATGTTTGGAAGATAAAAGAAGGCAATCTTTGGATTTCTCAAAGAGAGGCTTAAAAAGAATATCGGGGGATGGCAAGAAAAGCACTTATTGAGAAGAGGAAAAGAGGTCCTAATGAAATCCATTGCTAATGCAATCTTATTATATGTAATGAGATGCTTTCTAATTCCCAAGACATTTTGTGAGGAATTTCAGCAACAAATTGCACAATTCTAGTGGAGCAGCGATCTTCTATGGAGGCTCAATCTGCCATCTAAGATATTACACTTAATATGGCGTGTCTGCAATAATAATTTACCATCAAACTCATTGCTGCAGAAAAAAGGAGTGGCAATTGAAGATGTTTGTTGCTTGTGCGAAAAGATAGGTGAAACACTTATTCATCTGTTTAAATCTTGCAAATAATCTCGTTGTTACTAGAAGTCTGCAGAATTGCCAATAAAAGTATACAAAATGGATGACGTGAATTGTCTGGACTTGCTAGAGAAGACCGTAACAAAGGGTAAAATTCACAACAGTGTGCGATTTCATCTGGTTAATCTGGGCTGAGTGGAACAGACTTGGACATTGGGAAAATCCGATCGGACCGAGAAGGGGAGCTATCGTGATTAGTGAAATAATTATAGGTGTTAAAATGGTGAGCGAAAATATTGACAGCAATGTGAAAATCAATTGTGACACCTCTTTTATTCCTAATGGCAATCAAAGTGCTTTCAGCATGAAAGGTCAGTAATGATGTCAGGGGAAGGTCATTAGGAACATCTATGTCAGTTCTTTATGCCGAAATCTAAGCAATTTTCCGTAGTTTGCAATATGCATAGAATGTCAGGTTTAAGTCCGTTAGCATTGCCACAGACTCATTGAAAGCGACTAAGTTAATTGAAAATCATTTTATTGAGCCGAATTGGTTAGGTCTCTTTGTAAGCAATATTTTAGATTTGTGTAAGAAAATTGTTCTTTTAAGATCAAATATGAGGGTAGACAAGTAAATATTCTGGCACATAAGTTGGCGGCATGAGCTATGATTCTATCTCAATCGGAACATTCTTTTATTTCCTCTCTTATATAAAGATTGATATTTGTTAAATTTAATATAAGTGTGTTTTATCCTTAAAATAAAATAAAATAATAGAACATAACAATGTGAATAATTATTTTAATAGAAATCAAATTTGAAAATATTGTTAGTGAATAATGAAATTTTATGAAAAATATATGTAATGAATTATATTAAACTCTTATGTAAATAATGTCTTTTTTTTTTTTTTTGAAACAATGTAAATAATGTCTAGGTATTCTATATAAAGAATCTAGTCTTCCAAAAAGGTTTTATCCAAAATTTCAGACATGTTGTAAATAATAAGGTGGGCAACACGTATGTATTTTTGAATGAAAGTCTTTTGAAGACCGAATCCCCTATAGCTTGGTACAGTACAGACGCTATTCAATAGTTGTAGTTACTATGTAAGCATGTACGCCCTCGTCTATTCTTTTGTGAAATTGTGAATTGTGTTTTTTATTGCTTAATATATTACTATTATTTCTTTCCTTAGTTATCTCAAAATCAAAATATTAAAAAATTAAATACACTTTTTATTTTCCAAAATCATCTTTATTGGAGCTTTCTCTCTCTGAAAATTCAATATCTCTCGTAACCAAATAACACCTAAATGACTTCGAAATGAAGTTTTTTAAGAATTAAAGTTGTTTAAACTATCATTAACTCTTCGAATTTTTTATTTTGAGACCGTCAACGGTCGTTTCGAGGCGTTGAGTGGCTACAATGCTAAAAAATTTAAAGTTTAGTGACCATACCATTAAGAATTGAAGTTCAATAGCCATAGTGTTAAAATGAGTAAAGTTTAGTGGTCGTGTATGTAATTTATCCAATTTTTGGTTGAGCCTTTAAACTTTTAAAATGTTCTGGTGATTCTCTCAACTTTCTTAAAAATATCAATAACTTTCCCAACTTGTGTAAAATATAGTTAGTTAATTCATTGATTGTAAAAAAGTAAAATATACGGTGAAAAATGTGTTGCATGCTCCTTAAAAAAAATCAAACAAATTGACACATTATCTATAGGTCTGACTTGAACTAACACGTTAAAAAAATGAGTTTATTTTAACCATGAAAACTAATATCTCATATTACGAGACTCCGCATCTAGATCAAAGTTACCTTTCAAATGATTCTTTAACTTCTAGAACATAATTTATCTATATATAATATAAAACAGTAACGATGGAGCTGAGGTGTCAGTTCCTCATTTTTTACTGATAAAAAAATATAATATAAAATATAATATATTAACTTTAGTTATATTATTATATTTATTTATAAAAAAATTATTTTATCCGTATTATATCTAAGAGTTCTACAGAATTTAAATTAATTCCTAAAATCTCTCTAATTCTCTGCATATCTATATCTAAAAGTTTCATATAATTTAAATTAATCTCTAAAATCTCTCTAATTCTCTGCATATCTATATATCTATCTATATATAATATAAAACAGTAACGATGGAGCTGATGTGTCAAATCCTCCATTTTTAGTGATAAAAAATATAATATAATATATAATATATTAATTTTAATTATATTATTATATTTATCTATAAAAATATTATTTTATCCGTACTATATCTAAGAGTTCTACAGAATTTAAATTAAGCTCTAAAATCTCTCTAATTCTCTGCATATCTATATCTAAAAGTTCTACATAATTTAAATGTATCCCTAAAATCTCTCTAATTCTCTGCATATCTATATCTATATATAATATAAAACAGTAACGATGCAGCTGAGGTGTCACTTTCTCCTTTTTTACTGATAAAAAATATAATATAGAATATAATATATTAACTTTAGTTATATTATTATATTTATTTATAAAAAGATTATTTTATCCGTACTATATCTAAGAGTTCTACAAAATTTAAATTAATCCCTAAAATCTCTCTAATTCTCTGCATATCTATATCTAAAAGTTTTACATAATTTAAATGTATATATAATATAAAACAGTAACGATGGAGCTGAGGTGTCACTTCCTCCTTTTTTACTGATAAAAAATATGAGATAAAATATAATATATTAAGACCTTGTTTGATAAACCACTTAGGCCTTGTTTGATAAGCCACTTAATGACTTAAATTAAAATATTAAGCACTTATTTAATTTAAGTGCGTTTGATAACAATTATTTTTTCACCACTTAAATTAATAAATTAAGTTAAAAAAACACTTATTTTGGTAAATCAAAATATTTAACTTAATATTTTAAGTTAAACATTATCAACTAATGTTTTTATAATAATTATATCACTCAATATATTCAGCACTTATAATATTCAGCACTTAAAATTCAGTACTTATTTTTTCAGCACTTAATTTTCAGTTTTATCAAACAGTACCTTAATTACTTAAATTAAAATGTTAAGCACTTATTTAATTTAAGTGCGTTTGATAACGGTTGTTTCTCCACCACTTAAATTAGTTAATTAAGTTAAAAACCACTTAACACCGTTAAAAACCACTTAAATGTAGGTTCCTTACGATCTCATCTTCCGTGAAGAAGACGCAAGGAGGACTGTTATCACCGCACACTTCTCTTCTGCTTTTCTCTTTTTCTTTTCGATTTGTTTGTATATGGCTGCTGCTACCTAACTATCACTTTTGATTTCACTATTCAATTACAGAGTAAAATTTTGAATCTTATGGATTGAAATTAATTTGGTGGTATGAGTTTGGGATTTAAGTAAAGATTTAATTTGCAGCATTACGCGAAGCAACAACGTTAAAAGCCAGATCATTGAAGGAGGTATGGAATATAGCAGCAATGATTCCTGCGGAGGAAGGATTAAACGCAGGGGCAGTCGGAAATGTTATCAATGGTATTTCTAATGGTAGTTTCAGCAGAGAATATAAGAAAAAAAAGAAGAAGAAAAAGAAGAAGAAAGAGAGAAGAAGAAGAAGAATAAGGAGAGAGAGATGGAAAAAAAATCGATTTTCCAATTTTACCCCTGTGCCACGTCAGCTTTTTAACGGTGTTAAGCCATTTTCCGTTTTTCGGGTAACGGCGTAAACCACAAGGGTTTTTTTTGTAAAAACAAACCACAAGAGTTTTTTTGGAAGAACATGAAACCACAGGGTTTTTTTTTTGAATTTACCCTATATTTATTTATTTATAAAAAGATTATTTTATCCGTACTATATTTAAGAGTTCTACATAATTTAAATTAATCCCTAAAATCTCTCTAATTCTTTGCATATCTATATGTAAAAGTTCTACATAATTTAAATTAATCCTTAAAATCTCTCTAATTCTCTGCATAGCTATCTATATATAATATAAAACAGTAACGATTGAGCTGATGTGTCACTTCATTATTTTTTACTGATAAAAAATATAATATAATATATACTATATTAATTTTAATTATATTATTATATTTATCTATAAAAAGATTATTTAAATTAAATGTGAAAATAAAATAATAATATTTAATTTATATATTATATCTAAGAGTTCTACAGAATTTAAATTAATCCTTAAAATCTCTCTAATTCTCTGGATATCTATATCTAAAAGTTCTACAGAATCTAAATTAATCCCTGAAATCTCTCTAATTCTCTGCATATCTACATATAATATAAAATAGTAACGATGGAGCTGAGGTGTCACTTTCTTTTTTTTACTAGTACAAAAATATAATATAAAATATAATATATTAACTTTAGTTATATTATTATATTTATTTATAAAAAGATTATTTTATCCGTACTATTTTCAAGAGTTCTACAGAATTTAAATTAATCCCTAAAATCTCTCTAATTCTCAGCATATCTATCTATATATAATATAAAACAGTAACGATGGAGCTGATGTGTCACTTTATTATTTTTTACTGATAAAAAATATAATATAATATATTAATTTTAATTATATTATTATATTTATCTATAAAAAAAATTATTTAAATTAAATGCGAAAATAAAATAATAATATTTAATTTATATAACACCTTTATATCATTAATTGTAATTATTAAATTATATTTTTGTTAATATTTATATATTAAGATGAATTCATGCATCGCACGGGTCAAAAACTAGTTTCTTTTTAATTGTAAAAACTAATATCTCATTTGTTAGTTTCGGCTCCATTCCCGTTGATTTTTTTAAATTCCTCATGATTCAATTTTTTTTTTTTATAAATCATGATTCAATTATTCATATTATTGGAAAATCCGTAACATAGCACGTATGTATATACATATAAATCTGACATTCATTCATATATATATATATATAGATTATTTTTCAATGGGTAATACCCATTCATAGGTAGATAATTGTGTAATTATAAATAGATACTTAGATAAATGTGTAAATATAAATCACAATGTATATTAATTACTTGGTAGAACAAACAAAAAATTACTTGGTAGAATAAATTGACATTGGTAAAGGTTTTTTTTAGGTTTTCTTATGAAATTCAAACTTATAATTGTGGCTCTAAAACACATCATTCTTTTGACATTTATATACACAATTCGAAACCAGAAAAATAAAAAGAAAGTAGTTGATTTTTTTTGCTCTTTATATATATATATATTTTTAAGTTTGGCTCGTTAGTGTTGTTTAAAAGTATAAGGGGAGGGGTCAATTTCATTTTCTATCCTAGTCATATAAAAATATGCATATAATTCAAATAAAAAATCTAAAATATACTATGAGTTAGTGAGAAGAGAACTATGAATGATTACCAATATTTTTGGTAAAAAAACATCATTAGCTATACAATCTATATTATATTTTAATTCATTAAACGTTTGATATTTTATTTAGACACATTAAACCATTGAATATTTATTTTTGTCTCATTAAGCCCCTATTTGAAAAATTAGTTAGTTGTGAATATTAAATCCAGCTAAAAAATCGTTATTAATTTTAGGGTTAATTTCAAATAAAACTCATGTGGTTTCACGCTTTTGCAAATCAGTACCTATGTTTTTTTTTGTTACACACTGATACCAATCTGCAAAAACGTGTAACCACAAGGTTTAAGTTGAAATTAACCCTTCATTTTTTCTGTGTTTGAAGTTATATTTTTTACATTTCGAATTAAAGGTTTTACAGTTTCCTATAGTCATACTAAACATATCAAAAACTACTTTCAAATGGTGAAAATACAAATTATGTTACATTACATTATGTTATGCTACGTTACGGCATGTTATGTCACGTCACGTTACGTTATGTCACCTCACGTTACGTGACGTCACGTTAAATTACCTCATGTTATGTTATGTTACATCACGTGACGTTATCTTACATTGTCATGTTACGTTACATTATGTCACTTCACGTTATGTTAAATTATGTCACATTATGTTATGCTACGTCATATCATGTCATGTCACGTTACGTTACGTGACGTGACGTGACGTGACGTGACGTTACGACATATCACATTATATAATGTTATGTTACATTACGCTATGTTACGTTATGCCATGCAGTGGCGGAGCCAGGAGGGCAAGTTCGGAGGGGCTCCACTGTATGTAGAAAATAAAATTAAATAAGCTACTCAAAATAATACAGTATATTTCGGCGAAATATTAAATTTTTTTTCAACTCGTACAAAATATAGTATATTTCTTAATTTTTTTTTAAAAATTCACATTTAAATATATGTTTATCATCTGCTACTAATGTGTAATAAAATGACACACATCTGAAGTGCAGATGACAAGATTTATTTTGACGAATAATTATTGACCAAACTTGTCAATATTAGTGGTAAAATTACTTTTGACTACCAACATTAAGGGTAAAATTGTACATTTTTAGACGTTAATAGTAAAATGGCTCTTAGGTATAAACGTTAGAGTACTTTTGCACTTTATTCTAATTAGTTATACAGTAGAACCTCGATAAATGAATACCTTTGGGACCAAAAAAAAATATTCATTTGGCGAGATTATTTATTTATCGATTAATGAATATAATATTTATTTATCGATAAATGAATAATAATTCATTTAGATGATATTTTTAGGGGTAATTAATTTATTAGTCCCTATATTTTGACAAAACACACTGTTTAGTCCTTGTATTTTCAAAAACACATGATAAAGTCCCTAACTTTTTTCTCAATGAACTGTTTAGTCCCTAACATTTTTCTCGGTGAACTGTTTAGTCCCTGCCGTTAGACTCTCATGAAGATTTTGTTAGTCAATTTGGATTTGCGTTCTTCTTTTCATTTCCTTTAAACTCTAATGCATCTGAAATCAACTTTGAATGTTCTTCTTCTTGATTTTCTTCTTAATCGTTCAAATTCGTATGCATTGAGTCTTTTCTTTTTCTTATTCTCCATACAAATAGCTTCTTTTAAATTAGACTTTCTCTTCTAAAGTTTGAAGGTAAATAGTAAAGGGTAATTTAGTCATTTCTGAAGTCATAAACGGTAAAAAAATTAACAAACAGACGGAAGGACTAAACAGTTCATTGATAAAAAGGTTAGGGACCTTACCATGTGTTTTTGAAAATACAGGGACTAAACAGTGTGTTTTGTCAAAATATAGGGACTAATAAATTAATTACCCTATTTTTAGACTTTTTTTTGTAATTATATCATTTTGTATATATTAAGTTCAAGGATCAGATGCATTTTGGGGGAGGAAAGAAACAATCAACTTTGGAGGCATTTTTCGAAAAAATATGACTTATTAATGTGTTTGAAAATTAGTCATTGGATGAAATGTATTCATGATATATTATATAAATAAAAATATATTATTTGAAATATAGTGATTATTCATTTATATTTACATAGGGCCTATAAAGACTTCATTTGTATTTATTCGTTAATGCATTAAGCGAGGTTATTCGTTAAGCCCATTGGACCAAGTTGGGACCGAAGAAATTTATTCATTAGACGAGATTATTCATTTATCGAGGTTCTACTGTACTTCAAAACATGATCATTAAAAAATTAAAATTTCTTATTACAATTAGTACTATTAATTTACGATTTTGTGGTATAAGTTTGAGTAATTAAAAAGTTGTTTTGGATATAGAAAAAGATTGAGTACGCAATAATTTCTGAAGATATGAAAATAAAAAAACAAAAAAAATTGGAAATGGGAAAGCATTAATTGTAAGTTTATTTTGGGTGTATCAACCACGTTTTTACTAAACTTTCATTGGTCTCTTCAACTTCTTGTGTCTTTTTATCTTCATCTTCACAGTTACTCTTTCTTCCCTGTGTTTTCTCTTCTCTATTCTGGTTGTATTTCCATGGCTGGTCTCCTTCTGCGTTTTCTTCTCTGCCGCCATGACTGGAGGGGCTCCAGCCATGGCGGCCTCTGACGGAGTAAGGGAAGAAACCCCCCACCCTGGGGGTTTCCGATGGAGTCGGAGGGTCGGCCGACCCTCCCCGCCCCCTCTGGCTCCGCCCCTGATGCCATGTTACATCACATTACGTTATGGTACGTTATCGTATGAGGTTCTAATATCAGAAAGGACAAGTTTTACAGTTGAATAAGTAAAAATTTCTTTTTCAACATGTTTTAATCTATCATGTGAATTATGTAATAGCATTTCAAGGCACGTGCAACACACCTTCCAGCGTATAGCTTACTTCCTTGCAACAGAATGATTAATTGACTAAATTTTAAGGAATTTGAGGGGATTATCCTGACATTTTAAACAAGTTGAATTGGCTATCAGGAAACTTTGCTAGTTTAGGGACCAATCAAGCTTTTTAAACAAGTTCATGTGGAAAATGATTAATTTAGTCTAATTTAATATTACATAAACTATAAGCACTAGATGAGCGGTTTGGCGTTCAGCTTGATAAAAGCTCGGTGGTGTTCGACTCAATTTATATATGAATAGAGTTTGAATATGATTTTGAGACTCGATTCATAAAGGAGACGAGCTTGAGCATGATGAAAATCGAATCAAAAGCTCACAAACATGCTCGGTTATAAGTTTGCGAACAAACTCGATTATAATATTTATGAACAGACTTGTGAGCAAGCTTAGGTTGACTTTTTTTTTAATAATATTATTTTTATAAACGGAAAAATGTAAAGCTACATAGTTTTGTAGTTTCAAAACTACGTAGCTTATGAATATAGTTAATGAATTATTCATGAGCAAAGTTAATGAATTATTCAAGCCCCTCGATCATCGATGTCAATATTTTTTGGTTCTGACTATCCCGCAGCCATGGGTCATGCCACATATTAATACAGTCTCCTAGAGCCTCATCTCTCTGGATTCCTAAAAAACTTGGGTGTCTTTATTCTATAACTTCAACAATCTCTATCACTGTAGTAGACTCAGTCTTCCTCAACTCTCTACCTTCCATCTAAAATCTTCCTTCAGCAGCAGTTGAGAGTACCAGACACTCCGCCAAATAAAGATATGTTAATGACCGAGTCGAGCATTCAGACAATCCCCTTTAGGAAAGTATTTAACTTTGAAGATTCTACTAGCAAGAGAGTCTGGGTCAGCCAAAAGATTTCAACCCTGTAAAATTTCTGAAATTCAATCCACCATCTTTTTTCGAAACACATAACCTACTACAAGACATCCAGTTCAATCCCATCGAGTTGTTCTTATTATTTCCCCACTAGAAAGAATTCAATGCACACTGCATTTCCTTCGCCATAGAGACAGGTAATAAGAAGACACTCAAAATTCGGTTCAGCTTGATAATCAAGAAGATCGGGCTTGGTTCGAGCTCGAAGCTCATCTAATCTAGAAATTTTAAGCTCGACTCTAGCTCGAAGCTCGTCTAACCTAGAATTTTCAAGCTCGGCTCAAGCTGAAGCTCAATGAGCCTATTACTTATGTGGCATGCTCAATGTTCAAGAAATAAAGACTATCAGGATCGGCTATGCGATCGAAATAACATAACGTACATTTAAAGTGGATATTATTAATGTTAACGAGTCGAATTGATACCTAACCCAGGCAAGCTCACCTTGGCTCGACTCGAGAATTAAAAAGTTAAACTTGGCTCGAGCTCGAAGCTTGTCTAACCTAGAATTTTTAACCTCAACTCGAGCTCAAAGCTCAATGAGCCTATGTTCAGGAAAAAACTGTGAGGATCAGATAGACGATTGAAATAACATAACATACATTTGTAATGGATATTAAGGGGGTGTTTGTTTACCTACTTTTCACCTCATGTTTGCCTTTTCATTTTAAAAGGCAGAGTTTTGTGTGTTTGGTTAGGCTCCTCCTATTTGCCTTTTACAGTTGAAAAGCAACATTAAATGTTTGGTTAGTGACCTCCTGTTTTCCTTTTACACCTGAAAAGCAGCCTTTTACAAAAGCAAAGAATCTTTGTTTTTTGGAAAAGCAGCTTTTTCCAACAGCAAACAACAAACCGTAACAGCAAACAACAACAACAAACAGTAGGTAAAACAAACGGGCTCTAAAGGTGTTAACGAGCCAAATGGATACCTAACCTAGACAGGCTCAGCTCGAGAATCGAAAAGATTGGGCTCGGCTCGAGCTCAAAACTCATCTAACAAGGCAGATATGTCATGTCGTTGCTTTATCTAGAGGATTCATCTTAATGGAGATGATAATATATATTGTTTTGATAAAAGTTCGACAGTATTCAACTCGATTAATAAAAGAGTCGAGTTTGAGCACAAAAATCTCGGCTTAAAAGCTCACGAGCAAGCTCGATTATAGGTTCATGAACAAACTTATGATAAAACTCGATTATAATGTTCATAAACACGCTCTTGTGCAATTGGTTTGGTCACTCTAGAGAATTATATATTTGTTGAAAGAACGAGTTAGGAAGTCTGTTACCTGATCCCATGTCTTGGTTGTCTCCTCCTTATTTATAGTGAATCCATTTGGGCCCTGCTGGGCCTAATTGGCCAGTTGGGCCCTCAGTTGATCTTCCGAATTAGGTAGTCCCCCCTTCGGTCAGGGGTTCCGAGTATTGCATACGAGGTGTTGTCGGGGAGCTCGTAGCATTTTCACCGTCTAGTGTGTAGGGGGAAACTGAGAAAATGCTACTCGCGTTGGTAGACTAGAAAGGAGAACATCGGGGGTTGGGGTGGCCCTTCCAATTGCCGCATGCGCTCCTAGTTTTTTATGTGAAAATTAATTGCCCCTTCATTAATGCTTCTGCATGCGCCGTAAAGTGTTGTTGGAAACCGTGCTCTGCTAGCGCCTCCGTTTGAGATATAAATAGGGGAAAAAAGGTTCTATCTTTTCTTTACAAAGTAGCATCTGTTGTTTTTTGTTCGCCTACTTCGTTCCTTGGATTCTTTGGTTCCCTTGCCGTCATTGCAATCTGTGCTCCGCTCTCTGTTAGAAATTACCAAATTTCGGGCTTGTCTGTTCGTGGCGCTCATCTGAGGGTGGTTTCTCCTCGTTGTCTAGACGCCGTTTGAGGTCAGTCTTGCCTCTTCCCCACTTTTTCTGTTTCGCTATTTCATTTGTTTATCTTGGGAGGGATAGTATGTCAGAGGGTTCTGCCGCCAGTGACATCGGGCGACTTCACGCTACGTGACGCCTCTCGAACGCGGTCTGTAAAAGGCGAGTGGGGATGGAGAAGGAGGGCGGTGTCGCTGTTGGAAAGAAAAGAAAAACCGTCGTGGTGCATGCGCCACCCAGTGTTGAGCGGCCGTCAGGAGGAGCCGCCGCTAGTATCCTTGAAGTATCTGTGGTTGTACCGGAGGGAGTGATTACCAAAGAGCGACCTTTGGCCTTGATTTACGAAGAAATGCATGAAAGAGTGTGGATGCGGTCGCCAGGTGTGACAAGTGTGGATGGGAAACGCTTCGAGTGGATGCACCGCCCGAAGAGGCCGGAATCCTTTTCGGTGGACAACGCTTATAGCATCATTGTGTCCACGAACTTACCCGCCATTTCTGCAGTGTACCGACTAGGGAAGCCGTATGAGTTGGTTGCATTGGACGAAGATGACCGTGCTCATCATGTTGGTGGGGCAAACGAGCTGGTAGTATACGAGGAGCAGTTGGAGTCAGGGATGCGGCTGCCTCTTCTTCCCTTCTTCGTGGAGGTATTAAAAGAGTATGACTTATGTCCTGGTCAGATTCATCCAAACGGGTGGAGGATGATGGTGGCGTTTTACTCATTATGCCGGTCGGCTGGATATCGAGCTACCGGGCTGGTGTTTCGAGAATTCTTTCGGCCGAATAAGGGACCCCGCTCCCAACATGTAACCTTCTCGAAATCAAAAGTTTAAGGTACTCGGTGGGCTGAAGGATAAGATTCCCGAGTATAGGCATCGGCACTTTCTGGTGCGGAAGTTGGATGGCGACTTCCCTTTCCGCGTGACATGGAATGAGGATCCCATAGATTCTAGTAGGTGGCTAAAAACGCAACCGATGTTGCCATCAGAAGAGTATATCATAAAGTATTTAAAGGGGTTGCCGACGGACAAAGAACGTAAGAAGGATGTGGACGAGCTCATTGCTCATTTCCTTGCCACTAGATATTACATCTGGAAACAGTGGCGAATGGCCCAGTTATCTGGCTGGTCGCAGGCGGATTTCGAGAAGTGGAAACGCGGGTATAACTTTTCAGCCGGAGAACTAGCAGAGTTGGAGGTGATAACTGTAAACGTTGCCATCGTAGGTGAGGGGTCCGGGTTGTGAGCTTTATTTTGCAGTTTTTACGTGTGTTTGATTGAAATATATTGATCATGGTGTTACTGATGCAGGTCCAGGTGATCCTCGCGTTAGTATGGATTTCGATCCGAACGAGTTCGGTGTTGGCCTTGACACTGTAGAGGAAGCATTTGCTGGTGCATCCGGATCCCTGGCCTCATTTTCTTCGCTTAAAGATGTGAACCAAGTGGTTCAGAGCATGGGGGGCATGCTTGCGATGCACGAGGATATTGACGCTACTAGTGACATACCACAAGGGATGCCTGTGTTAGAGAATGCGGCAAAGGTGATGGCTGTCGAAGAGGAAAAGGTCAAGAATCAGATTCAGGGACCCCTTACCCAAAAACGTAAGAAAGAGAAGGGTAAGGCCGTTGCTGGGATGGAAGGCGAAAAAATTCATGCTGGTGATGATACCGTTGGGGCAAACGACGGCTCTAAGCGAGCGTGTACTGACGGCGGGACCGAGCTTAGAGCGGGGATGATGGATCGGGTAGGTGATCACCCAAAGATGATGAAAAGAATGGATGTCAAGATAGCTAAGTTCCGGGAATACGTTATGGGCTTATCGGTGCACTCCGATATGACGAGAATGATGAGAATCTGTTTCGGGATATGGAGCAAGGTCTACGGAATGCGGTGAAGGAGCTGGAAACGGCGACTGGGAAGCTAGCTACCGCTAGAGAGTTGTTGGAACGCCGTGAGGGCGAGATCGCCGTGCTGACTGAGCAGCTGAAAGTGGAGACAGGAGGCCGAGTGGAGCTGGCGAAGAAGTTGGAACATGATGCGGAGGAGCTCCGCTCTTACAAGGTTATGCTCAAGTTTGCCACCCTATGGACCCGCCGAGTGAAGGAAAAGTTCGACGAGAGAGCCAGGCAAGCAGTCGCGCTGTCCGATGAGAACGAGAGACTCAAGTGAGAGCTTGAGGTGGCTCGGAAAGAGGCTAGCAAGTTGCGTGCCTTTGCGGGACAGCGTGAGGAGAAGCTGATCAAAATGGATCGAATGATGCTCATTATTGATGCTTACTCTGCCGGGTATGAGGTTCCTCCGGAGGTCATATTCTCTCCGAACGTGTACGATAAGGCGGCCCAGGCGAAAGCCGTAGAGTTCTGTGGCCGTTTTAAGAAGAAATAGTTGTAATTGGAGATACCATGTGCTTTTGTTTTTTATTTATTTCAAAGATGTAATTATTTGGCTGTACGGTTGGTATCTTTGGGGATCTTTTGGCAGTTTATTTTGATCATCATTTTGCACTTTGATTTGATTTGAGTGTTCGTGATGTGTTTGTCATGTCTTGTCCATTCTTGCTATAAATAAGAGTCGGTTTTTGTTTGTGTTTCTCGTTCATATGGCGTTCTTGCTTCGAGTGCTCGTATTCTTAGTCATTTGTTGACTCTTATCTTCGTGTGATGTCGCTTCGGGATGTTGTGGACTCCGCTAAGGTGCTTGAGGTGCAGAAGGCCATTTCAGTGATGCCTCACCCCTATGTGTATTGTCCCCCAAGGGATGATCATGATCTGGACAGGAAGGTGCGATATGCTTCCCTTGTGTGGATGAATCGGGGTTTTTCGCGGAGAAGCCGAAACTGGGAGAGTGAGAGTTCCGCGCCCTATACTGGATCTGCGATGGATTCGTGCGATGTGGATGTCAGCGCCTTGTCTTCTACTGAGAAGAAAGCTTGGTCGCAGGATAGGATTGGGTTTCTGAATCCTGACGAGTCGGTGGTACCCGTGATGAATCCGCATCCTGCCTGGGTAAGGAGGCTTCTTACTGACGAGCTTGATAAAGTTATGAATCTTCCTCCTGAGATGGAAGGCCATCGTTCTGGACGCCATGCTTCGCCGAGTTGACCCTATGGGCCGACGTTTGTCGATCCGCTGAAACCTCGTAGTGTGGCTTTTCTTGAATTTTCTAGACAGGGGTTTCTGGGGCCTATTCCAGCTGATCCGGCGCATCGAGTGACGCATGTTGGGAAAGCATGCCTGTATCATAGGCAGAATGGGCATAATACCGATGAATGTATCGACTGGCGGGCCGTGCACCAGGCTTTAATGGATGCTGAGGCCATTCCTAATCCTGATTGTGCTAATGGAATGTTGTAAGAGATTGGATTATCTTGTGTCGAGCGTTTGTGCTCCAGTGTTTGTTTTAGGGACTTCTTGTTTAAGCTTCCCAACTTTATGTGGTTTATTATTCCTAATGAAAATTTGCAATTTCGGATTTCCTTTGTTAGTACTCCCAACAAAATCGATCGAGTTTCATATTTGATCGCCCATTGCCTCCTTATGGGCACGCAGTCAAAGTGCTAAAAACTTTCACGATGCTGTTTGAGCGAGGACTGCATTTGACACCGTCCTTGGTTGGCTTATTGGTGAGGGGCATTCCGAAAAGCTTAGGAAAACCGTTTTGAGTTAATCCATGCGAGGACCGTATAAGGTAGCTCGCTTCTTAGTTAATCGGTAACAACATGGGGTTGTTGGCGCGATTTAAGAGGCGTTTCGAGATGATCGAGAAGCCTGGAGAATAACGTTTTGAGTCATTCAGTGTGAGGACCGTATAAGGTAGCTCGCTTCTTAGTTAATCGGTAACAACATGGGGTTGTTGGCGTGATTTAAGAGGCATTTCGAGATGATCGAGAAGCCTGGAGAATAACGTTTTGAGTCATTCAGTGCGAGGACCGTATAAGGTAGCTCGCTTCTTAGTTAATCGGTAACAACATGGGGTTGTTGGCGCGATTTAAGAGGCGTTTCGAGATGATCGAGAAACCTAGAGAATAACGTTTTGAGTCATTCAGTGCGAGGACCGTATAGGGTAGCTCGCTTCTTGTTTAATCGGTAACAATATGGGGTTGTTTGCGCGATTTTAATGGGCGTTTCGAGATGATCGAGAAGCCTGGAGAATAACATTTTGAGTTATTCAGTGCGAGGACCGTATAGGGTAGCTCGCTTCTTGTTTAATCGGTAACAACATGGGGTTGTTTGTGCGATTTAATGGGCGTTTCGAGATGATCGAGAAGCCTAGAGAATAACTTTTTGAGTTATTCAGTGCGAGGACCGTATAGGGTAGCTCGCTTCTTGTTTAATCGGTAACAACATGGGGTTGTCCGTAAAAAACAAATTCTTATTCATGATTCGCATTACAGGAGCCTATTGATAATACTTCTTCAATGTTTGGATGTTCCAGCTATTGTCATAGAACAAACCGTCTAAAGAGGCGATTTTGTAGGCTCCATTGTGGAGAGCAGTATTGATCTTGTACGGCCCCTCCCAGACTCTCCGAGCTTGCCGTGAGCTAGCGGGGATTAGGCAGCAGCGGCGTCTCGGAGCACAAGATCTCCGACTTGAAAAGTGCGGGAACGAACCCACCTATCATGGTATCGCGCTATACTCTGCTTATGGGTCGTGATGTACAATAAGGCATTAAGGAACTCTTCCTCTAACCACTCACTTGCTTCCGCAAGCTCCGCGTTATCGTCGGCCTCCTCGAAGATGGTCTGCCGAGGAGAGCGAAGGATGACATCAGATGGTGCCATTGCTTCTGCCCCATAGGTGAGGAAAAAAGGAGTGCGCCCTCTGCCGGAGTGCGGGGTTGTGCGGTATGACCATAATATCGCTGGGATATGGTCAGGCCATGCTCGACCCTGGTCGGACAGGCGCATTTTAATTCCTCGCAGGATTCTTCGGTTGCCTACTTCAGTGAGGCCGTTGCTCTGAGGGTGTGCTACCGAGGTGTATCGCCCTTTGATGCCCCACTCTGCGCAAAACTCGCGGAATTGACTACAGTCGAACTGCCTCCCGTTATCGGTGATGAAAGAGTGAGGGACTCCGAATCGGTATATGACTGTTCGCTTGAGGAAGCCGATTGCGTTGTCGACGGTTATCTTCGCGATTTCTTCAGCCTCGATCCATTTGGTAAAGTGATCGACTACCACCACTACAAAGCGCTTCTGTGCTAAAGCCATTGGAAATGGGCCGAGCAGGTCAATGCCCCATACTGCAAATGGCCAAGGTGTGATAATGCCTTTGAGTGGAGCCGCCGGTGCGTGATGAGTATTGGCGTGTAGTTGACACGCCTAACAGCTGCGTACCAGACGCATCGCATCGGAATCCATGGTTTGCCAATAAAGCCCCTAGAGCCGGGCTTTCTTCGCAATCGTCCGAGCACCCTGATGCAAGCTACAGACGCCCTGATGTATTTCATTTAGACAGTGATCCCCTTCCTCTTCGGATATACAGCGCAACCAAGGGTGTGTAGCGGACTTCCGATAGAGTAAGCCATCTTGCATTGCATATCGCCAGGAACGCCGAACCACGAGGGATGCCTGCGTCCGATCTTCTGGCAGTGTTCCATCTTGTAGGTACCTGATTATCGGACTTCTCCACCCGCTTGCTGCTGCGTCCGCTGTGTCAATCTGTAGCGAGCACTCTATGTGAATGGCTGGGGCCACAGCAGTCTCGATGAGGATATGCGGATCACTGGACTACACGCCCACTGCGAGAGCGACAATGGCATCCGCTTCTTCGTTCTCTTCACGTGGGACAAGCATAAGGTCAAAGGTTACTCCTTTGTCTTCGAGATCCTTCTCTAAGGATTTGGCGAGGGCCAAGTATTGACACATCGTTGGGTCCTTCGCCTTGTAGGTGCCACTGACGTGGCTAACGACGAGTTTAAAGTCCGAATATACCGTCAGATGTTCGTTTATAATTGTTTTGGATAACCAAAGAGCTGCGACCAGGGCCTCATACTCTGCTTGATTTTTTGTGGTCGGGAAGTCAAGACAGATGGCATACCATATTCGGAGATTATTAGGTCCCTGAATTGCAATGCCCGCGCCTGCCCGTCCTGGGCCGCAGGATCCGTCCACACTCATGGCCCATATGTCGCCGTTGTAAGCTTTTATCGGCGTGGGACTGCTGGTTGATGACCCAGTAAACTCCACAATAAAATCGGACAGCACTTGAGCTTTGATCGCTGTGCGAGGTTCAAAAACGTATATTAAACTGGGATAGCCGGACCGACCAGTTGGTGATCCGACCAGAGACTTCTAGTTTCTGGACTGCCTTTTTTAGAGGGTAATTGGTCCTGACCACGACCGTATGCGCTTGGAAATATGGTCGAAGGTGCTCGGACGCCTGTGTGATGGCGAACAGAGCTTTCTCAACCTCGGAGTATCAGATCTCAGCACCCTTCAGGACCTTGCTCAAGAAGTAAATTGGGTAGAGCTCCAGTTCCTCTTCTTGAGCTAAAATGACTGCCACCGTTTCATCGGCGATATTGAAGTATAAAAGAATGTCCCGTCCCTACTTTGGTACTGACAATAGGAGGGTGGCGAGGAAAGTTTTGATGGCGCTGAACGCCGCCTGGCAATCCGTAGACCACCTGAAAGGATGCTCCTTCTTGATTGCTCTGTAAAAAGGTAAACATCACTACGCCGAGCAGGAAATGAATCATCCCAAGGCGATAATCCTTCTGTTGAGCCTTTGAACTCCCTGTAAGTTGCGCGGTGCTTCCATCGCTAAGATTGCCTCGATCTTTGCAGGGTTGGGTTCGATACCCTTTTCGGACACCATGCAACCAAGGAATTTGCCGCTACGAATTCCGAAGAAACATTTCTCTAGGTTCAGCTTGAGGTTGTAATTTCTGAAAATTTTAAATACTTCCGCCAAGTCACGCGGGTGGTCGCTTTCAACAGTGCTTAGGACAACCATGTCATCGATGTATACTTGTACAGTGTTGCCGATGAGGTGAGCGGACATCTTATCTATCAGTCGCTGGTAGGTGGCCCCCACGTTCTTCAACCCAAAAGGCATGACGTTGTAGCAATAAGTGCCTTCATGCGTAATGAAGGAGGTTTTTTCGGCATCGATCGGGTCCAGAGAGATCTGCTGAAAACCAGCGATGGCATCAAACTGAGATAAGATTTTCCGACCAACTGTCTGGTCGAGAAGCTGATCTATGTTAGGCAGTGGGTAAGAATCCTTGGGGCATGCTTTATTAACATTCATAAAATCTACACACATGCGGTACTTTCCGCTGGCTTTCTTTACAAGTACGACGTTAGAAAGCCAATCCGGATAGTGGACCTCATGAATAAATTTTACAGCTAGTAGCTTCTCGACCTCTGCCTTGACTGCAGCTTGTTTGTCCTTTGCTTGCACTCTCATCTTCTGCTTCAGGGGCTCCACGGAAGGGTCGATGCTCAATCTGTGCGTTGCTTGCTCGGGTGAGACTCCCGTGATATCCTCGGTGCACCAAGTGAACATGTCTGAATGCTCTGATAGAACAGCCTTGATCTCGTCGGCCAAATGGGGCGTGAGTTTGGTCCCAATTTTCATTGTCTTGGTGTCCGCGATGGCACAGTCGCTGACCGGTTCAATTGGTATGGGATTGTATCCCCTCATGTCCATCAGGCCATCTTCCAGGTAAAGCGCTGTTCGAGGTTGAGTAGCCTCCCACTGCAATCTTTTGGCCAAGATGCGATCTCCTTGGATGGTGATTCTGTCATGCTGGACCGGCAAAGTCAAGAATACTTCGGAGATATCAACCGTGGCCTTCAGGTTAGCCAGCAGAGGTCTTCCGATAATGGCATTGTAGGCCAATGGGATATCGACCACCACCCATTCTGCGGTGTCCTCTACTTCTTTATCGCTTTCGGCAAAGACTGTTGACAGAGAGATGACTCCCTTTACTGGGACTTCAATTTCCAACAGGCCAACCAGGGGGAAAGTCCCGGCTCGGAGGGCAGTGTGAGCATTCCTCATTGCGTGGAGTGCCTTCTGTTGGTCCCTTGTAAGGTTGCAAGTATAGTTCCAAAGGGGGGTTAGGAACTATTTTACCTTTTAAAACGATTAGGGCAGATTTCTTTTCTTTTAGAAAAGATTATATGACAGCGGCACTGATCAATCGACAAGACACTGGCTTAGTCAACTAGTGACTAGGTCAGTTTCGTTGCTTAGATCAGGAAATAGCACTTAGAGTCTATTCCTGACTTAATTCGTTGGCAGCGCACAACTCAGCTTGACCTCTTTTACTTGGTCAGTTTTAGTTTGTTTTAAGCAAGCAATATAAATAAGGAGTTAAGGTTTAGAAATACTTCACTCAGCAGATTTATCCAGGTTCGGCTTCTTCTAAGCCTACGTCCTGTCCCCGGAACACTTCCGAGATTTCATATCCTCTACTGAGCTCTTTAAAGGTAGAGCCTCAAACCTTTTACAATATCAGCAATTGAGTATGACAAGAGTACCTTCCTCTATACTTCTACTCAATCCTAATCTCTCCGCTGAGTACTTAAAACCGAGTACTCAGCCTCTCATTTCTATTCCTAGAAATGATTAAGATTTGTCCTAAACAACAATTGCTAGAACACCTTAGATGATTGAGAATCAATCACTTTAGACTTTTACACAAATGAATAAGCTTGTAGTGTAAGAATTTGCTTTGCTTTTGATGGAGAACTTTTGTACACGTTTGATCAGCGTAACGGCTTTTTGCTCAAAGTTCTCTGTCGAATGTGGATTCTGAATGCTCTATTTATAGAGAGCTGTGAGAGCTTCTGGTTATTTCGAATTTCGAAATAACCGTTGGAGGGAAACGGCTACAGGTCATTTTCACTCAGTCTGTCAGCAGTTCTCTTAGCCAATCAGATTCCAGCATCTTCTGTTCTTCGGTCAGTGTGACAGTATGTTCCTCCATTTTGGGTAACGTCAACCAGACAGCTTGCTGTGTCTTCTGATCTTTACTCAAAGAGGAAATACTTTGTCTGGAAGCTGTCTTGTGGTCAGCGGCTGTCTTGTACGTTTTGTCGAGACAGCTCAGCAGCTTCATACCGAAGTTGTCTACGTGGATCTTCTCGATCCTTCTTTGCTCAGCATGCGTTTCATTACTTCAACGGCAACGTTTTGGAGATACGCGGGCTGAGCAATCTTGGGCTTGTTTGACTTGGGCCTTGACTTCCTTATAGGGCTTGAGCCTTATGATCTTTATGTCTTATAACAATTATAAACTCAACATTGAACAAACACATTAGTAACAATAAATCAAAGCATTTAAACTTAATGTGTTATAGAATATTTAATTTCACTTAATTAATTTTGTCAAATCAAAATCCTGTGGAAAGGTGTTTCAACAAACTCCCCCATTTTGATGTTGGCAAAACTAATCAGCAAGGAACTCAGCTTTGAGCTCCCCCATGATAGTTGACCTTTTTAATTAAGTGAACTCCCCCGTAAGGGCTGAGCTACTGACTTAGTTTTATTCTAAACATTCTAAGGTTTAATTGAATAAGTCTAAGATCAGTTTTCAGGTATAGGTCAGCTTATGGGACATATTCTATTTTACTCAGTATTCAGCGGAAGTAATGTATAGTGACAGAGCGCTGAGTAATTTATTTGTTCAATGGTTTATATTTGACAAGTTCAAACATTTATACGCAGCATGCATTTCATATAATACTTAGCATTTGAAGGATGGATAACTAATAGTAATGCAAGTATTCTATTAGATAACATAGAATAGTCAGCATACATAAGAAGAAGGAAATAACTAAGTATAGACTAAGTTTTAATGGACTATCTATTTCTTCTTCTTTTGCTGACTGCCTTCAGCCGGAGTTCTTCGCTGATTTTTCTTCTCCCCCGTTTTGCCAGCACCAGGGGGAGGCAACTTGAAAGAATCCAAAAGAACATCTCGGGAGAGCTCGGCAGAGAAGGTCTTCAAACGATCAGCACTTTCGTCTAGGCCATCAAAGATAGGAGCACCGTTGCTGAGGACCTCAGGACTAATATGGATATCAGCAGCACCGAGCATACTGAGTACATAAGCTTGTCCTTTTCCCAGCCATGTAATTATGTCTGTCAGCGCAGCAAAGGAGTTGTGGAAGGTTTTTAGAAGTGAAGTATCGTAGTGCTCGCGCTGGAGATTCGTATGTCTAACATGATTAAATATGTTCTGGGAAGTGGTCAGTATTTCATCTTGTTTGAGTTGATCGGTGTCCATTTCTTCTTTGTGAAGGTTTAGTAGACGAACGGCCTCACTTAGTTGCTCCATCGAGCATTGAGATGTGTTTGCAAGCTGAGCATTAGTCTTGTTCTGTTCAGTGTGAAGCTGAGCAAACAACATCTTTAACTCAGAAGAAGTGGCGAGATTGGGATTCACAGCTGACAGGTTCTGGAGCTGGGTAGATAGAGTAGTGAGGCATTGAATAGTGGTCAGCTGGATCTCAGCCAGTTTAGCAATCGAATCCTGCCTAGCTTGTTGGGCTTGCGAAGATAGGAGAATGCTTAGCAGATCTTTAAGTTCCTTAACTTCATTGAGAAGTTGAGTTACTTGAGAAGGCTGAGCAGACTCAATAGGAGAAATGGCAGCAGCAGGAGGAGTCGAGTGTTGAATGTCTCGAATCAAGGCCTGCACTGAGTCAATGATTCTTTGACTGGACTCAGTGACATTTGTTGTGGCCAGAGAGATATCAGTTTGACCAGGTAAAGAAGAGGTTGCTGGGTCAGGGACTGGAGTTAGTGTTGGGTTCTGCTCAAGTGTGTGTTGTCCAGATGTTTGGTGAGCAGGGTCAGCTTCAGTGGAATGTTCAGGTTGGATAGGTTCAGAGCTGACGGGTGCTATGTTTTCTTCTTGAGTTTGCTCGGTGTGGATTGTTGGATTGACAGGGTTAGGTTGTTCGGCATGTTCCTATGTAGAAACAGAGGCTTGTTTTTTTAAGGCCTGGGAAGGCTGAGGAGTTGGTGCAGAAGGAACTGGCTTCCTAAAGAAGGTCATCTTTACCTTGGAAGGATCATGTAACGGTGCGCTGACTGGTTGGTCTAAGATGTTGGCCTTTACCAGTCTTCTTCTTCTGGGCTTTTGTACATGAGGAAGATTAGCTTGATTCTCATCAGCTTGAGATAGAGAGCCTGGTATGTTCTGATCGGTAGGTTGCTGGTCAGTTTGTTTGTGATGTTGTTCAACTCCATCGGCTGGCTCAGTAGTAGCTTAATCAGCTTGAGAATTTTCACCGGCTGTCCTTTCAGAGTCAGCTTCCTCCGTTTGCTCCTGTGTATTCCCTTCTTCCTCAGTATCGTCGTTCTCAAGCTCTTCCTCGAGCTGAGTGACGAAATGTTCGTCTAGGTCCATCGCATCTTTATGTTGCTCAGTTTCTTCAGCACAATGCTGAGCATAATGTGAGTCCGACGTGACCACGAAGTCAAGTGGAAGAGCATGGATGGGTGAAAGGGTAGAAGTCGTTTGCTTCTTCTGAGCAGCACCAGCTGTACCCTCAGTTGCAGGCTCATCTTGCCTGCAGTGCTTTTCAGCTGACTGAGTAGTCTCTAAGTTTGACTCAGTAGCAGCTTTGGATTTCTTGGATTGAGGCTCAGTTTCCTTAGATGGGGTGCCAGTAGGCTTCCTTTTTCTGATAGTAGGAGCTTTTGTTCTTTTGCCTTTTGCTGGAACAATCACCTCAGCAGGTAGTTCTTCTTCGACTTGATCTTCAGGCAGCTCAACGAACTTTCCCTTCTTTAAGGGCTGATTGAATTTGAGAGCACGTAGTAAGGCTGCAGTGATCTCCGACCCCTTAATGTAGGTTTCTCCTTGAAGGTCAACTTTGTGATCAACTAGGATCTTAGTGATCAATGATCCGAGTCGAAGATTGTTGGTACTGCGCAGAAACCCAGCTATGAGAAACACTGACATGTTTATTGGTTTGTAGGTCAGCATGTGCCAGATAAAGCACATCTCGAAGTGTGATGCTGAGCTGGTGCAGTTGACCTTTTGGTAGATTAGTTGAACCAGCAGGAAATGGGCCATCTTCTGATGTTGACCCATGGACGAGCTGGATACCTCTCCAATGTACCTAGCAGGCTTACAGAAAGTTTGATCATAGTAGATGTCCTCCTGGTCACCGTTTCTTCTTAATTCGGCACCTTCAGTCTTGAGGCTGAGTAGGGATCCCAAGTACGTTGGGTTTATGAAGATAGTTTTTCCTCTGACTTCGGTGACTAAGTAGTCATGGTCTTTTTCGTCAGCTTTGAGGTTATGGTAGAATTCCATAACCAAGTCAGGGTAGGTGGGAAAACGCAAGGAGAACAACTCGGTCCAGCCGTTGTTCTTTATCCATTCACAGAACGGTTGTTCTGAATCGATGAAGGTTTGAGAAACCCAGCGAGAAGCTTCCACTTTCCATTCTCGTACGTTCTCGAATACTCGAATGTATTGTCTGGGTTCAGCTGGTTTCCCCTGAGCTTGAATGGCTTTTTCATTGCCATGACCAGCAGCTTTGGAGGGTGAAGGCTAAGTTGGGGGATTGCTGGTTGTTTGTTCATTAGTGGTGGTTTGGGAACGACCGGCACCGGAGACGTTGAAAGAGGGTTTTGTCATCTTAGGAAGTTCTTAGGTGCTTAAGGAAATTCTGAAGCGTTCTAAAGTTCAGTGCGCGTAAAGAGAAGGTAGTGAGAAATACCTACTATTTATAGATTTTTAACTTAGGTAATTTGGAGAAATTTGGAGAATTGCTTTTCTTGTTTCTCCTTGTTCAACCTTTGGGGAAATGGAATTTTTGTTTTGTAGGGTTGAACAAGTGGATCCGCAAAAAGCTTAGGAGGAGATGAATCTTGAGGTTGAGAAGTACTTACCTCATCCGTGGTATCTTTTACATGTTTGCTCGGAGCCGATTGTAACTCTTTGTTGTTTCTCAATGTGATGGCTTTCACATGCTCCCTTGGATTTGTTTCCGTGTTGCTTGGAAGGGATCCCATAGGACGTTCGGACATGGCTTTTGCTAATTGGCTTATGCTCGTTTCAAGCCCTTTTGTGAACGTCTCTTGATTTCTCTTCCATTCCTCCATACCTGCAAGACGAGATTCCATTTTTGTAAGAATTGTTACAATAGCCGAAGCTTCATCACCGTTATTTCTCTTTTCATTAGGATTAAATCCGGGTGGAGGTCTTTGCGGATTTTGCACATTTTGATTATTAGTCCATGAGAAATTAGGGTGATTTCTCCAACCATTGTTGTACGTGTTGGAATAAGGATTAGATTGCTTAAAATTTCCCACAAAGTTTGCACTAGCGGTATCCCCAAGGAATGGGTTTGCCGCTTGACAATCCTCACTCTTATGCCCATTTAAACCACATAAATCACACAAATTATTTTGGTTCAAATTAGCCATTAATAGATCCAATTTTTTATTTAACTCATCAATGCCAGATCTTGATGACGAATCAACCAAATATGTTCCCGCTCTTGTTTCGAGGTTTTTCTCCGCTTGCCAATGAGAGCACCTTTCCGCCAATTCTTGGATTAAATCATAAGCCTCCGTTTGGGTTTTCTTAAGAATGTTGCCACCTGCGGCGAAATCAATTGTGGCACAGTTAGCGGAAGATAAACCATTATAAAAAATACTAACCTGTTGCCACTTCTCAAATCCATGATGTGGGCATTTCTTCAATAGTCGACGAAATCGCTCCCACGCATCATATAGTGTCTCTCTCTCGGTTTGGCGAAAAGAACTTATCTCGTTTTTGTACATCGCCGTTTTAGATGGAGGGAAGTACTTAGCTAAGAATTTCTTAACTAACTCATCCCATGTTCCAATGGATCCGGCCTCGAGAGAATCCAACCAGTCAGCTGCATCATCCCTTAAAGAAAAAGAAAACAATTTTAGTTTAATAGCTTCTGGTGGTACCCCATTTTGCTTAAGCATAGAACAATGTTTAACAAATTTATTTAAATGGGAGTTTGGATCTTCTCTCGGATCTCCGCCAAATTGACCGGAGTTTTGTATAAGTTGGATCATTGCCGGCTTGATCTCGAAGTTGTTTGCTCCAATGGTAGGTTCCACGATACTTGAATTCATGTCCAAACGGTTCGGAGTGAGTAGATCCATGATGGAACGTTCCTCTTGCGCCATGTTTGCTCTTCGATTAGCCAAGTTCCTGTGAAAAGTACGCTCAATTTCAGGATCGGGCAATAATAAAGGCCAACTTAAACTTCTTGTGTTCATAAAAACAACAAAAATAAAAGAAAATAAAACGTCTAAATTAATAGAAGCTCGACTAGATTAATATTATAATTCTACTATCCCCGGCAACGGCGCCAAAAACTTGATGCGCGTTTTACGTATACGTGCATGTGAAGGCAAGTGTACCTTAGTCGTGTATCAAGTAATAAAGTGAAAGTAGAGTATCGTTCCCACGAGGATGGTGATTATAAGTACTAATCTCTTTGCTTACTATCTATTATTTAAACAACCGAAATGTAGAGTTTGTTGGACAACCAAGCTAAGACTTAAGCAAGAAGTGAAATAAAAATTACACAAATTAAGTGAGAGATTACTTATAATAAAAGAAACTAAGGCTTCTAGCTTCACTTAACCTCTTTGCTTGGTAAAACACTTAACCCCTTTTAAGTTGTTTATCCTTTTTAAGATGGCGATTTTTCTTATTAACTAATAGTTCTCGAGATCGGTTCTAAACTCTCGACTAATTACTTTCCCTTGGTCCGGCTCAAGTAATTAATCAAGAGAAGCATTAAGTTTTCTTAGTTCCAAACCTTCGATTTATTACTTTCCCTTGGTCCGGCTCAAGTAATAAATTAAAGATTTGTAATAAGATTCATGAAAAACCTTGGAAAACTAACAAGCCACACTAAATGGTCATTAGGTCCAACTTATGAATTTCGATTAATCAATTTAATCACGGTCAATATAAACGATTAATTATATCCAAGTAGAGAGTTGGCCCATCTCCTACAAGCATTAAGAATCATAAGTTAGTTCTCCAAAAGGATAAAGATAACTTAAATAGGTTAAACGTAATTACCACATAATTAAGGTTAAGATCCACTTTTAGCCTTAGTTAAGAGGGGTTTAGCCCATCATTAGATTAAAACACATTTTAGAAAGATAGATAATAGTGTTCATATTAATAAAAGAGATTAAAGTTTAGAAGAAACCGTAGTGACGATTACCGAACGAACTTTTTCGGTAACTTGAAACTTACTTTTATTAGATGAACTTTTGCACAAATAACACTCTAACAACAATAAGAACAACACAAACAACTAATTCTTAAGGATAAGAATCAACAAAATAACATTATAGAGGGAAGAATTAAGCCTAAGCTTGGTGTGTCTTCAAATGGCACCCAATGCCTCCTTTTATAGTAAAATGGCACACATAATTCCAAAGACCAAGTCATCCTTATGGCCTCCCACTCCTTATCATCTGAATTTAGCATTTAGGAGGGCATGGGGGAAGATTTTAATAATTTAGGAGTTGAGATGTGAAAGGAATCTTAGGCTTCAACATATTCATCAACTTTCGATAATTTTCTGGGCCTGATTAACTTCGAATTTGGAGATGATTATTATTAGACATTTGTTCATCTTTCTCTTAACTTTCCAACGCATTTTGAATCGCCTCAATCCGAGTCCGTATGAGGGAGATAAGTTGAAAATACGAAAATGTGTCAAATCTGTCCTAGTGTGAACAATTGGACTTTATTTTACAGCACCTATCCGCGACGAAGTGCACGCTGGGTGTCACTAAAACTCCTTTTTTCTGTTCCCTTTTACTCCCGAGTTGCCGCCTTAAGCCCCGACTTGGTTATTTGTGCCGAAAACCTTGCGAAAGTGCCTAGAAAACACACAAATTGGCTTAGATACATAAAATGAAGAAAATATACAAAAACCATTATTAAAATTTATTAAAATGGTACAAAATAACTAGTAATTGAATACTAAAAATGCTATAAATTACGACGATAACAACACCCCCAAACTTAAGCTTTGCTTGTCCTCAAGCAAAGAAAAGCTGAAAACAAAATTTATCATCGAATGAGTTAACGTAAAGACAAGAATTATTTTAATTGAAAATGAGCAAAAATTCTATATTCAAATCTCGGACTATTTCTTTGGATAAAATGATTTGTTTTTACACTCTTATTTTCCAAACCGACATTTTTCATTATGTTGAATAAAATTGAACCAATTTAAACACCTCGCATGGAAGTCACTCTTACGCTCAAGTGTTTAGGGCATTAAATTTTCGCTCAAATCTGATAAAAACACTATCTATTAAAAATTTGCATGGTCATCCAAATCTTTACCAAACGCGGCCGACTATAAACTCGATCAAAAGGTCTTTAACGAGTTGTAATGTTGGTTGAAGGTAAAGGTATGGAGAAGAGGAGATTTTTGGGTAAATAAATTCATGGGTAATTATTTGATAGATTCACAAGAGGAATTTTGTCTTTCGGAAATTCAGAATTTTTGTAACGGAAATCTCTCTTTTATTTTTATTTATAAATATATATGATACTATATATTTTTATTTTTATTTTTATATATATATATTTTTTTTTTGACTTTATATATATATATAAATATCAATATGAATTTTATTTATATGTATATATATATATATATATATATATATATATAAAGTATGAAATATACGAAAATAGAGAGGTATAACCGTTATATATCGGTAGAAGTGTTTGTCTGAATTTCGTATTTATTGTGAATCATCATCTCAAGCATATTGGTTACTAATTACCCATAAATTTAGGGGGAACAAAAATGGTATTTATGAAGGGAATGCGGCTTGTAACGTGGTGAAATGAATGGAATGTCTAGGCTCGAAGGGGTGAACGGCGGAAAATATGTTTAAGGTGGGCTATCATTTTGAGTATGAAAAGTGGGGGTAAAACAAGGAAGGCCTTAATCATATCGTGTTTTGAGCTAGACGCGTGAGGTTTTGACCGGTATTTGATGCAAATTCTCAAGTTTCGTGTAATTATGGAACACTCGTGAGAGAGAAAAAAAATGAAGCATTAGTGAATGCTTTTTAAATTAGGCTCAAAAAACTCACTTTGGAATGGTAATGTGTGCTAATTAACTCAATTTTTATTCCTCAAAATGTAAATGTCGATTTGTTAAATACTGAGCGTAATAACAAAATAAAATTACGTATTCAAAATAGTCCAAAATTCGTTTATAAAATTTAAGATTTTCAAGTAAAATTTCATCCTATCAAAATTTAACATTTATTCTAGATAAAATTTTGTTTGATTTTCTCGTTTGTTAAAACAAAACTTTAGAATGAGGTTTTTATTCAAAATTATTTCACAAAACATTTATTTAAAAGCTAAATAAAAATTAGAAATAAAGGGAAAAACATAACTATTAAAAATAAGGTGCAAATTAATAAAATAGAGTGCAAAATATCATAAAATTGAAATTAAACGTACGAAAATAACAACTACTGAAAATAAAGATAAAGTTCTATCCTTTACTCCCATCCCCCATTAGTGTAGCGTTTAGTCCCAAAATGCGAAATAACACTAAAGCAAAAAGTAAAGGATAGAAGAACTCCCTGTCTAAGGCAGTTGCCAGTCGTGCTGACTGGCATAGTGGGCCATGAACTGGGCCATCTGCTGGAGTATGGGGTCCTGCTGCTGTTGATATGTCTCGATGCGCTGCAAAGTGGCATGATTCTCCCTCCCTAGTAGCTCGAGAGCCTCAAGCCTTTCGTGAATGGAACGTGGGTCAACTGCCGGTGCACCATTAGGATCAACTGGTTCCTCAACCCCCGCACCCTCCATCTCATTTTCCTCCATTTGATCATCCTCAGTTGGGTCCACAGGCCAAAACTCAACATTTTCTGTCATATATTGTGCTTTCCGCAAATAGGATTTATTGAAAAATTTAGGTGCTAAGTGAGGGACGCCCCTTAGACGGTCCGTATACCCAAAATGGTTGGCGATTTCAGTAATAATATGACCAAAAGCTAAAGTGCGCCTAGAGGTGTCTATGATGTCTTGCATTGATTTGAAAATGAAGTGGGGTAAGTTAGGTCGGGTTCGGGTGGACAGACAGTGGAGTAGAATGAGTTCCCTATTGTTGACTTTATCGGAATCTTTCTTACCCGAAATGCTATGACATATGAATTTGTGCATCAATCTGAGATTTTGATCAACAATTTGCTTGTTTAGCAATTTGTTAGAATCATACAACTCATTGTCTGTGATTGATGCTCAAATTGACTCAAATGTAACCCCTTCGGGAAGCAATTCTAAACCTCCCTCAGACATGTTAAACAATGTACAAAACAGCCCTTCAGTCACTTCCCTTTCTTCCCCCAACAATCTAAACATTATTTTGGTTTTGTCTTGTTCATCCGTACCCGTCCTAAAGCTAACAAAAAATTCCGTAATCAGTGACGGGTAACTAAAAATTGGTTTCAATGCAAAATCATTCCATCCTAACCATTCTAAGAACTCACGAATAGCACCCTAGTTTCCCAATTTATCCAACACAGGAAAATCAAAATAGTGAATATGAGCAAGAGACATGACACGTAATCGATCATACCGATCACCTTCTCGAGGAGATTTGAGGAGGAACGGACACTGGTACTGTTCGGATAAACGGCACCGTGGTTGAGGAATTGGGGCATTTGTCGCGGCTCGTGTTCGTGACGTGCTAATCCGCGGGTTGTTCTTTCTTCCTCTTTTTGAAGCCATTACAATGCTTAAATGGAGGAAATTTGAGTGAATTTGGTGTTTTGGAGGGAAATAGAGAAGCTAGGGTGTGATTTGGGGTTTTTGGATTCAAGGAGTTTTTGTGGGATTTGAGTGTAGAGGGTGAAGGATTGGAGGCGTAGGAAATGATTTGAGGTGGAAAGAGGGTGTTTAGATGGTGATTTCACCGGAAAATGGCCGGAGATGGAGGGAGGGAGGCGGACGGTTGCGCTGCAAAAGAGAAGGGAAAAGTTAAAAATAGAGAAGACAAAGGAAATCGGGCAATTAAGCCCTCCTAATCACCAACCTCGTCGAGGTTGATTTCAACCTCATCGAGGTTGGGATGCACCTCGTCGAGGTCGGGATTCACCTCGTCGAGGTGATGAGTTCCAGAGACTTGCAAAGTCTCTGGAACTTTACACTTCGACGAGGTGATGTTCACCTCGTCGAGGTGAGGAGTTCCAGAGACTTTGCAAGTCTCTAGAACTCTACACTTCGACGAGGTGTACCTGTAGCTTTTTTTTTTTTTTTTTAACGAAAAACAAAACGAAAATAAAATTGAAATAAATATATATTATAAAAGTAAGAGTGAAAGTTGAGATAAAGAGGTTAGAAATATCGGGTTGCCTCCCGACAAGCGCTAAGTTTAACGTCGATCAGCTCGACGTTATTGAGTGGCTAGTTGCTCGTGGTCGGGGCATTGAGGTATACGACGGAATCATTCATGCTTGTGTCTCCGGCCTCGTATAGTTTCACTCGTTGTCCGTTCACTTTGAATGGTGCCACACCTTCTCGTTGAACCGCGACCACTCCCGAAGGGAATGTTTCGGTTACTTCATACGGCCCGTGCCATCTCGACTTCAACTTACCGGGAAAAAGTCGTAACCGAGAGTTGTATAGAAGAACTTTATCCCCCGGTTTGAATGTTCGTGGAATGATATGCTTGTCATGCCAACGTTTAGTCCGTTCTTTATATAATTTCGCATTTTCGTATGACGAAAGGCGGAATTCATCGAGTTCGTTGAGCTGCATCAAACGTTTTTCTCCTGCAGAACACATATCAAAATTTAAAAACTTTAGAGCCCAAAACGACTTGTGTTCTAACTCTACGGGTAGATGGCATGCTTTTCTGAAAACTAGACGATACGGTGAGGCACCTATAGGGGTTTTAAAAGCCGTCCTATAAGCCCACAAAGCATCGTCTAACTTAATCGACCAATCCTTTCGGGATGAATTTACCGTTTTTTCTAAAATGCTCTTTAATTCCCGGTTTGATATTTCAACTTGACCACTTGTTTGGGGATGATACGGGGTGGCTACCCGATGGGTGACTCCGTATTTCGCCAACAATTGGTCAAATTGCTTGTTGCAAAAGTGCGTGCCACCATCACTAATGATTGCTCGGGGTGTTCCAAATCTAGTGAAGATGTTTTTCTTTAGGAACTTCGTAACCACCCGAGCATCATTAGTAGGTGAAGCAATCGCCTCTACCCATTTGGATACGTAATCAACTGCAACAAGCACAAATTGGTTACCAAATGAATTCGGAAAAGGACCCATAAAATCAATGCCCCACACGTCAAAAATTTCACAAACCAATATACTCGATAGGGGCATTTCGTGTCTACGTGATATATTACCCGTTCGTTGGCACTTATCGCAAGATTTTACGAACTCATATGCATCTTTAAAGATCGTAGGCCAATAAAATCCACATTGTAAGACCTTGGCAGCCGTACGGTTTGGACCGTGGTGGCCACCGGGTTCACGTGAGTGATAAAACTCAAGTATAGATTTTACCTCTTCTTCTGGGATACACCTACGAATCACATTGTCTCCACAAACCTTAAAAAGGAAAGGCTCATCCCATAGATAGTGCTTTGCATCGGCGAAGAACTTACGTCTTTGTTGGTATGTGAGCCCCTGAGGAAGTATATTACCCGCTTGAAAGTTTGCGAAATCGGCGAACCATGGTAGTGTTGATACGCTAAACAATGATTCATCTGGAAAGAACTCCTTGATCTCTCTTTGCACGTTGGTTCTATGTGGTTCAAACTCCAATCGTGAAAGGTGATCGGCAACTACATTAGCTACCCCTTTCGTGTCTCGTATCTCCAAATCAAATTCCTGGAGTAGGAGAACCCATCTGATCAATCTCGGTTTTGCATCCTGTTTAGATAAGAGATATTTTAGTGCGGAATGATCAATGTAAACGATAACTTTTGAAAGCACAAGATAAGAACGAAATTTATCAAAAGCGAAAACAATTGCTAGTAGCTCCTTTTCGGTTGTTGTATAATTTTGTTGTGCTTCATTCAACGTCCTACTAGCAAAGTATATCGGTTGAAAATTCTTATCTTTTCGCTGTCCCAAACATGCTCCAACTGCTAAATCGCTAGCGTCACACATTAGTTCAAAAGGTAAACTCCAATTAGGACTAATCATTATTGGTGCATCAATTAACTTTTCTTTCAATAGTTCAAAGGCGGATAAGCATTCTTTAGAAAAGTTAAACTCAACATCTTTCATCAACAGTTGGGTCAATGGCTTTGAAATTTTCGAGAAATCTTTTATGAAACGCCTATAGAATCCTACATGCCCGAGAAAGCTTCGGATAGCCTTAACAGAATTAGGCGGTGGCAATTTTGCAATTACCTCCACCTTTGCCGGATCTACTTCTATGCCTTGACATGATACTTTATGGCCTAGAACAATTGATTCATTGACCATAAACTGACATTTTTCCCAATTTAGAATCAAATTAGTATCTTCACATCTTTTAAGCACTAGTTCCAAATTATGCAAGCAACTATCAAATGTTTTTCCAAACACGGAAAAATCGTCCATGAAAACCTCCATGAAGTTTTCAATCATGTCATCAAAAATTGCCATCATGCACCTTTGAAAAGTAGCCGGGGCATTACATAATCCGAAAGGCATTCTACGATAGGCAAAAGTTCCATATGGACATGTAAAAGTTGTTTTCTCTTGGTCGCTTGGAGCAACCGGGATTTGCATGTATCCGGAATAGCCATCTAAATTACACATATAAGCATGTCCCGATAATCTTTCAAGCATTTGATCGATGAAAGGTAAAGGAAAATGGTCTTTCCGAGTGGCATCATTCAATTTTCGGTAATCAATACACATGCGCCACCCGGTTACCTTTCTTACAGGGATTAGTTCATTTTTTTCATTAGCTTGAACAGTTATACCTCCCTTTTTAGGTACGACTTGCACCGGACTTACCCAACTACTATCCGAGATTGGATAGATGATACCTGCATCAAGGAGTTTTAGAATTTCAGTTTTCACCACTTCCTTCATGCTTGGGTTTAGGCGTCTTTGAGGTTGGGCCGTCGGTTTAACTTGTTCTTCCATGAAAATTTTGTGTGTGCAAATAGAAGGACTTATTCCTTTGATGTCCGCCAATGTCCATCCGAAAGCTTTCTTGTGATCTTTGAGCACATTAATCAATTTCTCTTCCATTTCACCTGTCAAAGAAGAAGAAATTACAACAGGTAAGTTTGAGTTTTCACTTAAAAATGCATATTTCAAATGAGATGGTAAGGGTTTAAGGTCTAATTCGGGTGGCTCTTCCAATGATGATTTGGGCCTCGGTTTGTCCCCTCGAATGATTTTCTCATATTGGTCACGGATCCACATGCAATCCTCGGGGTCATAAGTCAAATTGGCAATTTCTCGATCTATCACGACCTCCTCTTGATTTAACCCGAGACCATTTAACATTACTTTTTACAATGGGTCTTCACACATGTCATTCTGAAAAACATCTTTAACAACTTCGTCTGTTATATCAAGAAAGTTGCAATGGTCAATATTTTCGGAAGGATACTTTAAAGAATTGAAAACATTAAAAATCACTTCCTCATCTTGTAACCGGAGAATTAATTTCCCTTGTTGCACATCTATAAGTGTTCTCCCGGTTGCTAGAAAAGGACGACCCAAAATTATCGGGACTTGATCATCCTCCTCCATATCAAGAACAATAAAATCAGCCGGAAAGATGAATTTATCCACCTTAACCAACACATCTTCTACAAACCCTTTGGGGTATGCAAGAGAACGGTCGGCTAATTGTAAGGAAACCTTAGTGGGTTTCGGCTCTCCTAAACCCAATTTTCGAAAGATACTTAATGGCATGAGATTTATGCTTGCTCCAAGATCACATACAGCTCTTTCGAAATACATACCACCGATAGTACACGGGATAGAGAAACTTCCCGGGTCCTTCAATTTGGGTGGTAGTTTATTGAGTAGGATAGCCGAACATCCTTCCGTTAATTTCACTGTTTCATTATCCTCCAATTTTCTCTTTTTGGAAAGTATATCTTTTAAAAATTTAGCATACATGGGCATATTTTCCAAGGCTTCCGCAAACGGAATATTTATATGTAATTTCTTGAAAATGTCGAGAAATTTGGAGAATTGCTTTTCTTGTTTCTCCTTGTTCAACCTTTGGGGAAATGGAATTTTTGTTTTGTAGGGTTGAACAAGTGGATCCGCAAAAAGCTTAGGAGGAGATGAATCTTGAGGTTGAGAAGTACTTACCTCATCCGTGGTATCTTTTACATGTTTGCTCGGAGCCGATTGTAACTCTTTGTTGTTTCTCAATGTGATGGCTTTCACATGCTCCCTTGGATTTGTTTCCGTGTTGCTTGGAAGGGATCCCATAGGACGTTCGGACATGGCTTTTGCTAATTGGCTTATGCTCGTTTCAAGCCCTTTTGTGAACGTCTCTTGATTTCTCTTCCATTCCTCCATACCTGCAAGACGAGATTCCATTTTTGTAAGAATTGTTACAATAGCCGAAGCTTCATCACCGTTATTTCTCTTTTCATTAGGATTAAATCCGGGTGGAGGTCTTTGCGGATTTTGCACATTTTGATTATTAGTCCATGAGAAATTAGGGTGATTTCTCCAACCATTGTTGTACGTGTTGGAATAAGGATTAGATTGCTTAAAATTTCCCACAAAGTTTGCACTAGCGGTATCCCCAAGGAATGGGTTTGCCGCTTGACAATCCTCACTCTTATGCCCATTTAAACCACATAAATCACACAAATTATTTTGGTTCAAATTAGCCATTAATAGATCCAATTTTTTATTTAACTCATCAATGCCAGATCTTGATGACGAATCAACCAAATATGTTCCCGCTCTTGTTTCGAGGTTTTTCTCCGCTTGCCAATGAGAGCACCTTTCCGCCAATTCTTGGATTAAATCATAAGCCTCCGTTTGGGTTTTCTTAAGAATGTTGCCACCTGCGGCGAAATTAATTGTGGCACAGTTAGCGGAAGATAAACCATTATAAAAAATACTAACCTGTTGCCACTTCTCAAATCCATGATGTGGGCATTTCTTCAATAGTCGACGAAATCGCTCCCACGCATCATATAGTGTCTCTCTCTCGGTTTGGCGAAAAGAACTTATCTCGTTTTTGTACATCGCCGTTTTAGATGGAGGGAAGTACTTAGCTAAGAATTTCTTAACTAACTCATCCCATGTTCCAATGGATCCGGCCTCGAGAGAATCCAACCAGTCAGCTGCATCATCCCTTAAAGAAAAAGAAAACAATTTTAGTTTAATAGCTTCTGGTGGTACCCCATTTTGCTTAAGCATAGAACAATGTTTAACAAATTTATTTAAATGGGAGTTTGGATCTTCTCTCGGATCTCCGCCAAATTGACCGGAGTTTTGTATAAGTTGGATCATTGCCGGCTTGATCTCGAAGTTGTTTGCTCCAATGGTAGGTTCCACGATACTTGAATTCATGTCCAAACGGTTCGGAGTGAGTAGATCCATGATGGAACGTTCCTCTTGCGCCATGTTTGCTCTTCGATTAGCCAAGTTCCTGTGAAAAGTACGCTCAATTTCAGGATCGGGCAATAATAAAGGCCAACTTAAACTTCTTGTGTTCATAAAAACAACAAAAATAAAAGAAAATAAAACGTCTAAATTAATAGAAGCTCGACTAGATTAATATTATAATTCTACTATCCCCGGCAACGGCGCCAAAAACTTGATGCGCGTTTTACGTATACGTGCATGTGAAGGCAAGTGTACCTTAGTCGTGTATCAAGTAATAAAGTGAAAGTAGAGTATCGTTCCCACGAGGATGGTGATTATAAGTACTAATCTCTTTGCTTACTATCTATTATTTAAACAACCGAAATGTAGAGTTTGTTGGACAACCAAGCTAAGACTTAAGCAAGAAGTGAAATAAAAATTACACAAATTAAGTGAGAGATTACTTATAATAAAAGAAACTAAGGCTTCTAGCTTCACTTAACCTCTTTGCTTGGTAAAACACTTAACCCCTTTTAAGTTGTTTATCCTTTTTAAGATGGCGATTTTTCTTATTAACTAATAGTTCTCGAGATCGGTTCTAAACTCTCGACTAATTACTTTCCCTTGGTCCGGCTCAAGTAATTAATCAAGAGAAGCATTAAGTTTTCTTAGTTCCAAACCTTCGATTTATTACTTTCCCTTGGTCCGGCTCAAGTAATAAATTAAAGATTTGTAATAAGATTCATGAAAAACCTTGGAAAACTAACAAGCCACACTAAATGGTCATTAGGTCCAACTTATGAATTTCGATTAATCAATTTAATCACGGTCAATATAAACGATTAATTATATCCAAGTAGAGAGTTGGCCCATCTCCTACAAGCATTAAGAATCATAAGTTAGTTCTCCAAAAGGATAAAGATAACTTAAATAGGTTAAACGTAATTACCACATAATTAAGGTTAAGATCCACTTTTAGCCTTAGTTAAGAGGGGTTTAGCCCATCATTAGATTAAAACACATTTTAGAAAGATAGATAATAGTGTTCATATTAATAAAAGAGATTAAAGTTTAGAAGAAACCGTAGTGACGATTACCGAACGAACTTTTTCGGTAACTTGAAACTTACTTTTATTAGATGAACTTTTGCACAAATAACACTCTAACAACAATAAGAACAACACAAACAACTAATTCTTAAGGATAAGAATCAACAAAATAACATTATAGAGGGAAGAATTAAGCCTAAGCTTGGTGTGTCTTCAAATGGCACCCAATGCCTCCTTTTATAGTAAAATGGCACACATAATTCCAAAGACCAAGTCATCCTTATGGCCTCCCACTCCTTATCATCTGAATTTAGCATTTAGGAGGGCATGGGGGAAGATTTTAATAATTTAGGAGTTGAGATGTGAAAGGAATCTTAGGCTTCAACATATTCATCAACTTTCGATAATTTTCTGGGCCTGATTAACTTCGAATTTGGAGATGATTATTATTAGACATTTGTTCATCTTTCTCTTAACTTTCCAACGCATTTTGAATCGCCTCAATCCGAGTCCGTATGAGGGAGATAAGTTGAAAATACGAAAATGTGTCAAATCTGTCCTAGTGTGAACAATTGGACTTTATTTTACAGCACCTATCCGCGACGAAGTGCACGCTGGGTGTCACTAAAACTCCTTTTTTCTGTTCCCTTTTACTCCCGAGTTGCCGCCTTAAGCCCCGACTTGGTTATTTGTGCCGAAAACCTTGCGAAAGTGCCTAGAAAACACACAAATTGGCTTAGATACATAAAATGAAGAAAATATACAAAAACCATTATTAAAATTTATTAAAATGGTACAAAATAACTAGTAATTGAATACTAAAAATGCTATAAATTACGACGATAACAGTTGTCCAATCGGCAGAAAATCTGACATTTATGACACTTTTAAGAGGTATTCGGCGCATGCGCAGTACATGTGTCATTACGCGTGTGGTGGCATTAAATGCTAATAATTACTTTTACTCAGTGTTTGATGATATAAACGTTTCATATTCTGAGTAGTCAGTTTTGTTCAACGGATAGTTGTAGAGGTTTAGTTACTCGGCATGAGATAACTCACTCAGTGTGCATTTATTTCTGGGCATGTGATTTTGACAGATACTGTTTAAAATGCTCAGCATGTTATCATTCATTCAGCATGCATCATATCACATTTTTACTTAGGAATTTAAGACAGTGGATTAAACATACCAATGGCTTCTCTCAGTATGCTAAATTGCTCTCGTGCTAGAGGCTTTGTAAAGATATCAGCAAGCTGCTCATCTGTTGGCACATAAGTCAGCTTAACTTCTTTCTTGAGTACATGATCTCTGATGAAGTGATGCCTTATGCTGACATGCTTCATCCTGCTGTGCTGGATTGGGTTCTTTGAGAGGTCAATTGCACTCTTGTTGTCGCATTTGACTTCAATTGTCTTTGTTTGAACACCATAATCTTCAAGCTGTTGCTTAATCCATAGGACTTGAGCAACACAGTTTCCAGCAGCAATGTACTCAGCTTCAGTTGTGGACAGGGCTACTGACGCCTGCTTCTTGCTGAACCAAGATACAAGACAGCTTCCTAGGAAATGGCATCCTCCAGAGGTGCTTTTTCTTTCCAGCTTGTCTCGTCCATAGTCAGCGTCAGTGTGTCCAATGAGTGTAAAGTCATGAGTATTTGGATACCACAAACCTGCATTTACTGAGCTTTGCAAATATCTAAGGATCCTTTTTACAGCTATGTAATGGGATTCCTTAGGGTTAGCTTGATATCTAGCACAATAACATACTGAGAACTGAATGTCTGGCCTACTTGCTGTTAAGTAAAGTAAAGAGCCAATCATACCTCGGTATAACTTGCTGTCTACTGACTTACCATTTTCATCAGCACAGAGGACAGTGTCAGTGCCCATAGGAGTGGATATTGGCTTACAATGTTCTAGTTCATATTTCTTCAATATCTCCTTGGCATATTTAGCCTGACTGATGAATATGCCATTCTTTCCTTGTTTAATTTGAAGTCCGAGGAAGAAGTTGAGTTCTCCCATCATTGACATTTCGAATTCAGTCTGCATTTGTTTGCTAAATTCCTTGCACATAGATTCATTAGTAGCACCAAATATAATGTCATCTACATATATTTGTGCCAGTAGGGTATCTTTACCCTTTCTCTTAATGAATAAGGTTGTATCAGCTTGACCCCTGACATAATTTCTAGTCAGTAAGAAGTTGGTCAGCCTCTCATACCAAGCACGTGGTGCTTGCTTGAGGCCATACAGAGCCTTTTTGAGTTTGTAAACATGGTTTGGGAACTTCGAATCCTCAAACCCTGGAGGCTGATTGACATATACCTCCTCGTTTATTACTCCATTAAGAAATGCACTTTTAACATCCATTTGAAACAGTTTAAAATTCATATACGATGCATATGCACATAAAATCCTAATTGCTTCTAGCCTTGCCACTGGGGCAAAGGTCTCACCGTAGTCAATACCTTCTTGCTGACTGTAGCCCTGAGCTACAAGTCTTGCCTTGTTTCTGACTACGTTTCCTTGTTCATCCAGCTTGTTCCTGAAGACCCATCTTGTTCCAATGGTCTTTTGGCTCCTAGGATGTGGCACTAGTTCCCACACATTATTCCTCCTGAACTGATTGAGTTCCTCTTGCATGGCATTCATCCAGAATTCGTCATCCTCAGCTTCGGTAAAGTTCTTCGGCTCCTGTACTGAGACAAAAGCTACATTGCCAAGATACTTCCTTAGTTGATTTCTTGTCATCAGCGTATTTCCAGCTGAGTCAAGAATTGCATTTTCTGAATGCCCTCTTGGGACTCTTATCTCCTTGGGTAGATTTATGTCTTGTTCTATCTGTGTTTCAACATTCTCTGCAGAAGTAGATTGGTCAGTGAAAGTAATCTTAGGTTCACTCTTACTCTTGGTCAGCCGTTTTGTGAAGGACTCAGTAGCTGGTTCTTGATCAGCAGGTGCTAAGTTTGGTTCATCTTCTATCAGCGGCTGGTATCTTCCTGCAGGGTCAGTTTCATCGAATTGCACATGTATAGATTCTTCTAATACTTGAGTTCTCTTATTAAAAACTCTGTATGCTTTACTGTTTGTTGAGTAGCCTAGAAAGATAGCCTCATCAGCTTTTGAATCAAATTTGGCTAAGTTATCTTTGGTATTTAAAATAAAGCATCTACAGCCAAAGGCACGAAAGTATCCAATGTTGGGCTTTCGTCCTTTCCAAAGTTCATAAGGGGTTTTTTAGTATAGGTCTAACTAGAGCCCTATTCAGAATATAGCATGCTGTGTTAACAGCTTCTCCCCAAAAATACTTTGGAAGCCTATGCTCATCCAGCATTGTCCTGGCAATCTCAACCAGAGTTCTGTTCTTCCTTTCAACAAACCCATTTTGTTGAGGCTTTCTAGGAGTAGAGAAATTGTGGTCAATGCCGCTGGCTTCACAGAATTCAACAAACTTTTGGTTTTTGAATTCTCCACCGTTATCACTACAGATATGAGCTAATTTTAGGTCTTTCTCATTTTCAATTTTTCTAACCAAGTTTGAAAATGTCTCAAAGGTCTCGTCCTTACTGGTCAGCAGGATAACCCATGTGTACCGATAGAAATCATCTACAATAACCAAGGAAAACCTTCTTCCACCCAGACTCAGCGGCTGGACTGGACCAAAGAGATCCAAGTGTAGCATTTCTAACGGACGCTTAGTTGATACAATGTTTTTACTGTGAAAAGATTGCTTGGTTTGTTTTCCAGCTTGGCAAGCATGGCATAATTGATCTTTTTGAAATTTAAGTTCAGGCAGTCCCTCAACCAATTGCTTTCTTGCTAATTTGGCCAGGAGGTCCATGCTTACATGACCAAGTCTCCTGTGCCATAGCCAGGAATTTTCTTCCTTTGTTACTAAGCACACAGTTTTTGAAAACTTTTTCTCTAAGTCTAGCATAAAGACATTATCTATCCGAGGGGCAGTTAAAATTAACTCATTAGTTTTACCCTCGTATATTTTACATCCAGTAGTATCAAATATAACTTTTCTCCCATTGTCACATAGCTGAGCTACGCTGAGTAAGTTATATTTGAGTCCGCTGACTAGGGAGACAGATTCAATAGTAGGGTTACCTCCGATGATTCCTGAGCCTACTATCTTACCCTTCTTGTTGTCTCCAAAACTTACACTCCCTCCTCGTTTACGTTCAAACGTGATGAACTGAGTTTCATCACCCGTCATATGCCTTGAGCATGCGCTGTCAATATACCACATCTTTGACTTCTCGGCACATCTCAGGCTTACCTCATTAGATTGCTCTTCATTATCTGACTCATCAGATTGGTCAGCATGCTCAGAAATGCATGGCTCAGCAAGTTCGTCAGCCATAAAGCATATCTTCGCTGACTCGGTGGCCTCAGTTTCTGTTGATGAAGATTCATCACTGTCACTCCAAGTAGCCACCATTGCCTTCTTCCCACTTTTCCTGTCTTTCCTCAGCGTGGGGCAGTTTGACTTAATATGGCCATCTTGGTGGCACTCAAAGCATGTAATGGGCTTTGAGCTGTCCTTTCTGTATTTGCTGTCGCTTGAGTCAGCCTTATACTTATCAAACTTTTTGTAAGGCTTTTTAGAATATTTGTCGTTCTTCCTGAACAGCCTCTTCATCTTTCTTGTGAACATAGCCATCTCCTCATCATCAGTTGAACTCCAGTCAGTGGAGTCAGCCTTCATGACAAGTGACTTCTGCTTCTTGTCATCAGATTTTTCCTTCACCTCAAAGTTTTTCATGGATATCTCATGGGTCAGCAATGAACTGATGAGTTCGTCATATTTGTAGGTGGTTAAATCCTGAGCTTCCTCAACTGCTGTCTTCTTTGCTTGCCAGTCTTTTGGAAGACTCATGAGTATCTTTTTGACTTGTTCTTCCTCAGTAAAGATTTTCCCAAGTCTCTTGAGCTCATTAATGATGTTGGTGAACCTTGCGTTCATGTCTGAAATGCCTTCATCATTGTTCATCTCGAACAGCTCGTACAGTCTCATCTGCTGATTCACCTTGGATTCTTTTACTTTGTTTGTTCCCTCGTAGGTGACTTCCAGCTTTTTCCAGATCTCTTATGCTGACTCACAACCTGAGATTTTGTTATATTCTGCAGCATCGAGCGCACAGTGAAGCATATTGATAGCTGAAGCATGGTTTTGAAGCTTCTTAAGATCATCCTCTGTCCATTCAACCTCAGCTTTAACAACTGACTGGCCAGCAACAACTTTCACAGGTACAAACGGGCCTTGGACTATAGATAGCCAGGCACTCATGTTTGTAGCTTGAATGAAGTTCTTCATCCTATTCTTCCAAAAGGTATAGTTTGACCCGAAGAATAGGGGAGGCCTGGTAATGGACAGCCCCTCAGGTAATATCTGAGTTGTCTGGTTTCCAGGGAGAAACCGAGTGCTGTTTTCGCCCATGGTATGGATCAACTCAAGGTTGTTAGAACTTTAGTAATGAGCTTTTAATCTCTGATACCACTTGTTGGTCCCTTGTAAGGTTGCAAGTATAGTTCCAAGGGGGGGGGGGGGTTAGGAACTATTTTACCTTTTAAAACGATTAGGGAAGATTTCTTTTCTTTTAGAAAAGATTATATGACAGCGGCGCTGATCAATCGACAAGACACTGGATTAGTCAACTAGTGACTAGGTCAGTTTCGTTGCTTAGATCAGGAAATAGCACTTAGAGTCTATTCCTGACTTAATTCATTGGCAGCGCACAACTCAGCTTGACCTCTTTTACTTGGTCAGTTTTAGTTTGTTTTAAGCAAGCAATATAAATAAGGAGTTAAGGTTTAGAAATACTTCACTCAGCAGATTTATCCAGGTTCGGCTTCTTCTAAGCCTACGTCCTGTCCCCGGAACACTTCCGAGATTTCAAATCCTCTACTGAGCTCTTTAAAGGTAGAGCCTCAAACCTTTTACAATATCAGCAATTGAGTATGACAAGAGTACCTTCCTCTATACTTCTACTCAATCCTAATCTCTCCGCTGAGTACTTAAAACCGAGTACTCAGCCTCTCATTTCTATTCCTAGAAATGATTAAGATTTGTCCTAAACAACAATTGCTAGAACACCTTAGATGATTGAGAATCAATCACTCTAGACTTTTACACAAATGAATAAGCTTGTAGTGTAAGAATTTGCTTTGCTTTTGATGGAGAACTTTTGTACACGTTTGATCAGCGTAACGGCTTTTTGCTCAAAGTTCTCTGTCGAATGTGGATTCTGAATGCTCTATTTATAGAGAGCTGTGAGAGCTTCTGGTTATTTCGAATTTCGAAATAACCGTTGGAGGGAAAGGGCTACAGGTCGTTTTCACTCAGTCTGTCAGCAGTTCTCTTAGCCAATCAGATTCCAGCATCTTCTGTTCTTCGGTCAGTGTGACAGTATATTCCTCCATTTTGTGTAACGTCAACCAGACAGCTTGCTGTGTCTTCTGATCTTTACTCAAAGAGGAAATACTTTGTCTGGAAGCTGTCTTGTGGTCAGCGGCTGTCTTGTACGTTTTGCGAGACAGCTCAGCAGCTTCATACCGAAGTTGTCTACGTGGATCTTCTCGATCCTTCTTTGCTCAGCATGCGTTTCATTACTTCAACGGCAGCGTTTTGGAGATACGCGGGCTGAGCAATCTTGGGCTTGTTTGACTTGGGCCTTGACTTCCTTATAGGGCTTGAGCCTTATGATCTTTATGTCTTATGACAATTATAAACTCAACATTGAACAAACACATTAGTAACAATAAATCAAAGCATTTAAACTTAATGTGTTATAGAATATTTAATTTCACTTAATTAATTTTGTCAAATCAAAATCCTGTGGAAAGGTGTTTCAACACCTTCCAGGTGAGCAAGTTCACTGAGCTTCCTATATCCACCAGCACTCGATGCGTCTTAAAGCAGGCAATGTTGTTGGTGACAACAAGGGCCTCCGAATGGCTGGTCCGGAGTGGTGGCTGCAACGTCAGGGTCTGATCAACTGCTTTTCTCTTTCGGAAGCTCTCCAGAGGTGTACAGAGTGCCGGAGCTCCCTCCCTTATGACGTGGATTTCCTCGTGGTACCTTGGTCGCTTTGGTTCATCTGCTCGGCCGGCGTCCCTCTGCTTTGGGCTCTGCTTCCTCTGCCTAACTGCCTTCGGTGGCGCGCCTTGCTCAGTTATCCGTTCAATCTCTTTCTGGAGTTGGTAGCAGTTCTCCGTGGAGTGCCCGGAGGATTTGTGATACTTGCAGTACTCCTTCTCTACATGGGCTTTGCCTTTATCGACCGGTGGAGCCGGGTGTGCAAATCGGCGAGGCTGGCTCTGAGCAGCATAATGCACCTCCTGCCCACAGGATCGGTCCCCTCTACGCTCAATATTAGTTCGCTCGACTCGAGCTGGGAAAGGCATCGGGGCCTCCTTGCGTGCCCGACCTTTGTCACGTGCCTCTGCGGTCGGTCTGCTCTTTTCCTGTTTGTGCGTGTCGCCTCTAGCCTTGTCTCTTTCTGACTCTTCGTACCCTGCGGACCGGTCGCAGTCGTCATACCGGACGAAGGTTTGTGCTATGGTCATGAGTTCTTCGAAAGATCTCGGCATCTTCCGGAAACACTTCTGCTTTAGGGGCTTGCATGAAGTTCCTTTAGCCAAAGCGTCATGAGCCACTTCGAGGTTGAGGCCCTTGACCTGTGAGGCCATATGGTGAAACCTGGAAAGAAAGTTGCGTAGTGGCTCAGTTGCTCGCTGATTGAGCCCGTTGAGGTCCGAGCTGATCTTCCTTACTTTTGCTGCCGCGGCGAAACGGGAGAGGAAAAGGTCCTTTAGGAGATCGAATGAGTCAATTGATTCAAGAGCGAGTCCTCGATACCACTCTTGCGCACTAGATGAGAGTGTGGTGGGAAAAACTTTGCACATGATGTACTCGTCTTTTGAATACAAGTTGATGGTACTCATGAAAGATGCCACGTGGTCGTTTGGGTCTTCGGTTCCCGAATACTGCGATAGCCCATGAGCCTTCCAGTCTCGTGGGAACCTCGTCTCGATGATCCTTTGTACTAGCGGTGTTTTACTGGAGGTGATGCTTCCTCCCATGACGCCCCCGAGGGCCCTCTTGTCTAGAAAACGCCGGATCTTCAGTTCCAACATGTCTTCGTTACTTGCAGCCACTGTCTCGTCGCGTCGCGCACCGCTCTCTCCGGCCGTGGTAGCTCTGGCGCCTCTCCCTACGGGGACTCCAGGTCTTGAGGGCTCCCCCGGAAGCGTGCCTTCTCTTTGTATTTTCGCTGCTTCTTTGAGGCATTGCCAGATTTTGGCGTTCTCCTCCTACAAGCTTCTCTGTTGATCTATGATCTTCATCTGAGTCGCCGTATGAATAGCCTGAGTGGTCTGAAAACCTTGTATCGCATTGAGGAGCTGTGTGGTATTGTAAGTTTCTTCTTCTTCAGGGCTCACCTCCTCCATCAGTGGTCCCAGGTTTCTAGGGGAAATTGGAATGGTCGGTACGGAACGCTCGATGTTAGTCATGGAGCTAGTTGCTCCCACTTCCGGTGCAACAGACTCAGTTGGGGTTTGCATTTTGCTGGATGCTCCGAGGTCACTTGTAGTCCACGTTCACCGCACCAAATAATCAGGATACGTGGAACAGTGATCCGGCTCTCTCCAGGGAAGGTTCTTGTGCTCTCCGATGATCGTCTCTGCGCGGGGAGCGGTCCCTGCGTATACTTCGACGATCAAGATAGTTAGTCGCTCTAGAGAATTATATATTTACTGAAAGAACGAGTTAGGAAGTCTGTTACCCGATCCCATGTCTTGGTTGTCTCCTTCTTATTTATAGTGAATCCATTTGGGCCCTGCTGGGCCTAATTGGCCAGTTGGGCCCTCAGTTGATCTTCCGAATCAATAATATTTATAGAAAGTAGAGTTAGAGCTTGTCAATTTTCTGATGAACCGAGCATGAGCAGGCCAAAGCTTGATTCAATTACAGCCCTATATAAAATATAGGGAAAAGTACAAAATTGGTTACGCCGATTTGCAAAGGCAATTCAAGATCTAACTTAACTAAACCACATGTATTGTTTGGCTGAAATTGACTCATATATCCTTTAACTGCAAAATTCATAAAGTACAGATTATTGTTTGCAAATTTTTAAACCACGAGAACTGTTTTTACAAATCCACTTCCACAAATTTTATTTTCATACTTTTTCCTAAAAAATATAACTAAATGAATAATTTTATTTGATAAAGAATAATAATATTAGAAAAAGAGATAGTCTTAAAATATTAAAGTCATAACACTCATTTGATCCCTAAACTTAAACTTTAAAATCAATTAGGACTTTAAACTATCAAAATCTTCAATTATGTTAATGAGTTAATAAAAAATCATCAATTAAGTCTCCATTCTATTATAAAATCAGAAATTATGACTATTTGACATAAACTGTAATGATCTCTGTGTTGGTTCAAAATAAATTTGGGAAAGAGAATCTATAACTTTTCAACTGAATGATTTTCGACGAGGTCTCAATTAATAATTTTTACTTAGAATTGAGACTCAATTGATGATTTTTACTTAGTTCAATAACCAAATTGATGATTTTGATAATTTAAGGTTCTAATTGAATTTGAGGTTTTAATTTGGAGAGTCTCTTATGCTAATATTATATAAGAGTTGATATATACATATTCATTTTGATAAAGAAAAAGGGATAAGGTGTAAAAATATCCGTAACATTTATAGGTATGAGCAATTTTACCCTTAACGTCCAAAATTATGCAATTTTGCCCCCAACATCGGCAGCCAAGAGCAATTTTACCCCTAACGTTGACAAATTGGGTCAATTTCAGACATCATTATAAAACAGATATTTTCTTCTTTATTCAACACCAATTACACGTAAGTTGATTCTAGAAAAGAAAATTTCATATTTTTTGTGATCTAATAATAGAATTGGAGATTAATATTTTTAAGTTCGACGAAATATTTGAATTATTTTGTCCAACTCATATAAAATACAGTATTTTTTAATTTTTTTTATAGATTTTTCACGTTTAATTATATGTTTGTGATCTGTTACTAATAAGTAATAAAAGGACGCACATGTGAAGTGTGGACGATAATATTCATGACCGAGAAGACAATTTGATGAATAATTTCTCCAATTGACCCAACTTGTCAATGTTGGGAGTAAAATTGCTCTTCACAAAATCCTGAAAACCAGTTTAGATTTCTCGAGGTGGCCCTAGCCTCTCTCATATCTTCTTTACAGATGACATAATCCTACTTGGTGAAGCCTCAGTTGAGCAGGCTAGGGTGATTACATGCATACTGGATCGTTTTTGTGTGAGCTCAGGGCAACGGGTTAGCCCATCAAAATCTCGTATTCTATTTTCCGTTAATTCTCCTACGACGATTGATGAATGGAATTAGCTTGGAACTCGGGATTCAGGTAACGTTTGAACTTGGAAAGTATCTGGGATTCCCTCTGAACAAGGGATGTGCCAGCAGGGATCAGTTCCAATTTAGTGTGGATCGTGTGCAGCAAAGACTAACTGGTTGGAAATCAAAATGTCTAATGATGGCTGGCCGTATTACCTTGGTGAAAGCAGTGATTTCAGTAATACCTGCATATGTCATGCAAACCTCGCTGATGCCGTCGTCTATCTACAACCACTTTGATAAGCTCAATCACGACTTTATTTGGGGTAGCTCGGGACAGCAAAGGAAAATCCACCTGGTCAGGTGGAACATTATCACTCGGCCAATATCTGAAGGAGGACTATGTATTCGTGTGGTGAAGGATTCAAACTTAGCGCTGCTTGCGAAGTTGAGTTGGAGAACGCTGGTAGAGGATGACACATTATAGGTAAAACTTGTGAGACACAGATACGGAAGGAACAAATCGGGCATGCAAATGTTTGTTTTCAAATCAGGGCAGAGTCGTTTGTGGAAAGGAATTGTTAAAGATGCCGAGTTGCTGAATAAGGGCATTGGAAAGATGGTTACGAATGGGAGGAATACTCTCTTTTAGATGGATCGTTGGGCAGGTGAGGCCCCATTGATTGATGGTGCAATTGCAGCTCCTATGGATACTCAGACTAGCTTCGTTGCGGATTACTGGGATGCAGATAGTGGCTGGAGATGGCATCAGCTGACGGACTTCCTGCCAGCGGATAATCTAATGAGGGTGGCGGTAACTATGGTGTTTCAAGAGGTAACGGAAGATGACGGCTGAGACTGGCACGGGATGAGTTCAGGTATATTTAATATGACATCGGCTTAATCACTGTTGCAACAAGCAGATAGTCCTGGGTATTCGGGTATTCAATGGAAAAATTGTGGCAGCTTGCAACTTTGGAGAAAATTCGTGTGTTCATGTGACTGCTTCGTCATGACGCTATTCTTAGTAACACAAATCGAGTGGTCCGACACTTGGCAAGCTCGGATGCGTGTACGGAGTGTGGAATTTCGGAGTCCGTCTTACACATTGTGAGAGATTGTCCACTTGCGCATCGGCTGTGGCAGAAGTTAATCCCAAGGCGTGAGCAGGGTCTGTTTAGTTGCGATAATTTACAAAATTGGATCGACAAGAATACTTATCGGACGGACCTGATGTGCGGAAGATAATGGAATGTCATGTTTCTAATAATTTGCTGGTGGCTGTGGAGATGGAGATGCCATCGTGTCCTGGACCTTGACCGACACCTCCCACCTGACAAGCATAAAATGTTGATTGACCGGCTGTAGGAATGTGAGAAAGCATTTGCGTTAAGCAAGCTGACAGTGACTAGCTCAACCAATGCTTTGTTTATCCGATGGAGTCCGCCAGAGGTAGGATGGATGAAGCTTCACTGTAACGGTGCATGTAAAGGAAATCCTGGCCCTGCCTCGGCTGGTGGTTTAATACGAGATATGCAAGGAAATTGGGTTTGCGGGTTTGCGGTGAATATTGGTATTAGCACTTCCATAGTTGTAGAGCTTTGGGGATTATTCATGGGTCTAAAACTCGCGTGGAAGGAAGGATTTCACAGGGTTAGAGTGGAACTTGATTCTAAACTTATTGTTCAGTTGATTAATAAGGGCAGCAGGCCCACACATAGACGCTCGGGGCTCTTACAGAGGTGTTGTGAACTTATAACACGGGAGTGGCAAGTGGAAGTGGTTCATATTTATAGAGAAGGCAATTGTTCCACCGATTGGATGACAAACTTCGCAGGACAGCTGTCCCAGGGATATCATGAGTGTGTGTGCCGCCTGCAGGCATCTAAGAGGTTTTGAGAGCCCACTCTAGAGGGACTGGTCTTAAGCGCATCATTCGTGTGTGCTAGTTTTATTTTTTAATTTTTTCTATATTTAATTTCTTTTCTGTTTCCTGCTCGGGGGCATAGCCCCTCCCTGTAACAAAAAAAAAATGAAGGTTTATAAAATATGACTTCAAAGTAAGTTCAATACTCGTGTTTGTATGCACGTGTTTAATATTACAATGAATCACTTTTACGGTGCTTTTTTCTGTTTGAAATAAAAAGAAAAGTTCAAAAGAATTTATTGAAATGAAATGAAGTTCAAGGAACTTTATGAAATAACTTAGAAACTTCAGTGACCATTAGTGTAAACTACCAATTTTTGACCTATACGGACGACACCGTCGTTTTTAGATTGTCTTTAAACATATCCGATCTTACCACTGGTTCTATGCTTTGAGGATTTCGTATCGTCGTTTTGTTCATACTTCTTTCGTTTCCCTGTCCAGAGGTAACTTACGCTTAATTAATTTTTTCTTTCTCAAATCTGTAGGAAATATGAATGGAAGGAAATGTTTGTGTTTGGTTCAAACAAATTTATTTGCCATTTCTGGTAATTAATTCTATGGAATTGAAATTAAGTGAATGAATTTCTTGAGAATTTGCAAATTAATCTTCGATTTGAGACTTAAAATTTCAGTGTGACCTAAATATCCTTCTATATGTGTTTCCCCTAAAACTGATGAAAGCTTTATCATGCTACATAGATGTATGTATTTGGGATAATTTTCCTGCTAAGATCTTGTAATTGTTGTATATTTACTTGACATTCCAAAGTAGACTATGATTATAGCATGAATAAGAGCTTTCACAAGTTGCTTTCAATTCTAAATTTTCTATTGGAAATCTGAGTAAACTGCGCCATTGAAAACTGAGTTTAGGATTTAAGTCTTTTTCACAAAGTTCACTTGATTTCATTTTTTTTTCAATGAAGTCATTCTGTTCAATTCAAACAGAAAAAGTGAGCCAACGACGTATCGCATGGAAGCTACATAGCACAAAAAGAAATGCATTTTTTATTTACTTAAACCAACTGGTAGTAGTTTTGGCTGCCATATGGCAAGTCATTAGCTGTCACATCACTATTCGGGTAAATTTTTCTATGTGAATTGGCCGGAATGATTTTATTGAAACAAAAAAAAATTCAGTAACTTTATTAAACGAAAATGAAGTTCAGTGAACCTTTGCCAAATAGACTCCGAACTTCAGCAATCATCACTGCAATTTACGCTTGGAAATCTTGTGATAATAGGCACCGTGCAGTATGTTTCTGCATTCATTTACATGTTTGATACTAAAATGCAGTCTAATTCGCTGTAGAAGTAAAATTCTATTCAATCTTTTTGTCTTACATTTTAGTAGAAAGCATGGAGACTGGTGCAACTAGTTCCGAGCCTGTTGATGGCTCTATATCACTTATGGATGAGGAGGCTATTGATCCAGGTCCGGTTGATGCTTCAGTACTTTATGATCAAGAGAATCATGTCTCTGCCGCAATATGGGATGGACAGGTGCAGTATCTAGTTCCACATCATTTTCTCATAGGTGATTGATTATTTACGATTTCATTATTATGGCATGTTTTAGGAGCGGGGTGTGCTGAGATGTCATGAACACACATCAAAGTTGGGTGAATGGAGGCTTACCCAACAACAGATTGAACTGGTTGAGAAGGCTGGGTTTGGATATTTGAGAAGGCTTCCTTCTATTAGTTTAGACAATCCACTGATTTCTGCTCTTGTTGAGAGGTGGAGGAAAGAAACAAACAGCTTTCACTTGAAGATTGGAGAAATGAGTATAACCCTTAAAGATGTCGCTCTGTTACTTGGGTTACCAATTGACGGAGAACCTGTTTTAGGTGTGACTTATACTTCGTGCAAGGCTGTTTGTGAAAAGTTTCTTGGAAGTGTCCCTGATGCTGGTTATATGAGTGGGGGAATGGTAAAACTAAGTTGGTTGAAAGAGTACTTTACCCAGTGTCCTGAAGATGCACCAATCGAAGAGATCAAGCGTTATACACGTGCTTATCTTTTGTACCTTGTAGGGAGTACAATCTTTTCCACAACTACAGGGAATAAAGTCCCTATTATGTACTTGCCGCTGTTCGAGGATTTTGAGAAAGCAGGGAAGTATGCTTGGGGTGCAGCAGCTTTGGCTTTTTTGTATAGAGCACTTGGTAAAGCAACTCTTAAATCTCAAAGTACCATCAGTGGTTGCTTAACTCTACTGCAGGTAACCATGTTTCCGATTTAAGACTTACCTTTATATTGAGGGAGTTATTTTTTAGAAGGGGCTATGATGAGGCCAATGGGATTATGTAACAAAAGAAACATTAGAAATTTTTGACTATGCTAGACTCATTGAAGTGGTTGAGGCCTTTCGTACGCTTTAAAAGAAGAAAATCAATTTGGAACCTAGTAGAAACTACATAATTTGGTAAAACAACGTTATGGTTTGAAATGCTGAATTCGCGAAACTAATTGAAATCTAGCATCAAGACTTCTGATATTTTCTTGGAGACTCTGAAACACTTATAGCCAGATTTTCAGTTTTGCTCTTCCAATAATCTCGTATGATTGAATTAGCAAGGGAAATGGAAGACATTTAGTTCTTTCTCCTGGTACTCTACACACAGGTGCACAATATGTACTTTTATTTAGCTTTGAGCCTTGAGGCATTTATTTGTTTTTCCTTTCATTTGAAGAATAAAAACTTCCAATTTTTAATCTCTTGACCACGAAGCACTCGTTAGTAAATATTTTGTTGCACTAATGAAGCTATCACTAGTAGAAGGAATGTTAACTAATGCAAGTATAGAGCCTTACATTTTGGTGACAACTTACTGACACAAAGAATTGGTCAGGATTTTTTAGTATTCTCAAAATCATCATTTTGTTATGGTGCAGCTACGGAAAATTTGGTCTGTTTTCTTTTTTGAATTAAGACCTATCTTTTGCTACCTTGATAGGCTAGGGTCTGATTTCTCTTTATTTTATAGCGCATGGGATTCATGCTGAATGAAGTAGTGTTCTTTTCTTTTAAAATAGAAAACCTGTACATTTTGTGCCATTATTTATTAAAGTTTCTCAATTAGAAGTAGCACATGAAAGAATTTCTTGGTAAAATGACATTTAATTAAATCACGCTGCCATTAGAACCACTCGAGAAAATTAAAAATTGTGGGTTATTCCACAAACTAACTAACATCTTACTGGTATTGGATATATAGTTGATGCCTCATTTATGGTTCTTTGCAGTGTTGGAGCTACTTTCACCTTAATATTGGCCGACCAAGGTTTTATCAGGAGCCTGTTCACGATTGTTTTCCTTTTGTACTTTGGTGGAAGGGGAAACAAAGTGCTGCAACAGTTAAACGTGACATAAATTTTTATCGCAAGGCATTGGATTCTCTAGAACCATGTGATGTGAGTTTTTGGAATCATTTAATATAAATTCTTTATCAGTCTTTTCAGAAAATAATACATTCTTCTATTCAAGTTTTTGGCTGATGTAAATTACTCAGTTTTTGAATTGATGAGATGTGATGCAGGTGGATTGGGTTCCTTATAGTAATATAGATGATAGATTAATACCAGATCATCTCAGAAATAGTCTGATTTTAGGGAGATCGAAGACAATGTTGATATGCTTTGACAAGGCAGAAAGGCACCTCCCTGATCGATGTTCAAGGCAACATGGAATGCTTCAAAGAATTCCAAAAGACGTGCAACAATGGGAGAGAAAGAGTCGTGGAGTAGACAGTGGGGTAGATCTGTCAGGTAAAATGGAAGCGGAACTTAATGAGTGGGCAGACCGTCAAAACCATATTGTGCAAGATGATGGCGATGGTGATGGTGATGAAAGTGAATATATGCAATGGTATTTAAGGATCACACGTAAATTTGTAGGAAGGCCAGTGTCTCCCTTGCCTCCTATACCGCGAACAGTAAAGTTCAGAACCAAAAAGAAGAGAGTGGTAATTCTGAGCTTCGAATTTTTCTTTACTAGATTCGTTTTTTCAAAAATAATAATATTTTATCTGAATCTTTTTTGTTCAGAATTCTGGCTTAAGAGATATTGCATATATAGCAGATACATTTGTAACCCAAGGTTTAGATCCCATACAAATGGAGTCAATATCAAGGATCAGGGCTATTATACATGAGTGTTTAGGGGACACTGCTGTGGAAGGTGCTGCCTTCGTGTCAGCATCTTCGGTAGTGTCATCTCCTCCAGTAGTGTCACCGCCTCCTATCATGTATCCTCCTCCTGAAGAACCAGCCCCTCCTGTAGTCTCAGCTCCCCCACAGACTGAACCAGGGAAAAGAAAAAGGGAAAAGGAACGTGTGAGAAGGAATACGAAAGCCAAGGGTAAACATAAACGAAAGGATGATGCAGTACAATATTTTTCAGCGAGGGATATTAACCCAGTCCAGTTTTACGGTGCAGCATTCGGGGCTGATCCATTGCATTTATGTTGTCATTGTCATGCTATTAGACATTGTCCGGTAGCTATGAGCCATGTTGATCATTTTTCTCATAAACTTGAGAAAAAGATGAGGAAAAAGGAGAAAGCAAGAAAGAAATCGAGCAAGAAAATAAGCCAAAAACGCAATACGAAGGATGATAGAGAAAACTCTGATGCAGCTGATGAGGATTTTCAATGTGAAGTTCAAGTTGCAGCTGAGGAGGATAATCAGATCCAGTTATGTGATGCCGACAGTATGGACAATCAAATGCTGTTGTTTGATGCAGCTGATGAGGTTAAAAGTCCACAGCCATGTAATCCTGATGGTGAGTCAGATCATCGGCGACCATGTGATGCTGCCGTTGAAGGTTAACCAGTGTTCAGGTGAAGAAGGCGAGTCCTATTGTGCTGCAAATAAGGTTGATTATCTCAAAGCTTAGTGATGAAACTCATGAGATTAATGACTTGAATCTTTCCGCTGTTGCTGGTGGTGAGAGTTTTGCCTAAACTGCTAAAGCTGAGTTTGAGATTGTTCTGGTTTCATCATATAGACCTGTTGAGGAGGTTGTGTAGCAGATTCATGGTGGAGTTGCAGCATGGTCATAAGGTATTCTTTGAACTTCTGCGAAGATTTAAGTTGTTGAGAATTGGTTTTGTACTATGTGCATTAAGTTAAGACTTAACATGCATATGTTACTAGTGCAGGAAATTGCAGAAGTGTTGTATAGCGGAATGGAATACATCTGATCTGCTATATTTAAAAGTGTCTACTTTAGCAACAGGTTATTGTGTGATTGTAATTATTTTGTCTTTGTTCTAAAGAAGTATTATTTAAGTGCATGTAAGAAAGAAGTTTTGAGGGCAAGATGCTCTTTCTTTATGCTCAAATTTAATCCTTGAAAGTGCAACAGATGCAAAAGCTATTGTGATATGTGAAGAAATTATGTCTCTCGTTTATCAATTGTTATCTGCGTTTTGGTATTTTGCATTTGTACCAAGCCTTTTTGGCAGTTATGAATGAATTTATAAGAGTTTCTCTCACCTCTTAGTTTCTTCTTCTTCCCTCTAATTTTCTACCGATAACATTTGGTATCAGAGCAGTTGTTCCTTCTTTTTCAATTCAATCCTGCCATATCCAATCCTCACTATGACTGAAACGCGTGCGTAAAAACATAAAGAGATGGAAGATAGTCTCAAAGCCATGGTCAAAGGGATGCTAGCTGAGAATAACAAGAAACAAGAGCAGGTTTTCTCTGAGCTTATCACCAAGCAGCAGAGCACCATGCGTGACGAACTTAAGGGATTAATCTCTATTTTGAATATCTCCACACCAAATCCTCGCTTAAATGAGACCGTCAATCTTAACGACTCAAACCCATAGAATCAACTGTATCAATTAGCCACTTGTTTCACCAAGGTTGAATTCCCAAAGTTGATGGTACGTAACTGGAGGGATGACTCTTCCATTGTGAGAGGTTCTTCCAAATTGATCTCACCCCACCAGATTCCCAGGTGAAACTAGTTTCTCTTCATTTAATTGGTTGTGCCCTTGGATGGCACTAGTCTTATTTCAAAAACAGGGGAAAAATAGAAGATCCCCTATGGGAAGAGTATGTAACTGCCATTAAAGGAAGGTTTGGTGAAAGAGTGTATGAGGATCTCATGGCAGATCTTAAACGTCTAACACAGACGGGGTCCTTGTTGGAGTATATTGAGGCATTTGACATACTCTTTCACAAGGTTAATTTATCAGAAGATTACATTCTGAGCTGCTTTCTTAGTGGATTGAAAGATGGACTAGGTTACCATGCAAATGCATACACCAAAATCCTTGCAACAAGTATATGCTCTTGCTAGAACGCATGATGCTTACTTGAATGCTGCCAAACATCCTAGATCCATCAATAACAAACCTCCTAACATCTCTATTGCAACTTACAATTCTTATTCTACACCTAATAATTCCTCTTCTACATCCACTTCATTATTTCCTTCCACTGTCGCTCACAAAACTCCATTATTACCAACACCACCTGCACCCAAGCTTCACACAAACTTTGGCCACCCTAATCCTAGACCACCTAATCCTCCAAGAACTAGGAGTCCATCTAAAGCAGAGTTAGCAGATAAGAGAGCTAAGAATCTCTGCTTCTGGTGTGATGAAAAAGTTGTGTCAGGACACCAGTGCAAGAAGAAGTATATGCACATGATTATAATGCAAGAATGCCCAGAAGGGGAGGACATGGCCAATAAAGAGACAAAGATGAGCAGTGATTACATTGAAATTCCAACTGTTTCATTGTGTGCTATAGGATGGTTACAGGAAGTTTCACCACAAACAATGTGAGTTCTATGGAGCTTTAAGAAGAAAACATTGCATATCCTCATTGATTCAAGTAGTACTCACAACTTTGTTAACATTACTATGGTTAAGAGTTTAGGGTACTCTTTGAAGGCAACTTCCCCTGTTAAAATTCTCGTGGCAAATGGCCAGGAAGTAGTGCGTTCCTTTATGTGTGAAATGTTTAATTGGATGGTTCAGGACCAACGTTTCTCTGCAGACTTTCTTGGGATGGCTTTAGGTGGGTGTGAGATGGTTTTAGGAGTTCAATGGTTACTTACATTGGGAGATATAACCTGGAATTTCTTACAAATGACCTTTAAAATTGGTGAGGCTGAACACAAACTACATGGCCTTAGTGGTGCCACAGTTAAGGTAATTAATGAAAGCAATTTGATGAAAATGTTATACCATGGATGCACAACCTTCTTAGCTCATATACAGTAAACCACCCAACCCACCTCAAATACCCAATCCATACCTTTGAACTTCAGCCATTACTACTGGAATTTGAATTCCTATTCAACAAAATCACCTTCCTTCCTCCCCATGGAATCCAAGATCACAGAATACCCTTGGAAGATGAGGCCACTCCAGTGAATGTGAGACCTTACAAGCATTCTTAGATGCATAAGGATGTGTATCGATTATAGGGGCTTAATAATAAAACTGTTAAGGATAGATTTCCAATGCCAGTGATTGAAGAGTTACTTGATGAGTTGCATTCAGCTGATGTGTTTACCAAGATAGATTTGACTACTAGTTATTATCAAATTAGAATGCATCTAGAGGACATCCACAAAAATGCATTTAGAACTCATGAAGGGCACTATGAGTTCATAGTGAATCCATTTGGCCTCACAAATGCACCCTATATGTTCCAAAGTCTAATGAACGAAGTGTTTAAGCCTTATTTGAGGAAATATGTGCTTGTATTTTTCGATGACATTCTGGTTTATAGCCTGGATATGAAGTCTCATGTGGTTCATTTGAGAAATGTCTTTTTGAAGTTGCAGGAACATTGGCTCTTAGCCAAGAAGAGTAAATGTGCATTGAGACTAACTGAATGGAATACCTAGGCTATGCGATCTCTAAAGATGGGGTAGCTACAGACCCTAAAATGGTTGCAGCTGTAGCTCAATAGTCACATCCGTGTCCTTAATTTTAGTTATTATACCTTAATATTATGTTACATTACATTTATTTATTGATTGGAGAGTTAATTGAGTATTATGAATAGAGTTTGGATGCCAATTTCATGATTTAAGTGTAAAACTAAAAGTTTAGGGTAAGTTTTAAAAGAAGTTAAAGTTTAAAAGGACCAAAAGGGAATTTTTCCCTTATTGGGAACACAGATATCACATTCCAAAACTGTATTTTCGTATTACTATATCAGAATTTCAGAATACATTTTTTTATTTATTTTTCATTTCATTGCCGTTTCTCCATTTTTGTTCTTCAAACACCAAAAATCACCAAGCTTTGATCATACCTTGATATCTAAATATTGAACCGTCGGATCGAGCTGATTTTTTTTACAGTAGGTTCTAGACATCCTAATACACATTGTAGTCGGTGTGATTTGGATTTGGAGATTTGTAGAAAGAGTTCGGCCTAAACAGATTCTAAGGCGAATTTGGTGTTTTTTAGAGCTTTCTTCAAATTATGGCTAAAGTAAGTAATGATCAACTACCCTTTTAAGTTTTTATGTATATATATGTATATATAACTATATTTTCCAGAAAATTGAATTTTTGTGGTAATTTTTGACATGCATTTGATTAATTGGAGTTTCTATGAATTAGTTTTTAACATGAGCTTAAAGCTAAGTTCAAAGTAATTATATATGTATTTGCATGTTAATTTTAACCTATAATATATATTAATGTACATATGATTTGGGTTTTGTTTTGATGAACTTGGTATATTTAATTAATATTTGTGTAAGATTTGATATTTTGAAGAGTAGAATTTAAGAAAAGAGTTTTGAGAAACTTTATTGAAATTGCTTTATGTACAAAAGTATATGTCTATATATTAAGTGATTTTCAATAAATTTATTTCTCAAAGTAAATTTTAGTTTTAATTAAACATTATTAAAATAGTAATTTTGATGAATTTATGATTTATTGAAATAAAGTATGTATATGATGATTGATGCCTTTAGTTAAGAAATTGAAGTTATTATTGATAAATATATCAATAAATTATTTATTGGTGATTTTGGTTCAATAATGAATTATGATTTATTATTTTGGAAATGGATTGAGTAAAGGATTGAGAAAGTTCTATGATGTTGATTTATGAATTATATATATATTTCTGATTTTAAATTATATTATAAAATTATAATATTTTTAGTATCCATCAAGAGTAATCCGGATAGGTGGCTTTAATTAAAGTTCGTATTTAGTGAGAAATACGGCATGTGTATACAGTTGGAAGACCTATCGGGTATGACAAAGAAGTGTTGAGTAAGACCATGCGGGATAGGCAAATTATGAGATATCTCGATTCTATTATATTGTGGGGATTGATACATACAGGGATTATCTCTTGGATGGATACAGTTGATGAAATATTGATTGAGATACAGTTTATGAAGTATTTATTGAGATACGATTTGTGATGAATTTATTGATATACAGTTTGTGTTGTGTTTATCGAGATACGATTTGTGAAGTGTTATGGATATACAGTTTATGAAGTAACTATTGATTTACGGTTGATTTGAGTAAATGGTTAATTGCAAACCTATTGATTTTGTTTAGTTGAGATTTTAAACAAATAAATATATGTAGCTATTTTGAATACAAGTTTTGTATTAAGTATTTTAATACAGTTTTACAATGTGTGATATTTGAGAAATAATGCTTATAACAAGCTTATGATATTTTAAAGTGCATATTTGGTTAAAAGTACTATTTTGAGTATTTTATTATGGTTTAATCCATAAAATGTTCATTTTTAAGAATATGAATTTTATATGATGCATTTTGAAAATTAAACTATATATATATATATATATATATATATATATATATAGCTATTTTGAGTATAAGTACTTTATGTAGTTGATAATTGCTTACTGAGATTTTTGTCTCACCTTTTCAAATGTTTTAATGTTTTTAGGTGAAAGTACATAATATAGAGAAGATTACCGACAGATTAGGTGAGGATTGGAAGTTATTGCTTATTGTTAGAATTATCATTAGAACCTTAGTATTTCAACTGTAATATGATGAAGTTGGTAAATATGTTGATGTTTTAATGTAATAGGAATATGGATTTGTTTAGAATATACATTTAAGAGGAATGTCTATAAAAGTGATATTTATGATATTTGGATAATTTGAAGACTACTAAGTGTTGATTATGATCTTTATATTTCACGCCTGATGCCGATTGAGGCCGTTTAAGAGTCGGATGTGATAGTTCAATGGCCAATCCCAACTAACATTAAGCAACTCAGGGCTTCTTAGACCTAACAGGGTATTATAGAAGATTTACAAGGCAATATGGGGTCCTAAGTAAGCCCCTTACAGACATGCTTAAGAAAGATGGCTTTATTTGGACTGAATTGGCTACCTCAAGTTTTAATACACTGAAACAAGCCCTCACTACTGCTCCAGTGTTGGCTCTACCATCATCTAACAAATTATTTGTGATTGAGACAGATGCATGTGATGTGGGAATAGGTGCATTATTGATGCAAGAGCATCACCCTATAGCTTATTTAAGTAAGGCTCTGGCTCCAAGACACCCGTATTTATCTGTGTATGAAAAGTAATTGCTGGTAGTGGTGTTTGCAGTCAAGAAGTGGGACCATTATATGGGCCATAGGAAGTTCTCTATCAAAACACATCATAGTTGAGCAGCGAATTACTACATGTCACCAACAAAAAATATATTGCTAAAATCTTTGGTTATGATTTTGAAATTTCATATAAGCATGGAAAGTAGAATATAGCAGCAGAGGCCCTTTCTAGAGTGCCAACAGCTGAGGTTGCAGCCTTGACTGTCTCCACTCCCGTGGGAAGTTTGATGCCAGAAATTGAAGCTAGCTGGGAAGCAGACTCACATTTGCAAGAGATCATTATAGGTTTAAAAGAAGGGAAATCGCAGGACAACCCTTACATTTGGTAGGGAGGCTTGTCGAGGAGGAAAGGAAAGTTAGTGATTGGTGACAAACCAGAACTTAAGTTGAAGCTTATTCAACTGATGCGTGATACAACAACAAGAGGGCATTCTGGGTTGCAAGCCACTTCAAAAAGATTACAATTATTATTTTTCTAGAAGGGGCTAGAAAGAGATGTCAAGAACTACACTAGGAGTTGTGTAATTTGTCAAACATGCAAGTATGAGACTTGTGGTACCCCTAGATTGCTTCAGCCATTGCTAATTCTAGAGAATATTTGGACTGATCTCAGTATGGACTTCATAGAAGGCTTGCCTAAAGCTAATGGTAAGGAGGTGATAATGGTCGTGGTAGATAGAGTAAGCAAATATGCTCATTTCATCAGCTTAAGTCATCCTTTTACTATATCTATAGTAGTACAAACTTTCATAGACAATGTAAGCAAACTGCATGGAATTCCTTCATCTATAGTTAGTGACTGGGATCCAGTGTTCTTAAGCGCATTTTGGATTGAATTATTCAAATTACAAGGAGTGGACCTGCTAATGTCTTCAACTTACCATCCCCAGACCGATGGACAGACTGAAGTGGTGAATAGATGTCTAGAGATATATCTTAGATGCATGACTGGAGGGCACCCTAAACAGTGGGTGAAATGGTTGCCATTAGCTGAATTGTGGTATAAAACTAACTACCATTCTGCTACCAAACTTACTCCGTTTGAGGTTGTGTATGGAGTATCCCCACTTATCCAAGTGCCATATTTTACCGGAGATTCGAGCATTGAATCAGTTGATCAGTTCCTAATGGATAGAGAGTTGGGTCTACAAGTTATGCATCAACAACTTCAAAGAGCAGAACACAGAATGAAACAACAAACATATTCTTATAGAACTAATAGAGAGTTCTAGATTGGAGACTATGTTTTTGTTAAATTGCAGCCATATAGGCAGACCAGTGTAGCTCGTCCTGCTAATCATCAATGTTATCAAACTCAGACCAAACTGGCTGGTTCAACTAGTTCAACTGGAAACCAGTTAGGTTTCCGATTCGAGTTGAACTGGTTTGTTGTATATGCAACAAACCGGAGAGACCCAGGATCTGACCGGAAACCGACAGTCCGACCGATAACCAGTCTGATCCTAGTTTTAAAAATAAAACTTACACGCGCTTTCAAAGTTATCAACGCTTCGCTATTCCTTAAACTATTAAGGCAATGTATTTCAGTTGATGTGAAACTTTATTTATAGTATACAAACATTTCTCCTACTTCCGATGTGGGAAAGCTTTTTATCCCAAATTTCATTGGACTCTCTCCTCACTTTATCTGGATATACCCTTTCCTCCTTTCCTCACTTTTCTGATTCTTAACCTCTTTTTTTTTTTTTAATAATTCTTAACTTCTTATTATTCTTTAATTATATCTTGAACTTTATTATATATTATAAGCAACCCTTAATATTTACTGGAGAAAGTTTAATTTTAATTTGGAAAAGAAAAGTATGTCATGCCATGTATTAGTTTATATATAATTGATAAAAAATAATTTCAAAATAATTATATATATAAATATTATTTATTTATTTATTACGTCATCCGGTCTGACCAATCCGAGTCATCTGATCCGACCAAGTGACCCTTGACCCAATCACAAATCCGGTTTGATGTCCGATCTGGTTCTGATAACATTGCTAATCAGAAACTCGCACAACTATATTATGGGCCTTATGAAGTGATAGACCGAATTGGCAAAGATGCTTATATAATTAAGTTGCCTTCTGAGACAACTATACATCCAGTTTATTTTTTATGTGTGCCAACTTAAGAACAAGGGTTCTCCTCGGATTGAAGTAGTTACACAATTTCCTGGTAAAGAAGTGCATCAACTTGTTCCAATAGCTATACTAGACAAGAAGATGGTAAAACAAGGAAATAGAGCTGCTACTAAAGTTATGATTCAGTGGTCAGGTCAATCAGTGAAAGATGCTACTTGGGAGTTCGCTTATGATCTTCAGCAACGCTTTACAGAGGTGCACCTTGATGAATTATAATTGAACCTTGTGGACAAGGTTTCCTTAAGAGGGCTAGAATGATATGTGAATAGATTATATATGTCGTTTATCAATTGTTATCTGCATTTTGGTATTTTGTTTTTCCTTTGATAGTTGTGATGTGTCTTGCCAAGTACAATTGTTGAGTTATTTTCGTTGTACAATGTTCATATATTCTGTACCAAGCTCTTTTGGCAGTTATGAATGAATTTATCAGAGTTCCTCTCACCTCTTAGTTTCTTCTTCTTCTCTCTAATTTCTACGGATAACATATTGAGTAGCTCACATACCAGAAATTTTATTGACTATCCATGCCACTCCTAACAGTGAGTTATTCACCACATACAAAGCATGAGTTTTTGGAACATTGAAGATGGGAAATATTGGCCACTCGAAAATTGTTGGAATTCATGACGTTCATATCAAGAGAAATGCATGTTGCACACTCATTCTCAAATAAGAAAGACACATTTTTATTTAGGCTTAATTTAATTTCTAGTGGTATTCTAAATCGAGAAGGCTTTGAGAATTTCTTCAAGAGTAAGATATGGAAGCTCGGTGATTGCAAAATGAAGCACGTGTTCTACTCTATACAAGACAAATGTAGTCATTTGCAAAGATGGATTGTATTCTTTGAAGAGGAATATTCACCAAACGTGTCGCATATGAGATTGGCTCACATCACTGAGAAAAAGGTTACATATACTAGCAAGCAAGGAGCTGGTTCATGTTAATGGTACAATACTGTCTCATGCGACTTGGTGCACTCAGATGTTTGTGGTCCATTTGAAACTGAGACCTTAGGAGGTAACAAATATTTTGTTATTTATTAATCATGCATCGTGAAAGTCGTGGATGTAGTTTTTGAGAACAAAAGACCAAGTTTTAGATTTCCATGTCATGGTTGAAAGAGAGACTAATAAGAAATTGAAATGTCTCCGGACGGATAACAGAGGTGAATACATCTCACACAAGTTTGAGAACTATTGTTCCAAACATGCAACCTGACAAGAGAAGAATATGCCAAGTACCCTGCAACACAATGGCGTAGGAGAAATGCTGAATTACACTATTATGGAGAAAGTCAGATGCATGCTCAAGATGGCTAAGTTACCTAAGTCATTTTAGGGAGAAGCAGCTCACACAACTTGATATGTCATTAACATGTCTCCATCGGTTGCTCTGGATTTTGATATTAAAAAAGAGTATGGACTGGAAAACATGTTCGTAATCTGAAGGTATTTGGATGCAAGGCATTTGTCCATGTGCCTAAAGAGCAACCAAAGCTTGATGATGAATCAATTCCTTGTATCTTCTTGAGATACAAGGATGAACAGTTTGGCTATAAATTGTGGGACACAAAGAAGAAGAAAGCCATTAGAAGCAGAGATGTAATATGTCGAGAAAATGAAACTAAATAAGACTTCAAGAAGAATGAGAAGCCAAAATATGTAATTGATGCCATTTCCAATCACATCCCTTCACCACCAAACAATGTTGCAGGTGGAGAAGATTTAGTAGTTCAATGCAATGATGAATTACCAAACGTAGCAGAGCAACATGAGCCAGAAGATATTGATGAGTAAGGGGAGCAACCTACCCAACACATAGAAGCTGACCAACAAATTAGGAAATCTGCCAGAGATCGTCGATCGACATTAAAGTATCCTACTTTTGAGTATATTCTCTTTATTGGTGAGGGGGAGCCAAATAATTTTTAGGAAGTTCTAACTCAACTAGACAAAGAATCTTGGTTGCATGTAATGCAAGAGAAGATGAATTCTTTGCACAAAAATTAGACATGTGAGCTAGTAGAACTTCTTATAGGAAGAAAAATATTGAAGAACAAATGGGTTTTCAAGCTCGAGTGACATGGCAATGAAAAGCTATTGAAGTACAAAGCTTGTTTAGTAGTCAAAGGTTTTCAACAGAACAAAGATATTGATTTCGATGAGATATTTTCTCAAGTGGTTAAAATAACCACTATTCGTGAAAACAACATTCCTTCACAGTGGAGAAATCTACATGAAGCAACTAGAAGGATTTGAAGTGAAGGGAAAGAACACATGGTTTGCAAGCTGCAAAATAGTCTCTATGGGTTAAAACAAGCACCCAAGAAGTAGTACAAGAATTCGATCCTTTCATGAGTAGTCATGACTACAAGAAAACCCAGGCAAATCCATGTGTTTACTTCAAAATATTTTCTGTTAACTTTATCATTTTGATGTTAAAATATTGATGATATGTTGATTGTGGGACAAAATGCTTTATTAATTTGAAATTAAAGGATAAATTATTGGAGTCCCTTAACATAAAGGACTTGGGACCAGCACAACAAATTTTTGATATAAGAATTGTTTGTAATAGAAACATTAAAAAGTTGTGGTTGTCATAAGAAAAGTATGTTCAACAAGTACTAGAACATTTCAATATGTTGAATGTTAAACCAATTAGCATTCCACTTCCTGGTCATATGAAGCTTAGTAAGGATTCTTGTCATACAACCAAAGAAGAGAATGAAGACATGAGAAATATTGTGCACTCCTCTGTGACCGGGAGTCTAATGCGTGTCATGGTTTGTACACAACCGAATATTACACATATCGTTGGAGTCGTAAAAAGATTCATGGATAATCTAGGAAGACAACAATGAAAAGTTGTTAAATGGACCCTCATATACTTGAAAGGAAATCCTAATATGTGCTTAGATTATGAAGGATCGAACCAATTCTAGAAGGCTTCATTGATACTTATATGACAAGAGACCTCGGTCATAAAAGGTCAATTTGAGGATATGTATTTTTATTCGTCGGGGGATAAAATTTCTTGGCAATCTAAACTACAAAAAAAAAAAATGTGTTGCGTCTCTATAAATGACGGGGGTACATTTCAACTACTGAAATATATCATTTGGTTGAAAAGGTTTTTTTGAAGAATTGAACTATAATTAGCACATTACGTACTATATTGTGATAGTCAAAATCATATACTTAAACAGGAATATTATGTATCATTCAGCACATTGATATTCAATATCATTCGATACGAGACCAACTGGAAAGAGAAGTTTTTAATCTAGAAACTCTAAAAAATAAATCCTTCAGTTATGCTGATCAAAATGATTCCTTGATAGAAATTTGAGTTGTGTAATAAACCAATTGGTATAAGCTCCAATTAAGAAGGTTTTCTGATATCTTCCTCACAAGTATAGAGGGAAAGGTTTGTTATGTCTTGACTTGAATAACAAGCACATTTCATTTCTTTGAACGATAACAACACTAGGAATACGAGAGAAAATTTATCAAATTATGTATATAAATGCATCAATTGCATTCATTGGTCAAATTGAAATTTGACCTATACATACCATTATAGGGAGATGTAAGATGTATTAAGAAAATTTGTTTTATAAATTTGGAGATTTATGAGGTGTTTGGTTGCTTATTTTCATGCTCATCTTTACCTTTTTGATTCAAAAATATGAGTTTTAGGTATTAGGTTAGTGACCTCCTGTTTCCCTGTTACACATGAAAAGTAGCATTTTAAAAAAAGCAAAGAATCTCTGCATTTTTAAAAAACAATATTTTCCAACCGCAAACAGTAGGTAAAACAAACTGGCCCTCAGAGAAAAATAGAAAAGGAGAGCTGGAAGTTCGAAAAATACTACACTAAGCGGTGTAAAGTCACAATCTGAATTATCTCCTAAATTATTCTATACCTTAAATTTAAGTTAACGGTTTTAATTTTTATATTTCTATTATTATTATTAATGACGCTCCGTAATTTCTCAAAAAGCTTTCACGTAAATCCATGTCCATTTCTTATTTTATTGTTATCCTTGTATTTTATTATTACTCAACTTTAATTTATACAATTCAATTGTTCCCAATTTAATTTACTGGCATTAACAAATCTCATGAGTATCAAATACTTCTTTTTTCCTCAATCGACATGGGTACAAAATCCTTCAAATTGGTAAAAATCCAAGCCAACCAGTCTAATAAAAATCAAGCAATTTCACAATTGGAAACAGAGAAACTGTTGCTGAAAATAGAAATGGAGAAAAAGAAAATGAAATAAAAATCAGAATTGTAATATGCAATAACAGTGGAAAAGGGCTGCAAACAGATATTCCAAAAAAGTTTTTTAGATTTTGCTTTGTGACTATGGCATTGGTTTGTTGTTGCTTGCCAAGTCATTCAAAAAAAAAAAAAAAAAACCCAACAGAAATCCACCTATATATCAATCAAACCAGGAGTTTCTTTTTTAATTAACCCTAAAAATAAAAGGAAATTTACCTATAAATTCACTTTTTAAAAACTATCTACAATTATATCAAATGATGATTTTAAATTATGTCAAACTAGTAAAATTAGTACTTTTAATATATTTTAAGAATTAAAAATTATAAATTATAAATTTAGAATATATTTTTTAGAGTATGATTTATAAAGTGGATTACTATACCCAGCCCCAATTTCACACTTTCAGCTCCGAAAAAAGATGTAACCGCCCTTTAGCCAAAAATTGAAAATTCCAAACCCTCTCAAACTCTCACAAATACATTTTGTTCCGAAATCAAAGACAACACGTTTGATAGAGAGCGATCCGTTATCACCGCGAAGAGACGAGAATGACGTTGTCCCTGAAGTCGAGGTATTTTTCCGATTGAACTTCCATTGATTTCTGTCAATTTTTTGGAAAAAAATCGTTGGTTCGGACTCGGGCATGTGAGCATCACGCCTCACCATGTGGTGGGGCGTTTGAATATTACGCCCCACCACATGGTGAGGCGTGATGTTCATACGCCCCACCATGTGGTGAGGCGTGATGTTCACACGCCCGGGCATATTTGTGGCTGCTTTTTCGGATTTAGACACCAAAACGCTGTAGAAATGTCGCATGTTGGAATGTAATGTTCGTTATTTATCATTTGCAGGAGGTTTCGTGGGAAGAATTTGGCGGAAACGACATTGATTACAGTTCGCAGTTTTTTCCCAAACAAACGTTTCAAACATATCATGAAGCTATTAACTGGGCAAAACAGACGGCAATTGGGATCAGCTTCGAGTTAACCACAACGTCGCACAAGACAGGGGGCAAGTCAAAGTGGATATTGGTTAAATGTGCTCTTGGTATTAAGAATTATAGAAGGAAAAGGGAAATGGATACGGATGTTATACTACGGAGGGATACAAAAACAAAGTACTGTGGTTGCAAATTCTAGATAAACGTTCTAGAAATCGCTGAATTAGGCGGTTGGGTGGTGAATGGGATTGCTAGAGATAGAGGACATCACTGTCATCAGTTGGCTATATATCGTCAGGGCTACAGACAGATGAGCGGACTAAGCCCGGGTTCCAAAAAGCTTGTTCGTGAAATGAGTTCAGCTCAAGCTAAGCCTTGTGCGATTTTTGCTGAACATCCGGAGGATTGCCCGATATAAAGACATATATATAACTACAGGGAGAAAATCAGGACTGAGAGCTTTGAGGGCCGGGATGTAATCGGTCAGTTTTATCGGCTTGCTATAGATAAGGAATACGTACATTGGACGCAAGTGGTGCCGGGCAGCAATGTTGTGACTCACTTATTTATGGCACATCCTACATCGATCACACGGTTCCGATCTTATTACTTGTTTGTTGGTATGGATTCAACATATAAAACAAACAAGTATAAGATGCCATTCTTTGAGATCATTGGAATGACGCCTTCAAACAAAAACTTCTTGATCGCCTATGCAATCATGAAGGATGAAACTGAGGGAAGTTATATGTGGGTGTTACAAAAATTGAAGCTTTTGCTCCAACCTGATGTGCATCCGACAGCCATTACTACGGACCGAGAGTTAGGACTGATGAGACCGGTTCGTGAGGTATTTCCTCATAGTCATTATTTATTGTGCACATGGCATATTAATAAAGATGTGGAGGATAGAGTAGGCAAGTTGTGTGGAATGAAGAGTTTTGGTGACATTTTTAAGAATTCCAAATGGAAACGTATAATTGAAGCCCCGACAGTAGCCGAATATGAGGCGACAGTGGTAGCTATGAAGAATACTACTGCCAACTGGCCTCGTGTGATAGAGTACGTGGAGACCACATGGATAGTGCATAAAAAGAAGTTTTGTCGAGCATGGACGAACAAGGTGTTGCACTTAGGAAACACCACAACCTGTCGAGTCGAGAGTTCACATGCACAGTTGAAACAGTGGTTGAATTCATCTACTGGTGCACTCGATACAGTGTGGGCGAAGGTGCATAAGGACATTGAGGCTCAGATCGAGGCGATCAAGTAAGACATTTATTCTGTTATTTAATTTAATCTATTAAATTGTTTCACATTAGTTTTGTAATCCTTTACTGTATATAATCAGATACTCACTCGAGGACTCGAGAAGAAGAACTGCGGTGGCTCACTGTCAACAACCTTTCAAGTATCTCAACTTACACGTTTCACATTACTGCTTGCGTGTACTGAATGATGAGCTCAAGCGTATGCGCGGATTGAGTACGGATGTGGTAAGTGAATACGGATGCGTGTTGTCCATGACTTATGGTATTCCGTGTGTATGTGAGCTTAAAACGTATATTGACACAGATGAATCGGTCCGTGCTGACCGCATCCATCCTTTTTGGAGATCTCTTGCATTTGAAGGTTTGAGTGACATACCAGTTACTGCTCCCGTATATGCTGACGGGTCTGAGGATCACCGGTTTTTTCACTCTCTTGTGGAAAAGGTTGAAAAATTAGATCTGTCAATGGTGCGTAGCATATCGATGATGATTCATGATCAGATAAACCCGGAACAAAATGACTTCAAAGAACCTGATGTCAAAGACACTGTTAGGAGTAGACCAAAGGGGAATTCATCAACGAAACGAAATCCGAGTGCATGGGAGTACAGTCATGCACCACGAGGTTGAGCACGGTCCTCAGGTTCGAGGAGTAGTCGTAGTCGAGGCCGATCCTCATCCTCATCTGTGCATAACAACGAGATGCCGGGTATATTTTATTTTAGTAATATATATGTTAAAGTTAAAGTAAATATATTTTTTTTTGATGAATTTCATATATTAATATTTTCAGTCGGATTTGATGCGGATATCGCCGGCTACCACCATTTACATCGGGTTCAAGGTCTCATCGTACCATTTATTACTGGATACCATGATGTTGTAGCAGATGGTAACTGTGGATTTCGTGTTTTAGCTGATGCCATCACCTATAACTAGGAGGAGTGGAAGCTGATGAGAGTGTTCATAGAGAATGAGATGCGGGCAAACCGTGATCTGTATGCGCCAGTGTACGGGAACAGATTCGATGCTGCCCTCACATGTATTAAATGGGCAGGAGCGGGGTATAGTGAGTCTCACTGGATGGTGAGTCCGGATGACTTATATGCTGCTGCATCTGTTTTGAATGCAGTAATATTCCTTTTTACTACATCACAGTTAGGATGTTTCACTATACTGCCGATGCGTTCGGACGATGGAAGACCACCAGAGCGAGAGATTGTGATTTGTCATTTGGGGAGTTATCATCACTACATACGTCTTTATTTAAGTCTTGCATTTCCAGTGCCTCCCATTGCCAGCCAATGGCGTATATTTCGTGATCCGAGTGTTCGTCACTTGGACAATCTATACACTGAAAGGAGAGCGGCTTGGACTAGATTATATTAGTTTTATGTGTTGTAATTAATAATATTTATTCGTGAACTTATATTATTGTTACTGATTTTAGTTAAAATTGTATGGTATTTTTAGGTTTTAAATGCAATTCTGTAGTTACGGGTTTAACGGTCTATTTACGGGTTTAAGAAGCTATTTTTTTGCCAATCCGTCACGCGGGCGTGATAGCCACACGCCTCACCGCAAGGTCGGGCGTGTGGCTATCACGCCTCACCGTGTGGTCGGGCGTAATAGTCAAACGCCCGACCTTGCGGTGGGACGTGTGGAAATCACGCCCGACCACACGGTGAGGCGTGTGGCTATCACGCCCGACTGCGCGGTGAGGCGTGATAGCTACACGCCCGCGTGACGGAATGGCAAAAAAAAAATAGCTATTTCATCCCCAAAACTCATGAAAGGATATTTTCGTCCTTTCACAAGGCTAGGGGTGGGAATTTGGAGCTAGGTTTAACAACACCCTTTATAAATTGAGGTCTAATTTTTTTAATTGTGGTATAAATCATAATATATAGAAAATAATAACATATTAAAGATTAAATTTAATAATATCACTTAATTAGTTGTAATTTTGTACATAATGAATAATATTCATATATTGACCCAAAAATAAAAGATTTAGAGTCCAACAAAAAGAATAAGATTATACTATTATAAAGCTCTTAGACTTCGTTATTTTTATTTTTAAATATTAAATTCGCTGATATTTTATTTTTAAATTAAATCATTAGATAGTTCATACTTAACCTTAGACATTTGCAATTAAACCAAGAACATAATACATCCATCTTTATTTTTTTTTTCATCTTTTTTTTTTCTCCTTCAAACCTTACCCATTCACGAACTAGATCTACTAAAAGGGGGAAGAAAGAAGATGGTCTTCTTCCTCCTTCCATTTATGGCTTTTTCGCCATATTTTTAGTTTTTTTTAATCAATAGTTTCATTTCTTTTCAGTTAAAAATCTATACTTCTCATTGAATTTATTACTATAACTCTTCCATTTACATCCTTTTCGGATTTAGCAAGAGCAGAAGCACATTATCTTATATGCAGATCCATGGATTGTGAAGTTACACCATTAGAAAAGACTTAGATCCGAATGGCCGAAAGAAACTAAATGATGACGATTGGTTTGCAATTGCTTTCATACGGATTTGGATTCTTGAGAAATAAAAAAATTGTTGTGTTTTTATTTTAGTTGTACCTTTTATGATCTTTTATGCTATTTATAGTCTGTTTATTCCTTTATGGTTTTTGTATTAAGCTTTAACATATACTTGGATGAGGTTTTATTTCTTGCTATTATCTCTTTGTACTTGAACGTATTCATCTAATGCAATATATAAGTATTTTCTATCAGAAAAAAAAAACCAAGAACATAATTAAGCTTTCTAAAGATACAATAAGTAGATTTATAAGTTTTAAGAACTCAAAAGTGTAAAATAAAAATAAAATATCAAAGGTTTAAACAAAATAAGATAATACTCAAAAGTGAATTCTGAAATATAGTTTCAGTGTCGGAAGATAAACAACACAGAAAATCCCTGAAATCTATACTTGAATAAAGATTCACATACAGGCTCTTTTTTATAAAGTGAAAAAGCCCTTAAGCAAAGTTACTTTTTATTTACCCTTCAAATACTTCACATCATTTATTTTTCCTTTTTTCTTTCACCTACTTGTCGTTTCAGACGTATGGATCATATGAATCAAATGGAAGCCTAAATCCCAGATCCAGCGAGTCGACGCCTAGAAGCATTTGAAACAGAAACCTGACCGGCTACAGACTTATCCGCATTGTTTGAACCCATCCGTTCTTTAAGTGGCTGATAATGTCGAAGCCATGCCCCGGTGTATACCTACAAAACCATAACAACACAACTTAATTTACAAACAAAAGAAACATTAAAAGCAGTTTATGCTCGATTTCCATCCATCGGAATTCCCACTCAATAATCGAAGCCTGCTGCTACTAGATGAGCTCCAGAACTTATGCTACGCAGAGTGAATTAAGCTTTTGTTACAACTGCTGAAACTTCTATCACATACCGAATCCCAAAATTTAAATCATGAAAGAATCCAGATTTCTAAGTAACACGCAAGTCTAATAAAAGAGGACAACTTGCTTTTTTCATTTTAAACTCAATCTAGGTAATGTTTTTCCTTGTTCACTAGTAAATCAGCTAATTATACTCGTGTCTCTATAATCAATTCGATCCCCAGACTGGATCGGGGCAAACAGCTACCAAAACATTACAACAGAAATGCAACAGATATTATTCCATTAGTTTGGCAAAGATTACAATTCTAATATGATATAATGAAAAAGATCTAGCTGGTAAATATATTCTTCCAACTAGATTTTTTATTATTTATATTTTTCATTATATATACACTAATTTATATAATAATTAATTTATCTTAACATTTATGTAGTCATAATTTTTGTCTATTGCATTTTTAATCCAAAAGTTCAAGATCCAGAACTGAAACTAACCTCCGAATCAAATTAGCAGCCAAAGTATGGCCGAATTACCATAACTAATAGTTGTCATTGCAACAAAAATTTGAAGTCCGTCGTTTTGCAATCACTAATTGGAATTTAATGGTCATTTAATTTGAAATCCCAATGCATTATGACCATAATAGGTAAAACAAATTATTTGCGTTTATTATTCTAAATGAAGTCTTTGGTCACCAATGTTGCTTCAAGAACATAGACTATTATTAATCTAATTCAGAGTAGTACTAATTTTCCCACTCAACCTCAGTGGTTCATACAAAAGGACTCGAATCCTTCCAATCAATATCAACTCCACGTGTGACTTTCTTTGTTCAATGGGTGTAGTCAACAAGCAAAGTCTACACTACAACTGTTGTACTAGTCTACCTCAGAATGCAGGTGTGTATATGCAAAAGACTAATGTCTACACACCCCAATGCAATTACTATTAACTTCAAATCTTCACAAGATAGACATGGATATAAGATGGGAGAGAGGAGAAGGGTTAAAAAGCAATAACTTAACTTGGAAGATCAAATAACAGGGACAACACAATGTTTAAATAGATTCAAATTCCAGCTTATATTGTAATTATAATTATAATCTTTGAAGTACTTTCACTTTGTTATATCTAATAATTGCAGTTGGAATACTTATATAAATATATCTAGTAGCTGTTTGGTTTAGTAGCTAGAACACTAAAAATGTGCCGATGGTTCTTTGAGTTTGATTGCTATCCTTAACACTATTTACAAATTACTATTATTAGTAGGGCTAAGGTACAAATTTAGCCTTATGGTTATTGGGGAAGAGCGGAATTAGCATCGACATACAAAATAGTGCAATCCTACGCCTCACATTTACTAGAAGATGCAATTTCAAGACTTACCGGGTGGCCAAAACGCTAGGCTTAACGTTAGCCTTGCATCGTCTATTAAACGTTAGGCTTAAAATTGCATTGTTTTGTACACGGAGGCTGGATCTGCTCTCCCCCAATAACCATAGGGCTACACAATTGTACCTTATTCCTTATTACTACTGTTGTTGTTAACTAAATTCTCAATCGATCTGAACCATACATGTGACCTAAAACCAAAAAATTCAGGTTGTCTCTTGGTTATCTAAAATTTGCTAAAATTTGTCACTTATACATCCAAAATAGTGTAAATTAAAGTTTGAAACTCGAACAGAATTGTACTATTATAGATGGTAAATTTGCAGAACTTTTCTGGGAAATACGACCCTTGGCATAAACCAATTTGAGAAAAGGCTAGTGGAACACATAGCTAGTCAATGTTTTCAGGAACCTAGCATTCAGGTTGATTGCTTCCTTGAATCCTAGGTTCAACTCCCAATAAAATTAGGCAAGCATTTCAATAAGGCCAATCAACCAAAATTTTAAAGCTTTATGCAGATTGTACGAAACTGAGGCAAGATTTTCGATCAGGCCAATCAATTTTCACTAATCCATTTATAAGCGATTACTTTCACAATGTGATTAAATTTGTCAAAAGGAAAATACTTTTCATTTCAATGCTTTTCTTATTAGGGAAAAAATATGAAAGGCATTAATAAGAAGTTGATTTATGGAATGCACTTTTATGTTCATCAATTTCATTGAGATCACAATTAAATTCTACAGTTAAGGATTAAATAACATTAAGAACATACCTTTTCTAACATGTGCAGAGTTTACAATTATTTTTGAAATCCGGACCGGGAATTCTTTTCCTTCATGAAATAGAATTTCTATGATTTTCTTAGTTTTAATTGCTGCATTAAATTCAGATTTTTAGGTGATGGGCTATTTAGCAATGGTACATATAGTTTTAGATTCCCAGACTTATATGATTAATTCCTCTATAACTTCGACACACAAGATTTGTTAACACAAACAGAAATCTGCTAGGTAAGAGAACAAGCTTCTAAAAGCAACTTTGCAATCAGCTCGAGCTTCAGCTTGCTCAAGTAATTCAATCTCCAGTGTCAAATGTCTCACAGAAAAATCTAAGAATATAATTGCAAATGACTAGTTGGCCCTCAAATTAGACCTAACTCAGTTGACTATGTGACAGAAACAGTTGCTACTGCAGGACATATATGTAGCCGTGGACCTCAGATACATTTGAAATATAAGAAAAATCATTTAAGTTGCTGTTATTAATATTTTTATTTCCCAACAACCTATCAAAAGGAATTTGTAAGGCAATTAGAATCAGAATCACACTGCTACCCTATATGGATCCAGTCCAAGACTAAATTCCAGTTCAGACAGTTCAATAGTACGTACGAATTTATGAACATCAAGACTATCTCATGTTGGTTTACTTGCTAAGTTGGTGAATCACACAGGCTTTCCCATAGGAAGAAAATAATACAGCTTTATGTGCTATACGGTGCAGCATCTATTTTGGGCTTTAGAAAAAGGTTCATCTATACAACAAAATTGATTCGGGAAAGAATAATTGTTCATGCAAAATGCATTGAAGAACCAGAGAGAATTAGAATGTGACCTGTTGAGGTCTCATTATCTTTGTATCAGGATCATCCAATGACTCTCCCCAATGTGCCAAGTATCCAGCCATTCGAGGAATTGCAAATAGAACAGGAAAGAACTCCGTTGGAAATCCCATTGCTCTGTTAACAATAATTTATAGATGTCACCTACTTGTACTTTAGGAAAACATACAGGGCCTGTTATATACTTCCAACCACCATAAAAATTGTGTTACCGTTTTCTACCTATATATTAATCCAGAGTAGAAATCAACATTTGGATATAATTTCCTCTTAACAAAATACTCATCGGATAGTGCCGCCTTCTCCAAAGCAACAGCTACCTGAAAACAACAAACAATAAATGACCATCAGATTTGGAATTTGTAATGAACATCTTACCATTATCCATGTTTTCACGTGATTATGTAAAACACATAGAGAAATGCAAAGAGACAAGATCTTAAAAATAGCATAATCTTTGTTAGAAACTCAAAACTCATCAGATTAGCCAAACAAGACAGTTCTTTCAACAATTTAACCACGCTCAAAAAAGATCAAGAAGAGAAATAGCAATTTAAAATACTGCTCCAAGGAGAAATCTCCCTATCACTTAGCTACCGCTAAGAGCCCACAAAATAACCCGATATTCCAAAAGCTAATCCCTCTACTCACACGACCCCTATATATAATCTAGCAACCCGAATGCAACAACCACAGCTAAGGGGCAGACCATGTGTCCCTCTATACCAAAACTACCCTTTAATGTATGTACTCTATCATTACTCCGCCCTTCAAAACAGTATTGTCTTCAAGACTGCAGCTAAAAATAATGAACCATTTCCCATAGCTGTGTAAATTATCCTTTTGGCATGAAGTGGCAATGCCAATATACCAAGTGTTGCTTTAGTTCTCAACCTCAACATATACTCCATTTTCAAACCCCAAATTGACACTAATCCATCCAGGATCTCTGATGAAAATTTTGGATTGGTTCATGTAATCCATATGCCTTGAGTTGTGAATTTTAAGGAAAGCAAAAGGTTTAAAGCTTCTCAATGCTGCCTTTCCAAATTATCAAACCCTGAAACACAATTGAACTACAGGTCACAGAACCTCTATTTCCACCTCTAAAATCAGCCTCCACGTACTACTAATTCAAACATTTCCGCATGTTTGAGAAATAATAGCAGAAATTTCTCTCGCATGTTCTTCCAGTTCATAGTAATAACCAATACATAACATGATGCTGCTAAAGGTAGCATTGCAAACAAAACGAAGGGCCATGCATGACATTGTATCTTTCTTGTTGGTTACCCGTCACACTAAAATTAAGTAACCACCGCAAATTGGTGAGCTAATAAAAGATACAATGAATCTGACCTTTTTAGCAATTAGTTCTCTTACTTCACTATGGAGCAGAAAATATAGCTTTAGGAAGACTCAGGTTCTACAATTAGAAAACTTTGCTCACCATCATCTTATCAACTTCATATTCAAACACCCAACTTTCCTCTCTAACTCCCACAACCTAACACATTTTCTCAATAAAACATATAGACCCATCTTTTAAATTGCTCACCAAATTCGGTAGCAATTTCACAATTCAACATCCACAAACCTCTATTCTCGGCAACCGAATCTGATGGCTGCTCAGATTTAAAACATCAGCATCTGCTTGTTGAACTCCCTTTCAAAATTTATAAAATTCAGCAGAAAATCAAAATCTAGCAAACGAGGGGTTTCTCCAATTAAAATACTGTTACTGATCTTACCTATTACCACTGATCGCATGTCCAATTTCAGCTGTCCTGATTTCAACCATCTAATCTCCCACTGCTGGACACATGCCTTCTTGTTTCCACCCGAAATATCCACCAACTTCTTCAATTCAACAGCCACAATGGTACAAATAAGTATAATTACTTCTTCTTGCGCCCCTTGCAGAGTTCCCCAAATCCAACCAATCTGAATTTCAACAGTCGTATCCATCACAGGATTCTCACCTACTCCGTGTGTAGTAGTTGAAGCGTTATAAACCTTTTGGAAATGCCTAGAATTAACAGAGAACCCAAGCTTCTTTCCATGCAGTCAAAAATACCCCAACTGGGTTTGATAGTTTTGACCTGTGTCGAAGTAACTGGGTCTGAAATAAGTAGAGAACATGTAACCCGTGGCTCCAACCTCATGCAGAACAAATTCCCTAGTCTCTCGCAATATTAGATTTTTCCCTTGGCAAGGAAGAGCCTTCCCCAAACAGCAATTTGTAGAAAGAAGACCAACCTGGCCATTTTCAACTTGATTGATTGCCACAAGGTCTGTAACTTGCTCCTTTAATACCATTGGTTCTTCACTGTTAGCTCATTCTGGAGTTCATTGCCGACACGCACTGGAAGTGCCATCTTAGGAGCTGATATGTTAGGTTCCTGAATCATGGATGTTTGGCTATATGGCGACATGAGAGGAATTTGAATTTCCTTCGGCCTTGTTAACACATCTGAATTCTGAATGGTGGATGGTTGGGTAAGTTCTGAAGAAGCCACAATTTCTTTTATCAATTGTTCATCCAATTTCTTAAGATCTGGAGAAGCATAACGTTTACCTCCTCTTGCTTTTGTCCAGAGGTTGCATTGATTACTTAAACTTCCCCATCTTTTTACCCAGAGCATCCAAACGAGCCTGAAAACCATCATCCCATTCATTTTCGAATCGGGCAGGTTGGACCAATGTTAGAAACTCAAAACTCTTCAACAATCCAAACAAAACACTCAAGGGCCCACAAAATAATCCGATATTCCAAAAGCTACTCCCTCTCTACTCACACAACCCTATATATAGCACTAACAGCCCTAATGTAACAATCACAGCTTAGAAACTACTCTTGAATGTCTATACTTCATTCTCTATCGATCCCTAAAGCATGTTTTGAAATAAATGATAAAAACTTGTTTCTCCCATCATTTTTGTTCGTGCAGTTAACTTGTGCTTTCCAACTTGAAGCTAGTGTATTCATGTGAATGCAAATTCTTCTGTCAAGAACAATGCAATTTTCAACATCATGTCAGACAAACTTTTTGTCACCAACAACAGCATGCCAAAATGTCACAAGCTTGACATGTACCTTAATCATTCCAAAATTTTATATTGAATGCAAATGGTATATGGTATATTTTTGCTACGAGTACTATAAGGATTTTCAATAACTCATCTTGTTTCCCCTTCTCTTGCTTTTTTTTCTTCCTCAATAAATTTGGTTCTCTAAGATCATTTCTCTCTTAAGGAGCTCTAATTCTGTTTCTTCAGATGAGTAGAAAAGACAGCAAAACTAATAAGAGTGAGCTGCTAAGTGATTTCAGGCTGCAGGGTCCCATAACTGGATCCCAAACAATAGTTGGTAACAGCAACATTTGTCCACCTCAATTACAGAATTGTAGCCACATGGCTGGCTGCTATAACACTAAAAAAGGGCGGCCCGGTCGCATTACGCGTCCCCGCTGAGCGAGGGTCCGGGGAGGGGTCCCACCACAAGGGTGTATTGGGGGCAAGCCTTCCCTTGCCAATTTAATCGGCAAGAGGCCGCCCCTAAGACTCGAACCCGTGACCTCTGGTCACACGGCAACAACGTTTTACCGTTGCGCCAAGGCTCGCCCTCTGGCTGCTATAACACTAATTGATAGAAATATTGAAGGGTAGAAAATCACCTCAATAAGAGGATCTCGACCAACAATTGAAAATACTTCTTCAGCTAGTTTCTTAATGACTCTTGCTCTTGGATCATAGTTTTTGTAAACGCGATGACCAAAACCTGACATCTTTCGCTTCCTGAACCAAAAATGGAAAGGTGGAAGAACAATCAAAACTTTGAATGTAATAAAATCACTTCACTTCTAGTTTGTCATACCAAACAGTTGAAGACAAATAAATTAAAAAAATCAAAGGCACCATTCACCTGTTTTTCACGCCCTCAATAAAATCTGGAATGTTGTCAACAGTTCCAATCTCACTAAGCATCTTAAGCACAGCCTAAAAAAATCAGTAAGAGAAACAGGATTAGCAACTACTGCTCCCACCAAAACACAGAAAGAAGCTGATTTACACTGTTCGCAAAACTATAATTTGATTGCACAAAATTCAGATCTACAAGAAATGGAACATATAAACCACTTTTAAGCATGCCATTATGCTTACCTCATTTGCCCCACCATGAAGAGGACCATAAAGTGCTCCAACAGCCCCAGCAAGAGCAGTGTATACATCAACACCACTGCAAATATAGACTTCAAAAGTAAGAAAGGATAAGGGACGCTTCACTTTTGTTGACAATCAAGATGTGTACCTTGATGCAAGATGCCGAGCAGCAGCTGTTGAGCAATTCATTTCATGTTCAGCATGCAATATGAAAAGTACATCTAGAACTCGTGCAAGTCGAGGGTTGGGTTTATAAGCTCGGTCCCCTCTGCAAGTTGATAGAAGGAATATCAATTAAAAAATCCAAGGAAATTATTATTTCCAACAATTACATGATATCTAATATGTTATCTCATAAAGCTAAGAATTAAGAATTGTTAACAGAAGCATTCCTAGGGGCAAAATCACGATATATTACACCCATGGCCCCTCAACTTTGGCCTTACTTTCTTTATGGCCACTGAACTTCAAAATCGAACATAAAAGCCTGTGAACTTTTCCCTTTACTAACATAGAAGCCCCTTGTGAAAGTAAACGACTTCAAAATGAAAGTTGACGACCTCAAAATTGAAAAGTCCGAGAACTAAAGTTGTTTAGAACAGCCACTTTCTCTCTCCTAACCAATATCACCTAAATGATCTTAAAACATGAAAGTTCAAGAATTGAAGTTGCTTAGAATATCATTTCCATCAGTTCTACAATGAAGGGTTACCTGCTATCGGAGTGGTCAAAGGTAAGGGGCTTTTATGTCCCGTTTTGAAGTTCATGGGCCATAAAGAAAGTAAGGCAAAACTTGAGGGGCCATGGGTATAGTTACCCGGAAAAATCAAGTTCAGACATTGTCTTTCCAATTGTATGTTTGTATCCAATGCCACATCTGTTCAGTTGTCAATGTCATCCTCATAGTAATTAAAGGCGCGCCTATGGCGCATGGCGCACCAGGCGCAGGCCTTAGCGCCATGGCAGCCCCATGGCGAGGCGCAATCGCCATGGCGCGCGCCTGGTGCGCCATTTTGCGCCAAAGGCAGTTGCCAAAGGCGCACCAAGGCGCGCCTTGACAGTTAGAGGCAGTTATGGGCAGTTACTTTATATATCTTGAATGGAACACATGTTATATTAACAAAAAGTTTTAAAAAGGAGGGAGATTATAGGTTTTAAACTAAGTAGAAGACGAAGAGACTCTTTGAAGAGGAAGAGGCAGAGTCATTTGAAGAGTAAGAGACAGAGTCATTAAAAGAGGAAGAAGTTTAGTAGAAAGAAAACACATCAAACGGATTCAAACAACAGAAACAAAGAAGCCAAAGGGAATTCAACTTCAACAGTTTGATGATCAATAGTTTGATGATGCCTTAGATGAGGAGTGTGATAGTGATGATGAGGAGTGATGGATTTGGAGAGTTTTGATTAGGAGTAGAACTTAGGAATTAGTATTCAACTTTAAAGTTTTCTAATATGGGGTTTATTTTGCATTTTAAAATTTATTTATGCTTAAGATATTTTCATGATTTAGTTTTTATGTTAGCTTCATATTTTTATAATTTTTATTTTTTAAGTGCGCCTTGTATCGCTATGGCGCGCGCCATCGCCATGCGCCATGGCTCCACGATCCCTTGCGCCTTAGTGCGCCATGCGCCTTTAATAACTATGGTCATCCTTGAACCTTCCAAGGCAGGTCTTCTATTTTTTCCCCAAAAAACAGGTTTTAATATTCTTTATTTAATATTGAATTAATATCATTTGTTTCACATATTTTTATGGGACGTAATTAGAAGTTGGTTGTTACATGATTACTAATAATATTCAGATAGCATTGTACTTCATACAGAATGTCAAAATTTTCCAACAATTTTTGTTTTAAATCATGCAGACCAAAAATATTTAAATTCAATGTTGTGCTGGAAAACAACTAGTTTCACTAAAAATAAACCTCATTGGCCTTACATTTTTAGCTACATAATTTGAAAGAACATTCCTCTTTAAAGATAATGGCATGACTTAACATATATTTAAGAATGGCCTCTAGAAGAAAAATAGAATATGCATAATAAAAAATTAAAAAACGAAACAGAAAAACAGAACGAAAAGTAGATTCTTGTTTACAAAAAAAAAAAAAAAAAAAAAAAAAAACCTGAAATAATCATCATATCAATGAGACACAATAGCATTTCAAAAAACTGCATATGATTATTAAAATATCACTGAGAATAAAATATTCAGAGCATACATACAATGAATCCAGCATGTACAAGAAGTTCTCTGCATAAGAAAGGTTGTTGGAAGGGAGAACTGGAGGCCTTCCAGCTAACCTCAAATATGCTGCTGCTGCAATAGTTGGGGCCTACAAAATACACACCGGTTTTGAAAATCATGAGAAGTAAAGCTGAAACCACAGCGATAGAGTCATTGATTAAAAAAATATGCATTAGTGAACTACTTTCTCATATCAACGAGGGGGAATGGAGAAGACGAGCAAAGAAAAATTAATGAGTGAACAATATACCTTTCCAAGAATCCGTACAATTTGTTTGTCTCGCACTTGTTTGGAGTTGTAAAGATCTTGACCCTGAAAAAAGAAGAAGACTTAAGCAAAAACTGCTGGATCCCCTCAGAAATCAACAACAAAATAAGTGCATCAAATGTTAGTTAAAACAAGGAAAAGAAATCAATCTTAATTTTTTAAGCCAGAGCTAAAAGCAAGTGAAGCTCAAGGTGCAATTTCTTCAGGAGACAGTACAGCCGCTGCTTTTGGCATTCTTTATAATTTCCACCATAAAATTGTGCTAGAGAAAACATAGGAACATATGTATCATCCATGTAGTGCTTCCATGAACTTACTCTAAGAGCTGGATTAGCATCAGGATGAAAAATAGAGAGAGCACTCATTGCACTGACTAGTACACCCATTGGATGAGCATCATGAGGCATTGCTTGTATAATATCCTGGAAAGCAAATTCAGAAAGTTCTTTTAAAAAATTATGAACGTTCCATTAAAAAAGTGCCAATGAATTATCTGCATGAATCATTCACAATTATTAAAGAGAACCACAGTTTCTGATTCTTGATAATAGACATGCACTTCAAACTCATATCTTGAAATTCAGAATCCCCCTGTACTACAAATGTAACTTCTCCAAACCTAAAATATAAGATTGGAACTATATAACAATCTCATAAGCATTTTGCACCGCAGTGAGGACGCATGAAGAATTGTTCAGAGAGCAAATAAAATAAATTATATATTAATCTTATCCAAAAGTTATAAATTTTCTCACCAAAAGCATGTGGTGGACTCTTCAAAGTTCGTCCACAGATGAAAATGCAAATTATTAAATCGTATTCTTACTGATAGAAATCTTGAAAGTTAATGTGGGTATACAGCAATCTCAATCCAAAATGATTGCCAGTAGTATTTTCTACAAAGAAGAAAGATACCAACACATTATCAAATGTATCTCTGCTCAAAATCGATCACTAGGTTTTAGTCATTAGAAGTATGCATCACATGTCAGAAAGGTACTTGGTTTTCATATGACTAGGCTCCATTGGGTTCTGTAAGGAACCAAGTGAACTAAAAGCTTAAGCTGATATTTAAAGCCCAATAACAGTTTTCATATTAATATCTAACACACCCCATAGGTGAATGACCATTGAGCTTGAAGCGTGTTAACCACAGGCTCATCTTACCATGTGTTGAAATTAAATCAACAAATGGAGTTGCCAGGATTCGAACCCTTGATCACTTGGGCTAAGAGGCTCTGGTACCATGTAAGGAACCAATTGAACTAAAAGCTAAAGCTGTTAGTTAAGGCCCAATAACAGTTTTCATATGAATATCTGACAGGTTCCTTAGGAATAGAAATAAACAGTATAAGATTTTCGTCTGACTGATGGCAGGCACTATCCTGTTATACATCGGGTCCAGAACCAATACAGTAAAAGCTGTAACATTGCTTTTACAAGTAGGAAAGGTTCAAGACAAACTGCTATGTCAAAAATACCCTATTCTGAGGCAAATTTTAGGAATTCTCCATAAAGGGCGGCCCGGTGCATTACGCGTCCCCGCTAAGTGAGGGTCCGGGGAGGGGTCCCACCACAAGGGTGTACTGGGAGCAAGCCTTCCCTTGCCAATTTTTTTGGCAAGAGGCCGCTCCTAAGACTCGAACCCGTGACCTTCGGTCACACGACAACAACGTTTTACCGTTGCGCCAAGGCTCGCCCTCTTCAATAAATGAAAATGAGTGATCATAAGATGCATGAAGCAATATGTACATCTTTTGGCTAGAAGGGATACAATCTGCCTATGTGTCATACCCCTATTCAGCCCTTCAATAGTTGGGCGTGTCATAGAGCTCGTAAATGTTTAATAGAATTGGACGCCTAACTTTGCCAACTACCAAGGCATATTTAGAATTAACATGCTAACTTCCCCAGTTTTAAAGCACAACTTTACATAAATGAGATGTTATCGTTCTTATTATATTCTGGAAGAACTAGCATTATACTTGACTTTTAGAGAACTAAACATAAGAAAAATAAGTATAAGCAAAATAAGTAAACATTTATGCAAAAAAGGAAATAAATACTGTATAACAAGAAATAATGCATTGATTACAATGAGAGAGAGAAGAAGAAGATAGAGAAAGAGACATACCAGAATGCCCTGAGGTACAGCTGAATGCTGAGAAATAGCAAATTCCCAGTCTGCTAACTGACTTAAAGATGGCAAATTACCATACACTGAAAGAAATAAATTTTAATTAAGAAAAGATCTACCCAAAATAAAAAGATGCAGAATGAAGGCAAAGGAAATACAAAATGTTTCAAGAATCAATGAAATAATCAAATTTCCTTTTCTATTTGTTTGAAAGAACTAGTGAAGACTAATAACAAAAAGGCCAAACTTGCACATAGTTCTATAGAATCAATGATACTCAGAAGAAAAAGGAGGATAAAAAATAACAATTAGTATTGTGCTCGTACACTGCCTAGCATACTAATTCCCAAGAAGTTTTTATTTAATCTTTTTCAGCATTCAAATTAAGGGGAAGACATATCTGATGTGCAGGAATGTTGCTTTTAATAAATCAAAGGATAATTTTAACTAATTCTTCCGAGACAGTTAGATGCTTCCTTTCTCTTTTTACTTGTTCAATCATATATGACAATTGAATGCAAACCATTCTTCTAGATATTTCGTCATCCACTTTTTTTACGCATAGCTTTTATTCTAAATCATATTATTAGACTTATTAAAACTCCAAGTACATTTGAAAAATCTTGCATTAGTTGGATTATCCCAAATAGCTCTGATGCCATTTTTCAGCACTCAGGGGTAATATACAGCAAATTCTCATGGCTTGTAGAGACAATCACTAGCCAAGAAGATTTGATATGGAACTATAGATTTCAGATTAATTCACTACCACAGATCTAAGATTATCAGTACTGCTGTCTAGTTAAACACCAATAAGGAAAATTTGACTAGCAATGCACTAAGGATGCATATTTCTAGTGTTCCTATTATGTGGATGAATAATTCAGGAAGGCAAACCTAGCAATGTTCTAAGTTGAAAATTCCGTCCAGTCAAATGGAATAGGAAGTGATTAATAGAAATCACAAACAACACTTAGGGGTGCTTTCATGTGTGCATAGACTTTAGATGGCAGTGCTCTAAGTCACTTAAGAGGCAGATCCCTATTGTTCCCATAACAAAAGGAAGAATGATGATCAGCAAACCTCCAACTCAAAGAAAATTGCTCTTACGAAACATCAAACATCTCAATGTGATAAATGGTTTGAAGGGATGCTAGATGTTAATTAAATGAAGGAATTAATGAGAGAGAGAGAGATAACTGACTAAACTCATCCACCTTCATGGGGATGACTAATTTTAGCTGATTGTTTAATTGTACCAATTCGTACCTCATAAGCTATGTTGCATTGAAACCTTGATGTTGAAGAGTTTCCAGTTTCAGAAATTGAAACAAGTTTCCGAAACTCTCAGGAACTGAAACTTTACACTGCGGACATGTTGCTGTAATTTAATAAAATTGGAAACTCTTTTCCTACCATTTGAAAACTTGTTTCATAAAATACAATGTGTTTTTAAAAGGAGATGGCATGGCACATCATCAAATCTTCTGATTAGTTCATCACATGCATTAAATTCATAATGTTTTATAGATTCTTTGAGCTTTCAAAGTGAAAAACTTTTTTATTTCCTCTTATGTGAGCTTAGATGTAATTTTTCTTTTTTTATATATATTGGAAGTTTAAAATAATTGGGTGAAGTACCAAAAAAAAAAAAAAACTATGTGGTTAACTTTAGCAAACGCAGTCTCCTGATTTAAAAACGTGCAGACAGGGGTATGTGGTTTGTATAGTTTACAAACTCAGACATTCAGTCAAAAATTGTTGGTGTGGCTATTTATCCAAAAGGGAGTGATTTGGAGCAATTAAAAAGGTTGGCTTTGCAAATTACCCCATATATAAGGTCTGACTTTTTTCTTTTTTATGAAATATAAGGTCTGACTTTGCAATTAACTAAACCACAAGTATTTTTGACCGATTGTCTCACATATCCTATAACCGCAAACTACACAAACAAAAGACCCCTAACGTTAGCAAATCAAGTAAACCAGAGGTATACTTTTTGTACGTTACCCAAAATAATTTTAGAGTTTATAAATATATCCCTATATTCTTATTATTTACATGTTTTTCTACATTTATGTTTCCTATATTTTTTACAAATATGGTTTCCCGGTGTCCATTTCCATATCAGATTACATTTCAGTGCAACATAGCTCATAAGTAAACAAAATTAGCAATGTGACAGACATAAGTGCAGAAAGTATATTATTTCATCGCTCATTTAATTGAGATATTAATTTCTATGATTTTCAATTGAAAAATATAATCATGGTTTATTATTATTTATTTTATTTGAATAAGTAAAAAATATTTCTCTGGCCAATTTCAGTCGTACCACCAAAAATAAATTGACAGAAATGCCAATAAATTAGCTAAACATTGGCAAGGATTTGCTATTATTGATTAGCCCTTCATTTGGACAAAATTTAGTCTATTTGACAATTACAATAGCAATTCAACTTAATCGCACACTCCTTAATCAGTAAGACTTTTTTATTTTTATTTTTTTTTAATAATAATAAATCTGCAAAGAAATTCCCAAATTTTTCTATCATCATATGCACTCACTTAAGAAACTTACATGTGAGGTAGGCCACTTCGACAAAGGTGCTACTTTCAGCCAACTCCTCAATTGGGTAGCCTCTATATCTGAGGATACCCTCATCACCATCGATATAAGAAATTGATGATCGTACAGGAGCGGTGTTCAGGTAGCCAGGATCATAAAGTTTGAGCCCCTTGTCATTTTTTCCAGTTGATATCTGCAATTTCAGATTTATTAGATCCATAAGCAAAAATAATAATTCAATCTGCAGAGTAGAAGTACTAAAATTGAACTAGAAAACTAGACGCAAAATAAAATTAATAGTAATAAATGATCATAGATCAACATCCTGCGCTTGAACGATAAAGAGAAAATCACAGATATTTGAGAATGAAAATTAGATTTTCTCGTTCTCTCTGATACCAAGTACAATTTTCATTCTCAAATAGCTGTGATTTTCATTCTTATCGTTCACGCTTGTTATCTGAACAGCTAAATTAACGTTCAGCATCACAGGTAATACAGAAGAAAGAAGAAAAATAAAAGCAGTAATACCTTTTTGAAATCAGAGGATTTAACAGTGCCGTGTTGAGAGACCGGAAGTTGGTACTTCTTACCAGTCCTCTCATCAACGACAGTCAACGAACCCTGTAGGTTTCCCGGCGGAGGGACCTGAGCGGAGACACCTTGCGGTTCTAAACCGAGCGAGGAAATCGCGGAGCAATCGTCAATGGATGAAGCCGCAAGATGAGCTGCGAGCACCGCCAACCGGCTGCGAGCTGATAAGGAAGAGGAGGAATCTGATCTCGACATTGTTTGGTATTTGGAATTCGTTTGATGAGGGAATTCGTGTGGGAAATACATACTTATATGATTGATGGGAACGTGGAAACTGGAAAATTGAAATAGGATCACAAAGGAAATGAAAATTAGAGATTGTGCAAAAAGTGGGCCTTCTCTTTTAATGTCATAAATCATATAATTAGGATAAATAAGATTAATTCAAATAACATTATAAAAAGGGTTAAATAATTTATTAGTCTCCTAGTCTTTACCTAACACACTGTTTAGTTTCTCTATTTTGAAAAACACATTTTAATGTTTCTATTTTTTTTACCAATATTAACCCTATGGTACTTTTATCTTTTTTATATATATATATTTAACCAAACATATCTTAGCTTTTAAAACAACCGCAGTACAATACAAGGTGACCATGTTACTCTGTTATTTTATAGATGTCTATTTATGCTAAAATATAACGGTTACAAATCTAAAAAAACTAGACAAAATGATCAAATGATTAATATTGGTAAAATATAGGGACCTTAAAATGTGTTTTTCAAAATAAAAAGACTAAACAGTGTGTTATGTAAAAACTAGTAGCCTAATAAATTATGTACCCTTATGAAAAAATGTGTATTGTTTTGCTAATACATACAAAACGTGTGATAATTTTTTTTTTAATTTGTTTCAAGTGGTCTTTAACTATTATTAGTTTTTTCTTTAAGAAATTATATTTTTGAAGTATAAAGAAAGGAGAGGGTTTTGTTAATAATATATGAAATAGACTTAATTTATCACTATTAAATTTTCAATTATATATCATTTTTTTTAATAACAATTATATATCATTTATGAAATAGAATAAAAATAGTTTTGGGTTGCAATAATATGGGATATGGGTATTTTGTATTTTTATCACTTAAAAGGAAATAACACTAATTAATAGGAGATCACTTGGATAGAGGTACTTTCGGACACTAATTAGCAAGTAGTTTTAAGAAAATTAGATTTATCCTTTCTTCTTTTTATAGAGTTAACTTTTTATTGCTATTTAGCATAAATGGACACTAAACTTATTAGCAGGAATAGTATGAATTAAAAGTTACAATGCTTTAGGATAAATTTAGTTCAAATTGAAATATTAATTGAGTGAGTTAATTTGTTAAAATTTGTAAACTTAGAAATTGAATTTCCTTTCAAAAATTTTTGGTATATGTTATTTTAAATCTTTTAATTTATTTATTTTTATATGTCATTTTATATTATCAATGTATTTTTTATAATGTTTTTTTTAATTTGCTCCTATTTATAGCAAGAGATATAATTATATGTAAATAATTTTAATTAAGTAATAAAAATTAAAAAGAGAAAGAAATTTTATATAAAATAGATATTTTGGAAAAAATATTAAAGATAAATTAATTATTTTAATAGTATTATTAATATTGCATTGATTTTAATAGAAAATATTAAATAACATATAAAAGAACAATAGTAAAAATAATAATTAAAATTGATTTAACCGGTTAAAGACCTCAAATTACTTAAACTAGTGATTTCGGTTCGAATTACAATGTAGAAAGCTGAAATATACTAAGCTAGATTTATCATTATTACCAAGTTTGTGAGTGATTTTATTTATTTATTATTTTAAAAGTGATTTTAATTATTAATTCGTAATATATATATATATATATATTTTGAAAGAATTAATTCGTAATATATTGTGAAGTGGAGTTTAGAGAATTAAATTGTTGATGGAATCCCAAGGAAAGGAGCAAAGGATATGCAAGTTGCAGTCACAAATCCCAATAATATGGTTTTAATTCCATTTTGCCACGTCATATAATTAATGATGACGTGTTGAATGAAGCAAACTTATCTGAAAAAGGTGTGCCTGTATGTATGTATGAATGTATGGAACTGTCAGTGATTTTCACCTGGATCAGTCACTGTCCAAGTGAATTTAGTCAGTCACCGTTAGATCTAGATTGGTTAAAATTATAAGGTGGAAATTAAAACAATCGTATGGTTTAGATTTATACAGTCTAGATCTAACAATGACTGATCAAATTCACTTGGTCAGTCACTGACCAGGTGAAAACTACTGATGGAACTGGATGATGAATTTTTCTTTTGGCTTAATATATTATTTTCCTTTTCAACTTTTCTAAAATAATTGATTGATCTCCTAAACTTTCAAAGTGTCTCAATAGCTTCCTAAATTTGCATAAAATATTTAATTAGCTCTCTGAACTTGCGTAAAATGTAATCAACTAATCATTCGGTTGTAAAAAAATAAGTTAAATGCGGAAGATGTGTTACACGCGTCTTAGAATATTATTACATACTTCACAAAATAGATTAAAACATGTTAAAAAAGAATTTCTTATTTATTCAACTATAAAACGTTTTCTTCTCTAATATTATAATCGCATATCCCGATCTTGGTCGTTTTATTTTTTTAAGATGCGTGCAATATCTTTCGCATTTAACTTACTTTTTTACAATCGAATGATTAATTGATTACATTGTATGCAAGTTCAGGAGGCTAACTGAACATTTTATGCAAGTTCAGAGAGCTATTGAGATACTTTAAAAATTTAGGGGGCCAATCAACTATTTTAAATAAATTCAAGGACCAAATAATGTATTAAGCCTTTTCTTTTCTTTCTAGAGGTGCTAAAGACTAGACCCGGCAAAGCGACACACGACCCGATGACACGACACGAACACGACATGCTTTTTTAGTGTTAGTGTTTAGGTTTTTATGACACGACACGAAAGTTGACACGACACGAAATGACACGTTAATTTTCGTGTCATTTTCATGTCAACCCGAAAACACGAAACTGACACGGATATTGAAAATTATTGTTATATTCTCTCGTGTTTTTATGTCACTTTATTAATAAAAATAATAAAATTATAATTATTAATTGCAAATATTGATTTGAATTTCCTAAATTGTTATAAACACATTACATGACCATCTAACATGATATTATCGAACTTTTCGATAATTATTGTTAACATACTAATCTAAAAATGATATAAAACGTTTAAAAACAGTACCATATCTTTTTATATTTTTAAGAGTTATTATTAATATATATGCATAACAAAATTACATGTAACCCGAAAACACGACAGGAAATCGACACTAACCCGAACAGGTTAACACGACTTTGACATGAAAGTTTTTGGGTTGGGTTTGGGTTTACTCTTTTGTGACACGAACCCGAAATGACACGACACGAACACGATAATTGCCAGGTCTACTAAAGACCAAACAGATTATTATAAATAAAAAAATAAAAATAAAAAACGAAACAGATTAAGCACAGCCGCTACGCATTAGTACTATTTACGTGTATGAGGAAGAAATTGAGGTGTTATCAACATCATAAAGCATACGTAAGGGTCAAAATTCATGTTTACACGAGGTGCTATTATTCGGGTCATAAAACCATGGATAATATTTCAATAATTTTATAAATATATTATATATTGGTAAACGTCATGTTTATTTTGTTTTTAATAAAGGTATATGTGATAAATAGATTTTTTTTATGTAAAATTAGAGATTTTAAATCTCTAATAATAGTAAGGGTTAGGCTATGGTTACTTTGTTTTTGACAAAGTAAGTCCAATGGTGGTAAAAACAAAGTAAGGCTTACTTTGTCAAAAACAAAGTAACCATAGAAGACACCGTGTTTTGTGATAGATATTTGAAAGAGTTTACTAAATCTAAAAAGGTGGTTTTATGAGTTTTTTTAATGAACTTATTTACTCCAATTTCCTCATATTTGTCTTTTCATGTTGAAAATGAGAGTTTTAAATGTTTGGTTAGAACATCTCCAATAAAATGTGCTTGGTGACATGGGTGATGTTTGAAAGAGTGTCGTGTATATTGGAGTAACAAGGTTGCTTGAATGATTATGGTAATAATATTGCAAATTTTTGGCACTCGATTGTCACCCTTACTCTCTTTTTTAATATAAAAAAGATTTAGTTGACTATTATTGGTAGAATTTTATGACAATATTTATTATTAAAATAAATTATTATACAAAATAATATTTGTGAGATCATAGTGTCAACTTTTGGAGTTATTTAGTATTGAGAACTTTAAAAAAAGTTATTAAAGATAATGTAGATGAGAGAGAAAATAAAATAATATATTTTAAGATGATGTGCTAAATTTTAGCAACTTTGAAGAATACTTTTTACAAAAACAGTGAATCTTTGTTTTTCCAACAATAACAGTAAAAGTAAAAAGTAGGTAAATCAAGCGGACCCTTAGTTGTCATTTTACACAAACAAACAGCTGTTAGCAATCAACTAAATTTTAACAAACAAGTTTATATAATCAGCTAGTCAAATCAGTTAACCAAAAAGATAATCAGCTAACATCTATTTACCAAACAGGACCAAAATATTTTGTTTTCCTTTTTATCTTAATAAAATTAGGGTTAAGGTGTAAAAATACCTCTAACATTTTAAGTCAAAAGCAATTTTACCCCTAACGTCTAAAATGATGTAATTTTACCCCTAACGTTGGAAGTGAAGAGCAATTTTACCCTAACGTTGATAAATTGGGATAATTTGAGAAATAATCCATCAAATGTCTTCTCGGTCATGAATCTTGTCATCTACACTTCACATGTGACAAATCACAAACATATGTTGGGATGTGAAAAAAAATAAAAAAAAATATACTGTTTTTTTGTACGAATTAGACAAAAAAAAATTCAAAAAATTCACCGAATTTATAAATATTAATCTCAAATTCTATTACTCCCTCTGTCCCATTATATAAGTCGCTTTAGAAAGTGGTTTTTTTTTTTCAAAATATAAGTCGTTTTGGTTTTTCAAGAATTTTTAGTTTAGTTTTTTGGTCTAAACATTAAATTTTTTGTCTTGATCTATGTGTTTTTTAACATTCCAATCCGTTACATGAGAGATTTTTTTTAAAGTTAACCAATTTAAAATTCATTAATTAGGCTCTACATTAATTGTATTTCTTAATTTGTGTGAAAATCTCTAGAATGACTTATATTATGGGACGGAGGTAGTATTAAATTATAAAAAACATGAAATCCTTTTTTTTTAGAATGAATTGTTATACAATTGGTGCGGAATAAGTAACAAAAAATATAGGTGTTTTATAATAGTGTCTGAAATTGATCCAGTTTATCAACGTTAGGGGTAAAATTGCTCTTGACTTTCAAGGTTAGGGATAAAATTACAACATTTTAGACATTAGGGATAAAATTGCTCATGACTCAAAACGTTAAAGTATTTTTTACACCCATTGAACAATTTTCCAACACTCTCCTATAGGAAATGCTAACATGACATCTAGTAACATGATGGGTATCCTCCATCCGCCTATATGTGCATCCTCGTTATTAATAAGTAAGATAAGTGTGTCCGTGATGGTTGGGTTAGTTTATGTCTTCATGAACAAGTCATTGGCTATGGGTTATGTACTTACTGTGGTGGCGACAAGCTTAATAGGGATAATTATGATGCCTGGAGCATCAAGATACATGTGCTAGAGGAACAAGATGTCCTTGAGCCTTTAAAAAACGTATTGGTTGAACTTGAGGAAGGAACAACTGCTCGACATTGGAGGAACAAAAGCGCTTATCTGGCATGGAAAAAAGAAGAACTCCACTGCCCGTGATGACCCGACTAAGTAGTATTATGAACATCAAAATGTCAAGGATCTCTGGAAATTCTTAGAAGATGCTTTCAAAGGTATCTCCATGACAAAGTTTTGATCTCTGACCATCAAGTTTAATACCTATAAAATTAATCTGATCATACCATGAAAAAGCATCCTAGACAAATGTCCAATATGATCGTCGAACTTAATACAACATGTCATATATTGATAGATTAGCAACAAGTTCAAGAAGTTATCCGCTCTTTGCCCAATAACTATGAGCATATGAAAATGCATCTGACCTACTCAATAACCATTAAGGCTTTCGAAGATGCCAAAAAGCACCTTGAACTTAAGGAGGACCATTTGCTAGCATCTAAAGTAAATGCTGAAGCAAACTATATTGTCTCTTTCTCAATTTGAAATCAAACAAGGCAAGAAACGAGGACATTTCTTTCTCTAAAGTAAGGAAAAATGGAAAGATAAGCAAAATGAGAAGTCTGAACAGAAAGGGAACAAGAAGCAAAAGAGTAGCAAGAAGGTATATCTCCCTTAAGCCCTCGAAGATGGGTTAAACCTCAGAGTCAACTTCAATAGAAGGAGTCGACCCCTTTAGAACATTTCCCGCACCTTCCCCCAAAGGGACCTCGGACACGAGCACACCCCCTTTGGGAGCCTCTTCCATAACATCCCTTTGGGATGACTCCGAATCGGATAGTGTGACCATGGGGACATCTTCAGTGGTAGCCCCACCATCCCGAGCCTAAGTTTCAGCACTTGGTTCTATAGTATGCCACCCAACATCCACGTCTGCCTTGAACACACATACCTTATCCTTAACAGACAACGTGAACTAATAATATGACCAGGCACGAGACTGATCTCTACCGGATCAGGAACAATGGGCTTGGAATGGGAGAAAGACGCCTCCCTACTTAAAGAAGACACATTTCACCCGAATTGGACCCTACCTCCCCAACCTACACGAATAGATCTGATATCGTAACATCTTCATTAGGACCACCCACACCAATAGATCCTATACATGTAGCATCTTCACGAGGATTGCCCACACTAGTAGATCCAATATGAGTAGCTTCTTCACAAAGAAACACCATCTGTTGGCTTTACCCTCGACATCATATGGGCCATCTCATTCATAGGAACCTCATTGGCCCTTAAGGTATAAATGCCCCTGAACATTACAACATACACCCTAGATACGACCTTTCACTACTTCCTCGCTAACATATGAGCACGAATATTAGAGTTAGACATGATAAAGCCTGCAAGACAAAACAAAATCATAAAAAGAAGAAAATCACATCGGAGAAGCCTATTATACTCATATATGCTAATAACATAAAAAAAACTCATCCAAGCCTTTCAAAACACAAATCAAGATGCTCTGAAGCATCCCGAGCATATCCACATAATCCCAAGCAACATCAAAACTCATAAGATGCTCTATCGCATTCTTCTCTGCCTCGGTTAACTCCCTCTCATCATTCTAGCCACAGAATACTCAAGGTTTGGGTTCCACTCTACGCAAAAAAGGAAACCACTAGAATATGGACTGTCCGTATTTTTTTTATTTGGACCAACAAGGAACCACTTCATCTTGAAGCCCTTAAAACTATCCTTCTTCTTCACCGAAAAAGTGGTCGAGCCTTATGCATTCTCCAGATGATAAGATCATTTGCGGATATCAACCTTGGTGTCCAAATTCGACGGAATGTAGCATGTTCAATGCAATCCCCAAATCTTAGGGAATTTTCACCAAAGCTAAAAGCTCCACCCAGGAATTGGGAGAAACCTAGAAAGGGAATAATGCGAACACTATCAAGTAGAGGAAATTGCATCCCCAACTCTAGATGTTGTGTATAAATACCCAAATAACCATCACGATCGGTGTTTACCCTACATAAGGAGGAGGGAAGACATATATCCATCTTTCGTAAGTTAGGATGGATAAAAATAAAAGATTGTAACCTTTTCGTAGTCAACAAAGAGGGATGTTCCTCAACCTGAATGTTAACTTTCGTCCTAGATCTGAAGAATTCTTAAGGTTTGGTTTCTTAGGCTTCATAACTAAAACTGAAATTACTAGAAAAGCAAAAGTGAGCAAAATCAAAGAAAACTTACTTTCAAACCCCAGCCAAATCGCTAGAAAAAAAGAGAGCAAGAAACAATCCAAGAAAGCAACAATGAACAAAGGAATTGTAAACCGAAACTCACCAACCTCTTCCCCCCTTTTATAGAGTCAAGGAAGAAATCGAAAGGACGGCCACCATCATTACCAAATACTAATGGTTAAAGAGCATTAACTTCTCTTGGAACTCCCCTTCAAAAAACGTGAAACACGACAGATGGTAAGAACGGATAAACCGTTGTCAGCTCGAACCACGCCAATATAGATAAACATGCTCTAACACATGTACAATTAAAAGCAGACAAAAATAGGAACAAATCAATCGAAAGAAGCCCGGACAATCTCCTTATTAGTCCTTCATCTTTTCTCGAAACCCAAAATATTAAAAACAGACCCCTTTATACAAGGGCTCGAGCCTTTTTTATTCGACGGGGTATTAAATCTATAAATACCCGACAACCGCCAATAATCAAGTTTTTGGCGCCGTTGCCGGGGATTTATTTCTTCTGCAATATCGAACCAAAGGTCGATTTGTTAGTTTAGGCATTCCTTTATGAATATCCTTTGTTTATATCGTTTATACCTGTTTATATATAATTCTTTATACCTTCTATACTTGTTCATATCTTTTGTATTTGTTCATAACTGTATACTTTTACTTACCAACTTTTGTGCTAGAACTTCACTCTTTCTCAGCATTCTCTGATCAATGAATTGGCAAGAAAGAGTCGAGTGGCAAGCTCAAAAGTTTACTATCCCATCAAGACAATACATTCATGCCCTGGAGAATGAGGCTCCCAATCCCTCCATGGCCGAGTTAAATAAGAAAATGGATATCTTGATGGCGAAAATGAGCCTCAACACCAATGAAAGTGTAAGTTTTGTGGGCAATCACCAAAGGTACAATTCTAACCCCAATTCTTACAGCTTTTATGATAGTAATTGGAGGAGACCTCAACACTCAAATCTGTCCTACGGGAACTCTCACATGTTGAGGCCTCCAAATAGGTTTGTTAATGAGCATATGGAAAACGAATTGGGAATGTTTCCTTACGAACAAGCAAGCCAAGTTCCTCCACAAACCTATAGTTCACAAGATGAGGTGTTGTCCCTTTTGAAAGGAATATCAGCCTAACTTATAATCAATGAGGAGGTTTGCAAGGACTTGAGCAACCAATTTGCTCAAATAAACCATGAGATGCAAGAGCAATCCCGAGATGCTCTCCCAGACATGAAGGAAAACATAGAAATCCCACAAGGGGAATCAGCTTAAGCCATCTCCCTGAGGAACGACAAAAAGGTAGAACCAAGCCCACTGTCACATGCATCACTCAAGGTAAGTGAGGAACCGGAAGCGGTAAGCAACCCCAGTTCAAAACCTGAAATCCTAAATCGTGTGATAGAAATAAATGATCAAATCGAAGCTTGTGTATACCAACTACCAAGAGATTTTCATGCTCAGAAATTTTCATTCTCTTCGACCTACCAAGAGAATCCAAAAGGGAGCAAACCAAACTTTTTCATAATATGTTTAAATTTGGCCTCCTACTTTCATCGAACTTATTTGAGGCTCTTAATCCGTTTTATAGGTACGGGTTATTTGTTAAAGAATTCGAGTTCCTGACGCGGATAGAAGCTTATACTTAGGAAGGAACTCTATGTCGAGCTAACCGACTATAAATGTAGCGCTTCTTGGGAGGCAACCCAAGTTTGGATTAAACGTTTTTCTAGGTTTGTTTTCTTTTTAATTTAATAATAGATTTCTGCTTTTAACCTTCATCATCGAACTAAAAAAAACAAAAAAATTGGCAGCGCCAATAATCAAGTTTTTGGCGATTGCAATGAAATCAGTAAGTTGTCTTCTCCACCCTAACTTATTTGCACATGTGTTTTATGGTTTTAGATGCAATGTTGGAACTTATTGCATGATTTAAGTGTGAGGAGGAGGGGTAGACAAACTTACAAAAATTATATAATTTTTTAATTTTTGTTGCATCGTGTCTAGTTTAGTTTAGCGTTTTTGGGTTTTATTTATGCCTTATTTATGTTTTTGCATGTTTAGGACCTAAAACTGTAAACCTCCTTCGAATCTAAACTTCGTTATTTGTTTCTGAGGGCTGAGAACCGAATCTAAGATTGCATGACAACTAGTTTAGGTGTAGGACACAATCCCTGTATCTGTAAAAGCATGAGCTAAAGTTTGCATTTAGACCCTACTTTTGAAAAAATGCTAAAATCATTACTTAGGTAGATAACTTAAGAATTGAAGACATGTGATATTAAACTTGAGTTTAAGGAGAACTAGTAAGCACAAATTTGAAACCCAAGAACTGTGAGTTGAATTTGAGCCCAAAAGCGAACATCAAAAAGCTCTTTTTCTTGACATTTTTGTGTGAATGCTTTGACTTGTGGAAAGATTACAGATTTTGCACCTAATACTGAGTTGAACCTACATGCGATGATTTGAGATGCTAAACGATGAATCAGCCTCATTAGAACTAACCTTTTTCTTTACCTTATTTTTTTCTTTTTTATCTACTTTAGGAAGCCCCTTTGAGCCTGTATTTTTGTATCTTGTAGTTTTTCTTTCGTTCTAACCCAATTTTTGTAAACTATCACTTAGTTTGTTACCTAACCCGAGTTTTTGCAAAGCTCACATTGAGTCTTTGTTTTCTTCTAGCGCTTTCTCTTTGTTTATGGCATTATAGTAGCAAGCCAAAAGGCTAAAAAGTGAATGAGCATCATTATTCAAAAGAAAAAGAAAAAGAGAAAAAGAAAAGGAGACAAACAAAAAGGGGAGGACTTCATTCCTCAGTTCTTAAAATTAGAACGTCTTAGAAAAAAATATATCTATTTATAAAGAAATAAAAAGCTCAATCACTTCATATTTGCTAAAGCCATTTTAAACTTTGTACCTTGTTGTACCTTTAACCCTCTAACCACATTACAACCCCAATTTGAGGCTGTTTTTGATATCATTGGAGTCATATAGCATAGTAGAGGAACTCGGAAGAACGTGCAAAATCAATGTAATCCTAAGCAAGAACATAAGCCGAGAGTAAACACTTTTGCCACCAAAATTGTGTGCATTGAGTGAACTACCTATGGTGAGGTGTTTTACTTAGCTATCCCCTTAAGCTCGTTTAATTGAACATGTGTCCCTTTCTTAAACATATGACTTGTGATAATTGAAATGCAACTTTTGGATATCGTGTCTCTACTTTGTAATTCCCAATGCATGTAATTACAGATGCTCGAAATTGTGTCAAGCACCTAGTCAAACCAGGAGGTTTTCTAGCTTGCTTGTGATTGCGGGTTTAGTTTTTTAGTTTACTTGGGGACAAGTAAAGTTTTAAGTGCGAGGAGGTTTGATAGGGGTCAAAACCCCTATCTTTGGGTACGGTTTTAGGGCGATTTTTAGCGTTATTTTATGAATAAGCGAGCAATTCTCGCATTTATATGCTTTTGTGTGAGTTAGTTAGAAATTATATATGTTCTATTTACTTTTCGTTGTTTAGGCTCGTTTTCTGGTTATTTTTGGCAAATATGGCCAAATTGGCATGTACGTTAAATTCCTATTATCTTTTATAGCTAATTGATCCGCCAAAAGTCGCACCAAACGGAGTGTTTACTCAAAATGAGCGATTGGCGGGTCAATTTAGCCTCGGAACTAATGTTATTTGGAGTTTTCGTGCATGTGCATGCTAAAACAGGAGCGAGTTCGGGTGAAAGTTGCATTTCGGGACATCCAGCAGTCGCACAAGGCGTTCTGGGCATTCTCGCTCGTTGAAATGGCCTTTTTTGGGCCAGATTGGCGAGCTGGCACTGCCAGCCCGTCGAGCAGGCCCTTAAGGGGCCAGCTTGGCCGAGCTGGCCCCTAGAGGCCAGCTCGCCGAGCTGCCCTGCGGGAATCAGTCAAAAGACTGATTCCCGGTCCCACGACCCCACGATCGACCCCACGATTTTCCACCTACAAAAGGATACGAATTAGGTCAGAAAGAGGGCCCGAACCGCGTCTATAAATAGGAATTTCCAATTGTAAAATAGACATCTTTCATTATTGTAATTTTCTTAGCTTTCCCCTTTGAAAAATCCTCTCCACCTCCTCCATCTCCTTCAACCTCCATTGAAGAACTTCCGAAGCTCCATCCACCGAGGATTATTCAAGGTCCGTCCTTAAGTCCTAGGAAGCCGGCTGCAGGGTAAACAGGTTCCCTGAAAGGGATTTTCTTATCTCCTTTCATCTAATTATGTTTGTACCCTTTGATACAGTCTATGAATCCTAGGCTAATTGTATCCCGTAACAATGTTCTTCGTCTTTAATAATATTTTAGCTCTTATTTTGTTCTATGATTTATCTATTTAATCTTTGTCTTACGCTTTATTTAATTGGTTTAACTCATTCAAAAGCCCCAAAATCTAGTTGGCACATATTGTGAGCTGAATCTGACCTAGTCAGAGCCTAGGAGATTGTCGACCTCTTAGTTGATTAAGACCAAATTACTGAGCCTTAGACCTAGTTTCGACCTTACAAGGGAATCACGCACTAGGGACTTCAGGAGGGTAAGTAGGGTTAATCACCTTAAATACAAGTGACTTAGATTAGGTTTTTAATCTATTGACCTAATAATCTATCTTCATTATTATCGCTCATACCATGTTCCTTCGGGAAATTGCATTAGTGAAAGATCACATAGGAGTAGTTTAACTTAATTAGGCGTAGTTTAACTTAATTAGGAGTAGAATAATTTAAGTAGAATTAGAATAACTTAGCTAGGAGTAGAGTAATTCAACTAGGAGTAGATTAACTTAAACAAAAACAACTCAAAACCCCTCAAAGCCTAGATAACACCTGAGACCAAGTAGCTCGATACTTGCAGGAATAAATCCTGTGGATTCGATACTTGGACTTTCCAAATTTTTTTTCTTGATAACGACGGGGTGAAGATGTTGTGAAAAGCTTACTTTTGTATTCAATCGTGAAAGAATAAATAGGAAATACAAGATGTACAAAAGAAGAGTTCTAAACCTATACAAAGACTAGAAGATAAACATTTACAGGGAATTGGTTAACAGCAAAAGGATAAGTATTAGTAAATAAATAACAAGAGTTATCAAGAGGTTAGGATTGTGAAGTGAGAGAAGAATCGGTTAGGATTGTGAAGTGAGAGAAGAATCGGTTATGTGAGGATAACGTTTATCCTTAACACGCCCCCGCAAGTCGGACGTTCGAAGAGTAAGACCGATCTTGGAAACAAGCTGATAAAACCGACTTTTAGACAATGGTTTTGTCAGAACATCAGCTAGTTGGTCATGACCGGAGATGTGAGCAACATGAAGTTTCCCAAGTTGAACTTGCTCACGCACGAAATAAAAAGCAATTGCCAGATGCTTCATTCGAGAGTGAAAGACGGGATTGGCAGAGTAGTGAGTAGCTCCCAAATTGTCACAGTAAATGCTTGGACATCCAGCAAGAGGAATGCCAAGTTCAGTCAATAGGGAATGCAACCATAATACCTCAGCGGTGGTGTCAGCAACTGCCCGAAACTCTGCTTCCGTGGAAGAGCGAGATAAAGCTCTTTGCTTTTTAGAACTCCATGAAATGGGGTTGCAACCAAGATAAACAATGTAACCAGATGTAGAGACATAGTCATCGTGATCACCGGCCCAATCAGCATCCGTAAAGGCATGGAGTTGAGATGGAGAGTTCCGTTTAAGAAGAAGTCCATGATGAGCAGTCTCATTAAGATAACGAAGAAGGCGTTTCAAGGCATGCCAATGAATCTCCTTAGGACACTGAACATACTGAGATAATTTGTTGACAGCATAGGCCACATCAGGGCGAGAAAAGGACAAATATTGTAAGCTACCAAGAATTGCCCGATAATCTGTTGCATTGTCAATTGGAGAACCTGAATCAGCTGTGAGGGGTGGATCAACAACCATGGGGGTAGAGACAGGTTTGGACTCAAGCATATTGTACTTGGCAAGAAAATCATTGATGTATTTAGTTTGGTTCAAAAATAAACCAGTAGGAGTGGGAGCAACCTCAACACCTAGAAAATAGGACAAAGTACCCAGATCCTTGAGAGAAAATCGAGAAGCAAAATTGGTGATAAACTCATGAAGATGCGAAGGAGATGGACCCGTAATAATTATATCGTCCACATAGACGATCAAATACAAAACCACAGAGCCATGCTTATAAACAAAGAGAGACGAATCTGCAATTGAGTTTCGAAAGCCATATGACAGTAGATAAGTTTTCAGTTCAGTATACCATGCCCGAGGTGCCTGTTTGAGACCGTAGATAGCCTTAGAGAGCTTACAAACATGTGTCGGAAGCATGGAATCAAGGAAACCGGGTGGTTGAGCCATATAAACCTCATCAGTAAGAGTACCCTGCAAAAAAGCATTATTAATGTCAAGCTGCCGAAGAGACCAGCCGTTGGCTACAGCTAGCGAAAGGATGACTCTAACTGTGGAAGGTTTTATAACAGGGCTAAAAGTGTCTGAATAGTCAAGACCCGGGCGTTGATGGAAGCCCTTCGCAACCAAACGGGCCTTATATTGTTTAATAGTGCCATCAGGATTGTATTTGACTCGGAATACCCATCGACACCCGACAACATTCTGATGAGGTTTATATGGAACCAAGTCCCATGTTTTATTGTGAAGTAAGGCGTCAAATTCTTGTTGCATAGCATCACGCCAATGGGGATCTTTGAGAGCTTGTGAAATATTTCTGGGTTCAGTGGGTGGAGGAGAGAAAATGGTGGTATTAACATATTTGGGATTAGGTTTCGTGATATTGTTACGTAGGCGTGTAGTCATACGAATGGAGGATGGTAATGGTGGAGGAGAAGGAGAAGTAGGGTGTTGGGGTGGAGGAGAAGGGATTGGTGAAATTGGGTGGCTAGGAGGCGTAGGGTCAGGTGGTGGTGTAGGAGTAGTGGTGGGTGGTGGTAAAGATAAAATGGGAATGGTGATGGTGCACCATTCATCAACCGTGGATGAAGAAGTGGAAGATGTAGAACATAGGTTGTGATATGGAAATTTAGTTTCCACAAATTTAACATGACGAGAGGTATATAGTTTATTTGTGGTGGGATCAAGACAATGATATGCACTTTGAGTTGAGGAATATCCAACAAAAATGCAAGGAATAGACTTAGGTAGAAGCTTGTGATTATTATAGGGACGTAACCAGGGGTAACAAAGGCAACCAAAGCTACGGAGCTTGACATAGTTGGGTGGTGATTGAAGTAATTTCTGATATGGAGAGAGGTTTTTCAATGTCGGAGTGGGAAGGCGATTTATAAGATAGGCAGCAGTGATGAAGGCTAAAGTCCAAAATTTAAGAGGAAGATTGGCATGAGACAAGAGAGTAAGGCCAGTTTCAACGATGTGGCGATGTCACCGTTCAGCATAGCCATTATGCTCAGGAGTATGGGGTGGTGAGGTAAGGTGAGTAATTCCATGATCAAGAAGATAAAGAGTGAGCTTTGTGAATTCACCGCCATTGTTAGAGAAGAAACGAAGAATAGACCGATTAAAATATTTTTCAACGAGGCTGCGAAAACGCATGAAAACTTGTGCAGTATCAGATTTATGTTTGAGAGGATAAAGCCAAGTATATTTGGTAAAGTGATCCACAAAGATTACATAATACTTGAAGTGATCATAAGAATGGACCGGAGAGGTCCAAACATCTGAAAAAATTAAATCAAGTGGAGCATTGGAAGTAATGGTAGATTGAGAGAATGGCAAATTATGACTTTTATTAATATTGCAAGCATTACAATCAAAATGAGAAAAATCTGAAATTTGTAAAGGAAAATTGGAACGAAGAGTCTGAAGGACAGAAAGAGACGGATGCCCAAGACGATGATGCCAATTTTGTTTGGAGACATGAATGCTGGAATTAGCAGTAGGAGGGATGGAGGTTCATTCATAAACACCAGCTTTAACTCGACCCTTAAATAGAGTTTGGTCCGTCGAAAGCCCCTTAACAATGAAAGAAGAAGGTAAGAATTCAATGGAGGTAGAGTTATCATGAAAAAACTGTGAAATGGATAAAATATTTCGAGAAATGGAAGGAACATATAACACATTAGAAAAAATAAAAGTATGTTGAGAGGTGGAAAGATAAAAGGAACCTATGTGAGAGATAGGCAAGGAGGAGCCATCTCCAATAATAAGTTCATCAGGTCCATCATAGGGGGAATGAAGAGCAAGATTGGCAAGATCATTTGTGACATGATGAGATGCACCACTATCCATGAGCCAAGAGGAGGAAGACGGTGATGGGGCAGTAGCAAAATAAGCTTGGGGCGAGACACCATGTGGAACAGTGGCTCGAGACTGGCGAGAATGAGAGGATTGACTACTTGGTATAGATGGAAAAACAATGGAAGGATATAGTTGCTTAAAAATTTGACATTGGGAAGCAACATGACCTTGGTTACGACACCATTGACACTTGCCTAGAAAAGGTTTGGGGGAGCGATTTGTATTTAGGTTGCGAGAGACATCTGAATGTGCGGAAGGGAGTGGGCGATTACGATTATGTGAGGGCTGAAAATTGGCAGCGTGAACAGTAGCAGGGAGAGGAGATGTGAAAGATTGGGCTTTCAAAAGCATGTCATGGTTAAGTAGTTTCTCATGAAGCTCATCAAAGGCAATTGATGTGTCACAACTGTTAACATCATCAATGACAGGTTTATAAGTTTCATAGTTGAGCCCCTTAAGGATTATGTCTATGATATCCTCAGGATCCATAGGTTTGCCCATAATTGCAAGTTGGTCGGTGCAAATCAGAATTGATTGCATATATTCATCAATTGTTTGGGAAGTTTTGGTGATGTTGGCAAGGTGGTGTTTGATTTGTTTGACATGGCCGCGGGATGGGTTTGCATAGGTTTTGGCTAGAGTGAGCCAAGCCTGAGCAGACGTGGTGGCTTGTGAAATAAGAGGAACAACTGTGGGGCTTAAGGTTTCGATAAGAGCACCATATATAAGTTTATCTTGCCTAATCCAGGTGTTGGCAGCAGGATTGGGAGTGGTGATGCCGCTAATGTTGACAGAGGCTGTTGGACATGGGTGACTTCCATCAAGGAATTTGAATAAATCATAGCCAATCATGATGGATTCAATTTGAGTTTTCCATGAAAGGTAATTGGTGGAGGTAAGTTTAATGGAGTTTTGGAAATTAACCATGGTGAGAGGTCTGGTAGGTTCACTGTTATTGGCAATGAGATTGTTGTCAGCCATAGTGAGGATGAGGAATTAGCAATGAATTAACAGGTCTTGGAAAGGGAATGCTCTGATACCATGAAGATGTTGTGAAAAGCTTACTTTTGTATTCAATCGTGAAAGAATAAATAGGAAATACAAGATGTACAAAAGAAGAGTTCTAAACCTATACAAAGACTAGAAGATAAACATTTACAGGGAATTGGTTAACAGCAAAAGGATAAGTATTAGTAAATAAATAACAAGAGTTATCAAGAGGTTAGGATTGTGAAGTGAGAGAAGAATCGGTTAGGATTGTGAAGTGAGAGAAGAATCGGTTATGTGAGGATAACGTTTATCCTTAACAGTTCGCCTATCAATAGGCGACAAGTAGTATAGCATGCTCCAAGGCTTATAATCGCCTCCATATGTTTCGATCACATTATAAATAGAGTAAGACATCATTCAAGGTACACATTCATTGATATTCATTGAGTTTACACTCTCTAGCTTTGATTTATTATGGTGCTCATCTTCAAATTGTATTTGAAAGCTGACTTAGGTATCAGAAACGATTTCCAACCCTCTTTTAACCATGCTTCTGTCTTGTTGCACTCTTACTTGTGGATCTAATGGTATCCTGAATGTATTATAAAATGGTGTCCATAATGTATTCTAAAATTTCTACCGGATGGTGGTTGTGTGGATTTAATAGTTTGACACAAGTCCATGGATATGTGCTAGGTAGCTATAGTAATGAATATGTACAGTATGTTTGTACTGTTGTGTCATATACATTTAATTCTCATTTACTACTAAAGGCACCCTTTCTGAAATATGGTCTGCCTCATAAATTCTTATATTTACTTTCTCACTTCAATTCATAATTATTTCCTTGGTCATGCCCTGCATCACTGTCATATACAACTACCTTAATGCAATTTTATGTGTAAAGAAAGGAGTTGCTTTAACATTAATGCACAATATTTAAGATTCACATTTTAAATCCTCTCAAATTAAGTTTGGTTTCAATTTCAGGGTTCATGTTCAATACATCCTAATCATAAATTATTCAATAAGTGATTAATTAATTTATAGAATTTAGCAATAAATCTAGATCATTAATTTTATAATTAATGATCTAAGATAATAATTAATATGACTTCTAAACTAAAGTTGAAATCCACCCTGAGAGATCCCAATCCATAATATTCTATCTTCTCAAACTATATTTGATATGCCAAAATACCTTTTTCTTTTCTGCAAATTCCTTCTAGCATGAGTTTAACCCCATTTATTTATTTTTTCCATATTTTTTTTAAACCAATTTTTTCCATATTTTTATTTCTCTAGAAATTAAGTTTCTATCCGCAAGTAAGCCAAGTGGAAATTATTAAATTTATGTCTTGCTTAGCAGGGACGCATAATGCGCTGCCCTTTATAGGTACAAAAATAATACCGATAGTAAGCTAAGTGCAATACCACAAATCATCATATTTGATTGCCACAAAAAGTAGAGAATTGTAATGTAATCTCAACTCCATCAATAAAGAGATACACCAGTGATGATTGACCCTCTTAACTTAGTTTAAAAAGTACATTGATCTTCTAAATTTATACGATGTCGGTTTAAAGTGATATTTGTTTAAATGACACTAGTTACAGTGATCGATTGGCCTTTTGAACTTGTTTTTTGAACTTATATACATTTAGAGGTTTCTCATATTAAGTTAAAAATATAGTGTCTATAAGTGATATTAATTGATTAATTGGTTGGATGTACTATCCTCACATGCAACAAACATAAATTTAGAAAGTTAAAATGAGGCACCCTACTAAATGATAGTATTAGAAACAGAAAAACATGAAAAGAAACAACTCAAATACTGTCTATGATTGATACTAGTGCAAAAACAACATTAAATGAAGAGTAGCTAAAGAAGAGGTAGCATATGATAGTAAATAACTAAGCTACACAACACAACACAGACAGAAGGTAAGCTAGGGCTTGAGTTTGTTGTTGTTAGCCATCTTAAAAAGGCGTCCTTGAGCAGCAGCAGCCTTGTTGGAAGACAATGCAGATATGAAACGATCCCTAACTTGCATAGTTGTGTATGGAAACTTGTGAGTAACCATTGAATTTAGTAGAGAAGCTGTCCCTTCTCTGTAAAGGGTTCCATACCCATCACTACGAGTATTTGAAAGTAGTTGTTGTAAACTCACACTACTTGTTCCAATTCCTGGTAAACTTGCTCCCCCAAATGCATTCCCTACTGTTCCCCACCATCCCACTAGTCCCCATACTATTCCTGGGTGATTCCTCCAGTAACTGCACACACAACTTTTCAAATCAGTTCTCACATTTACTTGTTCCAATCCCTAATAAAGGCAAAAATCATTCTAAAAGATCAGATTTTAACCTAAAACTCGGCTAAAAGAAACCTTCTTTATTTTAACTTCATTCAAAGTTTGCATTTTTTTTATAAGTGTGATGTGATTATCGAAGCTTTACGTTCAAAACTTACTAATTTAGCAATTATAGGTCTTAATGTATGAAGATCATGACGTAAATGCACTAAAATGGGAACTTACTTGCATGGGAATGGCGAATTGGGGTCGATCGGAACAAAAGGAGGTGAAGGAGTGGTTGGAGTAGAAGGTGTAGGAACATAAGGAGTAGTCGGAGAAGGAGTAGAAGGTGAAGGTGTTGTTGGAGACGGAGTTAAAGGTGTAGGAGTGTAAGGAGTAGTCGGAGTGGGGGGAGAACCACCGGATGTAGGAGGAGTAGGGTAATATCCACCGCCTCCAGAAGAAGGAGGATTGGATGGAGTAGGAGTTGGTACACTTGGTGGAGTTCCACAATTTCCAGGAGATGGATTTGATGGACTAGAATGTCCACCTCCTCCTCCGCCGTGTGAAGGACTTGTACCACCACCACCACCACCACCACCGTGTGAAGGACTAGTACCACCACCACCACCGTGAGATGGTGTTGTACCACCACCGTGATGCGACGGAGCTCCATGATGTGGGTCTGATGGAGGAGAGTAATAGGTCTTCTGATTTTGAAAGTCTGCTGCCATTACAAGTGGAATGACCAAAAGCCACAGTGAAATGGATAATTTTTCCATTCCCATGTTGAAGAAGACAGTTCAGTGTGGAGAAAAGAGGGAGATAGTTATTTTATAGTGTAATGGTAAAAGAGTGTAGTAAATATTGACAACACATAGAGTAAGGTGTTAGTTGATGTTGTGCAGAATGGTATTAATGTTGGTAGATGGCTGTTATTAATTTTTGTATTTAAACACTTGTGTTTTCTCTATTTTTGTTTCCTTTTTCTACTCATGTAGTAGATTTCTCATATTAACTTCTACTCGTTTTTTTCCTTTTTAAAATTCAAATGACAAATAAGTAACAATAAAGTAGTAGTTTTGCTTGAACCGGACTAAGCTTGGATTTGAGAGTTTTTTACAATTATCTTGAAGTAATTGGTTCCTTAGTTATAAAAATGATATCACCCGTGTTGTTAAGCCAAAATAGACATTACCATTGTGTTTGTTAGAAGGGATATAGAAAGTGAGATAGAGATAAAAAAAAAAACACGAGATAAGTTATCCCGTGTTTGTTTGGGAGATAGAAGAGTGAGACAGATAGGAGATAAGTCTCTTATCCCTCAAATCCTATATCCAAGAGGGGAGGTGGTATAAGGAGGTGGAATAAGCTCCCGCGGTTTTAATAGGATGGAAAAATCCATCTTATCCCTCAAATTAATGTTATGTAATTTAAATAAGGTTAAAATAGTAAAATGTATTATTTTATCTCAATCCATATCCTACATACCAAACATTGAATAATAATTCTCGACTATCATATCTTTATCTCTATCCCAACCTTTATCTTTATCCATATCCCAATAGAATACCAAACGTCCCGTCCAAGTAGAAAAAACAAAATTGTGAGATCAAATTAAACAGAAATAAACATTGGTAAAAAACAAGTAGATTAATGAGATATTCTCGTAATTCTATTTGGATCAATACTCACAATTCACGTCTAGAATTAATGAATTTCAATTTAAGTATATATATATAACTAACCATAAATATATGTCCACAAGTCAGAAACTAATATTTGTCTTCTTAGGAATCTAAGGTTGATTCCCTTAGCTCTCTATAAATATAACATAACTTCATAGTTAAGGTACACATCTATTGCAATTTACTCTCAATTTCTTAATGTTCTAATCATATACTCTCCTAACTTAGGCATCAAAGTAGGATCGCCAATTAACGACCTCGTCTTAATCTTTTTTTGTCTTACTTCAGACATCGGAGATGTCCTTTTAGACGCCGGAGTGCTAATATATAGATTTTATGGTATTAAATTGGTGTGTGAGGGTGGATCAAACCAAATAAACGGTCATGACTTATCAAGAAAAACCAACAGGTTTGTCATCCTCATGACATGTCCAGGAGCTCAAAACACCGGTTGATGCTAGTTGAAATCCACTAAGTCACCTCTAAATCACCACTGGCCTCGATAAGCGCGTCAATAAATGACAATGATTAGTGGAGTCTACTAGTAGTGTCATACCCGACCCAAAATAAGATCAGATAAGACGGTGAGACATTACCACTGACTTATTATATAAACCAGTAGCAATATCTCTCAATTAAGGAGAAAAATCAAATCAAAAACCAAATTCTGGTTTAAAGCTAAAATGAATAACATATATCGTTTCCAGCTTAACTTTTTCATACGGAGTCCGATTATAATTCAAATCACAATTCACAACATATACGAGACGTCTCTTAACATTGCCTATCCCATATGGTCTTACCCAACACTTCTCTGCCATACCCAATAGGTCTTCAGACTGTGTACACAGGCCATATTTCTCACTAAATATGGTCTTTGAAAATTAAATCCACCATACCGGACTACTCTCAATGGATACCAAACATTTAATTCCATATATATATATATAGATTGAAACCAAAAACATATATATGTATATGTATAGACTTCATTTGATCATAATCAAGCTCACAAGGGTTCAATTCTCCAAAATATCAATCCTTAATCAAATAAAATTCCAAAGTTAATCAATCAACGAAAACCTCAAATCAACATAACCAAGTAAAATCTGTAATTCATATATAAACATAGTCAATAGTTCATTGGAACTATAATTTCACAATAAAAAGCAAGATTGTGAAAAACCTCAATTTTACAGAGTTCCGGCATAACCCTACAATATCAATTTATGGAAATTCTTTGATTATATATATATCTATATACATAAAACTCAAAATATAGTTGATAGTTACTTACCTTAGCTATGAATTGAAGAAAATACACCCGTTCAATTCTCCGCTAAATCAGTCTAAGACGTTTCCCCTCCAAACACTTCCGAAATTCAGAAACTCTTCGATTAGGATTTAGATCTATGCCTAAGGATGCTATAGTTTAAGTTTCAAGTGATTTGGACGGTCGAATCTCCGTAAATCAAAGAAACGGTGGAGAAACGGTCGAAGAACGGTGAATTTGCAGAAGAAGAAGAAAAGGAAAAAGAAAAGATGATGGTGGTCGTCGTATCCTCTGGAACATTTGGATACATATACCAAATTTGGCAAATATCTCTTTTGATCCTCCATCTTTATATAATCTTTTAATAATTACCCGAAACTTTTAATTTACACCTAAACCCATCGAATTAACTCCAAATTTTTCCTATAATACCAAATAAAAATCACATACCCCATAATTATAATATATATTAATATCTAGATATAAATTCTAGAAATTTGGACACGGACGTGACAATCCTCTCCACCTTAAGAAATTTCGTCCACGAAATTGTACTTACCCGTCTAGGTGAATAAGTGGGGATATTGTTGTCTCATATCCTCCTCTCTTTCCCAGGTTGCTTCCTCACGAGAGTGTCTGTGCCACATGACTTTAACAAGTGGTATGGTTTTGTTCCTGAGGACTTTCTGTTCTCTAGCTAGGATAGCTACTGGTTCCTCTTTATAGGACAAGTCTTCAGACAATTCAATTGGTTGCTCTTGAATGATGTGATTCGGATCACTCCTATACCTCCGTAGCATTAAAACATGGAATACATCATGTATATTAGAGAGATTCTGAGGTAATTGTAATCGATATGCAACTGGTCCAACTCTTTCCACAACTTCATATGGACCAATGAATCTAGGACTCAACTTCCCTTTCTTGCCAAATCGAAGTAAACCCTTCCACGGTGATACTTTCAGAAATACTCTGTCTCCCACATCATATTCAATTGGTCTCCGTTTCAGATCCGCATAGCTCTTTTGTCTGTCTTGTGCTTCTTTTAACTTCTGTTGTATGATTTGCACCTTTTTTGTTGTCAACTGCACTATCTCAGGCCCTAATAACTGTCTCTCACCTACTTCAGACCAACATAATGGAGTTCTACATCTTCTTCCATATAAGGCTTCAAAAGGTGCCATATCAATACTAGATTGATAACTGTTATTATATGCAAACTCCATTAAAGGCAAATGTACATCCCAACTACTTTGAAAATTCAAAATGCTAGCTCTCAACATATCTTCCAAAGTTTGAATGGTACGCTCACTCTGACCGTCAGTCTGTGGATGGAAAGTTGTACTGAAATGCAATCTTGTGCCTAATGCATTTTGAAAACTAGGCCAAAACCTTGATATAAAGCGAGGATCCCTGTCCGAAACAATAGAAACCGGTACACCATGAAGTCTAACAATCTCCTTGATATACAACTGTGCCAGCTTTTCTAAAGAAAAAGTCACTTTCACCGGAAGAAAGTGGGATGATTTTGTTAATCTATCCACAATTACCCATATAGAATCATTACCATGTTGTGTACGAGGTAATCCACTGACAAAATCCATTGTAATATGTTCCCACTTCCATTCAGGAATAGGAAGTGGTTGTAAAGTACCAGCAGGTCGTTGATGTTCTGCTTTGACTTGTTGGCAACTTAAACATCTACCCACATATTCAGCTATCTCCCTTTTCATTCCTTTCCACCAGAAATGCTCTCGAAGATTTCTGTACATTTTAGTACTCCCAGGGTGCATTGCATATGACGAATCATGAGCTTCTTCTAATATCTCCTTCTTGATATTGTGAACATTCGGAACACACATTCTGTCTTCAAACATTAACATGCCATCTCCTGTTACCTTATATTCAATCTTCTTCCCCTCGCTAACGTCTTTTCTGATTTGTTCTAAAAATTCATCTTGATTTTGAGCTTCTTTAATTCTGTCTCGAAGAATCGGTCTCACCTTCAACATTGCACATAATACTGCCTCATCTCCACAAACCAGTTCAACATTCAAAGCTCTCATATCAAGCAATAAAGGCATTCTCACTGATTGTATATAGCTCAAACTTCCAACGTTTTTGCGACTCAAAGCATCAGCTACGACATTAGCTTTACCAGGATGGTATTCAATAGTCAGGTCATAGTCTTTCAATAACTCAATCCATCTCATTTGCCTCAAATTCAATTCCTTCTGTGACATTATATATTTCAGACTTTTATGATCAGTGAATATTAGACACTTTTCACCATAAAGATAATGTCTCCAAATCTTTAACGCAAACACCACGGCAGCTAATTCAAGATCATGTGTCGGGTAATTCAATTCATGTGGCCTTAATTGTCGTGACGCATAAGCAATAACTTTATCTTTCTGCATCAATACAATTCCGAGACCTTGCCCTGATGCATCACTGTACACTGTATACCCTTCACCCACTATAAGTAGTGCTAACACAGGAGCACTGATAAGTCTTGACTTTAATATATCAAAACTTTCTTGACATTCAAGTTTCCACTCAAATTTAACACCCTTCCGCAGTAATCGTGTCATCGGACAAGCTATAAGTGAGAATCCTTTTACAAATCTTCTGTAATAACCCGCTAATCCTAGGAAACTACGTACTTCATGTACATTCGACGGTGCTTCCCAATTAGCTACAGCTTCAACTTTCTTAGGATCAACTAAAATTCCCCTAGCTGATACCACATGACCTAAGAACATCATTTCATCAAGCCAAAACTCACATTTGCTAAATTTTGCATACAATTGTTTCTCCCTTAGAATCTGCAAAATTGTTCTCAAATGCTTACTGTGATTTTCCTTATCCTTAGAATACACAAGGATATCGTCGATAAACACAATTACAAATGTATCTAAGTAAGGTTTAAAAATCCTATTCATAAGGTCCATAAAAGCAGCAGGTGCATTAGTTAATCCAAATGGCATAACCAAAAATTCATAATGCCCGTATCGAGTTCTAAAAGCTGTTTTCTGAACATCCTCTTCCCTGACCTTCAATTGATGATACCCGGTTCTCAAGTCAATTTTTGAAAATATGGTTGCTCCTTGCAATTGATCAAACAAATCGTCAATTCTAGGTAATGGATACTTGTTACGAATGGTAACCTTGTTTAGTTGACGATAATCAATGCATAAGTGCATTGTACCATCCTTCTTTTTTACAAACAAAACTGGAGCTCCCCATGGTGATACACTAGGTCGAATATATCCTTTATCCAATAACTCCTGCAACTGCACTTTCAATTCTTTCATTTCTGCCGGTGCCATTCTATATGGTGCAAGTGATATAGGAGCAGTATCAGGCTGCAAATCAATTGCAAACTCTACTTCTCTTACTGGTGGTAACCCTGGTATTTCATCCGGAAAGACATCTGGATACTCATTCACAATTGGCACATCTTCTAATTTGGGAGATTCTTTATTACTATCTACCACATATGCCAAGAAAGCGTCACATCCTTTTCTTAGCATTTTCATAGCTGTCATAACTGTGACTATACTTCTACGTACACCTCTCTCACCATGAAACACATATCCCTCCCCACTAGCTAATACTAGATTAACTTTCTTTTTAGAACAATCTACCATTGCTTGATATTTAGATAATGAATCCATGCCTAAGATGACATCAAATGTTTGCACCAGCAAAGGTATCAAATTCACATCTATAAAAGACTCTCCTAACTTCACCTCACAATTAGGATACACATGTGTACATACTAAAGATTCTCCTATAGGCATGCTCACAGTTAAACGTTCTGGCATAAGTTTTGACTCCCAAATGATATCATACATAAATAATGGAGACACAAAAGAATGTGTAGCACCAGGATCAATAAGCAGATAAGCATCTTTTCCAAATAAAGAAATCATACCGGTGATAACTTCTGCAGATGCAACAGCTTCTTGTGGAGTCATAGCAAAAGCTCGAGGTTGAGTTGCAGCTCTATCTGACTGATTACCCTGATTCCTAGCTCCTTGAGAAGTATTACCGGCTCCTCTTCCCATATTAGTACCTCTACCATTACCCCGATTATTTCCTCTCCCAAACAAATTACCTCTACTTCCTCTGTCAGTCTGTAATCCTCTGCCCCTACCAGCTCTGTTTAGTTTAGGACAACTAGTACGTACATGTCCTTCCTCACCACACTCATAACAAACAATTCTTCTCTGTGGTTCAGTTGTCCTCCCTGATGGACAATCCCTCCTTAAGTGACCACTTCCGCCACACTGAAAACACTGTAATGCTCTCTTTCTGCATTCACCTAAATGAAATTGCCCACACTGACTACACTTTAAAACATTACCACTACTAGCAATTGAAGGACTGTGTGAAGCTTGGCTAAAAGTATCAGGTGCTCGAAAAGTACTACGGCTCACAAATGCTCCTCTTGAACCCTGACTTTGTATCTGACTACCCCGAAACTGAGATGGTCCTCCTCTAGCAAACTTTGATCTCCCAACCTCCTCTGACTGCTTCTGACTAGTCTCAGATTCTAACTTCCCCTTTAACTTTTCTTTCTGTAATGCTTTCTCTGCCCAGACACGGTAATGTACACCCTCGTATAAACTCAGCTCATTCTGATAAAATGCACTCAATCCGTCCTTAAATCTCTCACATTTCACTTCCTCAGTAGGAAACCACTGACTAGCATAACGATATAAATCATCAAACTTGTCCACATACTCTTTCACAGCCATAGTCCCCTGTTTCAAATTAAAGAACTCATTTCTCTTCGCTTTCTGGAATGTTTCAGTCAGATATTCTCTCATAAACTCACGTTTGAAAACTCCCCCAATTCAAACCTTCAGGATACAAACCCCTGACTCGAGTTAACCATGCATTTGCTGGTCTATGTAATAAACCAAACAAAACCCTGACTTTATCCTCATCCCGTAATTGCATAGTACTAAAGGCCTTTTCTGTAGCTTTTAACCAATTATCAGCTTCCTCAGAGTCAATTGTACCTTTAAAATCAAATGCCCCACAATTTTTGGCATCCTCAATCAGCTCACTGGGCCTTCTATGTGCTTCCCGTGTTTCCATCATGGTAACAAAAGCTTCAACTAAAGCTCGGGGTTCAAGTTGTACTACTTGTGGCATTGCAGCTTGTGGAGCCACATATGGTGCAGGTTGTTCAGCTGGAAGATTAACAGGTCGACGTGGAGGTGATGGTCGTTGTTGTCTTTGAGGTTGGTTAATGGGTGGAACTCTTGCATCAGAGGCTTCACTATCCCCATATGCCCTCAAGACCCCATCCTAACTCTCTTCTTTCCTCATCTCTACCTCTACCTCTACCTCTATTTAGAGGCGGTCGGCCACGCGGTCGTCTCGGATGCATCTATATGATAAAGACACCATTATAATTATATGTAGATATATGATATGCATGAATGTCATGTGTGCAACACAAGAAATACAAAGAATCACATTATATTACCTATATATCCACTTATGGATATAGATTAAACCCTTGCTCTGATACCAAAATGTCATACCCGACCCAAAATAAGATCAGATAAGACGGTGAGACATTACCACTGACTTATCATATAAACCAGTAGCAATATCTCTCAATTAAGGAGAAAAATCAAATCAAAAACCAAATTCTGGTTTAAAGCTAAAATGAATAACATATATCGTTTCCAGCTTAACTTTTTCATACGGAGTCCGATTAAGGCGATTCAAAATCCCCTGGAAACATAAGATAAAAATAAAGAACTTTCATTTAGGACTCCATGACAGATTCGGCCTATATCTGGTCGAAAAATGCATCACAAGATTCAGGTATGAATCTGATCTTCCAGCAGCACCTATATAGACAATTCTCTATATCACTAGCTCAAAGTTATGACTTAATCATAACCGATATCACACTATTTCATAAGTTCTCAACTCCAGCTAATTATAGATATACCAGTAGATAATACAAACCAAACAAAAGGACACTGCCAAAAACAAGTTATACAAGTGTCCGTATACTATCCACATATATGTACATGAACAAAATGGATGCAATACCCTAGAGACGACTTGCACCTCGTAGCTGTAACCGAACCTCGCCCTAGGATCGAGTACCCCTCTCGGTACCTTGCACTTCTTCGCCTAAAACAAAACATTAAAAACATTTGGAAAACATGAGACAAAAATCTCAATAAGAAACTACCAGCTATAAAAATCAACGTTACGTAACATAACTACTTATATATACATTTATAAAGGATTTAATCAAAACCTTGTAAAATATACTCAAAACTAAAGTTCATAATATGATCAAAGTATTAAACCAAAAACCAAAAATATATAATCTTGTATCCATTCTTGAGTTCATCCCCTTATAATTCAAATCACAATTCACAACATATACGAGACGTCTCTTAACATTGCCTATCTCATATGGTCTTACCCAACACTTCTCTGCCATACCCAATAGGTCTTCAGACTGTGTACACATGCCATATTTCTCACTAAATATGGTCTTTGAAAATTAAATCCACCATACCGGACTACTCTCAATGGATACCAAACATTTAATTCCATATATATATATATATATATATATATATAGATTGAAACCAAAAACATATATGTGTATATGTATATACTTCATTTGATCATAATCAAGCTCACAAGGGTTCAATTCTCCAAAATATCAATCCTTAATCAAATAAAATTCCAAAGTTAATCAATCAACGAAAACCTCAAATCAACATAACCAAGTAAAATCTGTAATTCATATATAAACATAGTCAATAGTTCATTGGAACTATAATTTCACAATAAAAAGCAAGATTGTGAAAAACCTCAATTTTACAGAGTTCCGGCATAACCCTACAATATCAATTTATGGAAATTCTTTGATTATATATATATCTATATACATAAAACTCAAAATATAGTTGATAGTTACTTACCTTAGCTATGAATTGAAGAAAATACACCCGTTCAATTCTCCGCTAAATCAGTCTAAGACGTTTCCCCTCCAAACACTTCCGAAATTCAGAAACTCTTCGATTAGGATTTAGATCTATGCCTAAGGATGCTATAGTTTAAGTTTCAAGTGATTTGGACGGTCGAATCTCCGTAAATCAAAGAAACGGTGGAGAAACGGTCGAAGAACGGTGAATTTGCAGAAGAAGAAGAAAAGGAAAAAGAAAAGATGATGGTGGTCGTCGTATCCTCTGGAACATTTGGATACATATACCAAATTTGGCAAATATCTCTTTTGGTCCTCCATCTTTATATAATCTTTTAATAATTACCCGAAACTTTTAATTTACACCTAAACCCATCGAATTAACTCCAAATTTTTTCTATAATACCAAATAAAAATCACATACCCCATAATTATAATATATATTAATATCTAGATATACATTCTAAAAATTTGGACACGGACGTGACAAGTAGAGCATTCATGGATTGCATAACCAAATAACTTCTTTATAATATAAGAACGGTCCAGTAAGCCACTAACAAAAATGCAGCGGTGATGGCAGAATTACAAGAAAAAACTTAGATGCAGAAAAATAAGCTATTAAAATGGCTAAGAGACAAGACTCTATCGTTTGTTCTACTAGGAAACACATTGTCTGTATTTTCTCGAAGGAGAAATATGTCACCGGAATATTAGAGGAGGACATACAGAGGATGACCAAAGAAAAACAGTGAACTCATCTCACGGGCGAAAAAATCACTCTTGGTCGCTCTACTCCTATGAAAGTGAGAGCAACCAAAAGGATTCCTATGAGGAAGATCACTCCCCCATGCATGTCATGGAAAGATATGGCCAAATCTAACTCTCCATCATACTGAAGGGGACAAGATGAAGAGCCTGAATTTCCTCTGGACGTAAATCTCAAAAAGTCCAGACATATCAAGATCCCATGTACGCAAATGAAAAATCCATATCCAGGGGAATTAGAATTCCCACACAACAAGAATAAGACATTAAAAATCTCTGATGGATCCAGATCTTAGGAAAGGCATCAGTGAGGAAGGAAAACAACTCTACCAAGATCCTATAAAGATCAACGGACAATGCATTAGGACACATCCTCTTATAGCGATAATAGTTATGGGCCTGTGCAAAAAGAATTGATTGCAGACTTTCAATCATATGACAAATGAATTTGCTCAGCACTTTATCATCGAAAGCAAACTATCTAGGATCTCAACTACCTGGTTCAATAGCTTGGAGAAACCCTTCAGGAATAAGTGGAGTGGTTCCAGAAAGTAGAAATCCAAATCCGTAACCTCAACGTGGATGTTGTTATATATGTTACGGCGGTGAACTGCTGATAGGGGTCAAAAACCCCTATCTTTGGGTACGGTTTTAGGACGGGTTTTAGCATTATTTAGTTAATAAGCGAGCATTTCTCGCATTTAAATGCTTTTGTGTGAGTTAGTTAGGAATTGGAAACGTTTTATTTATTTTTCGTTGTTTAAGCTCGTTTTATGACCAATTTAGGCAATTACGGCCAAAATAGCATGTATAGTATAATTCCGTTATCTTTTGAAGCTAATTGGTCCGTCAAAAGTCGCACCAAACGAAGCGTTTGCTCAAAATAAGCGATTGGCGGGTCAATTTAGCCTTTGGACTAATGTTATCTGGAGTTTCTGTACATGCGCAGGTATAAGTTCGGACGAAAAAGGCATCGACGGCAGTCGGCAAGCACGCGCGGGAATACCGGGCAAGAATGCTCGACGAGCGGGCCTCCGTAGGCCATGCCTGCTCGCCGAGCAGGGCGCTGCTTGCCGCGAGCAGCGCCTGCTCGCCGAGCAGCTCGCCCTGCTCGGCGAGCAGACCTGCGGGAATTGGTCAAAAAGACCAATTCCGCCCCCACGATGCCACGACGGACCCCACGACTTCCTACCTGCATAAGGACACGAAAATAGGTCAAAAAGAGGGCCGAGCCACGCCTATAAATAGAGTTTTTCCAATGTAAATTAGTATCTTTTATCTTTGTAATTTTCTTAGCTTTTCATCTTGAGAAATCCTCTCCACCTCCTCCATATCCTTCAAACCTCCATTGAAGACACCTCCGAAGCTCCGTTCACCGAGGATTGCTCAAGCTCCATCCTTAAGTCCTAGGAAGACGCCTGCATTGGTAGACAGGTTCCCTGAAAGGGATTTTTCTTCTTTTATATTCTGTCTAGCCTCTGATACATGTTATGAATCCTAGGCTCATTGTAACTTCGTGACAATACTTTCATCTTTGATATATATTATAGTTCTTGTTCATTCAATTGTTTTAATGCTTTAATCTTTGTCTGATTGGTTTAACTCATTCGATAATCCCAAAATCAAGTTGGCACATATTGCGAGCTGAATCTGACCTAGTCAGTGCCTATAGGATTGACGACCCTATAGAAGATTAAGCCCAAATTGCTGAGCCTTAGAGCTAGTTTCGGCCTTACAAGGGAATCACGAACTAGGGACTTTATGAGGATAGGTCGGGTTAATCGCCTCGGACACAAGTGACTTAGGTTTTAATTCAATTGCTTAAACAATCTATTTTCATTATCATCGTATCCCTTCATGTTCCTTCGGATAATTGCATTGGTAAAAGATCACTTAGGAGTAGTTTAACTTAATTAGGGGTAGAGTAACTTAATTAGGCGTAGAATAACTTAGTTAGAATCGGATAACTTAGCTAGGAATAGTATAATTCAACCTAGGAGTAGATTAACTTAGAAAAACCAACTCAAAACCCCCTAAGCCTAGATAACACCTGAAACCAAGTAACTCGATACTTGTAGAAATAAATCCTGTGGACGATAACCTGGACTAAACCAGAAATTTATTACTTGATAACGACGGGGTACACTTATCCCTAAGATCGGCCTCGCTCCACAACCGCGCGAGGCCGCGTCAAGTTTTTGGCGCCGTTGCCGGGGATTTATTTCTTCTGCAATATCGAACCAAAGGTCGATTTGTTAGTTTAGGCATTCATTGTTTATATCTTTGTTTATATCATTCATACTTGCCTATAGCATATACTTGTCAATAATAACTATACTTATTCATACTTATACTTGTTCATATCATTGTCTGTTTATATACTTGTTTATAATCATGATACTTGTTTATACGTATCTATATCGTTTATACTTGTTTTCATATACTTGTTCATATATACTTGTTTATAATAGTCATACTTGTTTATACTTACGCTTGTTTATATTCGTTTGTACGAACGTGTATTTATACTTGACAACTTCATCTATACGTGTCTATATGTGTTTGTTTATACCGTTTTTATACTAGTACACTCTTACATTTATATTTGTTCATATGCATACTTGTTTATCTCTAATAAACTATGCCATGTACATCAACCCATATTTGTCAATATCAATATAAACCAATACTTGTACAAAACTGTGCAACCTTGTATGATGTGTATGATTTTCCTTCCGCTTTCATTTATTTCTTGTATTTATCTCTTCTCAGCGTATGCCTACGAGATCAGCGAAAATACCGTGTGTCCCTCTTAACCCTGAACTTGAACGTACTCTTCGCAGGAGCAAACAAATCGGAAAGCTGAAGCAAGACGAGATCATCGAGCCTATCAAGATGACTGACAATGAACGGAACAATGAATGGAATACTGAGAACACCGGGCCAGAAAATGACACTCGTCTGATGAGTGAGATCCTGGCACCACACCGGCACCAGCATTTGTCCGGTATTGCCGCTCCAAATATTCCGGCTAATACATACGAAATCAAGTCCGGTATAATTCACTTGATCCAACAGACCGGACTGTTTGGAGGAGAAGCACATGAGAGCCCGAATGATCATCTGGATCGCTTCCTAATGTGCGCAGACACCGCAAGAACAAATGGGGTTCCCCAAAATGCTGCTAGGCTGAAATTGTTCCCGTTTTCTCTGACTGGGCAAGCTCTGGAATGGCTGAGAACACTGGAGCCCGGATCAATCACAACTTGGGCAGGGTTGGAGAAGGAATTCTTGTCCTACTACTTTCCTCCCTCGAAGACAGCAATGCTCAGGGGTGAGATCACATCCTTCCACCAACCCGAGCACGAAGCGCTCCACACATCTTGGACCCGATTCAGAAAAATGCTGCGCATGTGCCCTCACCATGACATACCCAAGCATCAATTGGTAAGCGTCTTCTATCACGGACTGACACCCACCAACAGAGCTATTGTAGACTCCGCAGCGGGTGGAGATTTATTTAGGAAGACAGCAACAGAGGCATATGACATGATTAATGAGCTGGCCAGAAAGAGTGTGCAGTGGCAAGAACAGAAGCTCGCTGGCCCCATAAGGCAGCGGGTATTTGCTGTGGAAGAACAAGAACAAAATTCGAGTGTTGCGGATATAAGTAGGAAGATGGACGTCCTGTTGGCTCAATTTAGCCAACCTCCCACTTGTGTGCACTGTGGCGGCGACCACCATGGAAAGGAATGTCAAGCAGGTAGCCCTTTCGCTGGAGACGGGATGGAGATGGTCAATTACGTTGGGGGACAGCCGAGGTACAACCAGAACTATAACAACTACAACCCCAACAACCACAACTCCTACAACAACAGCAACAACTACAGGAGGCCTCAGCACCCGAACTTATCTTACGGGAATTCAAATCAGAATGTGCTTCGACATCCTAGCGGTTTTGTTCAGGAGCATAGAGATCAGGGGCTTGGCATGCCCCCATATCAACAGCAGAATCAAGGGCCAATGCAACCTCCTAAGGAATCTGACGAGGTGGTCACTCTTTTGAAGGAGATCTCGGCTAGGCTTGCCAACAATGAAGCCTTCTGCAAAGATTTGAGCAATCAGGTAGCTCATATCAATAGGGACATGCAGGAAAGGCCACAGGGTTCCCTCCCAAGCACAATGGAGAAGAATCCAAAGATCCTGAGAAAGGATTGAGTAAGGGGGAGAAATCGAGTTCTCCTCGGTTTAAATTCAAAGCTTGAACAATTTACTTCTGCATTTCCTTTCCTTTTATTTTTTTGTTGATTTTGGTTGTTGAATTTTAATCTCAGTTTTTCCTTTTTATTTACATTGTCAAATTTTGCCTTCCCCCATACTCTCTATAAAAAAAAAACGAATTTCGCCCAACCCGGACGAGTTAGGCACTGCCCAGCGCCGGGCTGGTCGGCCGAGCCAGTCAGCTCGGCCGACACGGGCTGTTCGGGATTTTAGAATCCCGAACCAAAAAAAAAAGAAAGAAAGAAATAAGAAAAGAAAATAAGAAAGGGGGGGGGGATGACTCATCATCCCCTTCCCCACCTTCTTCTTCCCTTCTCTCTTTCTTTCTTTTTCTTATTTCATTCTTTCTTTCTTCCTTTCTTCCTCTCTTTCTCTTTCAAAACCTAACCCCCCAAATCCACCATACTAACCCGAATTCAAGATATAAGGTATGAATCTTTACCCATTTTTGATTTCTAACATGTTTCTAGGCTTAGATTTTAGCTTAGGGTGATAATTTTTAAGATTTAAGGAAAAACCTAAGTTTTAGGTTTTTCTCTCTTTTCTCAAATAAATCTCTTGTTTGCTTTTAATTCTTGATTTCCTTGCAATATATGTTAGCATCATGATTAATTTGTGGTTTGGGTGTGATTTCTGTTCTTAATTTGCGATTATTTGGAGAAATTGCTCAATTTGGGTAAAATCTCCATTTTAGCTCAAAGTTCAACTATTCAATTTATAGTTAAAAACTTGCCAATAGAGTTATGAATTGCATTCTTACCATGTTTTAGTCATTGGGCATCTCTAATTTTGCATGAATTTGTGAATTCCGGGTAAAACACTTAGGGACCGAATACTTATGGTTTTAGTCCCTAAATTCCTAAACTATGGTTTATGCCTATGAATGGCTTATTTGGGGGTTTATGTTCAAAATTGTAAATATGTCCTAACTTGTCCATTTTTTTGGTCTATTCCTCAGGAACTATGGGTAAGAAGGGCAAAGCCAAGGTCGTAGTTGAGAATGAAGCCGAGTCTGACGTCGAGTTCAGCGATACACTCCAAGCTAAGTATGACCCACCTTTTGGGCTCGTTAATGAACGTGAGGGGGTATTGTATGATAGATTTTCTAAGCAAGAACTTGCCACCCATATAGTTGTTGATCAAACATATTTAGCGTCCCTGAAAAAGGATTTCAATGAAATCCTCAAATTCCACGGCTGGTTTAGACTAGCACACAAAACCGACCCCAGTTTATCACAACTTCACTATGGAATTTTTGACTACTTGGAAAAAAGAGCTACCCTTGGGCTGTGATAAGCATTCTTTTAGACTGAATGGTAAACCTTACCGTCTCAGTGATACCACACTAGCAGCCCTGATGGGAGTCTATAACAATCCAGAGGCAATCTCAGATTTTGAGAAACCCATAACAAAAGATATGGCCTGGGAATAATTAACAGGCATATCAGAATTTGACTCCCAGACTGCTAGCCCAGTCGCTCTCTTGGACCCACTCCTCAACCTTGTTCACAAGTTTGTGGCTCACAACTTGTTGGGCAAAAACGAGAGCAATAAAGTCTCAAAGACAGAATTGCTCATACTGTGGTGTGTGGCCAACCACAAACACGTGGATAATGTCAAGACCATCTTTGAGGGCTTCTCAAGCCAAACGTGTAACCCCCTCATTTGGATCACATGATATCTCACACAATATCAGTCATAGACATGTTTTCAATTCTCAATCATATAAACTTCAATCTCATATAAATTTTACATATTATACATAAGAGAAAGCATTTATAATTTACAATACACGTTTAAGTCATTATCCTACACAGAGGATTTACAAAACAAAAGTACATTCACAAGACTCCAAAATGCCTAGATGAGAATGGACTGACACTGCTGGTGTGACCTTAAGCAAGAAGAACTCCACCTAACCTGTAAAATCTGTTGGCAAGGGGTGAGCTGCCTACTCAATAAACATATTACACATATATGTATATACAAGTAATGTAAAGAGCACAAACCAAAATAGGTCATCAGTACCAAGTTAGAATTTATTCATTTAGAATAGTAATACTGATTTTAGAAAGGCCTTGCTATACTTAGACAATATATATAAAATGGTCCTTGGGCCCAATCTGTATTCCGGCTCACTAAATTCGGAATACAATCATCTGTGCTACGGAGGAGTTACACTCACTCACGTACTCATATATCTCAATACATGTGCTTCCGGCTCACAATATTCGGATAGCACTCTCAACTTGGACCATTTCACATATCCATCTAAGCAAGCTCATATTCATTTATAATCCAACCATTATTCAGTTACAGTATGTGCACAAGGCTTAACATGCCGTATTTACGCATAACACTGCAACATACTCAATCATAACACTTTCTTATCAATCATGACGTATCATAAACACTCAAACATTATCCACATCATTCACATCAGATTCAACCACATCTCACACTCAACAAGTCACAAGGCACAATATATTCATACACATATATAAGCAATATGCTTACCGTCGCACTTGGTTCGATCTATTCAACACGATCGGGTGTGCGTTCAATTGCACCTTGCCCTCCTAATGTCACATAACATTGATACAATTAGACTTAACATAAACTTAATGAAAATAGAAACTAAGGAATGCTATATGATTTACAAGACACTAATGCCACAAAGTTCATGCAATCTAATCCTTTTGTCTTAGATCATCACATGACCTACTTGCACACATTCTACCATAACGTTCTCTATATTAATCCAAATGCCCTGATTCTTGAACCTACTGAAACTAGACATATATGGGTATAACATATCCAAAATTCACTTTAATATCACTTCTACACAATATATGGTATGCAAAATGATTCGGTCCTGTTTCCAGCCAAGAAACAGACTATTCAGATTTACATCTACCATAATTCACTCAACCTAGCTCACAATAAACACAATGGATTGCCAAATCCTTTTACAGACATATACTTCAAGTATTTAGGAACACTTTTGTATAAAGAAACTTTCTCCAATTCGGACTTTAAGATCCTCAAAATTCTACATCAACATGGCTGCCTCACATGACATTCAATTTCGAGGCAGTCATGATCCATCTAGGTTTTCTTCCTCTATATATGGAATTAAAGTCCCATATTTTACAGAGGGTTTCATAACACATATAGGAACATATATTATTCTTTATGTATCTTCAAATTCGAACAATATCTATATGAAAAAATAGGCTCCAAAATGACTGAAAGCAGTACCCTAGATTTCTGTTTAGGGCACTTGATACATATCTTTCATTTGGACAGCCTAAAACCAATGAAAACAACACCAAAACTCAACAAGCTCAATCACAACTCATCCACAACAAATCCTATGATCATACCTAGGTTTTTTCAGAATCTCCAACTCATAGAAAACAAGCTAAAACAGCATACTAACCTTCAACTTGTGTCTATCACCTAGTATGCTTCCTAACTTGACCTGTTTGGCTTGAAAATGGAAGAAATTGGAAGAGTTTTGTTTGGAGGATGTTAGGGTATATCAAAGGAAGGTTTGCTGAAGTTTTGGTCGAAATTGTGGCTGGAAATGAGGAGAAATGAGTTGTATCAATCATTGTTAAAACAAAGAGGCATACTTTGTCTTACTTGAGTGACACCTCGTGCTTGCTCACAAACCTCCAATCCAGCCCTCCACAAATGTAAGTTAATCAATTTAGGACATATGAATTCATTAATTCATTCATTTAAGTCCTAACTCAATTAACCAATCGTTACATCTTAACGACACACTAATCGCCTACTAATCGCACGATAATCGCATTATGCATACAAAACTTCTACTGACAATGAGATGAATCTAAAATGTATGTATTCAATCATGAAAATATATATGAATGTGAGAAGACTCATATGTTAGGGTTTTGGGGATGTTACAGTTCTTCCCCCCTTAAAGAATTTCGTCCCCGAAATTCACTTACCAGAAGCTTCAAATAGGTAAGGATATTGTGTCCTCATATTTTCTTCTACCTCCCAAGTTGCCTCATCAAGTGTTTGATTATGACTCCATCTCACCTTAACCATTGGAATTTCACGGTTTCTGAGTCGTTTCATTTCTCGTCCCAAAATCTCTAAAGGTTGCTCACGAATAGTTAAGTCTGTATTCACTATTGCAATCTCAGGTTCAGGAATCATATGACTTGGGTCTGATCTATATCTTCTCAATACTGACACATGAAATACATCATGTATTAAATACAATTCTGGTGGTAGAGCTAACCTATAAGCCAATGGTCCAACTCTCTCAATGATCTCATAAGGCCCGATGTATCTTGGATTCAACTTCCCTCTTCTGCCAAAACGAACTATTCCTTTCCATGGAGATATTTTTAAAAACACTTTATCTCCAACTTTATATTCCATCTCCCTTCGGTGCTGATCCACATAGGCTTTCTGACGTTCCTGTGCAGCTTTTAAATACTTCTTTATGACATTGATCTTCTCAACAGTTTCCTGGACTAACTCAGGTCCTTCCAATTGTCTCATTCCTTCAACATCCCAACATATAGGGCTTCTACACGGTCTTCCATATAGTGCCTCATAAGGTGCCATGCCTATACTTGAATGATAACCATTATTATAAGCAAACTCTATAAGAGGTAAATGTATATCCCACTCACCTTGGAAATTAAGAACACAAGCTCTCATCATATCCTCTAAGGTCTGAATAGTTCTTTCCGATTGTCCATCTGTCTGTGGATGAAAGGTTGTACTGAAATGCAATTTTGTTCCCAATGAGTGCTGTAAACTGCCCCAAAATCTAGATGTAAATCTAGGATCACGATCTGAAACAATAGATATAGGTACTCCATGCAACCTCACTATTTGTTCCACATAAAGTCTAGCCAATTTATCCATCGAGTCTGTCTATTGAACCGGTAGAAAGTGAGCAGATTTCGTAAGTCTATCCACTATCACCCATATACTATCGTGTCTACGCCTTGTTCTTGGTAATCCCATCACAAAATCCATAGTGATCCTCTCCCATTTCCACTCTGGTATGGTTAAAGGTTTTAGTTTTCCCACGGGAGCTTGATGCTCAGCTTTAACCTGTTGACATGTCAAACATTTGGAAACAAAATCAGATACATCTTTCTTCATTGTAGGCCACCAGTAAAAAGGTCTCAAATTTCTGTACATCTTTGTCATTCCTGGGTGCATAGCATAAGGAGAATTATGTGCTTCCTGTAGAATTTCTGATCTTAAATTTGCTACATCTGGAACACATAATCGACTACCTATCATCATAGTTCCATCATCTTCCACAGAAATATCAGGTCTTTTACCTTGTTGTACATGATCTCGCATTTTCTGTAAATAAGGATCATGCCATTGTGCTTCTTGGATCCTTTCTTTCAAATCTGGTTTTACTCGTAGTGTAGCCATCAAACCTGTTACTTCATTTACTTCTAACTGCACATCCATGGCTCGCATCTCCACTAGTGAATTCAAACTATAATTCTTCATACTAGCCACAATATCAACACTCTTTCTACTCAAAGCATCTGCAACCACATTAGCTTTTCCTGGATGGTAATCTATTGTACAATCATAATCTTTTAATAGCTCAATCCATCTCCTTTGTCTTAGGTTCAACTCCTTCTGTGTAAAGATGTACTTCAAACTCTTGTGATCAGTGAGAATCTGAAATGTCTCCCCATATAGGTAATGTCTCCATACCTTCAATGCATGGATGACTGCTGCCAACTCTAAGTCGTGTGTGGGGTAATTCATCTCATGAGGTCTCAGTTGCCTAGAAGCATATGCAATGACTTTCCCATTTTGCATTAGAACACATCCCAAACCTTGTCCCGAGGCATCTGTATAAACAACAAAGCCACCACCTTCAGAAGGTAACACTAACACTGGTGCAGAAGTCAATCTCTTCTTTAGTTCCTCAAAGCTTTGGTGACATTTATCATTCCACTGGAATACAACTCCCTTTCTCAGCAATTTAGTTAATGGACCTGCAATCAGAGAAAAACCCTCTACAAATCTCCTGTAATAACCAGCTAACCCAAGAAAACTCCTAAGCTCTGTAACGTTCTTTGGCGGTTCCCATTCATCAATAGCTTTAATTTTGGAAGGGTCGGGTTGAACCCCTTCACCTGACACCACATGACCAAGGAATACAACTTCATCCATCCAAAATTCACATTTGCTCAACTTTGCATACATCTGATTATCTCGTAAAATTTTCAAAACAATTCTCAAATGTTGTTCATGCTCACCCACAGTTCTTGAATACACTAGGATATCATCAATGAATACCACAACAAACTTATCTAGATATGGCTGAAAAGTCTTGTTCATTAATGCCATGAAAGCTGCAGGAGCGTTAGTCAAGCCAAAAGGCATCACAAGAAACTCAAAATGACCATACCTTGTACGAAAAGCAGTTTTAGGTATGTCAGCTTCTGCAACTCTCAACTGCCAATAGCCCGATCTTAGATCAATCTTTGAAAAATGACGAGCTCCTCTAAGCTGATCTAGCAAATCATCAATCCGAGGCAATGGATACTTGTTTTTCACTGTCATTCTATTCAGTTGTCTGTAATCAATACACAATCGCATACTTCCATCTTTCTTCTTCACAAATAATACAGGTGCTCCCCACGGTGAAGTACTAGGTCGTATAAACCCCTTTTCAAGTAGTTCTTCTATTTGTTTCTTCAATTCTTGTAATTCCATTGGAGCCATTCTATATGGAGCAATTGATATAGGAGATACTCCTGGCATGGTCTCAATAGGAAAATCAATCTCCCTATGAGGTGGTAATCCTGGTAGTTCATCTACGAATACATCTGCAAAATCTCTCACCACTGGAATATTCTCCAATTTGCCTCCATCCTCCCTAGTGTCCACAATATGAGCTAAATATGCCTCACACCCATTTCTAATCCATCTAATTGCTTGAATTGCAGATATTAAACAAGATGGCACAACCTTTCTCTCCCCAACAAATAACACAGTTGATTCTGAATTAAAATGTAACACAACTTCCTTTGAACAACAATCAACTTTAGCTTCATATTTACATAGCCAATCCATCCCCAAAATAATATCGAATTCTCTAAACCCCATAACTACTAAATCTATAGGGAACTCACTTCCCCTCACTTTTATAGGACAATCTCTCAAAACCTGATTTACAATAACATTATTCCCAACTGGTAGGATAACTCCCACATCATATCCTAATGGTTCTACCGTCCCATTTATTTTCAATATAAACTCAGGTGTTATGTATGAATGAGTGGATCCAGGGTCAATCAAAACAAAAGCTAAGGTATCAAGGATAGAAATTGTACCGGATATAACCTCTGGTGCTATTTGAGCTTCACCTCTCGTTATATTGAAGGCTCTATTTCGTGGTAAAGTTTGTGTCTGTCCGCCCATAGGAGCATCATGTCTACCCCATCTACCTCCTCCTCGACCTCTGCCTCTGCCTCTATCCACTCCAGCTGCACCACCTCCTATATTAGACTAAGGTTGAACTCTCTCTCCTCTATCAACTAGTAAGGGACAATCATTACGATAATGGCCTGTTTCTCCACACTCAAAACATGTACCCTTCTTAAATGAACCATAACACTCTCCTGTGTGAGATCGGCCATATCTGCCACAAACCAGGGAAGGTCCCCAACACTCACCTCTGTGTACCCGTCCACATGTCTGACAAGCTGGAAAAGATGTTGTTCTTGCTCCTCCTCTATACCCACTATTAAACCGACCACCTGAAAATCTATTACTACCCACAGATGGAGCACTACTCAAAACATCTCCAAATCCGCCCCGTGATCTAGTCCCACCACGATGGATACTACTACTACCTCTAAATTGTTGAGAATAGCCTCTAGAAGAAACTGAGAATCCACCTCTCTTTGATGGCCTGCTAGACTGGCCTTCTGTATCAAATCTAGCCCTTTTAGTTACAAAAAGTTGTTCTTTATCTTTCACAATTTCCTCCGCTCTGAGTGCAGATTCTACTAACAATCTAAAGCTCGTTTCATGTGCATGAATCCCCATTCTAACATCTGGGTGTAGACCATGTTCAAACCTGCGACATTTTGCTTCTTCTGTAGCCATATTTGCAGGTGCATATTTGGCTAAAGTGTTAAACTTAAGCTCGTATTCAGCCACAGACATATCCTCCTGCATAAGGGTCAAAAACTCTGTTTGTTTCCTATCTTTGTATATCTTTGACATGTACTTATTAGTGAACAACTTCTTGAAAATATCCCATGTTATTTCAGTTCTAATTCTTGTCCTTTTTATAGATCTCCACCATTCTAAAGCTTCACCAGTGAAAAGATTAGAAACATATTTGACCATTGAGTCCAGACGACACTCTGTGTTCTCAAGTACATCTTCAATCTTGGCCCACCATTTATCAGCTATATCAGGATCTGTGCTACCCTCAAACTCTGTTGCACCCATCTTTTTAAGCCTTTCAAAATTTTTATCAAAGATTGGCGCATCTCGACGAGCTTGAACACGTGGCTGAGGCTGACCTTGAGCCAAATAGATTCCCATCATCTGTTCAAACTGGTTGTAACCCTGAGGATACCCTGCATGTTCTGAAGCTCCTATATGTTCTGAGCCCCCAGACTCATGAACACGACCAACTGAACCATGACTAGACATATGACCGGATTGTCCATTCTCACCATCAGACTCCATAACCCTACATGAAACATGACCATGTCAACATGCTTTAGCATAAGAAAATATGATTATGTGGTCTTACCCTAGGAATCCAAAACAAGTCATACACAACCAAATCCCTAGGAAAGTAGACCCGCTCTGATACCACTAAATGTAACCCCCTCATTTGGATCACATGATATCTCACACAATATCAGTCATAGACATGGTTTCAATTCTCAATCATATAAACTTCAATCTCATATAAATTTTACATATTATACATAAGAGAAAGCATTTATAATTTACAATACACGTTTAAGTCGTTATCCTACACAGAGGATTTACAAAACAAAAGTACATTCACAAGACTCCAAAATGCCTAGATGAGAATGGACTGACACTGCTGGTGTGACCTTAAGCAAGAAGAACTCCACCTAACCTGTAAAATCTGTTGGCAAGGGGTGAGCTGCCTACTCAATAAACATATTACACATATATGTATATACAAGTAATGTAAAGAGCACAAACCAAAATAGGTCATCAGTACCAAGTTAGAATTTATTCATTTAGAATAGTAATACTGATTTTAGAAAGGCCTTGCTATACTTAGACAATATATATAAAATGGTCCTTGGGCCCAATCTGTATTCCGGCTCACTAAATTCGGAATACAATCATCTGTGCTACGGAGGAGTTACACTCACTCACGTACTCATATATCTCAATACATGTGCTTCCGGCTCACAATATTCGGATAGCACTCTCAACTTGGACCATTTCACATATCCATCTAAGCAAGCTCATATTCATTTATAATCCAACCATTATTCAGTTACAGTATGTGCACAAGGCTTAACATGCCGTATTTACGCATAACACTGCAACATACTCAATCATAACACTTTCTTATCAATCATGACGTATCATAAACACTCAAACATTATCCACATCATTCACATCAGATTCAACCACATCTCACACTCAACAAGTCACAAGGCACAATATATTCATACACATATATAAGCAATATGCTTACCGTCGCACTTGGTTCGATCTATTCAACACGATCGGGTGTGCGTTCAATTGCACCTTGCCCTCCTAATGTCACATAACATTGATACAATTAGACTTAACATAAACTTAATGAAAATAGAAACTAAGGAATGCTATATGATTTACAAGACACTAATGCCACAAAGTTCATGCAATCTAATCCTTTTGTCTTAGATCATCACATGACCTACTTGCACACATTCTACCATAACGTTCTCTATATTAATCCAAATGCCCTGATTCTTGAACCTACTGAAACTAGACATATATGGGTATAACATATCCAAAATTCACTTTAATATCACTTCTACACAATATATGGTATGCAAAATGATTCGGTCCTGTTTCCAGCCAAGAAACAGACTATTCAGATTTACATCTACCATAATTCACTCAACCTAGCTCACAATAAACACAATGGATTGCCAAATCCTTTTACAGACATATACTTCAAGTATTTAGAAACACTTTTGTATAAAGAAACTTTCTCCAATTCGGACTTTAAGATCCTCAAAATGCTACATCAACATGGCTGCCTCACATGACATTCAATTTCGAGGCAGTCATGATCCATCTAGGTTTTCTTCCTCTATATATGGAATTAAAGTCCCATATTTTACAGAGGGTTTCATAACACATATAGGAACATATATTATTCTTTATGTATCTTCAAATTCGAACAATATCTATATGAAAAAATAGGCTCCAAAATGACTGAAAGCAGTACCCTAGATTTCTGTTTAGGGCACTTGATACATATCTTTCATTTGGACAGCCTAAAACCAATGAAAACAACACCAAAACTCAACAAGCTCAATCACAACTCATCCACAACAAATCCTATGATCATACCTAGGTTTTTTCAGAATCTCCAACTCATAGAAAACAAGCTAAAACAGCATACTAACCTTCAACTTGTGTCTATCACCTAGTATGCTTCCTAACTTGACCTGTTTGGCTTGAAAATGGAAGAAATTGGAAGAGTTTTGTTTGGAGGATGTTAGGGTATATCAAAGGAAGGTTTGCTGAAGTTTTGGTCGAAATTGTGGCTGGAAATGAGGAGAAATGAGTTGTATCAATCATTGTTAAAACAAAGAGGCATACTTTGTCTTACTTGAGTGACACCTCGTGCTTGCTCACAAACCTCCAATCCAGCCCTCCACAAATGTAAGTTAATCAATTTAGGACATATGAATTCATTAATTCATTCATTTAAGTCCTAACTCAATTAACCAATCGTTACATCTTAACGACACACTAATCGCCTACTAATCGCACGATAATCGCATTATGCATACAAAACTTCTACTGACAATGAGATGAATCTAAAATGTATGTATTCAATCATGAAAATATATATGAATGTGGGAAGACTCATATGTTAGGGTTTTGGGGATGTTACAAAACGAGTAGAAAACGCGGTTCCCTTGGCCTTGGACACTTAGTTACCAACGTACTTGATAGCCAATTCAAAAATTTGGACATTCAAGAAGTTGCTTTTTACCCTACTTTGCTTAACTCCAAGTTTTTGGGGAGATCTACTTTTCGTGAAGTCTTAAACAGGAACCCAACCGAAGGAGCAAGCTCTAGCAGAGGGGGAAGGAAAAGAGCACGAATTCCACCATAGTATAGGGATGAGGAACCTGAGGAAGAAGAACCTGCGACAGCAGGAGACCAAATAGAAGACCAAGCACCGGGGACGGAGGCCCAATTCCAAGCCATCAACACCATGATGGCAGAAATACGAGACCTGAACCTTCGGACATTCAACACTGTTCAACAAATGGACCATCGGTTCACAACCTTCGAACAGAACATGGACTAGAGGCTCACGGGCCTTAAATATGTAGCGTCAGACTACTGCGAGCGCTATAACATGCCATGGCCACCTCCCCCGGCCGATCAGTAAGTTGTCTTCTCCACCCTAACTTTTTGCACTTGTACTTTATGGTTTGTGATGCAATGTTGGAACTTATTGCATATTTTTAGTGTGAGGAGGAGGGGTAGACAAACTTACAAAAGTTGTATAATTTTTAAAATTTTTGTTGCGTCGTGTCTAGTTTAGTTTTGCGTTTTTCGGGTTTTATTTATGTTTTGCATGTTTAGGACCTAAAACCGTGAACCTCCTTCGAATCTAAACTTTGTTATTTGTCATTGAGGACTGAGAACCGAATCTAAAATTGTATGACAACTAGTTTAGGTATAGGACACAATCCTTGTATCTGTAAAAGCATGAGCTAAAGTTTGCATTTAGACCCTACTTTTGAAGAAATGTCAAAATCATTACTTAGGTAGATAACTTAAGAATTGAAGGCATGTGATGTTGAACTTGAGTTTGGGGAAAACTAGTAAACACAAAATTGAAACCCAAAGAATTGTGAGTTGAATTTGAGCCTAAGAACGAACATCAAAAAGCTCTTTTTCTTGACATTTTTGTGTGAATGCTTTGACTTGTGGAAAGATTACAGATTTTGCACCTAATACTGTGTTGAACCTATATGCAATGATTTGAGATGATAAACGATGAAATCAGCCTCATTAGAATTAACCCTTTTTCTTTACCTTATTTTTTCTTTTTCATCCACTCTAGGAAGCCCCTTTGAGCCTATATTTTTGTAGTTTATAGATTTTTCTTTCGTTCTAACCTATTTTTGCAAACCACAACTTGGTTTGCTACTTAACCCAAAATTTTTGCAAAGCTCAAATTGAGCCTTTGTTTTCTTCTAGCGTTTTTTCTTTGTTTATGGCATTATAGTAGCAAGCCAAAAGGCTAAGAAGTGAATGAGCATCACTATCCAAAAAAAAGGGAAGAATAGAAAAACAGAAAAAAAAGAAAAGAAAAGAAAAGAGACGAACTAAAAGGGGAGAACTTCATCCCCCAGTTCTTTAAATCAAAACGTCTCAAGAAAACATCCCAAAAAGAGAATAATGGATGAATAAAAAGCTCAATCACTTCATATTTGCTAAAGCCATTTGAACTTTGTTTTTCTAGCGCTAGAACTATTAACCCTTGTTGTACCTTTAACCCTCTAACCACATTACAACCCAAATTCGAGGCTGTTTTTGATATCATCGGAGTCATATAGCATAGTAGAGGAACTCGAATGAACGTGCAAAATCAACGTAATCCTAAGCAAGAACATAAGCCGAGAGTAAACACTTTAGCCACCAAAATTGTGTGAATTGAGTGAACTACCTATGGTGAGGTGTTTTACTTAGCAATCCCCTCAAGCTCGTTTAATTGAACATGTGTCATTTTGCTTAAAACTATGACCTATGATAATTGAAATGCGGCTTTTGGATATCGTGTCTCTACTTTGTATTTCTGAATGCATGTAATTACAGATGCTCGAAATTGTGTCAAGCACCTAGTCAAACCGGGAGGTTTTCTAGCTTGCTTGTGATTGCGGGTTTAGTTTTTTAGTTTACTTGGGGACAAGTAAAGTTTTAAGTGCGAGGAGGTTTGATAGGGGTCAAAAACCCCTACCTTTGGGTACGGTTTTAGGACGGGTTTTAGCATTATTTAGTTAATAAGCGAGCATTTCTCGCATTTAAATGCTTTTGTGTGAGTTAGTTAGGAATTGGAAACGTTTTATTTATTTTTCGTTGTTTAGGCTCGTTTTATGACCAATTTAGGCAATTACGGCCAAAATAGCATGTATAGTATAATTCCGTTATCTTTTGAAGCTAATTGGTCCATCAAAAGTCGCACCAAACGAAGCGTTTGCTCAAAATAAGCGATTGGCGGGTCAATTTAGCCTTTGGACTAATGTTATCTGGAGTTTCTGTACATGCGCAGGTATAAGTTCGGACGAAAAAGGCATCGACGGCAGTCGGCAAGCACGCGCGGGAATACCGGGCAAGAATGCTCGACGAGCGGGCCTCCGTAGGCCATGCCTGCTCGCCGAGCAGGCCCCTAGAGGCCTACTCGCCGAGCAGGCCATGCCTGCTCGGGCGAGCAGGATGTCTGCTCACCGAGCAGGCCGCCAGAGGCCTGCTCGCCGAGCAGGGCGCTGCTCGTCGAGCAGCTCGCCCTGCTCGGCGAGCAGACCTGCGGGAATTGGTCAAAAAGACCAATTTCGCCCCCACGATGCCACGACGGACCCCACGACTTCCTACCTGCATAAGGACACGAAAATAGGTCAAAAAGAGGGCCGAGCCACGCCTATAAATATAGTTTTTCCAATGTAAATTAGTATCTTTTATCTTTGTAATTTTCTTAGCTTTTCATCTTGAGAAATCCTCTCCACCTCCTCCATATCCTTCAAACCTCCATTGAAGACACCTCCGAAGCTTCGTTCACCGAGGATTGCTCAAGCTCCATCCTTAAGTCCTAGGAAGACGCCTGCATTGGTAGACAGGTTCCCTGAAAGGGATTTTTCTTCTTTTATATTCTGTCTAGCCTCTGATACATGTTATGAATCCTAGGCTCATTGTAACTTCGTGACAATACTTTCATCTTTGATATATATTATAGTTCTTGTTCATTCAATTGTTTTAATGCTTTAATCTTTGTCTTACGCTTTGTCTGATTGGTTTAACTCATTCGATAATCCCAAAATCAAGTTGGCACATATTGCGAGCTGAATCTGACCTAGTCAGTGCCTATAGGATTGACGACCCTATAGAAGATTAAGCCCAAATTGCTGAGCCTTAGAGCTAGTTTCGGCCTTACAAGGGAATCACGAACTAGGGACTTTAGGAGGATAGGTCGGGTTAATCGCCTCGGACACAAGTGACTTAGGTTTTAATTCAATTGCTTAAACAATCTATTTTCATTATCATCGTATCCCTTCATGTTCCTTCGGATAATTGCATTGGTAAAAGATCACTTAGGAGTAGTTTAACTTAATTAAGGGTAGAGTAACTTAATTAGGCATAGAATAACTTAGTTAGAATCTGATAACTTAGCTAGGAATAGTATAATTCAACCTAGGAGTAGATTAACTTAGAAAAACCAACTCAAAACCCCCTAAGCCTAGATAACACCTGAAACCAAGTAACTCGATACTTGTAGAAATAAATCCTGTGGACGATAACCTGGACTAAACCAGAAATTTATTACTTGATAACAACGGGGTACACTTATCCCTAAGATCGGCCTCGCTCCACAACCGCGCGAGGCCGCGTCAACTGCCGGAGCGAAGGTTCGTCCCAAGAATTAACCACACAACATCCTAAAACATTCCTAGATTTAATGCAATGAGCTAGAGATTTTGTTTAATGGGACGACTATAGACTAAAACCCTTACTAAAAAGTACTTGGCAAAAGATCGTCTAGCTTCGGATAATATATAACTCAAAGTAATATTGCATGAGAGCTAGAGATAGAAATCATAAGAGGTAGAAAGAACAACCAGAAATGAACTTCATGCCTCTCAATACCCGTGCGAAAGGAGGTATTACACTAGATAGAAAAGAACAAGCAACGTATTGACTACCCCACTCCAAAATTAAAGAAATTAGGGCACCACAACAACCCTAAAAACCATATAAGTAACCTTTTTAATCTTTTATTATTTTATTAAAAACCATATACATCATAAGTATTCTAAAAACTTTCTGCTGAATTAATATTAAACCCAACTCTTGATTTGATTCAAGGCAATTCAATGTGTACTAAGAGAATGACTATAATATAATCTAATAAACAAATATGATAAACACTTCCATGATAGGGATACCAACTTAGGTATAAATCGGCTTCCTTTTAAAAACCCTATTTAGGCAATCATGATCCATATTCAAGCAGTGTATGCTTCATATACAAGTATGAAACAACCACAATCTTACACTAACTACGACTCCAAATGCCTATATCAAGGACTCAACCCTTAAATGAATGACTTGCGTTCTCAACCTCACTAATTACAATTTAGCCAGTTTGTTCTCTAAAAATAGATGTTGGCTTAAGCATCAGAGAGTTCTCTAGTTGGACCACCAATATCATTATTCTTCTTTTAAAGGTTTTGATTGGTTGAGCATTGTATTGATTTTGTGTGACGAGGCTTTTTGTGCCCCACCTACTGAGAATCGACATTGTATAATTGGTTGATATGCTTAATTTTCTTGTACATAGTGATGCATTGTGTAGATTTGTGTTGTTATTGCAGTTCACAGCACCAAGATCCATTTTACTAGGCGTAATTTCCGACCTTATGATGTAATGCGGTAAAAAAGGTTTCGACTCTTCTATTCTAGCAACATATTTTAGCTCTCTTCTCCATTTCCTTGTATTTTATTGTGTATTTTCAATTTCGCTGCCAATTAGACCATGTCTCTCTATATGCCTATTGGATTGTAATTGTTGCTTCAATTCCTTCCAACAAGTTCATTACCATTTATCACATCGATGGTGAAAACCCAAAAATGCGTTTTTACATTTTCTGTTATCTATTTGGTTGGCTATTAATTAAGAATTTTGTTCATTTTTCAATTGTAGATTTTCACTAAAACCCTATACGCACAAGATGTTTTTGTATTTATAATTAACCTTATTCACAATATATATCACGTAATTAAAATTGTATGAAAATGACTACAAATATATTAAAGTGGCTGCAAATTAGTGAAAGTGGTGAAATTTTATGAAAGTGACTGAAATGGGATGAAATTGATTGAAATTGTATAACTCATCTTTGTATTATTCTTTTAACCTCACAAGAATATCACTAACACTATTAAGAGGCAAAATTTATATTTCGCAAAAGAAAAAAAATTATTAGGATTTTCTACAAGTGTTAACTCTTACCATTTTTGTCAAAGCCAAAGTCTTATGTCAAAGTCGATTGTTGAAACTGAATCACCTCTGTGAAAGTTACTCTAATTGGGTCAAAATGATAGAAAGTGGATAAAAGTGACTCAAATTTGGTGAAAATGATTGAAAAAAATAAATAAAGACAACATATAATCAATTTGATATAATTAAATTTAGAAAAAAATGGAATAGGGTAAAATTGACTGAAATTAGCTGAAATTGTTTGAAACAAAAAAATAATAAAATTAAAATTGTGAACAATAGGCAATGAAGGCGAAATTTGATATAATAACAAAAATGAGTAGAGAAGAAAGGAAATGGTGAAGAAAATAAAATTGATTGAAACTATTATGAAATATTAATTCCAAAGTTTTATAATATTACATTTAAACATGTTTAAATGATGTTTCACACTAATTTCATTCAATTTAATTTTATATGAAAGTGATTGAAAATATCTAAAAATGTATGAAAGTGTATTGAAACACACTAACCTTGAAAAAAATAATTCTTTAAACTATTCTGAAAAAATAAATTTAAGGTTTCATGAAATAATGTTTGGGTTCAAACATGTTGTTAAATATGGCTTTCATCTACTTTTATCAGCTTTCGCTCCCACATTCACCTCATGCAGTGGTGAATACAAGATTGTTCGATTGGGGCCGATTTTACACGTGGTGTGTAAAATTTTTTTTTTTTTTTTTGCTAAATTGAACTTATTCAATTTTTAAGTACCAATGTAAAACTTCTGAAAGTTAAGTTACATTGTGTTTAAAATTCTTAACATGTAAATAAAATTGTGTCTAATAGAAAAAAAAATCGAATTTAGGGAGCGCTTAATTACCCAAAAAAAATTAGAAATTTGGATTTAGGGAGGGCTAACAGACCTAGACCAATTTTGATGGACTAATTCAGCATCCGATCTAAATTTCTTAGAGACAAGGGAACCGAAACCACCACATCCTCAAATTTTATGGAGACAAAGGAATCGGAATTACTCGTGATCATGGTGGTTGCGGCGGACGGCGACTCGGGGCCCGCCCCTTACGTGAAAGGGATGAGTTGAGGCCTGAATTTTTTTACGGTTTCTTCATAATGGATAAGCCATTTTGGACTAAAGAAAATAAGGGATTGAAACTGATACAGATTGAAAGCGATAAATGAAGGTTTTAATCGTAAACCTACAAAGATGTTCTTCTCTAGCTAGACTAGAAGGAGTGAATCCCGATAAACAAGGTATAAACCTTAATTCTCAAAGAGAAAGAGTATTTGATTGATAAAGTTGCCTTATCCTTACAAAATGAGGGTTTAAATACAACCTCTAAAAGATAAGCAAAGGACAGAGACTACCCCTACTAGGGTTACAATACAGTTAATAATAAGAGGGTAAGATAGGTAATGCGCCCAGACAATAGGTACAGAGGTGCAGGTACGGAGCGTCAGAGGTTCTTGGTGAATTCCTTCGGCAGGAAGTAAACTTGAGATCCGCCCAGTGTAGTTGTTGGTACGCCTCATGGCGTACGCCTAGATCCGCCCCGCTCGCGTGTCCAAGGGATCCGCCCTCTTAGATACAACCTTTGTGGGAACGCCGAGAGGAGATCCGCCAAGGCGCGTGTTATTATTGATCCCAGTTAGGATGTCCGCATCATTCTCTCCTTCTTTAAAAGAATTCGGCACTGGCTTGTCTGTGTTGTTCTCCAAAGGGCCATCTGACTTCCACGGGCTAAGGTCACGAACATTGAACGCCGGTGAGACTTTACCAAGCCAATTTGGCAAAGCTATGTGATAGGCATTGGCATTGACCTTCTTGGTGATCTTATATGGCCCGTACTTTCTCGGTCGAAGCTTGCTGCTTGTGGCGTTGGCGAGTCTCTCTTTTTCCAAGTGTACCATAACCTCATCTCCCACTTCGAACTGTACATCCGTAATTTTATAGAAGTATTTTATAAAATAAAATACTAATATATATATATTACAATTATAGTATATTATAAATTTTTATTACGTGACCTGTTACCATTTTTATTAATTATTAATTATTAATATTATTCTTATTATAATTATTATTAATATTAAATTGTTTGTTAATTAGTTATGAAGTGGATCCATGTTAATCTAATTTAATTATTTATCATTACTATTACTATTTATTATTAACATTATTATTATAAAAAAAATAGATTAGGAAGAGCGAAGGAAGGGAATAGGTTTTTTTGGCAGAACAAAACGCATCCTCTCTCTTAGTCTGCGCAACATTTGATTTCTTTTCCTTTTAATTTAATTTCGTTCATAACTCCTTATTCCGGCCATCTTTTAGAATGAAAATTATACCATTAAATTCTTTGTTTCGTGAAGAACATTTTAAGACCACTATTGATATTTTTCTGAATAAAAAGTATGGTGACCGGAGCGGGTAACTTCACCATGAAAGTGTTAGATCTCGACCTTTTATGCGATTTTAGTTGTGAAACGGGTGTTGTCTTGAACTCTCGTAAACGTTGGTTATCTCGTGGTAGTCTCAGTTCGCGATTCGGGTATCTCCGGCGAACTTCCGACGGCCAACCACCACGCTCCAGCAAAACTCCGGGGAGCCAGTAATGGGTCAATTAGGACCCGAATAAATTAATTAGCATTTTGGGATGAGAGGTAAACTTAATTGCTTATGTTTATATATATTTATCTATTTATGTGATTGTCTATGATATATTGTCATAGAATAATAAAATAAATGTTGAGTATTTGGTTATCATTTGATTTGTGTTTATTTATACATAGAGTGATTTGAGGAATGAAGTTTTAAACGTTCTCTGTATAGTTGAATTTATTAGTATAAGGTTTTGTTTCGCTTAAAATCGGATTGCTCATGTATTTATCTATCAAGATAATTAGTTATGAAATTATACTAGGGTAGAAAGGGGAACGTATGAGAGTTCAGAAAATTATGAATTGTGAAATCGTGTTGGATTATGTTTGAGTTAGAACAAAATATAAATAGATAGCTTAAGTGGATAGGTACAATGGTCTCGAGGTTTGTTGATAATGTGATCACATACACCTGTCTTGAAAGAGGAGACGATAGGGTGTTAATAAATTTTGAGTTGGGCTTGGTACTGTATCTTGCAAGATTAGACGATAGCAGTACCATTATAAAAGTACTTATATTATAAAGTCTCAAGGTTGTGTGTCTTGCAAGAGTAGACGATAACACATACCTATTTTGATGTTAAACACCATAAGACCATTAGACATATTTCACTTAGGTTTAGGTAGGGTCCTTAAAATAAATATAATAACTTTAGGGTATTATGTGTAATAAAGAGTGCGGTTGGAATGTCATCTATTTAATTTTAATGATTTCATGATATATAATATATATAAACTGTATGTGTATATGTATATATATAAATATTCCTAATTATACTTATTGAGTAGGCAGCTCACCCCTTGCCATGTTGAAATTTTCAAGCTAGGTTCAAAGGTTCTCCCATTTGCTAGATTTTCAGATTTAACTTACATTCAGGCTGGTCAGCAGAATGGTCTCATTCCGATTAGCAATTTCATACACATTCATTATGATTTATTATATTATTGGTTAGGATTAATTGCCTAAATTTAAGTGAATATTATTGACAGATGAAAATATTTGATTGGTTATTTAGCCATTTGGTCATGAGATTTTGATAGAAGGAAATAAATGAGGAGACTTTATGTTGTTATGTTGGCGTTTATGCTTAATTATGATAATTGTTTGGTTTCATGTGTGTTTTCAATGTGACCCGGGATGGGGGTTACAGTAGGTCCCTGCGGTGCTCATCCGCCTTAGCTTTTAGTTTCTGGTTTCTCTCCTCAAGAGTCTCCTTCACCTCTTGGTGCATCTGGACATAGTCTTTGGCTAGCTGGTTTGCCGTCACGTTTTCTTTGGGAAGATGGGCTATATCAAGGACGTGATTCGGGATCTTAGTGTATACCACCTCAAAGGGTGACTTCCTAGTTTCCGAGTGTACAGATCCATTGTAGGCGAACTCAGCTTGTGCTAAAACCACGTCCCACATCCTGGGCTTATCCTTACATTTGCTGCGCAGTAAGTTTCCCAGAGTCCGATTGACCACTTCTGTCTGTCCGTCTGTCTGAGGGTGGGCGGTGGTACTAAACTTCAGAGAAGTATCAAAAAGAGACCACAAGGTCCGCCAGAAGTGACTCAGGAACTTTGTGTCACGGTCTGAGACAATGCTCTTTGGTACACCATGTAGTCTGACAACCTCTTTAAAGAATAGCTTGGCAGTCGCTGAGGCGTCGTTAGTCTTACGGCATGGTATGAAGTGTGCCATTTTCGAAAACCGGTCAACAACCACGAAGATGGAATCCATGCCTCTCTGAGTTCTGGGTAACCCTAGGACAAAATCCATGGACAGATCCTCCCATATGGTTTCTGGTACAGGCAAGGGTAGCTGTAAGCCAGCATTTGTAGCGTATCCCTTGGCGGTCTGGCAGATATAGCATCGTTCTACCAGGTACGCCACATCTCTTCTCATTTTGGGCCAGAAATAACGGGAACTCACTGCTGCATATGTCTTGTCTCGCCCAAAATGTCCCCCCAGGGATCCGCCATGTAGATCTCGGACCACCTTCTCGCGGATAGAAGTGCAGGGTAAACAAAGTTGGTTGCCCCTCATTAGATACTCATCCATCAAGTGATACGCCCCATCCCCAGGTTGGCGCTGGCACTTCTCCCAGATACTTCCAAAGTCAGGATCCGCCAGGTACTCTCCTCTAATGTGTTCGAAACAATCGGTCTCCAGGTTGACTGTTTTTATTAGTGCAACCCTCCGACTCAAGGCGTCCGCCACTATGTTCTGTTTTCCCACCTTATGGATAAGCTTATAGGGGAACTTATCTATGAAGGAAGACCACCGGGCGTGCATGGCGCTTCGAAGTTGCTTCTGACTTCCCAGGTATTTGAGAGCTTGATGGTCAGTGTAGAGGATGAACTCTTTTCCCACCAAGTAATGTTCCCATACTTTCAATGCCCTCACTACAGCATAAAACTCTTGATCATACATTGCCCACCTTTGCCGTGCCTCACAGAGCTTCTCACTGAAGTATGCAATGGGCCTCTTTTCTTGCATCAAGACACCACCAATCCCAATTCCACTGGCATCACACTCAACTTCAAACAGTTTGTCAAAATCGGGATACGCCAGCACTGGCGCTGTACTCAGCTTTTCCTTGATCAAGGCGAAGCTCTCTTCTTGGGCGTCCGCCCACTCGAACCCCTTTCCCTTCTTCAAACATTCCGTCAACGGGGCCACTATGGAACTGAAGTTCTTAATGAATCGGCGATAAAACATTGCTAGCCCATGAAAACTCCTGATATCCCCCACGTTCCTCGGAGTAGGCCATTCTCGGATGGCTCTTACTTTCTCCCCATCAACTTGGATTCCACTCCCGCTGACCACGAATCCAAGGAAAACTAAGCTCTCCATGACAAAGTCACACTTCTTGGTGTTGTCGTATAGTTGGTGTTTCCTTAACAGGTCAAACACGGTCTGCAAGTGCTCTTCATGTTCCGCCAAGGTCTGGCTGTGGATCAAAATATCGTCAAAATACACAACTACGAACTTCCCAATCACTGGGCGAAGCACCTGATTCATCAGTCTCATAAAAGTACTAGGGGCGTTGGTCATCCCAAAGGGCATAACTAACCATTCATACAATCCATCTCTTGTCTTAAAGGCAGTCTTCCACTCATCCCCAGATCGGATTCGTATCTGATGATACCCACTCCTGAGATCAATCTTGGAGAAGACTCGAGATCCACCAAGTTGGTCCAACATGTCATCCAACCTTGGAATCGGGAACTTATACTTGATGGTGATCTTGTTAATAGCCCTACTGTTAACACACATCCGCCAAGACCTATCCTTCTTCGGTGTAAGTAAAGCTGGAACAGCGCAAGGACTCATACTCTCCCTAACGTATCCCATCTCGATGAGTTCCTCCACTTTTTGTCTCATGACATCATTCTCCTTTGGGCTCATTCGATAATGTGGGAGGCTTGGCAAACTAGCCCCAGGCACCAGATCGATATGATGTTGGATATCTCTCAAAGGTGGTAACCCACTCGGCAGTTCGTCGGGGAACAGATCTTGATACTTGCTAAGTAGGCGGGTCATTTCATTCGGCATCTCTCTCTCGCCCCTTCGGGCGGCCTCATGTTTCGCCTTAACCATCACCACATACACCATCTGGCTCTCCTCACATTCGCTGACGAACGATTTGTGTGTAGGACAGACTGCCAAGGTAGACTTCTCGTCGGCCTTTGGCTCTCTCACCATTGGTGTAAGGACAAACTTCACCCCATTCTTCACAAATCTGTAAGTGTTCTCTCTTCCGGCGTGGGTGGCGTTGTTATCAAACTGCCAGGGTCGGCCCAACAATAGGTGGCATGCGTCCACGTCGACCACATCACAACAGACTTCATCATGATAGTTACCAATCTCAATCGGTACCTTGCATCTCTGGGTCACCCTCAACTCGCCCACGTTCTTGATCCATCCCACCCTGTAAGGATCAGGGTGCGCCTCTACCAACAACCCGAACTTCTGAACGGCGCTGCTACTCACAATGTTCTCTTGGCTCCCACTATCTATTATCACATTACATCGCCCGCCCTTCACAAGACAGCGGGTCCTGAATAGTCGGTGCCTCTGATCGCCCTCTATCCGGCTGGAGACTAACAAACGCCGTACCACATGAATGGCGTACCTCTTTTTGCCCGCCACCTCATCATCTTCTCCCAAGGGTTCACAAAATACTTCATCCTCTTCGTCATAGTCATCTTCATACCTCTCCACCATGTTGGCGCTCTTCCTTCTAGGACACTCGTTGGATCTATGTCCTGGCTCATTGCACCGAAAACATTTGAAAGGTGCTGGCCTTGCATACGGATTGTTGCTCTTGGGTGGTATAGGTGCTTCTTTGTATGGTCTAGTATCTCCAACGGATCCCCTTCCCACACTGTTAACCTTGGCCCCACTGGCACTCGCCACCTGCTTGCCTTTGTCGTAAGACTTCACGTTATCTCTTCCTCCGGGCGTATACTCAGTAGTGGCGGATCTCCTGGATCTCCCGGTCAGCTGGGACTCAGCCTTGAGGGCTAAATTCCTAGCATCTTGTACTCTAACCACCATCTGTGTGCCAATACGATCCTGGATATTGTATCTCAACCCTTCTAGATACCTAGAGGTCTTTTGGCTTTCAGTTTCAGACAGGTTGGCTCTCGCCGAAAGCCTTAAGAACTCAGAAGTATACTCATGGACACTTCGGGTCCCTTGAGAGCATCCTCTGTAGGAGCTGTAGATATACTGTTCGTAGTCCGGCGGTAAGAACCGCTCCCTCAACATCGCCTTCATCCGTAGCCAAGATCTAATCGGATCTCTGCCCCCTCTTCTCCTTTCTTCCCTCATCTGATCCCACCAAACTGATGCACCACCCTTCAGGCGATACGCCACCAGTCTAACTTTCCTCTCATCAGGAATATCGGCATACTCAAAGAAACGTTCAACCTCCGATAACCAATCTAAGAACCCCTCTATATCCAATTCGCCTCCAAAAGACGGTAAGTCTATTTTTAGCTTAAAGGCATCATCTCTATCAAAGTTCCCTAGATCCGGTTCTGCCCTAGCAATACCCACACGTCTGTCGTCAATCGGACCACCATTCCTCACAGTTCTAAAGGCACCATTATCCCCAATATCCTCAAAATCATCACTATCACTATCAGCGTTATGTACAAGGACAAAGTTGGGTCTTCTTACCTCAGGATCCCTAGGACCCATTCGTGGAAGTTGGACATTTGTCAATGGTAGTCGAGGTGGCGTGGGTTGCCTTTGGGGTCGTGGTTCAATGACTCCTTCCCTCCTCTGGTCGGACTCCCCGGCGGCTGGTCTGACCACTGCACGGATCTCCAATCTGAGGTTTTCCAGGGAAGCGGTTAGCTCCTGGAACCGTTGATCGTTTTGTTTCTGCCGCTCAAGGTTGGCCTGGATTTGTTCCGCGAGGTGCTCTCTCAGCTCCTCATATCTCCGGTCACTGGTTTCCATGGAATCTTGCGGTTGTCGGGGTTGAACCATTGCCAAAAGAAGTTTCGGGTCAGGAAACGATTGGCTCTGATACCAACTGATACAGATTGAAAGCGATAAATGAAGGTTTTAATCGTAAACCTACAAAGATGTTCTTCTCTAGCTAGACTAGAAGGAGTGAATCCCGATAAACAAGGTATAAACCTTAATTCTCAAAGAGAAAGGGTATTTGATTGATAAAGTTGCCTTATCCTTACAAAATGAGGGTTTAAATACAACCTCTAAAAGATAAGCAAAGGACAGGGACTACCCCTACTAGGGTTACAATACAGTTAATAATAAGAGGGTAAGATAGGTAATGCGCCCAGACAACAGGTACAGAGGTGCAGGTACGGAGCGTCAGAGGTTGTTGGTGAATTCCTTCGGCAGGAAGTAAACTTGAGATTCGCCCAGTGTAGTTGTTGGTACGCCTCATGGCGTACGCCTAGATCCGCCCCGCTCGCGTGTCCAGGGGATCCGCCCTCTTAGATACAACCTCTGTGGGAACGCCGAGAGGAGATCCGCCAAGGCGCGTGTTATTATTGATCCCAGTTAGGATGACCGCATCAGAAACCAAGAAATAAATATTTCTGTGAGTTAAATATGTAATAACAAGATTCAAGTTTAGTGAGATCTAAGTTTCATTAGTTGATTAATCATCCATCATCAATTGAAAGATATCTTGACAACTTAAACGTATAATCGCATAAAAACAAGCAATACTACATATTAACATATCAATCCTCCAAAAATCAAGAAATGAAAACAGATTAATCTCCATTAACTTAAATGCAAGTTCAGTACAAGAACAAACCATAAAGATGCCAAATTCAAATAACATGTTCAAAAAATTAAATAAACATTTGGCTTGTAATTTGGTCATCCATCATCTCATATCCAATGCAAATCACATCATCTGCTAATCTGTTAGATTTGATCAGGAATCCAATAATACTTCCACCGTATATAATAGGAAGTTCAGACTCAGGCTTAAACTCGTTAATGTTCGAGCTGAACCATATCGAGCCGAGTTTTGACTGAGCCGAACTCGAATAGTTTGCAAACTACCTTAGCTCATTAATACTTGTAGTTGGAGCACTATCACATGGATTTAATGGCATCACTAATTTTACTTCTTACTTGAGTAACTACTAACTTAGCTTACCAACATTGTATAGATTCATTTATCTTGTAACCCAACAGTAATAAAAAGAAGGATAATGTGGAAAAAAGGGAAGAAGAATAGCTCAACAAGATTCAAGAATCAAGATAACTAGCAAACCATTGTTTTCAGAAAAAGACATGGAAAATAAACAGAAATTGTTTCCAGAAAAAAGACATTAAATTAAATAGGTATGTGGAAAAACGACTACATTTATTAGTTTTACCTAATTAATTAATTATTTAGTGTGAAGATATGAGGTGGCACTGCCCTCACTTTGAATTTGAGATCCCCACCCCCACCCCCACAACACAACACACAATATTATTTCCAGTTCCAGTAATTCTCTAACTTCACCATCCAGACTGGCTGGCTTTGATATATGTACTTTATATTTTGTTTTTCATTACTTTCTCTTATATTAACCATATTATATAAATATACTTCTAACCTAAAATACATATACATGCACAGTTTTTTCTTGAATTACTCAAATGTTAATATTTCTATTTTATATATATTATATTATAAGAAAAATGGTAAAATTTATGATCCACATCATCTATATATAATATAAAACAGTAACGATGGAGCTGAGGTGTCACTTCCTCCTTTTTTACTGATAAAAAATATAATATCATATATAATATATTAATTTTAATTTTAATTATATTGTTATATTTATCTATAAAAAGATTATTTTATCTGTACTATATCTAAGAGTTCTACAAAATTTAAATTAATCCCTGAAATCTCTCTAATTCTCTACATATCTATATCTATATCTATATATAATATAAAACAGTAACGATGGAGCTGAGGTGTCACTTTCTCTTTTTTTACTGATAAAAAATAGAATATCATATATAATATATTAATTTTAATTATATAGTTATATTTATCTATAAAAAGATTATTTTATTCGTACTATATCTAAGAGTTCTACAGAATTTAAATTAATCCCTAAAATCTCTCTAATTCTCTGCATATCTATCTATATATAATATAAAAACAGTAACAGTGGAGCTGAGGTGTCATTTCCTCCTTTTTTACTGATAAAAAATATAATATCATATATAATATATTAATATTAATTATATTGTTATATTTATCTATAAAAAGATTATTTTATCCGTACTATATCTAAGAGTTCTACAAAATTTAAATTAATCCCTAAAATCTCGCTAATTCTCTACATATCTATATATAATGTAAAACGATAACGATGGAGCTGAGGTGTCACTTCCTCCTTTTTTACTGATAAAAAATAGAATATCATATATAATATATAGATTTTAATTATATAGTTACATTTATCTATAAAAAGATTATTTTATTCGTACTATATCTAAGAGTTCTACAGAATTTAGATTAATCCCTAAAATCTCTTTAATTCTCTGCATATCTATCTATATATCTATATATAATATAAAACAGTAACGTTGGAGCTGATGTGTCATTTCCTCCTTTTTTTACTGATAAAAAAATATAATATAATATATAATATATTAATTTTAATTATATTATTATATTTATCTATAAAAATATTATTTAATGTAAATGTGAAAATAAAATAATAATATTTAATTTGTATAGCACCTTTATATCATTAATTGTAATTATTAGATTTAATTTTTATTAATATTTATATGTTAGGATGAATCCGTGCATCACACGGGCCAAAAACTAGTGATACATAAAGAAATTGGGGCTTTGTTAATAGGACTTTTACCTAGACTTAGAAAAATGGGGCCAATGTTAACACATCCGACTTTTAAGAACCACCCCTTATAGAGGTGGTTGCACCCTTATCTATACCTCTATCTTATGCATATCTAAGGTGTTAATTATCGTGGTTTTAGCCTGGATACGAGGAAAAATAATTTTAAGATCATCATATATGAGGTGAGTTTATTTATCGTTCCAAATAGTCAATGTTAACTTTAGAAATATTGAGAATAAAATGTTACAATTTCTTAATATTAAGGGTGTTATATACCCTTTCTTTATAAAAAAAAAAAAAAGGGCAGGGGTAAATTTAGAGTATATTTATTTTCATTTTTGTTTAGTTTTTCAATCTTTTTCAGATGGGATTTGTATTTTAAGATATGGTTAAACATATAGAGCTTGAGTATTAATAATTAACTGCTAATAATAGCAGCATAGCCATTAAATGGACTCGAGGGTAAATTTGTGATTGGAAAAATGAGTATGGACCCAAATTATTTAAAAAAAAAAGGGTGGTTGGTGGGTGAGGGAGTATCATATTCAGATCCAAAAAAGTATCCAAACAACATCAAAATGTTTTCATTAATTCATGATCACTTGGCTTTAACTATCCATCACCCCAAAACTACTTTAGGATTTTAAGGGTAATTGTTTATCATTACCATTTCATTGCAATTTATTCAACTATGCTCACAGGAGAATAAAGCTTCACCTATAAAAAAAAAAATCTTAACTTTTCCACCAATTATTAGGAAATGAATGAGGATCCAATTGAAAAGAGTAAAAGAAAATATGCAAGTGGTTCAACCAATTTGTATTTACATCCACAAAAGATGAAAATTATTATAATAATAAAAACCCAACAATTTATAAGAGAATTACGAAAACCGACCCAAGAATTTACTAAGAAATTCTATGCTCTCAAACATTTCCTAACTCTCTATGCTCTTACACAAATTCTCTCTTCAAAGCTTCTCCTCAACACCATGCCATTATCTTCAACTAAGCCAAGTATTTATAGGCTTCCAAGTCTGGGCCCTAGAGAACTTGATACCCAATTAAGTTTATAAAACTTGGTCTTCAAGACTTTGGCTTACTCATAAATTGAAGAGTTGATCATAACAACTTAACTCTTAAATCCACGATCCTCGTTCTCTCCTTATGGTCTTTATGGCTATCCAAGTCGTACCAAATTATTATATAACTTTGTTGAAATACAATTTTAATGCTTTTTTTTTATTACTGACAAAATTAATTACTAACTAATTTAGATACCACAATATTTAATTTTAGAATTAAATTAAATTTGATTTATGCTAATGTTGATTACAACTTAAGCATTAGATCAAAAACAAATAAAAAAAGGCCACAGAAAGAGTAAAGGCCCAAAATCTTTATTCTGACCCAAAATTTGGAAGTCGAGAAGCTAGAATCGGAACAAAGAAGACATTGACATTGAGTCAAATCACGTTATTCCCAAATTGGCAAAAAATACAGATGAACATCTCTGTTTATTATCCAAAACTAGAAATAATGCAGAATGCAAGCTTGCAACACCAAAGTTAGAAAAACGCACTGCTTAAGAGACAGAGCCATACTGTGACAATAACTAGTACAAAAGTTTGAAGTAGACAGCAACCGAAGTTGTTTCCCTCAAAACGACTTGTTTGAATTTCAAATGGGTCTTTCCCAAAGCTTCTCCTATAAAAGTCAATATCAAGTTCATTTCACACTGACGATTATCAACACTGAAAATAGATAAAAACTTTCAAGTGAAAACTAGAACAATATTGTAATACGCATTCATCTTCATATTTGTGTAAATCCAATAGAGAGATAGTACTTCAACTGTGTTCTATATTAGAACCAATTTTCTATTTGTAAATCAGAAGCTTTGTTGTTTGCTTTGGTTATAGGCAAATAACTAGAGAAATAGATGGCTGAGTGTGAGTGTAAAGGAAGATACTTTACAAAAGCTATGTCTATTGTATAAGAATTTGTGCTCTACCCGTTAAAGAGTGTTTTAGTGGATTAAAGCTCATAAAAAGATATTATGAGGATTGGACGAATGCGAGAGGCGAGCCAATATAAATCTGATGAGTAACATATTTCTTAACTCTGCTTTTATCACCTCCGATTATATTGTTTGCTCTAACTTATTTGTCTCACTCATAAGCTCTGAACATTGTGTGTCATTTAAACTACTAATCTTTAGAAGTCAGAAGCTCTACTAAAACGAGTTGTCCTCTGAGCGCACTCATCAAAAGCGGAATTAAGCTCAATAGTCTGATTAACTCAGTAAACTGAACTTGCTTCTAACTCCGAAACTTGTTTTTGTGCTAAGCCATTAAACGCCAAGTGAAAAATTTATAAAAAGGTTAAAATTAATCAATACATTTGGAATTAATCCAACCTTACAAAGGGACAAACAAACTTGAACTTGGTAGATGATACATGTTGAATCTACAAACCAACTAGGTTCGAGAAATATGAATCTTTTCCATCAAACTCCTCCCTCGCTCGCTCGCTCTTTCTTCTTCTTGTTATGGTTTTCATACGATAATATTTTGAACTGAAACAAGACCAAGCACATCATTCTTCAATGCATGAATCACAATTTATAAAGAATACCCAAACATTTATATCCTCGTATGGAAAGCATTTTAATCAATTCTCAATTTTAAGTAATGAATAAATTTAAAAATTGATAAAAAGAATGAGTTTTAGCAGAGATTTTATAATTTTCTTTTTTCTTGTTTCTTTAAGATGATTAATTGGAATTCTTCCTTCTATTATTAACAGAATAATTTATTCATTATTTAGAAAAAATATATTTGATAAATTTAACATTGATTTCAATTCCAATCTCCAATGAGCCAAACTATTCAAAGAGAATTAAATTCTGAAATGAAGCAATCAGAAGAGATAAATATTTATTCACGATTCAGATTCTACTACATTCTAATTCCCAATTTTAATTTTGATTTCGAAATTTGAATCAAATAACCTTGAAATTTGAAATGTAATTGGAAAATTTCAATCAATTTTTGGTATGCATAATTTATTTTTTATCTGTACTAGTTCGATACTTCGCCCATAAACCTCCAAACCCTCCAAATCTGATGGTTGGGCTTGATAACCATTTGCAATTGCTTTGCAAGGAATTGCTATTCAAGTGTTTCCAAAAACGGTGAGTACCATCCTTTCTTCCTTGCATCTCTTTCCTTCCTTGAGATACCTCTGCTTCCCTGACTGACTCCAGAACACGCTCATTCCTTGTCTGCTTTAACATAAAACACCAGAGGCTATATCTAGGGCTTTTGGCAATTCGATTATCTAGGGTTTCACAGAAGATGAGCGAAACCAGTAGTAGAGTTTAGACTTTCAGAAAAATAACAAAAAATATCTTTCATTTCTGCTGCTATTGCCGGAATCAGAACAACGTGCTTGAGCTCGTCAATTATATGGCCACTTCTTATTATTTCAATGTCTATATTACCTTGTTGTTTTTGTTCGAGAATTTTTTTTTTTTTTTTAATTTCTGTTTGCGAATTTCCCCCCTCGATTTTAAGCTTCGAATAGGCCATCAAACGTTGAAAGATACATAGTTCGTTTTTAAACTTTTCTGCAACCCCTAAAAGTTGGGTTTACTCTTAAATAGGATGTTTTGAAAATACATCTGAAAAATGATACTTTTGTAAGAAGATATATTGATTGTTTTTTTTTTTATTTGTACTCCCTGACTTTGCAGGTAGAATTTGGGTGCCTTTTGAAGTGAGTGTTTGGCTGTTTGATGGCAGCTCCTGCAATTAAATCCGGTGAATTGGTGACTTTGCAAGATTTGCGCCCGTCATCTATGTTCTTTAAGCATGGAGCTTCGCTTAGAGTCATTGGAAAGTAAGATGTTTTCTGCCACTTAAAATTTAGGGGCATTCTTTGTGTTAGTTTGTTACTTATTGATTCATTATTTTCCTTTTTTTATGGATATTTTGCTCTTTCACCAATTGCATAGCATCACTAGCTGTGATTTTGCCTTTCTATCTTTGAGTGATTGAAACAAATTAGGACTTCCTAGTACAAATCAAACTGATCTTCTATCAGTTCATATCATCTTGGAATAGTGGTGCTAAATTTGTACCACCTAGGTTGAAGATTCCTTTTGAGTTCTTTGATTGATTGATTCAATCCTTGGGATTGCTTGGTTTATGAGCCAGTTTATTCCGTTATATCTTAATCTAACTATGTTTCTTTATCTGGTGCTTGATTGTGAACATTCTTGGGATCCTTTTATTATACGAGATTGATTGTCAACTCCATTGAGATGGTATCAAATATTGTGGTCCAGGAGGTTCAATGATCCTGTCACTGTTTGATAGTGGAATTGGCTTGTATTATGTGTTGGAAGGAAGTAAAAGTGAGATTGAAATGAGAATGGAGGTTGTTGACAATCATTATGATTGTGAGTATATCAATTTGATAGTTTTGATATGGAAAAGGTGGTAGTACTTTTCTTGCACTAGCTAATTGTGTCATGGCCAGAAGGTAACAAGAAATGGCATTACCAATTATCAATAATTTTGTGGAATAAGTTGAAGTGGTGTCTAGATTATGGCTGATGGACATAGCATAACTCAGAATCAGAAGCTCTTAAACGATAAAGATGCCCAAAAGGTTCATACATTTATTAATGCTTATGAAGTGTTTCTTCAATGTGACATAATTTATAAATTTGCATAAGAGCCTCATTTTCTAGTCTCTTCTCATGGAAAGAATTGAATTAGATCAGACTCTTAATGCCAATTAATGAGAGGTAATTAGGCTTTGTTGGGCTTGTTTATACCCCAACTGGAACTCAGTGTTTCTGCCTCATTGATTAGGAGGCTTGTGTCATTTTCTTTCCAAGAAGAGCCTCTATTTAAATTGTGGAATTTAAATGAAAATATATATTGTGTATATATATGAAGTTTCTTCCCCATTCGAACGCTGAGCTATGTTATGAACTATGAAGGAATTTCACATGTAACATTTTGATACTAATCTTTGGCTGTTGTCTATGATTATATGTTTACCTTGACATTTCGCATTTTTTTAATCTATATATGCGACATATTTTAAGAATGTTTTGGTTGTAGACTACAAGAGTATAATGTGGAGACGGCCATAGCTATAATTGCTGATGGAAATGCGATTCTGAAGGTTGAAGCCCAGCACCTGAGGAATCTTACCTTTCGAATTGGTTCTGTCTATCAGTTTATTGGTGAACTCGTGATTAAACCCGAAAATGAGGTCTGGGTGATTCAATTTAGTTAAAACGCAGGATACTTGCTTGCTTGTTTCTTCTGGCTTAAATTATCGGCATTTTGTAATTTGGCAGGCAGTTCTGGAAGCACGTGTAGGCCGGAATGTTGATGGAATTGATCTCAAGCTTTATCATCAGACTCTGCAGTTACTAAGACAATTTCAAGCAGACCACATCAGAAATTGAACTTGACAGAGAAGAAACATTGTAAAAGAGTAAATATTTGGCAAAGTACAGAATCCGGGTTGTGTGAGGTTGTTAAATTGGGTTGAAGCTGAAGACTGGAGTTCTGCTTTTCCAGTGGTTGTCCTCTTACATGCATCTTTCCTCTGGTTACTGATGTCTACCAGAAATAGGAACATTTGCAAGATAAATTACCCCATGGCCTCTGCATACTAGAGCTGTTAACTTCATTTCTTGGCAATTCTATTTTCCTTTTTTTTTTCAAAGTTGAACTCTTCAATTATCATTTTCTCTATTTACCAAGACTGGATTTTTTAGGACCCAATTTTGGGTGGAAAATTTGGGTAAAAGAAATGTTGAGTTCAGTTAATATCTTTTTTTTTCACGAATTCTTTTTATCAAAATGTGTACAAGGTTAGGATTTATACGGAAATAGAGTCAAAATACTTAAGTTTAGAAATTAATAAACTTTCCAAAATGAAATAAAATATATGTTTCTATAGGTATCACTGGTGATTGTAGCGTTTTTCAGCAATTTAACATTGTATATTAACAATAAATAAAATAAACAAGTTGTATATTTCAATTCAGACCTATTCAATAGTTTTCTGACTTCTTGGGTTCATTTTTTATTTTAGGAAATAATTTAATGGATTATTTTCTGTTCAAAGTTTTTCAAAAAGGAAACATCTCTCTCTAAAATTTATATCATTTTGTTATTGATGTTAAGAGTTTCTTTTTTATAATAAGAATGTAAAAAATGGTGACAAGATTAAGTAAATCGAGTTTAATCAAATTTTGAAGGAGTTATGGCGAAGTGTATAAAACTATTTAAAGATTTTATGTTGATATGGTGTCAGATATTTAGTTGGTTTAAACTTTGTTTTCTCACTTCCCTTCTACTGATTTGCGGCTGATGTGGTAAGCCTCTATTAATATCCAGCTGCAAATGTGTACAGAAAACACTATGATAGCATCAATAATTGTGATTTGTAAAATGATGGACTCCTGAAAGGAGAAAAAATGACAGCATTCCCTGTAGCCAGGGTGCGACATTCCCCGTGAAATGCTTAACTATCGGTATAAGAGGAGCCTCTGTTTATTTTATAAAAACATAGCCTCTTTTTGAATTTTGAAATGAGATTTTATAACAGAAAACAAATAAGAAATGATTCCTTCAATTAAATAAATGCTGTCAACTAACATGTGAATTATGACTAAATAGGATCTTTTATACATTGGGTTGCATCAGGCAGCAGATTATGACTAACTGGCCTCTTTCCTTTTCCAAGCCAATGATTGGTAAATGCCATTTCTAGTTTCCTCACCTGCATTTTATTATAATTCATATGATATATCAGTCAAACAAGAGGAAACTACTTTTCATTTTACTTTCTCTTTTTAGTTGAAAATGAAAATAAATAAAATCAATAGAAAAGTCTAATTGAGCCCTTTCATCAAGGGCTCAATGTCCAAAAAGGGCGGCCCGGTCGCACTACGCGTCCCCGTTGAGCGAGGGTCCGGGGAGGGGTCACACCACAAGGGTGTACTGGGGCAAGCCTTACCCTGCCAATTTATTTGGCAAGAGGCCGCTCCTAAGACTCGAACCCGTGACCTTACCGTTGCGCCAAGGCTCGCCCTCAAGGGCTCAATGTCCAAGTCCATAAAAAATTAATGACATGGTGTGGAAAAATTAAAGGTTATAAACGATGAATGGCTCGATGTGTAAAAATAAAAGATCATAGATTTACTACATAAAACAGCAAAGGTTAAGGGTGCTTTCACCCTTAACGGGAAGGGCAAGGATCCATGTCTACTATTTCTCTTTTCACTATATTATAACGGATACTTGGTAATAATTACTTCTTTTAATAATATGTAGGACAAAAATCTGCAACAAGCATGCATTATATTGAAATATATATTACAAAACTGAAAATGAAAATCACTTTCACATTATTTTAGTTATGTACATTGTGAAATAGAAGAGATTAATCTCAAATATAGAATCAAAATTATCGGCAAACTCATATACATGAGCATATATCAGCAAAACTATCAGCACATGAGCATTATCTATATATCCAATATATCAGGTTGACTTATGAGCCTAATGGAACAGAAGTTTAACCATATCAGCACTTAAAAAAAGCTTTTATCTTTCATCATGGGAAATTCTTAAGTTATGTAGAAAACCTTAGCTGGGAGAGGAGTCACCTAAAAGGTGTTTGATCAATCAAATCATCTCAAACCAATTACTTGCACCTACTCAGAGAAAAAGGAAAAAGCGTACAATATTGAGTAAATTTTTGAGTGGCTCCATACCTCATAACTACGACCCTCATATCCTCCATATCTTCCTTTGTCTAAATGATATTCCAATCCTCAAAGTCACTTTCCACCACTTTCCTCCTCTTTCCCCCTCCCATTTTCACTTCAAATTCATGTGCTTTCCTATTAATATACTTTTTCATTATAAGTTCTGAAATCGGAGGCACTATTGTTATTCTTACTATAGCTTCCCTGGTTCCCTGATTCCATGTTCTCATTGTTTTATTGAATCCTTATTCCTTTTCTTCTTACCTCATAATCAATTAAGATATAATCTCTCTCTCTCCTCCATTCTAGTTTTTGGGACCAGACTACACAATCATAATATGATAGCCACCAGCAATTGGAGATTAAAATCAGTTAAAGCAATGATGACAGCCCCTAATTTGATGAATGTTTATGATCAAACTCTTTACAAGTGCTTTCCGTTAAAAACTTAGGACAATAACACTTCCAAGTTACATTTGTAACTCCAAACTCCATCTAGCATTCAGTGCAGAAAACAGTTTACAGTTTAATTAACAATTTGAGCATTGTCAAAGAACCATTTAACCAAAAAGCTTAAGCTAATAGGTAAAGATTCAATAATAGTTTTTATTATTCTGACAAGCATATAATGTTAGATGTACTTGACCATGTAAGACCAAGTACAAACTTTGAGCCACGATACTACATCAAAGATAAAAAAAAAAATGTTTGATAGATTTCTAGAATCCGTTCAACAAAGATCAATCATGAATGCACAAGACATAAGAAGATTTCTTGGCAGCTAATGAAGAGTGCAATAATTAGATTTATCAGTTGTGGATGTGTATTAAGAGCAAAAGCACAAATTGACATTAAAGTGCCATCTTGAGAGACAATGTGAAACCAAAGCATAGTCTCCAATCATAGAATATCAGCATTTTGATGTAAATGTGTATTTGTTAAACTTGTTTAAGCAACGAATGTGAGGGAATTGATATTTTCAGTCTATAAACTCATATTCTTTAGAAAAAAGACAAAGATTGCTTATGCATATAGGAGCAGATGGCGAACCTGTCTAACAATGAATGGTTCCTCAGAAAGACTCAATGGTTCTGTTAAGATTGTAAAAAAGCCATTTCGGTTCCCGTAAACAACATCAGTGAAGGGTCGATCACCGATCTACCACAAACAAAGCTTCATTATCGTTCTAGAAAAGGAAAACATTTGTTTCAAGATAAAATGATCATGATGAAGTACATACCATAATAAGTTGGGAGGCTGTGCATCCAAAATAGTTTTCAATTTCTTCAGCTGTTCCAGCTGGTTTCTTCACTCCTATAGTTCATGTCCACATCAATATTGCACAAATTAACTACAATAGAAATTAGTTTGAAGATATATACTAATCAAATAGTATATACATAATGTAACTTTTCAGTCAGTTTTTTTTTTGGTCAAGCCTAGCTTTTCCGCTAAGGTTTTAGGAGAAGAGCAATCTAATCTCTATAGTTCAAAATGGTGCAATATTAATAATCCCATAGTAGAAATGCTAACTCAATTTATCTGTTTTCAAGTAAATATGGATGCAAATAACAGAAGAACCCATTGAAATAGGGAAAATTTGGGCTTCTGTTTCTATCATAGGGTCAACAATGCACCATTTTAAATGGTAAGGGATAAGTGTTAAACTACCTTTCCAAGAAAACCTTTGGCCAAACTTAGAATAAAACATGGAATTGCAAACTTTAGCCACAGAATAAGAGCTTAAACTGAAGGCAAACTTCTTACTATGCGATATTACTTTGATCCCAATAGCCTTCTCAAGTGCCCTAGCTTTTGAAAAATCATGATCATACTCACATAGACCTAAAAAGCAAGGACTTAATTAATCAGATGAATGGCAACATCAAAAACCATACTAATTAGAGTCAGCAGTGATGCGAAAATCACCAGCAGAGTTACTAAAAACAGCGACATTGTTGCCAAAAACCGATTTACAATGCTCCATCGACGAGGCAAGGGGACCCCAGAGTTTCAAAGAGTAAGGCACTGTAATCGTATTATCCTTATCAAAAACTACACCCTTGAAACCTCTTCTATGCAACTCCGTCCAATCAATATACCTTACATCGCGAACTGATACATGGGGGAGAGCTAAATGTTGTTCTTTAACGAACACTGAAACCGAACAACGAATGCCTTCGATATTGATCCGTTGGCCCAATGCTGCTTTAATATCTACCCACCACATGTTTGTGAAAAGTCCTGTAGGTTTATCGTGCTCTTCTTCCTGTATCTGTTCGAATTGGGTTTCTGGGTTTTCACCAATGACTGAATTAGTGTCTGGAGAAGATTGGAATTGATTAGGAAAGGTGTGATTCGGAGTTGGGTCGGAGTAGCAGATATAGAGATGATCTTGAGCTCTGTAATTGCAAATGATTGTGGGGTGAAGGGTTAGAGAAGAAATGGTTCTGGAGCAAGTTTGGTATGTAGAAAAGGAAAAAGAGGTAGATTTTGTTCTGCGACGGGAGAAATTGGGAGGAAGGTTAAGAGGGGTCGGGATGGGACAATTACAGTTGGGCAAGGAAGCATAAAAAGGGCAAGACATTTCTTTGTGAATCTGCTACAACTCCATTTTCATTTTACATTCACAATTTCTTACAAATCAAATCAATACTACAATATAATCATACTTCTGTAACAAATTTGATATGAACAAAGATCATTTGATTTGGGAAAAATCACTCACACAAATCTTATCTTTTTAGATAACCTTAATAAATGTAGAAAATAAATCAAATTTGAACTTTTAACTTCATTAAAATTACTTATAAAAAAAACTTCATTAAAATTAAAAAAAAAAACGGTAAGAAAATTCTAAAAATTATTATTGTCTAGTCTATTAGCAAATAAATTAAATTGAAATAAGGTACCAAAATAGGATTAAGGTTTTCGGGGAAGTATCAATTTAGGTTCAACGTTCAAAATAGCACCAATATAGGGGTTAACGTTTACAACATAATATCAATTTAGGCTTAACGTTTACAATATAGCATCAATTTAGGCATCACGTACAAAATAACACCAAAATAGGCTTAACGTTTACAAAAATATATACAATTTAAGCTTAACATTTTACAAAATATATACAATTTAAGCTAAACGTCACAATTAAATTAATCATATTATATTCTCTCCCTATTAACTTTATATGTTATCTTTTTATTTAGTTCTATATTCTTATTTATTATAATACAATTAATTAGTATTCTTTTTATTTAGTTCTATATTCTTATATATTATATGTTATCACAATATTGTGGATATTCAATTACGTTTAGTTTGCATATATTACATGAGTAATGAAATTTAGTAGTCACTGAATCATTTATGAAAAACGAATATAAGGTTTTAATGGACAAAAATACTAACTAATTGTATTATAATAAATAAGAATATAGAATTAAACAAAAATATAACATATAAAGTTAATAGGGAGAGAATATAATATGATTAATTTAATTATAACGTTTAGCTTAAATTGTATATATTTTGTAAAGCGTTAAGCTTAAATTCTTATTATTTTATAAACGTTAAGCCTGTATTGGTGTTATTTTGTACGTGAGACCTAAATTGATGATATATTGTAAACGTGAAGCCTAAATTGATATTATGTTGTAAACGTTAACCCTATATTGGTGCTATTTTGAACGTTGAGCCTAAATTGATACTTTTCCAAAAATCTTAACCTATTTTGATACCGTATCCCTGTTAAATTTCAACTTTTAACTTCATTAAAATGATAATAAAGCATTTAATTTTGGGGTAGCTTTTTTTTTTTCTTTTCTTGTTCTTTCTTTTGTGTTGTTTTTTTCTTTGTCTCTGTAAAAAGTAATAATTCTTTTGGTATAAAATCTAAACAATCTTAATTTCAGAACTTATCAAAAATTTAATGAAATGTATCTTATTAATTTTTATTGATTAGATTAAAAAAAAATTGAATATAAATTCTCTAAAAAAACATTGAATATAAATTAATAATTAGTCGAAAACCCGTGTGATGCACGGAATATGAAACTTTTGTATATTTATTGATAATTCAAATTAAATTAATTTCGAAAATAAAAATTGATTAATTTTTTTATAGAATTTTAGTTAAAGGTAAATAATTTATTTATTTTTATAAAAATCAATGATTTATAGTTTTTAGTAATCTTAATATGGAAAATTACAAAACTGGATTAAATGAGATGTCTATTTACATATTTAGACAAATTACCGAATACATTACGGGTCCGTTTGTTTTATCTGCTGTTTGCTGTTTCCTGTTACGGTTTGCTGTTTGCTGTTTGAAAAGGCTGCTGTTCCAAAAAGCAGGGATTCCCTGCTTTTATAAAAAGCTACTTTTCGGCTACAAAAGGCAAACAGGAGGTGTCTAACCAAACACCTTAAACTCGCATTTTCAAAGTGAAAAGGCAAACAGGAGGTCGAAAAGCAGCTACCAAACACCCTCTACATATCTAGACTATTTATTTGTTTCTCATTTAGGAATTGGCTCATATGACTCTCGATTCTTGCAAAAGTCGCAGTGATGTTTATATGTTATTTTCAAAAGTCTTCTAATGAGGTATTTCTTGAAGCTTATATTTATTTTTATTATCGTTTATTATTCTCTTTTTGTTTGATTTTATTTTGTATTAGATGAATTTTAAGAATATGATTGCCTCTATGAAAAAAGAAATAATTTTGAAAGATATGAAAGACAATGGTAGAATCCTTAGTTTTGAGGAGGCTATTTATGAGGACTTGAGAGATCACATTTTATCTGCTAAAGGTTTGAAAGCTGATTTTGCTGGTCATTCTGGTGATAATTTTGAGAGGTATTCAAGTCGTAAAAATTATGATTGTTTTATTGTTAATATAGTTATAGATTTAAGGGATCACATTGATGTATCATTTGAAAGGTGTTCAATATGTTTGCTGATGTTCATAAAATATTGGATAGAGAATTAAGTTGTGTTGTTGTTATTATTATTAATTAGTTTTTGACCCGTGCGATGCACGGATTCATCTTAATATATAAATATTAACAAAAATATAATTTAATAATTACAATTAATGATATAAAGGTGCTATATAAATTAAATATTATTATTTTATTTTCACATTTAATTTAAATAATCTTTTTATAGATAAATATAATAATATAATTAAAATTAATATATTATATATTATATTATATTTTTTATCAGTAAAAAATAATGAAGTGACACCTCAGCTCCATCGTTACTGTTTTATATTATATATAGATATGCAGAGAATTAGAGAGATTTTAGGGATTAATTTAAATTATGTAGAACTTTTAGATATAGATATAGATATGCAGAGAAGTAGAGAGATTTTAGGGATTAATTTAAATTCTGTAGAACTCTTAGATATAGTACAGATAAAATAATATTTTTATAAATAAATATAATAATATAACTAAAGTTAATATATTATATTTTTTATTATATTTTTTATTAGTAAAAAAGGAGGAAGTGACACATCAGCTCCATCGTTACTGTTTTATATTATATATAGATTATTTTTGTTTACTTATTGAGTTTTATCCGGATTTAATAAAATTGACTTTGTTTTTATCCATTCAACCATTTTTTAAAGTTATTTAAATTTAAAACGAAAGTTTGTAAAAATGTCTTATAGAAGTGTTTGCAAGTGTCTTAAAGTGGATGATATTTGTATGAGGTGTTTATGCAATGGATGATCAACTGATATGGTGGCATGATGAATCGATGGGCAATCATATTATTAAAAAAATTTAAAAAGAAAATTAAGCACAATGCGCTTACATTAATAAAGAAAGAATAATCTTCACACCACCTCATGTGATTCGAACCCATAACCTCCCTAGTTATAGGTATGCTCTCAACCATTAGGCTAAGAGTTTCACCACAACGATCATATTCTTACAAAAAAAAAGAATTTATAATCTTTTATTTGTTTTTTAATTGATATTTTGTTTTTATATATTTTGAATAGTAATAAAACTTTATTTGTATTGTTTTTTTTGTTCGTTTTTACATATAAAAAGTGGTATAATGTAAAAAAATGATAAATTCAATGCTGCTTTCGATTTGGGTGTTGAATCAGTTGGCACAAAGTCATTTTTTATGCATTGTACATAGTGCATATTCAACTTACTATATATATAAGTTCTATTTTTTCTAAAGATTTTAAATTAGTTGTATACTACTTGCACTTGAGGTGATAATGTGACATTAGATGTAACTGCATTTTAATTTGTGTTAATTTGTTTTATTTTATTTTATGAAATATTATCTTTTGTATTTTAATGTGTTTTGTTTTTGTTTTTCAGTGAGAGTGAAATTTTCATGATGGTATGTTGAATACCTTGTTGAGAAGAAAGATATATTATAAAGTTTATGGATTCAAAAATGCATAAGACACAAGACTTACCATTTTATCTTACCATTATGATAATGTCAAGAGTCACTACAAGAAATCGTTCATTTTGTGGGGAGATATTTCGCCACTAAATACTATTTCTCACCCAAAAAGTCCTTAATGGTGAAACCAAAGTTCGTCCTCAGTTTGCCATCTTATAGGCGCCACAATAAGTATTTATGGCGAAATAAAGTTTCGCCACAACTGGGTATTATATTGTGGTGAAATATTTATCCTCACACATGCCACTTATTTCCCCACAGATAAGTATTTCATTCGGTTTAATATTTAGTTTTGTGGGAAACAAATTCGTCATAAAAACCGTACTTTATGGCAAACATGTAATTTCGCCACTGCTAAGTGAAATTTTGTGACAAAACCTTCGTCACAATTGGTATATATGTTATGAGGAATATATATTTCGTCACTGATGAGTTACATTGTATGATGAAACTTTTGTGACATTGATATATATGTTATGAGGAATTTTTTTTTGCCACGGATGAGTGTCATTGTGGGACAAAATGTTCGTTACAATTGATATATATGTTATTGAGAATATTTATTTCGCCACAGATGAGTTACATTGTGTGATGAAACTTTTGTCAAAATTGATATATATGTTATAGGGAATATAGTTTTTGCCACTGATGAGTGTCATGGTGTGGCAAAACGTTCGTCACAATTGATATGTATGTTATGTGGAATATTTATTTCGCCACTGATGAGTTACACTGTGTATGAAACTTTTGTCACAATTGATATATATGTTATGGGGAATATTATTTTTTCCATTGATGAGTGTCATTGTGTGACAAAACGTTCACAATTGATATATATGTTATGTGGATCATTTATTTCGCCACTTATCAGTTACATTGTGTGATAATTTAATTCCAAATTTGATTTTAATTAGAAATTTCTAATTAAATATACCTTAATAAAATTAATAATAGCAAAATTTTATAAATTAAACAATAATAATAAAACAAAATACATTATTAAATAGCATAAAGCTTGAACTTAATATTAGGATTTAACAACTTTACAAAATGCACTAACTAGTTATGCTAGTGTGTCAAAAAATTATATCAAGTTCAACTTAAGATAATGTTCACTACAAAAAAAACACTTTCAAGGACGAAAAAATCGTCCCTAAAACCATAAAAATTTGTCCCCTATACTTTTAGAGACAATTTTTTCGTCCCCATTTTTCGTCCTTGTTTCCTCCGTACCCGATTCTATAAGGGACGAAAAAAATGATGTCGTCCCTGTTCCTAGGGACGATTATCGTCTCCATTGAGAGGGACGACTGTCGTCCTCGTTCATAAGGACGACATGTCGTCCCCGTTCATAGGGACGACATGTCGTCCCCGTTCATAGGGACGATTTTTCATCCCCATTCCTAAGGACGACTGTCATCCCCATTCATAGGGACGACATGTTGTCCCCATTCGATGACTGTCGCGCCTGTTCCTAAGGATGACATGTTGTCCTCGTTCCTATGCACGACTTTCATCCCATATTAATGGTGACAAATTTTTGTGCCTACAGTAAGGGTTAACAATCGTCCCCAAAAAAGGATGTACTAATTCTTAATTAAAACCAATAAATTATCGATTTTAAACCAAAAATTACCTTTCCTTTTTTTAATGGCAAACCATGAACTCAAATATGAACATAAATGATACAAGAAAATCACAAGTTTAAGTTGATTATGAACACAATAATTTATTACCTAATGGTAATATTCAACAAAAATAAAATATTAGAAAAAGGGAATTGAATAATAAAGTTTATTGAATTTGTTCTTCCCAAATAACTTGTCCTACATACATTGCTATATAGCAAGTCATACATGTATAATCACCACCTAAACAAGGCATTGGATCTTGCTCGATGAAATTTTCAAGTTTTCCATTAGCATTTGTCGAAGCTTCTCGTTCTCCTCTACAAGCTCTTCAATAACTTGCTCGTGTTTCAATATCTTAATAGACAGAAAAGATGACCATTTAGCAAGCTCTAACAATTCACAAAGATTTCTTAAGAAATGGTATATTTTCATAAAGAAATGATTTTCATATTTAGGAATGAGGAAACCATAACAATTAATAGTATTAATAAAATAATACCTCATGTGTTTTTTTTGTAAGAATTATATGTTTCAGTCTATTGAAGAATGTTCTGCTCATGATGAAAAAGATTCAGGGTCATGGTACAACTCCTTTAAATCACTTGTTGTTAGAATAAATTACCTGTCAAGACATCAACATGAGAATTGGCTAAAGCAACTTTTCCTGAAGAGGTTTTACTAAAAATATAAATGTATACCGTCATTGGAAATTTAAGAGCAGAACAAAAGGTTTTAACAAATTATTGATCCATTGTACCAAAATCAGAAGTGAAAAATCCTAGAGCCGACTCTAACATAACATTCACCCTAGAATTCTCGTATAGTGAGGTAGAGAATTAGTGCACCAATTAACATCTGCAAGTGACCAGGACAATGATGCAAGATGAACTAATATTCAAAATACACAGACCACGACAAGGATGGTCATGATAGATGTGAGCAAATTTTGCTATCTTAAGTATCAAAAAATGCAAAGTTATTAGGAGCTTCAGTTACAATAAATCATGACGTGTTATCAGGACACGCAAAATTACGATGCTATCTATTAATAGCTAACAAATGTAATAGTTTAGTTTATTTCATCATTTGGGATAATGATCAAGTCTAAAGGTTCACATATAAGGTTGAATACATAAATATACATCAAAGTTCGCCTTTTCACATATTAGAATAAGCATGTCAAATAATTTCAACAAAGGAAGGCTTCTCCAACAAATATGTTCATGAGTACCAAAATAGGGTGGTTGAACCAAATTAAAATTACCTGCCACCCAAATTCCCTCTTTGATGTTCCTTAAAACAGAAGCACTACAGACTTCCAACATCTTCTCTGTAGCATCTTGTCTTTTCACTTGTAAGTTGAGCCCCTCTGCTAGGATCGCTATATTTGAGTCAAAGAAATACCTACCGTTATAATAAAAGCATATAAGAACAAACAACAATTTATACTAGAAATCTGGAATCACAATTCAATTAAGCTTGCAAGACAAAAGGTATGTGGAAGGCTAAATATATTGTCATAATGAGGCTAGACCTAAACTATAAATTCTTTTGGGTAAATTCCAAAAACAACTCATGTGGTTTCATGTTGTTCAAAAAAAACCCATGTGGTTTGTTTTTACCAAAAAAAAGGACCGTGTTATACGCCGTTATCCGAAAAACGGAAAATGGCTTAACACCGTTAAAATGGATGACGTGGCAAGGGGTAAAATTGGAAAATCAAATTTTTTTTATTTTTCTTTCTCTCTCTCTCCTTCTTCTTCCATGGAGGTTCTTCTCCTTCTTCCTCCATTCTTCTTCTTCCTCCTCCTCTTCCTCATCCTTTCTTTTCTTCTTCTTCTTCCTCCTCTCTTCTCTTCTTCTATTTTTTTTAATTCTGATGAAACAAATTCCAGAAATTTCCAGAAATCTGGAAATCCAGATTAATGTGGAAATTTCCCGTTAATGGAAATTCCATAATTTCCCGATTTCTGGACCGTTTTCTCTCTATCTAGAATCGATTGGATTAAAAAGAAATCATTTATTAGTTTTCAAAAAGTTGGAAACCGTTTGAATTTTTATGATATTGAATTTGAATTCCATCTCTCATTATTTCATTTAGAGCAATCTTTATGATCCTTTGATTTTGAAATGTGATGTGTATTAATTTTTGACAGAAGAAAGTCGTGAAACCGAGCAGAGAAGATGAATTAGAACAGGGACTAGCAAGAGCTCGAGCTTCAATTCATAAGGCAGCTTCATCAGTTCGAGAACTCTCAACCATCATCCATGGCAACCAAACCCACGATGTATTAAGCGGAAGAATTTATCATAACCGCAAAGCATTTTACCAGTGAGTTTCGCCTATTCATCTAAACTAAGAGATTGGTGGCGATGAAGAGGGGAATGGTGGCGACGAAGAAGGGAATCATCATGGATGGACGGAATCTGGGAATTTCCAGAAATCTGGAAATTTTCAGATTCCGTCCATGAAGAAGAAGAAGAAAATGGTGGAAGAAGAAGAAGAAGAAGATGGTGGTGGAAGAAGAAGAAGAAGAAGAAGAAGAAGAAAATGGTGGAAGAAGAAGAAGAAGAAGAAGAAGAAGATGGTGGAAGAAAAAGGTGGATTTTCTATCTATTTTAATTTAAATTTTATTATTTTGTTTTTTTTTATTTTTTTATTTTAATTCGGACAGTTTTACCCCTTGCCACATCATCCATTTTAACACTGTTAAGCCATTTTCCGTTTTTCGGGTACCGGCGTATAACACGGTCCTTTTTTTGGTAAAAACAAACCACAGGGGTTTTTTTTTAAACAACATGAAACCACAGGGGTTGTTTTTGGAATTTACCCAATTCTTTTAAAGCATACCTCAACTTCATGAAGTAGAATGTATTGATCAATATGTTTGCAATGAATGAGATAGACTTATGCTGAATAAATTTTGCATATGGTACTCAACTGAATCTGGTTACGAACACATAAACATTCAAAAGTCATAGTTGCATTAGCTCAGCGTATTAAGAAAAATTTACTCTGAATACCAAATGCAGAAGTATATGAAATAGAGATACAGATAAAGAGAAAACGGAAAAGGAAACTCCAATAGAAAAGCTTCAAAAAGAATAACCCAAAGACTAACCTATATCATATGCACAATCATATTCTCTCCCAATCATAGCAACCATCGTCAGAAAATGGAAATTACAGCAAGTACCTGTACAGTGTAAAATTTGACAAGCCATATGTTAGATAAAGGACTCATATTGAACTATTTCTTAAGGTTCTAATAAAGTAGAACTCAAAGCTAGCAGTAAAAGTCATAATCTCATAGGCTAAGTCATAAAAAAATAATCTAAAAAGTGCACACCCATCCCCTAGAAGGAAACATAAAATAGAGAAACCATTACCGATGCCAAAAGTGCATATACATAGAGATATCGATCATGCACAAGTTAAATTCTTTTTCATTAATTCACAAATCTTCAACAGACCCATAATGCATATCCATGTGTGGTGAATGTAGTGCGTTTAAATATTTAAAATTATTGCCCAATACAATTATACAATATGATTATACAATGAAGATATATAAGTCATTTGATAATATCTATGTTCACGGCTATGGACAAAGAAACGGATATCGACATGAAAACGAACATGGAAAATGTTATTTCTAAAACACAGCCTTCGTAAAATAGCCTACAAAAGGAAATGGATAAAGACACGAAATGGACACGAACATGAAACGCAAAAACTCTACTAATTATAAGTATCCGTGCAACATAGGGTAATAAAATTCTCCATCAATTTATGTGTAAAGTTTGACTTAGTGGGATATGTGGTGTCCTACATATATGCAATGGCATTAACATACCTTTGCCAAGTGTGAGCTAAATGAAATTCATATGTTGTTTCTTGTGATAAATGTCTTTTATCATTATGAAATGTATAAGTAACTTAGCATTAAGATTATAACCACAACCTTCTATAGACTAAACACCATTTTTCTGAATATATCCCTAGCCTTAGAAATGTGACTACAGTTCAAAAGACCTGCAATCCAACTTAGCAGCTCAATTTTCTCAATGAAAAATACAAGAATCATAATAGCCATCAACAATTGAATTCAATCAGCAGAGTTATGGTATAAAAAATTCTAGGTTTAACGAAATCAAACCAAGTCCACGTTCCCAAAATCAACCAATCCTTAAATCGATTGACTCAACTCTCATAAAATTAACAATGATATCAATTAATAGACGAAAAACTAGGAAACACATAACAAACAGAAACAGAGTCAATTTAGCATCTGAAAACCCTAACTAAATTTGTTTAAATTATTTAATTGAACAACCTGATGTTTTGCATGTCGTCACTGCCATTGGAGTTGTTGGAGATAGAGGCCACCATTCAAGCTATTGTGGCGGTTGAAACCGTCCTCTGGAGAAGGAACCGAAAAAATATTTTATTAGAGAAAAACAGAGAGAAAGGGTAGACATGTGGTAGAAGGAGAAAGAATGTCAGTGATGGTAGAGGAGATCGAGAAATGGAGTAAGGGATAAACAAGAGTAGTGTGATGAAAGAAGAGATGGGAGGACTATGGAAGATGGAGAATCACAGAGAGGCAATACATATGAGTAACAGAAAACACACACGAACCATATATTTTTTTTATTAAATATTAAATATTCAATTTTAGATTTTTTATTTATTTTGTTTGTTATTCTATATCTAATCGTCCCCTTTTCTAGGGTGGAGTACAATTGAGGACAACTTATATTTTAGTCCCTAATATTATCTGAAAATCTTTATTTAGGGACAATGTTCTCAAATTGTCTCCAAGTATTTGTGCTCAAAAGTCAAATTTTTTGCAGTGATTAGGACAGTTACAATATACCAATGTGTCCGTAAATATTAACTTTGAACTTGAAACCTGTCAAAAACAAAATAATAATAATTTCATCTTAATATCACACTATCAACATTGTTAACATGGACTGCATAAAAGAATTCAAATATGGATACTGTATAAAAAAAATTTTACATCCATATATATTGTGAGTGAACGTTGAATCACTTGTCTTTCTTGATTCTCCTACTTAAGAATGAATCACACAAACCTTTTAATAGAGTTACACAAGTGATTAACAGACTTCAACTTTATATTAGCTTAATGAACTTCAACTTTATATTCCCTTAATCATGAAATTCAAACCTTTTTGTAACTTGAAAATTGGTTGTAGTAGGTATTCCGATATTCTTGTTCAAGTTAGGCTTACTCTTGAAGTCTAAAACAAAAAATAAAATTAAATAAAGTTGAACAGTACATATTAGATAAACTGTGGTAGAAAACGTCATATATATACATACAGACTGCGCGAATGTAAAGCATATAGGACTCCGCATCTATGGATCTACCATCGCAACTTTGGCATGTGTAATAAAACTAAAAAAAAAATTGATGAGACAACAGGTTGGCATAGAGCATGAATATACCAATAATTAGTTCAAAACTAATTAGTTTTATGAATACATTAATTAAAGAGCATGAATATGCCAATAATTAATAATAGTCATAATTAATTTGCATTTAAACCAGTAAATATACTAATAAATAAGATTTTAAACTAATCAATTTATAAATATACCAATAAATATACCAATAAACTGGTAGAAATATATCAGTATTTTACTTTTATATTTATACCAATAATATGGTACTGGTTTATTACTAGACCAGCAAACTGGTTTATTATATACCAATTTAAAAAGGTATGTAATAAACCGGTTTGCTGGTTTAATAATAAACCAGTAAACTGGTACCAGTTAAACTCGTAGGGCCGGCCCTGGGCCTAGGCCAGGAGTGTCGTGGCCTAGGGCCCAAGGTTGTAAGAGGGCCCAAAAAATTTATTAGTCTGCGTTGTGTATATAATTGGTAAAAAAACAATTTATAATAATATGCATAAGTGTTTTAGTGGTAAGACTTACAACCTTCATCCTAAAGCTTTGTGTTCAAATCCCCACAAAAGCATATTTCTTTAGATATAAAACTGGAAAAGCAATTTTTGTTTCAAAAACCAAAATTATACAAATTCATTTTTAAAACCTCATTTAAACTCATTTACAATTATATCAAATAATACTTTAAGTTAAGTTAAATATAATACTTTGAGTTATGTTGAACAAATAAAATCATTATTTTTAATATATTTGCAAGATTAAGGTTTATAAATTAAGAGTCTAAAATATATTTAATAAAGTTTAGAATTTATGAATTCAAGTCTAATTTTTTTTTTACTTAAAGTAAAAAATCATACTATGTTTCTTTCTTATAAATGAAAAATAATGACATATTGAAAAGTAATTTTGATGATATGATTTAATTGTGAAACATGCAATAAAAAAATTATTGGCAAATTTTTTAACAAATAGGTTAGTTTTTTTTAATCCAAAATGAGTTAAATGTCCCTTATGAAAATACTCCAAGGGGCAAATGTTATCAAATAATACCTTATTAGCCAAACGATAAAATTTTGGATACTACATTGGTCAAATAGGAGTTTAATCCATAGTTTAAAGAAATTATAAAACATTTTTTTTTATTTTGGATAAACAATTCTATTTAGTGAACGTAATAAAACATATCATCTAATTATTAATAAAATACTTTTCTATTTATCATGTATTGAAAGTGAACTCGTAAAAGGCGATTTTCAGAAGATATATTTATTGATGACGATAGCAATAGTAGAATAGTGATTCGAATGAAAAAAAATTGTTATTTGAAAAACGCTTTTTGGAAAATTTTGTTACATACAAATTTTTTTCATAGGGGCCTTTATTCCTTAATTTGCCTAGGGCCCATGAATTGTCAGGACCGGCCCTGTAAACTAGTTTATTAAACTAGTAAATTGGGTTGGTATATACCAGTTTACTAGAACCAGCAAACTGGTATATACCAACCCAATTTACTAGTTTAATAAACTAGTTTAACTGGTACCAGTTTACTGGTTTATTATTAAACCAGTAAACCGGTTTATTACATACCTTTTTAAACTAGTATATAATAAACCAGTTTGCTGGTCTAGTAATAAACCAGTACCATATTATTGGTATAAATATACCATATTATTGGTATAAATATACTAATTTATTGGTATAAATATAAAAATAAAATACTGGTATATTTCTACTAGTTTATTGGTATATTTATAAATTGATTAGTTTAAAATCTTGTTTATTGGTATATTTTACTGATTTAATTATAAACCAGTAAACTAGTATACCAGTTTAGTGGTATATAATAAACCAGTAAACTAGTATATCCTAGTTTTATGTGTAATAGTACTGGGAAGAATACTAATTAGCATTACTAGGATTAGAAATTGCATATATATACCTCATCTTTTTCTATTTTATCAGAATTTGCATGCTTGGTTTGCTGAGGAGGAGTCACAGATTGATTTTTGGACTGTCAAAATGAAATAAATCACCTGATATATTGAAGTAGCTAGTATGCATGTAGTAATAAAACATATTAAAAAGATACAGGAAGAATACTAGTAAACATTACTAAGATTAGAAATTGGATATATACATGATTGTTTCCCGTTTTATCAGAGATTACATGGATGGTTTCGTGAGGAGGACTAGAAGAATGGTTTTTGACTGTCCAAATGAAATAAATCACTTGATATATATTGAAGTAGTAAAAAAATCACACTAAACAACTAAAGGAAGAATACTAACACAACTAGTTTGATCTTCCATCAATATTGCTAACTTTTCAGTCATTATCAGTTCCATCTCATCTCTCAAAGCTTTCTTCTCTTCGTCAAATTGAGCTAGCACTTGTTTTTGAATTTCATCTTCTGTCGTTTTAGAGAATTCTTCAAATCTTTGGTTCATCTCCTCTTCTTTTTGTTTAGAGAATTCTTCAAGTTGTTGGTTCACCCCTTCTTGTATTAGATCCTTCATATCAGTTGTATTCACACAGTTATGTATGGTATGATGGTTAGCATGTTTGAGTGGATGAGGCCCCTCTCATAGTCCTCTTATATAACATGGTCCATGGCCAAATATTTGAGTATAAACTTCAACTGTTGTCAAATTGTCAGCCCCATAGGTTGCATTTGAGCAGTATGTAATTCTTCCATCTTTTTGTACGCATCCTCTGCCTTGTCAGCCCAATCCCCATTTTTCTTTTTCCTTCCCTTCTCCCAAAGCTTCATATATTCAGGGCGTTCATTTTGATCATCATTAGTATTTTTCTGCACATAGATTATAAAAATTCAGATTGTAACAAAGATCATAATGCATTATCAAGTAAGGGTAAATACAATATCATCTTACAATTACCATTTCATACAACGTTCACACCACAGATTTGGTTCCAACATAAGCTGAGATTTCTTGTTTATTTCGATTCTCCGTATTTGCTTCACTTATATGTTGCATATATATATATGAAAAATTAGAAAACATATGTACAACCATAGATATAGACAGTAAACTGTAATGATTTTATTTACCCTGAATTTTGATGAACCCCAATATTGTTCTACTAACAATTTCCAATCATCAAGGTCAACATCACTATGACAATTTGAAAGACGTTCTTGATCAGTTTTGAACTTTCGATAAATCTTCCTCAAGTTATAGCGCCAATTTCTATAAAGTGTCATTAACATCCTCTGAATAGCAATAATGACATAAGTCTCATTTGGGAACACATCCAGTGCCTAACAATGAGATTGTAAATTTAAAAATATCATAAATTAAAACTAAATCTTTAAAATCAAGTAAATACCTTAAACATTTTATACAAAAAAATTACACTAAACCAATAAACTCGTATACTGTATTAAACTCGTGTAATAACCAGTTTACTGTAAACTAGTACTACAATAAACTAGTTTAACCAGTATACAGTTTATTGCAGTAAATAGTGTACTGTAGTAAACTATAAACCAGTTAGTATAACCAATTTTTTTCATACCAAAAGTTTACTGTAAACTGGTATAATTCCCAATTTACTGTAAAATTAGTGTAATAACTAGTTTACTGTAGTCAACTGGTACTGCAGTAAACTTGTTTAACTAGTTTACAGTTTACTACAGTAAACTGGTTACCAGTTTACTGCAATAAACTATAAATAGGTTATACCATTAGTATAACATGTTTACTGTATACCAAAAGTTTACTGCAGTAAACTAGTTACCAGTTTTTTTTTTTTTGCAGTAAAGTGTTACTGCATTAAACTTGTTTAACTCATACAAACTAGAAAAAAATGAAACTAACATAAATTAGAAAAAGAAACTAATATAAACTTTGTCCATTAACTTCACTCGCAAATCTTTATCAATGTCGGTCCATTTTAAAGCTTTAATCTGGAGGATTTGCTTAACCATGTAGGTTGTCTCTATAATGAACTGTTGAGTGTGTTCTCCAACCACACCATAAACATGGAGGTATATCAATCTCAACTCGTCCCCCTTTTCAGTCTCTAATTTTCTTCCATTTAGCACCTCAGGTGTTTCCATGTTTACCTTTTGTCACTGTGATTGATCATAGTAATAACTTAGAATAAAGAAACGAATGATATTAATAACTCATAAATAAAATTCAAATACCAATATGATGGAGTTGTTAGAGAAAAGTACCTTGATTTTCCCCTACAGAATCGCCCAACGCAACCTCCATATAAAAGACTAAAGACACCTGCCATATTAATGAAATAACAAATGCGAAAGGAAACTCAATAAAAATGAAACTTCATTCATAAATAAATGTAGATCCACGTTAATAATGAAAAGTTGTCAATCCCCATATATAAATGTACATTCACATGGATAATGAAATGAAAATTAATTCTTAAATAAATGAACATTCACATTGATAATGAAAATGTCTTAACAACTATGATAAATTATTTTCATTAGTAGTCACTATCATCATCATCTTCTGCAAATTCTTCCTCACTTTCTTCTTCTTCTTCAGTGGACTTGATTGATGTCTCATGTTGATCATTCATGTGTCCAATATTGATATCACCATCCTCCTTATCAATGAAGCTTCTAATATCATCAAAACCTTTACTAATACCTTTATTAACAGAAGCCTCAACAATTATTTCTAGAGGCAAGTCATGTCTCACCAAGGACATTGTAGAATCATCATCCTCAACAATTGAGTATTCTAAACTTTCACCATAATTATGCCTAGTATCATCATCTTCAGCATCACAATTTGTCACATCAACTAAATTTTGAGGAATTGTTTTCACCACAACTTGCCAATTAGAATTCAATTGATCACTTACATAGTATACTTACTCTACTTGGCTTGACAAGACAAATGGTTCATCGACTTGTAAAAACTTTGACACATTGAGAGTGATAAGGCCATTTTTTATCTCGCTTTATACCCCTTTGAGCATCATAGACATCATACCAATCACAATGAAATAACACAATTCTATGTTCACAACTATATTAACTCAATAACATCATTTAACAACCCAAAGTACTCTTTCTCTCCACTAAAGACATCTCCCTAACAAATACACCACTATTTTGCGTTTTTCTATTTTCACTTTGTTTCTTTGTGTGAAACCTAAACCCATTGACAAACCTCCCTTCCACATACTTGTTACCTATCAACAAAAAAAATAAAGCTTACTACACCAAAATCATAGAGTATAGATTGATTATGAATATTGTTGAATACTTACAGTTCTTTCTAATTACTTTATGAAATCAACACCTTGACTAGCTTTTCCATTTTCATACAATCTATCATTTTTGTTATATTATTATGTGGATATATATGATAAGAAATTAAATTAAGTTAATTTTCCACAATATAAATTCTTACTCTATGAACGGTTGTACTTTGTCACAATTCCTCAAAACATACAATTGAGCTCGCTTCCAATCTTCATTACTTAATTCCTTCGTCATCCTTTTACTCAATGGCTTCCATAGCGTGCAAAGATAGATGAACCACTATTTTTCACTTTTACTCCATCAAAATTTCATTCTTTCTTATTGAATTTTGTTTCAACTCTTTCTAAATACTGAGAACAAAATGTAAGACACTCATTAGCAATGTAACCTTCTGCTATTGATCCTTCTGGGTCTGCCCTATTACGCACGTTACGCTTATATTTTTGCATTTCACTACACAAAATATGATGAAGGGATGATATTATATATATATATATATATATCACTAAAAGCTTAAATGCAAAACCTAACATAATTTTAAAACATATCGCTCAGTGTAAAACATCCAGCGATAATGAACTGGACCAGAAAGCATTTGTCACGACCCAACCCAGGCCATGACCGGCGCATAAATTAAGTTAACTTTAATCTATGCTAGCCTTAATTCTAAACTAATGAAAAGTCCAAAATCAACTAATAAAATATCAACTCGTCTCAATTACATCAATAATCCTTACAGGGATCAAATGCGGAAGTCTAAACCTCAATAAACAAAAGTTTCTAACAAATAAACCAAAACTAAATTATTAAACAGTCTCCTTCAACATCAATCCAAGGTTCACCTCACGAACAGGGACCTTAATCTAAAAAAGAAAGATTCAACGTGATATGAGATTTTTGTCTATACGAGTGAAAACCTCAGTGAGTAGTAGCTATAGCACACAACAGAAAAGGAACAGGCAAACAGGGTGATACCCTTAAATTATGACAAATATAGTTCAAAATATAGTATTTCAAAATCAGTTAAACTAAAAGGTCAATATAAGATAATCAATTCAAAATACTAGAAATCAATTGTCAAACACAATACGGAAACCTTTCAAAGTAGCAAATAATAGAATAATCAGAAAATAAGGCAAAAGCTTTAAAACACATGGTATAGTGTAATAGAGTGGTGATACTGCACACCACCAGGGCCAAATAGATGGTAAGCGCGCTAACAATAACAGATACGGATAACAGATAATTGTCTTCACCGATCTTATGCATGATTCTAATGTTGATACAATTAATTACAAAACTGACAACTGACATCATGACTTGAAGACAGATGCAAAGTCCTAATGTTATGAAGATCGGTGAGAGGCCAGATAACAGATACAGATATACTGAGCACTTGTACCAGTTTGAAAACATATAGTATATATATATATAATTCAGAAAAATCATAACTGATTGGACGAATTATCAGATTTCTAAAATAGAAGTAATAACTGCGATAAATCGCGTATCAGAAAGTACAAACCATATCGAATCACATTTTAATAATTTCATTGTAACTGATAATAAAACAAATCAAATATAAAGGCATGTTTCCAGAATATACGCTCTAATACTAAGGATATTTAGTAAACATAAGGTTCAAATATACGCTTTTATAAAGGAAAACATACGATCAAATGTCAATTTTTGATAAACGGTTTCCATTCTGATATTTCAATCAAATCGTGTCATGTACTATAATTACCACTCATCTGAATATTCAAGCAGACACGAGCGCACTAAAAGTTCGACTCAGTCAATTTGCAGATTATCGGAATTTCCTATTGGTTTAAAGAAAGAGGCAAAATGAATTAACTAACCATAAGTTAATGAAGGCTAGTGGAGACAATTAACAACTTAGGGAAAGCAAGTAATAAACCTTAATACTTAATTAGATTAAGCATTTTTAAAACTACCTATATGAAATACAGGTACAGATAAAACTCATTAAACCATTGTTTGTAAAAAGATTAAAAAAAAGAAAAAAAATGATCCACTGAATAATAAGAAAAAAAAATGTAACCTCAAAACCCTTATTTACATTGCATAGAGCTAAATTAAATAAGTCAAAAAGGTTTGGGAGAAGTTGTATTATATAATAATAATTTGTAATTGAAAAGGTGTGTAGATAGGATAGGGTAGTCTTATCAATTCATGGATAAAAAAAATGAAGTTCCAGGGAAAGTTAAATCAATAGGTTCCAACTACTATTTAACAAAAACTAGGGTGTGTTATGCTCATTTTTCCAAGACAAAAATTAACAATAGTGTATTTTTTGAAAAACACCATGAAATTGAATAGGACTCCAATTTGGAAAGACAGAGAAACAAGTTTTAATATATATATATATATATATATATATATAAAGTTACCTGACAATAATGGGGTAAATTACATACGTGGTGTATAACCTTTACTCATTTTCACACTTTGGTGTACAACCTTCAATTTTACACACTAAAATGTACAACCTTTTGGTGACCTCCCACTAAAGTGTATAGCCGGTAATTGTGACCGGTCAACCCGAAGTCAATGTGCCACATCACCGTTTTGACTCCTCTAAAAGTCAAAAAATGACTCACTTAATATGGAATTATTTTTATACCCTTTATAACATCATCTTCTTCAACCTCCATTCTTATTTTCTTTCTACTTCATGTTCAAAAATTATTTCTCTCTCTAACTCTCATCTCTCTCTAATTTTTCTTAACACTTCTTGCTATTACTCCGGGTACTCTCTCTTCATCTTCTTCCCTCTTCAAATTTATTTCTTTCTCTCTCTTAAATTACTCTCTCTAACCTCTCTCTAGTTAAATCATAGCAACACTATTTCTGTCTCTTCAAAAAAAAATCATAGGTTCATACATCAAAAGCATAATCAATTTCGTACTCCAACTAAAATTATTTTTCGCAATTTTCTATATTTTTTTTTTCTTTTTCACAATTCACTCATTGTCTATTTTGAACACTACTCATGTTGTTTATCCTCCATTATTACAGTCTTAACCCCACAACATCTAAACCCACAGCATCAAAACCCCCAAAAAAACTGAGAACTAAATCGAAGTAATAAACAACCACCGCACATATTACCAATCTGCTTTGAAATAAAAAGAATATCAGTGCCGCCATCGTCAACATGCTTTTCTAATGTCGATTCCGATCTTCACCGCCAATCGTCCGTACCTTCTGATCTCCGTTGCGTGAAGAGAGTTCATAAATGGGTTTTGGAATTCGATTTTCAAAGTTCAGCAGCTAATTACTAGATTAAACTAGACTCAAATAGCAATTTTTTTATTTGTAGACACTTATGGAGATGTTTTCACGCTTTTCCAGTGTTGCTTCTGATTTTCACCGCCAATCATCCATCCCCTATGATCTCCATTACGTGAAGAGAGTTAATGAATGAGTTTTGGAATTCAATTTCAAAGTCCCTTTAGAGAGAGATAGGACTTAGAGAGAGAAATGGTAAAAAGAGTGGAAGCTTTAGAGAGAGAAATTGCAAAAAGAAAATGGAGGAAGAAGAAATGGTTTTTTTAGTAATTATATAAAGAATAAAGGGTATAAAAATAATTTCATATTAAGTGGGTCATTTTTTGACTTTTAGAGGAGTCAAAATGGTGATATGACGCGTTGACTTCGGGTTGACCTGTCACAATTACCGGATGTATACCTTAGTGTGCAAAATTGAAGGTTGTACACCAAAGTGTGAAAATGGATAAAGGTTGTACACCACGTATGTAATTTACCCGACAAGGATGGAACAACCTTGAGAAGAGGAAAATATTATAAAAGTTGGATGGTTCCAAAACTAATTGGAGGAAAGACACAGAAAGTTTGATAGAGCAGCTTTAGAGAACCTTGAAGAAAACCATTGGCGGCTGTTTGAAACAATTAGGAGAAGAAACCCTTTTTTTTCACTTTGCCTTTTAGCAAGGGTTTATTTGGTAAAGGTAAAACCCTTAGCTGTAAAACATAAAATTTAGTATTTTTAATAGGATAAAAAGAATTAAATTATATATAAAATTTGCTCAAAATAAGGTTATTACAGCATTGCTTCATTTGCCAAATGAATTGGTAGATGAACCATCACATCAAAAAAGGATGGAGGAAAGATTTTTTCAAGCTTGCACAGGGTTTTCGCTATGTTGCATTCTAGTTTCTCCAAAGTCTCCAATCTTAAAGCTTTGGAGCATAATTGTTTAAAGAACATCCCAAATCTACCAAAGGCTCATACACATGTTTCGGTAATACCCCACAAAATTTTGGAGCAATTAGATCTTGAACAAACATATGAGAATCATGACTTTTCATACCAGAGATTTTACCTTCATCAACATTAACCCATCGTTCAATATTAGATGAGTATCCATCTAGAACTTTCACACTAGCTAAACTTGCATACAATTCTTCTTTCTTTTAACGTCAAAGCATATGCAGCTCACGGTATCTCATACTTCCCACCAATTTTGGGAACCACATGCAAGTCTTTTCGAATACCAAAAAGCGTCAGGTATTTTCGAGCTTTCTCGCTATCTTTATTCTTTCCAACAATACCAATCAATATTCCTAAGATGTTGTCAGGAATATTTTTTTCAATATCCATAACATCTAATTTATGACGGATCAGCAACTTGCTCCAATAAGGCAATTGGAAAAAAATGCTTTTCTTTTTCCAATTATGTTTGAAAATAGATTCCGTTCTCTTTCTTTTCTTATCACATTTTCCAAATACGAAGTTTGAGCAACCAATAAACTGGTCAAGAATATCATCACTTGGAGAACTAGTTAACCAGTTTACTGGTTTATATATATATATATATATATATATATATATATATATATATATATAAACCAGTAAGCTGGTTTATTCTATAAACCAGTTTATCAATAACTATAATTGGTTCACAAAATAAATCAGTTAATTGGTTTATTAAACCAGTTTACTGGTTTATATAAATCAGTAAATTGGTTTGTAACAACCAGTTTACTAACTAGGTATAAACCAATAAATTGGTTTATTATAACCTGAAAATGCCAATGTTATAATATCAATGAGCAATCAGACTACAAAACAACAAGCGTAACCTTTAGAGTGTGTAGGAGGTCAGAAATATGAGTCTCCATAAATTAAATATATTTCTATGATTTCTAGCCCAATTATCATAGACAATACCTTTCTAAATAATGATGATGATTTCTTTAGACATCCTCTTATCAAAGCTTATGTTAAAAATCATATTAAGATAAGTATATATTATAGTTGGTAGCTAGCTCTTTCAATTTTGCTATGTGAATCACTAATTTGCTTACAAACAGTTTTGAACATATACAACAGCTTTGCTAAAATTCATTGCAAAGATGATCCAACAATAATGGCTTGGGAACTCATGAACGAGCCTAGATGTACTTCTGATCCTTCTAGAACTACCATTCAGGTTCCTCTTCTAATTCATTTTTTAGGATTTTTAGGATCTCAAAAATCAAAATCCAACTTGAAAGAATTGGTTTATCTACTCTCATTTATGGGATAATAAAGCTCCTCTCACATTACAAACTAAAATCTCAAGTATACGTAACTTAGTAAATTAGTTTATTTACTCTCGTTGGAATTCAACCTCTTTACCTCTTTCAAAATTATAAAATGAAATCTCAAATTCAAATCTAACTTGAGTGAATTAGTTTATATACGTTTATTATTGGATAATTTAGCTCCTCACTAGCGAATCTATAAAATGTTACATATGAAGGGGAAATTGGATCTGGAAATTTTTCAATTTTGGTTAAATTTGAAGGCAAAAAAAGATTTGGTACCATATAAAGATCATTAGCGGACATTCTCCAAAAAGTGGTTTTTTTAGAAAAGAAAAATAAACAGAATCTAGTATATGATTTTCTTCCATTGCATTTTATGCATTCTCTACTAATTTCTATTCAGTCAGAAGTAGTCAAAGGAAAGTCATGAACAGGGTAAAAGTTGAACTTGATTGAAACTCAACTCCAAGTTCAGGAATAACTCTAAGAAATATTATAATTGAAACTTATGAAACCAATTATACAAATCAACGTCGTGGTTGATTATTTTGCTATTTCAGGAAAAAAATTTATAAAATTTCCTTTTTCTAAATGAGGATTTTCTTTTATCCAAAAGGGAAAACTTCTTTTAAGATAAAATATCATAGTCCTTAAAGACAAAGAGAAACAAAGGACTTCAAGTTCATTATTACAAGTGAGAAACGAAACAGAAAACTTAAATTTGAGAAGAGATGTTAGCTCTTTCACTTCTATTTTTTCACTTTACTATACTAGGGTGCTCAAAATCTAGAACGTCAACTCTAAATTTTCCACACAAACTTTGTATTATCCAACTAATTCCTCATCTATTGGATGGAAACAAAAACTAAGGGGAAGTGAAGCTGACATTTTCACAATTCTTACTAACAAAAATAGAATAGCGCAAATGAAGATTGTTCAATGCAAAGTCACAATACTTGAATGAATACATGAAAAAGAGATGGAATTAACAACAGTCATTAGGGGGAGAGTACTACTGCATTTTATTAAGACAAAACAAACAAATGCATGCACAATCTTATTACTTTATGTGACACTGCTTTCTTAAAAGGAAAACAAAACTAAAAAATGACTCAATATTTTCCCAATTTAAGAAATTTAAGTAATATATATTTTGACATGGAAAAAATCTAACCATATGTACTCATATACAAAACCTAACTTGAACACTTCTCAATATTTTCAGAATTTAAGAAATTTAAGTAATATATACTGAAAGGTTGGTACCTTCCATACTCATATGCAATAACCTAACTTGAACACTTCTGGTTAATACACATTTCACATGGAAAATATCTAACCGTTTGTACTAAATTTCCATCCTTCCTTTTTTAGCACTAAGAAACAACAAAATCAACAACATTCAATTTTGTTTTACTCTAAGAAATAACAAAATCAACAACATTCAAGTTTTTTAACACAAAGAAATCAACAAAATCAGCATGCCATTATTCTTAGGCAGTTTTTGTGAATGGAAAGTTCAGCAAGAACCCAAATGACACTGTAGCAAAAGATTTCTTCTTTAGTGGATTAGGGATTTGACCAAGACATATTGAACCAAAATCAGGCTTGGACCAATAGATAAAATTGACGATTATCAGATTGAAACCAAATGAACAAACAGACAATGAAGTTTATGAGAGAAATCACATGAACTAGGGATTTGTCTCTTGTAGAACACAAATGATACCATAAAGAGGCATATGGTAGGAAGGGGGGGGATAAGAGTGAATAGTGATTGCGTACTTTGTTCCAAGAAGCTTACCTACGTCTATTCCAAACCAGCAAATAAATTAAGAAAGAAATCACTCAATAGAAAGAAATCATTCAAAAAGTTTCAGTTTTTAAAAGCAAGCTTAATAAAAAAAAAATACAAACAATCAGACAATAGAAACCCAAAAAGCATGGAAATTTTGCAAAAATAGCGCTAAAAACGAAAACCCATCGAGTTTATATTCTAAAAGAGAAGCATAAAAAAAGAGGGAAAAAATTAACCTATTAGAAAGCAACGCAATAACCATTAGAGGAAATTGGCTAACATAAAGAAATTAAGAAAAAAAGAAAGAGAAAGCGAAAGAGAAATCATACCAGTAGAAGAAATCCATTTTTCTTTCTCTAATAGATGAGAAGAAATTGATTTGTGACGAAGAAAGAAAAAGAGACAAGGAGCAACCTATTTTACTTTATCAGATTGTACGCTACATGAGAAGAAAGAGAAAGGACAGATGAGGAGGTTGTGTTTTCATTTTAGCATCTAAATGTGGCGCCTAAAATTTTAGGGTTTATGTGGCGAATTACAGAAGTTCTCCACTAAAACATATCATTGTTTAGTGGGGAAGTAGTGAAATTCGCCACAAACATATATTTAATTTATGGAGACTCATAATTTACCACTATATTGAAAATAATGGGTTCTCTAACCCTAAATTTTTGTGTTTATACGGGGAATTAATTATTTTTCCACTAAGACATGTCTTTGTATTATGAGGATATATATTAATTCACCACAAAAGCATATACAATTTTATGGGGACTTATAATTCGCCACTATATGGATTTTATGTGGGGAATTACTATGTTCACCACTAAGACATATCATTAGTTTGTGGAGAAAACATTAAATTTCACATAAAAAATATATCTAATTTTATGGAAAATTAGATATTTACCACTATATATCATATTTTTATGTCGAATATATTATGTCCCACTAATATATCATTTTTTGTGAGGAACAATTAAATTCTCCACTAAAATCTCAGGATCAGTGGTGAAGGAAATATTCCCCACAAATCTATCAATTTTAATGGCGAATAATTTCTCCCTACTAGATTTTGCCCATAAAAAGAGTGATTTCTTATAGTGAGTGTTGAATAGAATTTGAGTGATGATGAATTTGTTAAATCATATTTTGATTTTGATATGATGGAGGAATAAATTTGAGAACATTATTAAGGTTGTAATTTTGTTATAAATAATATTTTTTATGTTTATTGATGTATTTTGATTTGAACTATATTTTTTTTTTTGACAACCAAATAAGCATAGATTAAGAATCAAGAAGAAGCATATTACAAATAAAATCAGGGGGTATAGAAAACCACTCACCCCGATGTAAAGGTAAAATACTACTTCTAGCTAACAAATGAGCAACACAGTTTGCAGAACGACATACAAAACGAATAGAGCAATTAAAAGACTCGTTCAAAGAAAAATGACAATCATTGGCTAAGGCGTTAAAAGGAGATGAAACCTCTAACGGCCGGGCCATAGACTGTACCACGATTAAAGAATATGATTCAATGATTACATCCTTCCAACCGCGGTCTTTGATCCAACTAAGAGCTTCACGGACCGATAGCGCTTCAATGAACGATGCATCTTGATAATTCTGCAAGGATCCATTTTTAGCCACAACAAAATGGCCCAACTTATCCCGAACAATACACCCAAACCCAGCCACATTCTCGTCTGCAAATGACGCACCATCCACATTCAATTTTAGGAAGCCAATTGGAGGACGCTGCCACACCGTTAAGCTTGGCTCAGCCGGACTGCCTGAAGGAGAAACCGACGCCTGCGCTTTCTTCAAGGCCTGAAGGAATGAACCGGCCGAATGGTATAGGATCGAAGCTTGTGAATCCTTCCGATTCCACACAATGTCATTTCTATAACCCCAAATAATCCACCATAAGACCGCTACAAGCTCAACAAGCTCCACCGGTTTAGAGAAGATCCACCCCCAATAATAAAAAATGTTTTGAAATTGGGTTCCCACATCCCCAATAGGCGAAATAGTCCAAATAGCTCAAGCCATAGAACATCTGAGAAAAATGTGATAAGAATCTTCCACCGCCCCATGACAGAGCTCGCATAAATCTGAGATAGGAACCCTTCGGGCTTTCAGCGTGACTTTAGAAGGGAAACAGTTAGCAAGAACCCGCCAAAGAAGGTTCTTAACTTTAGGGGGTACTTTAAGATTCCAAACTTTATTCCATAGAGGAGAATCAATGAACCAATTTGAACTATATTTAAATATGTTTAAAGTTACTTTCATTGAATTTAATTTAATTTTCAATCACTTCTAATATGTTTTAGTCACATTCTGTTATTTTCCAGTTGTATTGAAATTGGGCTAACCATTTATATACTTATTTTTCATTGGTTTTGTCAATTTTCAGTTATTTTTTCATGATGTGAAAGTTTTTTAAAATCATGTTTAAATTATTTTAAACATGTTTTGTTTTTGTGTTAATGAGTTTCATTAATGTGTAACCACTTTCATTCATTTTTTTTAGCTTTCAGTTACTTTTTATGACTCTTTGTATATAACAGTTACATTGAAATTAAGTAAAAGTGAGGATAGTTTATATGGCATTGTATTGAAAGCAGTTGTGCTTATAGAGTTAATATTTATGATTATATTGTTATTTCTATTTTTTTTTAGTATATTTCTAGGTGTTGTGCATCACTTTTTTAGACTTTGTGTGTATAAACACTTTAAATGTTATGTACTTAACTTTTTTTTAATTTGCATATTAAGCTTTTTAATACATTTTTTTAATATTTTATTATGTTTTGAATCATTTTGATTTTTTTATGGTTTATTTCATTTAAATGTGAATTTCTTAGGCATTTCAATTTTTTTTTTTTAGAAGAAGTGAATTTGTGTGAATTTTTTTATGTTTCTTTGTGGAAGTGTTCTTTTAAATGTATTCCACATTGTTTTTATGTTTTATTTAAAAAAAATCAATGCTTTGAATTCATTTAGAACTGATTTCATTCATGGACTTCCATTATTATTTTTTGATCGAAATTAGGACGAGACAGAACTAGGGCGGGGTGAACACCCATGGCCCAAGAACTATCAAACCCGCAATATATTAATAAAAGGAAAAATGAATGTTTGAACAAGAAGAGAGGAATGAGAACAAACAAAAGAAGAGGGGAGGAGAAAAGTTTAGAGAAAATTAAGAGAAACGCAAATGTGAAATACTACAAATGTCATCATTGATAAACATGTGGCAAAAAGCAGGAGCGGAAGGCCACCAATTGATCATTGAAGAAGAGACTCCAAATTTTGCCAAAGCATCAGCAACTCTATTTCCTTCCCTAAAGATGTGAGAAAAGAGAATGTTCATCCTAGAGCAAATACTGAGACAGTGCAACCATTCTTGTCGAATACTCCAAGGAACATCCATGGAACGATGTCTAAGCAGATTAACAACGTACATTGAGTCCGACTCAACCCAAAGCTGATGCCAATTTTTCTCCCAAGCAAGTTCAATTGCGAAAATAGCGGCTCTTAATTCAGCCATATAAGCAAAAGAAGGAGGGATAGAAAAAGCAAAACAACCTTTGGGAAAACCTCGATAGTTGCGAAAAATACCACCCGCTCCAGCCTCGCCAGGAGTGCCAAAAGCAGAACCGTCCACATTTACTTTAACCCATCCCGGAGGAGGTTTAAGCTAGTGGACCGGAATAATGTTGGGAGCAGGAGGCGGCCTAGGAGGAGCTGGAAGACGGGATAAGATAACAGCATCTCTCCGCGAAGAGAAAAAACCTTTAAAAGAGGCAAAGGACTCGTGAATCATTCGAAATAGTTTGATCTTCGAGTGTTGAATAGAAGGAGAAACATCTTTAAAGATTGCTTCATTCCGACAATGCTAGATTAACCAGATGCAAGTGATAACGGCAACATTCCAGATTGTCGACACTTGAGAGCCAAAATGAATGCTGCGGAGATTGCTGAAGAAGTGGATGAATTGGGAATGCCGAGGTAAAGAGCAGGCAAAATGAATCTCAAGTGCCCTCCAAAGAGAATCTGCAAAAAAAACAGCTAATGAATAAATGATTAATGGACTCAGTATCCCTGCCACAAAGAACACAGCAAGAGGCAATGGAGAATCCAATGTGCTGCAGGAGATCGTGAGTCGGAACCCGACCATGCAAAACTCTCTAGAAAGTACAGGAGCGGGAAGGGGGAGTGTGAGCATTCCAAACAAATTTATACCAGTCCACCGAAGGGGAACTAGGACTGATAACCGAATAGTATTCTTTGGCAGAAAAAATACCCTTTGTAGATGGTTGCCAAGCGCAGAAATCAATAACCTCTCTACCCCTGCGAATAGATCGAATATTGACTTGAACAACCGAAGGAATATTACCTAAATCAAGCCACTCCGAATTTACCAAAAAATCCTCAATAGAATTATAGCGCGAACACTTTTCCTGCTGATCGAGACCCAATCTGTCCGCTACCGAAGGAATTATCCACCTATCAGTCCAGAAGTTGAGCTTTGAAGACATGCCAATCCACCAAAAGGCCTGTTCCCAAATGGAAGAATAAACAAACTTACAAGAAGACCAAATCGAGGAAGGAGCAATGGTAGCTTTAGGCAAACCAGAGACAGCCAAAAATCTAGATTGCATCAGAGAAATAGCAAGACCGGTTCCTTGAATTAAATCCCAACACATCTTACCTAAGAGAGCCTGGTTAAAGATCCTAAAGTCCTTAATGCCCAATCCTCCACTCTCCAAACTTTTGCAACAAGTTTGTCAGGGAACCGTGATTAGCTTCCTCTGATCAATACAACCCGTCCAAAGGAAGTTCCTAATGTTGGTCCCGTGTGATTAGTTCCAAGGGGGGGGGGTTAGGAACTAATATAACCTTTTTTTAATTATGCTAACTTAATCTAATTCTTTGAGTTTCACAACTCAGTTTTGGTCAGCACGGCCGAGTGAGGTGTAAGACGGCTTTAGTCAGATACTGACTAGAACTGTTTTACTTACGAGTTGAGAAATGACACTTTTGTGGTCAGCTTCCAACTCAGCACTCTGATTTACTCAGTGCCAGCTTAAACAATTTATATACTGAGTAAATATAACAAGCAACACATACAGATATATATTGAGAGAGAGTTAGAAATTACTCAGCACGACTTATCATGGTTCGGCCTCTCCGCCTACGTCCAGTCCCCAGAATCCCTCCGGGATTTTTAAATCCAATACTGAACACTTTAAAGGTAGTGCACAAACCGTTTACAAGGAAGTTGAATATGCAAGAGTACCGTCCTCTATTCGTCTACTCAGCTCCTACTAAGTGCTATAACCGAACACCTAGATTTCTCTACCGCTGAGTACTTAAAACCGAGTACTCAGCACCACTCTCTCAATTCTACAATTGATACAAAATTGTTCTTTTTCAGACAAAGAACACTTTAGATGATTACAAAAATCAGTCTAGCTTTTACACAGAAATGGAAATTTGGTGTAAGATCTTTTTCTTGTCTTGATGTGCTTTGTACGTATGCTCTTTTTCACTTGTATTTTCGGCAAAGGATCCAAGAAGTGTACTTGTCCTTTTATAGTTGAAATCTGAAGACACAATCATTTGAATTCGGATCCATCCATTGAATTCAAACGGCTTTTTCTTCCGACATTGTTCTGGTCAGCTTCAGATTTGCAGGCCAATCTTGTCGTCTGAATTCCACAGGCGCCAGGCTTGTCTTCTTCTCGCAGGTTTGTCTTGTAGTGCAGGTTTCGTCATTTAGCCAGTGGACATTTGACCCATGCATCTCGAAATTAACTCTTTGCATAATTCCAAGGTTTCTATTATTGGTGCAGACAGTTGTCGGATCTTGTCTTTTAGCAAATGGATCATTGGTGCTGTCTTAAAATCATTCAGCATGACTTTGATAACCGTTGTCTTTTATTGTCGCCAATTCCGATACTGAGTTGCCTTTCACTCAGCTTCCACGGTCAGCTTCGTTCTGTAAGATATAGTTTCGAAGAAGACTTCTCTTCTTTTATGCTGAGTTGCTTTTCACTCAGCTTCTGTGATCAGCTTCATTTGTAAGCTTCGGTTCTGAAGAAGACTTTCCTTCTTTCGTACTGAGTTATTCTCTACTCAGCCTGTGCTATGTTGTCATGCTGACTATGTTCTGTCTTAATTTGATTCCTGTTCTTATAAATATTTTTATACTCAACATAGAACAACCGCATTAGTACAATTAAATCAAAGCACTTAAATTTAATTGTCTTAATCATGGATTAACTTAAATAATTTTGTCAAATCAAAATCATGTTGGAAAGGTGTTTCAACAAACTCCCCCATTTTGATGTTGGCAAAATTTTTAATTATGGAACTCAGTTTTGAAATTCCCCATGATTGAGTTTTCTTTTGTTCTTCTGAAATTACTCCCCTGTAAGGGTTGCATCTATTTGACTCAATTTAACTCTAAACCTTCCAAGATTTAATTGAGAAAAAATCAAAGCATGTTTGTACTGACTAAGTTCAATTCTATACCTTCTAAGATCTAATTCAGATGAGCCTAGATTAGCTTTCAGAAGAGGTCAATATGTTGGAACATGTGTTTACTCAGTTTGATACACGGTCAGTTTTAGGTATCAGAGAGATTATATCTATGAATTTATGTGTCACAGCAAAGTGTATTCATGTATCAGAGTAAATGTGTATTGAGAGTTTTATGCATATTCCTTTCCATTGTTTGTTCAATTAAGACAGTTCAGCATATAGCGCATTTAAGTAAGCATCATATGTAGATAAGTCAGTTTAAATAAAAGAGAAAGATGCTTAAAATAGATAGATGGTTAGTCAGCATAAAAAAATAGAAAACGCCAAAAAAAAATATTACAAGTCAAGTTCTAATGACTAGTCTATTTCTTTCTGTTGACTTGGGCTTGGTGGGCAGGATTAACTTTGCCTTTTCCCTTAGCATTTCTTTGTTGCTGCTGACTACCAGATGCTTCTCCTGCTTCCCCTGATTTGTGCTGGGTTCCATCAGTTTGTTCTTTCTCCCCCGTTTTACCAGCATCGGGCAGAGGAGGAATGAGGGTGTCATTTAGAGCAGCACGAGTCAATCTTACTGAGTACGCCTTAAGCTGTTTCGTGCTTTCCCTGAGACCGTCGAAGACAGGAACGCCATCGTCTATAATGGATCCAGGGATTCGAATGGATGCACTAAGCATACTGAGAATATATTCTTGTGATTTCCCAATCCAGGTCAGCGTGTCAGTCAGCCTAGCATAAGCTTGATGATACATTTTGAGGAGAGCCGAATCGTAGAACTCACGTTGAGCATTCGTGTGGCGCACATGTTTGAAGGTGGATTGGGAGTATTGCAGGATTTCATTTGTTTTCACCAAGTCAGTATCCATTTCTTCCTTACTCAAGTTGAGTAGACGGATAGCTTCACTAATTTGCTCAATCAAACACTGGGAAGAGGAGGAAATTAGCGCACGAGTGTCGGTCAACTCAGAGTGTAGCTTGGTGAAGTGGTGGTTGATAGGGGTCAAAAACCCCTATCTTTGGGTACGGTTTTAGGACGGTTTTTAGGTTTATTTGGCTAATAAGCGAGCAATTCTCGCATTTAAATGCTTTTGTGTGAGTTAGTTAGAAATTGGAAGCATTCTATTTACTTTTCGTCGTTTAGGCTCGTTTTGTGATCAATTTAGGCAAATACGGCCGAAATAACACGCATAATAGAATTCCGTTATCTTTTGAAGCTAATTGGTCCGTCAAAAGTCGCACCAAACGAAGCATTTGCTCAAAATAAGCGATTGACGGATCAATTCGGCTTTTGGACTAATGTTTTTTGGAGTTTTTATGCGTGTGCAGGTGTAAGTTCGGACGAAAAAGGGTTTGGAAGTCATCCGGTACGGATCAAGCGCGCTTCGGGCGAAAGCGCTCGGCGAGCAGGGTGCCAGGCGCCTGCTCGGCGAGCAGACCTACGGGAATTGGTCAAAAAGACCAATTCCGCCCCCATAAAGCCACGTTCGGCCCCACGTCTTCCTACACCAACAAGGACACGAAATTAGGTCAAAACGAGGCCCGAGACGCGTCTATAAATAGGAATTTTCAATTGTAAATTAAAAATCTTTTACTTTTGTAATTAGCTTAGCTTCCACCTTGAGAAATCCTCTCCACCTCCTCCATAACCTTCAAACCTCCATTGAAGACACCTCCGAAGCTCCGTTCACCGAGGATTACTCAAGCTCCATCCTTAAATCCTAGAAAGACGCCTGCATTGGTAGACAGGTTCCCTGAAAGGGATTTTTCTTCTTTTATATTCTGTCTAGCCTCTGATACATGCTATGAATTCTAGGTTTATTGTAACTTCGTGACAATTCCTTCATCTTTGATATATAATATAGATTTTGTTTATTCAACTGTTTTGATGTTTTAATCTTTGTCTTACGCTTTGTCTGATTGGTTTAACTCATTCGATAATCCCAAAATTAGGTTGGCACATATTGCGAGCTGAATCTGACCTAGTCAGTGCCTATAGGATTGACGACCCTATAGAAGATTAAGCCCAAATTACTGAGCCTTAGAGCTAGTTTCGGCCTTACAAGGGAATCACGAACTAGGGACTTTAGGAGGATAGGTCGGGTTAATCGCCTTGGACATAAGCGACTTAGTTTCAATTCAATTGCTTAAACACTCTATCATTGTTATCATCGTATTCCTTCATGTTCATTCAGTTAATTGCTTTGGTAAAAGATCAATTAGGGGTAGAGTAATTTAGTTAGGCTTAGAATAACTTAGCTAGAATTAGATAACTTAATTAGAATTAGTGTAATTCAACCTAGGAGTAGATTAATTAAACAAAACCAAACTCAAAACCCCCTAAGCCTAGATAACATTCGAGATCGAGTAGCTTGATACTTGCAGAAATAAATCCTGTGGACGATAACCTGGACTTAAACCCAGAAATTTATTACTTGATAACGACGGGGTACACTTATCCCTCAGATCGGGTTCTTCACGGAATCCGCATCAAGTTTTTGGCGCCGTTGCCGGGGAGAGTAGATTAATTCTATAAATCCCGACAACCGCCAATCATCAAGTTTTTGGCGCCGTTGCCGGGGATTTATTTTTTCTGCAATATCGAACCAAAGGTTGATTTGTTAGTTTAGGCATTCATTGTGAATATCTTTGTTTATATCGTTTATACTTGTTGATATATGATTTCTTTATACGTTTCTATACTTGTTCATAACTATATACTTTTTACTTATCAACTTTTGTGCTAGAATTTCACTTTTTCTCAGCGTTCTCTGATCAATGAATTGGCAAGAAAGAGTCGAGTGGCAAGCTCAAAAGTTTACTATCCCATCAAGACGATACATTCATGCCCTGGAGAATGAGGCTCCCAATCCCTCCATGGTCGAGTTAAATAAGAAAATGGATATCTTGATGGCGAAACTGAGCCTCAACACCAATGAGAGTGTAAGTTTTGTGGGTAATCACCAAAGGTACAATTCTAACCCCAATTCTTATATCTTTTATGATAATAATTGGAGGAGACCTCAACACTCAAATCTGTCCTACGGGAATCCTAACATGTTGAGGCCTCCAAATAGGTTTGTTAATGAGTACAGGGAAAACGAATTGGGAATGTTCCCTTACGAACAAGCAAGCCAAGTTCCTCCACAACCCTCTAGCTCACGAGATGAGGTGCTGTCCCTTTTGAAAGGTATCAGCCCGACTTACAATCAACGAGGAGGTTTGCAAGGACTTGAGCAACCAATTGGCTCAAATAAACCATGAGATGCAAGAGCAATCCCGAGATGCTTTCCCAGGCATAAAGGAAAACATAAAAATCCCAAAAAGGGAATCAGCTCAAGCCATCTCCTTGAGGAATCACAAAAAGGTAGAACCAAGTCCACTATCACATGCATCACTCGAGGTAAGTGAGGAACCGGAAGCGGTAAGCAACCCCGGTTCAAAATCTGAATTTCTAAATCATGTGATAGAGATAAAAGATCAAATCAAAACTTGTGTATCTCAACTACCTCTTCCTCAAAAATTAGAAAAGTTTAGGTTTGCTTCATGCTCGGAAGTTTTCATTCTCTTCGACCTACCAAGAGAATCCAAAAGGGAGCAAACTAAACTTTTTCATAATATGTTCAAATTCGGCCTCCTACTTTCATTAAACTTATTAGAGGATCTTAATCCGTTTTGTAGGTACGGGTTATTTGTTAAGGAGTTCGAGTTCCTAACCCGAGTAGAAGCATACACTTAGGTGGGAATTCTATGTCGAGCTCACCGACTATAACGTAGCGCTTCTTGGGAGGCAACCCAAGTTTTAATAAAACTTTTCAGGTTTGTTTTATTTAGATTATACATTGATCTTTTAGTTTAGTCTTTTTAGTTTTCTTTTACGTTTTTTTTAAAAGTGTTCGTTTAAAAAAATAAAAAAATAATAATAAGAAAAAAATAAATAATTAAATAAATAAATATTTTTTTTAGTTGTTTAGTTTTATTTTATTTTATTTTTATTTTTATTATTATTATTATTTTATTATTATTTTAAAGTTTTCAGGTTCAAAATAAAATTAAAAAAAAAAAAAAAAAAATTGGCCCCAGGAGGCCCAGCTCGCCGAGCTGGGCACTGCCGCCCAGCTCGGCGAGCAGGGCACTGCCGCTCAGCTCGGCGAGCAGGGCCCTGCTCGCCGCGCGCTGGGCACTGCTGCCTAGCGGCGGTGCTCGGCCGCGATTAAGGAAATTTTTTTTTTTTTTCGAGATTTTTTTTTAAAAAATCCCGAACGAAGCTTAAAAAAAAAAAAAAAAAAAATTTGCCACCGCAAATCGTCAAGCTTTTGCGATTGCGATAAAATCCGTAAGTTTTCTTCTCCACCCTAACTTTTTACACTCGTATTTCATGATTTATGATGCAATGTTGGAACTTATTGCATAATTTTAGTGTGAGGAGGAGGGGTAGACAAACTTACAAAAATTGTATAAATTTTTAAATTTTTGTTGCGTCGTGTCTAGTTTAGGTTTGCGTTTTGGCGTTTTATTATGTTTTTGCATGTTTAGGACCTAAAACCGTGAACGTCCTTCGAATCTAAACTTCGTTATTTGTCTTTAAGGGCTGAAAACCGAATCTAAAATTGCATGACAACTAGTTTAGGCGTAGGACACAACTCTTGTATCTGTAAAAGCATGAGCTACAGTTTGCATTTAGACCCTACTTTTGAAAAAATGCTAAAATCATTACTTAGGTAGATAACTTAAGAATTGAAGGCATGTGATATTAAACTTGAGTTTGGGGAAAACTAGTAAACACAAATTGAAACCCAAAGAATTGTGAGCTGAATTTGAGCCTAAGAGCGAACATCAAAAAGCTCTTTTTCTTGACATTTTTGTGTGAATGCTTTGACTTGTGGAAGATTATAGATTTTGCACCTAATACTGTGTTGAACCTACATGCAATGATTTGAGATGATAAACGATGAATCAGCCTCATTAGAATTAACCTTTTCTTTACCTTGTTTTTCCTTTTCATCCACTCTAGGAAGCCCCTTTGAGCCGACATTTTCGTAGTTTGTAGATTTTTCTTTCGTTCTAACCCGTTTTTACGAACCACAACTTGGTTCGCTACTTAACCTTTGTTTTTGCAAAGCTCAAATTGAGCCTTTGTTTTTCTCTAGCGCTTTATCGTTGTTTATGGCATTATAGTAGCAAGCCAAAAGGCTAAGAAGTGAATGAGCATCACTATCCCAAAAGAAAAAAAGAGAGAAGAAGAAAAACAGAAAAAGAAAAAGAAAAGAAAAGAGACGAACAAAAGGGAAGAACTCCATTCCCTAGTTCTTAGAAAAATCAAAAATGTCTCAAAGAAAACATCCCAAAAAGAAAACAATAAGGGACGAATAAAAAGCTCAATCGCTTCATATTTGCTAAAGCCATTTAAACTTTGTTGTTGTAGCGCTAGAACACTTAACCTTTGTTGTACCTTTAACCCTCTAACCACATTACAACCCCAATTAGAGGCTGTTTTTGATATCATCGGAGTCATATAGCATAGTAGAGGAACTCGGATGAACGTTCAAAATCAACGTAATCCTAAGCAAGAATATAAGCCGAGAGTAAACACTTTAGCCACCAAAATTGTGTGAATGAGTGAACTACCTATGGTGAGGTGTTTTACTTAGCGATCCCCTCAAGCTCGTTCAATTGAACATGTGTTCCTTTACTTAAAACTATGACCTATTGTAATTGAAATGCGGCTTTTGGATATCGTGTCTCTACTTTGTATTTCCGAATGCATGTAATTACAGATGCTCGAAATTGTGTCAAGCACCTAGTCAAACTGGGAAGTTTTCTAGCTTGCTTGTGATGGCGGGTTTAGTTTTTTTAGTTTACTTGGGGACAAGTAAAGTTTTAAATGCGAGGAGGTTTGATAGGGGTCAAAAACCCCTATCTTTGGGTACGGTTTTAGGACGGTTTTTAGGTTTATTTGGCTAATAAGCGAGCAATTCTCGCATTTAAATGCTTTTGTGTGAGTTAGTTAGAAATTGGAAGCATTCTATTTACTTTTCGTCGTTTAGGCTCGTTTTGTGATCAATTTAGGCAAATACGGCCGAAATAACACGCATAATAGAATTCCGTTATCTTTTGAAGCTAATTGGTCCGTCAAAAGTCGCACCAAACGAAGCATTTGCTCAAAATAAGCGATTGACGGATCAATTCGGCTTTTGGACTAATGTTTTTTGGAGTTTTTATGCGTGTGCAGGTGTAAGTTCGGACGAAAAAGGGTTTGGAAGTCATCCGGTACGGATCAAGCGCGCTTCGGGCGAAAACGCTCAGCGAGCAGGGCCCCCCGGGCCATTTCTGCTCGCCGAGCAGGCTATGCCTGCTCGCCGAGCAGGCCGCCAGAGGCCTGCTCGGCGAGCAGGGGCTGCTCGTCGCAATCCTGCTCGGCGAGCAGACCTGCGGGAATTGGTCAAAAAGACCAATTCCGCCCCCACAAAGCCACGTTCGGCCCCACGTCTTCCTACACCAACAAGGACACGAAATTAGGTCAAAACGAGGCCCGAGACGCGTCTATAAATAGGAATTTTCAATTGTAAATTAAAAAGCTTTTACTTTTGTAATTAGCTTAGCTTCCACCTTGAGAAATCCTCTCCACCTCCTCCATAACCTTCAAACCTCCATTGAAGACACCTCCGAAGCTCCGTTCACCGAGGATTACTCAAGCTCCATCCTTAAATCCTAGAAAGACGCCTGCATTGGTAGACAGGTTCCCTGAAAGGGATTTTTCTTCTTTTATATTCTGTCTAGCCTCTGATACATGCTATGAATTCTAGGTTTATTGTAACTTCGTGACAATTCCTTCATCTTTGATATATAATATAGATTTTGTTTATTCAACTGTTTTGATGTTTTAATCTTTGTCTTACGCTTTGTCTGATTGGTTTAACTCATTCGATAATCCCAAAATTAGGTTGGCACATATTGCGAGCTGAATCTGACCTAGTCAGTGCCTATAGGATTGACGACCCTATAGAAGATTAAGCCCAAATTACTGAGCCTTAGAGCTAGTTTCGGCCTTACAAGGGAATCACGAACTAGGGACTTTAGGAGGATAGGTCGGGTTAATCGCCTTGGACATAAGCGACTTAGTTTCAATTCAATTGCTTAAACACTCTATCATTGTTATCATCGTATTCCTTCATGTTCATTCAGTTAATTGCTTTGGTAAAAGATCAATTAGGGGTAGAGTAATTTAGTTAGGCTTAGAATAACTTAGCTAGAATTAGATAACTTAATTAGAATTAGTGTAATTCAACCTAGGAGTAGATTAATTAAACAAAACCAAACTCAAAACCCCCTAAGCCTAGATAACATTCGAGATCGAGTAGCTTAATACTTGCAGAAATAAATCCTGTGGACGATAACCTGGACTTAAACCCAGAAATTTATTACTTGATAACGACGGGGTACACTTATCCCTCAGATCGGGTTCTTCACGGAATCCGCATCAGTGGTCAACCTCAGCAGAGGTAGCATATCCCATGTTTACTGCAGACAGAGCATTTATTTGGCCTTGGAGGGAATCTATGTGATTCACCATCATTAATTGCAGTTCAGCCAGCTTCACTATGGGGTCTTGCTTGGGTTGTTGAGATTGAACAATTGTCATGACACTCACAAGATCTTTGAGACCCTTGATCTCATTCAGGAGCTGAGTGACAGAAGAAAGTTGTGTTGACTCAACATTAACGAACCCAGCAGCATTGGCATGAGAGGGATTCAAATCCTGGAGAATGGATTGAGCTGAGTCAATGATTCGACGCCCAGACTCAGTAGCATTTAGGTAGGCATAAGTTGCCTCAGGAGTTCGCTCAGCGGCCGGTTTTGGAATAGTACCAGATGGTGGAGGAGTAGGTTGTTTACCAGAACCAGATGGGCCAGCATGGTCAACGGCTGGACTTTTGTTTAAGTCAGCACCAGGAACTGACTGTTCAACATTCTGCGAAATTGTCTTAGGAAGAGGTGGATCGGCAGAGATGTTGACCTGCACAGTATCATTCTGAAGTTGAGTTGGTGCAGGAGGAGTTACTTCAGAACTTACATGGACATGATTTTCCTTTGCTTGCTCACCTTCTTGAGCAGCTTGAACTTCGAGCTCCTGCTCGGCAGAGATTGGATTTTCAGGAGTCTTGGCATGTTCCTCAATATGAGTAACAGAGGCTTGCTTTTGTGTGAATTGATCTAGAGTTGGCTCGATGACGGAGGAGAAGAATTCGTACTGAAGTCTAGTTAGGTCAGTAATTGGTTCTCTAAGTGGAGAATCAGCCAATAGGTCTAGGGAGTTGGACTTGTGAGCTTTGTGTTTGAAACGCTTTTCAGAACTGACCGTTTTGGTTTGAGGTGAGGGGTCAGTAGCGATTGAGTCAAGAGACTCAGATGAAGAATTTAGCTTTAGGTCAGCATTAAAGCTTCTCACAGTTTGAACTCTTACCATTTGGTCAGCTTGTAGTTCAGTTGGCTCAGCATCAACTGACTTAGTTTGCCCAGCAGCATTCTTATCTTGCTCATCATCAACATTGGCTGTTTGCTCAGCATCAAACTGTCCTCTAAAATCTCCCAATTCATTTTCCTGGTCAGAAGGGGTTTTCTCAAGGTCAATCTCTTGGCTTCTCACGAAGTGGGAATCGTCAGAGACAAAAAAGCCAAGAGGGGCAGCATCAATTGGACTCAGACCAGAAGATCTCTTCTTCATTCTCAGAGGTGTTTCCGGAGTATCCTCAGTTTCTTCTTCCTCAGCCACAACGGGCCTTTTCCCAGCTGACTTAGCTTGCTCAGTAGCAGCTTTCTGTTCGCTTGACACAAAACGAATTTTCTTTGGAACCGTGTTGACATCCTTCGTGGCTTGGTCAACTTTCCGCTTTTTATCTTGCCTAGTGCGGTCAGTACGAGGTTGCTCCACAACCTTCTTTCCCTTCTTGGTCGGCATAGCTTGTGCTTCTTCAACCGCCGCCCCTTTTCCTTTCCTCGGTACAATTGGTTGGTCATAAGCCAAGCCGAATAGAATACCTGCAGAAATCTCCATACCCCAAACTTGAATTTCTTCTGCTAAGCTCACTCGGTGATCTTGAAGGATCTTTGTAATAAGGGACCCCAACCTGAGTGTCCCTGTGCTCCGCTTAAATCCGCCGATAAGGAATACATGCATGTTGAGTGGCTGGCAGGTCAGCATGTGCCATATGAAGCACTGCTCGAAGTTAGATGCAAAGGATTGAGCATTGATCTTGGGGTAGATGAAGTTGGTCAGAATGTAGTGAGCCATATTTTGATTTTGACCCATACACGTACTGGCTATTTCTCCCTTGTGCTCCTTCGGTTTGCAAAATCCAACGGGGTAGTCGATTTTACCGGAATCGTTTGTGGTTCTGAGTTCGGCTCCTTCGTTCTTTAGATTTAGTAGTGTAGCGAGATAAGGAGGGTTAACAAAGATCCTCTTCCCTTTGACCTCAGTGACCATGTAGTCACTGTTATCGTTAGCAGCTTGCAAGTTGGCATAGAATTCCATGTGGCTTCACGGATAGAGAATAACCCAGTCCAACCATCCTTAGAGATCCATTCGCAGAAGGGCTTTTCAGCTTCGACAAACCCTTTAGAGAACCAACGGGAGCGATCAATTTTCCATCCCCTAACGCTGCCGAAAACTGGAGAATAGGTTCTTTCTGGTTCTTTCTTTTCCTTCTTCTTCTTCCTTTTCGAAGAGGTTGCGAGGTCAGCTTGGGGGCTCTTGCTCGGAGTTTGGTCATGCTGACCTTGTCCTTGAGACTTGGTGGGGGTTTCGTCGTATTCCTGCTGAGCAAAAGATGCAGGGTTTTCATCGGAGTGATTTTCGTCATAACCAGCTCCGGAGATGTTTTGGGAATCCGACATGATTTTTAGGGATTCTTTGAGAGTATTTGAAGATTAGGGATTTAGATAGAAATCAATTTGCCAGGGATTTCAAAGTGTAAGGAGATGTGAGTGGGAATTCGTCCACTATTTATAGAGGGTCGAGTTGATCTGGAACGTTGGAGGAGCCGTTTTACCTCGAGATGATCAAACGACAATAATCTGGCATTTATGACATGTTCGGCGCATTTGTTTTCTTAATTATTGCGATTACGTCATCCTAGGTGGCTATTTATGGCGCGTGTGCTAGCATTTAATGTTAAATGGATTTTACTCAGTATTTGGAATTCTAAACGTTTGAAATACTGAGTGCTCAGTTTTACGTAGAAGAGATTTTCATACAGAAGTAACTCAGCCTGTAGTAATCACTTAGCATGTATGTCTAGTCAGCATAAGGTGATTCTATGTTATTCAGTTTAGCTCAGTTTGAGTAAGTTACTTAGCATGCATTAACTACTCGGCATATAGTATAATCACTCAGTATTGATCAAGAATTTATTAAACAGGATTACACATACCGATAGCTTCCCTTAATATGCTGAATTGCTCACGAGCCAGAGGCTTAGTGAAGATATCCGCAAGCTGTTCATCTGTTGGTATGTAGGTCAGCTTGATCTCACATTTAAGTACATGATCTCTAATGAAGTGATGCCTTATGTTGACATGCTTCATCCTGCTGTATTGGATTGGATTTTTCGATAGGTCAATAGCGCTTTTGTTATCGCATTTGACTTCAATTGTTTCTGTTTTGACACCGTAATCCTCAAGTTGTTGCTTAATCCATAGGACTTGGGCCACACAGCTTCCAGCAGCAATGTACTCAGCTTCAGTTGTAGACAGGGCAACTGATGACTGCTTCTTGTTGAACTAAGACACTAGACAGCTTCCAAGGAAGTGACATCCTCCAGAAGTACTCTTACGCTCTAGCTTGTCCCGTACGTAGTCAGCATCAGTGTATCCAATGAGTGTGAAGTCATTTGAGTTTGGATACCACAAACCTGCATTAATTGAGCTCTGCAAATATCTAAAAATTCTTTTCACAGCTATAAGGTGTGATTCTCTAGGGGTCAGCTTGGTATCTAGCGCAATAGCATACTGAGTACTGAATATCAGGTCTACTAGCAGTAAGATAGAGTAGTGAGCCAATCATACCTCGATATAACTTATTGTATACTGACTTACCTTTCTCATCCGTGCACAGGACAGTATCAGTACCCATTGGGGTTGATATGGGCTTACAATCTTCCATATCGAATTTCTTTAACATTTCTTTGGCGTACTTAGACTGACTAATGAAGACGCCATTCTTCCCTTACTTGATTTGAAGGCCAAAGAAGAAGTTGAGTTCGCCCATCATAGACATTTCGAACTCAGTTTGCATCTGTTTACTAAATTCTTTGCACATAGATTCGTCAGTAGCACCAAATATTATATCATCTACGTAAATTTGTGCAAGCAGGGTATTTTTACCCTTCTTCTTAATGAATAAGGTTGTGTCAGCTTTGCCTTTGACATAGTTCCTGGTCAGCAGGAAATTGGTCAACCTCTCATACCAAGCACGAGGTGCTTGTTTCAGGCCGTACAAGGCCTTCTTGAGTTTATAAACATGGTTTGGACACTTTGGATCTTCAAACCCAAGAGGTTGACTAACATATACCTCTTCGTTTATAAATCCATTAAGAAAAGCACTTTTGACATCCATTTGATATAGTTTGAAATTCATGAAACTAACATATGCACACCGTATACGTATAGCCTCTAACCTAGCAACGGGAGCAAAGGTCTCACCATAGTCAATGCCCTCTTGCTGACTATAGCCTTGGGCTACAAGTCGGGCTTTGTTTCTAACTACATTGCCTTGCTTATCTAGCTTATTTCTAAAGACCCACTTAGTTCCTATGGTCTTTTGATTCCTAGGTTTTGGTACTAAATCCCATTCCTCATTTCTTTTGAACTGATCAAGCTCCTCTTGCATAGCATTGATCCAATGTTCGTCGTGCTCAGCTTCAGCAAAATTCTTTGGCTCATGAACTGAGACGAATGCAACATTGCTGAGATATTTTCTAAACTGATCTCTTGTCATTAGCTTGTTGTCAGCAGCATCAAGAATGGACTTCTCCGAATGTCCTCTTGGAATTTTTATTTCTTTGGGTAATGTTGAGTTGTCTGGAATAGGTGTTTCTACAATATCTGCAGGAGTAGATTGGTCAGTGAAGGTAATGTCTGTTTCGTGTTTACCTTTGGTCAGCCCTTGTACTGATGACTCAACGGCTGGAATTTGGTCAGCAGAAGTTGAGCTTGGTTCTTCTTCGGTAGATTGAATTGTCTTTCCTGCAGGGTCAGTTTCATCGAACTCGATATGGACAGACTCTTCTACAACTTGAGTTCGTTTGTTATACACCCTATATGCTTTACTGTTAGTTGAGTATCCGAGAAAGATTGCTTCGTCAGCTTTAGCATCAAATTTAGCAAGGTTATCTTTTGTGTTGAGTATAAAGCATTTACACCCAAAGGCACGAAAGTAGCCAATATTGGGCTTCCGTCCTTTCCAAAGTTCATATGGGATTTTCTTAAGAATAGGTCTAACTAAAGCCCTATTGAGTATATAGTATGTTGTGTGGACAGCTTCACCCCAGAAATACTTTGTAAGCCTATTTTCGCTCAGCATTGTCCTAGCAATTTCGACAATTGTTCTGTTCTTCCTTTCAACAACCCCATTTTGTTGAGGTGTTCTAAGAGCAGAGAAGTTATGGTCAATGCCACTGACTTCACAGAATTCATCAAACTGTTGGTTTTTGAATTCTCCGCCATTATCACTTCTAATATGAGCTACTCTTAGGTCTTTGTCATTTTCAAGCTTTTTAATCAATGTTGTGAACATCTCAAATGTTTCATCCTTGCTACTGTTGAGCGATTTCCGCAAGTGCACGGTTTCGCTTGTAGTAATAAAAATATCGATCCCACAGGGATACGTTTTTTAACGAAAAAACTTATTTTTTGAATCTGTTAATTTCGAACTAGTTAGATTTACTATTAAATGTAAATGAAAAGTGAAAATTGGTTTAATTGAATTTAGGAAATTTGTTTAATTGAATTTGTGAACTTTGAGTATTTGAAAATGCTGGAATAAGATTTTATATTTAGAATAAATCGATTGTTAGAAAGGTCTTCTGATTTTAAGGATGAATTTTAGAAAACAGGAACATTTAGAACTTTTTAGAAAAACGAATGAATTTATTCATTTGCATTAAGCAAAGAAAACAACTTAAACTTTGTATCAATTATGATGATGAAATAAATGACAGAACCTCTAATTAATTGGCTTTGAACGCGACAAAACCCTTTCGGGATAGTTGCCCTTACTCAAATTAAAACTCTTTCGAGATGATAATTTGCCTAAGTGTTCAACAAAGTTTCCTTGTAATGATTTTGAATTCAAGTGCATATTAATGAAAACACCAGCCTCACTTATATTGGATTGGTTACCATAAGTGCTGCATAACGATTTGTCGAATAGAACGGACTTTATTAGATGAAATATAAATTGATACAAGTTTACAGAGAACAAGGAGCATCGAGTTCTTCGAGGGCGTGCAAGTGAAGGGCTTGATCGGTTCCGCTTCCTTGGGTTTCCTAAGAGGTTGTCAGGCTCAGGGGCGAACACTCTACTCAATCTTCTCGCTGTAACTTCGTAATAGGGATTCGGTCGGCCACTACCATGATGCAAACTAAAACTGGAACAATGTCTAAACGCTACTGAGTTGTAATTAAACTATAAACAATATGTGTACCTCATCTTGTTTTGTACAGAATCTAATTTCTAACTCTCGAAATGTGTTTACTTAGAACTTCGACATAAGTTCTACGCTCTGATTCTATATCTATATTATAACATTTCACTGCACTTTTTCTCAACATCAACTCTTTATTTATAGATGTTGAAGGGTTGTGTTTGAAGTGATGTATCCGTTGGTTAAGAGTCGTGTCCGTTGTGAAAGGACGTCTTTATCCACTTGAACGAACGCGTTTTTTGGATTTTCAGCATGTGTTAAATGCTCTTTGTAAATTTTCTGCACTTACCGAGGATGGTAATCCGCGGCCGTGAATGACGTAGCATTGAGTTGAGCTTCGAACGAAGGGGAGAAATAGCTATACCACGCGTGTCGCGGCCGCGGGTTGAGGATCCACTGTCGCGGCCCGGTGATTTTTCTCACTTCTTAGCTTTCATTCGTGTCTTCGACTTGGCGCTTTCGATTTACGTCGTCTTTGACTCCTTTTGTAGGGTTTTTCTTCTGTTTTATATCCTTTTTCGTTCCTATTTGGATTTTACCAAATATTTAGGTACCTTGCAAGAAAGAAAGATATTCGAGAGTAAAAGTAATCTAAACAGATATAAATAACACGAATTTGTAATAAAAATGATGTAAATGTTAATGATATTTTAGGTATATTTTGGGCTTAACAAATCTCCACACTTAATCTTTTGCTAGTCCCGAGCAAAATTTCACTGAATTTATTCCTTAACTAATCTCTTTATGAAAATAAAACATATATCTTTGTGATAAGCCGAAAAGACTAACTTTGCATGGCAAATTTATACGCAAAATATCAAACTAACTTAGTATAAGTACGATATATCATTCGTCTTGTATTTCAATGTTTAAATTGAAGTATTCGGGACGATGTAAGCACGCATGTTATTGAGTCTTTCATCTCAAGGCATTTCAAAGCACCAAATTTCCTTTCCCAAACTTGAATTATTATATATGAGTATTAAGTTTAATTTATTTGCTTAGTTACGCCCGTGATAAGGGTGGTCTCGATCGTAACTTTATATGCATTTGTTTTTTGTTCGCTTAAGAGGTACCGACCATGCCATGGGTGGACGCAATCGTTACTTTAAACTTTAAACACGCTTAATTTTTTAATTTTTTTATTATTTAAATGTTCCTTTCATACCTCGATTGTGATAAGGGTGGTCGCAACCGTGGCCAAAAGTACGCTTTATTTATTAATTTCTTCCCTTTCATACCTCGACTGTGATAAGGTTGGTCTCAATCGTGGCCAAAAGTTAAGAATACGATTTATTGATTATAACTTGGGAAAAAGAAAATTAGCACATTCATCCTATATTGACTTAAAATTCAACATGTATTATGGCTATAGTTTCCTTAAAAACTTCAATTGGTGTTAATGTAAGACAATCAAAACCGAGCTAAAAATTGTTAGTTTAATTTAATGCCTATAAACCTAATTGAAAATTTAAAATAAGATTTATTATATCATGAATTTCATGATATGAAATAGAGATTGAAAATAAAGAATTTTTACTTAAATACATTTACTCGAGACAATTTTTACTTAAAATCGTGTCGAAGATTTGTGAAAATTTTGAAAAATATTACCCGTATAGAAATATTTATTTCTATCGATAATGATAACCTAAAAATAATCATAAAAATTTTAACTTATGATTAATTTATAAATGTAAAAATGATATTTCATAAAAAATGTTAATTTTTTCATTTGTTGCAATATACTTAAAAGTTTAGTAACGATTGAAAACAAATGTTGCATACATTCATTCATTCATTTGCATACATTCGTTCATTCATTCGTTTGTATAAAAATGATATATGTATATATCTCCTCCCACAATTAAATTGGACCATGTCCTCATTGGTGCAAAAATGGAGATAAAACGTTAAAGATAAAACAAACGGAAAGAAATGAAAGATATAGCAAAGAAAACAAGCATCATAAAATTAAATTAAAACTGAAATTGTACGAAACATAAGAAAATAAAAATGTACGAAACTGAAATGAAAACAAGATAAGATAAAAATAAAAGATAAAACCTAAGCATGCGGCGGGGAATTCGGAGGTGTTGGTGAAGTTTCCACATTTCGGCGTCGGAAAAACGAAAGCATCCGATACCGAGTCGATCTATGCGCACGCCTCAAAGAATTGAGGTTGTCATTCATCACCATGTTGTTCTCCACCAAATCATCAATTCTTAAATTCATTTGTCTATTATTGGCATTGATTTGGTTCAAAATTCTCCTTAAATCCACCGGATCATTATCTTGTGTTGCTTGGGCTTGTGGGGCATCTTCCGCTCCGTCCTCCGCTCCTTCTTCTTCGGTACCTACATTATGAGAACTAGAAGCACCTCCACCTATAGTGCCACGAAGATGAGCAATACGAGTAGCATAAGAAATAAAAACCGGAGGAGCCGCAAAAACCAACAAATGAGCCCGCTCAAGAGCCGCAATGTCCAAAACCGGAACATATCCATGGTAGGTGGACATATCAAAAATAGACAATTCATCCCGTGCTCCCAAAACAATAGCGGTTATGAAATTACCGAGAGGGACTTGAGTGGTATGAGCCCTCGAAGCACGATATAAATTGTCAAAAATCATTCCAATGCTATCAACCCGTAAACCCTTGAACAAACAATCCCAAACAAACAAATCCCGGACTTGAATCTTCGAACTCTCAACACGACCAAAAAGTGAAAAACTCAAATATTTGTGAAAGAAAAACACACAATTGTTCTTAATCAATTTGCTTGAAGTGTTTTTAGAATCAAAAGAAGTTTGGTCGGAAAGAGTTTGCCAAAAAGAGTTATTGTCAAAATCTCGAGGCTTATCATAAAAATCACTAGTAGGGAAACCAAACATGTTACCCATAACTTCATAATCAACGGTATAGGTGACACCATTATTCCGAAAAGAAATTTCAGTCCTCTTTTTGTTCATCGTCAAAGTAACCAAAAATTCAACCATATACTCTTGAATTTGTGGAAAACGCATAGAAGCAAAAGTTTCCCATCCCAAAGTTTCAATAAAAGCAGTAATTTGTGTAGTGAAGTTCAACTTCCTTACCGAATCAAAGTCAAGAAACTGCATATCCACGAACTTACGATTAGCGTTTGAAAAGTGCTTGAAACGTCCAACTTCTTCTTCAGAATGAATGTCGAAATAAGCCCCGCAACTAATCCTTAGGCGATTAGCCTCAGTGACAGCCGGCTTGTGTCCAACACGCTTTGCTCTAGGCATGGTTATGGTGTTTAGGGTTTAGAGAAAAAGATGAAAAGAGAGAAAAGCTTGAGGTTGAAGATGAAGTAGAAGTGTTGTATGTAGACTTGAATTGAAAAGGGGTAAGTGATTAAAAAGGGTAATGATGAAATTGGGAAGAGTAAAAGTGAAGTATTGGGAAGAGGTAAGAGTAGGGAATTGGTTAAAATTGGAGGTGGTGTAAGGTTTGTGTAAGGAATAGGTATATATATAGGGTTTGAAGAGGAAGTTTAATAGGTAGAGTAGGAATAGGAAGAGTAATGAGTATAGTTGGAATAGGAAGAGGTGTAAGTAGAGGAGGAATAGGAAGAGTAATATGTAGAGGTTGAATAGGAAAAAGGTTGAAAATTAGGCCAAAAATCCGGACTTGGAGTTGCCTTTAACACGCGTGTCGCGGTCGTGGATGTGTATCTGCGGCCGCGGATCGCGTTTTTCAACCAATTTTTTCTTTGAATTGTTGTGGGAATTTGCTGAAGTTACCGAGAAATACACCATTCGCGGCCGCGAATCGCGTTTGGCAGCGAATTTTTTGTCTGAATTTGGAGTAAATTTGCTGAAGTTACCGAGAATCCATTAATTCTCGGCCGCGGATCACCTCGTGGCTACCCAAATTCTGCATATTAACTTCATTTCGTGCATTTTCTTGATAAATCCTATCCTGAACTCCTTAAAAATGTTATCTGTACTTAAAAACATAAATATAAAACATTAAATGATAAGGAAAACCAAAGGTGTATCCTTATTAATGGAAAAATAAATGAAAAATGCTTTAATTAATGGATGTTAAATTAAGAATAGGAAAGGTTTGGAACTAAAATTAATTGAAGCATTTATGTGCATGTATTAATGTAAGTTAAATGAATCTTTATTTAAGGAATTGAAACTTAGTTATTAATCATTTAATTAGTAATGAATGGATTAAGTTTGCATTTAATAAGTGCATTAGTTTAGAATTATGGAATTAAATGTTAGTTTAACCAAATAATCAAAAACAGGAAATAATGCAAAAGAGAAAGATTTTTATTGAATAGAAACATATTTACAAACAAACGAAACAAAAGCTATGCTAAAAATTCGTCCCTTTCAATCGGGATTTTCGTAGCCCTATAGCGTTCTATTTTCAACTGCACGAAGGCTTGACGTTCTTGTGCAGAAAGAAAATTGGGTCCTGATCGAAATACTCGTTTCACTAGACCTTCATATTCTAAAAACTCATAGTCTAGCATTGGGAAAGATTCAGCATCACTCCAAGGAACAGAAATACTTCCCTTGGTCCCTAGAATTATTCCACATACAATATTCCCGAATCCAACCTTCTTAGCCTTGGATCTAGATGCGGCAACAAGACCCTCCATCAGAATTTTTGAAGAATCAACCACGTTGCCTTGAAATATATCACCAAGGACATAAAGATCAGATTCTTGGACGACACTACTGAACGTGCGACCGAACAGGCTGTGACTCAGAAACTTATGCAAATATAGCATAGAGTTGGAATAGAAAGACTTATTATAGGCAAGTTTTGGGTGGAAAGGCCAGATGCCGGTGAGCATTCGCCAAATATCAGTGGACGTCATATCTCTTCCATGATGACGTTTGGTAGTATCCTTCAAGGGAAAACCAAACCAAGCATGCAATTCAGGATATCCAAAAGTGAAAGTTTTGCCATCCCGATGAAAACTAAGACGCACCCGACGCTTGTTAACAAAGCGAACCGTACAGAAGAACTCTAATATCCAGTCTCCAATTATAGGAAACTTCATATCAACAAATCTGGTCCATCCTAAACGTTCCATGTAGCGACTCATATCTTCTTTAATTCCCAACTGATCGTTAAGAAAGTCATCCATGTATAGCATTCCGACAAAGAATGTGTATCGAAGCTTCAAGAAGCGCCTTCCCTCATCATGATTGAAAATAGGAAAGTTACATCCGTAACGCTCTGATATATCAACATGCTTATTGCGTGAAGCAATAACTTTCTTAGATGAAGTGTTTGAGGAAGTCATGGTGTTTGGAATGATTAAGGAAGAAAGGTTCTGAACTTAATTTCTGGGTTGTTGAATGGTAAGAAAATCAGAGAATTGTTCTGATAGAGATGAAAAGAAAGTGACAGAAAACTGAACCTCTAGAACCTATTTATAAAATCCTAGGACGAAAAGAGGTGTTGTTTTTGAAATGAAAAGGCATGAAACAACCCTTTTAGAAATGAAGAAACTTAATGCTTCGTTTCTGAAGAGTTGCATCTGCTGGAAAAATGGTCAATTTTTGCATAATTTCCCCATGTCGCGACCGAGGATGCTGACCTGCGGTCGCGACACGCTGATTTCCTTGCGGAAATCAGTTGTCAAAACTCCAAATTTCTGATCCTCTACCGAGAATCCTCATCCTCGGTAAGTTCAGAAATTTTCCTTTCAATTTGAAATCAGAATTCTCAACTGAGAATCTGAAATCCTCCACAAGTCCAGAAATTTTCCTGGCTACTAATTATACCCAAATTCTCAACTGAGAATTTTAAATTCTCTATAAGTTCAGAAATTTCTTACCTCCTTAAGAATTCTATATATGTGAATCCTCAACTGAGAATTTCAAATTCTCAACTGAGAATCACTGAATTTCTTCTAATTCTCATTAAATTCCTAAAAATTAATTAAAATCATGACTTGTATATATTTTTCTATATCTAAAATTCTAATATAAAATGATATAATCTAAACAAAACAAAAAAAAATAATAAAAACTAACTATTAGAAAAATGAAATGATTTATATGTCAGGAAATCTTGTTACGAAATTAGTTCCTATTTCGGAAATATTTTCGTAATAAATTTTGTTAAGTTCCCTACTAGCCCAATATTCTTTGTTGTACCTCAAATGGTTTGGTAACTCTTTAAGTTCTAATTTAGGTGGAATTACGACTGAAGGCGGAACTGGTCCATCTTCTCGAATCAAAGGCTCTGGGTCCTTATCTTCTAATTCTTCACCCATTATAGGTTCCATTATTTCTTCTCTTTGAACAATTTCATTAACACATTCTTCAACTAAATCAAGCTTCATACAAGCGAAATCCTCCATAGGATATTTCATTGCTTGATTCATATCGAACTCGATCTTATCGTCACCTATTCTTAAAACTACTTTTCCTTCCGACACATCAACTAGAGCACGTCCCGTGTTCATGAATGGTCTACCAAAGATTACCGGACAATTAGCATCATAAGCAAAATCTAAGATAACAAAGTCAGTAGGAAAAATAAATTTGTCAACTTTCACCAAAACGTCTTCAATTATATCATATGGTCTTTTAGTGGATTGATCCGCTAATTGCAAAACCATATTGGTACGCTTGATGTCTTCTTCTAAACCTAATTTCTCAAAAATAGACAACGGCATCAAGTTTATACTAGCTCCTAAATCACAAAGACAACTTGGGAATTCCATATTTCCCAAAGTACACGGAATGGTAAAGCATCCGGGATCTTTGAGTTTAGTAGGTAATTTGCTTGATACTATCGAACTACATTCTTCAGAAAGTGAAATGGATGAAATTCCTTCCCAACTAATCTTTTTTGAGATTAAATCTTTCAAGAATTTTCCATAGTTAGGAATTTGCGTAATTGCATCCATGAATGTTAAATTTATATGCAAATTTTTAAGTTTATCTAAAAATGATAAAAAGTTGTTTATCATGGTCCTTATTTCGGACCATGTGTGGAAAAGGTGGTTTTGGTACAAAAGGTTTCGGATTAGAGTCAATTTTTGTATCTTTTTGTTTTAATGTATCTTCTTTGGATTTTGGTAAATCATTTCCAGGTAAAGTTGAATTTCCGGGCATTTCCGGACCTATGTAATTTTTTCCTGAGCGAAGAGTGATAGCCTTAACATGCTCTTTCGGATTTTCTTCCGTTTGGCTGGGAAGACTTCCCTCTTTGCGGGATGGAATTGATTTAGCAAGTTGTCCAATTTGAACCTCCAAATTATGGATGCTAGATGATTGGTTTTTGATAAGCTGATCGAATTTATTTTCGATCCGTTTAAAACCATCGTCTTGATTACTTACCTTTCCATTCATAGCATCAATAAATTTGTCGATTTTTGAAGATAAAGTGCTAATCGTATCTCTTGTTTGATTTTGATAATTATTTATCCGATATTGATTAGCATTTGCATTATTATTATTATTACCATCTTTCCAGTTAAAGTTAGGATGATTTCTCCATCCAGGATTATAAGTATTAGAATAAGGATTAGTAGTTTGGTTTTGTCCTTGGACAAAATTTACCTGTTCTATCTCATTCATACCTTCGTAATCAATGTCTCTCTGGATTGGATCATTAGGATCACACGGTGCCATAAATTTATCAATTTTGGGCGATAAGGCAGAAAATTGGGCTTGTAACATTGCTACAGGATCAAGATTCATTATACCTTTAACTGATGATGTACCTGAGGATGATGGTTTCGCCGTCGGTATATGGCCACGCTCGGCGGGCCACATACTGCTGTTGATTGCCATTTCTTCCAAAAGTTCTCTTGCTTGGGCAGACGTCTTCTTCATAAATAACCCTCCAGACATAGCATCTAATGAACCTATAGTTGTAGGATTTAATCCATTATAGAATGTCTGCATTAAAAGTGCATTTGGCAGTTGGTGGTGTGGGCATAAACGTTGAAGTTCTTTAAAACGTTCCCAAGCTTCATAAAGAGTTTCATTATCATTTTGTGTAAAAGATGTCAACTCTTTGATGACTCTTGCGGTTTTTGCTAAGGGAAAATATTTTTGTAAAAATGCTTGGGCTAATTGGTCCCAAGTTTCAAATGTTGCAGCAGGCATAGAAGTTAACCAAATTTTTGCCTTATCCTTCAAAGTGAAAGGAAAGAGGCGAAGTTTGATTGCTTCGGCTGTTACATCAGTAATTTTAAAAGTGTCACAAATTTCTAAGAAATTTGTCAAAGGTGCATTAGGGTTTTCGTTAGGTAGTCCATAAAACGTTACGTTGTTTTGCAACATATTAAGCAAAGCAGGCTTAATTTCAAATTGATTTGCGTTTATACGGGGTCTAACTACACTATTAGTTACACCGGCCATTCCTGGCCTAGCATAATCCATAAGTATCGGTGGATCGGCCATAATCTCTGGCTGGTTTACTTTGGTTTTTAAGGGTGTTTTGTCTTTGTTTTTGTTGTTTTTCTTGTTTTTCTTAAGTGTTCTTTCAATTTCTGGATCTAAAGGATCTGGTGGCGTGCCCGAATTTCGCAAACTGCGCATGAACTTGAAATTGTTACACGAGTCAAACTACCTTCAAAACAAAATTGAAAACAAGTATGTTATATAACTGAAAATAAATAAAATATAAAAATTGTATAAAAATAATGTATAAACCTATATTCGAAAATAAAATACGAAAAATAAAAATTTTGTCAAAAAATTTGGCGTATCCCCGGCAACGGCGCCAAAAACTTGTTGAGCGATTTCCGCAAGTGCACGGTTTCGCTTGTAGTAATAAAAATATCGATCCCACAGGGATACGTTTTTTAACGAAAAAACTTATTTTTTGAATCTGTTAATTTCGAACTACTTAGATTTACTATTAAATGTAAATGAAAAGTGAAAATTGGTTTAATTGAATTTAGGAAATTTGTTTAATTGAATTTGTGAACTTTGAGTATTTGAAAATGCTGGAATAAGATTTTATATTTAGAATAAATCGATTGTTAGAAAGGTCTTCTGATTTTAAGGATGAATTTTACAAAACAGGAACATTTAGAACTTTTTAGAAAAACGAATGAATTTATTCATTTGCATTAAGCAAAGAAAACAACTTAAACTTTGTATCAATTATGATGATGAAATAAATGACGGAACCTCTAATTAATTGGCTTTGAACGCGACAAAACCCTTTCGGGATAGTTGCCCTTACTCAAATTAAAACTCTTTCGAGATGATAATTTGCCTAAGTGTTCAACAAAGTTTCCTTGTAATGATTTTGAATTCAAGTGCATATTAATGAAAACACCAGCCTCACTTATATTGGATTGGTTACCATAAGTGATGCATAACGATTTGTCGAATAGAAAGGACTTTATTAGATGAAATATAAATTGATACAAGTTTACAGAGAACAAGGAGCATCGAGTTCTTCGAGGGCGTGCAAGTGAAGGGCTTGATCGGTTCCGCTTCCTTGGGTTTCCTAAGAGGTTGTCAGGCTCAGGGGCGAACACTCTACTCAATCTTCTCGCTGTAACTTCGTAATAGGGATTCGGTCGGCCACTACCATGATGCAAACTAAAACTGGAACAATGTCTAAACGTTACTGAGTTGTAATTAAACTATAAACAATATGTGTACCTCATCTTGTTTTGTACAGAATCTAATTTCTAACTCTCGAAATGTGTTTACTTAGAACTTCGACATAAGTTCTACGCTCTGATTCTATATCTATATTATAACATTTCACTGCACTTTTTCTCAACATCAACTCTTTATTTATAGATGTTGAAGGGTTGTGTTTGAAGTGATGTATCCGTTGGTTAAGAGTCGTGTCCGTTGTGAAAGGACGTCTTTATCCACTTGAACGAACGCGTTTTTTGGATTTTCAGCATGTGTTAAATGCTCTTTGTAAATTTTCTGCACTTACCGAGGATGGTAATCCGCGGCCGTGAATGACGTAGCATTGAGTTGAGCTTCGGACGAAGGGGAGAAATAGCTATACCACGCGTGTCGCGGCCGCGGGTTGAGGATCCACTGTCGCGGCCCGGTGATTTTTCTCACTTCTTAGCTTTCATTCGTGTCTTCGACTTGGCGCTTTCGATTTACGTCGTCTTTGACTCCTTTTGTAGGGTTTTTCTTCTGTTTTATATCCTTTTTCGTTCCTATTTGGATTTTACCAAATATTTAGGTACCTTGCAAGAAAGAAAGATATTCGAGAGTAAAAGTAATCTAAACAGATATAAATAACACGAATTTGTAATAAAAATGATGTAAATGTTAATGATATTTTAGTTATATTTTGGGCTTAACAGCTACTCAGCAAGATGATCTAAGTATACCGAGAGAAATCGTCTACAATGACTAAGGAAAATTTCTTACCTCCCAAGCTGAGTGGCTAGACAGGTCCGAAAAGATCCAAATGTAGTAATTCCAATGGTCGCTTGGTTGAGACAATATTTTTACTTTGAAAAGACTTTTTCGTTTGTTTACCTTGCTGACAAGCATTACATAATTGATCCTTTTTAAATTTCAATTTGGGCAATCCCTCAACTAGTTGCTTTCTAGCTAATTTGGCAAGGAGGTCCATGCTTACATGACCAAGTCTCCTATGCCATAGCCAGGAGTTGTCCTCTTTAGATACTAAGAATATATTTTTGGAAAACTGTTTTTCTAAACTCAACATATATACATTGTCAACACGAGGGGCAGTTAAAATCAAATTGTTTGTTTTTCCCTCGAGTATCCGACACTGAGTGGCATCAAATATAACCTTTCTACCGCTGTCACATAGCTGAGCTACGCTCAATAGGTTATATTTGAGACCTTTAACTAAGGAGACTGACTCAATAGTAGGGTTACCTCCGATAGTACCTGAACCGACTATCTTACCCTTTTTATTGTCTCCAAAGCTCACGTTTCCACCTCGTTTAAGCTCAAGTGTGATGAACTGAGTTTCATCACCAGTCATGTGCCTCGAGCATGCGCTGTCTATATACCACAGTTTTGATTTCTCCACGCATCTCAGGTGAGCCTGCATTTTAAACTATTCATCTTTAGGTACCCAATTCTTTTTGGGTCCTCGTTGGTTAGCATAGACAGGTGCAATATCGTATTTTAATTTGTGACGGCATATATTTATGGTGTGGCCTTGTTTACCACAGAAGTCACAATGAGTTACTGATAGGGGCATTTCGTCCCTATCTTTTAGCGTGATTTACGGATTAATTTTAAGAGAAATAAATAAGTTTAATTGTAAAAATAGAGTGTTTTTAATAAAATAACGAAATAAAAATAAATTCCGTACTGTCAGTTAATTTTCCTTATTTTTGATTAATTTAGAAAATAAAACGTCAAGCTAACTCGGCTCTCGAGAATTGTATTTCAGGTACGAGCAAGGAGCAAAAATCCTTTGACATACGTGGGGCGTGGAACACTTGGTCAGAAATAATTGTTCAATCCACAGGCACCACGTGGGATCTAGTCACCAATACGCGGGGCGTATCAACAACCACGTGAGGCGTGGAACATGTGTCAGAAATGATAAGCCTAATCCTGAAAGTCAGACTGCATGGTCTCCCTGAGTCAACTACCCTACGCGGGACGTACCACCTTACACGCAGGGCGTGTAAGGAATTTCTTCAATCCAAAAAGCTCAGAGACTCATTTTTGCGGGGCGTGCTTCAGCTATGCGAGGCGTAAAAGACCCAATTCAAGCAATAAAATCTCAAAAACTCAACCACGTGAGGCGCACCCAAGTCTACGCGGGGCGTGGTTGAGACAACAAGATCTGGATTTGGTCCACATGCAGGAGATTTCTGACGGAATGGGCAACTATGCGAGGCGTACTCCACCATACGCGAGGCGTGTCATGGGAAATCTGCAGAAAATCATGTTCCTCCATGCTTGTATTTTGTGAAATTACAATTCTACCCCTAGCTTGATGTGTATAAATAGGGGCTGGCTCTTAGACTTTAAATATACCATTGATATACAATTTTACTATAGTTAAAGCTCTTGTTATTTTTGTTTGAGATTGTATTTATAGAGCAAAACTCTTCCACCTTGAGAGCTTGTTCGTTGATTCCGGCGTTCCATCAAAGTTCCGCTCCATCTCCACTCACCAAGCTCGAAAGCTCCACCTCCAAGTCCTAAGAGACAGCCTTGAGTCCGGTTAGCTAGTTCCGAGGGTGGATTCTTCCCTTTTTACTTGCTAACTAGCTTGCACTCTTCCTATCTACTAGGCTTGGTTGTATTCCGTATTTACGTTTTCCATATTTATAATATATGATTTGCAATTTCTGTTTCTATATACGTGTTGATGTTTATTGCTTGTTTTGATACTCATAATTGATTATTGTGTAGGAGAACATGATTTCCGACGCCATTCGGGCTATCTTTAGGGATTCATATAGGTGTTACCTTACCGGAAGTGATGCTCCGGAAACCGTAGTAATTGATAAACCACGGAACTTACGGGCCCTAATTTCTGGTCCCAAGCATTAGACACGCCTTGACTAGGAACCACGTAGTCTAAGTACTTCACGGGTCGATCACACTACACGTAGTCATCATTGCAAGAGTAAACCATTAACCGTTCATATATTGAGAGTCATTGTTTATCATATTTATAACTTATCGCCTTCCACATCATTTCGTAGAGTTTTGCTATATAAATTTGTCTCATCCGTAGTTAGGAGTAGTTTGTAGTTGTTCCCTGAATCAACTCAAGGTATTCACCACTTAGATAACATATAAAACCGAGTCGTTTAATACTTGTAGTTATAAATCCCGTGGATTCGATACCCGGTCTTAACCGGATTATTACTTGATATGACGGGGTACACTTGCCCCTAAGTAGTGGCGTCTAGTAGAGATAGAGCATTTAGAAAGATCACATCCATAGTCGTAACGCACTTATCATAATACACATTTCGTCGTCGTTAAAGAAGCTCTACCTAGCAGTTTACGCATCAAGTTTTTGGCGCCGTTGCCGGGGATTTATAATTTCTTACAATATTAGACAAAAACGTTTTATTGTTAGTCTAAGCATTATTTTTGTATAAATTGTTTGTATATACTTTTTAGATATACTTTGTACTAACCACATTTTTTTTTCTTCTTGTTTATAATTATTTCATTTATTTATTTTATGCACACCCGATCTCGGAGTGATTCTCTCGTTCCTATTGATCTTGAAATTGAACGTACTCTCTGTAGGATTCGGAGAGAGAAAATGGCAAACCTCAACAATGAAGCTAACCATCCCAAGGTCAACCAAAGGCCGCCGGTGCAACCCGTGAATAACAACCGCAATGGTGGAGGCAATGACATGCGCTCGATGATGGAGATTCTTGCTCCGCACCGTCCTTAAAACCGTAATGGAATCATTGCCCCCACCATTCCGGCCGACACATATGAAATAAAGACTAGCATGATCCAACTAATCCAACAACTTGGTCAATTCGGAGGGGAACCCTATGAAAACCCTAACGAACACCTTGATAAATTTCTTATGTGTGCCGAAACTTCTCGGTAAAACGGTGTTCCGGTTGAGGCCATCCAACTAAAGTTGTTTCCTTTCTCTTTGACAGGACAAGCGTTGGAGTGGTTGCACTCGTTGGAGGCGGGATCGATCACGTCATGGGAGGAGCTCGAGAAGGAATTCCTTCCTTACTATTTCCCGCCTTCCAAAATGGTTAAGTTGAGGAACGATATCACGTCCTTTAGGCAACTCGAATACGAGGCCCTCCATTCAGCTTGGGCTAGGTTCCGGAAGTTGCTCCGAAATTGCCCCCACCATGACATCCCTAAGCATGATTTGGTAAGTACTTTCTACCATGGTTTAACTCCCACTAATCGTGCAACTGTTGATTCTGCCGCGGGTGGGGATTTGTTTCGAAAATCGGCAAGCGAGGCCTACGAGCTCATCCATGAATTAGCTAGGAAAAGTGTCCAATGGCAAGAAGATCGGCTTGCTGGGCCCTCGCGACATCAAACTTTTACCGTAGAAGACAAGGCTCCCAAGATCTCTATGATCGAGATGAATAAAAAGCTAGACGCCTTAGTGGCGCAATTGAGCCTCCAGAATACAGCACAAGTCCTGATGTGCTCACATTGTGGTGGTGACTACCACGGTAAGGATTGTCAAGCCGGAAGTCCTTTTGCCTGCGATGCCGAGAGCGTAAGTTATGTAGGAAGACAACCGAGGTATAATTCTAATTACAACTCCTTCCATAACTCGAATGCTTACCACCACCGTAATAATAATAACAAGGATGGAGGCCTCAACACCCACACCCGAATTTGTCTTACGACAACAATCAAAAGGTGTTGAAGCCCCCATCCGGATTCCATAATGAGTTCAGGGAGCAAGGTTTGGGGCCAATCCCCCAATGACCAAGGAGGACAAAGTTTTAAACCTCCTAGCAACGCGCAAGACTCTACGGTAATTAATCTCCTGCGAGAAATATCTTCCCGTCTTGCTGACAATGAAGCTTTTTACAGGGATTTGGGACATCAAGTGGCCCAATTAAGTCGCCAACGACAAGAGAAACAACATGCGTTTCTCCCGATTAACACCGAACAAAACTCGAGACCAAAGAACCGGAAGACTGCACAAGCAATAACTCTCCGTAGTGGTAAGGGTTTGGAACCACCGGTTCCAAAGGCGACTACAACCGCTCCAAAGGTAAGTGACGAACCGGAAGTGCTAAGCAACCCCGGTTCGGACCCGAAACCCACGACTCCCTCGGATAAGAATAAGAATGTGTGTGATCCAATTGGGACTTACGTACCGAAGCTCCCTTTTCCACAACGACTTAAAAAGGAAAAATTGGACCATCAATATGGCAAGTTTTTGGAAATCTTTAAGAAACTCCACATTAACATTCCGCTTGCGGAGGCATTAGAACAAATGCCCACCTATGCGAAGTTTCTTAAGGAAATCCTCGCCAAAAAGAGGAAGTTAGAATACAACGAAACGGTAGCGCTTACGGAGGAATGCTCCGCGATTATAACGAATAAACTCCCACCTAAACTTAAGGATTTAGGAAGTTTTTCTATCCCATGCACGATTGGAAATGTTGAGTTTAGTAGAGCTTTATGTGATTTAGGTGCTAGTATCAATCTAATGCCTTTGTCTGTTTTTAGGAAGCTCGGCTTGGGAGAGCCAAAGCCTACCAATATAACGCTTCAATTGGCCGATAGATCCATTGCCCGGCCAAAAGGAGTTGTGGAGGATGTCTTAGTGAAAGTGGACAAGTTCATTTTCCCCGCCGATTTTGTGGTGCTCGACATGGCGAAAGACGATTCGGTACCAATCCTACTAGGATGACCATTTCTTGCAACGGGTAGGACTCTCATTGATGTCCACGAAGGTAAGCTCATCCTACGGTTGCAAGACGAATAGGTAGAGTTTAACATGTACAACTCCATGAAATTCCCATCTCATACCATGGAGGATTGCAACTTTTTAAATTCCGTAGACTCTATTGATCTTTTTGTTGAGGATTTTTGTGATAGGTCTTCGACGAGAACCTCTTCGGAAATAGATGGTAATGAGCATTTGGATGAGGAGCCATTGAACAAGCCATTTGAGTACTCCTCCGAGATTGAACAATGTCAATTGACAAGGAGCCGGTTCGAGGGTTTGGACCGGGATAGCAAAGCGAAATCAAAGTCATCTCTCGAAGAGCCTCCGACTTTGGAACTTAAACCCTTGCCTCTTAATTTAAAATATGTGTTTTTGCAACCTCCTAATTTCTTACCCGTTGTTATATCTTCACTTTTGATAGCGAAAATGGAGGAATCATTGGTTGCGGTGTTACAAAAACACAAGGGCGCATTTGGATGGACCATTCACGACATTAAAGGAATCAGCCCCACCATTTGCACACACCGCATCTTTATGGAGGACAAAGTCAAACCCTCCGTGCAGCCGCAATGATGACTTAACCCCAACATGAAAGAGGTAGGGAAGGCCGAGGTAATCAAACTCCTCGACGCAGGTATAATCTTTCCTATCTCCGATAGTCCGTGGGTTAGTCCGGTCCAATGCGTTCCCAAAAAGGGGGGCACTACGGTGATGGAAAATGATCAAGGGGAATTAATTCCCACATGAAAGATAACGGGGTGGCGAGTATGCATTCATTATAGGAAACTTAATGAAGCCACCCGAAAAGATCATTTTCCCTTGCCGTTCATTGACCAAATGTTGGAAAGAATGGCGGGACATAAATTCTTTTGTACCCTCGATGGCCTATCCGGCTATATGCAAATCCCCGTTGATCCTTCGGATCAAGAAAAGACGACATTTACTTGTCCGTATGGGACATTTGCATATAGGCGGATGCCGTTTGGGCTTTGTAATGCTCCTGCCACTTTTCAACGGTGCATGACGGCTATATTCTCCGAGATGATTGAGGATTTCATGGAAGTCTTCATGGACGATTTTTCTGTTTTTGGGTCGTCCTTCGAAATTTGTTTGAGCAATTTTGATAAAGTCCTTCAACGTTGCGAGGACACTAACCTAGCTCTTAGTTGGGAAAAGTGTCAATTTATGGTTCAAGATTGTATTGTTTTGGGACACAAGGTGTCCGGGGAGGGAATCGCGGTCGATCCGGCCAAGATCGAGGTAATTGAGAAATTGCCTCCTCCAATCAATGTTAAGGGAATCCGGAGTTTCTTAGGTCATGCGGGGTTCTATCGACGATTCATTAAAGATTTCTCCAAAGTAGCGACCCCCTTGACCCAACTCCTCTTAAAGGATGCAGAATTTAGTTTTTCCTCCGAATGTTTGCTTGCATTTAACACGCTAAAGGAAAAACTAATTAATGCACCCATCATGGTGAAACCCGATTGGAGTCTCCCCTTTGAACTTATGTGTGATGCGAGTGATTTGGCTGTAGGTGCTTGATAGGGGCGTTTCGTCCCTATCTTTTAGCGTGATTTACGGTTTAATTTTAGAAGAAATAAATAAGTTTAATTACAAAAATAAAGCGTTTTGATAAAATAAAGAAATAAGAATAAATTTCGTACCTTCAGTTAATTTTCCGTATTTTTGATTAGTTTAGGAAATAAAAACATCAAGCTAACTCGGCTCTTAAGATTTGTATTTCAGGTACGAGCAAGGAGCAAAAATCTACTCAAATACGCGGGGCGTATCATCATTTACGCGGGGCGTAAAACATGGTGTCAGCAATAATTGCCTTATCCGCAGACGCCATGTGGAATTGACTCAGCATACGTGGGGCGTATGCCACCCTACACGGGGCGTATGACACATGTCGGAAATAATTGGCCTAATCCTGAAAGTCAGACTGCACTGTCTCCCCGAGTCAACTCTCCATACGCGGGGCGTACCACCATATACGTGGGGCGTACCAGGCAATTCCTCAATGATAAAATCTCAGAAACTCATTTACGCGGGGCGTACTTCAGCTACGCAGGGTGTGTTTGAGACAACAAGACATAGAATTGGTCCACATGTAGGAGATTTCTGACGGAATGGGCACTTACGCGGGGCGTATCATGGGTTTTCTGCACCAAATAATGTTGCTCCATACTTGTACCTTGTGAAGTTACAATCCTACCCCTAGCTTGATGTATAAATAAGAGTGACTAGCACTCATTTAGACATATCTTGACACCTTGTACATAGCTACCTCTTATTTTTCTTTTGATAGAATAGATTCAGTTTATGTAATAAAACTCTCCCACCTCGACAGCTTGTTCGGTTATTCCGGCATTCCATCAACGTTCCGCTTCATCATTTCATCACCAAGCTCGAGAGTTCCACCTCCAAGTCCTAAGAGACGGCCTTGAGTCCGGTTGGCTAGTTCCGAGGGCCGATTCTTCCCTCTTCGCTTGCTAATTAGCTTGCACTCTTCTTATGTACTAGGCTTGGTTGTATTCCTCATTTATGCTTTCCATATTTATAATACGTGATTTGCAATTTCCGTTTCTATATACGTGTTGATGTTTATTACTTATTTTGATACTCGTAATTGACTATTGTGTAGGGGAACGCGATTTTCGACGCCATTCGGGCTATCTTTAGGGATTCATATAGGTGTTGCCTTACCGGAAGTGACAAACCGAAAACCGTAGGAATTGACAAGCCACGGAACTTACGGGCCCTAGTTTCTGATCCCCAGCATTAGACACGCCTTGACTAGGAACCACGTAGTCTAAGTACTTCACGGGTCGGTCGAACTACACGTAGTCGTCTTTGCAAGAGTAAATCGTCAACCGAATATATTCGGAGTTATTGCATATTATATTTATAACTTATCGTCACCCATATCACTCCGTGGAGTTTTCCATTACATAAATCTGTGTCACCAATAGGTTAGGAGTAGTTTGTAGTTGTATCTCACACCAACCCAAAGTATCCACCGCTTAGATAACGTATAAAACCGATTCGTCTAATACTTGCAATTATAAATCTCGTGGATTCGATACCCGGTCTTAACCAGATTATTACTTGATACGACGGGGTACACTTGCCCCTAAGTAGTCGTAGCGTCTAGTAAAGTTAAGAGCAATTTATAAAGACCACATCCATAGATATAGAGTCCGCACTCATAATATATACATTTCGTCGTAAGAAACTCTACCACTAGGCGCCGCGCTATCAGTGCTTGTTTGGGCCAACGGGTGGATAAAATTTTCCGCCCCATTTTTTATGCGAGCAAAACGCTTAATGAAGCCCAACAAAACTATTCCATTACGGAAAAAGAGATGATTGTTGTCGTTTTTGCTTTCGATAAATTTAGATCATATCTCGTGTTATCCAAAATTATCGTATACACTGACCACGCAGCTCTCAAGTACCTAAGGACTAAGCAGGATGCCAAACCACGGTTGATACGGTGGATTCTACTCCTATAAGAATTCGACATCGAAATTAGGGATAAAAAAGGAGTGGAGAATGTCGTAGCCGACCATCTTTCCCGATTACAAAGCGAGCAAGCCACATCTCCGGAAGTTGTGGAGATCAAGGAGACCTTTCCCGATGAAACTCTCTATGCGGTAACACCTTTACCTTGGTACGCCGATATGGCAAACTTCAAAGCCGGTAATATTCTTCCCCCGCACCTTACTTACGAGCAATGTAGGAAGTTCTTTCACGACGCTAAGAATTATTTTTGGGAAGAACCCTACTTGTTTAAATCTTGTGTTGATAATATCATTCGTAGGTGCATACCGGAAGAAGAGGCCATGGGGGACCAACGTCTCCTCCAACTCAATACCCTCGATGAACTTCGTCTCGGTTCGTATGAAAATGCCAAGATTTACAAGGAACGTACGAAGAAATGGCACGATAAGCACGTACAAATTAGGGAATTCAATAAGGGGGACCAAGTCCTCCTATATAATTCTCGCCTCCGCCTGTTCCCAGGAAAATTAAAAAGTCGGTGGTCGGGACCGTACACCGTTATTAATGCCCACTCGTCCGGAGCGGTCGACATCCAAGGTTCCGACAACGCAACTCACCGGGTGAACGGCCACCGTCTGAAAATATACTGCGGAGGCACTCTTCCACAACACGGCGAAGCCACATTCCTCCAAACACCGTAAGCATGCACACATCCGGAGAAAGTCGAGCTACTCCGACTCTAAACGTAGCCTCGGTTTGCGTCCCTCAAACCCTTTGTATATATGTATCATATCCGTTTGTTTTCTTTCCTTTCTTCTTCAATTAAAAAAAAAAAATTCCATACTGACCCAAGTTTCTTACGCGGGGTGTACACACCAGCACGCCCCGCGCTGTTGAGTCTCTGGCACCATTTTAATAACCGTCACGCAGGGCGTACTCCCTTTTACGCCCCGCGTGTTAGTCATTTTTCTTGCATAAAAATCTCAGAAACTCAAACACGCGGGACGTCCCTCGTAGTGCGCCCCACGTATTTGAGTCTCTGGTCAAAATGTACTTAAAACGTACCTCCTACGCGGGGCGCCCCCCTGGGCACGCCTCGCGTAGGACCTGACCTTCACGGGTCCTATTTTTAAATTCCATCTTTATTTTTGTTTTTGTTTTTCTTCTTTTTTTTGCGACGTCCTTAGAATAGACGTCATTTTAATAACACGGAGGGCCGTGCAACCCCGCACTTACCGTTTGTTTTGCACGAACAAAAACAAAAATAAAAATTAAATAAACAACAAAATAATTAAACTAATTTATTGATTCTTTAATTTTTCCGACACACTACCCCCTCGGAAATTAATTAAAAGTTCCGTTATTTGTCCTTAGATGTAAAGACATTAATACAAAGGATCAGTTTTAGTAAGAAATTTTAGTCTTAATTCTGAAGCTTTAGAATTTATGCAAAGCCTAGGTTCGTACTAAACAAAAGCATTGAGTCCTAACCCAAAGGTTATCTCTATAATAAAATTTAAAAAGGCAATAAAAACGGGATAGTTGAAAATTTGACGAGAACTTGAACGTACATAATTTAACCCGAAATTTTGTGAGATATTTTTTAGCCTAAAAGAGTTCGTACGAGAACTCTATTTCTTTCACAATTTTTCGAGAGCTTTGACTTCACTCGAGTCATAGAATTTGCACCTAATACCGGGTTAAGTACACTTATTTTGGTTAAAATGGCAATAGATGATAAAACGAACCCACTTAGTCCAATTCTTTTCCTAAATTATTTTTCTCGTTTTCATCAACCTCTAGGAAACCCCCTCGAGCCTACTAACCGACTTTTCTTGTTAATACCCTTTTTAACAATTAACCCTTTTTCCTCTTGTTTAAATACCAACAAAATCAATTCGCACCCGAAATAAGCCAATGCCTTGATAAGTAAGCACCATGAGTTTTCAAATTCGTTTTTGTGTCGCTCTCAAAACAAAAAAGAAAAAGAAAAACACAATAAAGAGCAAAAAGGCATTCTCAAGCTCCACCGGAGCAAATTCGAGTTATACTTTGTGAACTTACTAAGGCCAAAATAAAAGCACGGTGCGATCATCAAAATGGTGTTTAAACTCGAGTTTCCAAAAATTAACCACTAAAAAAGCCACCCACATTACAACCCCCCTCCGGGTTCATTTTTAATATTGCCTAGACCATAACATATGAGGAAAAACCCGGATGAAAATGCAAACTCAAAGTGACTTCGAGTAAGTACAAAGAAGAGTGCAAAAACACCAACCCACCAACATTCGAGTGTAAGAGTGAAATCCTTTGGTGAGGTACTATCGGGTTCTCAAAAGATAATCAACCCCCGTTAATACTGCCTATTAAATTTGACCATGGAGGTTTCAAACAAGTTTTTGGTCACTCATTTTTTTTGCGTAGGTACTTGTCGAAAACTTTGCATAAAACTTTAGCTTCGGAATCACACACTTGGTAAAACCAACCGACGGTTTGTTTCTTAATAATCTCAATCCTTTGTCTTTCAATTTCTTTTACTTGAGGACAAGTAAAAATTTAAAGTCCGAGGAGGTTTGATAGGGGCGTTTCATCCCTATCTTTTAGCGTGATTTACGGATTAATTTTAAGAGAAATAAATAAGTTTAATTGCAAAAATAGAGTGTTTTTAATAAAATAACGAAATAAAAATAAATTCCGTACTTTCGGTTAATTTTCCTTATTTTTGATTAATTTAGAAAATAAAACGTCAAGCTAACTCGGCTCTCGAGAATTGTATTTCAGGTACGAGCAAGGAGCAAAAATCCTTTGATATACGCGGGGCGTGGAACACTTGGTCAGAAATAATTGTTCAATCCACAGGCACCACGTGGGATCTAGTCACCAATACGCGGGGCGTATCAACAACCACGCGAGGCATGGAACATGTGTCAGAAATGATAAGCCTAATCCTGAAAGTCAGACTGCATGGTCTCCCTGAGTCAACTACCCTACGCGGGACGTACCACCTTACACGCGGGGCGTGTAAGGAAGTTCTTCAATCCAAAAAGCTCAGAGACTCATTTACGCGGGGCGTGCTTCAACTATGCGAGGCGTAAAAGACCCAATTCAAGCAATAAAATCTCAGAAACTCAACCACGCGAGGCGCACCCAAGTCTACGCGGGGCGTGGTTGAGACAACAAGATCTGGATTTGGTCCACATGCAGGATATTTCTGACGGAATGGGCAACTACGCGAGGCATACTCCACCACACGCGAGGCGTGTCATGGGAAATCTGCAGAAAATCATGTTCCTCCATGCTTGTATTTTGTGAAATTACAATTCTACCCCAAGCTTGATGTGTATAAATAGGGGATGACTCTTAGACTTTAAAAATACCATTGATATACAATTTTACTATAGTTAAAGCTCTTGTTATTTTTGTTTGAGATTGTATTTATAGAGCAAAAATCTTCCACCTTGAGAGCTTGTTCGTTGATTCCAGCGTTCCATCAAAGTTCCGCTCCATCTCCGCTCACCAAGCTCGAAAGCTCCACCTCCAAGTCCTAAGAGACGGCCTTGAGTCCGGTTAGCTAGTTCCGAGGGTGGATTATTCCCTTTTTACTTGCTAACTAGCTTGCACTCTTCCTATGTACTAGGCTTGGTTATATTCCGTATTTACGTTTTCCATATTTATAATATATGATTTGCAATTTCTGTTTCTATATACGTGTTGATGTTTATTGCTTGTTTTGATACTCATAATTGATTATTGTGTAGGAGAACATGATTTCCGATGCCATTCGGGCTATCTTTAGGGATTCATATAGGTGTTGCCTTACCGGAAGTGACGCTCCGGAAACCGTAGGAATTGACAAACCACGAAACTTACGGGCCCTAATTTCTGGTCCCAAGCATTAGACACACCTTGACTAGGAACCACGTAGTCTAAGTACTTCACGGGTTGGTCACACTACACGTAGTCGTCATTGCAAGAGTAAACCATTAACCGTTCATATATTGAGAGTCATTGTTTATCATATTTATAACTTATCGCCTTCCACATCATTTCGTAGAGTTTTGCTATATAAATTTGTCTCATCCGTAGTTAGGAGTAGTTTGTAGTTGTTCCCCGAATCAACTCAAGGTATTCACCGCTTAGATAACATATAAAATCGAATCGTTTAATACTTGTAGTTATAAATCCCGTGGATTCGATACCCGGTCTTAACCGGATTATTACTTGATACGACGGGGTACATTTGCCCCTAAGTAGTGGCGTCTAGTAGAGATAGAGCATTTAGAAAGATCACATCCATAGTCGTAACGCACTTATCATAATACACATTTCGTCGTCGTTAAAGAAGCTCTACCTAGCCATTTACACATTAGTTACCCTTTTTGGGTAATTTTGTCTTTGGTCAGCACCATTGTGCTGAGCATGCCAACATACCTTAGTGGTATGACCTTTCTTTCTGCAGAAGTCGCATTGGACAGTTCGTTTATTATACCAACACACATCTATTGTGTGTCCTCTTTTCCCACAACAGTCACACTGAGTGAACTGTCTACGCTGACCAGTACGTGAGTGCTCAGCGTGGGATTTATTTTTAGTTGAACCTTTTATTTGGTTCTGTAGAGTTGTGACATCCTTTCTCAGTTTCTTTAAATCTGATTGGACTTCCGAGACAAACTTGTGCATGATTTCCATGTTGTCATGCAAAGTTGAGTTGTCTTGGAGAAGATATCGAAGGCCACTGAGTTTGGCCTCTTCAATCTCGTCACATCGCCTGCTGAGTGCTTTTATTTTATTGTTACACTTTTTAGTTAGTGTATATAGATCACTCAGGGCGTTGACCATTTCATTTCTAAGCAAGGGTAAAGATGTTACCTCATTGGAGTGTTCCTCTTGGTCAGTATCATCCGAGAGGTCAGCTTGCTCGGATTGGCATTGGTCAGCAGCGTCATCGGCCATGAAGCATATATTTGCAGTTTCATTTACGTCAGCTTCTGATGAGGTTGACTCATCACTGTCACTCCATGTAGCTACCATTGCCTTTTTGCTTCCATTCTTTTCTTTCTTTAAGTTAGGGCAGCTTGACTTAATGTGCCCAATTTGATGGCACTCGAAGCATGTGACAGGCTTTGAGCTGTCCTTATTGTATCTGCTGTCACTGGACTCAGCTTTGTACCTATCACCTCTTTTGTATGGCCTCTTGCTGTTTTTATCATTATTTCTGAACAGCTTCTTCATCTTCCTTGTGAACATGGCCATTTCCTCATCGTCTGATGAGTCAGCTTCGGTTGAGTCACCTTTCATGACAAGTGATTTATGCTTCTTGTCTTCTGACTTCTCTTTAGCTTCAAATTTTTTCATAGAGATCTCATGAGTCAGCAGAGATCCGATCAGCTCGTCGTATTTGTACGTGGTCAAGTCCTCAGCTTCTTCCACAGCCGTCTTCTTAGCTTGCCAGCTTTTGGGAAGACTTCTCAATATTTTCTTCACATGTTCCTCTTCGGTGAAGTTCTTTCCGAGCCTCTTGAGCTCATTTATATTATTGGTGAACCTTGAGTTCATCTCCGAGATGTCTTCGTTTTCATTCATTTCGAACAGCTCGTATAGTCTCATATGTTGGTTCACTTTGGACTCCTTGACTTTGCTTGTGCCTTCATAGGTCACTTCGAGCTTTTTCCATATCTCCTGTGCTGACTCACAACCTGAAATTTTATTGCACTCTGCAGCATCTAGCGCACAGTGAAGCATATTGATAGCCGAAGCATTATTTTATAATTTTTTAAGGTCATCTTCTGACCACTCAGTTTCACTTTTAACAACCTTTTCGTTGTCAACAGTTTTGTACGGCACATATGGGCCTTGAACTATTGCAAGCCATGCACTCATGTTTGTGGCTTGAATAAAGTTCTTCATCCTATTCTTCCAGAATGTATAATTAGATCCAAAGAATAGGGGAGGCCGACTAATTGATAATCCTTCAGGGAGTATCTGTGTTGTTTGGTTCCCTGGAAGGAAACGAGTGCTATTCTCAGCCATTTATCGGGATCAGCTCAAGATAGTTATATCTTTTAGTAATGAGCTATTAGGCTCTGATACCACTTGTTGGTCCCGTGTGATTAGTTCCAAAGGGGGGGGTTAGGAACTAATATAACCTTTTTTTTAATTATGCTAACTTAATCTAATTCTTTGAGTTCCACAACTCAGTTTTGGTCAGCACGGCCGAGTGAGGCGTAAGACGGCTTTAGTCAGATACTGACTAGAACTGTTTTACTTGCGAGTTGGGAAATGACACTTTTGTGGTCAGCTTCCAACTCAGCACTCTGATTTACTCAGTGTCAGCTTAAATAATTTATATACTGAGTAAATATAACAAGCAACACATACAGATATATATTGAGAGAGAGTTAGAAATTACTCGGCAGGACTTATCCTGGTTCGGCCTCTCCGCCTACGCCCAGTCCCCAGAATCCCTCCGGGTTTTTTAAATCCAATACTGAGCACTTTAAAGGTAGTGCACAAACTGTTTACAAGGCAGTTGAATATGCAAAAGTACCATCCTCTATTCGTCTACTCAGCTCCTACTAAGTGCTATAAACGAACACCTAGATTTCTCTACCGCTGAATACTTAAAACCGAGTACTCAGCACCACTCTCTCAATTCTACAATTGATACAAAATTGTTCTTTTTCAGACAAAGAACACTTTAGATGATTACAAAAATCACTCTAGCTTTTACACAGAAATGGAAATTTGGTGTAAGATCTTTTTCTTGTTTTGATGTGCTTTGTACGTATGCTCTTTTTCACTTGTATTTTCGGCAAAGGATCCAAGAAGTGTACTTGTCCTTTTATAGTTGAAATCTGAAGACACAATCATTTAAATTCGGATCCATCCGTTGAATTCAAATGGCTCTTTCTTCCGACATTGTTCTGGTCAGCTTCAGATTTGCAGGCCAATCCTGTCGTCTGAATTCCGCAGGCGCCAGGCTTGTCTTCTTCTCGCAGGTTTGTCTTGTAGTGCAGGTTTCATCATTTAGCCAGCGGACATTTGACCCATGCATCTCGAAATTAACTCTTTGCGTAATTCCAAGGTTTCTATTATTGGTGCAGACAGTTGTCGGATCTTGTCTTTTAGCAAACGGATCATTGGTGATGTCTTAAAATCATTCAGTATGACTTTGATAACCGTTGTCTTTGATTGTCGCCAATTCTGATACTGAGTTGACTTTCACTCAGCTTCCACGGTCAGCTTCATTCTGCAAGATATAGTTCCGAAGAAGACTTCTCTTCTTTTATGCTGAGTTGCTTTTCACTCAGCTTCTGTGATCAGCTTCATTTGTAAGCTTCGGTTCTGAAGAAGACTTTCCTTCTTTCGTACTAAGTTATTCTTTACTCAGTCTGTACTATGTTGTTATGCTGACTATGTTCTGTCTTAATTTGATTCATGTTCTTATAAATATTTTTATACTCAACATAGAACAACCGCATTAGTACAATTAAATCAAAGCACTTAAATTTAATTGTCTTAATCATGGATTAACTTAAATAATTTTGTCAAATCAAAATCATGTTGGAAAGGTGTTTCAACACCTAACACTTCTATTGAGCTTTTTCAACAATCCCACTGGCCACTTATAGATCAAGAATGAGTGAACCAGAGATCCAGTAATGGCAGACTTAATTAGAGTTAAACGCCCTGCAAATGAGAGAGAGCTACCTTTCCATTTGCTAAATTGAGAGAGAAATTTGTCTGCAAGGCTGCTGAGATGGCGAGCCCTAGGAGCTCCAGTAAATAGAGGAACTCCTAAGTAACTGAAAGGGAGGGATTCCAAACGGATGCCAAGACAGTGAGCCAGACGAACCCTCCTCGGAGGACTCACCTGAGAACCAAAAAAGACAGCAGATTTATCCCTGCTGACCAGAGATCTGTCCATAGAGTAGGAAGAAATCCTTGAGTACATATAAGTTTCTTAAGGAAGTCACTCCAAAAAAGAGCATGTCATCAGCAAAGAGAAGATGAGAGGGAAAAGAGTTTCCACCAGAATAATACATAGGAGAATAACTACCCTCCCGCACCATTTTAGCAAGCCAACGAGAGAAAAAATCCTCAGTAATGTCAAACAAAAGAGGAGAGAGGGGATCCCCTTGTTTAACCCCTCTAGAACAAGAAAAGTAACCCTTTGGAGAACCATTAATCATCACAGAAATACGAGCAGATGCCAGAATGTTAAGGATCCAATCCCTGAAAGTGAGAGAAAAACTAAAGGAATCTAGCACAGTTAAGAGGAAGTTCCAATCTAAAGTATCAAAAGCCTTATGAATATCAATTTTTAAAGCCATGTGTCCACCAAAACGTTTTCTGTCAAGCATATTAACACCCTCAGAAGCTAAAACAATGCACTGATGAATGCTTCTACCTTTAAGGAAACCATATTGGTTGGGAAAAACAATCCTTGCAGCAATAACTGCAAGACGATCAGCAAGAATTTTTGAGATGATTTTGAAACCAAAGTTACTCATTACAATTGGACGAAAGTTCTCAATTCTGTCAGCTTCAGCAACTTTAGGAATTAGAGCCATAATACTAGAATTTAAACCAGACAGGATGCAACCATGATCAAAGAAAGCCTGAACCATATTGCAAACATCCTGCCCAACAATATCCCAAAAGGAACGGTAAAAAGTTCCTCCAAAACCATCAGGACCAGGGGCACTGTCAGGATCCATGGAAAAGACCGTGTCTTTAATAGATTCAAATGAGGGTTTAGAAATTAAATCCTCATTTTCCAAATAAGTTACTAAGTTGGGAATTACCTCATTAATAGGAGAAAGATCAATATGCTCCCTGGAACTACGAAAGAGATTAGAGAAATACTCAATAACATGATCAGATAGTCTAGCTGTGTCAGAAGTAGGACCCTCATCGCCGATCCTTAAATGATTAATGCCGGCCCAAGTTTTTCTAACTCTACCAAACCTTTGGAAAAAACTAGTGTTCCTATCCCCCTCTTTAAGCCATTTAGCACGGCTTTGCTCTCTGTACATCATCTCCTGTTGAAGAAGTTGTAAATCAAGGTTGGAGCAGGCGGCACAAATAGCACTACTCAACTCTGGAGTATCACCTTGCAGAAATTTGCTTTTGAATATCTGCAAGATGAGCTTCAGCCAGAAGGATATTAGAATCAATTCTGCAAAACACGTTTTTATTCCAATCCCTGAGAATAGGCCTAAGAGTGCGAAGTTTATGACATAATAATTGAGCAAGAGGAAGAGAGATGTGGGATGCAATCCAGTGATTAGCAATTACCCCCTTTAAAGAATCATTAGTGGTCCACATTGAATGGAATCTGAATCTAGCAATCCTTGTTTTCCCAATTCTACATTGAAGGAGCATCAGACAATGATCAGAACAATACCTTGCTAAAGCCGTGCAAGAGATAGAGTCCCAAGAATCCAAAAAGCCCTCTAACACTAAAGCTCTATCCAAACGAGATTCAACATGAGCCGCCCCATGTCGAACATTGGACCAAGTAAACCTCTGACCCAAAGTATCAATATCAATGAGATCACAGTCATTAATAAAATTTCTGAATTCCCTGCAGGATCCAGCAGCAGGAGGGGAACCAAGCTTCTCATGAGAACCAGTAATAGCATTGAAATCCCCAAACACCAACCAATTATTATTAGGAAAGGCGCAACTATAAAGAGAAGACCACAACTCTCTTCTTTCCGAAGCCAGGTTACTACCATAGACAAAAGAGAGCAGAAAAGATTTATCACCCAACTGGTGTTGAATAGTAACATGTTGTGCATGAGAAGAATGAAGAGAAAGAGAAGAAGCATCCCTAGTAAGAAGCCAAAGAGTTGGCGAATCCTTATCATTCCAAGCAAAGAGAGAAAGACCCAGAGATCTCCAAAACCTATCAGCAGTATCACTAAAACAAACAAGAGGTTCTGCAAGACACAAAAAATCAGGACGATGTTGTAGGCACATAAGCTTCAGAGCTCGTTGAGTGCTATCATTACCGATGCCCCTACAATTCCAATATAACACAATCATTGAAACCGCACAGGCGGCTTGCTATGCCGTTTACCACTGACCTCAATGGGAATGATGTTGTCTTTTTGCTTCTTCCTTTTCTGGACTTTAGACCAAGTCTTTTCCTCTGAATCATTAACCACCTGCAAACTGTCACTGTTTCCTGAATGCTCAATGATTTGTAAATTAGGAATTTTAGAAACCTGAGAACTGTGATGAGAGGTTTGCCAACCCAAGACTCCCAGCTCTTTATCAAGTTGATAAAATGGAAAGCTAAGAGTAGGAGAGGCGGGGGTCGTGCCAAAATCAGAGTCAAGAACTGACTCACTAATCTTGACAGAACTATGAAGTACCATCTGCAAGTCACAGTTATTAGGCTTGTCAGACTCTCCATTGGTAGTAGCCCCTTTAGAGGCTTCACCAGTATCAATGTGAACTCCTGGCTTCTGTTTCCAAATCCGAGTAACAGACCTACCTCGGGGCTCAGGAGATCCCATCTTCTGCTTCCCATTTCTTTGTTTTAGTTCAACCTGCTCTTCACGACGAAGGTTCCTCCTACAAGCTCCAGCAGAATGACCAATGGAATGGAAAATGGAGCATAAGTCCGGAAGTCTTTCATATTCAAGAGAAATCCAATGCATTGAGGTGTCAGTATCCACCCGTAGCTTGTATTGAATTTCCTTAGAAAGCTCCACATCAATCAAGATACGAGCATAGTGACCCATTTCACCCTCCACAGTATTCTTATCAAAAGGAAGGGGCACCCCAATCGCTCTAGCAATGCTTGCCATGATCCGCTTATCCCAGAATTCCCAAGGAAAATTGTAGAATCGGACCCAAACTTGAGCAGAAGTGGATTTGTGAGAGTCCGGGTTAAATCCCGGGCTCCAAGGAATGAATCGCATAATCCCCGGTCTAAGAGCAATGGCACCACGACTCCAAACAAACTGGAGAGTCTCTGCGGACGGAAGAATGATGTGGTAAAAACCTCTACCCAGAGAAATCAATTTCCAATTAGGAGAACAACCCCAAATAGCTGAAAGTTTGGCCTTTAAGTTCGGCTGCTTCCAAGGAGATTCCCCTTTAGCAAGAGTGATACGCCCGATAATAGAATGATTATAAAGATTGAGCCTTTCATTGTAAATATCCTGCTGTATTTTGATGGCTTTAAAACCGCCTTCTTCAGATATAAAGGATTGATCCATAGGGAGAGGAACATTCGAAGAAATAGCCGCAGAAGTAACATTACCCACAAGTGTATCCGCATAGGACCTAGGTCCAGCAGAAGGCCCTGGTCTCGAAGGAGGGCAAAACGCAACATTACTAGATTCAGGTAAAGCATTTTTCAAAAAAGAGGATCTAGAAAACAAATGAGCAATGGAACAATCCATCTCCATCTGATCAACTAGAACCGACCAAGCAACTAGCCTCACAAGCCCTAAAGAGCGGCGGTGCTGCAAAGAGCTAGCCAAACAGAGCTATTTTCTCAATAAAATTACCAATCAGATTATCTCCATCATTTGTCAATCAACTTGATCAAAGTTTCCACCTTTTCTTATGATATTTATTAAAATAATGTAAGATATTAGTTACAGCAAACAACCAAGCCAAAATTTCAAAACAAAATGTTGAAAACACAGATCCAAAAACACCGGCGGCAGGACAGGTCGGAGGCTGTCGGCCGCGAGCGATCCGACTACGGCAACCGCGCGCATGACTCTAACAGATCCGCGGCAGACGATAGCGGACAGTGCGACGCCAGGCGGAGGCGCGGACGGCGGCAGACGCAGATCCGCGACGGAACGAACAGACGCGCGAACGGTCGACAGATCCGCGGCGAACGAACGGAAAACACAACGGAATAGCGGAGGCTCGGAACGACGGCGAGAAAGGAAGAGCGGTGGTGCGACAAAGAAGAGAAGAGCGGCGGCGGTGAGACCAAGCCAACCCTAGCAGAGACGCACGCAAAAATCCTTAATTCATGGACTTCCATTAATTAATGTAATACTGGAATTGAATCAAAGTGTGTGGCAAGTACTTTACTTTGTAAAAAGTAAAGTAACCATATAGCGGATACTGTGGAATTGGATATTTTTGTTGTTTTTATTTATCTCATTTTTTATAGGTTTTTGTTTTTAATTATTTTTAAAAAAAATTATATTTTTTAGAAAATTTTATTTATTTTTTCTTTGATTAAAATTGTGACAATGTTGATCTATTATTTCTATTTTTTGGTTTCTCAACTTTTTGAATTGGATTTTATATTTTTAAATTATGGTGAATCTATTTCAAAATTTTAAATTGTGGTGAATCTATTTCAAATTGAAACAACTGTTCTTTTTTATTATTGCCTCTGGATTTCCGTTAAAATATCGAAATTGGAATCACTTCACAGTTCTTATCTAGAGCGTGTGCATAGCTTGAATTTTGATATGGAGAGCATTTGAAATCGTTTCTCATATTGACCCTGTTTGGTAAAGAGTTTTTTGAGGCAAAATTAGAGATTTGAGACACTTTAGAAGTTTTGACTAGTCAAAACTCTAATAGTAGTGTTTAGTGAAGAGAGATTTGAAATTAGGTCCAAAACGCTAATTTTGAAAAAGCTTATTTTAGAGTTTTTTCAATTATCTTATTGCTCCATCTTTTTTGAAAGACAATTTTACCTCTATTTATTACCCTCTAACCCCAAATAAAGACTTTATCATGTCTTTAATTGTCATTTTACACAAAAAGTTATTTGTAATCAGGTAAGTTTTACCAAACAAGTTTATACAATCGACTAATCAAATCAGCTAACAATTAATGTAATCAGCCACGATATTTTAGGAGCGTTAGAAAAACAATATTTTAGGCCCTTCTTTCAATTTTCTGATATTTTTGACTTCATATACTAAAATTGAGAATCTATCATGTTCTATGATACACGGAAAAAAAAAAAAACATTGATTTTGATTAAGTATAAGGATAAGATGCAAAATTATACTAACATTCATAATCCAGAGCAATTTTATGTTTAATGTCTAAAATAGTATAATTTTACTCCTTATAATAGTAACCAAAAGCAATTTTACCACGAACATCGATTTGTTGGATCAATTTGAAAAACAATTGAATTTTCCAACATTTTTTAGAATTTCCACAATTAAAATCTTGGGAAAAGTACGAAAAAAAAATGATTGTGGTTTGTCCGATTTGCAAACAGAAGTATGTGGTTTAAAAGTTTGCAAATAATGGTCTGTGGTATATTTTATTTATAAAAAAAATATTACAATTACCCAATTACGTTCAAATAACAACCAAAGACATTTGTTGGGGGCTAATTTAATTTTTATATTTTTAGCATAGGTTATAATTTTACTCTATAGTTTTTTTTTATTTAATTAAATTCATTTTGCAACAAAATAAAAATGCAATAAAAAAAATAGAAAATAGTATCAAAAGATTATTATAAAAAACAGAAATAAAAAGAAAAGAAAAAAAATAAATAATAAAAATCAGGGGCAAATTTGCACCATTTTTCAGCAACCCGTCTAGCAACTTCGACGATGAAAACGGACCCCGAAACAGCAAGATATCAAGCAGTTATATTTTTTTTTTCAGAAAGTTCGGGATGTTAGCTTTCCGGAATGTCAAAAACGGAGCAAAACGGAGCTAAAACGAAATCGGTAGAATTTTTCAAAGGGAAGTGGTGCTGAAAAACGGGTTTGAACATTTCCAACACATCCAGGACATATTCAACGCATTATCTCCATTCTTCCAACTCCCCACTCACCCACTTTCTTTCTTCAACTAATGGGAAGGTAGTGGGATCATGTTTGAGAAAAATAAGGGCCACTAACTTGGAAATTGTTACCCAAAATCCTATAAATAGAGTCTAATCCTTTCATTCCAAACCCCACTCAAAAATCAATCAACCTCACTCAAAAATCAATCAAACTCAATCAAACACAGACAACTCAAATTTTTCTCTCAAATTCTCTGCCAAAATCGGCCTCTTTATCAATCCTTAGATTCGTAGAAATCGTTCTCTAGCATCTATTTAGTCTAAACAAGGTCTCAATTCCCAGAATTAGTTCTTTAATCTTCAGTTCCTCAAAAAAGCTTTCAATTCTCAGAAACTTCAAATCCGAAATTCTCTTAGTTTAATCAACCAATTCTCAAATCGTTTTTTGCAATCTCTTAGTTAAGTCAGTAAAATCATTACCCAATCCTCGGTTCAAGCTTTCTTAGTCTAAACCAAATTTCGCCATTGTTAAGTTCTTCAAAGCTTCAAGCATTTTCCGTGAAACCAAGATCACCGAAACCCCATTTTCGAGTCATTCTTAGTTTACACACATATTCCAAATCATATTTGAGAACTTTTTATTGATCTCAATCGATTAAAAAGACCCAGAAACAAACTTTTGAGTTTTTCATCATTGAAAAATTCATCAAACAACCTTTCTGGTGAGCCGTTTTCCAAATTTTATTTAGAGTTCGTTAGCTTATCGTTTTAGCCCAAATTAATTTTAATCTCTTTATTGACATCAATTCTAGAACTCTCAATTTTTATTTCGTAAAAAACGACATCCTATAGCCTTCCAAATCGCCCCTAAAGTACCCTCCACGAAACAGAATCAAGCTTTTGGTTTTTTCAACCATCAAACAATTATTCTGTCGCCCAATTTTCAATAATTTATTCCGACTCATTTACTCGATCTTTTTCTGAAATTCCAGCTCTAAACCCTTCCTTCGCACACTAACTTTAAATACTAGCCTTCGTTTCGCTATAATCCGACCTCTACAGCTCCCGAAATTGAGCCCAAAAGTCCCACAAAAGCATCAATTTAGTCTCATTTTGCTGTTGACTTGGTGGTAAATTTCTGATCAAGTCCCTGAACTCTCCGAATTACTTCAAATTCGCCCAGCACTACCCGGACAACACAACAGCCCCCGAGTCGATTTTCTGGAGGTCCAATCCTCAATTTCACGCATCCCAACAACATCAAAGTGATCGGTTAATTTTATTTCATCCCGTACATATTTGTTTTTGTGACTTATTTACATTTCTTTCTTTAAAGTTATTATTTCTTTTTAAGTTGTAATTTTCATGCTTTATTATTATTATTTGTAATACAAAAAATATTGAAAAATATTTACAAAATCAATAAAAATATAAAAGAAAATTAAAAAATTTATATCTTTGTGTTGTTTTATTGCTTTTATCTTTAGTACTTATCTTAAAAATTGTTTTTCCGACCGACCTGTCAAGTAACGTCGGGGCCCAAGACCGTTGTTTTTATTGTCAGTCGTAACGGTCGTCAATCGCTTTTCGTTTAGAATTCAAGTAATTTAGGCGCATTTTATTTATTAACTTCATTTAATTACCTTTTACCCTTTGAGAACTAGCTTCTCTGGCACGCCCGCATTATCTTTACATTTTTAATCCCCGCAAACGCGTATCAAGGTTGAAAATTGGGATATTTCGAAAATATCGTCAACAACATTTTTATCTTACAAAAATTATTTTTACACATCGACTAAACACAACCCCCAAAGAACAACTTCATAAATCGAAACAATAAATCTTTTAAAGTCTTTTAGGCCTAATGCTCCCACATCCCTCTTAATTTGTCCAAATTGGTCATTTTACCTCTCCAACTCATCGAATGTTCTATTTACCCCTTTAACTCCATAAAAGTGGTATTTCTCACCTCCTTAATTTATCTATTTACCACCCCCCCCCTCCCAACTCATAGAATGTCTTGTTTACTCCCTTAACTCCGCAAAAGTGGTATTTCTCACCCCTTGCAATCCGTTATTGAGGCCTAAATTGATACGTTTTTTAAACGTTACACCTATATCGGTGCTATTTTATACGTGGAACCTAAATTAATTGATAATTTTCCAAAAACCATACGCCTATTTTGGTATCTTATCCTTACATATAATGTCTTTTAACTTGTTTATATTAATGTTCTTGTTATTTGTATCTTTTATTCATTTATTCTCTTTTCAAATTTTTTACTAGTTAAATTTTGATCTAATTATTGTAATACAATATTATTGTAATAAACAAATGAAGGATCAATATAATTATCAAATTAAAACAAAATAAAAAATTGATATTAAAAAAAATATATATTTTCAAACTCATTTGAATAATAAAGAGGTAAGAAATACTACTTTTATGGAGTTAAGGAGTAAATAGGATCATAAGAGGTGAGAAATACCACTTTTATGAAGTTAAAGGGGTAAATAGGACATTCGATGAATTGAGAAGGGATAAAATGACCAATTTGGACAAGTTAAGAGGGGTGAAAATATCATTTTTATGGAGTTAATAAGGTAAATAGAACATTCAATGGGTAAAATGACTAATTTGGATAAGTTAAAAGGGTTGAGGAGCATTAGGCCAATCTTTTATAAAAAAAAAAGAGGAGAATAAGAGGGGAACAAAATACCCCTTGTCACATCACCCACTTAACATATTCCATTCATTTGCTTTGACTTTGACAACGGTATCAACCATAGAGTTGCGTTTGTAAAAAAAAAAACAAAACCACAAGTGCTCATATGTAAATTGACGAAACCACATAACATCTATATATAATTAACCTAAAAATTTAAAACTAACTAATATGCAACTAATACGTAGCAAGAAAATGTGTTTTTAATGATGTCTAAATGACCAAACTTTCCAACATTAGGGTAAATTTACACAATTTTAGACATTAGAACTAAAATTGCTTTTAACAGTTAAGGTTAATTTTACACCTTATTCCAAACTTTCCCAAAATGCATAATTGGGAAGCTGTAATAATTCAGAAACAAAGAACATGCATAATTGGGAAGCTGTAATAATTCAAAAACAAAGAACATGCATGGCACAGACTTCATTCGTCAAATATAGTAGGCAAAAAGCATATTTAAGCCCCTGAACTTTATCTGTTTTAAGGATTAAGCCCCTAATCAATTATTTTTCCACATTGAACCCCTGATCATTGATTTTGTTATGGATTTGACCCTTATTTAACTTTTCTATCGAGTTTAGACTGCATACATCGTTAGAACGATTCGGCTTGTTGACATGGACAAATAAAAAAAAGATTTCTTTGACTAGGAGAGATAAAAAATCAAAAATTAAAACGAAATTATAAAAATTAATTTTTAGTATATTCTTCCAAACTCGATTTTCTTCTCTCTCATTTTGTGATTTTCAACATTAGAATTGCCAAATCGATCTTCTTATCTCCTAAACTCGACAAAAAAATTAAATAAGGGTCAAATCCATAACAAAATCAATGATCAGGGGTTCAATGTGGAAAAATAATTGATCAGGGGCTTGATCCTTAAAACAGGTAAAGTTCAGGGGCTTAAATATGCTTTTTGCCAATATAGTAGGAAAAACTGTTAAAAAGAAAGCATATGTAGAAACTAAATGAACCTTGTTGCAATAAATATAATGAAAATCCATTTACAAGCTTTATACGAGAGAAAAGAGAATATACACATGATTAAAAAAATAATCAATTTGGATGCCTCTTTGCTAATGTCTTTTTCAGTCCCTTTACAATCTTCCAAAACCACATCAAGTTCATCACATACAGCACTGCCGGCACTATTAGCACCAAAACTCTCCCAAAGGTGTGGAGCTGCTTCACCTGTTATTTATATAATAATAAAAATAGCATCAAATTAAATACTTTCTCCACATCAATCTCATATTTGTTTGCTAATCTCACAAAAACTCGAGATATTCCTTTTGTACAAACACGAAATTGGATGCTAATTAGTAATTACTTGATCATAATCAAATCGCACTTTTATATACTGATCTTTTCTTCAACTGAATTTGCATCAATCTAAATCATATAATATATGCTCAAATTTACTGGTGCTGTTACCTGATCGTAGTGTAAATAGATATGAACAAAAAGGTATACGAACAGAAGTATCCTGGCAACCTGCAAACGATCCTAAGTTAGAAATTTGATCAAACTTTATATAGATGTGCAAATGCAACCATTAGAAATTTGTCACTTTCATGTACTCCAAAACAAGAGGTAGTTTGGTAAACATGCTATTTATCTGTATGGACATGCAGGAGTACAAATAAGTTTGACTATGAATAAGTTGGACGCTCTTTTTTTTTCTTTTTATGATTGTTGTGCGCACCTTTTGGAGAAAAGATTGTAAAATTTGTAGTGAAGTCTTAGATATATGTGGAATTGAAACAACAAATAATTTAAAGAGGAATGCATATAACCAAGATCTAGTTTAAATTGAGTATCCTTCACTTACCAGCCAAGTTAAGAATATTAGTACCCCATTTATGAGATATAATTTAGACTTCTTCATTCCAGCTGTGTCAAGATACCTTCACAAAATCGCATTGAATATCAGGAATGGGGAAAACAACTGTTGTAAGAAATAAATTCTTTAATAGACTTTCTGATTACCATCTCAAATTTATCCCAGGGGTTGTTGTCTCAGAGATCAGCACCATGTAGATATAAATCTGTCCCTCACCAGTCAACATAGCATATGCCACAGAGATGGTTGAAAGAAGATGATGAAGTACCTGACACAATGATGGAAGATCATGCACAAGACCAGGCTCTGCAAAGATGAACTTTCACTCTCCCATACATATAAAGCTTTTCTGTCATTTTCTTTAAAAATCTAAGGGATTAAATTTTGAATTTCTAAACCGTGGAAAACCAAGAGGTACTTGCGGACTACCACTGGTGGAAGAATGGAAAGACTAAAGGGCAAGTATAATCTTTAAAAGTCAAAATGGAAACTTTAATAGATCACATATGTCACTGGTAACAAATAGCAAGTGTTTTCCCATGAATCTTGAGGAAAGGTTGGCACATAAAGTTACTAGCATAAAATATCTAATGGAAAAAGAAACAATGATTATAATAAAACAATATTACAAGTGATACAGAGAAAACTTACATATTCCATTCCACCAAGAGAAGGATAAAACCAGATAATCATCCAAAGATCGGCAATAAAGTATCCAACAGAAACCTATCAAACAAACAACATGACATAAACATAAGTGTAAAATATGAATTAGAAAACTACAACTTCAACTATAAAAAGGGCGGCCCGGTCGCATTACGCGTCCCCGCTGAGCGAGGGTCCGGGGAGGGGTCCCACCACAAGGGTGTATTGGGGGCAAGCCTTCCCTTGCCAATGCCGCTCCTAAGACTCGAACCCGTGACCTCTGGTCACACGGCAACAACGTTTTACCGTTGCGCCAAGGCTCGCCCTCTTACAACTTCAACTATAAGGGAAAAAAATGCACATAGAGGTTACATTGCATGTTTCAGCATATTTTTTCCATCTCATTTCCAGCATGCCCACCATTAATAAAAATAAAAGTTGATGTTGAAGTAAATATTGAAAAAAAAAATCAGAAGACAATTATCACACATAAAAACTCAAGCTCTCAAAATACGGAATCAATGGGAGGGTAAGAAAACGTTTTAAATTCTTGCAAATATTCAACCTCCATTACTTTCTTCCAAGAAAATCATATTCTCTGTAATTGCAAGTGAAAGGGGTGACATCAGTAGCATCAAACAATCAAATTATAGAATCTTTACACAAAGCCATATTTAAAGACTCGTGATTCAAAAATAAATAAATAAAAGAAACAATAGCTGCGATTGATTACATAAAACAAATAATAGCTCTGGTTTATTACCTAGGACTTTGTTAGAAGAGTAGCACGCAACTAAACCTAGGCTCAGATTAATTGCTATAACACAACCTTAATGAAGCTTCTTCAACAGTTCACGACCATCCTATGAAGCTAGAAAAGAGAGATCCAATTCAGACACTTGGGCTCAAAACTGCCAATCCTAAAATTTAGGGGCGTTGAAGTGATGATTCTCTAAAAAATATTTCTTATTCGTGATTTTGTCAATTTTAACAAAACAATAACTTTGTCCCATCCAAAAAAAAAAAAAACAACAACAATTTTGATAACACTTACTTTCTATATTTATTCATTTCCATTTCAGCACAAACAAATTAAGTTTCCACAAACATATTGCTTATAGTTGTCTTAACAAAATTAATTAACTCTAATTGTAAGTTGTAACTTTCAAAAAATTAAAAATATCTAGTGAATTAGCAAAACACGCAGTGATGCTGTTGAATTGAAGAAAGTTTGAAATAAACTGACAGTAGAACTTTCGTAATTTGATATTTTTGAACAAAAATGAATTTAAATTGAATTGATTTTAGTATTTCAAAACTGATCTGAATCTAAAAGTTATAATGCTGTTTCTGATAGAATTTGTTTTTTCTTTGTTTTTGCTAAATTTTCTTAAAAATGAAGTTAGGAATTGTTTGGGAATTGAAAGCCTTTCTACATGGCTCAAGTATGGAAACATATAAATAAATTATTACTTGTTCAAATTATTTACAACTTCAATTTCATGTCCAAAATTTATAAATAAAAGAATTATCATAATGTATCTGCTCAATAATAAATACCATAATATTTCATCTCAATAATTACAAAAACTTCAAGTATCAATCACATTTATAAAAATTTACAAATAAAATTAAAAAAAATGAAAAAATCAACCTGAATGTGTTTCTCAACATAAAAGTTTAAATTACTTTTATCAATTGGGTTCATAAGAACACTACTCTTGCAAATAAGTAATTTGAATAGATAAAAAAGTTAAGATTATTTGAATTTTGAGTTCCACGCATGTTTAAGAGTTTACATGCTCTCTTACCCTATTACTACTGCTACAGCATAAGGCATACGTTCATATTACGTCTCTGCTACTGACCCTAAACTCATCCTTTCATCAAACAGGCTTGAAGAGTAAATATTGCTTATTTTAGCCTCTTAAAACACCAATGAAACATCAATAAAATCCTAAATCTCATTTTTAAAATTACTGAGCAAAAACTCACTGGAACCTGGCCCTGTGATTCTAGACCACACAACAGTCGAATGTTTCTTGAAAACCATTTTCAATCCAACCCCAACTCGCAATAAATGGCAATCTCTGTTCTCTAATTTCTAGCCACCCAAAGGTACACATATGCAGATACCAAGCTATTCTATATGGAAGTACTGAAAAAAATAAAACATTGACAGAATCAAAATGGTTTTAACTTCAAGACCAAAGACAGCAGCACTCCACTTATTCACACCCACCTCCACCCGCCAGAAAAATAAAAAATAAAACACTTAAAGCAATATCTTTCTTGGTCTTTTGCTCACTTTTGTAATCTTAATCCATATCACTTCTCATCAATGCAAACAGTTACGCATTATAGTGCATGGAAAAAGACACATTATGATACATAAGATGCTCAAAAAAGGTTTCCATCTTTTCAATTCTCTATTCAATCTACAATCATCTAAAAAAGCAAAATAAAGAAAAGGGATACAACAATCAAGATTTGTAGGTAACCAATCAAATTGCACATCTGACATTGGCAACATTAAGCCTCTATAACAGAAGGTTTGTCTAATAGAAAATTTGCTGGGATCAGCAATATGGATCTATTTTCTTAATTGCAATCAACCTCAGGTTACATAAAGATTCATGACCTCAAATCAACTCAATTAAGCATGTATGTAGCTAAAGCAAATATGAATTAAAACTGTAGATTGACTTTCACCACTATACCCGACATCCGAATAGATCTCAAGACAGATCTGGGACAATCAAATAACCAACCTCTGACTAGAATAATTCCCAAAAAGTTTGCTTACTTATCTATCACTTGCATTGTGGTAAAAAAGATACAGTCCGGATAGCAATATATATACACTAAACCCTAAGATCAAGATCCATTAGTCATCATGCCAAATAACATAGAGATTCAACCTCTAAATCAGACCTTATCTCACACAAATAAATAAAAAGAACCAAAGGAAAAAAAAAAAGAGAAAGACATGAATAATTATGTTGAGGAAAACAAAGCGAACTGGAGCAGCTTACTCCTAATGTAAATGTAGAGAGTGAGGAACTTTGATATGTAACAAGACCAGGAAGATGGTCAGCATACAGATCGGAGCAGAACACAAAGTACAATGACATCACAGTGATGAGAATGGCATGACAAGTGGATATGGCCCTGCATTGATAGTTCAAACAACAATAGTATCCGAAGGGAAATGAAAGATTATGAAAGAGAAAATATTTTCAATTAGTTTAATATATTACCGATTATTCCACTCAACTCGTTGAGTTTTTGAAAGGTTGGAATAGCTCTTGAAGTAAACAGAACTGAACAACTGAGAAATATCATAAACCTAAAAGAAAAAAAATAATAATATTAAGGGAAAGCAAATTGGATTGAAGTTAGAGACTAAAGCAAAGTCATATTATATATAGGTGAAAAAAAATTGATAAATACCATTTTGCAAGCAAAAATGCCACCAGTGATAGAAGTGTATGGGATAAAAGAATCAGCTAGTACGTATTCCTTCAGCAACAGCTCTGCCTGATCTTGGTAAGAAGTGATTTCCATGGCAGTTTATTAAGCAACAAGATCTACAGCACAATGCTCAGCCAACAACTCTAACAAGAGGTTCTCTTGACAACCAGATTTTCAGTAATTTTAATTTTGCACGTTCTTTGCTTTCTATTTCTTCTGAAATCAGGAAAAACCACAAACATTAAACATGAGCTAAAATATTATCAAAGCATTACACGTGCAAAATTAGTCTATGCTGAAATCTTACAACGGCAAAGGATAAAGAACAAAATAAAAATTCTATAAGCATGATACTTATTTTGATACACCCTTTATCCAAATTGAGGAATAATTAAATCTACCGTGCAACACCATCCAGTTATTTAGATGAAACTCATAACAGGAAATAAGACTGAAAATTTAAAATGAAAGAAGCAATTGTGAAATAGCTTAATCAATTAACTGTGAGTCTGTTACAAATAGAATGCATAAAACATTCTTGAATCCACTTCAATTAGTCAGATGAGATGCAGTCTAAGTTGAATTACCATGAGATAAACAATAACAGATGAACTTCAATATCTAACAGGCATTGATGGTAGAAAAGAAAAAAGTTAAAAAGGAAAAACAGCAATATAATTCCTGTGTCATTTTAGTTGATATGATATGCAAAATTAAGCAGCATAAGCAAGAGGTAAGAATATGAAGAAAATGATGGCCTATTTGAAAATGTAGATAATTTTGAGCTCTAAATTTGTTAGTACACATCAAACTCAATCCTAATAGGATAAGGAGTTCTTAAAATTATGTCCCTTCAATAAACTTAGGGTCCACAAGCTCACAGGCATCATTTCAAATATAAAATGCTAATGACATTACCATGCTAAACATCAGATGCAGCAGTTACTCACAGAAGACTCCCCAATTCAAGTCCTTCAAGATTGCCAATCCTGAAAAGCACCAATCATATTGCATTAAAACTCAAACTACAATTGAGCAATACTCCCCATCAAAACAGAGAGGCCACTCCAACACATTTGCAGTTTTGTACCCTGGCCACTAACTCATACAACAAGTTATATCATTAAAAATACATCATTCAATATAGGTTGAAAATATTCCAAAAGCAAGGCTCGCAGAAAAAAAGCTTTGGAAGTGTATCATTAATTGCTGCAACAAATTTATTTGGGATGTCTAGGATCAATATAACTATAGTACAAACTATTATTTAAAAAATTTGAACTAAGTAAACCCAGAATCTTACTGCTATGATGGTAAATCTTACTTTTCCATAATGACATAAAGATGAGACTGCTACAGCCTACAGGTAATTATGCTCTTCATGAAAATATAAGCCTATATATACAGAGAGAGAGAGAGAGAGAGAGAGAGAGAGAGAATAAAGCTAGAAAGTTCCGGAAAGCCAGAAAGAAGTGAAAAGATGAAAATTATTACATTAGCCAGGGCCCAAGGGGAAACCTCAGCCCAGATTTCTGTTTTTCGTTCCCGTTTTTTTTTCTTTTCCCCTTATTCCAATATCATCAGATAAGGACAACAACAAAAAGCCAGCCAGAGGCATTACCCCAAACAATTGTTAAACATTCCACTATAACAAAGGACAGGAGCATGAATATCAGCTGCAATTAAACAAGGTTCAGAATCTGGGCTGCCAAACAGACAAAAACAAAAACATTCAAAAGCTTCCAATTCACAAAATTTTCCTTTATTGAACTCTTATGCAGTTTTCAAGGGAATAAAAAAACAGATGCATGTCCATACCAGTGAAAGGATCAGATTAAAAAACTATCCATCATCTTGCTCCGCGTTTTATGACATTAGCTATTACAATCTCCGAGCTGTAATCGTATATCCAGTGATCAATAAAAGGAAAAAAGAAAGAATTGTTTTGTCAGGTTGACAGAAAATTTGAGGATTTGAAATGCAAATATACAAGAAACATATTGATTAACAGATGAAAGCTGAAAGGAAATAATAAGATTGTATAAATCAAATAATCAAATAACAAAACGAAAACAGAGACAAGGAATCATGATACCGAAGGCAAAAGAAATACCTGGAGAGGAGGAATAATTGGGGATTGCGGGAGGGGAAGGAAGAAAATTGCGTGGGAAGATGAATAGGAATATGAAATTACGAATGAGGAAAGCGTGATGGACGTAGTTTCGCGAAGCTACAAATATAAAATACAAATGCGTCGTGTGAAGTTGGGTCTCTCTTCTCTACTGTGTCTGTAATTCTATGATTGACGTCAATTATGAAACAAACGTTTCCAGTTTCCAGTTTCCCTTTTATATGCTAAATTACAAATTTAACCTTATAGTACTTGGGGTTACAAATTTTGTAATTTTAAGTCAAATGTTTACTTTATGACGTAATATCAAGCCTCATCAACATAAAATGAGTTTTTTCGTTAAGCCGAAGTTATATAATTTTCAATTCTGATTTGGAGGCCAAAACGACAACGGAGGTTAAAAAACTCATTTTTTTATTAATAAATTTAAAATTACAATAATAGATAAATATTAAATTTAAAATTACATTATTTTTATATTAGGATAAGTCCGTTCTCCTCAATGACCATAAATTTATATTTGTAAGATGATATTTTTATTTATTGATTTAAGGTTAGGAGCAAATGTTTATTTTCTTTATTGTTTGTTCTTTTATAAGCAAAAACAATACCACACTCCACAAACATACAACCAAATCTAGAACCTGTCTACTCTTTATCTTATCCTTGCTTTGGCGTTGTTATTATTATTATTTCTTTTTTGGGTGGATTTCTGCGTAAATTAAAACACTTCCTAATGAAATAATAATAATAATAATAATAATAATAATAATAATAATAATATATCTACTAAAGTGGCATATACGGTAACTATTTACCAAAATTAGCAAGCCTTTCTTATAGAATTGATCTAGTACCAAACATATATGATCATCTAGTACTTTTTCTATCAGTTTCAATTGGCATAAAACTCATTTGGCCCTCAATCATACAACTAAAATCAATTAGAACATTTATTCTCTTCAAATCAACAAATGAGTCCCTATACTATTTTTATAGGTGGTTAATCAAACCCCCTCCCCCTCTTCTGTCTTTTTCTCCTTTGAATTCTTCCACTTGTAACTCTACCTTTATGGTCCAGATGTTTTCTATTTAAATCCGTTGAAAACAACCGATGCAATTTAGCATTTCCTATCAATCAATTATTGTAATGGTTACTATTATCAATTTAGCATTTTCTATTAATGAACTATTTGTTCTTTCATTAAAACTTGTACTATCGAAGTAAGAAAATTTGACACTTTTTCTGTAAAACCAAGATTAGCTGTAAATTCCGCCACCTGGTTTTCCAATTTGAGAAATTTGATCCATTGGATGTAAATTATGCTTCGGCGGTGAGAATTAATCGGAGTACTAGAGCTTTTATAAGAAGTTGAGAATGTAATGAGATTTCCTAATATTGTTGTTGTTAAAGAAATTTCCCAATTTTCTCTACCATTGTTGTTACTTAAAGAAATTTCCTAATTTTCCCTAGACTTTTGATTAAGGAAGGATGAGTCTTTACTACTCCATCATAATCTCGTGGTTAAATATTAGTATTGTTTGGTCATAAAATTAGAGGTGAGATCCCATAAATAGCAGAATGAGTCCTTTCCCCTAATTCCATGTTAATTGATTTTAGTTCTCTTATGTACTGAAAACAGGAATGTTCATAATTGCATCACTAGTCCCATTTTATATATAGAAAAAGAAAGATAATGGAAAATCATCATTAAAAAGATAAAAGTTCATCAATTCATGGTCTGCATAAAGCTTACAACAAAATCAACTATTCTTTTATTCTTCTTCTTCTTTTAATAGTTTTTTAGATAATTTAACATTTTCTTAATTGGAAAATCATATAAAATGCAATTAACTATGTACGAGACATCAGTGGATGTATTTATTATAGATTGGTTATAAAAAAAATTGAGAAATTATTATCTTTGATGTTTATTAGTATTATTATTATTTTTATAAATTTTATATTGATTCTCATCCTCACCATTAGAGAATCAAACAATTTTCATAATATTAAATCAAACAAAATAAATAAATAATCATTCTAATTGAAATGCCCTTTTAATATCTTTTAGATAGGTGGATCTTACAAATTATAAGATTTTAGATAAAAGTGACAATCATGTATATTTATTAATTGATTAAGATGATTTACTAAAAATTAATTTGCCTCTCTTATGTAGTAGGTGGCTTTTTTTAACACTAAATATAATTAATGACTTTTAATCAAAATTAATGTTTTTTTTTTGAAAAATTAATGTTAATTATAGGATTTAATAAAGAAAATTAAATATGATAACTTCTCTCTAGGAGTTATAGAAGTAAAATTGCAAACCCTTTTCTTCTTCCTTTCTTTTTCACTTTTCTTCGTCAATTTTTTTTATTTTGTTGATCTACTTTGAGGAAGACGATAGATCTTCCTTCTTCCTCATCACACCAGGTAGATTTCTGTATTTTTTATTGCTTTTTTAGTCTGTGTGTTCATATATTTCATCGGAACTCTTTATCTGTCTGATTGTATCTGCTCTCTATTATTCTATCATTTATGCTTTTTTTTTCAGATTTAGCAAGAGCAGAAATGCTTTATCTTGTCCGTAGATCAATAAATATACGTGGTTGCAACAACAAAAAAATTCAGATCCGAATGTTCGAAATGGTCTAAAGAATGAAGTTTGGATTGCAGATGTCTTTCTACAGATTTTGGATTTACGAGAAATATATCGTTGTTTTGTGTTTTTTATGCCTTTTATGAATTTTTTTTTCCTCTTTGTAGTCATTTTCATCCCTTCGTGGATATTGTATTTGTCTATAATCATATAAGGTTTTATTCCTTACATTTTGTTTGTTGTACTTCTTCTTTTTTCATCTAATGAAATTACAAGCAATTTCTCAAAAAATAAAGAAAATTAAATACTTAAATTTTAATATAATTATTTACTTTTTTTGGAAAGATAATTATTTTTATTTCAATATATAATTTTTAATTTTAAAAATAAATTAATATATAATTAAAAAAATATTATTTGGATCCATTCATGTTTGGACGGCTAGGGTTGGGCCTGCATTTATATAATTTTAAGTTCTTTTATATCCTTTTTATTTTTTATACTCTATTTTTTATTTTCATTTATATTACTTTTTATTGTCAGTTTTACCATTTTGAGTTATTTAAAAAAAATTGCTCAGAATTCATTCATATTTTGATCTTTATTTGATTATAAATAAAAGAGGATATTATAATAAATATATTAAAGAAATACAGATCAAACTTTCATTATTATTAAATGAACACAGAGGAAAAGTTTTATACACTTTTGTATCATTTTTCATTATTATTTCTTCCACTTGTATACGTTTCTTAGTTTTGTTTTTTTATTTTTTGAAAAGTTAGTTTTGTTTATACTACTTTTCTTAATCAAATTATATACTTCCGTTATTATTATTTAGTTTGAGTATACTATTTGTTATACTATTATTTAGTCTCATGTATGACTTCTTATATTAAGTATCCGGTTTTCTATTATTTAGAGGAATTCCAATTTATATTTGGACACGTATATTATGATCTCGCTTAATAATTAAAATAGTGGGACTTTTATAATATTTAGGGTCCACATCACACATGAAAAAATATATATGGAATGTCCTCTATTTGACATGAAGAACCAGATGTTTTTAATAGTTTCTCCAAATATACACCATTTTGAGTTTTTTTAATGCCATTTATTAGTTTTGTTTGTACCACTTATATTTTTTTTATTCATTTATTTATTTATACGATTGTATATATTTTTTAAAGCAAAACCGACTTGTATCAAAGTGAAAAAGCAATTATATTTGACTCAACTACAATTCTCACAAAATGAGAAGTTGAAAACCATAAATAAGAACTAGGCCAGAATGAGCCTTCAGCTAGAATACTAGTAACCTTATTGGCTTGCCTTTTGATATGGGAGATTCTAACACCCTAGCAATCCACAACGGTATCGTGACAGGTTTGGATATAGCAGCCCCAAACTCCGCACGACTATGGCGATGAAAGACATCCACAACTTGCTTCACATCCGTCTCCACACACACATCCATGAACCCTACATTCTTAATATAGCTTAGAAATCTTTCAGACATAAGGCCTCAACCAAAACAATTGTCTAGCAAGTAGAAGACCATCAGGACCAACATAGATGCAACCAAAGCCTACTTGTTTCGAACTGTCATATCTAGATTTACTTTGAGGCAGCCAATCATAGGCGGGAACCAGCTAACAACAACAAAAGGACTTGTGCTCGTACCCTGATGACCGCTCCCAACATTAGTTTCTTAGTACTCTGATGAGAACTCAATGGTATTTTGAACGGAGATGTTAGTTGGAATCCTCTTCTTGTTCCACAAAAGTTTATTTTGTTGGCTCCAGATAGACCAAAGAATAGTATATGTAATGTTCCTTGGTTGAGTTTATCATCAAGCTCACCAATATCCCGAAGACCCAATCGTGAAATTTGAGGGCATGGATATCAATAAATGGAACCCATGTTGCATCATATCTCTTTATGGCAAACTTATAGTCAATAAAAAAGATGAAAGTTGTGTTCCCAACTTGGTTACAAAGCACACAATTATTCTCAATCGGTGACCCTTTAAGGTAAAGACAATCTCTATTCAGAAGAGTGTTGATACGCAAACACCACATAAAATGTTTTAACTTGGGCAATAAGTTAAGCTTTTAAACATCATCCAGACACCAACAATATTACCACCCATAACTCCAAATAATTAGTCAATATGGTGCTTCTACATCTGATATGTTCTATATTAAAATAAATTCAAATCAACAGTCTGATTCTTGAGTATTAAATACCGATGTGGATCTCATATCTGTACAAATATGGAAGAACTAAAGCAGACTAAGAATTTGAAGAAATGAGAGATAAATCTGCAAGTTGGAAATGGAGCAAAGGTTGATGCTCTCGCGATTGAAAATTATTCTCTTTTGAAATTACCGTCTGAACTTGCATTAGAATTAAGGAACTGTTTGTATGTTCCTGATATAGCTTGAAACATTATTTCTATTAGTTGTCTTACGGATGATGGTTTTAAAATTTCAATTAAGAATGCAAGTTGTGGTTTCCATAGAAATGGAATTTATTATTTTTCGGGAATTTCATCAAATGACATTATGTTTTAGATGATAATGTTTATGTTTACACAATTGATACTAAAAGACAAATGATAGATAATTCAACTTACTTGTGGCATTGTTCATCTACACCATATAAGCAAGAAACACATGTCTAAACTTCATCATAATGGGCTTATAGACTCAGTTGATTTTGAATCAATGGGCACATGTGAATCTTGTTTAAAAGGAAAAAATGGCAAAAACACCCAGTACAACTTATGAACTTAAATAGATTTCTTTTTTATTACAAGAACTTAAAGTTCCTCTTCCTTTACCTATCACGATGTATTGTGACAATAAAGCTGCTATATATATTGCTTCAAATCCGGTCTTTAATGAACGCACTAAACATCTTGACATTGATTGTCATATAGTCCGCGGGCATCTCCAATCGGGATTTCTTTCTACTCCTCAGATTTCTACAAAGCTACAACTTGCGGATCTTCTCACCAAACCGCTCCCCGCTCCTTCTCTCCGGTTCTTTCTTTCCAAGATGGGTCTTGTCTCCTCCCAACCTCCATCTTGACGGGGGCGTATTAGAATAAATATTTTGATGGCATTAGTGTAATATCATTGTATTCATTAGTCCTTAATAGTATTTTAGTTCATCATCGATATATAATATAAAACAGTACCGATGGAGCTGATGTGTCACTTCATCCTTTTTTACTGATAAAACATATAATATAATATATAATATATTAATTTTAATTATATTATTATATTTATATATAAAAAAGATTATTTTCTCCGTACTATATCTAAGACTACAGAATTTAAATGAATCCCTAAAATCTTTCTAATTCTCTGCATATCTATATATAATATAACAGTAACGATGGAGTTGCGGTGTCACTTCCTCAATTTTTACTGATAAAAAATATAATATAATATATAAAATATTAATTTTAATTATATTATTATATTTATCTATAAAAAGATTATTTTATTCGTATTATATCTAAGAGTTCTACATAATTTAAATTAATCCCTAAAATCTCTCTAATTATCTGCATATTTATTATATTATATAATATAAAACAGTAATGATGGAGCTGAGGTGTCACTTCCTCCTTTTTTACTAATAAAAAATATAATATATTAATTTTAATTATATTATTATATTTATGTATAAAAAAGATTATTTTATCCGTACTATATCTAAGAGTTCTACAGAATTTAAATTAATCCCTAAATCTCTCTAATTCTCTGCATATTTATATCTATATATAATATAAAACAGTAACGATGGAGTTGAGATGTCATTTCCTATTTTTTGCTGATAAAAAAATATAATATAATATATTAATTTTAATTATATTATTATATTTATTTATAAAAAAATTATTTAAAGTAAATGTGAAAATATAATAATAATATTTAATTTATATAAATTCTTTATATTATTAATTGTAATTACTAGATTATATTTTTTTTATTAATGTTTATATGTTAAGATCAATTCGTGCCTGCACGGGTCAAAAACTACTCGTAGTTTATAGAATTGGAAGATTAATAAAGGGTTAAGGTGCAAAAATGTCTCTAATGTTTTGGGCCAGGAGCAATTTTACCCCTAACGTCTAAAATGGTGCAATTTTATCTCTAACGTTGGAAGCCAGGAGCAATTTTACCTCTAACGTTGATAAATTGGTTCAATTTGAGAAATAATTGATCAAACTGTCTTCTCGGTCATGAATTTTGTCATTTACACTTCGCATGTGCTTCATTTTATCAGTAACAGATCGCAAGCATATATTGGGATGTGAAAAAAAAAATAAATAAAAAAATATATTGTCTTTTTGTACGAACTAGACAAAAAAATTCAAAAAATTCACCGAATTTATAAATATTAATCTCCAATTCTATTATTAAATTATAAAAAATATGAATTTTTTTTAACGAATTGTTATACAATTGGTGCAGAATAAGAAACAAAAATACCTGTGTTTTATAATGGTGTGTGAAATTGATCCAATTTATCAACATTAGGGGTAAAATTGCTCTTGGCTTTCAACGTTATGGGTAAAATTGCACCATTTTAGATATTAGAGATAAACTTGCTCCTGACCCAAAACGTTAGGGTATTTTTGCAACTTAACCCATTAATAAACTATCGAGAATTATTTGAAATTATACTTCTCTCAGTTAGGCTCGTAGCTACTAACACTGTTTGCGCTTTCTCATGGAAGCGTTTGGCGGTAGCAATGGCGGGTTTTGGGGATGGAACTGGGAACTGAGAACTCGTAAACCAATTAGTTCTCAAAGTAATGCTTCGAAATCCTCTGATGGGGTGACCGGAGGCGGTTTACGTTTCCCTTTGAAGCAAGCCGTGACCGCGGGTTCGCTTGCTCTTACTGGAGACACAATCGCCCAACTCAGGGAGCGCTGGAGAAACAATGAATCCTCCAAAACACAGTCTACCCTCCCTTCTCATGATTCCAGTGATAAAGACGGCGGCGAAATGGTCAGTGTTCATCTTCAACAGATTTAATTGAAATTAACCAGTGTCATTTTCTATTTTCCTGCTTTCTGTTTGGGATTAGAGGATAAGGGCTGTTTTTAAATCACAAATTGCTTACTTTCAGATATCATTTTACCCGGTAATCAATATCACGAGCATGAACTCCAATAATATTTCTGATTATGTCCTCAGATATCTCCATTGATAAGAACGCGCCTTGCTCTATTTTAAACTCTCTTTCTTATCTTGTTGTTAGCTACTCAGAAAAGATGGATTATTTTGGTGTGAGAAATTTTGGGCCTATAAAAGTGGAAATGTGCTTGTATGACAAAATTGTGTAGTCTTCCATCCTTGTCTAATAAATTTCTAAATAGTGCATCTGAATCGATTGTTTCTTTAAATTTTTAGCTCGAGAATATAAATAAAGCTCACATTTTTTTTTTTTTTGCATGAAAATACTCCTCTGCAACTAAGGAACCATCTTTTCCTCTTACAATAGTGCGTAATTGAGTTTTCCTATGCTTCATATTGACAGTTCAGGCAGGGCTAGAAATAGAACCTTTGAATCCTAGGTCTTTCATTAATTGTATATAAAAAAAAAAAAAAAAAGGGCGGCCCGGTCGCATTACGCGTCCCCGCTGAGCGAGGGTCCGGGGAGGGGTCCCACCACAAGGGTGTATTGGGGGCAAGCCTTCCCTTGCCAATTTAATTGGCAAGAGGCCGCTCCTAAGACAATTGTATATAAAGATTAAAAAAAATCTTTTCTGCAACCCACAAATATGTTTAGTGACCAAGACAATTCTGAAAATGATAATAAAATTATTATCGAAGAAAATATTCTTAAAATGACAATGCTAAAGGACTAGCTGATACCTAGATTTCCCAGACATATCAATTTTAGCTTAAGTTAAAAGTTCATGTTTATTCTGATTAGTTAGAATTCAGTTTCGCTGATGGCTAGTAGTAACAACAGATTTGTTAGGCTCTTCCTAACTGCCTTGACGGACTCACTAGGCTGTTTCTCTTGCTGCGTCTACTTGGAAAATTCTATGGATGAAGCTCAATTTCAATTTAAAGATTTATCAAATCTGTTGGAGTGAAGATCGTTCGGGGTCTTCTTTTCAACATCTTAGTTCAACCAAAGTTTCTACCAGGCTTAACCTAATCATTAGGATTGTCATATACTGAATGATCATGAAAAAGGAGTGAAACCAGCACACAAGATGACACTAACTCAACTCAATCTGAAATGAGGATTCAAAATGGTATGCAGTGGATCAGTAGTAAGGTTACAAAAAGGAAAGAACTACGATCTCACAATGACCTTAGAACAGAACCTCACTAGATGAAAACAGGCCCCTCCTCTCACATTATACTGCTGAAAACCAAAAGTAGCTAGATCAACCAAAAGAACAGAAGCAGCAGTTGCCTGTTCTTCTTATTGTCCTACTGTCGACCTGTCTACCAAACTGACAACCACTAATCTCTACTCATGTATTACATTCTTCCTCTTCCTGGGGACTCTCGAAAGGACTAATCTCTATCTCTTGCATATCACTATTGAGCTTCGAAGAAGAAGAGGAGAAATAAGGGGAATCAAGAGATCCTATTTGTGGCTCTCACCATTCGTGGAAATCTTAGATTGCTTCTAAACAGTAACAGTTGAAAGAAAAAAAAACTAAGGACAAATGCATCTCAAATCAAGCACAACTGCATATTAACATTCACCTAGGCTGACCTAGATGTCAGGAAATGAAATGGAAGTAGTTACACCACAAAATGGAGTTAGAGGAACCAAAGAAGGAGGATGTATTGTAGGAGACATTGATAAGCAGTGGAGCTATCAATTGTCTAAGGAGTTCTATAAATTTAGAAGCAGCAAGAAAAGGAGCTACAACCATCAACCAACTACTTCAACAGACAACTTTACTTTTAATCAGCCACTTTTCTCAAGCCTTGTGTTACTTGAGTCAATTTTTCGTTATTTTGCTAGCAATTCCAATTTCCTTACTTGTTCTAAGCCTACTCTGTTTTCCAATCAACATAATTAGTTTAAAAAACTTTATATTGCTTTCTTTGCTGATTTTGTGATTTAGCAAATCTCTTACAAGTGGTGCTAGGAACTTCAACAATTTAGGTCCCTTTTTGAAACACATTCATTTAATTAGAAGTTGAGTTTTTAATTTTATATCTCATTTTGAGTTTTAAGAGCCAAAGGCTCACATATTTTTGGCACACTTTCACTAAGGTTCTGTTTGATAAAATTGAAAATTGAGTGCTGAAAAAGTAAGTAGCGAATTTTAAATGTGTAATAATATTATAAATGATGTAACTACTTTGATAAATCCTAAAGGTAAAGTATTGAATTTAATGATATTAAGTTTGTATGATAATGTTCAACTTAAAATTTCAAGGGAAATATTTTGACTTACAAGAATAAGTGATTTTTTTGACTTAACTAAGATTTTGAAGCTTCGTTAGCAAACAAGCTAAAACCCAATAATCATTTAATATATTAATTTTAAGTGCTTAATGGCATTATCAAACAGCCGGTCAGATATTTGTTAATAGTAATATAATAAAAAACATTTGCACTTCTAGTGAACAGGTCTGCTTATTTTTCTCTGTTCAGAGGTCTTAAGTTTGATGATTTATATAGTTTATTAGAATATCCATCACATCCTTCACGTATCTGTTGCTGTTAAATTTGGCTGTTAGATTGAATATTTAGCTACTGTTGATGTCCTTTGTTGTCTTGGGAATAGAAGAGAAAAGTTTGACATTGAATTTCTTTGTTTATACGGAGAGAATTTGAAGGAAAACACAGAGAAGTATTGGAGAAGAGGTCCAGGTAGAGAGGAAGCATAATAGAAGTTAGGAAGTGTAGGTAAGAAAAGAACCAGGAGGGTGGAAAATCTGAGACATACGGAGGAACGAGCAAGCATAGGAAGGGAGTGACTGTAGTTGATCAATGATAGCAGCATGCCAAAATTCTCTGCTCTTACCTATTTAGTGCTTGCAGCTGTTTTAGGTTTGGTTTTTGAAAATATCCTCTTTCTCAGAATCTCATGCAGGGCATCCTTTTGAACCACGACTGGCTCCGTGCCTTGCGGATGACTTCATATGGGTTTCTTCTTTATGGTCCTGGTTCTTATGCATGGTACCAATATCTTGATCATTGCTTGCCTCAGCAGTCGGCAAAGAATCTAATGCTTAAGGTACTATTTTAATTTTGGATCTTTCTATTAACTTTTTGTATATACAGTAACATGGCTGGTTGAAGAGTAGCTTCATTGAAAAAAGAGCATTTCCTTTCAGGTTTTATTGAATCAGATAGTGCTTGGTCCATGTGTGATTGCTGTTGTTTTTGCATGGAACAATTTATGGCAAGGGAAAGTTTCGCAGCTTCCAGGGAAGTACAAAAGAGATGCTCTTCCCACACTTCTTTATGGTAAGAGCTCCTGTAAGAAAACTTTCTTGGCTTTAGTATTTCTGTGTTTAAATGTTTCCATCTGATGTCAATGCAGGTTTCAGGTTTTGGATCCCTGTCAGCGCATTGAATTTCTGGTACATCCTTCTCTCTTCATTTTTTTATGTTTTTTCCCCCCTACAATGGATCATTTCGAATCTATTTTTTCCTCAGTAAGTTTCAGTTATTCGATGAACTCCGTAATAAAAATCACATTCTAAAAGCAATAGGTATAGCATCTTAGAAGGTCATCATTCTCCATATGCAATTAGCTTTGGTGAAAGAATCTGCGTTATCAACTCCTAAGGCTACGTAGTAAAATATTCTGACAGTAGGCATGAGCTTTATATACAGCAAAAAGTTTAGACATTAAAGCTCACTGGATTAATTTTCATCAGAGTTCGTTCTCTGTTATAAAACTTCACCAAATTATGAGTTGATGATGATATTAGATAAGCCCCTTCAACTTGTTTATAAAAGCTTAATGACCTTGTGAACTTTAAAACCGTCCTATTAACCCTTTAAAACCTGTTTAAATTGTCCTATAAACTACGTAAACTTGCTTAAAATGTTACTATTACATCTTCAATTGGAAAAATAACAATTTCAGCTTAAGGGGTGAACTGAGTCCACGATGACCTGGAGAATAAGTTCCTGCATATGCCAATAATAAACTAACACTTGGCGTTTTGAAATTTATTTAGAGGGTTAGTTATGCCACTTTAAGCGAGTTAAGTAGGTTAATAGACATTTCTGGTAAAGTTAAAGCCTAAAATATACTCATGGTCTTAGTTTTTGGCAATTTTTGTAGGGTAGTTCCGCTCCAAGCTCGTGTAGCTTTCATGTCCACGGGATCTATTTTTTGGAACTTCTGCTTATCATCAACAATGAACAAGTAGATTCATTCATTTGCAGTTGGATTTATCATTTTGCTACCAATTTGTAAGGCTCAAGTATCTTTCTCGTTATTGAATCATAATTCATTTTCCTGCCTTCTTGCTTGATTAATTAAGGCGAATTCTGAGATTGTTCTTATTCTTCAACATGAGATATATACATACATATATAGAGAGAGAGAGGCTCCTGCATATACATGGTGTATGGTGAAATTTTCGTCTGAGTTCAGTTTATGATTTATGTTTTTGTTTTATGCTTATTCCGTTTATGGATTTTTTTTTTTGCCTGGCTAAATATTTTTCTTATGAAACCAATTCAACTAAAAGTTTAAGCTTTATCCAAATTTTTTTTATTGTGTGTTTGGTTATAGCCTTGGTTTAGACAGAGAGAGTATTCATTTTTGTTACTCTTTAATTTTTTTAAATAAAACAGAAACAAATATATTATATAGGAATGAGGGAGCATGACCAGTCGTTTATATATATATTTTTTAATTTTTTAACTAATATTACTATATATATATATAGGAATAAATGGAGTAAACGGGCTCTAGCCCATTTACTAATCCATTATAGCACGCTCGTAACCTAATCAGTTTAGAGTTAGGGTTAGGGTTTAGGTTAAGCCTAGCTATAAATAGTTAGCTATGGAGGATAAACCTACTAATAACACAATAATCAGAGATACTACACAAGGCAATTTTCACTCGGTTCTCTCTCCCTCCCCCCCCCCCCCCCCCCCCAACCAAATTCTGTTCTCGAGTAGCGTTCTTAGTTCGTGGAATAACAAAAATTGCTCATTCGGTGTAGTAACATTCTAGATCGGTGATACGGAGCCAAGGTTGATTACTTCCACTAATGTTCAACGGATCTGCACTAATGGTAAGCCTAAATCCGTTCATTACCCGTTCCTTAGAGGTTAGAGAAATCCATTTGACTTCTCCATTGAAGCCTTCATTGGTATCAGAGCCCTAGGTGTTCCATATGTTAGGAACCCTTTATGCATGATTTGTGATTTTACTAATCCGTTTGATTGGATAAATGCATGTTTGGTTGAGTCGTGTCTCAAATCTGTGTTTTTTAGTGAATCTCTGGATGATTTTGGTCTGTCAAAATTGTCCTGTGGCTGTTGGAATTTTCTAGCGCGTTTAAGCGATTTAACACACGACAATTAGGGGCTGTTTATGTCATTATGCCTATTTCCAATCACTGAAACCCAAAATCGACCGCATCATCGAACTCAGAGACCCCAAAAACACCCACCAGTCAAAGTTTGGAGGCTGTCGGATGCCAGGAGGGCGGCGCGTTGCCCACATGCGTCGTCGGGCCGCCGCGCACACGTACGACGCGTGCGATCTCTCCCGTTGTCTGTTCGGCGTCGAATTTTACAGGCCTTCTCGAAATAATTTTGGGGATTTTTCTATAATTTTTAATTTATTTTTAAGTATACATAATAATTGATGTTGAATTAATTAGGATTCTGTAATTATTTTTAATATGCGAAAACTACTTATAAATGCCCAAAAAATTACATAAATATAAAATATTTTTCAGAGACCTGTTTCTGATTAAAAGTCTTTATTAATAAAAAAATTGATATACTTTTTAAATTTTTAGATATTCAAAATGTATTTTTAATATATTCTGAATGTACGTTGATTAAAAATAATTATTAGAAATTTTTCTTTCTAGTTCATTGACTATTAATTCATGATAGATAATCAAATATTATTTTTAATTGTTATATGTCGTATGTTGCGTATAAGCGTATGACTGTAGTCTGTTTGCAAATATTGCGTAACCAATATAATTATACATACACGTAATCTAGAAAATTATTTTTGTCGTGAGTCGTATATTCCTCAAAGAAATGGATTGAAGTTGGCTTTTTATCCCTCAAAGATTTAGTTCATGATCTAGTTCTTTTTTCTTTTGTGTCTTGACAGTTATTGTCGACACTGTAAGGACCCCAATCCTTGCTCGTTTTCCCCACTAATGTGCAAGATTGAACCGAATGGAGTGGAACATAAGAAGGTGTCGTTTAAATAAACAGATCACCTGGAATAACATTGAGGCAATTACGCATCATTTGGAGTCATTGCATACTCAGATTTAAGAGTGCATTTGGGCAGGTGGTTTATTCATAGGGTACCACGAGTATGCCCTATTCATGCGATTCTTTGAATCATTGCAATATGAGAAGCTTAAGAAAATCTAGATGCAACATAGAAAATTCACGAGAACAACTACAGAAGGGTTGTGCGATGTTCATGACAATGTTAGGGGATAGGGGTGTTAGGGTTCCTCGAAACAGTACGACTATAACTCTGCGATCGGGAAGGATAATTTCTACTCGTGTGTACGCCAGCACCCTGATCAGGAACATTGATGGTACATTGTACATGTCATCAGATTTGTTCATGTGAGAAAATCATATTTTAGCTAGGTAGTGGATGTGTCCAAGGGTTATAGGTTAGGCCCGATTTAGTGTTTTCAGATGAGTTTAGAGTTTTGGTTTTATTGTTGATGTTTTGAACAAATGGTTTTTGGATTTTTCTTTTTGGTGGAACTTCCATTTTCGGGAGATTGTTGGTTTCATTGATTGATTACAATGTGAGAATCTGTTTTTCTTATTATGGTTTGACGTATTATGTTTCTGTTACATAGTTTTTATCTATTTACGATAGAATTGAAAGCACTACATAAACCATTAATCTTTCAATTGTTAGCTTAACACGCGTTAAGCTAATTCCAAACCAATAATAAGTGTTCTTTATGCATGTTATCTAGTTAATTAAGGTTGGACATTAGAATTAAAGGGTGATTAGAGCCTTCCTAAGTCTCTTTTTCGAATTGAACTTTAGTGTGAAGTTGAGACTGTTTCTGACTATTTCTCCATACTTGTGCTTTTGTCAGGCTTGTGACTGTTTTTGGCTTCACCGAGATCAGACTCTCTTCGGGGATGGTATGCCATGGGCGCTCATCCTTGCGGCTTCTATGGCCATCTCGTGGTTCCGCGAGAGCCTTGCCCTTTTCCTCTCATTGAGTGTCGCTCTTCGCTTTGTCTTTCTCTAACTCTTCATATCTTGGTGGGTGGTCGCAGTCGTCGTACCTGACGAAGATCTGTGCCATAGTCATCAGTTCCTCGAAAGACCAGGGCATCTTTTGGAAGCATTTCTGTTTCAGAGGCTCATATGATGTTCCCTTTCTAAGCGTTTCGTGGGCAACCTCCAGATTGAGGCCCTTGACCTGCGATGCCATGTGGTGCAATCTGGAGAGAAAGTTTTTGAGGGGCTTTGTGGATCGCTGTCTCAGACCGTTGAGATCAGAATTGATTTTGCGGACCTTTGCGACAGTCACAAATCTTGAGAGGAAAAGGTCCTTCAGGAGGTCGAAAGAGTATCGATTCTAGGGCAAGACCGTAGTACCACTCTTGGGCACTCCCCGACAAGGTTGTCGAAAAAACCTTGCACATAATGTCTTCATCTTTTGAAGTAGGTTGATTGTGCTCATAAAGGAGGCGATGTGGTCATTGGGGTCTTCAGTTCCGGAGTAGAATGCTAGGCAAAAGGCCTTCCAATCTCGGGGAAAACGGGTTTCGATGATACTGTGGATTAATGGGGTCTTGCTAGAAGTTACTATTCCCCCATTACTCCGCCAAACGCTCGCTTGTCTAGGAAACGCTGGATCTTCGCATCCAGAAGCTCCTTCACTTCCTGAGGCACCATGCCCTGCATCGGCGCTACGCTCACGAGTGGGTGGGGCGCAATAAGTAGGGTGTGGCTCGCCGGGTTGCCTTGTGAAGTTGCTGCTGTCGGATCCGAAACCACCAAGTTTCCAACTGTCAACCCGACGTCGCCTTTGAGGAACTGCCAGATTTTTGCATTTTCTTCCTGGAGGCTTGTCTGCTGATCGATGATCTTCATTTGGGTTGTCGTTTGGATCGCATGGACGGCTTGGAAGCTCCGGATGACGTTAATGAGCTATGTTGTGTTACATGCTTCCTCCTCTAACGGTTCCACTTCTTCGAGGAGGGGGGCAGTTTTATTAGTGCCACTACAAGGCTTGGCGACGGTTCCTCCTGCTCGCGGTTCATGGAGGTTCCGACCGGTGGTGCTAACATTTCTTTCAACGGGGTGAATTGCGTAGAGTCTTTGTTCAGCGTGTGTGGTGTCTAAGACCGATCCGAAGGTCAATTGCTCTCCACGCTCACCTCACCAAATAATGTGGAGTTGGAGTAGCTTTCGACTCACAAGTTCGGATGTCTTCTCTGTGTAGGGATCGGTCGCCGGTAACACTCTGACGCCCAAGTTAGTATCGTTTAAAGAGATAAGGTATCAGAGTAAGTAAGAGAGAGAAAGTGGACAGACCTCTTAATGGTGATGATGAGGTCTCTTTTATTGATGTATGATGGGCCTCTCGGTGGGCTTGTGGTTCCTTTGTGGATGCGGGCCCCTGTCGTGTCTGGGCTGGTGTTGAATTGGGTTGGGCCTGACCCATATCCCTCATCAATACATATTCAGATTTTGAATGAAAAATAATAATTATAAGATGAATTTTAATAAAACTGAAAGTGTAGATGTATTGAAGTGGGATTTTCTTTTTTCACTTATATAGTGATTGTGATATATGATAATGGTGATTATGACAATACATATAGAGATGTGTGGAAAAATAAAAGGTTTGGATGTATTGAGACTAATCCAATGGATGAAAATGAGGCAAAACTATATTCTTATACTGGTGGATATGATAATGGTGACTGTGACAACATGCATAAAGATGTGTGACAAAATTGAAAGTCTAAATGCATTGGGACTAATCTAATGGTTTAAAATGATGCATAAATATATTATTATCTTTGTGGTAATTGTGACAACACATATAAAATGCATGGTAAAAATATTTAAATGTTTAAATGTGGAAAACAAAAATGGTAATATGCATTATTATAATTTTTAATAAAAATAAAAAATAAAATTAAAAATTATCCAAATAATAAAATTCACATTAATTAAAAATGTACACACATTTAACCATAAATATTATTTTAAAAAATAATAAAACAATATTAAAACAATATTAAAAAGCGTGCGTTAACTTTGTTGCAAGGTTGTTAGCACTCAAGATATAGAGTATTGGTAATCTTATGCCAAAGTTAAGGTTGCTGGTAAAACTTTGGAGTGCCAAAACCAATGATACTCTATATTCATGATACTATTGGAGATATTTTAGATTTAAGTTTATAAGTGAGGGATTTAGAGAGATTATTATAGCATACTGATAACATCCGTCATAAAACATGAAGGATTGAAGCTGAGAATATTCCCACAAAGGAGGACCTGAAGGGAGAAAAGACAAGATAAGATCCGCCTCCCTAGCATATAGGGCGTACGGCTGGAAATACGGTGCCATACCATGAGTTCATCCTGAGATCCGCCTAGAAGGGTACAGCTGGAAATACGGTGTCGTATCATAGATCCATTCAGAGATTCGCCTAAAGGAAGAATATGAGATCCGCCCCACATGACGGTCCGCCTTATGGAAAACTAAGCAGGCATACAACGAAACTCATTATCATTAAGTTAGCACTAATGATACCTTAAAGACAATAACAACTCGGAGGTTAAAGGTCAGAGTTAAGTTGCATTAAAGGTCTCTAAACCACTATCAAGGAGAAACCTCCGATATTGGTGATAGTAATAACTCCATTAATACTTAAACCCTTAAGTATAACTAAAGTAACATCAAAACCCACATTCAAGGACAATAAAGGGATTAATGCGATTGTTACAGAATTGCATATAAATACCCCAGCTTCCTGGTATCAAAGGTACACTTACATACTATTTTCAACCCTACTTTGCCATTACAGTTTATTCTCTTGAGAAGTTGACTAACTTACGCATCGGAGTGTTCCTGGCCGATCCCAACGGCGCCTCACAGGGAAGTGTTCCGATCAAGAATCTTTTCACAGGATATCAATCGGTGCGGTGAAGGTGGAATCCTAAGATTAATAGGATTTACACAATGAACATAGAATATCTTCAGATTTTCACGAAGAACAAAACAATGGAGTCAACGGAACAGAAATCTCAATCTCAAACCTTGGCTCAATTAGTACAAACAAATCTATCCAAAGATAAGTTTCTCTATATATTGGTGGGAAAGAGTTTTCTACATTAAATCTGAAATTTTATAATAAATAAGATAAGTTTCTTCGCCTTTCTTATTCCATTTTTAATTAAAGAAAATTGAAGTTTCTTACCCTTGTGAAATGCTATGAATATAATTATGATAAATCTAATAAGCTATGAAAGAAAAAGTTATAGAGACATATCTTTATTAAATCTTGCATGTTCAATATGCCTTATATTTTTATGCATGACGAGTATAATATGTCATTATCGTTGAAATAGAACAAAATTCATATATAAGACATGTAATATTGGAATTTTATTCATCCATTCAAGGTGATTTTATCACTTAATATTAAGATATCATAAAAGGCTCGTGTAATTACAGATGATTTAGGTCTGATCAGTCTTTTGGATGAACATGCATATAAATATTAGAAGAAATTACAACAAAAAAATCATATTTGATTTTTCTTGTACAATTCACCATCTATGTATGACTTTTCTCATATATAGTACTTTTAATATCAGAAATTCATATTTTTTAATATTGTTTTGTCAAACAGTTATTTCATCCCCTTTTTTACAAGGATGTGTTTATTCATATAAAAACTGTTTATCTGACATCGTTAGAATTTCTTTTACCAATGTAAGAGACTTGAACATATTGAATCTATTTGTGATTATCATGTAATTATCCCTAACTATTAAAGCCATTATGGGCTGATGAATTACCAAATTGGATAGACAAAACTTTCATGTCCTTAACTAACTACAAAAGAGTACAAGTGTTAGTTTCGAATAAGAACATTAATTTATGCAAAGTTCTTAGGATATACATAAGAGTTCTTTAGAGATTGTTTGAATGATGACAGTTGGAGGTATGTGAGGGTAATTTTTGGATAATTTTTCTTACATGAAGGATATAAGATTAATTTTATATATAAATATATTATTAAATCACCACTTCCCTTACTTTAATTATATTTCATCCAAACAAGGCCTTAATGATCTCTGAATGTCATTATTGCATGGTAACATAATATTAGTTACAAGTAAAAAGTAACTATATCTTACCCAATATTGAAGGTTATAATGCTTATGATATTTAAAATAAATTTATTATATTGGGTGATAATGTGCATTAAAATGCAAAAGACATTGTTTTTAACCTTTGTCATTATGGTTATTTGTTATTAAAAATTCATTATGTGCAATAGTAACCTTTATGGTTATGACCGTTATATATGGTATTATTAAAGCAAGCACGATTAAAATTATATTATGAATTTGTTTGGCATATAATATTTACTTGGTTTTATCCTTTGACTAAGTTCATTCTAGAGTCAGTGACTAATGTGAAGGAATTACGGAGTTGATTCCAAGATGAACTAAAAATTCCATAAGGAGACATTGCATCATACATGATATTTGCCAACAAGGCTAATGCAAACAATCTTTCGCTATGAAGTCTGTTCCATGGATCAAGCCATTGATCCCTAAAGTAAGTGAATATAGCTTTAATGCCTTACCACAATCTTTTAATAATGGACAGGGTATGCTCCACTTCTGGAGTTCTTTCAGTACTAACCCACAAGTACATGGGAATCACTAATACTACAACTACACTGGCATGAAAAATAAAGCTCAATCCAGAGAAGTGTACATTCATAGACACTTTAGAAAAAATTCATTGGTTATGTCATTAGCCAAAAAGGAAAGATCTAAAGGTTGAACAGGCGGATCATCGTACTAGGAAGGTTCATACCTTGTTAACAGGAATTCTCCATCCACAGCACGGATCCTGGGGTACAAGGCGGACAAAAGGTTAAAAGCTCCAAACTTGCCACAATATAAAGAAGAAGAGTCAGTATAAACGGGATATTACATATCCCAACCCCAAAGGAGGGGAGCATGTACGCCAAGGCGAATTGCAGGTTCCGTAGAAGAAATGGCCATGACATAGAAGCTTGTTGGGAGCTAGAAAAATAGAAGATAGATTTGTCTAGAATAACAAATAACAAGACAACGACAAGCAAAAGATAGAGCCTAGAAAGAAATCTAAAAGTGCCATTAATGTCATAGCAGATGGACTAGGGTATCAGTCACCCGTGAAAAAAGAAGTCAAAATATCCGCCCTGGATAAAACATCCCTCAATCACCATTTTTTGCAGAAACAGGTCCAGTAATCTTTCCACATGTAGATGCATTGGTAGTAACAATGGCAATTGAAGGATGAGAGATGAAGTAAGTCATTATTGACACGTAGGCTAAACATGGTGGAAGATGCAACTGCAGTTGCTCAGAAAAGACGGAACCATGAGTCTAAAAATCAGTATTTTTACGTATTCTTATATGTGCATTAAACTGTTATAGTATCCTATATTTTATAACTTATTCTTTCTCGCCATATTTCTTATATTCATTTGCCTAGTTTTGTTCTATTTCTTTCCAAATTCTATAGAAGAAGAAATAGTAAAGCTGAAGAGGGCGGATGCAATCAAAGAGGTAATATACGCCCAATGGCTAGCAAATGAAAATCCCACAGGCGGATCAGCTACCTCAAAAATAGGACAAAGTGATCCCCCATCTGGGGCGGGTCCACATACCTCAAGGATAGGACAAAGTGATCCCCTATCAAGAGCGGGTTTTAACAAGGCACTCAGAAAGACATGTATCCATTGTAATAAAGGCAATGACATTGCCCCATTAAATAAACTAACCTTTGTTATCAAACGTGTTTATCCTTTTGTTTACAGATTTCACAGACAACATAAATGTCTCCATACATTGGGATCCCAGTGAAAGAAATCCATAAAGCTTATCATAAGCTTTTAGGGGACGGCTGGCCACCTACCCTAGTAATTCGGAGGAAATCTAAGGCGTCAAAGTCCCGCCAAAGGGCAGACAAAGTCCTCATCAAGAAGCGTCACATTTTTTTACCAATGTGTCACATTGGTTACTCTATCGATTGAAATAAAGGCAAGTCATCCTTTGCTTATTAATAAGGGATAAGTACAAAACAAATGTATGTGGTATACACGTTTTGCGAACTTGAACCTGTGGTATTTTTTTTTTTTTTGCAAACAGAGGTCTGTGCTAAACGCCGTTAGCAAACAAAGGCAAAATTGACTAACGGTGTTAAAATTCAAAGAGAAAAGAGTTAATTTGGTCCTTATATTTATTTATTTTATAAATTAACCCCCCTAATTATCTAATTATCACAAATAAACCTCAAAATCAAAAATACCTTCTTCTTCTTCTTCGGAAAAACAATCGAAATCACAGAAAATAACAGCAAATAAAGACAATAGTACCTTGAAAGTTGAGATTCCATGACTTCTGAAATCAATCTCCAGAGTCTTCTCCGCTGAATGTTGAACAGCAGTCCGAATCGGAATCGGAATCACTCAGATCATCGACTTCTGAAATCAATCTCTAGAGTCTCCGATGAATGTTGAATAGTACTCGAATCGGAAACTCTCAGATCATCATTGACTCAACTTCGATTCATTGATTCCAAAAAGAGCCGCATTGCAATCATCTTCCAATTCAAAACAGCAAAATTCCAAAACCTTTTACTAGCTCATGCTCGTGCCAATCCAACTTGCTTTCTTTTATTTAACAACCAAAAACCACCGGATCTGCCATTACATACACGCAATGTAAACCGATGGCCCTAATTTCAGTCATTCTCACTCAATTTGAGACTGAAAAAGAATGGCCTCCAAACCTCACTCACTCACTCATTCACACACATGGCCTCCATTCTGCAACTTTCATTCATGAAACTGGAGATTCAACAATGGCAGACTATGAATGGTAAATTTAGAGAGAGAAGAGAAGAGAAATAAGGAAACACTAACACATGAATGTAAGAGTGAGTCAGGGAAATGGGTGAAGAAATTGAAAGCGAATGCATGGTGTAATAAATTGGGTCTTTTTTCTTGTTTTAATTTAGGGAAGAAGAAGAAGATATTTTTGATTTTGATTTTTGATTTTGGGGTTTATTTGTGATAATTAGATAATTAGGGGGGTTAATTTATAAAATAAATAAATATAAGGACCAAATTAACTCTTTTCTCTTTGAATTTTAACACCGTTAGTCAATTTTGCCTCTGTTTGCTAACGACGTTTAGCACAGACCTCTGTTTGCAAAAAAAAAAAATACCACAGGTTCGAGTTCGCAAAACGCGTATACCACAAGCATTTTTTTGTACTTATCCCTATTAATAAATTACTCTTATTATCAAGTTTTATGTATCGTTTCTATACTAGAATACATAAATACAAAGAAAGGGGGAATCCTCATTAAGAGGCATTACATTCTCCTTCGTTGATCAAATACAAAATCTCTCCAAAAGGCGAAATTCCGTTCGCCATTGTAATAAAGGCAAGCCATTTCTTGCTCAATGAATAAGTTGCTATTAAATAATTGATCCTTCGCTTGCATGTTTCTTTTCAGTGTATAATACATAAATGTCTTCTAACCAAGAGGGAAGGCATAGATTCTCCATTTGTGTTCTCCATGTTTCTCCCGTAGTGAGATTTTATATAAAGTCCCTCCGCAACAGGGCAGATACTCCATTTGTGTTCTCCATTTTTCTCCCATAATGAGATTTTATGCAAGTCCCTCCATAGGGCAGATTCTCCATTTGTGTTCTCCATGTTTCTCCCGTAGTGAGATTTTATATAAAGTCCCTCCGCAACAGGGCAGATTCTCTTCCCCATGAAGAAATATTTTAAAAGTCCCTTCATAGGGTGGATCCAATCATAAAAAGTCCCGCAACGGATAGACACTTCTTTGCAAAGTGGTCATTTAGAAATCCTATTAATGGGCGGATACATCCTGCGCAAAGGAAATCCTTAAAAGCTTATCGCAAGCTTACCGGGGGACGGCTAGCCACCTACCCCGGGATATGGTGGAAAAGTTTAAACACTTGAAAGATCGATATGGTGGAAAAGTTTAAACACTTGAAAGATCAATATGGTGGAAAAGTTTAAACACTTGAAAGATCAATATGGTGGAAAAGTTTAAAAACTTAAGCAAAATCTCCTCAAATGTGGAATAAGTTTAAACATTTAAACAAAAATCTCCTCAAAAGCAAAATAAGTTTAGATACTTAAGAAAGATGTTCTCAAAAGATCAAACATAGAAGAAACAATGAAATTCTTCACAAAAGCAGAAGAAAAAGCCCGATATGGCGAATGCAAAATATGGCAAACGAAGGAAAAAACCCCACAAGGCGAATGTCCAGATGGCAAAAGTAAAGCCTCAAATGGCGAATGGCGTGAAGAACGCCTAAGAAAAAGCCCGATATGGCGAATGCAAAATATGGCAAACGAAGGAAAAAGCCCCACGAGGCGAATGCCTAAATGGCAAAAGTAAAGCCTCAAATGGCGAATGGCGCGAAAAACGCCTAAGAAAAAGCCCGATATGGCGAATGCAAAATATGGCGAACAAAGGAAAAGGCCCCACGAGGCGAATGCCTAAATGGCAAAAGTAAAGCCTCAAATGGCGAATGGCGCGAAGAACGCCTAAGAAAAAGCCCGATGTGGCGAATGCAAAATATGGCGAACGAAGGAAAAAGCCCTACGAGGCGAATGCCCAGATGGCAAAAGTAAAACCTATGGAATGGTGAATGAATCAAAGAACGCCCGAACAAAGCTAGAGTGGCGAATGTCTAGAATGACGGTAGAACTACGTGTTGAAACACCTTTCCACAAGATTTTGATTTGACAAAATCATTTAAGTTTAATCCATGATTAAGAGACAATTAAATTTAAGTGCTTTGATTTAATTGTACTAATCCGTTTGTTCAATATTGAGTATAAACATAAATGCAAAAGGAAATAAAAAATTAAGACAGGACAAAGTCAGCATGAGAACACAACACAAGCTGAGTGAAGAGCAACTCAGCACAAGAGAAAATAAGTCATCTTCAAAACAACAGCTTAAGAATGAAGTTGATCAAAGAAGCTGAGTGGAACGAAACTCAGCATGAAAGAAATCTGCTTCAGAACTAGATCGTGCAGAACGAAGCTGACCATGGAAAGCTGAGTGAAAAAGAACTCAGTATGAGATTTGATGACAATCAAAGACAATAACTATCGAAGTAAAGCTAAGTGATTTTCAGGACAGCATGAATGATCCGTTAGCTAAAAGACAAATCCGACAACTTTCTGCACCAATAATTGAAGCCTTGGAATTACGCAAAAGCCAAATTCTGAGATGCATGGGTCAACTGTTCGTTGCTATAAGATAAACTGCCGCAAGAAGACAAAGCCTGTAGTAAGAAGACAAGCCTAACATCTGAAGAAATCAGAAAACAAGATTGGCATGCACATCTGAAGCTGACCAGAAGTTGGTCCCCCAAAAGATCCGTTTTGGATTCAACGGACAAATCAAATTCAAATCATTTGATCCTCAAAATACAACTATAAAAGGACAAGCAATCCTCTTGCATCATTGCCGATTTATACAGAAAATACAAGTGAGAAAGATACAAATTCAAAGCACTCAAAAACAAGAAAGAGATCTTACACCAACCTTCTATTCCTTGTGTAAATGCTAGATTGATTGCCTGTAATCATCTAAAGTGTTCCTTATCTGAAGAAGAACAATTTTGTTTTCAATTGTAATATTGAGAGTGTTGTGCTGAGTACTCAATATTAAGTACTCAGTGGTAGAGAAATCTAGGTGCTGGGTTGTAGCACTTAGTAGGAGTTGAGTAGACGAATAGAGGAAGGTACTCTTGCATATTCAACTGCCTTGTAACCGGTTTGTGCTCTACCTTTAAAGAGCTCAGTATTGGATTCTAAAAGCCCGGAGGAGTCTGGGGACTGGACGTAGGCGGAGAGGCCGAACCAGGATAAGTCATACTGAGTAATTTCTTTTTTTTTTGAAGACCATACTGAGTAATTTCTAACTCTCTTAATATATATATATGTGCATGTGTTGTTTGTTATACTTACTCAGCATATAAACTGTTTAAAGCTGACACTGAGTAAAATTAGAGTGCTGAGTTGGAAGCTGACCACAAAAGTGTCAATTCCCAACTCACAAGTGAAACAATCTTAGTCAACATCTGACTAAAGCTGTCTCACACTAAGATCGGCCAAGCTGACCAAAACTAAGTTAATAAACTCACTAAAATTATCAAGTCAACAAGATTAATTAGCTAAAAAGTTACATTAGTTCCTAACCCCCCCCCCCTTGGAACTAATCACACGGGACCAACAAGTGGTATCAGAGCCTAAGCTCACTACTCAAAGATATAACTATCTTGAGCTGATCCCGATAAATGGCTGAGAACAGCACTCGTTTCCTTCCCGGGAACCAAACAACACAGATACTCCCTGAGGGATTATCAATTAGTCGGCCTCCCATATTCTTTGGATCTAATTATATATTCTGGAAGAATAGGATGAAGAACTTTATTCAAGCCACAAACATGAGTGCATGGCTTGCAATAGTTCAAGGCCCATACGTGCCATATAAAACTGTTAACAATGAGAAAGTTGTTAAGAGTGAAACTGAGTGGTCAGAAGATGACCTTAGAAAACTTCAAAACAATGTTTCGGCTATCAATATGCTTCACTGTGCTTTAGATGCTGCAGAATACAATAACATTTTAGGTTACGAGTCAGCACAGGAGATTTGGAAAAATCTTGAAGTAACCTACGAAGGCACAAGCAAGGTCAAGGAATCAAAAGTAAATCAGCACAGGAGATTATACGAGTTGTTCGAGATGAATGATAATGAGGACATCTCGGGAATGAACGCTAGATTTACCAACATTATAAATGAGCTGAAAAGACTTGGAAAGAACTTCACCGAGGAAGAACAGGTGAAGAAGATCTTGAGAAGTCTTCCCAAAAGCTGGCAGGCTAAAAAGACTGCAGTGGACGAAGCTCAGGACCTGACTACGTATAAGTAAGATGAGCTGATCGGATCGTTGCTGACTCATGAGATATCAATGAAAAACTTTGAAGAAAAAGAGAAGTCAGAAGACAAGAAACAAAAATCACTTGTCATGAAAGCTGACTCCACCGAAGCTGACTCATCTGATGATGAGGAAATGGCAATGTTCACCAGGAAGATGAAGAAGCTGTTCAGGAAGAATGATAGGAACAACAAAAGGCCATTCAGAAGAAATGACAAATACAAAGCTGAGCCCAGCGACAATAAATATAAGAAGGACAGCTCAAAGCCTGTCACATGTTTCGAGTGCCACCAAACAAGAAGGGCAGCAGAAAAGCTATGGTAGCCACATGGAGTGATAGTGATGAGTCAACCTCATCAGAAGCTGATGCAAATGAAACAGCAAATATATGCTTCATGGCCGATAATGCTGACCGCACTTATTCTGAGCAAGCTGACCTCTCTGATGAAACTGACCAGGAGGAACACAATAATGAGGTAACATCCTTACTTTTGCTTAGAAATGAGATGATAAACGCCCTGAGTGATTTATATGCGCTAACTAAAAAGTGCAATAAGAAAGTAAAGGCACTCAGCATGCGGTGTGATGAGATTGAAGAGGTCAAGCTCAGTGACCTCCGATATCTTCTCCAAGACAATTCAACTTTGCATAGTAACATAGAACTTATGCATAAGTTTGTCTCGGAGGTCCAATCAGATTCAAAGAAACTGAAAAAGGATGTCACTACCCTACAGAGCCAAATAAAAGGTTCAATCAAGAATAAATCCCATGCTGAGTACTCAGGTACTGGTCAGCATAAACAGTTTACTCAATGTGAATGTTGCGGGAAAAGAGGACACACAAGATATGTGTGTTGGTACAATAAGCGGATTTTCCAATGTGACTTCTGCGGAAAGAAAGGACATACTACTAAGGTATGTTGGCATGCTCAGCACAATAATGCTAACCACACTCAACATCACCCTCAAAGGGTAATTCACTGTGACTTCTGTGGTAAAAGTTGTTGAAACACCTTTCCACATAATTTTGATTTGACAAAATTGTTTAAGTATAATTAAAAACATATTCTAAAACACACTAAGTTTAAATGCTTTGATTTATTCTACTAATGTGTTTGTTCAATGTTGAGTTAAATTGTTTATAAGACACAAAGATTAAAAGGCCCAAGCCCAATACGGAAGTCAAAGCCCAAGTCAAACAGTTTAAGGCAACTCGGCCCGCGTATGTCAAAACGCTGTCGTTATGTACAAAACACAGCTCAGCGGAAGAAGGATCTAGAAGACCTTCGTGGAACAACTTCGGGACGAAGCTGCTGAGTTGATTCGACAAACAGTACAAGACAGCAGCTGGCTAAGAACAACTTCCAGACAAAGTGTTTCCACTTTGGGTAAAGTTCAGAAGACACAGTATGCTGTCCAGTTGACCTTACCATAAATGGAGAGACATTCTGCCGAGCTCACCAAAAGCTGACCGAGGACAGAAGATACTCAAATCTGATTGGCCGAGAGCTCTGAGCAAGACTGGGTGGCAACGACAGGAAGTCGTTTCCCTCCAACGGTTATTTCGAAATTCGAAATGACCGATGCCTCAGACGTCTCTATAAATAGTGCCATCAGTTGCTTCATTCCACACAGAACTTGATCAAGCCATTACGCTGACCAAATCTCTACGCAAAGTTCTGCAAGAAAAAGCAAAGCAATATTACACTAAATTTCATATCTTTTGTGTAAAAGTCTAGAGTGATTATTCAATCATCTAAGGTGTCTTAGCAATCATTGTTTAGGACAAACACTTATCATTTCTAGAGATTAGAAAGGAGAGGCTGAGTACTCGGTTATAGTACTCATCGAGAGATTAGGATTGAGTAGAGGTATAGATGAAGGTACTCTTGTTATACTCAGTTGCTAAGATTGTAAAAGGTTTGATGCTCTACCGTTAAAGAGCTCAGTAGAGAATTCAAAATCTCGGAACGTGTTCCGGGGACAGGACGTAGGCTTGGAGGCCGAACCTGGATAAATCTGCTGAGTAACATATTTCTAACCTTAAACTCCTTTATATATTTATCGCTTGCTTAAACAAAAAACTGACCAAGTAAAGAGGTCAAGCTGAGTTGTGCGCATTGAATATCTGAGCTCAGGAATAGACTCTAAGTGCTATCTCCTGACTCAAGCAAAGAAACTGACTTAGTCACTAGTTGACTAAGCCAGTATCTTACTATTCACTCAGCGCCGCGGTTAAAACCTTTTTCTCACGAAAAAGAAGTCTGCCCTAACTTAAAATTTTTAAATAGTTCCTAACCCCCCCCCCCCCCCTTGGAACTATACTTGTAAAATTATAAGGGACCAACAAGTGGTATTAGAGCCTAAAAGCTCACTGTAAAAGGTTTAACCACCTTGAGCTGATCCCCACTATGGGCGAAAACAGTACTCGATTTCTCCCAGGAAACCAAACAACTCAGATCTTACCTGAGGGGTTGTCCATTACTCGGCCTCCCCTATTCTTCGGGTCTAACTACACCTTCTGGAAGAATAGGATGAAAAATTTTCATTTAGGCTACAAATATGAGTGCCTGGCTATCCATAGTCCAACTTCCATTTGTACCTGTTGAAGTTGTGGCTGGCCAAACAGTTGTTAAAGCTGAGGCCAAATGGACAGAGGATGATCTCAAGAAGCTACAAAATCATGCTTCGGCTATAAATATGCTTCACTGTGCGCTCGATGCTGCAGAATATAATAAAATCTCAGGTTGTGAGTCGGCACAAGAGATTTGGAAGAAGCTGGAGGTCACCTACGAAGGAACCAATAAAGTAAAAGAGTCCAAGGTGAACCAGCAGATGAGACTGTACGAGCTGTTCGAAATGAATAATGATGAGGGTATATCTGACATGAATGCAAGGTTTACCAACATCATCAATGAGCTCAAGAGACTTGGGAAGATCTTCACTAAGGAAGAACAAGTCAAAAAGATACTCAAGAGTCTTCCTAAAGACTGGCAAGCAAAGAAGACCGCTGTTGAGGAAGCTCAGGACTTAACCACCTACAAATATGATGAGCTCATCGGTTCGCTGCTGACCCATGAAATCTCGATGAAGAATTTCGAGGTGAAGGAAAAGTCTGAAGACAAGAAGCAAAAATCTCTTGTCATGAAAGCTGACTCCACTGATGGGAGCTCAACAAATGACGATGAGATGGCTATGTTCACAAGGAAGATGAAAAGGCTGTTCAGAAAGAATGACAAATATTCTAAGAAGCCTTACAGAAAGTTTGATAAGTATAAAGCTGAGTCCAGCGACAGCAAATACAAGAAAGACAACTCAAAGCCCATTACATGCTTTGAATGTCATCAAACTGGCCATATCAAGTCAAGCTGCCCCACGCTGAGGAAAGATAAGAAGAACGGAAAAAAGGCAATGGTGGCAACATGGAGCGACAGTGATGAGTCTTCATCAACAGAAGCTGAGGCCACCGAGTCAGCGAAGATATGCTTCATGGCTGACGAACTTGCTGAGCCATGCGTCTCTGAGCATGCTGACCCATCCATTGCATCTGATGATGAGGAGCTATCAAATGAGGTAATATCACTTTCCCAGCTCAGAAACGAAATGGGTAATGCCCTGAGTGACCTCTATACACTTGTCAAAAAGTGTAATAAGAAAATTAGAGCACTCAGCAGGCGTTGTGATGAGGTTGAAGAGGTCAAGCTAAGTGACCTCAGATTCCTTCTTCAGGACAACTCAACTTTGCATGATAACATGGAGATCATACATAAGTCTGTCTCTGAAGTCCAATCAGATTCAAAGAAACTGAGAAAGGACGTCACAAATATCCAGAACCAACTAAAGGTTCAAAACAAAAGAAATATTCCTCTGAACGCTCAGTACCGAAGTACTGGTCAGCAGAGATGGAATCCCCAGCGGAATGTCCAGTGTGACTTCTATGGGAAGAAAGGACACACCACAAAGGTGTGCTGGCACGCTCAGCACTGGGGTGCTGACCAGTCAGTGAGAAATCCTAAACGGAAGGTCAGCTGTGACTTCTGTGGAAAGAATGGCCATACTGTCCAAGTATGCCGCCATAAAATAAAATATGATGCTTTACCTGTTGACCCTAACAAGCAAGGACCTAAAAAGAATTGGGTACCTAAAAGTAACTAGTTACAATGCAGGTAAGCCTGAGGTGTGCTGAGAAGTCAACGATGTGGTATATTGACAGCGCATGCTCGAGGCACATGACTGGTGATGAAACTCATTTCATCATGTTTGAGCGTAAACGAGGAGGAAGCGTAAGTTTTGGAGACAACAAAAAGGGTAAGATAGTAGGGTCAGGAACCATCGGAGGTAATCCTACTATTGAGTCAGTCTCCCTAGTCAGCGGACTCATATGTGACAATGGGAGAAAAGTTATATTTGATGCTACTGGATGTAAAATATACGAGGGAAAAACAAATGAGTTAATTTTAACTGCCCCTCGGATTGATAATGTCTTTATGCTAGACTTGGAGAAAAAGTTTTCAAAAACTGTATGCTTAGTTTCAAAGGAAGAAAATTCCTGGCTATGGCACAGGAGACTTGTCATGTAAGCATGGACCTCCTGGCCAAATTAGCAAGAAAGCAATTGGTTGAGGGACTGCCTGAACTTAGATTTGAAAAAGATCAATTATGCCACGCTTGCCAAGCTGGAAAACAAACCAAACAATCTTTTCATAGTAAAAATGTTGTCTCAACTAAGCGTCCGTTAGAGTTACTACACTTGGATCTCTTCGGTCCAGTCCAGCCGTTGAGTCTGGGTGGAAGAAGATTTTCCTTGGTCATTGTAGATGACTTCTCTCGGTACACTTGGGTCATCTTGCTGAGTAGCAAGGATGAGACCTTTGAGACATTTTCAAATTTGGTTAGAAAACTTGAAAATGATAAAGACCTAAAATTGGCTCACATCCGAAGTGATAATGGTGGAGAATTCAAAAACCAACAGTTTGTTGAATTCTGTGAAGCCAGCGGCATTGACCATAACTTTTCTGCTCCTAGAACGCCTCAACAAAATGGGGTTGTTGAAAGGAAAAACAGAACACTGGTTGAAATAGCCAGGACAATGCTGAGTGAGCATAGGCTTCCAAAGTATTTTTGGGGAGAAGTTGTTAACACAGCGTGCTACATTCTTAATAGGGCTCTTGTTAGACCTATACTAAAGAAAACCCCTTATGAGCTTTGGAAAGGACGAAAGCCCAACATTGGATACTTTCGTGCCTTTGGCTGTAAATGTTTTATTTTAAACACTAAAGATAGCCTAGCTAAATTTGACTCAAAAGCTGATGAAGCTATCTTTTTAGGCTACTCAACAAACAGCAAAGCATACAGAGTTTTCAATAAACGAACTCAAGTTTTAGAAGAGTCAGTACATGTTGAGTTCGACGAAACTAACCCTGCAGGAAGATATCTGCCGCTGACCGAGGATGATCCACACTCAGCACCCACTGATCAAGATACAGCCGCTGAGTCATTCCCTCAAGGGCTGACCAAAGGTAAAAGTGAACCAAATATTGTTTTCACTGACCAGTCTTCACCTGCAGAGATTGTTGAAACACAGACAGCACAAGACATCAATCTACCCAAAGAGATAAGAATTCCAAGAGGGCACTCAGAGAGTGCAATCCTTGATGCCGCTGAGAATACCCTGATGACAAGGAACCAACTCAGAAAGTACCTCAGCAATGTAGCCTTCGTCTCAGTTCAGGAACCTAAAAACTTCGCTGATGCTGAGGAAGATGAATTCTGGATGAGCGCAATGCAAGAGGAACTTGACCAATTCAGAAGAAATGATGTATGGGAGCTAGTGCCATATCCAAGGAGTCAGAAGACCATTGGAACAAGATGGGTCTTCCGCAACAAGCTGGATGAGCAAGGAAACGTAGTCAGGAACAAAGCAAGGCTGGTAGCTCAGGGCTACAGTCAGTAAGAAGGTATTGACTACGGTGAGACCTTTGCCCCAGTGGCAAGGCTAGAGGCTATTAGGATTTTATGTGCATATACATCTTACATGAACTTTAAACTGTTTCAAATGGATGTTAAGAGTGCATTCCTTAATGGAGTTATAAACGAGGAAGTTTATGTTAATCAACCTCCAGGGTTTGAGGATCCTAAATTCCCAAACCACGTTTATAGACTCAAAAAGGCTCTGTACGGCCTCAAGCAAGCACCACGTGCTTGGTATGAGAGGCTGACCAGTTTCCTGCTGACTAGAAATTATGTCAGAGACAAAGCTGATACAACCTTATTCATTAAGAGAAAGGGTAAAGATACCCTGCTGGCTCAAATATATGTTGATGATATTATTTTCGGTGCTACTAATGAGTCAATGTGCAAGGAATTTAGCAAGCAAATGCAGACTGAGTTTGAAATGTCTATGATGGGAGAACTCAACTTCTTCCTTGGACTTCAAATCAAACAAGGAAAGAATGGCATCTTCATCAGTCAAACTAAATATGCCAAGGAGATATTGAAGAAATATGATCTTGAAAATTGCAAGCCAATATCCACTCCTATGGGCACTGACACTGTCCTCTGCGCTGACGAGAATGGTAAGTCGGTAGACAGCAAATTGTATCAAGGTATGATAGGCTCTCTACTTTACTTAACAGCAAGTAGACCGGACATTCAGTTCTCAGTATGCTACTGTGCTAGATATCAATCTAACCCTAAGGAATCTCATTACATAGCTGTAAAAAGAATCCTTAGATATTTGCAAAGCTCAGTGAACGCAGGTTTATGGTATCCCAACACTCATGGCTTTACACTCGTTGGATACACTGACGCTGACTATGGTCGAGACAAGCTAGAACGGAAAAGCACCTCTAGAGGATGTCATTTCTTAGGAAGCTGTCTTGTATCCTGGTTCAGCAAGAAGCAGGCGTCAGTAGCCCTGTCTACCACTGAAGCTAAGTACATTGCTGTTGGTCACTGTGTTGCTCAAGTCCTATGGATTAAGCAACAGCTTGAAGACTATGGTGTTCAAACAAAGACAATTGAGGTCAAATGCGACAACAAAAGTGCAATTGATCTATCAAAGAACCCAATTCAACACAGCAGGATGAAGCATGTCAGCATAACACATCACTTCATTAGAGACCATGTACTCAAGGGTGAGATAAAGCTGACTTATGTCCCAGCGGATGAGCAGCTTGCGGATATCTTCACAAAGCCACTGGCTCGTGAACAGTTCAGCATACTGAGAGAAACCATTGGTATGTTTAATCCTCTTCAGTAAATTCCTGTTCTAAAATGTAAATTTATGCTGAGTGAATTACTATGCTGAATGATTTATGCAAATGCATGCTGAGTGATTGTTATGCTGAGTACTTAACGCAAAATACATATCAATACTGAGCAAATATGCACACCGAGTAGTAATCTCAAACTGAGAAATCATCCTTTTATATACTACTGACCACTCAGAATATAAAACGCTTAGTATTCTAAACGTTGAGTGTTAGATCCGTTGAATTAAATGCAAAATCACGCAAATAGCCACCTAGGATGACGTATGCGCCGAATGTGTCATAAAAGCCAGGATCTTTGTCGATTGACAATCCCAAGGCAAAACTGACACATGGATTCGATAAGATCCACTATTCACCGCTATAAATAATGGGTAAATCCCCATTTTTATTTTCTTTACACTTATCGAATTTTTCTTTGGCAAAGCATTCTCTCTCTCAAAACTCTCAAAGCTTCCCAATCTGTTTCTGAAACTATAACTAGAGTTTCCGTTAACATCTCCGGTGCCGGTCACCCTAAGACTAGCTCCGATGAACCCTCCAGGCAAACTACTGTGCCTGAAACCACCAAGGTCACTACGCCGAGCAAAGGCAAAACTGGGCAAGCTACCTCCTCCAAAGGAAAATCGACCAAAATCAGAACCTATACCAAGGTATTTGATAACATTAGTGAATGGAAAGTAGACTTCTCACGATGGGTTTCTGAGGCCTTCGTGACATCCGAACAACCCTTCTGCGAATGGATATCGAAGAATGGCTGGACAGAGCTGTTCTCCATTAGAGACCACACCTATCCTGACATAGTAAGGGAGTTCTACCACAATCTCCGAGTCGTTGATGATAACCAGGACTACTTAACAACAATGGTAAGGGAGAAAACGATTTTCATCAATCCCACCTATTTGGCGAATTTGCTGAAGTTGAAAAATGAGGGAGCAAAACTGAGAAGAACTGGAGATCAGGATGACACTAACTACGAAGTCAACTTTTGCAAGCCCCCTGGTCAAGTTCATCCATGGGTCAGCACCAAAAGACGGCTCATTACCTGCTGACCTACTTTATTTACCCAAAGATAAACTGCACCAGCTCAGCGACAAATTTTGAGCAATGCTTTATATGGCATATGCTGACATACACGCCTATCAACATGTCAGTATTCTTGATTGCTGGGTTTCTAAGAAGCACTGGAACTCTCAGGCTGGGCTCGCTCATCACCAGGATCCTCATTGATCATCAAATAGACCTAACTGATGAAGTTAAAGCTTGAGGATCTGAAATAACAGCTGCTTCGCTGAGGGCTTTGAAGTTCAATCAGCCACTAAAGAAAGGAAAAGCTGCTGCTGAACAACAAGCTGAGGAAACAGCTCCAAAGCAAAGCCAAAGGACAAAGGCTCCAGCTGCCCGCAAGAGGAAAGCTACTGGGACTCCTTCAAAGAAGACTGAGCCTCAGCCCAAGAAGCCTAAGTCAGCTGAGAAAAGGAGCAGGCAAGATGAGCCTGAAATTAAGGAAAGAAGAGATGCTGATGAGCAACCTCAAAAGAAGCAAAAGTCTTCTACACTGACTCCTATTGATGCTATTCCTACTGACGTCGTTGTTCCTGGTGATTCTCACTACACATAGTGTTTAGGAACTGTAGCTGAGCATCAAAAAGATGATGTGCATCTGGACGATCAGTTCATTGCACAAGTTGAGGAAGAGTTAGATGGTGATAGTGAAGAAGATGAAGAACAAGAAGAAGCAAGCAGTCGGGATGACGCTGAGGACACAGATGAGACAGCTAGTGAGGTTGGAGCTGAGCCAACCAATACTGAGTTGGCTGCTGGAAATGAACAAGAACCTGACCAATCAAATGTTAATCAAGAACAAGAACAAGCTGACCAGCTGAATGCTGATCAAGAGGAAACTTCTCCCTCTCACTCAAGAGAATCTATACAAGCTGACCCTCCTCCTCCAAGAAGAAGATTAATCAAGGCAAGTCAGAAGTCTGTCATTGACCCTCCTATTCAGAAACCAACTGTCCCTGACTTTGTTATCCAGAAGCCGACCCAAGACCCTTCTAAACTCAAGCTGAAATTTTTCAGAAAACAACCAACTTCTACTCCATCGGCTTCCCTTGAAAAGCAAGCCTCTGTTTCTTCACCAAAGGAACACGCCGACTTGAATGCTTCCGCCAACTCAACAAGTCAAGTTGAATCAATTCTTGTAAATGTTGTCAATCCAAGCATTGTGCTGACTCAAAACATTCCTGCCCCTATCAGCATAGACAGCATTAGAATTACCTCTTCTCCAATCAACACATCTGCCGATCAATCAGCTCTACCAGAACCTCAAGTGCAGATTGAAAGCACACTTCCAGTCACTGACCACGTTATTCCTCTGACTCCTCTTCCAACCGGTCATACTGAGGCAACAAGGCAAAGTAATGAAGGCCCTCTTAGCTACTTGCATGCCACCGAGTCTGGAAAAAGAATCATCGACTCGGTGCAAACACTAATCAAAGACCTTCATCAAACCACTCAACCTGCTGCTGGGTCTTCTACTGCTGAGACAACTCAACTCTCCCATGTAACTCAGCTTCTCAACGAAGTTAAGGGATTCAAGGACTTGCTGAGTGTCATCGTTACCTTTCAAGCACAGCAAGCTAAGCAGGATTCCATCGCAAAGTTGGCTGAGATCCAGCTGACAATAGTTCAACATCTCAACGCTCTTCAAGAACAAGTTCAGACTTTGTCAGCTGCGAACACGCGCTATGCAACTTCTGATGAAGTCAAAATGCTTTTTGCTCAGCTTCACACTGAGCAAATCAAAACCAACGAGCAAATGGTCTCCTATTCTCAGTGCTCCGTGGAGCAAATTGGTGAAGCCGTTCGATTGCTGAACTTGAACAAGCAAGAGATGGACACTGACGCTATGAAGCAAAATGAAATGCTGTCTATCACCAGACAAACTTTCAACCACATACGTCACAGCAATATTCAGCATCAATACTACGACACATCGTTACTGAAGACTTTTCATCAAGTCGTTGCTGGTCTGTCTGATGCACTTACCTGGATAGGTAAATCTCAAGCCTTCATAGTAAGCATGATCAGCGCTGCTGTACTCAATATACCCACTGAGGTATCAGATGATGGAGTTGCTATTTTTGATGGTGTCAATGAAAGCGCCGATAGACTTAAGGCACTGTCCACGGAACTGACCAGAGCCGTCTTAACCGACGCCTTTAGGATTCCTCCTCCCGATGCTAACAAAACGGGGGAGAAAGAAGTAGCTAGAACACGGCATGAGCTTAGTCAGTCTAAGCAAAAGAAAAAGAAATAGATGTAGGCTAGCTCAGTATATACTATGTGTAGTCTCTATGTTCTTTCTTTTGTCTTTCATTGTATACGCTGACTACTTTTATCAATATCAATACTTGCATCTATTCATCCAAAACATGAGTTATTTTATACGATGCTGAGTATTAAGTTATTATGTATCTTCAATTACATCAACCATGTTTAATGCTTATAAAACTTGTTGATCGTACCCAATTCTGATAACATGTTTGACATTGACTTGTATGTTTATATAACATTGTCTTATAAAACTCATTGAACAACAAATTACTCAACGCCCTCTGAATGTTAAAACTTCTGCTTAAACACTGAGTAAAATAGAATATGTTCCATGAGCTGACCTATATCTATAAACTGACCTTAGACTTACTCGATTAAACCTTCAAATGTTTAGAGTAAAACTAAGTCAGTAGCTCAACCCTGACGGGGGAGTTTGCTAAGTTATATTAGGTCAACTATCATGGGGGAGCTCAATACTGAGTTCTTCGCTGAATAGTTTTGCCAACATCAAAATGGGGGAGTTTGTTGAAACACCTTTCCACATAATTTTGATTTGACAAAATTGTTTAAGTATAATTAAAAACATATTCTAAAACACACAAAGTTTAAATGCTTTGATTTATTCTACTAATGTGTTTGTTCAATGTTGAGTTAAATTGTTTATAAGACACAAAGATTAAAAGGCCCAAGCCCAATACGGAAGTCAAAGCCCAAGTCAAACAGTTTAAGGCAACTCGGCCCGCGTATGTCAAAACGCTGTCGTTATGTACAAAACGCAGCTCAGCGGAAGAAGGATCTAGAAGACCTTCGTGGAACAACTTCGGGACGAAGCTGCTGAGTTGATTCGACAAACAGTACAAGACAGCAGCTGGCTAAGAACAACTTCCAGACAAAGTGTTTCCACTTTGGGTAAAGTTCAGAAGACACAGTATGCTGTCTAGTTGACCTTACCATAAATGGAGAGACATTCTGCCGAGCTGATCAAAAGCTGACCGAGGACAGAAGATACTCAAATCTGATTGGCCGAGAGCTCTGAGCAAGACTGGGTGACAACGACAGGAAGCCGTTTCCCTACAACGGTTATTTTGAAATTCGAAATGACCGATGCCTCAGACGTCTCTATAAATAGTGCCATCAGTTGCTTCATTCCACACAGAACTTGATCAAGCCATTATGCTGACCAAATCTCTACGCAAAGTTCTGCAAGAAAAAGCAAAGCAATCTTACACTAAATTTCATATCTTTTGTGTAAAAGTCTAGAGTGATTATTCAATCATCTAAGGTGTCTTAGCAATCATTGTTTAGGACAAACACTTATCATTTCTAGAGATTAGAAAGGAGAGGCTGAGTACTCGGTTATATTACTCAGCGAGAGATTAGGATTGAGTAGAGGTATAGAGGAAGGTACTCTTGTTATACTCAGTTGCTAAGATTGTAAAAGGTTTGATGATCTACCGTTAAAGAGCTCAGTAGAGAATTCGAAATCTCCGAACGTGTTTCGGGGACAAGACGTAGGCTTGGAGGCCGAACCTGGATAAATCTGCTGAGTAACATATTTCTAACCTTAAACTCCTTTATATATTTATCGCTTGCTTAAACAAAAAACTGACCAAGTAAAAAGGTCAAGCTGAGTTGTGCGCATTGAATATCTGAGCTCAGGAATAGACTCTAAGTGCTATCTCCTGACTCAAGCAAAGAAACTGACCTAGTCACTAGTTGACTAAGCCAGTATCTTACTATTCACTCAGCGCCGCTGTTAAAACCTTTTTCTCACGAAAAAGAAGTCTGCCCTAACTTAAAATTTTTAAATAGTTCCTAACCCCCCCTTGGAACTATACTTGTAATATTATAAGGGACCAACAAAAGTGGCCACACTATAAAAGTATGTCGTCACAAATTAAAATATGACTTTGCACCTGTTTATGCTAACAAACGAGGACCCAAAAAGAATTGGGTACCTAAAGATGAATAGTCTAAAATGCAGGTGAGCCTGAGGTGCGTGGAGAAATCAAAACTGTGGTATATAGACAGCGCATGCTCGAGGCACATGATTGGTGATGAAACTCAATTCATCACACTAGAGCTTAAACGAGGTGGAAGTGTAAGCTTTGGAGACAATAAGAAGGGTAAGATAGTCGGCTCAGGTACTATCGGGGGTAACCCTACTATTGAGTCAGTCTCCTTAGTTAAAGGTCTCAAATACAATCTGCTGAGTGTAGCTCACCTTTGCAAGAGCGGCAGAAAGGTTGTATTTGATGATACTCAGTGTCAAATACTCGAGGGAAAAACAAACGAATTGATTTTAACTGCCCCTCGTGTAGACAATGTATACATGCTGAGTTTAGAAAAATAGTTTTCTAAAAATATATGCTTAGTGTCTAAAGAGGATAACTCCTGGCTATGGCATAGAAGACTTGGTCATGTAAGCATGGACCTTCTTGCCAAATTAGCTAGAAAGCAACTAGTTGAGGGATTGCCCAAACTTAAATTTGAAAAAGATCAATTGTGTAATGCTTGTCAGCAAGGTAAACAAACTAAGAAGTCATTTCAAAGTAAAAATATTGTCTCAACCAAGAGACCATTGGAATTACTACACTTGGATCTTTTCGGACCTGTCCAGCCACTCAGCTTGGGCGGTAAGAAATTCTCCTTAGTTATTGTAGATGATTTCTCTCGGTACACTTGGATCATCTTGTTGAGTAGCAAGGATGAAACATTTGAGATATTCACCACATTGATTAAAAAGCTTGAAAATGACAAAGACCTAAGAGTAGCTCATATTAGAAGTGACAATGGTGGAGAATTCAAAAACCAACAATTTGATGAATTCTGTGAAGCCAGTGGTATTGACCACAATTTCTCTGCTCCTAGAACACCTCAACAAAATGGGGTTGTTGAAAGGAAGAACAGAACAATTGTTGAAATAGCTAGGACAATGCTGAGTGAAAATAGGCTTCCAAAGTATTTCTGGAGTGAAGCTGTTCACATAGCATGCTACATTCTCAATAGGGCTTTAGTTAGACCTATTCTTAAGAAAACCCCATATGAACTTTGGAAATGACGAAAGCCCAACATTGGCTACTTTCGTGCCTTTGGGTGTAAATTTTTTATACTCAACACAAAAGATAATCTTGCAAAATTTGATGCTAAAGCTGACGAAGCGATCTTTTTAGGGTACTCAACTAACAATAAAGCATATAGGGTGTATAATAAACGAACTCAAGTTGTAGAAGAGTCTGTCCATATTGAGTTCGATGAAGCTGGCCCTGCAGGAAAATCAACTCAGCTCGAGGAAGATGAACCAAGCTCAGCTTCCGCTGACCAAAATGGAGCATCTGAGTCATCAATACAAGGGCTGACCAAAGGTAAGCAAGAAATTGAAATAACCTTTGCTGACCAATCTATTCCTGCAGATATTGTAGAAACACCTGTTCCAAACAACTCAACATTGCCCAAAGAAATAAAAATCTCAAGAGGACATTCGGAGAAGTCCATTCTTGATGATGCTGACAACAAGCTGATGACAAGAGATCAGCTTAGGAAGTATCTCAGCAATGTTGCCTTCGTCTCAATGCATGAGCCAAAGAATTTCGCTGATGCTGAGCACGATGAATATTGGATCAACGCTATGCAAGAAGAGCTTGATCAATTCACAAGAAATGAGGTATGGGATTTAGTACCTAAACCTAGGAATCAAAAGACCATAGGAACTAAGTGGGTCTTTAGAAATAAACTAGATGAGCAAGGCAACGTTGTCAGAAATAAAGCCCGACTTGTAGCCCAAGGCTATAGTCAGCAAGAGGGCATTGACTACGATGAAACCTTTGCACCCGTTGCTAGGTTAGAAGCTATACGTATATTGTGTGCCTATGCTAGTTTTATGAACTTTAAATTATATCAAATGGATGTTAAGAGTGCATTTCTTAATGGCTTTATAAACGAAGAGGTATATGTTAGTCAGCCTCCTGGGTTTGAAGATCCAAAATCCAAACCACGTTTATAAACTCAAAAAGGCCCTATATGGCCTAAAGCAAGCTCCAAGATCTTGGTATGAGAGGTTGACCAACTTCCTGCTGACCAAGAATTATGTCAGAGGCAAAGCTGACACAACCTTGTTCATTAAGAAAAAGGGTAAAAATACCCTACTTGCACAAATTTACGTAGATGACATAATTTTTGGTGCTACTGACGATTCTATGTGCAAAGAGTTCAGTAAACAGATGCAAACTGAGTTCGAAATGTCTATAATGGGCGAACTCAACTTCTTCCTTGGACTTCAAATCAAGCAAGGTAAGAATGGCATCTTCACTAGTCAGTCTAAGTACGCCAAAGAAATGCTAAAGAAGTTTGATATGGAAGAATGTAAACCCATATCAACCCCAATGGGTATTGACACTGTCCTTTGTGGGGACGAAAAAGGTAAGTCTGTAGATAGCAAATTATATCGAGGTATGATAGGCTCTCTACTCTATCTTATTGCTAGTGGACCTGACATTCAGTACTCAGTATGTTATTGCGCAAGATATCAAGCTGACAGGGAATCTCACTTAATAGTTGTAAAAAGAATTTTCAGATATTTGCAGAGCTCAGTTAATGCAGGTTTATGGTATCCAAATACAAGTGACTTCACACTGATTGGATATATTGATGCTGATTATGGGCGAGATAAGCTAGAACGAAAAAGCACTTCAGGAGGATGTCATTTCCTAGGAAGCTGTCTGGTTTCGTGGTTTAGTAAGAAGCAGTCATCAGTGGCCTTGTCTACAACTGAAGCTGAGTACATTGCTGCTGGAAGCTGTGTGGCCCAAGTCCTATGGATTAAGCAACAGCTTGAGGATTATGGTGTCAAAACAGAAACAATAGAGGTCAAATGTGACAACAAGAGTGCCATTTACTTATCTAAGAATCCAATCCAACACAGCAGGATGAAGCATGTCAGCATAAGACATCACTTCATCAGAGATCATGTACTCAAGGGTGAGATCAAGCTGACCTACGTATCAACAAATGAACAGCTTGTAGATATCTTTACGAAGCCCTTGGCTCATGAGTAATTTAACATATTAAGGGAAGCTATCGGTATGTCTAATCCTCTTCAATAATTCTATATGCTTAATTGAATGTTGAGTGATTACCATGCTGAGTGATTTGTGATAAATTAGTAACTGTTGCATGCTGAGTTAAAAATGACATAAAATCACCCTATGCTGAGTAGACATACATGCTGAGTGATTATCCTAAGCTAAGTTACTAAGCTCACAAACAACTATCCTACGTAAAACTGACTACTCAGAATCTCAAACGTCTGACATTCTCAATACTGAGTGAAACTCAATTAAACATTAAATGCTAGCACACGTATTAAATAGCTACCTAGGATAACGTAAGCAATAATTAGAAAACCCATGCGCCGAACGTGTCATAAATGCCAGAATCTCTGTCGGTTGATCATCTCGAGGTAAAACGGCTAGTTCAACGAATAAGATCAATCCGAACTTCTATAAATAGTGGAAGAATTCCCACTTAGAACTCCTTACACTCAAAATTCTTGGCATTCAAATTTCTCTCTCTCAAAAACCCAAAATCCTCTCAAAGAATTCGTAATCATGACGAATTCCCAAAATCTCTCTGGTGGTGGTTACAACGACGACCACACCGACGAAAACCCTAAGTCTCCTCCTCAGCAGGAGTATAGCAAGACTCCCACTAAAGAACAAGGTCAGCATGACCAAACTCCAAACAAGAACCCTAAAACTGACCTCGCAACCTCTTCAAAGAAGAAGAAGAAAAAGAAGGACAAGCAGCCCAATGAAAAATTATTTGTTAAAGTGTACCCGAGCGTAAAGAATCATGAGGTTCTTCGATGTCGATGGTTCTCTCTGAGCTTCATAACGGATGAACAACCGTTCTGTGAATGGATTGAGAAAAATGAATGGGCTAGACTATTTTCACTTACTGGTAGAACCTACCCTAGGTTAGTATAGGAATTTTACTCCAACCTCTGTGTTGATGGAAATGATGCTGACCATCTGGTAACCCACGTTAAAGGTAAGAAGCTAACGATTACCCCATCCTATCTCGCAACCTTACTAAATCTGCCAAACACCGGAACGGAATTCAGGACTACTAAGGAAAAGCTTGACCACATTGCAACGTTCTGTAAACCAGCGAATCACAAAGGAGACCAGTACATGCATGGGTCAAAATCAAAAGATGGCTCACTATCTCCTGACTAACTTCATCTTCCCAAAAATCAACTTAGCATCATCAGCTTCAAACTTCGAGCAGTGCTTCATTTGGCACATGCTGACCTACAGCCCTCTCAATATGCCCGTATTTCTGGTAGGAGCACTTCAACGGAGTACTATCTGTTGAAACACCTTTCCACAAGATTTTGATTTGACAAAATCATCCATGATTAAGAGGCAATTAAATTTAAATGCTTTGATTTAATTGTACTAATGTGTTTGTTCAATATTGAGTGCAAAAATATATATAAAGTAAAGACAGGACAAAAGTCAGCACAAGCAAAGCTGAGTAGAACGGAACTCAGCATGACAGAATGTAAGCGGAGTGGAGTAGAACTTAGAAGCAAAACGAAGCTGACTAAAGTTAAAGATTTCTTTAGAAGCGGTTACACAGAGCGGAGCTGACCAAGAATGAACTCAGCTTAGAAGTTGAACATCCGAAGATTACGAAGAAAGCTGAATGACTGTCAGGACAGCATGAAGGATCCGTTCACTAAAGGACAAAATCTGCAAATCTTCTGCACCAATAATTGGAACCTCGAAGACACATAAAAGACTAATTCCAAGAGTCATGGGTCATTGGATTATTGGTAAAAGACAACTGGCACAAACAGACAAGCCAGACGCAATAAGACAAATCTGACGCCTGAAGAAAACAGAGAAAGGGAATGGCGGAGCAGTCTGAAGCTGGCCAGAAATTGTTCCCCAAAAGAGCCGTTTTGGTGTTAACGGTAACAACAATTCAAGATCCAAATCTGTAATTTCCTTCTATAAAAGGACAATGAAGAACCTTGGTTTATTATGGAAGCATCAAGAGAAAAATACAAAGAGAGAAAATCTTGAAAGCACTCAAATACAAAAAGAACTTACACCCACTTTTCTATTCTCTGTGTAAATGCTAGATTGATTGTTGTATAATCATCTAAAGTGTTCTTTAGCATAAAAAGAACAAGTTTGTGATCAATAGGAATATTGAGAGTGTTAAGCTGAGTGCTTAGTTGTAAGCATTCAGTGGTAGAGAAATCTAGGTGCTGGGTTGTAGCACTTAGTAGGAGTTGAGTAGACGAATAGAGGAAGGTACTCTTGCATATTCAACTGCCTTGTAATTGGTTTGTGCTCTACTGTTAAAGAGCTCAGTATTGGATTCAAAAAATCTCGGAGGACTCTAGGGACTGGACGTAGGCAGAGAGGCCGAACCAGGATAAGTGATACTGAATAATCTCTAAACTCTCTCTCTTATAATTGCATGTGTTGTTTGCTTTATTTACTCAGCATATAAATTGTCTAAGCTGATCTTGAGTAAATAAGTGGTGCTGAGTTAGAAGCTGACCTCCAAGAGTGTCAATTCTTAACTCACAAGAAAACAACTTTGGTCAACATCTGACTAAAGCTGTCTTGAAACATATCTCACCAAGCTGACCAAAAGCTGAGTTAATAAACTCTCAAAATAACTTCCAGTCAGCTTAATTAAAATGCCCAAAAGTTATATTAGTTCCTAACCCCCCCCCCTTGGAACTAATTACCAGGGACCAACAAATGGTATCAGAGCCTAAGCTCACTACTCAAAGATTTAACAATCTTGAGCTGATCCCTAAAAATGGGTGAGAATAGCACTCGGTTCCTTCCAGGAAACCAAACAACACAGATACTCTCTGAGGGACTATCAATCACTAGACCTCCCCTATTCTTTGGGTCAAATTATACATTCTGGAAGAATAGGATGAAAAACTTTATTCAAGCCACAAACATGAGTGCATGGCTTGCAATTGTTCAAGGTCCACATGTGCCATACAAAACTGTTAACGATGAGAAAATTGTTAAAAGTGAAGCTGAGTGGACAGAGGATGACCTCAGAAAATTACAAAATAATGCTTCGGCTATAAACATGCTTCACTGTGCGTTAGATGCTGCAGAATACAATAAGATTTCAGGTTGCGAGTCAGCACAAGAGATTTGGAAGAAGCTTGAATTAACCTATGAAGGCACAAGCAAAGTCAAGGTGTCTAAAGTAAATCAACATATGAGACTCTACGAGCTGTTTGAGATGAATGAGAATGAAGACATCTCAGAAATGAACGCAAGGTTCACAAATATTATAAACGAGCTAAAAAGGCTTGGAAAGAACTTCACTGAAGAGGAACAGGTGAAGAAAATTCTGAGAAGTCTGCCCAAAAGTTGGCAAGCAAAGAAAACAGCCGTAGAAGAAGCTCAAGACTTGACTACCTATAAATATGATGAGCTGATCGGATCCCTGCTGACCCATGAAATCTCTATGAAAAACTTTGAAGCTAAAGAGAAAGAAAAATCAGAAGATAAGAAACAAAAGTCACTTGTCATGAAAGCTGACTCGACTGAAGCTGAGTCAACTGATGATGAGGAAATAGCCATGTTCACCAGAAAAATGAAGAAGCTGTTCAGAAGGAATGATAGAAACGGCAAAAGCTCATTTAGAAGAAATGACAAGTATAAAGTCGAGTCAAGTGACAAGTACAAGAAGGACAACTCGAAGTCTGTCACATGCTTTGAGTGTCATCAAACTGGGCACATCAAGTCAATCTGTCCCAACCTCAAAAAGGAGAAGAAGGGAAGCAAAAAGGCTATGGTAGCCACATGGAGTGACAGTGATATGACAACATCCTCCGAAGCTGAGCAAAATGAAACAGCCAACATATGTTTCATGGCAGATGATGGAGCTGACCAATCCCAATCTGAGCAAGCTGACCTCTCTGAAGATTCCGAGCAGGAGGAAAACAACAATGAGGTAACATCCTTACTTTTGCTTAGAAATGAAATGGTAAATGCCCTGAGTGACTTATATACACTAACTAAGAAGTGTAACAAAAAGATTAAGGCACTCAGCAGGCGCTGTGATGAGATTGAAGAGGTCAAACTGAGTGACCTCCGATATCTTCTCCAGGACAACTCTGACCTGCATACCAACATGCAAATCTTACATAAGTTTGTCACGGAGGTTCAATCTGAGTCAAAGAAACTTAGAAAGGATATCACAATGTTACAGAGTCAATGGAAGGGCTCAAATAGAAATAAACCCCATGCTGAGTACGCAAATACTAGTCAGCATAAGCAATTTACTCAATGTGAGTGTTGTGGAAAAAGAGGACACACAAAGGATGTGTGTTGGCATAATAAGCGGATTGTCCAATGTGACTTCTGCGGAAGAAAATGGCATACCACAAAAGTATGTTGGCATGCCCAACACAATAATACTGACAATACTCAGTTCAACCCACAAAGGGTACCTTTTTGTGATTTCTGTGGTAAACCAGGCCACACCATAAAAGTATGCCGTCACAAGTTAAAATATGATTTTGCACCTGTTTATACTAACAAGAAAGGACCCAAAAGGAATTGGGTACCTAAAAATGAATAGTTTAAACTGCAGGTCAGCTTGACATGCGTGGAGAAGTCAAAACTATGGTATATAGACAGCGCATGCTCAAGGCATATGACAGGTGATGAAACTCAGTTCATCACACTAGAGCTTAAACGAGGTGGAAGTGTAAGCTTTGGAGACAACAAGAAGGGTAAGATAGTCGGCTCAGGTACTATCGGAGGTAACCCAACCATTGAGTCTGTCTCCTTAGTTAAAGGTCTCAAATACAATCTGCTGAGTGTAGCTCAGCTTTGCAAGAGTGGCAGAAAGGTTGTATTTGATGATACTAAGTGTCAAATACTCGAGGGAAATACAAATGAATTGATTTTAACTGCCCCTCGTGTAGAAAATGTATATATGTTGAACTTAGAAAAACAGTTTTCTAAAAACATATGCTTAGTGTCTAAAGAGGACAACTCCTGGCTATGGCATAGAAGACTTGGGCATGTCAGCATGGACCTTCTTGCCAAATTAGCTAGAAAGCAATTAGTTGAGGGATTACCCAAATTAAAGTTTGAAAAAGATCAACTGTGTAAAGCTTGTCAGCAAGGCAAACAGACTAAAAAGTCATTTCATAGCAAAAATATTGTCAACCAAAAGACCATTGGAATTACTACACTTGGATCTTTTCGGACCTATCCAGCCACTCAGCTTGGGAGGTAAGAAATTTTCCTTGGTTATTGTAGATGATTTCTCTCGGTACACTTGGATCATCTTGCTGAGCTGCAAGGATGAAACTTTTGAGATGTTTACCACACTGATTAAAAAGCTTGAAAATGACAAAGACCTAAGAGTAGCTCACATTAGAAGCGACAATGGTGGAGAATTCAAAAACCAACAGTTTGATGAATTTTGTGAAATCAGTGGTATTGACCACAATTTCTCCGCTCCTAGAACACCTCAACAAAATAGGGTTGTTGAAAGGAAAAATAGAACTATTGTCGAAATAGCTAGGACAATGCTGAGTGAAAATAGGCTTCCAAAGTACTTCTGGGGTGAAGCTGTTCACACGGCATGTTACATACTGAATAGGGCTCTAGTTAGACCTATACTTAAGAAAACCCCATATGAACTTTGGAAAGGTCGAAAGCCCAACATTGGATACTTTCGTGCCTTTGGGTGTAAATGCTTTATACTCAATACAAAAGACAACCTTGCTAAATTTGATGCTAAAGCTGACGAGGCGATCTTTTTAGGGTACTCAACAAACAGTAAAGCATATAGAGTATTTAATAAAAGAACTCAGGTTGTAGAAGAGTCTGTACATGTTGAGTTCCCCGACAGGTAAGTCAGCTCAGCCTGAAGAAGATGAACCAGGCTCAGCTTCCGCTGCTCAACCAGAAGCCTCTGTGTCATCTATACAGGAGCTTGTTGGTCCCTGATAATTAGTTCTAAAGGGGGGGTTAGGAACTAATATAACTTTTTCTCGTTTTAATTAAGCTGACTGGAAGTAATTTTGAAAGTTTAATAACTCTGCTTTTGGTCAGCTTGGTGAGAAATGTTTGAAGACAGCTTTAGTCAGATGTTGACTAAAGTTGTTTTCTTGTGAGTTAAGAATTGACACTCTTGGAGGTCAGCTTCAGACTCAGCACCACTTATTTACTCAAGGTCAGCTTAGGCAATTTATATGCTGAGTAAATTTAGCAAACAACACATACAATATAAGAGAGAGTTTAGAGATTACTCAGTACCACTTATCCTGGTTCGGCCTCTCTGCCTACGTCCAGTCCCCAGAGTCTTCCGGGCTTTTTGAATCCAATACTGAGCTCTTTAACGGTAGAGCATAAACCAATTACAAGGCAGTTGAATATGCAAGAGTACCTTCCTCTATTCGTCTACTCAACTCCTACTAAGTGCTACAACCCAGCACCTAGATTTCTCTACTGCTGAAATGCTTACAACCAAGCACTCAGTTTTACTCTCTCGATATTTCTATTGATCACAGACTTGTTCCTTTGTGAACTAAAGAACACTTTAGATGATTACAACTCAATCTAGCATTTACACATAGAATAGAAACGTGGGTGTAAGATTCTTTTTGTATTCGAGTGCTTTTGAAACTTTCTCTTTTGTATTTTTCTTTTGATGCTTCAGTGCTTGCCATTATTTAGGTTCTTCAATTGTCCTTTTATAGACTAAATCCTGTGGATTTGATCGTTTAAAATGTCTTGACCGTTGCTACCAAAACGGCTCTTTTGGGGAACATTTTCTAGAAATCTTCAGACTGCACACCATTCCCTGCTTCTGTTTTTCTTCAGACGTCAGGTTGTCTTCTAGCGTCTGTTTTGTTTATTTGTGCCAGTTGTCTGTTTCCAATAATCCAACGTCCCATGACTCTCGGAATCAGTCTTCTTAGGTATCTTCGAGGTTCCAATTATTGGTGCAGAAGATTGGCAGACTTTGTCTTTTAGTAAAACGGATCCTTCATGCTGTCCTGATGAATACTCAGCTTCGTTGGTTCATGCTGAGTTCCTTCAAGATCAGCTCCGTTTTGTTTAACCGCTCCTAAAGAGGTCTTCAGCTTTAGTCAGCTTCGTTTTGTTTCTGAACTTTAACTCCACTCAGCTTCTATTCTGTCATGCTGAGTTCTTTTCTACTCAGCTTCGTTTGTGCTGACTTTTGTCCTGTCTTTTACTTTATATATTTTTGCACTCAAGATTTAACAAACATATTAGTACAATTAAATCAAAATATCTAAATTTAATTGCCTCTTAATCATGGATGATTTTGTCAAATCAAAATCTTGTGGAAAGGTGTTTCAACAACTCCCCCATTTTGATGTTGGCAAAATACATAATTACGGAACTCAGTTTTAAGTTGCCCCATGATTGAAATTTTTTTGACGTGACTCCCCCGTAAGGGTTGCATTTATTTTGTCTTAATTTTATTCTAAGCCTTTCAAGATCTAATTTCATTAGATTTGTTGCTTTTGAGTATACTGGCTTAATTTTGGAGAGATGTTGTCTCTTAGTTTAGTTTTAGTGTCTTTTTGAGTTGTTTGTTCAAACTTGATTAGTCAGATATAGGAAGAGAAAACTGATATTGATTTGGATTTAAAAACAACAAAACAAAGCATAGTATCCTAAACAGTGGATAGCAAAAACACACAGATAACAGCAGATAACAGGATATGGTTTGATATGGTGCCAAATTTCTAGACACAAACTCTACACACAAACTGGCTAGATTCACTTCTTCGTTCTTTGAGCTGAGGGGTCAACATGAGCAATGTCTTTTCCTTTGCTCCCAGAGGCAGACGCAGTTCCTAAAGTCAGAGGCTGAGTTTCTCTCTGAGTTCCTCTTTTACTAGTCTCCCCCGTTTTGCCATCATCGGGTTGATAAAGGAAGGTTTTATTCCTGGCGGCAGAGGAGAGGTAGTTGGAATAGCGCTGAAGCCTTTTGGTGCTTTCTCCCAAACAGTCCATTACAGGAACGCTATCGTCCTGGACGTGTCTGGGGACCCTAAGAGAACTGCTTATCATGCTAAAGAGACATTCATGTGCCTTGCTCAGACAAGAAATGGAGCTGGTGACCTGACTGTAGGATTGATGGAATAGTTTTAGCAAAGCAGAGTCATAGAACATGCGCTGTGCATTGTTGATCCTCATGGCTTTCATGATAGCTTGCGAGAAGCTCATGAGCTCTGTGTTGGATACTGGATCAACATCCATCTAGGCTCGATCAATGTTCAAGAGTCTCACTGCCTCACTCAGTTGATCAATCGTACATTGAGAGGAAGAGGATACAAGGTCACGGGTACTTGTCAGCTCTGCTTGAATCTTAGTGAAACATTGTTGGAGCTCGGTGGTGGTGACAAATTCTGTATTGCTTGGTGGACTGGATTTAGTTAGCTCAGCATATAGCTTGGTGAAGCAATCTTGCAACTCAGCAGATGTTACAGACTCAGTGTGGGCAGTTGCTCTAGAGGGGGTCAGTTCCGCTGCTAGCTTGACAAAATAGTTTTGAAGCTCAGAGGAAGTGACGTACCCTGGATTGACTTCAGATAGCTGTTGAATTTTTCCTTCAAGAGAGTTCAGATGAGTGACCATAGTAAGCACTAATTCAGTCAGTTTGGCCATTTGCTCTTGGTTTGGTTGCTGAGTTTGCATTGCAGTGATAATACTGATCAAATCTTTCAGGCTCCGGAGTTCTTGTAGAAGTTGAGTGATACCTGTTAGGTGAGAGGGCTCTTGAGTGGATTGGCAACCTTCAGCTTGAGTAGAATGAAAGTCTTGAAGTAGAGACTGAGCTGAAGCAATGACCCTACGGCCAGACTCAGTTGCATTCAAGTAGGCAAACTTAGCAGCATCGGACTCAGAGGCTGGTGCAGGATTTTCCGATGGTGGATGTGTTGGTTCCTTGCCAGATTGAGGACCTGGATTTTGAGGAAGTTGTTGAGCTGAGTTGTCAACTTTTTGTGATGGAGGTGGAGTTGAGGTATGAGTTGGCTCAAATGGTGCAGCTTGACTTGGATTTGTAGGGTTCTTGGCATGTTCCTCATCTTGAGTAACAGTGGCTTGCTTTTCCGCTAGATCTTCTGGTGGAGATTCAGTGGTAGTTGAGAAATACTTGAACTGAATTGTAGACAAGTCAGTTTCTGGCTCGTCAAGGGGAAAATCGTTCATGAGATCAAGGTGCTTTTGCGCTTTCTTCTTTAATCTTCGCCGGGTCTCAGTTTTTGGTGGAGAATGGTCAATTTGAAGACCTTCACTTGACTCAGCAGCAACTGTTCCTTCATCTACAGGTTGCTCAATATTACCTTCTTTCCTTGTCTGCTCAGCATCATCATGAGGGTATTCTTCCTCTTCAGTATTACCTTTTTGGTGCTCAACTTGTTCCACATCTTCCTTTTCTTGGTCAATCTCATGACCTTCAGTTTGAGGAGAGGTTAGTGGTACGGCTTCCACTATCTTTAAAGAGTGACCTCTTTTCCTTTTCTTTAGCGGGGTTTCAGGAGTCTCTTCGTTCTCATCCTCAGGCACTTCTAGCCTCTTTCTTTTCTCAACTTACTCATCAACTTTGTCAGCTTTGGCTTTCTGCCTTGATGAAAGCCTTATTTTCTTTGGAACAGAGTGGATATCCTTGGAGCTAACTTCTACAGCCTTCCTCTTCTTCCCTTTTTCAGGCTGAACTGACTTAGGTGACTCAGTATGAGCTTCAACTTCTTGTGCAGGCTCAGCTTCAGATTCCATTTCTGCTTGCTCTTCTTCCTCATCCTCCTCAGCATCCCCAGTTCCTTCATACCCCTTCAAAGGTTGATTATACAATAGTCCATTCAGGAGGACAGCAGTGATTTCATTTCCCAACGAACTTGTCTAATTCACAGTCTCTATTTGCTTGTCCTGTATAATTTTCGTAATAAGTGAACCCAAACGTAGTTTCCTACCGCTTCGTTGAAGGGCTCCAACTAGAAACACAGGGAGATTGAATGGAGTGGAAGTCAACATGTGCCATATAAAGCACTGTTCGAAGTTAGATGCGGAGGAGGCTGTGCTGAGTTTGGGAAAGATAAAGTTAGTCAGCATGAAATGAACCATCTTTTGATCTTTACCCATACAGGTACTGGGTATTTCTCCTTTATGATCTTTGGGTTTACAGAACCCCTTTAGCTTCTCAGAAGTGGCTTTAGGTATCTTCTCTTTTGTTGTTCGAAATTGGATTCCTTCGTTCGGTATCTCTAATAGTGTGGCTAGATAGGCAGGGGTTATAACGATTTTCTGACCTTTCACAGTGGTCTCCAAGTAATCTGAGTCGTCTGCATCAACTCGTAAATTTGAGTAGAACTCTCGTACCAACCTTGGGTAGGCTTTTCCTGGAAGAGAAAAGAGACCTGTCCAGTTGTTTTTCGCAATCCATTCACAGAATGGTGTTTCAGTCGATACGAAGCTCGGAGAGAACCACCGGCATTTTAACACCTCCATATTGTTAACCTTCGAGTGAACTTTCAGCATTATCCTCTCCTTTTCTATTGAAGGACCAACGTGGTTAGTGGGTGTGTTTTGCTCTTCTGGGGTTTTCTTTTTGCTGGAAGACATTTTTGACGATTTTGAGATTTTTGGAAAGGAAGAAGTTTGAGTTTTAGGGATTGCAAGAATGAGGAAGGACGAGTGGGGGTTCTACTATTTTATATAAGTTAATGAGGATCCTAAATCATTATCTTGCCGTTTTTCTCCTAGGGACGTTCAATCGTCAGATACTCTGTTCATTATGATATCTTCGGCGCATGAGTTTTTGCCATTAATGTGCGTCTTCCCAATGTGTCAGAATTTACACGTGTAGATTTACTTTATTGCTGAAATTCGAATCGTCAACAATATTGAGTGCCTAGCGTTTGTTAAGACAATTTTTTCTATCTCTTATTAACTCAGCATAGATTACATACTCAACGTATGTTTTTACTCAGCATGGAGTGATTTGTTTATCTACTCAGCTTGGAATGTTTACTTAACTTTTAAGCCTACTTAGTATCATTACTTACTACACAGGGTGGCTTTTTCATTTTAAGCTTAGTAGGGAACAAATATTTCACTCAACATGGCATTTGTACAATCATTTAAAGTTCCACTCATAATTATTCAATACAGATTTAGTTAGAGTGGATTTGACATACCAATTGCTTCACTTAGTATGTTGAATTGCTCTCGTGCCAAGGGCTTTGTGAAAATATCTGCAAGCTGATCGTTTGTTGGTACGTAGGTCAGCTTGATCTCATCTTTTAGTACATGATCTCTGATGAAGTGATGCCTTATGCTAACATGCTTCATCCTGCTGTGTTGGACTGGATTTTTTGATAGATCAATGGCACTTTTGTTGTCACATTTGATTTCTATAGTCTTTGTTTTGACTCCGTAATCCTCAAGCTGCTGCTTTATCCATAGGACTTGAGCAACACAGCTTCCAGCAGCTACATACTCAGCTTCAGTTGTAGACAGAGCTACGGATGATTGCTTCTTGCTAAACCAAGATACTAGACAGCTTCCGAGGAAATGACATCCTCCTGAAGTGCTTTTTCGTTCTAGCTTATCTCGTCCGTAGTCAGCATCAGTATATCCAATGAGTGTAAAGTCATTTGAGGTTGGATACCATAGACCTGCATCAACTGAGCTTTGCAAGTATCTAAAAATTCTTTTTACAGCAGTTAGATGAGATTCCCTAGGGTCAGCTTGATATCTAGCACAATAGCATACTGAGTATTGAATATTTGGTCTACTAGCAGTGAGATAGAGTAATGAACCTATCATACCTCGATAGAGTTTACTATCAACTGACTTACTCTTTTCATCCTTGCATAGGACAGTATCAGTACCCATGGGGGTTGATATTGGTTTGCACTCTTCCATGCTGAATTTCTTTAACATTTCCTTGGTGTACTTAGACTGACTTATAAATATGCCATTCTTACCTTGCTTGATTTGGAGTCCAAGAAAGAAGTTGAGTTCACCCATCATGGACATTTCGAACTCTGTTTGCATCTGTTGGTTAAATTCTTTGCACAAGGATTCGTCAGTAGCACCAAAAATTATATCATCAACATATATTTGTGCAAGTAGGGTATGTTTTCCCTTTTTCTTAATGAACAAGGTTGTGTCAGCTTTTCCCCTGACATAGTTCCTGGTCAGCAGGAAGTTGGTCAACCTCTCATACCAAGCTCTTGGAGCTTGCTTTAGGCCGTATAGAGCCTTTTTGAGTTTATAAACGTGATTTGGAAATTTTGAGTCTTCAAATCCAGGAGGTTGATTGACGTATACCTCTTCGTTTATAAAGCCATTAAGAAATGCACTTTTTACATCCATTTGGTATAATTTAAAATTCATGTAACTGGCATAGGCACACAGTATACGTATAGCTTCTAATCTAGCAACAGGAGCAAATGTTTCTCCATAGTCTATACCCTCTTGCTGACTATAGCCTTGAGCTACAAGTCGGGCTTTGTTTCTAATCACATTCCCATTTTCGTCAAGCTTATTTCTAAAAACCCACTTAGTTCCTATGGGCTTTTGATTCCTAGGTTCAGGTACTAAATCCCATACCTCATTTCTGGTGAATTGATCAAGCTCTTCTTGCATAGCATTGATCCAATACTCATCTTGCTCAGCATCAGCAAAATTCTTTGGCTCATGTATTGATACGAATGCAACATTGCTGAGGTATTTTCTAAGTTGATCCCTGGTCATCAGTTTGTTGTTGGCGGCATCAAGAATGGCTTGTTCTGTATGGCCTCTTGGGATCTTTATTTCCTTTGGCAGTGCTGAGTCGTTTGGAAGAGGTGTTTCTACAATCTCTACAGGAATAGATTGGTCAGCAAATGATATTTCAATTTCTTGCTTACCTTGAGTCAGCTCCTGTATGTTAGGCATTGTGGCTTTTGGTTGATCAGCGGAAGCTGAGCCTGGTTCTTCTTCTTCAGGCTGAGCTGACTTACCTGTAGGGTCAGTTTCATCAAACTCAACATGTACAGACTCTTCTACAACTTGAGTCCTTTTATTAAATACTCTATTTGCTTTACTGTTTGTTGAGTACCCTAAAAAGATCGCCTCATCAGCTTTAGCATCAAATTTAGCAAGGTTGTCTTTTGTATTGAGTATAAAACACTTACACCCAAAGGCCCGAAAGTATCCAATGTTGGGCTTTCGACCTTTCCAAAGTTCATATGGGGTTTTCTTAAGTATAGGTCTGACTAGAGCCCTATTCAGTATATAACATGCTGTGTGAACAGCTTCACCCCAGAAGTACTTTGGAAGCCTATTTTCACTCAGCATCGTCCTAACTATTTCAACAATGGTTCTATTTTTCCTTTCAACAACCCCATTTTGTTGAGGTGTTCTTGGAGCAGAGAAGTTGTGGTCAATACCACAGGATTCACAGAATTCATCAAACTGCTGGTTTTTGAATTCTCCACCATTGTCGCTTCTAATGTGAGCTAATTTTAGGTCTTTGTCATTTTCAAGCTTTCTGATCAATGTGGTGAACATCTCAAAGGTTTCATCCTTGTTACTAAGCAAGATGATCCAAGTATACCGACAGAAATCATCTACAATAACCAAAGAAAATTTCTTTCCTCCCAAGCTGAGTGGCTGGATAGGTCCGAAAAAATCTAAGTGTAGTAATTCCAATGGCCTTTTGGTTGAGACGATATTTTTACTATGAAATGACTTTTTAGTTTGTTTGCCTTGCTGACAGGCTTTGCATAGTTGATCTTTTTCAAACTTTAATTTGGGTAATCCCTCAACTAATTGCTTTCTAGCTGGCAAGAAGATCCATGCTGACATGCCCAAGTCTTCTATGCCATAGCCAGGAGTTGTCCTCTTTAGATACTAAGCATATATTTTTAGAAAACTATTTTTCCAAATTCAACATATATACATTTTCTACACAAGGGGCAGTTAAAATCAATTCATTTGTATTTCCCTCGAGTATTTGACACTTAGTATCATCAAATACAACCCTTCTGCCGCTCTTGCAAAGCTGAGCTACACTCAACAGGTTATATTTGAGACCTTTAACTAAGGAGACAGACTCAATGGTTGGGTTACCTCCGATAGTACCTGAGCCGACTATCTTACCCTTCTTGTTGTCTCCAAAGCTTACACTTCCACCTCGTTTAAGCTATAGTGTGATGAACTGAGTTTCATCACCTGTCATATGTCTTGAGCATGCGCTGTCTATATACCATAGTTTTGACTTCTCCACGCATGTCAAGCTGACCTGCAGTTCAAACTATTCATTTTTAGGTACCCAATTTCTTTTGGGTCCTTTCTTGTTAGTATAGACAGGTGCAAAGTCACGTTTCAACTTATGACGGCATACTTTTATGGTGTGGCCTGGTTTACCACAGAAGTCACAAAAAGGTATCATTTGTGGGTTGAACTGAGTATAGTCAGCATTATTGTGTTGGGCATGCCAACATACTTTTGTGGTATGCCCTTTTCTTCCGCAGAAGTCACATTGGACAGTCCGCTTGTTATGCCAACACACATCCTTTGTGTGTCCCCGTTTTCCACAACATTCACATTGAGTGACTTGCTTATGCTGACTATTATTTGCGTACTCAGTATGGGCTTTGTTTAAGCCTTTCCCGTGACTTTGTAAGTGTGTGATGTCCTTCCTAAGTTTCTTTGACTCATATTGGACATCCGTGACAAACCTATGTAAGATTTGCATGTTGGTATGCAAGTCAGAGTTGTCCTGGAGAAGATATCGGAGATCACTCAGCTTGACCTCTTCAATCTCATCACAGCGCCTGCTGAGTGCCTTAATCTTTTTGTTACATTTCTTAGTAAGTGTATATAAATCACTCAGGGCATTCACCATTTCATTTTTAAGCAAAATTAAAGATGTTACCTCATTGTTGTGGTTCTCTTGGTCAGTTCCATCAGAAAGGTCAGCATGCTCAGACTGGGATTGGTCAGCTCCATCATCTGCCATAAAACATATGTTGGCTGTTTCATTTTGCTCAGCTTCAGATGATGTTGACTCATCACTGTCACTCCATGTGGCTACCATAGCCTTTTTGCTTCCCTTCTTCTCTTTCTTGAGATTTGGACAGCTTGACTTGATGTGCCCGGTTTGATGACACTCAAAACATGTGACAGATCTCGAGCTGTCCTTCTTGTATTTGTCGCTTGACTCAGCTTTGTACTTATCATTCCTTCTAAATGATCTTTTTCCATTTCTATCATTTCTTCTGAACAGCTTTTTCATCTTTCTGGTGAACATGGCCAATTCCTCATCATCGGTTGACTCTGCTTCAGTTGAGTCTGCTTTTATGACAAGGGATTTTTGTTTCTTATCCTCTGATTTTTCTTTTTCTTTGGCTTCAAAGTTTTTCATAGAGATTTCATGGGTCAGCAAGGATCCTATCAGCTCATCATATTTGTAGGTAGTCAAGTCTTGAGCTTCCTCTACGGCTGTTTTCTTTGCTTGCCAGCTCTTGGGCAGACTTCTCAGAATCTTCTTCACTTGTTCTTCTTTAGTGAAGTTCTTTCCAAGCCTTTTTAGCTCATTTATAATGTTTGTGAACCTTGCGTTCATTTCTGAGATGTCTTCATTCTCCTTCATTTCAAACAACTCGTAGAGTCTCATATGTTGATTGACTTTAGACTCCTTAACTTTGCTCGTGCCTTCATAGGTTACTTCAAGCTTCTTCCAAATCTCCTGTGCTGACTCACAACCTAAAATCTTATTGTATTCTGCGGCATCTAACGCACAGTGAAGCATATTTATAGCCGAAGCATTATTTTGTAGTTTTCTGAGGTCATCCTCTGTCCACTCAGCCTCACTCTTAACAATTTTCTCATTGTTAATAGTTTTGTATGGCACATGTGGACCTTGAACAATTGCAAGCCAAGCACTCATGTTTGTGGCTTGAATAAAGTTCTTCATCCTATTCTTCCAGAATGTATAGTTTGATCCAAAGAATAGGGGTGGTCTAGTGATTGATAATCCCTCAGGGAGTATCTGTGTTGTTTGGTTTCCAGGAAGGAAACGAGTGCTATTCTCACCCATTTTTAGGGATCAGCTCAAGATTGTTAGATCGCTGAGTAGTGAGCTTTTAGGCTCTGATACCACTTGTTGGTCCTTGATAATTAGTTCTAAAGGGGGGGTTAGGAACTAATATAACTTTTTCTCGTTTTAATTAAGCTGACTGGAAGTAATTTTGAAAGTTTAATAACTCTGCTTTTGGTCAGCTTGGTGAGAAATGTTTGAAGACAGCTTTAGTCAGATGTTGACTAAAGTTGTTTTCTTGTGAGTTAAGAATTGACACTCTTGGAGGTCAGCTTCAGACTCAGCACCACTTATTTACTCAAGGTCAGCTTAGGCAATTTATATGCTGAGTAAATTTAGCAAACAACACATACAATATAAGAGAGAGTTTAGAGATTACTCAGTACCACTTATCCTGGTTCGGCCTCTCTGCCTACGTCCAGTCCCCAGAGTCTTCCGGGCTTTTTGAATCCAATACTGAGCTCTTTAACGGTAGAGCACAAACCAATTACAAGGCAGTTGAATATGCAAGAGTACCTTCCTCTATTCGTCTACTCAACTCCTACTAAGTGCTACAACCCAGCACCTAGATTTCTCTACTGCTGAAATGCTTACAACCAAGCACTCAGTTTTACTCTCTCGATATTTCTATTGATCACAGACTTGTTCCTTTGTGAACTAAAGAACACTTTAGATGATTACAACTCAATCTAGCATTTACACATAGAATAGAAACGTGGGTGTAAGATTCTTTTTGTATTCGAGTGCTTTTGAAACTTTCTCTCTTGTATTTTTCTTTTGATGCTTCAGTGCTTGCCATTATTTAGGTTCTTCGATTGTCCTTTTATAGACTAAATCCTGTGGATTTGATCGTTTAAAATGTCTTGACCGTTGCTACCAAAACGGCTCTTTTGGGGAACATTTTCTAGAAATCTTCAGACTGCACACCATTCCCTGCTTCTGTTTTTCTTCAGACGTCAGGTTGTCTTCTAGCGTCTGTTTTGTTTATTTGTGCCAGTTGTCTGTTTCCAATAATCCAACGTCCCATGACTCTCGGAATCAGTCTTCTTAGGTATCTTCGAGGTTCCAATTCTTGGTGCAGAAGATTGGCAGACTTTGTCTTTTAGTAAAACAGATCCTTCATGCTGTCCTGATGAATACTCAGCTTCATTGGTTCATGCTGAGTTCCTTCAAGGTCAGCTCCGTTTTGTTTAACCGCTCCTGAAGAGGTCTTCAACTTTAGTCAGCTTCGTTTTGTTTCTGAACTTTAACTCCACTCAGCTTCTATTCTGTCATGCTGAGTTCTTTTCTACTCAGCTTCGTTTATGCTGACTTTTGTCCTGTCTTTTACTTTATATATTTTTGCACTCAAGATTTAACAAACATATTAGTACAATTAAATCAAAGCATCTAAATTTAATTGCCTCTTAATCATGGATGATTTTGTCAAATCAAAATCTTGTGGAAAGGTGTTTCAACAGAGCTGACCCAAGGTAAGCAAGAAATTGAAATATCATTTGCTGACCAATCTATTCCTGTAGAGATTGTAGAAACACCTCTTCCAAACGACTCAACACTGCCCAAGGAAATAAAGATCCCAAGAGGACATACAGAACATGCCATTCTTGATGCCGCCAACAACAAATTAATGACCAGAGATCAGCTTAGAAAATACCTCAGCAATGTTGCATTCGTCTCAATATATGAGCCAAAGAACTTTGCCGATGCTGAGCAAGACGAGTATTGGATCAATGCTATGCAAGAGGAACTTGCCCAATTCACTAGAAATGAGGTATGGGATTTAGTACCTAAACCTAGGAATCAAAAGCCCATAGGAACCAAGTGGGTCTTTAGAAATAAGCTAGATGAGCATGGAAATGTGATTAGAAACAAAGCTCGACTTGTAGCCCAAGGCTATAGTCAGCAAGAGGGTATAGACTATAGAGAAACATTTGCTCCTGTTGCTAGATTAGAAGCTATACGTATACTGTGTGCCTATGCCAGTTACATGAATTTTAAATTATACCAAATGGATGTAAAAAGTGCATTTCTTAATGGCTTTATAAACGAAGAGGTATACGTCAATCAACCTCCTGGGTTTGAAGATCCAAAGTTTCCAAACCACGTTTATAAACTCAAAAAGGCCCTGTACGGCCTAAAGCAAGCTCCAAGAGATTGGTATGAGAGGTTGACCAACTTCCTGCTGACCAGGAACTATGTCAGGGGAAAAGCTGACACAACCTTGTTTATTAAGAAAAAGGGTAAACATACCCTACTTGCACAGATATATGTAGATGATATAATATTTGGTGCTACTGACGAATCCTTGTGCAAAGAATTTAGCCAACAGATGCAAACTGAGTTCGAAATGTCCATGATGGGTGAACTCAACTTTTTCCTTGGACTTCAAATCAGACAAGGTAAGAATGGCATCTTTATAAGTCAGTCTAAGTACACCAAGGAAATGTTGAAGAAATTCAGCATGGTAGATTGCAAACCAATATCAACCCCCATGGGAACTGATACTGTCCTATGCAAGGATGAGAAGAGTAAGTCAGTTGATAGTAAACTCTATCAAGGTATGATAGGTTCTTTACTCTATCTCACTGCTAGTAGACCGGATATTCAATACTCAGTATGCTATTGTGCTAGATATCAAGCTGACCCCAGGGAATCTCATCTAACGGCTGTGAAAAGAATTTTTAGATACTTGCAAAGCTCAGTTGATGCAGGTCTATGGTATCCAACCTCAAATGACTTCACACTCATTAGATATACTGATGCTGACTATGGACGAGATAAGCTAGAATGGAAGAGTACTTCGGGAGGATGTCATTTTCTCGGAAGCTGTCTAGTATCTTGGTTCAGCAAGAAGCAATCATCTGTAGCCCTATCTACAACTGAAGCTGAGTACGTGGCTGCTGGAAGCTGTGTTGCTCAAGTCCTATGGATAAAGCAACAGCTTGAGGATTATGGAGTCAAAACAAAGACAATAGAGATCAAATGTGAAAACAAAAGTGCCATTGATCTATCAAAGAACCCAGTCCAATACAGCAGGATGAAGCATGTTAGCATAAGGCATCACTTCATCAGAGATCATGTACTAAAAGATGAGATCAAGCTGACCTATGTGCCAACAAATGATCAGCTTGCAGATATCTTCACAAAGCCCTTGGCACAAGAACAATTCAACACACTAAGGGAAGCAATTGGTATGTCAAATCCACTCTAACTAAATCTGTATTGAATAATTGCCATATGAGTGGAAATTTGAATGATTGTGCAAATGCCATATTGAGTAAAATATCTACTCCTTACTAAGTTTGAAAATGGAAAAGCCACCCTATGCTGAATTGACATATATATTGAGTGATGATACTGAGTAGGCATAAAAGCTGAGTAAACATTCTATGCTGAGTAGATAAACGTATTGAGTAATCACTCTATGCTGAGTACATATACATGCTGAGTGAGTAACGTATGTTGAGTTAATTAGAGATAGAAAAAATTATCTTCACAAAAGTTAGGCACTCAATATCGCAAATGCTTCGAATTCTAGAAAAATCAAAAAGAAACCTACTTGCGTAAAATGAACCTACATGTGTAACCTCTGGCACCTTGGAAATATGCACATTAATGGCAAATCCCATGCACCGAAGATGTCATAAATGACAGAATCTTTATCGGTTGAACGTCCCTAGGTAAAACGGCTAGTTAATGAATAGGGGGAGCCGTAAATCTATATAAAAAGTGGAAGAATCCCCACTCTTCACTTTTTACTCTTGTAATCTCCTGCAATCGAACTTCTCTCTCTCCTTAAAACCTCAAAACCTTCAACAATGGCTTCCGGCAAAGACAAAACCCCTAAAACTCAAACCTCAAACAAACCCACTCAGGCTGACCTCGCCGGTTCCTCACAACTAGTGAAAAGAACCATGATTAAGGTTCACAAAAAGGTCAACAATCTTGAGGTTCTAAAATGCCGATGGTTTTCTCCAAGCTTTGTCTCGTCTGAGAAACCATTCTGTGAATGGATCGAGAAGAACAAGTGGAAAGGTCTCTTCTCTCTTTCTGGAACAACCTATCCCAGGTTAGTACGGGAATTCTACTCGAATCTACATGTTGATGCAGATGACTCTGACTATTTGGAGACCACAGTTAAAGGTCAGAAAATCATCGTAACCCCTGCCTATCTAGCCACCTTACTAGATTTACCAGACGAAGGAATTCAGTTTAGAACGACGAAGGAGAAAGTGCCAAAAGACACGGCTGAGAAGCTCAAGGGGTTCTGTAAACCCAAGGATCATAAGGGTGAAATACCCAGCACCTGCATGGGTAAAGAACAAAAGATGGTCCACTACATGCTGACAACCTTTATCTTCCCCAAACTCAGCTCAGCTTCATCCGCCTCCAACTTCGAGTAGTGCTTCATCTGGCACATGCTAACCTAGACTCCACTCAACCTTCCCGTCTTCCTAGTTGGAGCTCTTCAACGAGGTGGTAAGAAACTCCGCTTAGGATCTCTAATCACAAAAATTCTCGAAGACAAGCAGATCGAGACAAAAAAATGAAACAAGTAGCTTGGGGAGTGAAATCACTGCAGTTCTACTGGATGGACTGTTGTACAATCAACCCTTAAAGGGATATGAAGGAGCTGGAGATGAAGAAGATGAAGAAGCTGAGCAACCAGAAATTGAGCTCGAAACTGAGCCTGCAAGAGATGTTGAGGCTCATGCTGAGTCACCTAAGACAGCTCAGCCTGAGAGGAAGAAGAAGAGGAAGGCTATAGAAACCTGCTCAAAAGACATTCATGCAGTCCCAAAGAAAGTAAGGCTATTATCAAAAGAAAAAGCTAAAGCTGACAAGGCTAAGGAGCAAGCTGAGTTAGCTGAGAAAAGAAAAAGGAAAGAAGAGCCTGAGGATGAGGAAGAAGAAACTCCAGAATCCCCTTTAAAGAAAAAGAAAAAGGGTAACTCCTTAAAGATAGTGGAAGCTGTCCCACTAGACTGTACTCAACCTGAAGGTCATGGAACTGACCAAGAAAAGGAAGTTGTAGAAGAAACAGAGCTACATGTTGAGCACTAAGAAGCTAATACTGAGCAGGAAGAACATCTCAATGTTGAGAAATCTCAGGATGATGCTGAGCAAGGAGAAAGAGAAAGTAATGTTGTTGAGGGTCATGTTGAGCAACTTGTAGAAGAGACAGTTGCTACTGAGTCCTATGAAGGTGTTCGAACGGACCATTCACCGCCAAGAGCTGAGACACGGCGAAGACTCAAAAAGAAAGCGCAAAAGCAAATTGATCTCATGGACGACTTTCCTATTGATGAGCTTGAAACTGACCTCTCTACAATCCAGTTCCAGTACTTCTCTAATGAGACTGAGTCGCCACCAGAAAATCCTGTAGAAAAACAAACCTCTGTTACTCAGAATGAGGAACAAGCCAAAAACCCTGCAGATCCAATCCAAACTACTCAAGTTGAGCCAACTCCTGCCTCAACTCCACCTTCTACTCAACATGTTAATGACTCAGCTCATCAAATCAATCAAAGTCCAGGTACCAATCAAGGTACACAATCTGACAGAGAGCCAACTCCTCCTCCACCATCAAACTCTGTACCAGCCTCTGAGTCTAACACTGCTAGATTTGCATACTTGAATGCTACTGAGTCTGGCCGACGTGTCATTGCTTCTGCTCAGTCCTTGCTTCAAGATTTCAATACTACTCAAGCTGATGGTCACCAATCTACTCAAGCTGAGTCCTCCCACTTGTCAGGTATTACTCAGCTTCTGAATGAACTTCGAGGACTAAAGGATCTGGTTAGCGTTATCACTACGGTTCAAACTCAGCAACCGAATCAAGGGCAAATAGCAAAACTGACTGAACTGATGCTTACAATGGCAACCCATATGAATTCACTTGAAGGGCAAGTTCAAAAATTGTCGGCAGTCAATCCAGGGTATGCAACTTCAACTGAACTGCACGAATATTTTGTTAAGTTAAATGCGGAACTGACCAAATCTAGTGCCACTGCCCATACTGAGTATGCTACCTCTGCTGAGTTGCATGATTGCTTTACCAAGCTTCATACTGAGCTGACCAAATCAAGTCCACCCGGTAATGCTGAGTTTGCCACCTCTGACGAACTTCAACAATGCTTCACCAAGCTTCATACTGAGCTGACCAGTACACGTGACTTAGTATCCTCCTCTTCTCAGTGCACTATTGACCAATTAAGTGAAGCAGTCAGACTACTCAACATCGACAGAGCCCAGATGGATGTTGATCCAATCTCCAACAGTGAACTCATGAGCTTTTCACAAGCTATCATGAAGGCAATGCGCATCAACAATGCCCAGCGCATGTTTTATGATTCTGCTCTGCTAAAACTGTACCATCAATCTTTTGGTCAGATCACAAGCTCACTCACCTGCCTGAGCAAATCCCATGAATGCCTCCTCAGCATGATCAGCAGCTCCCTTCGGGTTCCTAGACATATCCAGGACGATAGTGTACCCGTCATTGATGGCTTGGGTGAAAGCACCAAAAGGCTTCAGCGCTACTCCCATTATCTCTCCTCTGCAGCACGAAATGAAACCTTCCTCTACAAACCCGATGATGGCAAAACGGGGGAGATAAGTCAAGGAGGAACTCAGCCTCGGCCTGCAGATAATGCTTCTGGAAGTAAAGAGAAAGAGAAAGGCAAAGGAATTGCTCATACTGATCACCCGGCTCAGAAAAAGAAGAAGTAGAACTAGCTTAGTCAATATCTAGGACTTCGCTTTATATCCTGTCTTTGAATATATGTGTTTTGGAAGGTCAATATATGATAAGCATTAATTTTCTTCCTGATCTGACTAATAAAATTTGAACAAACAAATCAAGAAGTTAAATACACTCAGTATGCATTAACACCAACTTATGCAATAAACTGAGAGACAACATACTTCTAATATTTTTGAAATACTGACTTAAATCCAAACAAGCTCAAATCTAAAACTAAATCAGCATACACAAATGTCTTAAAACTAATTAAACATTGGAAGGATTAGAATTAAGACAATATGTGCAACCCTTACGGGGGATTCATTTCAAAAATCAATCATGGGGCAACTTATAACTGAGTTCCGTAATTATGTATTTTGCCAACATCAAAATGGGGGAGTTTGTTGAAACACCTTTCCACAAGATTTTGATTTGACAAAATCATCCATGATTAAGAGGCAATTAAATTTAAATACTTTGATTTAATTGTACTAATGTGTTTGTTTAATATTGAGTGCAAAAATATATATAAAGTAAAGACAGGACAAAAGTCAGCACAAGCAAAGCTGAGTAGAACGGAACTCAGCATGACAGAATGTAAGCGGAGTGGAGTAGAACTTAGAAGCAAAACGAAGCTGACTAAAGTTAAAGATTTCTTCAGAAGCAGTTACACAGAGCGGAGCTGACCAAGAATGAACTCAGCTTAGAAGTTGAACATCCGAAGATTACGAAGAAAGCTGAATGACTGTCAGGACAACATGAAGGATCCGTTCACTAAAGGACAAAATCTGCAAATCTTCTGCACCAATAATTGGAACCTCGAAGACACATAAAAGACTAATTCCAAGAGTCATGGGTCATTGGATTATTGGTAAAAGACAACTGGCACAAACAGACAAGCCAGACGTAAGAAGACAAATCTGACGCCTGAAGAAAACAGAGAAAGGGAATGGCGGAGCAGTCTGAAGCTGGCCAGAAATTGTTCCCCAAAAGAGCCGTTTTGGTGTTAACGGTAACAACAATTCAAGATCCAAATCTGCAATTTCCTTCTATAAAAGGATAATGAAGAACCTTGGTTTATTATGGAAGCATCAAGAGAAAAATACAAAGAGAGAAAATCTTGAAAGCACTCAAATATAAAAAGATCTTACACCCACTTTTCTATTTTCTGTGTAAATGCTAGATTGATTGTTGTATAATCATCTAAAGTGTTCTTTAGCATAAAAAGAACAAGTTTGTGATCAATAGGAATATTGAGAGTGTTAAGCTGAGTGCTTGGTTGTAAGCATTCAGTGGTAGAGAAATCTAGGTGCTGGGTTGTAGCACTTAGTAGGAGTTGAGTAGACGAATAGAGGAAGGTACTCTTGCATATTCAACTGCCTTGTAATTGGTTTGTGCTCTACCATTAAAGAGCTCAGTATTGGATTCAAAAAATCCCGGAGGACTTTGGGGACTGGACGTAGGCAGAGAGGCCGAACCAGGATAAGTGATACTGAGTAATCTCTAAACTCTTTCTCTTATAATTGCATGTATTGTTTGCTTTATTTACTCAGCATATAAATTGTCTAAGCTGATCTTGAGTAAATAAGTGGTGCTGAGTTAGAAGCTGGCCTCCAAGAGTGTCAATTCTTAACTCACAAGAAAACAACTTTGGTCAACATCTGACTAAAGCTGTCTTGAAACATATCTCACCAAGCTGACCAAAAGCTGAGTTAATAAACTCTCAAAATAACTTCCAGTCAGCTTAATTAAAACACGAAAAAGTTATATTAGTTCCTAACCCCCCCTGGAACTAATTACCAGGGACCAACACTATCAAGCTCAGGCTGGGTTCTCTTATTACCAGAATCCTCGAAGATCATCAAATCGACTTGATTAATGAAGCAGAAACCTGGGGAACTGAAATCATGGATGCATTGTTGTTTGGGTTAGTATATGACCAATGCATCAAACCTAAGAAAGGAAAAGGGGTCATCGAGGAAATCGAGGAGGAAGTTGATGATGAGCAACCTCAGGAAGAAAACATCGCCATAGCTGAACCTGATGACCAAACCAAGCGAGAGAAGACACGGAAAGCAATCCATACCAGCTCAAAAGATGTTGATGCTGTTCCAAAGAAACTCCGGATTGTCTCAAAGGGGAAGAAAGTTGATGTTGAGCAGGGTAAGTCAGCAGAGAAAAGAAAGAGGCAAGATGAGCCTGATGAACTGGAAAGTGAGGAAACCCCTCTAAAGAAGAAAAAGAAAATTTCTGATCCAAGTCCAATTGATGTTGTCCCTCTTGGCTTTGAGGTTCCTGATGATTCTCACTTCGTGAGAAGCCAAGAGATTGACCTTGAGCAAATTCCTGCTGATCAAGAAGCAGAAGAACTAAGAAACAATGCAGGTCAGCATGATAATGATGAGCATGTTGAGCAACATCAAGAAACTCATGCTGAGCAAGAACAAACAGGGAATATTGAGCAAGTTGAAAATCCAGCCACACAGAGTAAGACAGTTGATGCTGAGCTCACAGAGTAAGAAATAGTCATGGAAGGCCTCAACACTGATCTCGAGGTAGAGTCATCTCTTGATTCCATTCCTGTTGATCCTTCTCCTCCAACGACCAAAAAGTTGAAAAGGCTTAAGAAGACGGCCTACAAATCTCCAGTCATTGACCTCCTGGATGATTCACCCCTGAGGGATCAAATCACTGACCTCACGGATCTACAATTTAAGTTCTTCTCAAAGCATACTGAGTCCTCTACACCGGAAAAACAAGCCTCTGTTACTCATGCTGAGCAACATGCCAAGACTCCAGAAAATCCAAACCAAGCCGAGCAAGAGCTCGAAGTCTTAGCTGCTCAAGGAGACAAGCAAGCTATGGAAAATCCTGCTCAACCTGAGGTGCCTCTTCCTGCACCAACTCAAGTCCATGTTGAGCAGGTAAATATCTCTGCGGATCCACCTCCTTCCCATCACATTTCGCAGAATATTGAGCAGTCAGTTCCTGCTGCTAATCAAAATCAAAGTCGAGTTGCTGACCATACTGGCACTTCCACTCAAGGACAACACCAAACACCTCCTTCATTTGGTGCTACTAGAATCCCGACCACTGAGCTAAATCCTGAGGCACAATATGCTTATCTTCATGCAACTGAGTCTAGACGTCGCATCATTGACTCGGCTCAAAATCTTCTCCAGGATTTAAACACTTCTCATGCCGATACTGCTGGGTCTGCCAATGCTGAATCACAAGAATTCTCGTCTGTCACTCAGCTTCTCAATGAGATCAAGAATCTCAAAGATCTAGTAAGTGTCATGAACACGGTCCAAACACAGCAACCCAAGCAAGAATCATTTGTCAAGCTGGCCGAACTAATATTGATGATGGTGAATCATATGAATTCACTTCAGGGACAAATCAACGCTCTACCTGCAGTCAACATGGGCTATGCTACCTCTGCTGAGTTAAGTCACTATTTTACCAAACTGACTTCTGAGCTGACTGGCACTCGAGACCTTCTCTCCCTAACTTCCCAGTGTTCGATGGATGAAATTAGCGAAGATGCCCGTCTTCTAAACCTGAGTAAAGAGAAAATGGAAACTGACCTGGTCAAAACCAATACTATCCTACAAACTACTCAAAGCTTATTTCGACATGTGCATCACACAAACGCTCAACGTGACATTTACGACAAGGCTGTACTTCGAATGTACCATCAATCTTATGCCCAGCTAACAGACGCAATATCATGGCTAAGTAAATCACAGGAATACATACTCAGCATGATCAGCGCATCTGTTCGAGTCCCCGGTTCAGTTTTGGATGATGGAGTCCCAGTGTTTGATGGGTTATTTGAAAGCACGAAACGTCTCAAGGCCTATTCGGTCAAGCTGACTCGTGCTGCTCTCAATGAAACCTTCATCCCACCTCCGCCTGATGGTGGCAAAACGGGGGAGAAAGAACAAGTTGATGGAACTCAGCCAAAGGCAGTAGAAACTTCAGGCAGTCAGCAAAAGAGGAAAGACAAAGGAAAAGGGGTAGCTCAAGTCAATAGAAAATAGATTAGCTTTAAGAAATTGACTTGCGTATTTTGTATGCTGACCATTTATATCATCTTAAGCATCTTTTCATTCACATTGTTTTTCATAAGTGATGCTTACTATTATACTATATGCTGATCTGTCTAAAATTGAACAAACAAATAAATTCAAATTAAAAATATACTCAGTACACATTAACTCTGATACATCCACACATAAACTCTGATACCAAAACTATTCATGTATCAAACTGAGTAAACATTGAACTCTTCTGAAAGTTGACCTAGGCTCATCTGAATTAGATCTTAGAAGGTCTAGAATTGAACTAAGTCAGTATAAACAGGTCTTCCCTTATTACTCAATTAAATCTTAGAAGGTTTAGAGTTAAGACAATATATGCAACCCTTACGGGGGAGTAATTTCAGAAGAATAAAAAGTAATTCAATCATGGGAATTTCAATACTGAGTTCCATAAATTAAATATTTTGCCAACATCAAAATGGGGGAGTTTATTGAAACACCTTTCCACAAGATTTTGATTTGACAAAATCATTTAAGTTTAATCCATGATTAAGAGATAATTAAATTTAAGTGCTTTGATTTAATTGTACTAATCCGTTTGTTCAATATTGAGTATAAACATAAATGCAAAAGGAAATAAAAATTAAGACAGGACAAAGTCAGCATGAGAACACAACACAAGCTGAGTGAAAAGCAACTCAGCACAAGAGAAAATAAGTCATCTTCAAAACAACAGCTTAAGAATGAAGCTGATCAAAGAAGCTGAGTGGAACGAAACTCAGCATGAAAGAAATCTGCTTCAGAACGAAGCTGACCATGGAAAGCTGAGTGAAAAAGAACTCAGTATGAGATTTGATGACAATCAAAGACAATAACTATCGAAGTAAAGCTGAGTGATTTTCAGGACAGCATGAATGATCCGTTAGCTAAAAGACAAATCCGACAACTGTCTGCACCAATAATTGAAGCCTTGGAATTACGCAAAAGCCAAATTCCGAGATGCATGGGTCAACTGTTCGTTGATATACGACAAACTGCCGCAAGAAGACAAAGCCTGTAGTAAGAAGTCAAGCATGACATCTGAAGAAATTAGAAAACAAGATTGGCCTGCACATCTGAAGCTGACCAGAAGTTTGTCCCCAAAAGAGCCGTTTTGGATTCAACGGACAAATCAAATTCAAATCATTTGATCCTCAAAATACAACTATAAAAGGCCAAGCAATCCTCTTGGATCATTTCCGATTTATACAGAAAATACAAGTGAGAAAGATACAAATTCAAAGCACTCAAAAACAAGAAAGAGATCTTACACCAACCTTCTATTCCTTGTGTAAATGCTAGATTGATTGCCTGTAATCATCTAAAGTGTTCTTTATCTGAAGAAGAACAATTTTGTTTTCAATTGTAATATTGAGAGTGTTGTGCTGAGTACTCGGTATTAAGTACTCAGTGGTAGAGAAATCTAGGTGCTGGGTTGTAGCACTTAGTAGGAGTTGAGTAGACGAATAGAGGAAGGTACTCTTGCATATTCAACTGCCTTGTAACCGGTTTGTGCTCTACCTTTAAAGAGCTCAGTATTGGATTCTAAAAGCCCGGAGGAGTCTGGGGACTGGACGTAGGCGGAGAGGCCGAACCAGGATAAGTCATACTGAGTAATTTCTAACTCTCTTAATATATATATATATGCATGTGTTGTTTGTTATACTTACTTAGCATATAAACTGTTTAAAGCTGACACTGAGTAAAATTAGAGTGCTGAGTTGGAAGCTGACCACAAAAGTGTCAATTCCCAACTCACAAGTGAAACAATCTTAGTCAACATCTGACTAAAGTTGTCTCACACTAAGATCGGCCAAGCTGACCAAAACTGAGTTAATAAACTCACTAAAATTATCAAGTCAGCAAGATTAATTAGCTAAAAAGTTACATTAGTTCCTAACCCCCCCTTGGAACTAATCACACGGGACCAACACTACGTGGCTTTGATTCCCAAAAAAATTAACGGGGTACGTAGGAAGCTTGACAAAATAAGAAATTATCAAGTCCAAGCCAAAAAATATTGGAAGATGAACTTACAGGGAAATCTGGTGTGCAAAGGGTGAAAAATCACGGAAAACTCTTGCAGGAACTGAGAAGGCAGTCGAAATAAGAAAAAACGCCAGTCAAGAAGCAATAAATTCCACCTACATGCGGAGGAGATAAAAAGCCCTAAAGGACTTTATGGAACTTTTAGGGGGGCTTCTGATAACATTCGCCATAAAACATGAAGGATTAAAGCTGAGAATATTTCCACAAAGGAGGACCTGAAGGGTGAAAAGACAAGATAAGACCCGCCTCCCTGGCATATAGGGCGTACGGCTGGAAATACGACGTCGTACTATGAGTTAATCCTGAGATCCGCCTAGAAGGGTACAGCTGGAAATACGGTGCCGTATTGTAGATCCATTCCGAGATTCGCCTAAAGGAAGAATATGGGATCCGCCCCACATGACGGTCCGCCCTTATGGAAAACTAAGCAGGCATACAACGAAACTCATTATCATTAAGTTAGCACTAATGATACCTTAAAGACAATAACAACTCGGAGATTAAAGGTCAGAGTTAAGCTGCATTAAAGGTCTCTAAACCACTATCAAGGAGAAACCTATGGCATTGATGATAGTAATAACTCCATTAATACTTAAACCCTCAAGTATAACTAAAGTAACATCAAAACCCACATTCAAGGACAATAAAAGGGATTAATGCGATTGTTACAGAATTGCATATAAATACCCCAGCTTCCTGGTATCAAAGGTACACTTACACACTATCCTCAACCCTACTTTGTCATTACAGTTTATTCTCTTGAGAATTTTATTGACTTAGGCATCGGAGTGTCCCCGGCCGATTCTATCGACGCCTCACAGGGAAGTGTTCCGATCAAGAATCTTTTCACAAGATATCACATACATAGATAGGAAAATTTAAGATAAATGTTTGGAAAACGAAGAGAGAGAAAAAGACATTAGAGAATAAAGAAATGTGATTTAAAAAATAAAAAAATAATATATAACAATAAAGGTATTATAAAAATTAGTGATAAAGGATAAATAATTATTTTTAGAATTTGCAAGTTCTGCATTTTAGGTGAAAAAGTTAAAATGATCATGTTAGACAATCAATTGGTTCTAATAGATGATATGTATTTCATTGTTATATATTACTACCAAATTCAATGTAGACCCTTCGGGCAGGGATAATCATTCCGGTCTTGGGATAGGCAGTGACCATTCTCAAGAAACGACGGCAGGAGGGCCCTTGATCTATGAGTCAATGAAACGACGGCAGGAGGGCCCTTGATCTATCATCAATAGAGGGATCAAAAAAGGGCTTTGCTTCCCTTTACAATATGAAGAAAGAAATAATAAGGGTCGAAGTTTAGACCGCTCATAGTAGTTTTACCTATAGAAAAGATCATGAAAGAGGCGATCAGAATGATACTCGAATCCATTTACGATTCCGAGTTTCCAGACACATCGCACTTCCGCTCGGGTCGAGGCTGCTTCTTTTATAGGATCGGGGGGATAGGAGAAACGATTTTAGCTTTTAGAGCAAGAAAGTCGGGTCCAGTACGAGCGAGATTGAGAAACAAATGCCCGTTCATTGGGGTCGCGGACTGGTACATGGACAACTGTGTGGACCGATGGGCTTACCAGTCTTGATCCTTATAAAGGACGATGCTACCACATCGAGCCCATTGCTTGAGAAGAAAATCATTAATATATTGCTTATGTAGCTTACCTTTTTTCTTTTTTGAAGAAGGTTATGTTTACTTCCATTATGGGTAATGTATTTAGGTTTAAAGCCTTGCGCGCTCTATGTCTAGAGGATCTACGAATCCCTCCCGCGTATTCTAAAAGTATTCTAAAACTTTCTGAGGCCCTCTCACGGCATCCAGAGATAAATTGCACAAGTATGGACGTCCCCTATTGGGATGTACTATTAAAATGAAACTCAAATTGGAATTATCTGTTAAGAACTATGGTAGAGCTGTTTATGAATGTCTACATGGTGGACTTTAAAGATAATGCGAACGTAAACTCCCAACCATTTATGCGTTGGAGAGACCGTTTCTTGTTTTGTGCATAAGCTATTTATAAAGCGCAGGCGGGAAAATGGTGAAATCAAAGGTCATTACTTGAATGCTACTGCGGGTACATGCAAAGAAATGATCAAAAGGGTAGTATTTGCCAGAGAGTTGGGAGTTCCTATCATAATGCATGATTATTTTATAGGGGGTATTCACGTTTGGCATATGCATGCTTTGACCGAGATCTTTGGTGATGATTCAATAATTTGGTGGAGGAACTTTTGGACACCCTTGGAGAGATGCGCCGGGTGCTGTAGCTAATCGAGTAGCTCTGGAAGCATGTGTACAAGCTCGTAATGAAGGACGCGATCTTGCTCGCGAGGGTAATGAAATTATCCGTGAGGCTAGCAAATGGAGTCCTGAATTGGCTGCTGCTTTAAGGTATGGAAAGGGGATCAAATTTGAATTCCCAGCAATGGATACCTTGTAATCCAGTGATTCACGTTTGATTTATTATTTGAATTGCAGTTAAACTCTGCCCAATCTTTTACTAAAAGGATTGAGCCGAACCCAAGGATTCTATTGTATAGATTTTTGTCTCTTTCGTTACCAGAAAGAAATGCCTAAGGTAATGCCCATAGCTCAGACTGAGGTGGCCCTATACGGCTTAGAACAGTACTGATGCTAACGTCTTAGACCAGGCAGAGGTGGCCCAGACCTGTACTTTTTTTATTACTGATCCCCGTAAAGCTTACTGAACCTAGATTGCTGACCAATCGAGGTGTATCACAGCCAAAGAATGGCCTTTAAGATCGAATTGGGGCTCATGAAAGTTACGAAAAACCGTGTTTTTTCGATATAAATAGACAATTTTTGAAAATTGTATATCTTATGTAATTCAATTTGTGGGATCTGGGAAGCAAGGTGTTACCGAGCTGATAGCCCTTGCTAAATTTCAAGAAATTGATAGAATCACGTCTTTTTTGCTGTAAAAAAATCAACGAAAACTTGATAACTAATATGCACGGCATTCGAAAAATGAAATGGTTTTTCGGAAGTCTAATTTCTGGGCTCGAGCAGACCAACTCGGAGAGGTACATCGTAGCTTTACCGGGACGGAGTCTCGGTCGCAAAGAGAGAGGTTCAAAGTAGGGGAACTCGATCAAAGCGAGAGGTACGGAGGGAGTACGAAGTTTCTTTCTTTACCGGAGGACAAGAAAACTTAAGTACTTTTCCCGGGAAAGAGGAAAGGAAGTCGACCAGACCAGTAGCGAGAAGTAAAGGAGTGGCATCAGCTCGACCTGGGGAAGAGGCTTAGGAAGAAACTTTACCAGGAACGAACTCCAGCAGAGGTTTTAAGTTGGCTAATCTCCTCTCAAACTTGTTCCTGAAATCAAACTGAAGAAAAGCAAGAATTTCTTAGTTTACGGAAAGAAGCTAGCAATGAAAGACTTAGCAGTACAGGTACAGCTAGCACTGATCAAAATGTAAAATCGCCAAAATTATCGACTATTTTTGTACCTTATTAGTAACCAGCAACTAAAGCGCTAATGAGCAATGGCTTTCTTTTCTATCATAGTTGCAAGGCTTCCAAACCTTAATTAAGTACCAAAGGCTGCTTTCGCTTGCTTTCATAAGGGGGTTGTTCACTACAAACTATCAGCGCTTTCTTAGATTGAACAGTAATAAGATAAGTCGTTGTTCAATCTCTAAGGCGGCTTTCCGCGGATAACGGAGCGCCTAAGCAGAGCTTGGGCCTATGGTTGCAACCAACAATTGCCTATCTTCGCCCAAGATAGACCATTAGCGCAGAAAAAAGTTTGACATAGTCACCTATCTATATGCTTGAGCCTCATGAGGGCTTGCTTTGCTATCCAGACTACACAGATATATATAAAGGCCTTTTGCTCCTTCTTGAATTCTTACTAAGTGTTGATGAAGCATCTCCGTTCTCTGATATCCTCATACTTTTTTTTGTGTGTCACTATAGCTTAGCATCTCCTCGTGAGATACATCGTTGCGGTTGGTGATAGGGGTCAAAAACCCCTATCTTTGGGTACGGTTTTAGGACGGTTTTTAGTGTTATTTCGTGAATAAGCGAACAATTCTCGCATTTATATGCTTTTGTGTGAGTTAGTTAGAAATTGGAAATGTTTTATTAACTTTTCGTTGTTTAGGCTCGTTTTCTGATCATTTTAGGCAAATATGGCCAAAATGGCATGTATGTTATAATTCCGTTATCTTTTATAGCTAATTGATCCGCCAAAAGTCGCACCAAACGGAGCGTTTGCTCAAAATGAGCGATTGGCGGGTCAATTTAGCCTTGAGACTAATTCTATTTGGAGTTTTTGTGCATGCGCAGGGATAAGTTTGGGCGAAAGTTACATCATGGGACATCGAGCAACCGCGCGGAGGCGTGCAGGGCAAAACCGCTCGTCGGACTGGCCTTTTTAGGCCAGCTCGCCGTGAGCAGGCCCTCAGGGGCCTGCTCGGGCGAGCTGGCCGTGCCAGCTCGGGCAGGCTGGCCAAGCCAGCTCGCCGAGCAGGCCCTCAAGGGCCCGCTCGCGGCCAGCTCGCCGAGCAGCGCGCCCTGCTGGGCGAGCTGACCTGCGGAAATTGGTCAAAAATCCCAATTTTGCCCCCACGACTCCACGACCGGTCCCACGACTTCCTACCTGCATAAGGACACGAAATAGGTCAGAAAGAGGGCCCGAGCTACGTCTATAAATAGAACTTTTTTATTGTAAATTAGATATCTTTCATTATTGTAATTTCCTTAGCTTTCCCCTTGAAAAATCCTCTCCACCTCCTCCATCTCCTTCAACCTCCATTGAAGAACTTCCGAAGCTCCATCCACCGAGGATTATTCAAGGTTCGTCCTTAAGACCTAGGAAGCCGGCTGCAGAGTAGACAGGTTCCCTGAAAGGGATTTTCGTATCACCTTTTATCTTTCCTTGTTTGTACTCTTTGATACAGTCTATGAATCCTAGGCTAATTGTATCCTGTGACATTGTTCTTCGCCTTTAATAATATTTTAGCTCTTATTTTGTTCTATGATTATTTGTTTAATCTTTTTCTTACGCTTTATTCAATTGGTTTAACTCATTCAAAAGCCCCAAAATCTAGTAGGCACATATTGTGAGCTGAATCTGACCTAGTCAGAGCCTAGGAGATTGACGACCTCTTAATTGATTAAGCCCAAATTGCTGAGCCTTAGACTTAGTTTCGGCCTTACAAGGGAATCACGCACTAGAGACTTCAGGAGGGTAAGTAGGGTTAATCGCCTTGAATACAAGTGACTTATATTAGGTTTTTAATCTATTGACCTAATAATCTAACCTCATTATTATCGTTCATACCATGTTCCTTCGGGTAATTGCATTAGTGAAAGATCACCTAGGAGTAGTTTAACTTAATTAGGAGTAGAATAACTTAATTAGAATTAGAGTAATTTAGCTAGGAGTAGTATAATTCAACCTAGGAGTAAATTAACTGAGCAAAACAAACTCAAAACCCCCAAAGCCTAGATAACACCTGAAACCAAGTAGCTCGATACTTGCAGAAATAAATCCTGTGGACGATACCTGAACTTTTCCAGAATTTTATTACTTGATAACGACGGGGTACACTTATCCCTTAGTGGGTCTTCTCTGAAGGCGCATCAAGTTTTTGGCGCCGTTGCCGGGGATTTATTTCTTCTGCAATATCGAACCAAAGGTCGATTTGTTAGTTTAGGCATTCCTTGTGAATATCCTTTGTCTATATCGTTTATACATGTATACTTGTTTATAGCTGTTTACATTCATACTTGTTTATAATTATACTCATTTATATTTATACTCGTTTATAGAAATAGTTGTTTATATACGATTCTCTTGTGAATATTCTTTGTTCATATCATACATACTTGTTTATATTTGTTAATAGTTATACTTGCTTATATGTATACTTGAACTTGTTTATACCTATACTTGCTTATACAAACGCGTGTTTATATTTATACGTGTTCATATCATCTATACTTGTCAATATTTTATACTTGTCCAAACTTGTTTATATATAATTCTTTATAACTTCTATACTTGTTCATATCTTTTGTATTTGTTCATAACTATACACTTTTACTTATCAACTTTTGTGCTAGAACTTCACTTTTTCTCAGCATTCTCTGATCAATGAATTGGCAAGAAAGAGTCGAGTGGCAAGCTCAAAATTTTACTATCCCATCAAGACAATACATTCATGCCCTGGAGAATGAGGCTCCCAATCCCTCCATGGCCGATTTAAATAAGAAAATGGATATCTTGATGGCGAAACTGAGCCTCAACACCAATGAAAGTGTAAGTTTTGTGGGTAATCACCAAAGGTATAATTCTAACCCCAATTCTTACAGCTTTTATGGTAGTGATTGGAGGAGACCTCAACACTCAAATCTGTCCTACGGGAACCCTAACATGTTGAGGCCTCCAAATAAGTTTGTTAATGAGCACATGGAAAACGAATTGGGAATGTTCCCTTACGAACAAGCAAGCCAAGTTCCTCCACAACCCTCTAGCTCACGAGATGAGGTGCTGTCCCTTTTGAAAGGAATATCAGCCCGACTTACAATCAACGAGGAGGTTTGCAAGGACTTGAGCAACCAATTGGCTCAAATAAACCATAAGATGCAAGAGCAATACCGAGATGCTCTCCCAGGCATAAAGGAAAACATAGAAATCCCACAAAGGGAATCAGCTCAAGCCATCTCCTTGAGGAACGACAAAAAGGTAGAACCAAGCCCACTGTCACATGAATCACTCAAGGTAAGTGAGGAACCGGAAGCGGTAAGCAACCCCGGTTCAAAACCTAAAATCCTAAATCATGTGATAGAAATAAATGATCAAATCGAAGCTTGTGTATATCAACTACCTTTTCCTCAAAAGTTAGAAAAGTTTGGATTTACTCCTTGTTCAAAAGTTTTCATTCTCTTCGACCTACCAAGAGAATCCAAAAGGGAGCAAACCAAACGTTTTCATAGTCTGTTTAAATTTGGCCTCTTGTTTTTATTTAACTCATTTGAGGCTCCTAATCCGTTTTGTAGGTACGAATTATTTGTTAAGGAATTTGAATTCCTAATGCGAATGTCAGCATACACCTAGGAGGGAATTCTATGTCGAGCTCACCGACTATAACGTAGCGCTTCTTGGGAGGCAACCCAAGTTTTAATAAAACTTTTCAGGTTTATTTATTTAGATTATACATTTATGCTTTTAGTTTAATGGTTAGTTTTCTTTTACGTTTTTTCTAGTGTTCGGGTTTAAAATTAAAAAAATAAAAAAAAGCGTAATTTCGCCCCGGGAGGCCCAGCTCGCCGAGCTGGGCACTGCCGCCCAGCTCGCTGGGCACCCCAGCTCAGGCGAGATGGGCACTGTCGTGCCAGCTCGCGCGAGCTGCTTGGCCGAGATAAGCAACAGTTCGGGATTTTTAAAACCCGAATGGAGCTGAAAAAAATATAAAAAATTTTTTTTTTGACACCGCAAATCATCAAGTTTTTGGCGATTGCCATAAAATCAGTAAGTTGTCTTCTCCACCCTAACTTTTTGCACATGCGCTTGATGGTTTTAGATGCAATGTTGGAACTTATTGCATATTTTAAGTGTGAGGAGGAGGGGTAGACAAACTTACAAAAATTTGTATAATTTTTAAATTTTTGTTGCGTCGTGTCTAGTTTAGTTTAACGTTTTCGGGTTTTATTTATGTTTTTGCATGTTTAGGACCTAAAACCGTGAACCTCCTTCGAATCTAAACTTCGTTATTTGTCCTTGAGGGCTGAGAACCGAATCTAAGATTGCATGACAACTAGTTTAGGTGTAGGACACAATCCTTGTATCTGTAAAAGCATGAGCTAAAGTTTGCATTTAGACCCTACTTTTGAAGAAATGCTAAAATCATTACTTAGGTAGATAACTTAAGAATTGAAGGCATGTGATATTAAACTCGAGTTTGGGGAGAACTAGTAAGCACAAATTTGAAACCCATGAACTGTGAGTTGAATTTGAGCCCAAGAGCGAACATCAAAAAGCTCTTTTTCTTGACATTTTTATGTGAATGCTTTGGCTTGTGGAAAGATTACAGATTTTGCACCTAATACTGAGTTGAACCTACATGCGTTGATTTGAGATGTTAAACGATGAATCAGCCTCATTAGAATTAACCTTTTCTTTACCTTATTTTCTCTTTTTCATCTACTCTAAGAAGCCCCTTTGAGCCTGTATTTTTGTAGTTTATAGATTTTTCTTTCGTTCTAACCCACATTTTTTTTGCAAACCATCGTTTGGTTTGTTGCTTAACCCGAGTTTTTACAAGGTTCGCATCGAGCCTTTATTTTCTTCTAGCGCTGTATCCTTGTTTATGGCACCATAGTAGCAAGCCAAAAGGCTAAGAAGTGACTGAGCATCACTACCCAAAAGAAAGAAAAAAAAAGAGAAAAAAAGAAAAGGAAAAGAAAAAGAGACGAACAAAAGAGGGAGAACTCTATCTCCCAGTTCCTAAAATTAGAACGTCTCAGAAAAATATATATATGTGAATAAAAAGCTCAATCACTTCACAATTTGCTAAAGCCATATTAAACTTCGTTTTTCCAGCGCTAGAACTCCTAACCCTTGTTGTACCTTTAACCCCCTAACCACATTACAACCCCAATTCGAGGCTGTTTTTGATATCATCGGAGTCATATGGCATAGTAGAGGAACTCGGATGAACGTGCAAAATCAACGTAATCCTAAGCAAGAACATAAGCCGAGAGTAAACACTTTAGCCACCAAAATTGTGTGAATTGAGTGAACTACCTATGGTGAGGTGTTTTACTTAGCTATCCCCTTAAGCTCGTTTAATTGAACATGTGTCCTTTTTCTTAAACATATGACCCGTGATAATTGAAATGCGGCTTTTGGATATTGTGTCTCTACTTTGTATTTCCGAATGCATGTAATTACATATGCTTGAAATTGTGTCAAGCACCTAGTCAAACCAGGAGGTTTTCTAGCTTGCTTGTGATTGCGGGTTTAGTTTTTTAGTTTACTTGGGGACAAGTAAAGTTTTAAGTGCGAGGAGGTTTGATAGGGGTCAAAAACCCCTATCTTTGGGTACGGTTTTAGGACGGTTTTTAGTGTTATTTCGTGAATAAGCGAACAATTCTCGCATTTATATGCTTTTGTGTGAGTTAGTTAGAAATTGGAAATGTTTTATTAACTTTTCGTTGTTTAGGCTCGTTTTCTGATCATTTTAGGCAAATATGGCTAAAATGGCATGTATGTTATAATTCCATTATCTTTTATAGCTAATTGATCCGCCAAAAGTCGCACCAAACGGAGCGTTTGCTCAAAATGAGCGATTGGCGGGTCAATTTAGCCTTGAGACTAATGCTATTTGGAGTTTTCGTGCATGCGCAGGGATAAGTTTGGGCGAAAGTTACATCATGGGACATCGAGCAACCACGCGGAGGCGTGCAGGGCAAAACCGCTCGTCGGACTGGCCTTTTTAGGCCAGCTCGCCGAGCAGCGCGCCCTGCTCGGTGAGCTGACCTACGGGAATTGGTCAAAAATCCTAATTTTGCCCCCACGACTCCACGACCGGTCCCACGACTTCCTACCTGCATAAGGACACGAAATAGGTCAGAAAGAGGGCCCGAGCTACGTCTATAAATAGAACTTTTTCATTGTAAATTAGATATCTTTCATTATTGTAATTTCCTTAGCTTTCCCCTTGAAAAATCCTCTCCACCTCCTCCATCTCCTTCAACCTCCATTGAAGAACTTTCGAAGCTCCATCCACCGAGGATTATTCAAGGTTCGTCCTTAAGACCTAGGAAGCCGGCTGCAGAGTAGACAGGTTCCCTGAAAGGGATTTTCGTATCACCTTTTATCTTTCCTTGTTTGTACTCTTTGATACAGTCTATGAATCCTAGGCTAATTGTATCCTGTGACATTGTTCTTCGCCTTTAATAATATTTTAGCTCTTATTTTGTTCTATGATTATTTGTTTAATCTTTGTCTTACGCTTTATTCAATTGGTTTAACTCATTCAAAAGCCCCAAAATCTAGTAGGCACATATTGTGAGCTGAATCTGACCTAGTCAGAGCCTAGGAGATTGACGACCTCTTAGTTGATTAAGCCCAAATTGCTGAGCCTTAGACCTAGTTTCGGCCTTATAAGGGAATCACGCACTAGAGACTTCAGGAGGGTAAGTAGGGTTAATCGCCTTGAATACAAGTGACTTATATTAGGTTTTTAATCTATTGACCTAATAATCTAACCTCATTATTATCGTTCATACCATGTTCCTTCGGGTAATTGCATTAGTGAAAGATCACCTAGGAGTAGTTTAACTTAATTAGGAGTAGAATAACTTAATTAGAATTAGAGTAATTTAGCTAGGAGTAGTATAATTCAACCTAGGAGTAGATTAACTTAGCAAAACAAACTCAAAACCCCCAAAGCCTAGATAACACCTGAAACCAAGTAGCTCGATACTTTCAGAAATAAATCCTGTGGACGATACCTGGACTTTTCCAGAATTTTATTACTTGATAACGACGGGGTACACTTATCCCTTAGTGGGTCTTCTTTGAAGGCACATCAGTTGGCCAGAGGCTTCTTCCTCAATGAACTCAGTGAGAAATTGATTTTTTAGAGCATTTCCAACTTTTTTTCAATTTTAGAGAGGATATTCATTACATTAAATTATCAAAACACATAATGTTCATGTCACATTATCGGTACATCATCAATATGAAATAATAAATTTTTATTATATTAAACTATTTTCTTCAATCCCGACAGTCCTCGCTTGGTATGCACCAAGTCAAAGGAGTAATGTAATGTAATCAATTTAATTAATTCGTTAAATTATTTATCAAAAAATATTTTTATGATTTTTTAGTATTTATTTATTTATAAAAATAAATTAATAAAAAATTTAAATTAGTTAATTAAAAATATATAAAGAAAACGAAGAAAAAATGTTTTACTGGAACCAATTTTCTCAGTAGGAATTTTTTTTAAAACACGATATTTTTTTTTACAAACGGTAACATATGCTCAAATTATTCAGTCTCCCTTTTTTTGGTATTAAGGAGTTAAAGCAACAGCAAAAACAGGAAAAGAAAAAAAAGGAAGAAAAAGAAAAAAAGGCCCTGGAGAAACCCAGCACCTGCTACATATTACTGCTAAATAGAACTGCTAAGATCTAAGATCCTTCGAAAATGAACTACCCCTCTAAAGTCTTCTTCAATTAACTGCCTAAGGGTTACAGGAGGTTCCAACAATGTTTGCTTTCCCCAGGACGCCTTCAACGCTTCTCTCGCCAACCAATCGGCACAACGGTTGGCCTCTCTATAAATATGCTTGAATCTGATGTTCAGGATTTTTTGGAAGCCTAGTATGTTACCGAGGACAGCCTTTAAGGGGTGGACAGCCAAATGGTCTTTGTTATCGTTGAGGAGAGTGATTAATTCTGAGCAGTCTGATTCCACAACGAGGAACTGGATACCGAGCTCTACCACCAATTCCAATCCCGTAAGAATCCCCCAACATTCCGCAATGAAGTTGTCTCCTTTGCCTATGTGATGAATAAAACCATGAATCCACCTCCCATTGGTATCTCTTATTAACCCTCCGGCCCCTATGTTCTTCATACTCGAGCAACACGAACCATCTGTATTCAAGGTACGCCAGGGGGGGTTGGGCTTCATCCAGCTAACCGGAATCTCAGTTTGGGGCCTGCTTTGGTCTCGCGATTCTGCAATCACGCAGAAATTAGTGAACAATTGGATACATCGGGTTTTGTCATGAGGAATGGCCCTGCTATTGTTAAAAATGATGCAATTCCTCCATTTCCATTGGAACCATAGACAGACGGCGAAGGTGATATTCCACTGTATCCCCCAAGGGCCTATGCTGTCATCCTTCAAGTTTACCAACATCCAGTTTTCGAAGTCCATGGAGAAGAAACAGATTGTAGCCAAGGATGGGTTGAGTGCTAACCATGTAGTTTGACTTGTGTTGCAGTCTCTAAGAACGTGGAGGGTTGTTTCGTCACTGAGATTATAGGCAGAACATGAGCCAGAGTCCACCAAGTGGCAACGTTTTCGCTCATAGTTGGTGAGCAATCGGTTGTGAAGGGCAGTCCATAGGAAGAAACGAATTCTGTGCGGAATTTTGAGCTGCCAGATAAACCGCCACTTCCAGTTTTCATTCTCCCAATTCCCCTTAGGTACCATATGATAGGCCGACTTGGTTGTGAAGCTGCCATTGCTGGTTCCATTCCAGCTCAAATCATCCTTGGTAGAGCCAGAAGCATCTAATCGGACTGCCGCCATTAGTAGGTGCAGCTCTAGTGGGATCCATTTTTCAAAAAGTGGCCAATTCCAGTTGCCGTCTGGCTTCGTGTATGCGCTGATTCTAAAATTAAGGTGGGAGTCTGGGATGAGGGGCACACGGTCATATATGCGAAAATCTCCTAGCCATTTATCATGCCAGAAGCTAATGGTATTTCCATCTCCGACATTCCAAATCAGTCCACATTGGAAGTCACTTATGATAGAGAGTATGCTCCTCCAGAAGTGTGAGCACTTTGCATTTCGGGTCTCTGCCTCCAAAAGACCTGTGTTGGGGAAGTATTTCGCTTTTAAGACTTTAACCCATAGCAAATCAGGCTCCCGAATGATACGCCATGCAATTTTCATCAACAGGGCTTTATTCTGATCTTCCGTATTCTTTAGACCAATTCCCCCTTTGTCCCTCGGTTTACACACGACCTCCCAAGGAATTAGATGAATTTTCTTTTTATTTTCTTGGTAACCCTAGAGAAAGCTTTTGTTAAGGCTGTCAATTCTTCTAGTTGTGTTTTTAGGGAGCCGGTTTGTGATCATCGTATGAGTTGGGATGGCATTTGATACAGCTTGAATCAGAGTCACCCTACCTGCAATGGAGAGGGAGTCTGCTTTCCACCCAGATAGTCGACTGCTGACGTCATTGACCACTCCTGCAAAATCGGAGACTGTCGTGCGATTTTGCAACAAGTTTACCCCAAGGTACTTACGGAGACAGGCCATGAGTGGGAATTTACTCTAGCTGCTGAGGTTACGGGCCAGGCTAGGGGAAACATTTTTGGAGAAGCAGATTCTCGATTTAGTCAGGCTAATCTTTTGGCCTGACATCTTGCAGAAATTCTCTAGGCATTGGTTTATAATTTCCATCTGCTTGGGAGATGCTTCAGCAAACAGGAGAAGATCATCTGCAAAAAATAAATGGGTTAGTTTTGGACAATTCCTAGCAATCGAGAGTCCTCTCCATCGGCTTCTGGTAACTTCGGTCTGTATCATTTGGCTCAGGCACTCCATGCATAGCACGAAAATGAAGGGGGACAAGGGATCGCCCTGACGGATACCCCGGGAAGGCTTAAAGCTTTCAGTGAGCTCCCCATTAAAGGCCACGCGGATGTTGGAGGAGGAGATACACTGATGCACTAAAGTAACCCAATGTCGAGGCATTCCTGTGCTTTGGAGGGTGTCTATAATAAAATCCCACCTAAGTCGGTCGTACGCCTTTTCCAGGTCTATCTTGATTGCCATAAAGCCCCTTTTACCCCTTTTGATTCGCATAGAGTGAACTGCCTCCTGGGCTAAGATTATATTATCATGGAGTTGTCTTCCTTGAATGAAGCTAGTTTGGCATTCATTTACCAGCAGGGGCATAATGGGTTTTAGGCGGTTAGTGATTAATTTAGTGACAATTTTGTAAATCACTGAGCACAGGCTGATAGGCCGAAATTGATGTAGATATTCAGGAATGTTTACCTTCGGGATTAGGACGAGGACAGTTTCATTGACAGACTCAATGGATGACTCGCCCGAGAAGCATCCGAAGACAAACCGATAGACGCTTTCTGCAACAACCTTCCAATGTTTCTGATAGAAGCTGGCATTTAGGCCGTCAAGCCCTAGAGCTTTGGTCGCCCCCATGTCAAAGACAGCTTGTTTGATCTCTATTTTGGTGATAGCACTAAAGCAAATTTGGAGTTGATCTTGCGGGATTGGCGGAAAATTTGCCTGTAGGGGGATCGTTTGACTCCAGACATCATCTTCAGTAAAAAGGTCTCTAAAGAAACTATAAGCCATATTTTTCAACTTGATCTGATCCTCAGTACTTATCCCAGATTCATCCTTGAGTGAAACAATGCGATTACGGTGTCTTCTAATCATCGTCGAGATATGAAAATACTTCATATTTCTGTCCCCGTCCTTAATCCATTGCTTACGCGATTTCTGAAACCACAAGAGCTCTTCCTGTTTCATGATTCCTATCAGTTTCGTCTGAAGCCTGCATTCCAACTCGTAAAGGTGACTTTTCCACCCTAGGGTCAGAAGCTTTTGGATGCCCTCAATTCTTTTGAGAATACGTCTTTTCTTTTGGAAGATGTTCCTAAAAACCTCACGATTCCACACCTGAACTTTTGATTTAAAGTTGGCGGATGCAAGGTGGATGTCGTATCGAGGAGCCCAGCTCTATCTCACTAAATCTGAAAAAGACTCATGCAACTCCAATGCCAGTTCGTACCTGAAGGTTTTATTTAGCCTAGCTGAATTGTTGAAACCCTTCAGGCTACACAAGATTGGCGCGTGATCGGAGCTTCTGAAGGCGAGAGTTTTTGTCGCGGCTTCCGGGAAGGTTAAGCGACCAGAGGCATTCATATAGGCTCTATCCAGTCTCACTTGTAGGTGTTTCCGATGCCATGAGAACCTCATACCCGTAGTGCCCAGGTCAATTAAGCCAACTTGCTCAATTTGCCATCTGTGGGTTTCACACCTTTTCACATACAATGGAGAGCCCCCCCCGTTGGTCCTCAATGTTAGCTATGTCATTGAAGTCGCCAATTACCACCCATGGGTCGCTAGGAGAAGGCTGTAAATTGAATAAGTCTTCCCAGAGTCCACTTCTGGTGTAGCTGTTGGTGCTGGCATAGATGATAGTGAGGAAACAAACCAACTGGTTACCATTTGTGAGTTTCCCATTGGCTGCTGGCTGCTAATTGACTGAAGTTGTATTGGTTTTGTCTCCAAAAGAGCCAGATGCCACCTGATCTTCCCTCAGCTTCAGCTTTAACACAATTCCATTGTTTAAACTTTTTAATGATATCATCTGCCTTTGTACCTCCAATTTTAGTTTCCATAATGGTAAACACCGATGGCTGGTGAATTTTGAGCAAGTCGTGAAGGTGTAGGAGGTTATGCTTGCTAGCAGCCCCCCTAATGTTCCAACTCATTATTAACATAAAATTAACTGAGAAACGAACTAGTGAAACTCAAAGCTATAGAAGCTTTTTAGAGATGGATCTTTTCCCCACACCGGGGGTCGAGGAGCTCGGTAATTGCAAATTGGATGTCGGGCCTGTGGCTCTGTCTGGCGGTCTTCCTCCAGTTGCAGAAATGTGGGTGAATTCATGTTTGAAGGCTTCTAAGAGTCTCTGAATCTTCTTGGTGATGGAAGCAGATGGTAACTCCCTTTGATTTGTAGTGATTTCTCCTTGATTGAAATTTCCTGGTGTATGATGAGCTTTGAGAATGGCGGGGAAAGGGTTATGGTTAATATTTGGTTGTTCGGCTAGCATGGTTGAATTCGTGGGTGGAATGTTTTTAGGGGTAGGGGTGGGAGAAGACAAAGTAAGGAGGGTGGTTTTGGTAATAGGACTTTTAATTGGGTATGGTAGGCATTTAATGCTTGGGATCAAATGGTTGCATTGGGAGTCTTTATTTCCTCCCTAATAATTTGCAGTTGTGCGCTGCCCTGTAATTTATCACCAGCAATTAATGCTTTATCGCTGTCATGGTTAGCACCTTTGTCTTTATTTTGACCTGCTGAGATAGTATTCTTGTTTGCACAGGAGGGTCCTTTGGTATGGTTGATAGCTTGTCTTCTACTTCATTGGCTGTTGAAATTGTCTTGTCTGCATGGGTCTCCTGTTCTTTGGTAGAATTATTTGTCCTAGTCGGTTTCTTGCCTTTAGATCGCCGGACGACCATCCATGGACCGTAGTCATCCACAACCTCATCTCTATGGACAGCCTCCCCATTTTTCGGGTGATTTTCGGGTATAACAGGCTCTGATTGACTAACCTCCGCTTTGTGAGTTGGGCATTGTTCCATGTTGTGTCCGTACCGACCACAATGAAAGCAGATGTTGTGAAGACCTTCATATTCAACTCGATAAATCCTTCTTCGTAGTTTATATTTTGCTAAAAGTGGTTTGGAGAGGTCGAGTTCCACGCAGACTCTAGCATATTTACCCCTTGTACTTGCAGAAGAATTTTTATCCACATATTGGGCTACTCCTACCAAGTTCCCAAATTTCATCAGAGAAGGGGCACTATAGTATTCTATAGGGAGACCTGGATAGACCATTAGCGCAGAAAAAAGTTCGCCCAAGATAGACCATTAGCGCAGAAAAAAGTTTGACATAATCACATATCTATATGCTTGAGCCTCATGAGGGCTTGCTTTGCTATCCAGACTACACAGATATATATAAAGGCCTTTCGCTCCTTCTTGAATTCTTACTAAGTGTTGATGAAACATCTCCGTTCTCTGATATCCTCATACTTTTTTTTGTGCGTCACTATAGCTTAGCATCTCCTCGTGAGATACATCGTTGCGGTTGGCCAGAGGCTTCTTCCTCAATGAACTCAGTGAGAAATTGAATTTTTAGAGCATTTCCAACTTTTTTCAATTTTAGAGAGGATATTCATTACATTACATTATCAAAACACATAATGTTCATGTCACATTATCGGTACATCATCAATATGAAATAATAAATTTTTATTATATTAAACTATTTTCTTCAATCCCGACAGTCCTCGGTTGGTATGCACCAAGTCAAAGGAGTAATGTAATGTAATCAATTTAATTAATTCGTTAAATTATTTATCAAAAAATATTTTTATGATTTTTTAGTATTTATTTATTTAGAATTTTTTAAAACACAATATTTTTTCTTTTACAAACGGTAACATATGCTCAAATTTTAGTTGACAACGTCATATGACATAATAAAACAAATAACCACAACTTAATCTAGTGACATATTGATTGTCAATTAAAATGTGTAGTTACATTTTTTTAATATATCAGGCGGCGCTAAAATGACGTTGAGATGTCACGATAATAATTTCGGTGAAAAAATGTCTGAAAAACGTTCGAAGTGACTTATTTGAGACAAAATCTAACTCAAGTGATTTTATTAAGACAAATTGAATTTTTGTGACCTTTTAAGTATATTGTCCAAACTTTAGTGACCGGCGATACTAATTACCCGCTAAATAAGTAATATTAAATATCTAACACATAAATTGCAACATAAATATCATAAAACAAAATTCACAGAAAACTTTAAATAGACGTTCTCTTGAGTATCTCTTCCTTCTTTTCCTCACAATTCATCCTTGGTTCTGCACATAAAGTCATGCTCTTCCGTAGCAATCGTGTCTGCACTTACAAAATTAGATTTTCATGAAATTTTATGGAATCAATATTTATAACATCGTAGCTATTTATGTATGATAAATACACAAACAAGACATACTTATAGATGACACTCTGTTCCAATTTCCTGTAAGAGGTTGCTGATAACTATTCATAGAGCCTTGCTGGTAAGACACACCAACATTGGAGCCTCCTAAATTCTATATAACATCGTACAAGAAAAGACATATAGCCAAATAAGTAATAGTCATTAAAGAAACATACTATGAACTTATCAAATAACAAACAATTGAAAAAACCTGATCATGTTGAAATGGTGATGTGAACTGTATGTTTGGATGCAAAATAGGTGGTGTAAATTGCATTCCTGGAGGAATAACAATATGATTGAATTGCGGGTGAAAAGATAAATCATATGGCATTTGAATTCCATTTTGCAAGGTATATCGAGGTATCTGTTATAAAATTTCAACATTGGGTTAGCGAAATAAAAATCATTAAACAATAACATATAAGTTTTAAAACATTATACCTGTTCATTCATTTGATTCTGTGGAGCAAAAATTCTTCTACAATCATCACTTTGAGATGTCACCTTAAGACTATCTGTTTGTGGTTCCCTTTGGTGTTTTGCTGAAGTATCTACATCTTTCTTTGATCTTTTGCTCCTAGTAAGTTTCTCTAGAGCATTCTTTGGTCTCATAGAATCCTCCTTATGAATAATTCTTTCTTTAGTCTTGATTCCTTTCACTATATGCTCACTAAACTCATCAATCACAACCTCATATGTAGTATTATTAATCACTGAGATGTCTTCCAGAGGATGTTGACGGGTCCTTAAACATGTCTTTACATCAGCTAATGTCTTGTAAAGAGCATTTGAAGCAATTTCATAAGCCTCATCCGATTCAGCAGCAATAGTTGCCAATTCAGTGTGTAACCGAGCCAAGTCTCTGTAACGCCTTGCTATTTTTCCCTTTCGATCATCATCATCATTTGAATTTGGATAAGACACCTTCGGTACTTGATCTCTAATATCTTTTCTCCATCTCTTTGAAATGTATTGGCTAGGAATAGTCTTCACATCATTAGCTGAAAGAACCTTTAAAGTATGTGAACACAAAATTCCAGCAAATTCGAATTTCTTGCAACTGCATGTGATAGTATTATCAACTGAATCAAATGTCACAATATGATGGAAACATTTTCCATGATTAGTCACTTCATATATCCTCATAGTTCCAATGTCACTAAACAAATTAGAGGTGCAATCATGAGCTTTACATAACTCATTTTGGAACCATTTAAATACTGCCGGTGTGTATACCTTTACTACATCCTTTACCATCTGACATGGGAATGATAATGCAGGGGTTGTGTGACTTGCTTTAAAATCAGCTACTAACTCTTTATAACGACGATCATCAACTAATCGCTCAAAATGACGAAAAAATCGCAGCAAATCATACTTGTAGCTCACATACCTTTTGATAGAATTATTCATGCTTTCGCTACGCTGGGTAGTTGTAATGTCTACACTGAATGTTTCATGCCCATAGACTAAAGCCCATTTCTCCTTCACAGAAAATAATCGGCTCAACCATGCGTTATCTTCGAGTTTGTATTTTTCAAGCATCTTCTGCCAAGCCATTATGAAGTCTTCAACATCTTCATAATCATATATAAGACTACTAAAGTCTTTAGCGAAATCCTTAAACTTCTCAAAGACACATTTAAGATGCTTAGCAGCGTTTTGATATATGTGCCAAATGCATAACCGATGATGTGAATCCGGCCATTGAGTGGCTAAAGCTTTAGCCATTGCAGGATCTTGGTCGGTCAATATGCTTTTTGGTTTTTTCCCTGACATTGTATTCACAAAAGTGTCAAACAACCACATAAAAGTTTCAGCAGTCTCGTCATATAACAATGCAGCTGCAAAAATAAGTGTTTGCTTGTGATTATTAACACCAACAAACATTGCAAATGGTCTTCCTTCTTTATTTTTCCTGTAAGTGGTGTCAAAACATACTACATCACCAAAGTAATCATAATCTACCTTCATCTTTGCATCAGCCCAGAAAATATTAGTTATCAAATCATCTGCATCAACTTGTATAGCATAGGTAAAACTAGGATCATTTGATTGCATTTTTTGTAGATATTCTAATACACCACCTGTATCCCCTGACTTCATCTCTATTGTTCTCTTTGAACGTAAATAGTTCCTATAATCTTCTGCAATAAATCCAAGATGCTCACGCCCACCAGCTTGTCTACTCAATAACTCAAGAGTTTCGTTTGGATCTAGTCCTGAATCATCAGCCATGTCAGCCATAATATTTTGTGCTAGAGATATTTTTCTATGAGATCGAAACCGATGTGTCTTACTAGGAGTTGAAGTCAAATGAGTATGATTAGCAACAAAGTCTGAAACAACATACTTTTTAGACAACAGATCATACCTAATCTTCATTCTTGCTCCACAACCAAATCTTGTTTCTGCACGATGAAATTTTACATACATGCTTCTCTTGTCTTTTACACGTTTACCTTCAGCTGAGCAAACAAATATTCTGTCCATCAGAAATCCAGTGGATGATGTATGTGCTTTACTTAGCCTCGTACCGAAACCGTATTTATATTCATATCGATTATAAAAATCATGTGCATTTTTTTCTGTTTCAAACTCCATACCAACAACAGGGATAAATTCTTGATGCATTCTTGAATGAATAGAATCACTATCTTCCAATCCACTGCCTTTATTTGATTCTTCTTCACTACATTCATAATTCAGTTTGCTAGATATTACATCGTCATTAATATCTGTACTTTCAACCTCCTTCAAAAATATAAAATCAATGTGTTAGGCACTCAAAAGTAGGAGTGAGCAAAACCGAACCAAAAACCGAAAATCAAAAAAACCAAATCGAAAAAACCGAACCAAATCAAACCAAAATTGAATTCGATTTGATTCGGTTCTGATCTTTTAATATTTTCGATTTTTGATTTGGTTCGGTTCGGTTTAGTTTGGGTATAAACCGAAAAAACCAAAAACTGAATTACTCTATTTTATTTTAGAGTTTTTAGAAATCGGCTAACCCCAAAAATCTAAAATTAAAATTTAACACTAATTGAATGTATTGAACTAAAAATAAAAAGAAACAAACTCACCCACACAAAATCAACACTAACTTGTTATATTTATGTATTATATTGCTCTGTTAAAAACAATAAGAACTTAAAGGTAAAAAGTTACAGAAACTTTCCAAAGTTCCAACTAAATATTAGAGTATTATTGTGGTTTGGATTTATAATTAATCTTTTATTGTGGAATTATAATTATTATTATTTTTGTGGAATTATAGTTATTGAATTACAATTTATAATTATGAAAAAAGTTACATCCTCACAAAAAGTTCCAGAGTTAGAATTTTACAATTATGGAATTACAATCTAGCCGTTAAAACCCAAAAACCTTTGTTCTATTCTATACAAGCTGATTTTTTATATTCATACACTTTTTTTGAGTTTTTGGTTGGTTTTCATGAAAACATAGTGTCAGAATCACCAAGTCGGATTTTTTTTCCCTATTAATCATATTAAATATCAGTCATATTAATATTAATGACATGAGCACTTCATAATAGTATACAAATTAAAGAAATTCTAATATTATATACACAATGCTCTATCTTACTTAGACATAGATATAAACACACAATAATAAAATAATCCAAAACTATTTTTGCATATTGCAAAACATAAACAATAATTTAGTGTAGGTTGCTTCTATATTATGATCAAACAAAGATAGAAAACAATCGGACTAAAACCAATAATTTAATTTAGGTTGTTTCCATATTACTCTATTAATTAGATTCCATTGGAATTTTTTATATGCAATTCTATAATTTTAGAATAGCATAAGAATAAACAAAAAAAAATTTATGAAACTCTTGATACTTTTGATGCATTAAACCATCAATATTTCAATTTGACACATTGAAACCTTGATCAATTATAATGTAAAATATATAAATGGCGTCTTCTAAATACCTTTATTGATTCTGCCTTGTTGCTCGAGTTTAATGACACATAATTTCCATCTTCCATGAATGCTAAGTTCTGTCTATCACACCTTTGCGCTAATATCGGTTAAAGTCGGATTGGTTTTGACTACGTGGAGATGGAAATAGTAGGGACTGAAATTGCAAAGAGAAAGAAATTGGAAGTCGGAAGTCGGAAGAAAACGACAACGATCCGAATCGGAAGATGAAATTTTGATTGAAAGAGAAACGTCAATAATAATCGGAGTAAGAAAATTTGATTGATGAGAAAATTGAGAAATAAAAATGTATCACCAACGTAAAGAAAGTAGAAATAATAAGTTCCATTAAATCAAAATTGTGTATTATTTAATGGAAAATTGAAAAAATATTGGTAATCAAATCCCTATGAATATGGATGATGATGGTTTAAATAATAAAAATGAAGTAAGATATGGTTTTTGTTGATGTGATACAGAGATTTCAGGAGAAAATTTTGAGAAAAGAGACATGAGGAGAGTTATAATCTATTGGGTAGAGCTTTTAAAGTTGGGTTGTTAACAACAAGAAATACGGGTAATTAAACTTTAATAATTTAAGTAGGTAACTAGAGTTAAGGAGGTTTTAAATTATTAAAGGTAAAAAGCATCCTGAGCCCCCTGATCTTTCATTGTTTGGTGTATTAATCCCTTGATCTTTTATTTAGACACATTGAGCCCCTGATCTTTCATCATTTGGTGCATTAAGCCCTCGATCTTTCATTTAGACACATTGAGCCCTTGATCTTTCATATATGGGTGTATTAGGTCCTTCCATAAATCAATTAATATATAGGTTTATTAAGGGCATGTTTGGTGTGACAACAAATGATGTTCTAAAAATAACAAATTCTAAAATAAAAAATATATTATACAAATTAATAAAAATAATTTAAATAAAAAATAAAAAATTTATTGAACACAATAAAACCTTGTTTTTCGATAATTATGTTCTAAAAATAAAAATAATGTTAAAATTGAAGCACATTTTGTGGAAATAAGAAGAGTAATTTTATCAATAACAAGTAACTACAAACAACTATTCATGAAAAGAGCTTTTCGTGAAAAGCTCCAAACTGTTGCAGTGTCCAGAGAAAATGCGAAACGCTGCAGTTATATAAACCTAACCAAACATGCCCTTAATAAACCTATATATTAATTGATTTACGGAAGGGCTTAATACACCCATATATGAAAGATCAAGGTCTTAATGTGTCTAAATGAAAGATCGAGGACTTAATGCATCAAATGGTGAAAGATCAGGGGCTCAATGTGTCTAAATAAAAGATCGAGGACTTAATGCACCAAAGGGCCTCAGGATGCTTTTTGCATAGTAAATAGATAAAAATGAGGCATGTCAAAAATTAATAGGGGAACAGATAGTAGGACATATAGGGTGAGACAGCAGCTATTGAGTTGGTTTATTTATGGCTCTGAATTTGCCATGTCAGCATTTATTTCTTTGACGCCAAAATTTCTCCCTCCTCAAAAATGTTCAAATATCTCAAATTTTAGAATTAGACTCGATATTATATTAAAACAAATTACAGAACATCTATGCTGTTGCAGCTACTAGAAAAAGGAGTTGCAGCCATCACCATAGCTTCAGCGTCAATCAGTACTAGTAATAATAAATAAAAACCATTTCAAATAGAAAATGGCTCAGTTGCTTTCTCCTGTGTGCACAGATGGTCTTAAGATTCAAAATCAATGGTTGAAACTAGGTTCTAGATCTCTTCCTAAATCTACTGCTTCTCCTCGGATTCCCAAACCAAGATCATCAGATTTTGGTAGACTCCGCGTTGCAACTGATGATTCTCCGGTTGCCGAAGATTATTATGCTGTTCTCGGTTTGGTAATTGCTTCTATTCTCTCTTCTTTTTCAAATTTTCTGATTTTTTAATTATTATTCTTGGGTTCTAATTTTAAGTATTCCAAAATGTCTAATAGCTCCCAGATGCTACACAAGATCAGATTAAGAAAGCGTATTATAATTGTATGAAAGCATGTCATCCTGATTTGAGTGGCGATGATCCAGATACCACTAATTTCTGTATGTTCATCAACGAAGTTTATGCGGTAGTTTTCTCGTCCAATTTATTTTGTTATTTTGATATTATATATATTTGCTAATTTGCCATAATCTGTATTATTGAAGTGTAGGTACTTAGTGATCCTGTGCAGAAAATGGTTTATGATGAAATTCATGGGTATGCGCTCACGGCAATTAATCCTTTCTTGGATGATTCAAGCTCCAAGGATCATGCCTTCGTGGATGAGTTTAGCTGCATAGGTACCCAATTAGCCTTGATTTAGCGATTATGGACTCTTGTTAATTAGATTATTGGTTAAGATAGCGATGACGAGTTTCTTTCTGCTCATATTTTCATATCCACCTCCAAAAAAATGCTTCTTCAACTTGGCTCGGAGCATAAATGTTCCAAAAAATAAATTTTAGGTATCAGTTTAGTCGCCAACTTGACATTTCTTATCAAATTAGTCAGAAAATGGTGTGTCAGCATGTGATTGAATTTTTTTTTTTGGACTAATTTAATAAAAAAATGTTGAGTTGATAGAACAAAATGATAGCCAAAGTTCATCTTGGAACAAACTGACCAAATTGTTGCTTTGTTACCTCAGTCAAAGGCATATGATGTTACCATTGCAATCTCAACTATTTCGTTGTTGAAATTTGCCAAGTTTTAAGCAGACTATTTTTATATGGGTTGATGTGCAAGTGAGAAATTTTATATTCAGTAATTTTCTTTTTCCTGTTAGAAAACTAAATTCCGTAACAAATTTTTGGCCCTCCCTGGGGGAGGAGCAAGTATATCAGCTTAGTTTGTAGTTAATACTGGGAGTTAGAGTAAGGTTGGAATCATAATAGACTTGCCATTCCACAGGCTGTAAAAATTGTGTCAATGTGAACCCTGATGTATTTAGCATCGAGGAAGACTTTGGGAGAGCCAGAGTATACAACCAGTGTGGAAATGGGGAATTAGTACAACAAGCAATTGAAAGTTGGTAATTTGTTTCCACTCTGCTTCCTTGCTATTTAATGGTACTTCTATTTTGTTCCTTTAGTTAACATGCTAAGCATATTGACGAGGACAATTGCAAGATTTAATTCCTCCCACCCCCTTTTACATCGCCCCTTTGAATATGCATCTGGATTGGTGCATGTTGAAGTGTCTAATCCCAAGTTGGCATGTTCGGCCATGTTGTACTTGCTTGGAAATGTTATATGGCCAAGGTGTCCCTGAGCGCGCGCGCACGCGCATTCAAATATATATATAGAGAGAGGAATCTTTGAAATATATTTCTGCAATTAATTCTTTTCCTTATTCCTAGCTTAAATTATAATTAGCCCATTTGATCACATCTTTTGATTACATTATTATCTTAAAAATGAGTAATTACATATGATAACATATCTAATGATTGAAACTGTCTTTTTGTATAACCAGTTGCCCATCAGAGCATATGAATACCACAAACCATGTTTCTGATTTGGGAGGATATTATACCCTCAACTTAGGAATGTTTACAGCTTGAAAGGTCTGTGGTCCCTTGATTGGCTAGTGCCAACAACGTGCAGGAGACTATAATACAACTGGGAAGTTCAAAATGAACCAAGAAATAGCATTATTAAAAACACTTATACATACCAAGGGAATATTTTAATGTAGAATAATCTACACCTAACTAATGTATTTGGGCACATGCAAATTAAACTTCCGTGTAATGTTACTTATGAACCAAAATGTGTTGGTAATTACCAATAGATATTTGGACGGAATCCATTGAAAATGATAAATCTGACTTGGGGCAAAAGTGATGAGGGAAACATTGCACCCTCAAAGATGTTGAGTCTAATTGAAGCACATCCAAATACGTTAGGGGCGAAATTGGACCTTAACCCAATAATCAATCTATTAACCACCTTCAGTTATCCTTTAGAATGAGCAACAATTCCATTTGGTCATTATCCTTGTAATATGTAGTATGTCTGGTGAGAGAGAAACACTCATCCCAATAGAGCAACATTATAAGGGACCATCATGATCTTGTTTACACAACAGAAAGACACTACGTTGCTTATTTGCAACTACCATCCTTTTTATCAAAATTTGATGTTAATGACCTTAAAATAATGTTTCGTGTCTACTGGCCGTGATTACCAAGTCTTATTATGAAATAAACTGTATATATATATATTGTATATATTTTTTATTCAGCCCAGTAGATTGCATACATTGGACTTCTGCAGCACAGCTATCTTTGCTCGAGGATGAAATGCGCAGAGTAGAAAGAGTAAATGTAAGGTGCACTTACTTTTTTTTTAATCGGATAGATAATTTATTAGTCATCTCCATTTTACCTAACACATCACGTTTAGTCTTCCTATTTTGAAAAACACATTATAAGGTCCCTATCTTTTGTCACTGTTAACCTTTTGGTTCTTCTGTCTATTTTTTTTTTATAAATTTTAACCAAACATATCTTAGCAGTTAAAAATAGGACTAAACAGTGTGATAAGTAAAAAAGGTGGGGACTAATAAATTATTTACCCTTTTTAATCTAATGTCACGATTTAGAAAATATTTAGTTCATAAACTGATAAGCTTAGTATGAGTGCTATGCTGGAGATAACTTTCTATTGACATGAGAATTGATCAAAGAAAATGTGAGATTCAAGGGACTACTTCTTAGGTTAAACATTCGCTTGAATCCCCAAAATGAGAAAACATAATCAGGGGGAGAGCAAAACCATGTATCTTACTGGTTGACATTTGAACAGAAAGTACACACATGATGACCTGTTTATATGATATTTCTCTTTTGCATTGCCACTTTGATGGCTGAACCTCTGGCTGTTTTAAATGATGACAGGTTGCACTAATGCTTTCAGGAATGGGATCTGGAGCAATAGATGTTTTCAGAATGGTAAGAAAGCTACATGTGTTCTTATTTTCTTTTCTCATGCTGATTTGCTCTTTCCTTTCCCAACTGTGAGTTTTCTGAAATAATTCTACATTCAGAATGCTTTTCTGTTGTTATCATCACCTACCCAAGAGAGACAGTCTTGTCAAGGAAATCTCAAAACTCCAATTCTTTTTATCAAATCATGTTAAGTTGTTTTCTACTGAATTTTCTTAATATGAAAATTTAACCTACTTATATTGGCAGGCAAATTCTCGATGGGAAAAAAGGCAATCAAAAGTCTTGGTAAGAACTTTTTATCCCATAATTAGGATATGCTATATTTTTACTCATTCAACTGTGCTCGAGTTTAAATTGTTTTCCATATTTATAATTCTTCCAGTTTATTATTTGATTCTATTATCATATTCAATTTAATAATGTTGTTGCAATATTTTCAATCCCATATAAATGTTCCAATATGAAAACTTCTTTCTCATTCAATACTGGATGAAGAAACTAAATATACGGCAATTCATGGGTCTGAATAAGAAGGGGGCATTATTCATTTTCTTTTCCAATTGCTTTGGTTGCCTCTAGAAAATTTAATGTAGATAAATTAAGTCATGCCTCAAGTTGAACTTACGAAATATGAATGACATTTTGTTTCAAGCTAGTGAGTTCATTACTGCATGTTCATCTGTATCACAGGTTCTGAATCCATCTTAAATTTATGACTAATTCAAATAAACCCAAAGATAATAAGTAAAAAAGCCAGTCGGTACTTATATTTCTGTTGGGTTCTATTTTATGTGCTTGACGCAGAAAGTTATTCGCTCTGCTGTCCAAGGACTTGATTTAGTGCTGTTTTCATATTTTAATTGGACAGTGCATTATATATACATTTATTTAATTATGATTTGTAGTTTCTAATCTGTTTATTAAACATATAAAAAAGTGAATTTAATTTTATTTACTACCCAAGCAACAACTAATAATAGTCACACATTGGGCATGTGTTCTTGTTACTCGTTCATATTCCTCGTTATCTTTCTTCAAATTCTAATGCCAATTCTACTAGATTAATCAATAACAATTCCTAATTCTTGCAGGAGCAAGCTAGAATTAGAATGATGAATCAAAAAGATTCTGATAAAAATGGATCATATTGGAATAACGTTTGGGGCAAACCGAGAGACTACAAAAGCTCAGGTAAATCTATGGTCAGATACTTCTATATTTATACTATTATTTTAGCTTTCTTTTTATATCTATATATATATATATATATATATATATATATATATTTTCGATATAACTTCACAAGTAGCGAGCACCAAAGCCTATCTTTTTAGGCAGAAACTAACAGTCAAAGGCTTCTAATTTACATAGATCATTTAATCAAGGGTAATTAATTTATTAGTCCCTATATTTTGACAAAACACTGTTTAGTCCCTGTATTTTCAAAAACACATAGTAAGGTCCTTAACCTTTTTCTCAGTGAACTGTATAGTCATTCCATCTGTTTGTTAGATTTTTTTACCGTTTATGACTTCGGAAATGACTAAATTACCCTTTACTATTTAGCTTCAAACTTCAGAAAAGGAAATCCAATTTAGAAGAAGAAGCTATTTGTATGGAGAACAAGAAAAAGAACAGACCAATACTTACGAATTTGAACGATTAAGAAGAAAATCAAGAAAAAGAATACTCAAAGTTGATTTCAAATGCATTAGAGTTTAAAGGAAAGGAAAATAAAGGAAAAGAAGAACGCAAATCCAAATTGACTAACAGAATCTTCATGGGAGTCTAACGGCAAGGACTAAACAGTTCACCGAGAAAAACATTAGGGACTAAACAGTTCACCGAGAAAAACGTCAGGGACTTTACCCTGTGTTTTTGAAAATATAGGGATTAAACAGTGTGTTTTGTTAAAATATAGAGACTAATAAATTAATTACCTTTTAATCAATGTCAGATAAGTTTGTCTTTCTAATGAAGTGCATTGTGGATAATGTCAGAATTACTTTGTTTTTGTCAAATATTGTAACTTTACTGTTATAATATGACAGTGATCTTTAACATCATAGTAAGATTGCCAGTTCTAGTCAAGTCACAAGCTCGAAGAATCAAATCAGCTTCTGTATGAAATATAACTTGAGGATTGGATAACTCTTCTCAAATCTCTGTATTAGGAAAAATGTTCTTTCTTCTACCTGTGATTTTTGCTTGTGAACGGATATTTGAGTGTTGGTGAAGATTTGTATCAGAAAAAAGAAAGTTATTTTTTCTACCATAAAGTTGGTTTTCAATGAATCTTTTTTGCCACTTCATTTGTGGCATCACCTTTGTATTGTCATCTGTTTAGGACAGTCTTAACACTTTGCCGTCTATGGTATCTATTGCAGAGGAGGAAGTGAAAGAGAGAGCAAAGAGGGCAGCAGCAGCAGCTCGAAGATGGAGGGAGTATTCGCGGAAGGGCGTTGATAAGCGTCCTACCTTCAAACTTCCCGAGGCAATGTCTAACAAGGAAAACTAAACAGTATTATATACTTGAGATTCTTCCAGATAACTGATTTGTCTATAGGCAATTGAAGATTCAGAGGCTGAATTTCTCATGTAACCTTGTAAAAATTCCATATTCATCTTTGGATTATGTATATATTAAATAATAATACATAGTATATAAGATTGTTATACAGAATAATAATCTACTTGCTCATAAGCTCAAGTAGTTGTATAAAGGATTTATGATTATTTCATATAAATGGATGCTTACATTTGCCAAAAATAAACAAGGTTGCTTTGCTGCTTGTAGATATCCATTTTGTGGGGGTAAATTTTCATTTTTTTTAAGAGATAAGGTGTAAAAATACCTTTAACGTTGTCAGTCAAGAGCAATATTACCCTAAACGTTGGAAATGATACAATTAAGGATCTAAAGTTAGTCATTTGGTTTGGTCCAATTTTGGACACCCCTAATAAATTCACTAACGTTGTTAATATCCTCATCCCCTAATCTATGTGGCTGTGATATCTGATGATTTTTTTTTCTCGAAATCAGTATAATAATTCATCTCTAGATCTTGATTACTATTATTTCTCATTAATGATTAATGCACTTAAATTCTTTTCTCATTTCATCTCTTCTAGTTTATCTTCTTAGACGGCTGCTTCTTCTTTCTTTTCTTTCTGTTCTAACAATCTCTTGGCCGGAGGAGGAACCACGCTATATAAGCAACAAAGCATTGAGTGGAGGAGGAATTTGGTAAACCATAATAAACCATTTTGAGAACAGCTCTTGAATCCTCATTCCCGTTTCTTCCCTCTGCTCCATTTTTATTTTGATTATCTGTTTCTTCTAATTCCTCCTCCAATTCACCATTATCGTCTGAAGTAATATCCGATCAAGGAATCGACTTGAAGCATAAAAAATGAATTGCTCTTGGTTGACCACGTTAAGAGCATTTTTGTATCTTATCCTTTTTTTATTTTAATAATTTTACCCTCTTAGCCAATTTATTTCATAAATATTTACATTACAGATTTTACTAGATATATGGATATTTTGCTATATTTACTAGATATCCTGATATTTTGCCGGTTCTTAATTACATTTTATAATATTTTGTTATAGACGGTTCTTAATTACATTTTACAAAAAGAAAAAATATATATTCATATAGTTCGTAAAATTAATTAAATATTTATATTATACAGATTTAATCAATTGATTAGGATATTATTTATTAATTTAAAAGAATATTATCTGTGTATTTAATTAAATAGGTACAAAATGATATTAAATTTTGGTATATAAATTAATAAAAAAGTATTTAATTAGATAATTGAAAATAATAAAGACTGTCACTAACTAATGTTTATGATAAGCATTTTATGAGATTAGTTTGGGTGAATAAGTATAAAAATAACTTCCTAATATTGATGTCAGTACAGTTCAGGACCTGAAGTTGGCAAATGGTTTGGATTGGGATAGGAACTTAGTAAACGGCCTCTTTTCTAACCGTGATAGGAGCCTAATCTTCTCAATCCATCTCAGCAGACGAGTGATAGATGACAGATGAGGATGGTGTCTGAATCCAAAAGGCCAATACACAGTGAAAACAGGCTACCGACACCTTTGCGGTGACCTTTCTAACAATTTGACACCAGGATCTATCAACTGGCAGAGTATTTGGCGTATCTGAGCACCCCCAAAATCCAAACATCTCCTTTGGAGGGCTTTATCAGGTTGTCTCCCTACTATGTCGGCACTTTGCCATCGTCACATCCCGGTTCAGGCAGGGTGTCCGATTTGCAATATGCACGATGAAGACGCCTTCCACGTGCTGGTCAGCTGTAGCACTGCTCGACATTTAAGGGCTCTCACACCTATCGGTGATTTGAGCCAAACCTTCTCGGACCTGTCTGCTTTTTGGCTTTACTTGTTGGCTTCTAAATCTGAAGATGTGATAGGTCTAGCTTCTACAATGTGCTGGACTAACTGGAAAAATAGAAACGACAAAGTTTGGAACAATCAGCTCTCTTCACCCGTGTCACTCCAATTGGCAGTTGTTTCGTTACACTCAGGATGGCTAGCGGCTCAGATTCGACATGTTACTGTAGCAGCAACACCCGAATTAACTCGCTGGACCCCTCCTAATGCGGATTCAATCAAGGTAAATTTTGATGCAGCCATCTTTAGGGAGTCCGAGTCAGCAGGTTACGGGTTTGTGGCTAGGAATTCTGCGAGTTTCTTGGCAGCTGGCAGCGGTAGGAGAGGCTGAGTAACGGACCCATTCTTGGCTGAAGCTCTCGCGTGCCGTGAGTCTTTGCTGTGGATCCAGGAGAACAATTGGTGCAATACCAGGCTGGAATCGGATTCCCAGCTGTTAGTCATGGCCCTGCAAAACAACAGTTCAAATAGCTCTCTCGTAGAAGTTATTATAGGTGACTTTTATTTTTTAATTCATTCGTTAAATAATTGTTCAATTTCATTTGTTCATAGGTCAGCGAACTTTGTTGCTCATGTAATTGCACGGGCATCTGAGTCTATGTTTGATGATGAGAGATGGTATCATACTCCCCCCGACTTTGCTTGTGACGCCATTTTGGCTGATTCTTTAATATAAATTCTATCATTTACATTAAAAAAAAGTATAAAAAAAGTTAGATAAAATAATAAGAAATTAGAATTTTTATTACAAATGAAAACCCATTCCACCAGGCCCATAAAGATGTGGGTTCTCATCCTAGGAATTGTGATGGTATTTGAAAGTATGCGAGGGTAAGTGTAATTATTTGAAGAGTATAGTAAATGAGAACAGATTGAGTAAATTTTGACTAATTTTCCTTACACTCCTAAATCGGAGGGGAATTATGGTTAGAATAGTTTTCTTTTAAGATTACCCTTTTGCCTTATATTTTATTTATATCAATGAAAGGATATGAGAGTAATTTTATATATAATTACATTATTAAATCATCCGTTACTTTACCTTCTATCCAAACACAACAAATTATTTTATACAATATACTTACTTCACCTTATAGTATAAAGCAATTGATATTTTTGTTGGGTTCCTTCACCATAATATGGACTTTTGTTTCTTGTCCTCTAACTTTTCTTTGACTTCAAAGTTCTTCATAGAAATCTCACGAGTAAGAAGAGATCCTATCAGTTCATCTCATTTGTATGTTGTGAGATCTTGTACTTCTTCCATAACTGACTTTTTGGTTTGCCAGCTTTTGGGAAGGCTTCTAGAGATTTTCTTGACTTGCTCTTTTTCTTAGGGTTTTCTTGACTTGCTCTTCTTTTGAGAATATCCTTCCCAGACGTTGGAGCTCGTTTATGATGTTAGTGAATTTAACATTCATGTCAGAGATACTTTCACTTTCTTACATTTCAAAGAGCTCATACAACTTTATATTCTGATTGATTTTAGACTCATTCACTAGTTTCTTCGTAGGTAACTTCAAGATTGTTCCAGATATCCTGAGCTGACTTACAACCTGAAATCTTATTGTATTCTGCAGCATTAAGAGCATAGTTAATTATATTGATAGCTAAAACATTAGCATGAAGTCTTTTTAAATCATCATCATCTCATTTATCTTATGGTTTAAGGACAATTTGTCCTTCTACTATTTCAGTATGAATGTGTGGTCCTTTAACTATTCTCAGCCAAACACTCATGCTTTGTGCTTAAATAAATTTTTTCATTCTGTTTTTCCAAAATATATAGTTATTAGATCCGAAAACAGAGGAGATCTGGTAATAGACAATCCTTCTGGGAGGATTTTAGTGGTCTCATTTCCAGGAAGGTGTCTAGTGTCATTGACAGTCATTTAGAGGGATTTTTGACTCAAGATTGTTAGATCTTAATAGATAGAGCACTTGCTCTGATATCATTTGTTGGTCCCTTATAAGACAGAATAGTTCTAAGTCAATACATCACAGAGGATTACTTCAGAGTCAGAAGCAACTACTGAACTGGTCGGAAATTTAGTCTACTGAAACTCTTTTAGCTTATGAGAATTTCCTTCTCGGAGGATGACTCCTATGAGAGGTTCTGAAGTGATATTATACAAATGATAGATAATATGAGACAGAATATAAATTCAGAGCATATAGTTCAGTAGAAGTAAAAAGAAATAGTAAGGAAATAAATACTTAGCAGATTTATACTGGTTTAGTCTCTTGTCTACGTCCAGTTCTCAAGATATATTCTATTCAGCTTTAATCTACTATTGATCTCTTACCGAAATATCTAGGTATGAATGAAGTACTCTCCTTCACTCAACACTTACTTTATTTCTCTCTTTGCTACTTATAACCAAAGTAACAAAAACTACTGAATACAATCGAAATGTTACAAGTTCTTCAAATAGAAAATTATAAACGATTACACAAATATGAAACTTTATTGTGTTTTTACAATTACTTTGTTTTTTAGTTATGGTTAATTTTAATTATATTTAACACAAAATTTGAATAAAATAGTTTCACATACTTATCTAAATAAAAATTTAAATATTTGATTATAAAAAGAAATTTAAATCTTATTCCTAAAATCTGACGTCATAGTTGAGGAATGGGAAAGAGCCCGAAAGAAAATGCGCGTCAGAATGCATTTACAGAGGGCAGCAGCAAAAGCTCACACATTTCAAAGGTTGATTCTTACAAAATAACTCCAAATTGCGTCTTGCGGTCCCTCTCCGTAACCGTAAAACAGATTCTCCCCTTTTGAGTTGCCTATATGCTTTTATACTAGACTCTTTCCTACCTTTCCTTTACGATCCAAACCAAATACACTCCTTCTCTATCAAAGGAATCGAAATGGCGTTTGGACATGCGATTAGTTGCCGGCTGATTAGTCGGAAGGGGATGATGGGTGCCAGATCAATGTCTTCATGGTGGGGGAGCGTTGAGCCGGCTGCTAAAGATCCGATCCTCGGGGTAACGGAGGCTTTTCTGGCTGATCCCAGCCCGGACAAAGTCAATGTCGGAGTTGTGCGTTTTCTTCCTTTCTATCTTTAATTAGGGATGATCCTTCTCAATCACCGTTTCTTGATTTTTTTTTTTTTTTTGGTTCACTATCATTTCTAGGGTGCTTACAGGGATGACAACGGGAAGCCGGTTGTTCTGGAATGCGTTAGAGAAGCGGAGCGGAGAATTGCTGGAAGCTTAAACATGTAAGTCGTTCTCTGCTCCATTTCATTTCTTTGGATCAAGTAGTAGGTCCAAGTTTTCTATACGTGTGAAGCTTACTTCGTTTTTGTATCAGTATCCCATATTGTTTTTTTTAAGCTTATAGACTCTGAAAATTATCACTTTTAAAATCCTACTAATTGCTTAAAATACTTCCAATAATGAACAATATAACCATGATTTGTTCTAATTTGGCCTGTAATTAGCATTTGATCCCTTAATTACTGCCAACTTCAAAATCTTTTGTATTGAATAGTGATGAAAACTGTTATTGATTGCTATTACATCATTTACTTGTTTATATGAAAACAATGTTGTCTTAGGAAGAAAATGCTGTCAATGATCTTAAAAGATTCCACACTGTTCTCATCAGTCTGTAGTTAGCAGTCAATTTAGCTTTGGTCAAATTTATATGCATGAGGATTATTTTTTACCTGATTCAGTTCAATTCATTAGCTAATTCATTCAATTTGATATGTAAGCAATAAGTTGGATGGCGAGTTCCGCTAAGTCGGCTAAAAGTTTAAGTATAGAGTAATTTGGCCAAAAGTCATTTATGGCTAAATTGGCCCTAGACAATAAGTTATAGGGGGATAACTTATAACCCTTTTCTCCCTTTTTTTTCTCTCTCTCTCTCTTCTTGAATAATTGTACTCCACTATTGCTTACCTCTATTATTTGATACAACTGGGGTATGTTTCATTGAGCATTTGTTTGCCAGACCCCTGCTGGCACTAGGAAAGAGAGAGACGTGCTGTCTTTCTGTTTTTGACAAAAGAAAAAAAAAGTTGTCGATAAACTTCGGTAAAGTTGTACCTTGAAGTAATTCTCATGAATTACTGATTTGTAAATTTCGCTGATATGGGATGCTAACATCGCACAATTTGGGGAATACTTCTCATGAGGTGGCTTCTTTTGGATCTTGATTTTGCATAGCATTTTATTGCATTACACCAGACACTATGGCACTTCCTTATGAACTTCGATAAAAGGGGATGCTTATGTATAATTCTATCTGCATGGTAAAATCACGACGCAAAAATGCAATCATGTAATTTATATTATAATGAGTTTTCTAGACTTCTTAGAGCAGCATTTTCTGCTTGACTATCAATGGATGTCTGAAGGCATATTGGTTTATGATGAAAATGCAATCCTTTTTATTTCACTTTTTCTTATTTTAGCCGTGTGTAATTCGTTTGAAATAGATCTCATTGATGTGTAATTAGAGACTTTTTGAGCATGTAGTTTCATGTGCATTTGATTGACTGATACCTTAGGTTGCAACCTCTAATTCTTTTGTTTGCCTGACTATATTGGTTTTTGGTCAGGGAGTATCTTCCAATGGGAGGCAGTGTGAAAATGGTGGAAGAAACATTGAAGCTGGCCTATGGGGAGGATTCTCAGTTCATTAAAGATAAAAGGATTGCAGCAATTCAATCTCTCTCTGGAACTGGTGCATGCCGAATATTTGCTGATTTTCAAAAGCGTTTTCGTCCGGATTCCCAAATTTACATACCAGTCCCAACATGGTCCAAGTAAGTATTGGTAGCTTAAACATCTTTCAGTGTTAGCAAGGGACCTTTCTATAATTGTTGGTGCTGTTATCAGCTTTATCATGCTAATTATAATGCCGGGAATTGCTTTTCATCTTCACCATTATTTTCATTTCTCCAATGGACTTCTAACATTTGATTTTACCAGCCACCATAATATCTGGAGAGATGCTCAGGTCCCTCAAAAGACCTATCATTACTATCATGCGGAGTCTAGGGGCTTAGATTTTTCTGCATTGATGGATGACGTAAAGGTATAAGCTACATTTTAATATTTTCAATTGATTATTTGCTGCCTTTTCGTTTTGCTTTGTATTTTCTGCTGTTTTAACCAGGCCAAACGCTTTTCTCTTCTTTCTTCCCTTCATGTTTGATGTTGATGTCATCTCACAGAATGCTCCAAATGGATCTTTCTTTTTGCTTCATGCTTGTGCTCATAATCCTACTGGGGTCGATCCAACAGAGGAACAATGGAGAGAGATATCGAACCTTTTTAAGGTAAATACATATTTTATTTTGTTTGTTTGTTTTTTATTTTATTTTTACAAAATATTTTTTTAATCTACAATAGTTTATGTGCATTAGAAGAGAAGTCTTGGATACCTTCAATATAAGTTCTGCTATTGAGAAATTTCTTTGCTATATTTACATCTTCTGGAAGCTTCTTTAGGCACTTGTTTTTTTTATTTCTTACTGAAAGTCAACAAATAGCAGACACACACTGGGCCGTTTTAAATTCAAAGATATCTCTATCTCATGGTAAGCATGGTTTTTGTTCTCAGGTAAAACATCATTTTGCCTTCTTTGATATGGCATATCAAGGGTTTGCTAGTGGTGACCCAGAGAGGGATGCAAAGTCCATCAGGATTTTTCTAGAAGATGGTCACCATATTGGCATTGCCCAGTCCTATGCAAAAAATATGGGGCTGTATGGCCAGAGAGTAGGATGCCTCAGGTAATGCCTTTTTTATCTGATTGTTGTGGGATAGACATGAAAATGTTCATCTAGTGCCTTTTCATTATATGGTCTGATTCTTCCCTTTTATTATTTGCAACTTGCAACGTTTAAAAAAATAGCCATAATATTGACCACCTAATACTGTGGTTGGGGCCAATTAGCCTTAGTTATCTTTTTGCTGAAAGGGCATTGTACGAGAAATTGACCTCTGACTATGACTTGCAGGAGAACATTGGACTTATAGCCAAAGAAAATTTCATCAAGATAATAAACATGATTAATATTCTAAGAATACATAGAATAATTTGGTGATTGATAATATTGTCTATGCAGATTACATATAATACTTGGAGATATTCAGGCTTCTTCTGACATTAACTGGAAAAGCCTTTCTTTTCATTTACCTTTTCTTATATGGGATTCAAATGGAAAATACATTTGTAACTCTCCAAGTCTCTCCCTTCTGCATAAGTACAGTGAAATTCTAAAACCCTTCTTCAGAAATCATTTGCAAGTGTCAAATATCAGTATTTAATAAACCTGTTTGGAAAAGAGGAGCTTCATTCTCAAAGTTTCTTTTAATCAGAAATTTCTTAAGTCGAAAACATGCTTAAGCATTGTAGGAGTTAGCACCCCAGCTCTTGAGTTAATGCATTGGTTTATTGAACATCTTTGCCTGCCTGCATGAACCAGGTTACTGTTTAAAGCACCCGATGATGTCAACATAAGACTTGTGCGCAAATCACATATTCTTAGGAAGAGATTTCAGATCTTCAAGTTACTGTTAAGATAATCTTAGGATTTTGATATTTTGATGTGTAAGTAGGTTATTGTACGAGTTCCTTCAAGGCAGGTGTAAAAAGAGTACATTCTAATTTTATTTGGAAGTCGACTGAGTGTGATTGGGGTCCATTGGGAACTGTTTTCCAGATTTAATACGCTTGTGTGTTGACCAACTGCAGCTTTGAATAGTATAAATAATACTATAAAATGGGATATAGTAGCAGAGTTTAGATTGAAAAGCAAAAGGAAAAAGAAAGAAAAGATCTAGTGTTGCTATTTGCTTTCATTTAACATTTATTAGAGGCAAACAATAAAGGATGTCGCTCATTGTATAATTGTTTAAGAATAGTATGCTCCAATTGATTTCAGAGGTAAAGATGATCATAACTTTCAAACTTAATGCTGCTTTTTTACATTGGTGCAGTGTGCTCTGTGAAGATGATAAACAAGCAGTGTCTGTAAAGAGTCAGTTGCAGCAACTTGCGAGACCCATGTACAGCAACCCTCCTGTTCATGGTGCTCTCATAGTTTCAACTATCCTTGGAGATCCAGAATTGAAGAAATTATGGCTTCAAGAAGTAAAGGTAATTTACCATCGTTTAAGGGTTTTTCCTATTCTAAAGATGAAATAAATCCGTGCTCTTTTTTTTTTGATGCTTGAAGAGAGTTTTTGAGGATGCAACCCAAAAATACAACACTTTGATGAGAATCAACTATGGCTGAACATAGATCACTTATTGGTGGATTTCTAGTCTAACTCCTATTTAGTTTTCTCTCTGAATCCCACAAATATAGGCATAAAATTCACCTTTTGGATTTCCATGAAATAGTTACAACTCTCCTTTTTATTTTACTTATTAATGTACTAATATACCCTTAATATGATGCTTAAGGTCACTAAAAAGTTAAAGTAATTTAAAAGCTTAAATTATTAGTAGTAATGAAATTCAACTTCCAAGACATTGAGAATGGAACTCAAAATATGAAAAGTTTTAAGCACATTCTAATAACTCCGACTTTGATTTATTGGAGTTCAAAATTTTAAGCACACAGACTCGAGTCATTAATTCATTTTAATAATTAATATTTATTAAATATACTATATTAAACGTGCTTGCCCCCAATACACCCTTGTGGTGGGACCCCTCCCCGGACCCTCGCTCAGCGGGGACGCGTAATGCGACCGGGCCGCCCTTTTTTTTTTATACTATATTAAACGTAAATTTGGAAAAAAAATAATATTTGTTTCTTAAATAAATTTAACTAACTTTTCTTAACAAGTGGAAAAATAATTTGTACTTGTATTTGTGGATGGAGGAAGTATTTTATAATCCGAACTAGATGAAGGTGAGTTGGTTATGTAAATTATGGTGGGTTTTTTTTAAATGGGTATATTGGCTATAAGGTCCACTGTTGTTGTCTCTATTTTTCTATTTTGGTTATTTGATTTTAGGGAAAAGTACAAAAATAAACCTTGTGGTTACACCTGTTTTCGAACACCCATGTGGTTTAAAAGTTTACAAAATGGTACCATGTATTTCATTCCGTTAGTTAGCAAACGCATACCAAATTGACTAACGGTGTTAAAAGTCAAAGGGAAAAGAGTTAATTTGATCCTTATATTTATTTATTTTATAAATTAACCCCCCTTATTTATCTAATTATCATAAATAAATCCCAAAATAAAAATTAAAAATCAAATACACCATCTTCTCCATCTCTTTAATTTCTTATTTTTTGTTCTTCTTTCTCTCTCTTCTCTCTCTCCTCTTTGTTAATTTCTCTCTCTAAAATCAATTGAATTTCTCCCTCTAAAAAAACAATGTCTCCAAATTAATATCAAGTCTTCTAAATTATAGATTCTCTTCACCTCTTACTACATAGAAGAAACGCTAAATGCTATTGGCATTTATCGATTCCTCGTTCGAGCAAGTCCTTGATTCGTCTCTCATAGACGAAAGTGTCAAGCCTAATGCCAAGCAATCAATGAAAGCTATAACAAGAATTTGGTCTCGCACTCTATTGCAGTCATAGGCAACGAAGCATTAGGCTTGACACTTTCGTCTATGAGAGACGAATCAAGGACTTGCTCGAACGAGGAATCGATAAATGCCAATAGCATTTAGCGTTTCTTTTATGTAGTAAGAGGTGAAGAGAATCTACAATTTAGAAGACGTGATATTGATTTGGAGAGATTGTTTCTTTGTTAGAGAGAGAAATTCAATTGATTTTAGAGAGAGAAATTAACAAAGAGGAGAGAGAGAAAGGAGAACAAAAAATAAAAAATTAAAGAGATAGAGAAGATGGTGTATTTGATTTTTAATTTTTATTTTGGGGTTTATTTGTGACAGTTAGATAATAATGGGTGGGTTAATTTATAAAATAAATAAATATAAGGACTAAATTAACTCTTTTCCTTTTGACTTTTAACACCGTTAGTCAATTTGGTACGTGTTTGCTAACGGAATGAAGTACATGATATCATTTTGCAAACTTTTAAACCACATGGGTGTTGTTCGAAAACAGGTGTAACCACAAGGTTTATTTTTGTACTTTTCCCTTAATTTTATTTATTGTTTACATATATTAATGTGGTTTTGTTTTATCTATTTTTTTTCTTTATGTTTTTAAGGTTTTTGTTGGCCTTTTTATTTTTTTTTTTGTCTGTTTTGAACATCAAATATTGCATGAGCATGGACTCATCATCTTCTGTTTTATGTTTTGTTTGGTAAGGTATAGCAATCTGATGTGTAATTTATAAGCACATTACAGACTGAACATAGTTTAATTGGTCCTCATTTCAAAAGATACATCACCTAGAATCATCAAGAATATGTCCTGATATTCCTTAAATCTTCAATAATATCGTGAAATTATAATATGCTAACAACATGTTTTATTACGGGACAGCTCATGATGTTCATATCGATCTATTATGCACCTCTGCATCTAGCATTGGGTAGACCTCATACAATAACTGTCCTAGCTCTATCCTATCTTTTGTTTCATTTCTTCTGGAACAATCACAAACACTTTTTTGATTATGGATTTACTACCAGAAATCCAATGCTTATCAAATTTTATCCATTGTGGGTGAAAAGAAGAAATGATATTCAACAGAACAGCAAACACCCAATTACATTTATAATTCTACTCCAATACAAACCAACAATTGAAAAAGACTTATCTGGGAAAATATTTTTTTCTCTTAGCTTTTGACAATTAGTAAACCGAAGTTACAAAATCAGAAAAAGGATCCAAACTGAAAATATATTTGATCATTTCACATAGAATTTCTAGCTGTTTCTACAATCTAAATCAAAACCAAGGACTCTTTGAATGCTCCCATCATATGTAAGATTAATAAGACTAGATATATATAGGGTTCTGATTGGACATATAAATTACATAATCTTTGGTGACCCTTAGAATGAACTGCCCTTTTTTCTTTAGAATTCTCTTGCATTCTCATTTTTCCCCCTTGAAATGGCACCTGACTCTGTTCAGTATTATTCTAAATAGGGAATGGCTGACCGTATCATTTCAATGCGATCAACTTTAAGAGAAAACCTTGAAAACTTGGGATCTCCATTGCCGTGGAAGCACATTACTAATCAGGTATACTGAACTTGGGACAAATATATGGTTTGTTTATCTTATTTTGATAACTTGGATTTTACAGATATGATGTTTTATCTTGTAAACAGATTGGTATGTTTTGCTATAGTGGATTAACACCTGAACAAGTTGACCGTTTGACAAATGAATTCCACATCTATATGACCCGTAATGGTCGAATTAGGTAAAGATTCAAAGTATTTTACTCCTGCAGCTGTATGGATATGCATTTATGTTTATGTTTTGCTAATGATTCTGAAAAATAAACATGCAGTATGGCTGGCGTTACAAGTGGGAATGTGGGATATTTGGCAAATGCTATCGACAAGGTCACAAAATCTTCTTAGGATCAATTGCACAACTCATTATTATCCTTTAGGAGGTCATAGGTGAATACTAATCTCAAATCAAATTATCTGAGAGTTGGCTGTAAATAGTCTCTGCTGCAGCCAATTAATTCTTTTTCCTTATTCGGGAGAATAATAATTTTGGACCATTTCTCTGGAGCTAAGAGAGTGCTTTAATTACAACAAAATAATTTAGAGCATATATTATAGACATGATTTTGGGAGCAATTTGTTCCTTATCATTTAGAATGAATTGGGAAAAAGGTTCCCCTTGAGGAATAAAAATTATCAAATATTATGTTGTTCTTATGTCACTTATGACTATTATATAAAGATGCCAATCCGTGCTCATTGGGTATTGCTCATTCTAAATTAATTGTGTCAACTGACATGTTCTATTTAACCTTCTTTCTTGCTTAGTCTTTTGGGTACCAGTCCTTAATTTTCTCATATTCTGAATATATTTGTGTTAAAAACAAAAATGAAAGTGATGAAGTAAAAATTTAGTGTTATGTTTATTGGGTGAGAGCGGATTTAACATCCACATACCAAAACAGTGCAATCTTAATGGTAGCATTTACTAGAGGCTGCAATTTCAAGTCTTGTTAACGAAAATAAGTTTTTTTATTTATTAACAGAATGTGTAATTTTAAGCTTTATTGAGATGTTGGAATGTTGGAGGTTGAAAGAATATGAAATTGCATATGATTTTTTATTTTTTTTTATTTTTTTATTTTTTTATTTTTTTTTAATGAGGCTTCATATTGCATTCGTGGCTAAATCTATTTTCTTTCAATGACTGTATGACTAAATTTGTAGTGAAGTAAAGATTGTCCCTGTCATTGTTTATTTTGAGCTGCAATGCGTATTTGTTTTAAACTCTAAATCCTAGAAATATTACAACTTAATACAATTCCAACTTCTTAAATAGAAAATAAGAAAAAATAATCAAAGGGGGTCAACCATTTTCTAATTGTACGTTAACATGGTTGGTTGAAGGTACAATTTCAGTTCTAACATTTATCACATGGTGAGGTTACAGTTCTCACTAACAGAAAAATTGACACATCAAATGGCATAGAGTTTATTGACTAAATTTGGATATTTCCTAAAACATTAAGACAATTTTGGTACAATGCTCATGGACTGACTTTCATGGCTTCTGGTTCATGATCCATTGATTGTTAGAGGCCAGTTGATGATCGACTATGTGGATCATGTTTCATTTTTCTTATTTGTATTTTACTTTAAAGCCATAAATGCTAATTTACTTCTAGTTATATATTGTTTATTTCTTTATAGGCTATTTTACTTTAAATTCATTAAGTATATTATTCAGCTATCTCCTATTTTCTTTTAAATTTCTTGTTGGTTATTACCATCATATCTTCAGAAATATTGGTATGTTCATGCCCACAAGAACTCTCAATTGATAATATGTTTTCTCTAAATTTATTTTTGATTATTACAAGGGAAAAGTACGGGAAAAAAATGCTTGTGGTTTGTTCAATTTGCAAACAGAGATATGTGGTTTAAAAATTTGCAAATAGAGGTCTGTGGTATGTTTTATTTACAAAAAAAAAGTATTACATAACAACCAAAGACATTTTTATCTTACAAAAATTATTTTTACATATCGACTAAACACAACCCCCAAAGAACAACTTCCTAAACCGAAACAATATATCATTTGGTGGACATTTTACGTTTTTTTTACTAATTGATAGTTTATAAACTAAATTGATATTTAAGTTTATTTTACACGGTTTAAATTTGATTTTGGAGTTTGTGTTTTGTCAATATATAAAATGTAATTTCAAAAAATAAAAAATGTTTTTGATTTTTATCAGAACTTAACAATGTAACTTTAAATATTTGTTTTGTAAAAAGAAACATATCACATACCTCTATTTGTAAATTTTTAAACCATATACATCTATTTGTAAATAGAGCAAATTACGATTTTTTTTTCCCTTATTACAATAAGATCTTCACGAATATTATGTACATAGATACATGGTAAATTGGTAATTTTAAATTGATGATATTTTCTTCTAATTTGGCTAAACATGGTATAAAAGGGGAAAACTATTAATTTAAACTAGCGATAAGGAATTAAAATAGACTTAAGGTTTTTAGAAGAGTATCAATTTAGGCTTCTCGTACAAAATAACATCAATATAGCTTAAAATTTTACAAAATAGTACTCCCTTCGTTCTAAAATAGGTGGATTTTTACAGAATTTTGGTTGTTCCATAACACATAACGTTTTGATTCAATCGATATACATTAATTTCTTTTTATCAAATATACCCCAATTTAAGTTGTATTTTTACTTTGAGAATAGATAAAAATAATTAGTGGATATAATTAATACAATGTTAACAAAGGTTTTTAGTTAAAATTAATTACATTTCTTCATTCTGATGCTTTAACTTTAAAAAACATATATTGTGCATCAGATGGAGTATTAATTTAGGCATCGATACTGAAACGTGACACATCATTCATGCAATTGGGGACGGTTTTTGCACAACTTGAAGCAACAATTACAAATAGATGACAGTTGTAAACTGTATCAATATGAATGATATGTCATATTTCGTTATCGAGACCTTAATTGGTACTATTTTGTAAAGGTTAAGCCTACATTGATGCTATTTTATACGTGGATCCTAAATTTATATTCTCCAAAAAAATCTTAGGTCTATTTTGGTACCTTATTCCTTTAAACTTGCTGAAATCGATTTTTTTAATTATTTTTTTAAAAGTGTAATTGGGTAAATTATTGGAAGAATACTTACATTTGGTTACAATTTTTGAAATCAATGCTTAGTTATGAATTTTTCGTTACAAAACGAGGATCGCAGTTTGCACTGCTACAAAATCAAAATTTTCTTCGCTACAAAGATCTATAGAGAGAGACCGAATAGACTGACTCACCCAATCTACATACGTAAATAACGTGCTAAAGAGGTTTATAATGAATCAATTCAAGAAGAGATCGGTACCTATGTCAGATTGGATAATACTTTTTACTAAATAGTCTCCTGAGAAGGATGTAGAACGAGATCACAAGATTATTATGTATGCCAATTTCATAGGATCAATCATGTACGCATGTTATGTAAAAAAACTAATATTGCTTATGCACTTAACATTTAAGAACATTCTTAATTATTTGAGAATGACTAAAAAATGTTTTTAATATATGGGGAGGAGAATTAAGAGTCGAATGCTACTCAGATGCAATCAGATGCTAGTTTCTAAACCTATTAGGATGATAGTAAGTCATGGTCAGGATACAACTCTAAAGTTATATTTGTTTTAAGGTTTCCTAAAATAAGGTAAGGTACATTGGAAGGTAAGTGTTTGTTTTGAGGTGTAAAGAATGAGTACGGTAAGTGATGGATTAATTTAGTTAAGTTTTTCAACACTCCAATTTAAAGAGTTTTAATAAGATATGAACATTAGCAACAAATGTAACACCCAACCAAAACGATCTTAAACAAGATCATTTGCAGTAGTTAGCAGTAAATCACAATCTTCAACCACATTAGTGGAGGAATTACCAACCTTTCCATTATCCTTCATCATTTCTTGTAGACTCTTCAATTCCTTTTTGAACTGTGGACAATGGGATTGCATATGAACGATGTTTACATAATAAAAGCACTAAACAGTACTCATATCCTTCTGGCGAGATTTGGATCTTCCACCATGGTCACCCTTATTGTAGCTTCTCCCTCTTTCTCCATTCTCTGTGGCCATGAGTATTTTAGGAAATGTGTTTTTCCCCACTAACATCATTTTCACCAACGACTTGAAGGATCTAGGTAATGACATTAACAAGAGCAATGGCTGCTTTTCATCCTTAATCTTCTCTCCCAATCTCAATAGTTGAGACCTATTGATTAAAGTTATTAATGTGGTTAAGAATATTACTTCCTTTGTCCATTTCGAGTGTGTATTAATAAGTGTCCAATTCAACATGACTACTTAGTTATTTAGTTAATTTAGTTATTATTTTGGGTGTTATTGCTTGTTTTGGTATGCGCTATCTCAACAGGACTCATGTGATTAAAAAGAACAGAATTGGACTTAACTTGAAACAAATTTGGACTAGAAGGGAATTTGGAGCTGAATTGGAGGAGCTAAAATGAAGGGAGAGTTAGTCTTGCCCAAGACTAAGGATTCAATGCAGATTTCTGAATTGATAAGGATTCTTCTCCTATTCTATCAAGAATGAACCTGAATAGTTAGAGATGACTAAGCATGTACGAAATTAGAAGATATGACAGATTAGGAAGGATTTCTATTGTTATTAATACTCTATCATTTTACTTATTCTTTTTAGCTATCTTTTAGGGAGGGATTTTTATTACTTAAACATCAGACTTTATGTTTGGGTATTCAGTTTTACTTTTAGCTTTTAGTTCTTCTTTTTGGGTTCTCTCTACAACAGAAAAATATTGTTCTTCATGACTATTCATAGCTAAATCTCTATTCTCAGTCAAGGTTTAATTCAAGAGCAAGATTTCTCAAGTATTGTGAGACTGTTTTACTTCTACCATTCTTCTTTATTCCGTATCATTTATTTATTCAATGTGTTTAGGGATCTTATCCCAAATGTTATTTTATATTTGAATAATGATGACCAATTGTTCATTGATTAAATTAACATACAATTATTTGATTAGACTAGGGAATCAAAGAGTCATTGTTTAGTTGAATCAAAACAAGTAGTGAATGATATTATAAAGTCGAATCTTAGATTGTATTTGGAGATAAATCAGATTGACAAACTGAAATCCCTCCACGTGACATTAATTAATACGTATAAGTTCAACTTTATCATATCAAGTGAATAATTAATTAAGTTTCTAAATCAATATCGTCGAGAATCGGTTGGCTTAGATTAAGTTCTTTTATTTCATAATATTGTTAACGGATTGAATCTTAGCCGCTGAGGTAATGTTATTTATTAATTAAGGATTAGTTATAGTCTTACTCAACTAATTCAATAATTCAGAAGAATAATCCAAACTAATCTGATATGCAACTTTGAAGAGTGATCCTTTCTGTCAATGATCAATACTGATTGAATTCCTTGCCTGAGAATCCCTTAGTTGAAGTTCTTCATTTATTACATTCAATTTCGATTTCGATTCTGATTTTGTTATTTTTGTTAACTTAGTTGATCCATCTATTCAAATCTCCCATTATTTAATGTTGTTATTTACTTGGTTATAACTGAAATCAAATCGGTGTTAATCCCTTGGGTTAGACCTTAACTTCCTCTATTAAAAATATGTTAGTGAGTGTTGTGAAGATATAATTATTTTTGGTAGCTTCGACACCCGTCATGTATAGATCCATCTTCAGTCACAACCGGCTAGCCAACGACTTTGACAAATAAGTGCTTTCCAACTTCTTCCACAAATCTCTCGGAGATGACTCTTTCAACACAATCATTCTAATTTGGGGAGCAAGAGCTAACCTGATAGTGCTAACATTATTCCACTGCATCATCAAGCGTATCAAAAGAAGACATGGACCCGGGCGCAGCCTAGTAAGCTGCGACCGGCAAAAGAAACTTAGTGACAAATTCCATATAATCAAAGTCCATACTGACTTGGTTACTTGCTGGCGCCGCACATACAAAAGCGGATGTCATTACCAAAATTCAATCACATATGCAAAGCAAAAGACATGCATAAAGTTCACAAACTAATAAAGTCACCACTCCTAAGACACCATTAACAACCACTTCGACCGTAATTGACTCAAGTTCCATCATATCGCTCATTGTAAATTGGGACAAAACCATCCATTTGGTTAGTGTATGTTGCAACCAACCAATTAAGTGTGCCAGATACCACTGATTCTATATATGCCATCAACCACCTTGAGGAATCCGTTGACTCCGTATTCTACCTCACTTAAAATGGAAACTCCCAATTCTTTAGAGACACCTTTAGAAAATGATGCTTCTACTTTGGCAACTTATCCGATAGGTCCACCACTCACATTAAACTTCGCATGCGAAAAACTCACATGATGCGATCTTGACCCATTCATCGGCTTGAAAAACTTTCGAAATATAAGACCAGTTGCCCGATAACCAGAAGAACAAAACAAAGAATAAAACCCCACCATCATCTGCCACCTTGTTAAGTTGCATCTATCCGGCGCACAAATTAAATTCCCACATCACCTCTACAAAGAAAGAAAGCAATGACAAAAGCATCCCAACCTCTAACTGCTCCACATAAACGATAATTTCATTAGGCTCCATAGGATCATTCACCCTCGCCTCATTTTCTAAAGTAGTCAGCTCATACGGCTCTTCAAGCCGATACGATACCGATAGTGCCTCTATATCCTTCTGTATGATGATGATATCCGCCTCCTCCAAGCATATACTCTCCATCACCTTCAGTCTGATAATCGTATTATAATAGGGATCATCTGACCTTGGTGTCCCAGCACCCCGAGGCTAGACCTTCTTAATCATCTGTTCGTAAAGAGTCCCCAACATCTCGTCGTCACTCACCAGGTAGGCAAGCACTCTTAAAATAAACTCAAGTTTACTCGGCCTCACACCACTTGTGGGCCTAGCAAATGAAGGAGGCAACTTTATGACTGGACTGCCTCGCACTCGAGTTTTCTTAACTCCTGACGTACCCTCCCTAGTTGACTTAACCCTGTGAGCCTTTCACTTTCTTTGACGAACTCAACTAGAATCGACTAGCATAAAATCACTAGGAGTAACAACGACCAACTTCACCACCATTCCCTGACTTGACTCAGCAGACATACTAATCAGAGAAAACACTCCACCCCTAACACAACTATTGCAGACTCTAAGAATTCGATAAATGCATCAAAAGAAGGCTATCAAGAAGATGAAACCAACCTCTCCACTAATAAGCGATACCAACCAAACATCTTGAACAAATTGCTCTTCGCTAACAAGCACCTTCGAACGAACCAGTAGACACACACATCAACTTCCGAATGAAAAATGCAGGCACCTCAGAAGGAGCAACAATCTCTTTGCAAAGAAATATACGAGAAATACTTTTGCCAAAAGGAAGAACTGACAGAAATGCAAAGCAAGTCCCTTTTATAGAAGAAAAATGACATAAAGAAACGCCAAAAATTCCTTCACTTAGAGACGAATCGACATTTGGCAAGATTGGCAGTCATTGACATCATGCCACATTTAATGCTTGTCAGAACCATCATTGCGGCGACCTAAGAAACTCTTCCAATTCCTCAAACTGTCCCCCACCTATAGATACCAAGCTCTCAGACATATTTGCGGACCACTCATCAAGCAAACTTTCCCATCATTCCAAGAACGATCCCATAAGTATGTTATCACCTCGCTCCGTGAATGACCTATCAGTCAAACCTCCAATGTATTCGACAGGCCACTCATAAAGCAAACTTCCCCATCGTTCCGTGAACGATCCTAAAAATATGTCATCACCTTGTTTCGCGAATGACCCATCGATCAAACCTCTAGTTCATCCCACGAAGAACTCATCAAGTAAACCGTTGCAACATTTCGTGAACGGTCCCCCTCATCCGTTACTAACTCGTTCGGTGAACGAACCATCTAAAGACGCGCAACCATTCCACGAATGATCCTCCAACTTATGCCCGAAACTTTGCTTCGCCAACACTCAATCAGACATATCCCATCAACCTTTTCAAAATCAACACTGACACTACGCTAGGCAATCACATACGTCCGAGTAGCAGCTCACATGAAATGGTTCGCTCAAGTCCGTGCCTGCAGTTCTATTGTCGACCAAGAAGGTAATCCACTAAACATACCAGTTCATCTATACCAGTTGAAGAAATTTTTATGTGTGATCTAGGGTACCTAGAAGTACGTAGGGCCTGATCCTCCTATCAAAAGAAAAAAGCTAAGAAGGCAAGACAAAGTGCTTAACCAAGCCATGATGTTATAAATCTTGTACTTTTTGATGCAACGATTTTTACCCTTTGAAAAGGAACTCGGTTCCATGATCTCGGACACAGAACACTTCTTTTTCCTATGTAGTGGAAGAGTGGATATATGGAATGAAGAGTCTTTACATCACCATAACCAATCAATGAGAAACTGAAGAGCCTCCAGTCTAGGGTTCTTTAAAAGGGGGGGGGGACTACTTGATGAGGAATGTGGGCCAAGCCCACTAAACCTAGTCTAAGCACATTTAAGGCACTGGCCTAGAAATGACAAATCAGGTACAAACCTATAAAGCGGACCCGACCTAGTCAGACAACTTTATATAAAGCCACAATCCATAATAAGGAGGTCCGCCTAGTTTCTCTTTCTCTACTCACACACTCTCTTTTTAGAGTTAATGCTGACTTGTGCGTTGGAGTGTTTCCAGGGACCGTTCCCCGAGCATGTGAATCCCGAACTCCGAAGGTCATCGCAGGTTCTCACATCTCCATTAATTTGTTTTGGAATAAAAGATTGAGATAACCATAAAGAAAAATATTGGTATCAAAATAGTTTTAAGATTTTGGAGAAAAGTCAATCTAGCCCCAACATACAAGATAACATTATTTTATTCTGAACGTTTGTGAAATGGTGCAATTATAATCATTGATAATGAAACTTAGGTTAACAACAGGTATGTTTGTGTCAAGTTCCATTATCCAAACCTATAATTATATAGATGGTGTTTGGTTGTTCATTTTCATGCTCTTGTTTGTCTTTTCACTTTAAAATAGAAAATTGGGTTAATTACAAATAACTACCCTGTGGTTTGGCCGATTTGTAATGTGGTACATGTGGTATTTTTTTTTTTGCAAACACCTCCATGTGGTTGTCACCGTTAGCAAAATCAAGGCAACGGTAAAAATTCTGTTAAATTAAAGCGGCATTTTCGAGAAAAAAATTTGACTTGTTTTTTTAACTTTTTTAGTTGACCTTCTTCTTCTTCTTCCTTCTCTCTCTCCTCCTCATTTCTTCCATTGTTGTTCTTCCTCCTCCTCATTTCTTCTTCTTCTTCTTCTTCTTCTTTTTTAAAAAAAAATTCTGAAATTCCCAAACGTCTGGAAATTCCAGAATTTAAAAAAAATAGAAAAAGAAAAAAGAAAAAAAAGGAAGAAGAAGAGACAGAGGAGGAAGAAGAAGAAAAAAAGAGAGGAGGATGAGGAGGAAAAAGAAGAATAAGATGACGAAGAACAATGAAAGAAGAAGATAAAGAAGATTGAAGAAGAAGATGGAAGAAGAAGGAGAGAGGAGAGGGAGAACAAAAAATAATAAAAAATAAAATAAAATTCGTTTTCCCCAAATTAACTCTCTTCCACGTCATCATCTTAACACTTTTCATCCATTTGCTTTGATTTTGCTAACGGTGACAACCACATGAGGTGTTTGCAAAAAAAATATCACACCTACCACATCGCAAATTGGTCAAACCACATGGTAGTTATTTATAATTAACTCTAAAAAATTTGAGATGTTTGGCTAATGATCTCATGTTTGTTTTTTACACCTGAAAGTAGTCTTTTACAAAAACAGAAAACCTCTGCTTTTTTAAAAACAGTTTTTTCCAACATCAAACAGTATATAAAAAAACGGTTCATAATTTCACATATATTGATATTCAAATGAGGCAGATTTTATATGTTAGGGTAAATTAATACTACTTTCCTAACAACTTTTAAAACTATTTTGGTACCATTTCCCTGAAAATAAATCAAATTTTGTTAAAAAAACAATGAGAATAGAAGATTATCTTTCACATTTACCAATCCAATCGATCACGGATTCCAAGCAATGAAGTTAAATGTAAAGAATATAGGAAAGCTAAATGTAAAAGGAAGTAAAATGATGTAATTCAGTCTCTCTATTAATTATGCAATCAATGGGAAGAGAGAGAAAATAAAGTTAAAAGACTTTTATAGTTGTAATGCTGTGTATGGAAATGTGTTTTAAATAGCTTTTTTTCCTTTTTTCAATTATTGATTTCACATGTTTCCAAGTAACAAGTGCATCTTTATTAACAAATCATAATCCTACTTTAATATTTTAATTAATAATTTAAGCTTTTTGGTATCTCCCACTTGAGAGCTAAAAACCAAACTCATACTAATAATAAGCGTGTTAACTAGTTTATCCCCTTCTCCTTCACTTCTCCCTTCTCCCCTCTTTCATTTTATTCTTTCTTCCTCATTCTTCTCATTGATTCCTCTCTTTCTCATTTCATCAAATAATTGGAGTCTGGATCGACCATCTATTTCTTCCTCACAAGGTACTACTGTCTCCCCCTCATTCTTCATTGTCGAAATTTTTTAATTATTGGATTCCAAGAAAACTATGGAGCAATTATTTGGTTTCTTTCCATTTTCTGATGCATTTCTTGCTACTACTTTATTCATCTTTTGTTACATTTTGAACATGATGGCAACTTGATTTGGCTTCACCACTGAATCTGCACTAGTTATAGTGTTCATTTTGGACTTCTGCCTTTTCATTGGATGTGGAATCTTGTTATTTGACTTTGTGCAATGAAATAGTTGAGAATTTGACAGAAAACCCTAAACCCCTATTGCTATTTGGGTTTTTTTTTAGCTGTTTGTTCTGATTTGATTGAGTGAAGAAAGTGAAACGTTGAAGTGTGCTGTTTTCGTTCTTTTTTCTTGAATGATTAGCTTTGGGAATTCCAGTTTTAGGAACTTTGTTTATTGTTTCTGAAGGTGACCTAGAATAGATTAGATTTGATTGAAAAGCAATCTTTTGCAGAAACAAATTGTAATCTGATGGAAGGAAAGCAATTGGATTTTAATCGGCCACTTCTGTCTGTGAGGAGATTTTCACCAACAGTATCCAAGGCAGAAACTGAAAACAAAAGGAAAACTGAAAAGGCTTTCCCCAGAGTGCCCCCTGTTTACAAATCAGAATTGAGATCAGGTCCGGTGAGGAATCCTGGAACTGTTCCTTTTGTGTGGGAGCAAAGCCCTGGAAGACCCAAATATGAAACTAAACCACAAACTTTTGACCCTCAACATGCTCCTGCCGCTCCAAGACTTCCGCCTGGACGGCCTGGACGATCTTTAAACGCTGATAGTCATAGACAAGCTTTTGAAGCTACAGCAGTTTCTCATTCTGAAACAAAAAGCGATCTTTTGGGGTCTCAAAGTGCTCCATTGTTGGATAAAAATGAAACTGAAGAGATCTCTGGAGATGGAACAGAGGAGACCGATGTTCTTGGTTCAGAGGATGATCATGAAGCCTATGTAGATGCACTTGAGGCTCTTTCCCGGAGTGAATCATTCTTTTTAAATTGCAGCGTAAGTGGTGTGAGTGGGTTGGATGGTCCTGATATAAAACAATGGGGTACTTCCTCAACCGATCAGCAAACTCGGGATTTCATGATGGGTCGATTCCTTCCTGCAGCAAAGGCAATGGCTTCAGAAACTCCTCAATATTCTACTAGGAAGCAACCTGTTCCGCAAGAACAACCAAGAACGGCAAGCAAATTGTTGACAATGGAAAAACGACATCCATTCAATGAAGGCAGAAGACTGACTAATGTACCACATTGTCCCCATTGTAATGGAGAGGAAGAAACAGAAGAGGAAGATGGTGATTATGATGAACAAGATAACTCATCTGTTAAAGTTTGCGGGTTTTTCCCTCGGTTATGCTTACGGAACTCCTTTTGTATTTTGAATCCTGTACCAGGTATGAGGAAACAGATCCAGGCACCCATGTTATCATCTAATATGACAAAAGTTAGATCTTCGCATGCTGTATATTGCCCTGAAAATGGTAATGAGGTATGCTTGTTTCAGTCATACTTCACACAATTTGTCTCACTATCATGTTATACAACTATTAATAATACTGCCTTCTTTTCATATGTATTTTGGTTAGCATAATCAGGATGACATACATAAGCAGGCATCAATTCATGTGCTCCAAACAAAAGGGATGCAAAATGAGCAGAAAAGTCAATCAAATAAAATTCATTGCAGAAGTTATGAAAAAGAATTAGATGGATCTTCTTTGTACAAGCGTTTGCAGGGTAATGTCCCATTGCCTTACAAGGACAAATTCTCTATACCAACTATTACTGAAGAAAAAGGATTTTTAGGGATTCCTGAAAAGTCCAAGGATTCTGTAGCTAATTCTTGTGTCAATGGTGGCAAGGTTTTCCGAGAATTTTTGACGAGTGAGAGCGATGAATGGGAATCAGCTTCTTCTAGTCCTCTGGTTGAGAAAACTCTGTACATAGATTCTGAACATATGCTGAAACCTCAAGTTTCAAATTCAAGTTCTTCAGATATGAAAGGCATAAATGAACACAGAAGAGATGATGTCACTAGAAATGGGGAAGTTGAAGAAACGACTTCCACTTATTCTTCATTTCAAGAGGATGAGCTTGGTACTGCTGCAAGGGACAAGGAAAATATGCTATCAAAAAGTCTGGAGTCTGCTAATTCTGGTCTTATATCGTTATCAGACAGATCCATGCATGATATAAAAATGGTTTCGATGAATTCCAAGCACAACCAAGACCTTACAGACATCTCAACATCAGAAGAAAGCCTAAAAGTGGATCCTTTGAACATGCAAAGCAAAAAAGTGGGTGATGATGTAGATAGTAATTTAGAGAAGCAATTGCTTCACATGAAATTAAGTGATGAAGAGATTTCGAAAGGCTGCAGTGTGCAAAAATCTCAGCTTCCACTTCCCCTGCCTTTGCCGAAATCTCCATCAGAATCTTGGCTAAAGCGTGCCTTACCGGCTGTTTCGACAAAGCATACAGCTTCGAGGTCTTCTCTGGGGTTGAACTTACATCCCAGAGTTGAGGCTTCCAAAATTGAGTCCCCTGATTCAAAGTGGGAAACAATTGTGAAAACTGCTAAAGTTCAACATGGGCATTTGAGATATTCTGAGGTAAAATTCTGCTGTCCTAACATGTATTTATCTCTGTCGGGTGTAGACTGATTTATGCTAATGTTATTGGTTATAATCTGTGTATCATCAGGAATTACTTTCAACAATACCTGAAGTTTAGATTGCAAAAATTCATTGGCAGTGCAATGTACTTTCAACGACATGGTTTGCCGGCTTATCAAAAGCTTCTGCCATCTTCTTTATAGTTTGTTTCTGTTTTGGGACTGCTTATAAGGATTGGTATATATACACTTGACAACTGTAAATCAAAATGACCAATAATTCACATCCATTTTTATAGTTGGGATCAGTTATTTTCTTGTAAATCTTCCTTTATAAGTTCCTGATTGTGAATTTTCTGTAAAGCAAACTAAAAGAAGAGCTCAACTTATTGTAGAGAGAGAGAGAGAGAGAGAGAGAGAGAGAGAGGTACTGTTAAGTGTATTTGAATTTGGAGGAATAATGGATGAAAAAGGATGGATTGAATCTTGAACTGCTTATAGCGTGTTAAGTAGATGTTTCAATCTTTTATATTACATTAATCCTATCTATCTAAGGGGGTGTTTGGTAGCTATTTTCATGCTCCTGTTTATTTTTTCATTTCAAAGGGGAGAGTTTTAAATGTTTGGTTAATGATCTCTTGTTTGCCTTTTACATCTAAAAGCAACCTTTTACAAAAGTAGGAAATCTCCGTTTTTACCGTAGATAAAACAAACGGTTCTAAAGTTCCAAACCCCATTATTCCCCATATTTAAATACACCATCACTGGGAATGGGGATTTAAGGGTCAAGAGGGGATTTGAATGATTTAAGGGTCAAGAGGGGATTTGAATGGAATATATATATAAATTCAGCACACCATCACTAGGAATGGGGATTTAGGGGTCAAGAGGGGATTTGAATGGGATATATATATAAATTGAGCACCCTTCTGTGTATGGTGTTTTAATAAAGTGTGTATATAATTTGAGCACTCTTCCTATGAGTAAATATGTATTTCAAAATCACTAATAGTGTGAGTTTTTGATAACATATGTTACTTTGCTAACGTGACGTGGTACAATAAAATATTTGACTTTTGATGATTTGATATACCTATCACATAAATCACATGAGAACACTTTCTATAAATAAATATGTATATCATCTGTCTAAGCTACTAACTAGTGACAAAAGATGTTGTGTCTCAAAAATAATCACTGCCTGAAGCTAGTTGATGAGTGCAATTAGAGTTTTAGAGCCGGTTTAGTTCAGCTGTTAGCTAATAACGGCTTATAAAGAGACTAAACTATTTAATAATTCCAATATTTGAGGGATTAAAGTGTTAAATAGAATAAACTATATATTATTAAAATACGAGGACTAAACCAAATTTAGAGTTTGAACACCTATTATTTGTCAGAAAACTCTATCAAATTTAGAGTTTTAGAGCCGGTTTGGTTCAACTGCTAGCTAATAATGACTTGTATCAACAATTTATATATATATATATATAAAAGCTAAAATGCTACTGCTTTTATTAAAAAAAAAGCTCAAAGCTCCAAAATATCGCATTTTTTTATGGTTTGGAGTGAAACACTAAACAATGCTCTAAAAATATGAAACAAACATCTTAATTTTATACGGTAAAAATACCAAAATTAATTAAACATCTGGACATTAGAGCAGCCAATGAAATGAATCAACTCAATAAATATAACACTTCGTGCTTCTCTATATACGTACATAATATTGATTAGTCATTCAACTCATCTTGTGCATCCTATTAGCTCCCTCAATTCACCAAATGTAATACTTTGTGCCCCTTAAGTTTATAGAGGCATAAAGTATTATATTTGTTGAGTTGAGTGTGCTAATAGGTTGCACTTTATAGAGACATGAAGTGTTATATTTGTTGAGTCGAGTGTGTTAATAGACTGTCCTTTCTTTAAGTTAAAGGGTCAAACTGGAAAAAAGACAAGTTGAAGGGTGGGAAGGTATTAAGCCTAAAATGAAACAGAGTAGTAAAAAATCATAGATAGGAGTAATTTGGGCGGATGATGATGAGGTATCCAAAAAAAATCAGGAATTGGGACATATTACGTGGCGATTCATAATTCATCGTTTTTGCGTTGAGGAGAAGAGGCCCCATTCTACTACCCGAACTCACCTGCTTCGCTTCAATGGCGATTCTCAACTACATTTCAGTTACTTCAACCGCCACACCCATCTCAAAAGACCCCTCCTCAACATCGCCTGATCCAAGGCTAACTAAAGTGATTTTGCCCAAAAAGAAGCCAGAAAAATGGTCTACAGGGGTTGCACCAGGGGACTATGGAGGTCCACCCACCACCACTAAGCTTCGCAAGTACTGGGGAGGTGAAAAAGAAGACCCTTTAACTTCTTATGGCTTTATTTGGAACAAGGATTTCATGCCCCGCATGAAGAAATTGATTCAGGAACCCTCTACTCAACCCACTCCTGTTAAGGTTCTTTCCTGTATTTTCTTGTTTCATTTTAAACTTGGGATTTCAATTCTTGTATATTATTTGGTACTCTGGGGAATAATAATTTGTGTTTTCAGAACTTCTGACCCCAATTTGTTCTGGTATTGTTGTTAATGTTGTTTCTCAATCTTTCAAGTGGCTAATTAATATCACAATCCTTCAGTTTTGGATAGCTACAACCTTTTTCTGTTTTTTGGGTTCAGTTTTTTTGCCTTTGTTCTTAATTGGTTTATATGAAATCAGTTATTATAGTTTTGAGTATTACGTTGTCAAATGCATTTGCATTTCAATGCCCATTTGGTTCTGGATAAGCCTAATGCAGAGTTCATTTTTTAGCATGAGGTAGAGCAAGACTTAGTTTTCCAACTACTACAGTCCTAAACAGATAACATAAAATGGTGGGATGGGAACACAAATTAATTCTTTATTTTGTTTTACAATTATGTGTTGTTCTTCATTCACTCTTGTTCTGATAGTTAATGCCTTTTTTTGTCTTAACAGGAAGAGCCTTCTGGATTTCTAAGTATAAACAGAGTCATGAGTCTTGATAAGTATGTCAATACTTACATTTATTGCTATAGAATTTGCTTCTCACAAGAATACTCGCTTTTCTATTTCCATTGATGACTTTTTTTTTTTTTAACTCACTCTATTATTATTATGTGCATAATAACAGCTTGGAAGTTGATTTGTCTAAAGAGCTTACTCAAACTTCAAATGTGGTGTTTGAAATACCAGTTGAGCCTGCCACCAAAGTAAGATGGATACTTTTTGAATTCTTCTTGCAGTTTTGCAATTATCTTTTATTTTTTCAATTGAAAATGCAATAATTCTCAGGAAAAGATTGTCACTTCCCCGAAATGGAGATTAGCTCCAACGCGCCGTGAACAGGACAAGTGGGATAGAGCGGCTAAGGCTGCAACTGGGGGTAGTGTAAGTTCCTTGTTTAACCTTTACAAATTGATCTCTGCGAACTGCCATTTGTACTCTTTAATATGTTAAGATTCCTCTGCTTTGACTTTTTCATTTTTTATATAAATGACTTAGGTTGGGATAACTCTTGGGATTTGCTCTCACATTCATTTATTTCGTTGGACATTGTTTTGAAAAATAATCTTCTGTGCTAACTTATTTGCATGTGACCTGTAGGAAGTATTGTTAAGGGAAGTCAGAAAGCCTCGAGGTGATCCCGAAGTATTGGCTGCTCAGTCAAGGGAACAATACCTGAAGGTCTTATACTGTAGCTTCTGGGCCTACAACAGTGTCTTCTCTTGATGCTACTATTACATTATAGTACACATAATCTCTTCTTGGTATACAACACTGAGGTTTTCCCCCTTTTCTTGAGCAGTTGAAGACGAGGTTGAATATTTATACATTGGGCATAGGTGGAGTTGGATTGGTCTCTGCTTATGTCTCATATTCTCCTGAAATAGCAGTTAGGTAAACTATCTACTTGCAGAGTTTGAATGCTTAAGCACATAGATTGATCACCTTATCTATGAAAATACGGTTTAATACAATAGATAAACTATTTCTTAGGAAAGAGAAAACTTTTTTCTATAATTTATTTCTTTTGATATGTGATTTTTATGCTTTTCTTTTATTGGCATGAAAGATAGAAAACGGATATTTTTGCATCTGATTGCAGCTAGTTCTGGTGTAGGTTAGAAATCTAAGAGAAAACATGGGTATATGGATGGGATTTTAGGATGGCATTGAGTAGGAATTTTCTACTTACACAAATCCTGGAAAGACGCATTTTGGGTATATAAACATGAGACAGTAATTTTATTTTCAAAAGTGAACTAGTCTTGTGAAGACAATGATAACATGCTTGGTGACCTGTTAATTTCTTCGTTCTCTTGTAAACAAAAGCCTAACTCACCCCAAAAGGTACCTCAAAGGAGAGGAGGATTGCCCACATATAAGGAGCCATATAGCTTCCTAATTAAGTAATGTAGGATATCTAGCACACCCCTCAAGTCCAGAACCATCTAGAGCGTGGAGCAAATATCCATGGGCCGAACATTGAATCCAAGGCTCTTATATCATGTAAGCAAAGACCTAACTCACCCCAAAAGGTATCTCAAAGGAGGAGATTGCCTCACATATATAAGGACCCATATAGCTCCCTAATTAAGCAATATGGGAGATCTAACACTCTTGATTTATTGAATTATTTAATTTATTACATTTCACAAATTTCTTTGCACTCTAGGGACATGTAATCCATTTTCTAGAATTTTAATCACTTAACTTTATTGAATGGAAGGTTGAAGACTGCATTTAATGACACAAAACTTTGGTTGGTGTATTCTGTGACCCTAATATGAACTAAATTATTCTTTCCATAAATAACCTTCAATCACGATTCTAAATGCAAAATGATACTGAAGAAAATAGTTATCCTAGGTTTTAAGCCTTGCTTGCTATCTTCCTCAATCCTTTAAAAAATTTGCTCGAGGTTTCAGTTGTTGGATTTGCAAAATCTGCTTCTTTTCCTATTGTTAACCTTATATGTGAGAATGGATAGATTATAGGGAGGGGTTAGTTCTTTCAAGCTATTAGATTTTGTTGGGTTGAAAAGATTAATACTAACATTCTCTGCATTGAACTGGAATTTAATTCTTTGCTTGATTTAATGACATCCTCAAACTCAAATGAATGATCAATGTAAAGTTGATCATGGTGATTCAAATTGGCTTTCCTGAATTTGTTTTGGCAAGCTTTCATGAAATTATGAGTTGATGATTTATCATTTCTCAGATATATACAAATAAGAAAGACTGTAAGGAAAGGAAAAAGAAATTAACAATCATTGAGTGCCACATTTCATGTGCATACATTAGACATTCATGTCTGATTTTATTGTTCAGTGTTTAGATCTTACGTGACTGAATGGTTGTTGTAGTCCATAGTGGAAGAAGAGCTCACTGTAGTTAACTGATGCAGCTTTGAATGGTTTTAATTTGCTTGGACAACTTAAATATCAGAATAGGAGCTCTTTATAAGACCTTCAAATCATGTTTTTTCCTGACAGTTTATTAGAACTGAATTGGTTTTCTGTAATATCCCAACTCCAGAAACCACAGTACAAGTCGTTTTATTATGTTACAAGTCACGCATAGTACTTAGCATGTCTGCACAATTAGATATCATTGTGGTTTATGAAGTCCGTCTATCTCTCATGTCACAGAAATTATGAATCCTCTACTGTTTACTGTCGTAACTTCACAACCATGTAAATTGTTCCAGTATGTGTGTAATGCAAATGAAAATGAGACATGTAAATGGCTTATTTACTTTTTTTCATATTTAACCCCATCTATGTTTACCATGATCATGCAGTTTTGGTGCTGGACTGATTGGATCTTTAGTGTATATGCGTATGCTTGGCAGTACTATTGATTCTATGGCAGATGGAGCCAAGGGCCTTATCAAGTATGTATTGACTGTTCTTTACTCTTCGAATATTAGTTACCCTCTTTATTGAAGTCCAAAGTGGAAATAGAATTTCAGTTGCAGCCTTCATTTTGAGCATCTATGATAATTTTAAACATGAATTCACATGGCTACAATCCTCGTTTAAAAACATGGATAAAGGGTTCTTCTTTTTAGCTTAGAGGTGATTTTCCGTGCAGGGGGGCAGTTGGTCAGCCAAGACTTTTAGTTCCTGTTATCTTGGTGATGGTTTACAACCGGTGGAATGGGTAAGTCTTTCCTATATTGAAGTGTTGCCTTTTTTTCTGTTAAAATAGAAGGGAATGACTCCGTCCATGATTTAGCATAGATTGCTTGGAATCGACCATAAATGATGTATGATGTGTGCATACACTATATATATGCCTGAAAGTGGTTGTGTTTTTCAGAATTCTGGTTCCAGAATATGGAATAATGCAGTTACAGTTGATACCAATGTTGGTGGGTTTATTCACGTACAAGATGGCAACTTTAGTTCAAGCTATGGAGGATGTACTTACTGTAGCTGTTGAAAACACCAGTAGTAAATGAAATTTTTCCATTTCATAGTACCATTTTCTGCAGATTCTTTTGACCATGTAATTTGCTGTCATAAATATTATGCATATATAATGTATATTCATAATTTGTAGATGTGAATATTCTTGCAAGTTACGGATAAATTATGTATACGTATATGATGGAAAGCATTTTCATTTAAACATCATCAATTCAATACAGACATGGGACAATCTTCCATAAAAAATGAATGAAGCAATAGTCTTTCCCCACTGAGTCTGAGATAGAGAATGGTCCATTCATAGGAGTGAAGGAGAACACACAAGACGGAAAACCTGATTTTAATACCTTGGTCCCAACACACATTTTATAGATGACAAGCCCCATTTAATAGTCAAATGAATGGTATGTGCTTATAATAGATTATTCTAACGTATGTGGCTATAGTCTTTGAAAGGTTTAAAGAGTGCAAGGCTGAACTAGAAAACAAAATAGGAAGAAATATCCACACTAAGATCAAGATGGAGAATATTCAAGGGTTGAATTTAATGAATGCCTCAAGGAAAATAAAATTCTCACTCCATTTGGGACACCATAGTTGAATGGTGGGAGTAAAAGGATGTACACTGTTGGATCTATTACCAAGTATGATAAGTTATGTAGATTTTAAGTTCTGCAGATTTGTCTATTTCCTTTCGGGAATATGCTTTTGGATATTATTATTTATATTCTTAACTGAGTTCCATCCAAATCCAAGATACTATGAGATATGGACTATAAGGCTCCTATTTTGATCCATTTCAATATTTAGGGTTGTATTGCCGAAATCAAAAGGCAAAACACGGACAAATTAGTCTAACAATTCACTAAAGGCTAATTTATCGGATATGCTACTTCTAGGATATTAGTTCTATTTGAATGGTGAACAAACAATTGTTGTCAATAAAGATGCATTATTTTTACAAAAAGAGTTTCTTCAGAAAAGGTGGTATAGGAAAACAAATTGTTTTAGATGAAAAGTCATATGATATGCAAATCCAAATTCTAAGTGGTTGAATCAATAGAAATCCATCAATCATACGAGCCTAAAATATGCCAGTTCGATTTCTACCCCTTCATGTTAGGTATGAATTTACTTTGAAACATGAACAAGAATTGTATATCTTTGGAAGTAGTAATGAAAGATTATCCAATCACATATTAGGAAACAATGTTTGACATTGATGCTTCTGAGTAGCAAAAAGCATTCAGGCTAAAATTAAATCTATATATGAGAATTGACTTATGAAAAAATTTCTCCACCAAAAGAAATTGTTCCAATATGTTGCAAGTATGTATACAAGCGCAAACTAAATTCTGAGTGTTTAACTTAGAAAAAAAGATTCGAACTGTTCAACATTTTGTAAATTGAGCTAAAAGTGGAATCCTTGAGGCTTTACCTAGTCATAGTTTAGGGATCAGGCATTATATATCTAAAACCAAATGAACAACAATAAATACTTTTAAATACATTAGATGCTGTTTAAAGCTCCAATAATTACAAAGCCTCATAAAGTTTGTAGACTTTTATTCATATAATGATATTATATTACAGCAATAGTAGAGGAACCAACAAGACTACACCTTATCCAGTGTTTTGCATACCTGCAGCAATTCCCTTCATGGTCAATATAACAGTGTCTTCAAGACCCGGAGCATACTCACTTGTAGGATTGAGCTTCACTAGCTCTGCTGCTGGTTTCCTTGATTCGAGGTATTCTTTCGACAAGTGAGGCCTCACTGTCACATGGTAGTCCGGATCACGAATTTGTTTCAGAGTGTAAGCTTGGCAGACATTAAGGGTTGTGATGTAAGCATCTCGAAGTCGAAGCCTTTGCTTCAAGTAGGGGTCTCCTTCAAGAAGGTCCTTATGCCCAGCAATCTGCAAGTAAAATTAGACATTATTGAAAAAACAAATTTGGTCAAGAAACTAAGTTTTCCATGTAAAGACTTGTTCAAAAAGGGATTCATTTCAAAGCTACTCGAAATCAAAGACTCTTGTAATCTTAGTATATCCTAGCTGAAGTACCTGTAGGAGAAGGTGCTTGGTTTCTTCATAGTTCTGCCTTAAATGCTCCCCGAACGGCCTTAATTCTTCCGTTACTAGGAGCTTGTCATACAAAGCAGCTATTCCGGGGTCACCCTTGGCAAACACCATCTCAACTAAATCAATTGTGACCCTGAAAAAAGGCCACTTATTGTACATGTCCTGGAGCATGTGAAGGTTTTTTATATCCTTCTCAATAACATGCTTAAATGCTGCCCCAAAGCCGAGCCATACGGGAAGGTGAAACCTTGTCTGGGTCCATGCGAAGATCCAAGGAATCGCACGGAGTGATTCGATGCCACCACTCGGCTTCCTCTTAGATGGTCGACTTCCAATGTTCATTCGACCATACTCCAATTCCGGTGTAGCCTGCAGTATTTCATCCCAAACAAAAGATGTGAACCAAACAATTAAGACTTAAAAGCAGGGCATTATTACAGAGGGCAAACAAGGGGGAAAATATCAGCATTGAAAAATGTTAAGATACGGAATGCTTGAAATAAGGCCGTGGTATTAGCATTATTTCTGTCTTCACAATAAGCATACAAGATTGGTAAATAGCTTCTTAGACTTGTATTACCATATTGATATTAAACGGTAATGTTGAATAAATGGGTAACAGTTGCATAGAATGTACTTACACAGCGGAAGTATTCAACGAAACGGGGTTCTTGAAAGACTATAGAACGATATTCCTTGGTGGCTATAATTGCCATTTCATCCATGAGTTTACGCCATTCTGGATTTGGTGAGACTGGGGGATGCATTCCATGCTCAAGTGTGGCTGCTGTAAAACGCTGGAGAGTTCTGAAGCATAAATGCTCTTCTCCAAAAGACTGTTCAATAACTTCACCTTGAACTGTCACACGAAGTGATCCATGGATAGTATCAGGCGGTTGAGACAAGATGGCAAGATGAGTAGGTCCTCCTCCTCTCCCCACTGTCCCACCTCGGCCATGGAACATGGTTAGCTTCACCCCGTATTGCTTTGCCACCTTCACAAGCTCTTCTTGAGTCTTATATAGCTGCCAGGCAGCAGAGAAACGGCCGGCATCCTTTCCTGAATCTGAATACCCTATCATGACTTCTTGTTTCCCATCGATCCGATTTTTGTACCAATCAATTGAGAAAAGACGAGCCACAGAAGCAGGGGCAGTTTCAAGATCAGCAAGCTTTTCAAATAATGGAACAACCCTCAGTGGTTGCCTAATCCGGCATTCGCGCTGCAAGAGCTCCACAGCAAGAACATCAGAAGGTGCTGTGGCCATTGAAATTATATAGGCACCAAAATTGTCGGGAGGAAGTTCTGCAATGACATGGAACGTGTCCAGCACATCAGCAATTTCATCAGTTTTGGGAAGATCAGGGCCAAAAAGTGGACGCTTGCCGCTGAGCTCAGACAAGAGCCATTCCTGCCTGTGCTCTTCTGACCATTCTCTATAAGATCCGATCTCCAAATGCTTTGTAATGGCATCAAGAACATCAGTATGCCTTTCAGATTCCTGTCGAATATCAAGTCTTACTAGTGAAAGCCCAAAAGTCGAAACTTGTCGTAGGAAATCAAGAAGGCTTCCATCTGCAATTGGACGATCACCACTAGCACAGAGCGATCTGTAACAAAGTTCAAGAGGCTCCAAGAACTACAAGAAGACCATAACATTCTGTGAGTAAAAGAAGCCCACTAGCTTGTGCACAGCTGAAATTCCTAAACTGGCAAGGTGCTACAATTAATTGCAAATTGAAGGCCTGAAGTAGCCTTTCATGTTAAAATGCTAAATATGAGATTTCCCTCCAAGATGCTGCTTAAGTTGGAACAAATTACTTTTGTATGAGAATGGAAGCGGCCCCATCATATTAAAACAAGCACATTGAAAATTGTCAAACAACATCTATTAAATCTTTTTTCCTGAGGTATAAATACGGTTTGGCAGACAAGAATGATCTAGTATCGCCATAATACCAATGAAAAATGTAAATGTATGACACCCAGGCATCCGTAATTACTAGTACATTTTTCTATTTCTTTAATCAACAACCAAAAGGTAATTATAATAAACTGAAGTTCAGGGTGTCATTTGGTTCACATAAATAGAAAGTTTCCTAGAAATTTTGATCAACCGTATTCAAAGGAAAAATAATACTTGTAAAAAAGTTGGACTTCAATTTACGTCTCCACTCCTTTGATGATAAGGAAACAGCTTATAAAAGATTGGCTAATAAGTTCAACTTCACAAATTGAGGCTTTGTTGTCGTTGTTAATTTGATGCTAATTTCTATATTCATTGACAGTTGAAAATCATGTGTGTAACTTTTGAGTTTCTCTTTTTCAAGTGAAATTCTGCGTTGTATGAATTGAACCATTAAATTTTCAAGAGTTTGGTATACCAAGAAATAAATAATGGAATGCCAAAGAAACAATTATGTAAATCGATTATGTTGTTTAATTATTCAATATAAGATATTTTTCAATTAAATTCCCTATATAGAATTTACTTTTTTACTTTTAATATATAATATGTCAGTTTTAGTTGCAGCATGCTTGTCATCAGAATAAAATATAAAATATGAAATATAAAATAAACTAAAAAGAGGAGAGACCTGCTCAACATTAGTAAAAGTTGCTTCCTCAGGAATCTCAGAAATCCCATTCGATAATAATTGACGAGAGCGTTCACGGGTATTATAAAGTTTGTCCCTCACATCACCCAGAATAACTCGATAAGGCTCGCTTGGAGGGATCTTTTTCCAAAATTCTGCATAAAATTGTGACTAACATATCAAAATAAATATATAAATAAGTTATCAAATAAAATAACCACAATAATACTGTCATTTAGTTGAATTGAAACAAAACATATTGAAGGAAATGGTTCCTAAATCATCCAATAAAAAACAGCAATAATCATTCAAAACACAAGTGAAATTTTGGCACATTATAATAAGAGGAATTGTTTGACTGAAATAAACTTGATTTATAATGGCTTTTAAAAACACTTTCACAAACCTCTACTCCAAGCAAAACATTGAAATCAATGTTACATACCTATGTAGTGTTTTGCATCTTTCCTTGAAGATCTATGAAGCTCATCTGCACGAACACGAAGTTCTTCATTACATCTCCACATGGATAACTGCACATGAAATTTTAAGAGATAGGTGAAGAAGCAAAGAATTCAATGATTATAATCTAAGAACTCCTCAAATGATTTTTGTCCTTTCCCTTATACCTCAAACATGAGATCCTCTATTTGAGAGAAATACACGTTCGCAGCCATCATTCTAGCAAGCAAGCATACGTCCCTTGTAACTTCAGCAGTTACTCGAGGATTTCCTGCAAAAATCATTAGACAGGTTTATAAAACAAAGAGTACCATCAGAAAATATGACATTCAGAAAGAGAGGGAAGGTGGATATTTATAGATAAGAACACACATTCAACAAAGTCTAAAAAATCTTTTAGAAATAATAAAACAAAAAAGTAGTAGATGTTTATGGATAACTCGCATGTTCAACAATATCTAGAATTGTTGATGAGCAACTAATCAAGCATGAAACTAGCCCAGCTTACTAGTCAATAATCAACCTCTAGGATCCATTTACAGAAAGCCCTATTTACCATGAAATTCTCACAGATGAACAAACCTTAAATCAGAATGATAGCAAGATAATGTTTTGTGCAGTTACAACAAGTAATTATCTTTCACATCAACCTCTTTTAAAATCTTCTATCATCATCTAGGTGCCTTAATATTTGTTAAACTATTTTTAAAAGCAAATGAATAATATTGGCATCTGAATTTGCAACCATGAATTGATATGCTTAGCAAACAACTAGTTCATGTAAAGAGGATACGCACCATCACGATCCCCACCCATCCAAGAAGAGAACTGAATTAGAGGGGCATTATAAGGAACACGTTCATTTATCCCAATATTTTTCAAAGCTGTGTCAACACGGCGCAAAAACTTTGGCACACCCTTCCATATTGTCTCATGGAAGTAGCTCATTCCAGCCCTCATTTCATCTTGTGGGGTTGGAGGAGTCCTTCGGATCTCATCTGTTCGGAATGCAGCTTGGATCTGCATAAAAAGAAAGGCACATAACTTGCAAAATTTTATAAAGACAATGTTGAACAAATTATGGGAATCCTCTCCAACTGATTCCACTGCAGACTACTAAAAACTTAAAAACATGGAAAAGATTTTCAAAACTGCTATCTCAATGATAGCATTCCTAAATACTCAGAATGTGCATCCTGATTGAGCCTTCTGGCTTTGAGGATATATTAGGATCAATTCCTGGCATGATTAAGAGTCAAAAGCTGTTTGATCTGCCATTCCATTTCTTTCTGGAATGGGCAGACAAACAGAAAATTCTGACACCAACATGGACTAATACTTGGCAATACATTTGAAATGGCCTAAACCTATAAAGGTGGCAAAATACAGAGTTCTGAAGAGGCACATAGATTATAGCATTTGTATTTAAATTTGTTTAGAGTGCATAAAATGAAATGCTATCCGGTTTTCTTAGACTCAATTTCCTTTTTTCTAATCCATAGGAAAAATCATTTGTTTGACATCTTTCTGAATTTTTGCATCAGGAGACTCCAACGAATCTGTCTCAAAGTGGTTTGAGGGATGTTGATCCAAAAAGCAGCATTGCTAATTCAATAACTTCCATTACTTGCATCTAATCTAAGGCACAATCATTAAATATGAAGGCATTATAAATCTACCAGTCTGAAGAAATAGATTAACAATGAAAAACAAAATACACCAGCATATATCTTCACTGCACCCCTACATGTATCTTTCAAAGCTTCTTCAAGGAAAACATAATGTGGATTTACGTACCTCCCTTTGTAAGGCTTCATCAAGTTCCTGCTTATCATCTGGAGTAATGTCCTTCGCATACAACTGAGTCAAACAGTCCCGAATCCTGAAAAGATGGAAAGAACAGGGTATCACCAGGTATCCAAATAAAAGATCCTCTCACTGACATGGCATCCATAGCTAAAACAAGTGGCAGGTATAGCCTATCTGCTGCAGCAAAAGACATTTTCTTGTTCCATGGTGGAGTGATTTGAGAAGAATTCCATTAACAAATTGCCAAATATAGAGTATAGCTTTTACAACTGACCCACTTGGAGAGTGATACTCAAATTTGGAACACAAACCTTCCATGTTTTTGAAGTAATGATCTACGAATAGATTGAGTAGGATGAGCAGTTAAGACTAAATCAACAGTCTGGTTCTTCAAAGCATCAAAAACTTCTTCTGGGGACTTCTTTAGTTGCACCACAAGCCTCTTGAGAGTCTCTTCAATGTCTGATTCAGTTGTTGCTGAATTCTCATCAACAAAATCACCCTTCTTTAGTTTAATCCTTCGTCTGTAAGCAATTTGAACCTCCTCTGCCAAGTTGGCCAAGTTAAGCATGTGAGAAAAGGATTTTGTAATAACAATTGAATCCCCAGGATCCAAACTGGTAAGTACTTTCCCAAGTTCCTCCAACTTTTGAGGGTCACGCTTCCCTTCATACTCAGCTGACAGTTCATAACAGTCTTGAACCTACACCATGAAAGTGAAAAATCACAAAATTCCGTCGAATTAGACTGTAGCAGATAATAAACAACTTAATTATGCATATTGCATTAAGGTAATTAATTTAAACCATCTAAATTAGTTAAGCATGAAACAAAAAATCCAAATGCAGAAAACAGAAAAGCTTAATTGAAGTAGAAATCAAATAGAAAGTGATAAAAGTGGAGCATTGGTTAAATAAAAGGGAGGCATACCGTTTCTCGAATATCCTCTCCATGTAAATCCTGCAAAATATCAAGAAATCGATCGAGCAAAAGAGCATCATACTCAACTAACTTGTCATCCTCAGAAACTTTACGAGGAGCCAATAGCCTCAATTGAGCATCAATGGATGCCATCTTCTCCAAATTTTTGGCAGCCATTTCTTCTATATTTATGTAGGGTACGGTTGAAGTAATAATAGAAAAGGCGAGTGAGGAAGAAACCTGAATAAAGCGGGAATTGAATGAAGAGAGAAGAGAAACTCGTGATAAGAAAAGCAAGACTAGTGTTGAAGATGGCGTAGATAGAGACAAGTGTGTCTAGAAGATTTGGTTGTATTTATACAAGTGTTTGTTTGGCCTTTGAACACGGGTAAGAGTTGATTAGTTTGCAAGTCACGAGACACCACCCTCTACTTCATGCTAAAGGTCTCCTCTTTAGCTCAAAGTATCCGCTTTTACCTTCTACAATCCAATTTGATTCACGTCCAACTACAATCACTGTTAGGGGGGTTTGGTTGCTCATTTTCAGGTTCTTTTTGTCTTTTCACTTCAAAAAGTAGAGTTTTAGGTGTTTGGTTAGTGAACTACTGTTTGCCTTTTATACTCGAAAAGCAGCCTTTTACAAAAGCAGAGAATCTCTGCTTCGAAAAGCAGCTTTTTCCAACAGCAAACAACAACAAACATCAGGTAGAACAAATGGGCCCTTAATCTCCATTGCGGTATTGTTGAACTGTTATTTCCTTATTTTACGGATTTACGGATTTAGATTTTATGGGTGATTGATGTAATTTAGAAATTAAATTTTCCTTATGTAAAGGTAGAGTATCTACTTATCATGGTATCGGGATCCTAGGTTGGGTTTAGAACAAAAGTTTTCTCTAACAATGATCGACGGATGGGAGAGCGAACCGCGTATGGACGAAGTGGAGAAGACGGTTTTGATATGTTCTCATTGTAACAACATAGTTCACGACATTACTACGTGTGTTAATTTGCATGGTACACCAATTTGGTATTCGGAGAAATAAAGTACTAAAGGAAAGGGTAAGTCTAAGTCTTCTCCATAAGAAGATTCCTTATAAAATTCTTTTTGGTTGTCCCCCGAGCTTCAATGATTTATGTGTAGTTGGTTGTTTGGTTTTTTTTATCATAATTAGCGAGCTAAATTAGACAAATTTACTAGTCGAAGTCATAAATATGTTTTTGTCCAATATCCTTTTGGTGAGAAAGGATGGAGTTTATTTGATCTAGAAAAAAAAGAAGAAATTTCTTCTATTTAAGGATGTGAAGTTCGACGAAGAGGTGTATATGAAGCTTCCACCTGGCTTTTCATTCTGATGATTCCACTTTAGTGTGTCGTTTGCATAAATTGTTGTATGGTCTGCCCTAGTCACCACATTGTTGGTTTGCCAAACTTGTGATTGCATTGGAGGAGTATGGTTTTCTTCAATCCTACTCTGAATATTCTCTCTTTACTTACACTTGAGGACTTGTGAAGACTAATATTCTTGTGTATGTTGATGATTAGATCATTTTTAGAAATGATTCCACTACTGTATTCAATTTTGAAGCATGTTTGAACAAATGCTTCCATATGAAGGATCTTGGTGTACTTAAATATTTTCTTGGTATTGAGGTGGCTAGAAGTGCTTTGGGACTATTTCTATGTCAAAGAAAATATGCACTTGATATCATCTCTGAGACTGGTTTGTTGGGATCAAAGTCGACATCTTTCTGATGGAACAAATCATCAATTATCTTGTGGTTTTGGTCCTCTTCTTAAGGATTTTGACCCATTGGGACATTTCATTGGGCATTTGATTTATTTGGCGATTACGCGCCCAAACTTAGCTTATTCAGTTCATGTGTTGTCCTAATTCATGCAATCTCCTCGACAAGAACACTAGGATGTGACATTACATATGGTTTGTTATTTAAAGTAGTCACCAGAATAAGGCATTCTTTTATGCTCCGACAGGGAGTTGATGCTGACTGGATGGTGCGACTCTGGTTGGACAACTTCTCCTCTTACCTGGCGCTTTCTAATGGGCTAGTTTGTGTTTTTGTAACATTCACCAATTTCATGGAAAACTAAGAAGCAACACATTATAGCTCGTTCCTCAACTAAGGCCGAATATTATTTTATGGCTTCCATTACTTGTGAACTACAATGGTTGAAAGGTCATCTTTTGAGTTTGGGAATACAACATCCCAAGGTAATTCCGCTTTATTGTGAAAGTTAATCTACTTTGCATATCACCCAGAATCCATTTTTTATGATCGCACGAAACATATTAAAGTTGATTATCATTTTGTGCGTGATTCAATATAGGATGGTATTATTGAGCCATCCTACATCCCGATGGCAGCCCAATTGGATGGTATTTTTACCAAAGATTTGGGAAAGAAACAATTTGATTATCTTCTTGACAAGTTGGGCTGTTTAGACTTACATGGTCCAACTTGATGGGAGTGTTGAGATAGTGTTGGGTTGTTATTTCCTTATTTTACAGATTAGGAATTTATGGGTGATTGATGTAATTTATTTTCTTATTTACGAATTGGGAATTTATGGGTTATTGATGTGATTTATAGGTGATTGATGTAATTTAAGAGAAGGTTAATTATAAATAACTGTCATGTGGTTTGGCCGATTTGCATACCGGTACATGTGATATTTTTTTTTTTGCAAACGCAATTCTGTGGTTTGCAAAATTTTACATTTGAATTCACTTTGTCAGAATTTGGTCGATAACGATCTCGAAATGAAAATTTTCAAGAGTTAAATGATATTTTAAGCAACTTTAATTCTTCAACATTTTTGGTTTGAGGTCATTTAGGTGTTTTTTTATGAGAGAGAAAAATAATGTTTAGAGAGAGAAAACTCCAAAAATGATGATTTTGAAAAATAAAAAATATGGTTCGGTGGTAATATGATACTAAACAACTTTAATTCTGATAAAAAAAATTCATTTTGAGATCGTTATCAGCCAAATTTGACAAAGTATAAAAACATGTAAAATTTTGCAACCACATGGTTGTGTTTGCAAAACAAAATATCACATGTACCGGTTTGCAAATTGGCCAAATCACATGGTAGTTATTTGTACTTAACCCTTTAAGAAATTAGGTTTTCCTTATTTCCTACCTTTTATTGTTTCCCTCTTGTATATATATACTCATTTGTTTCATTAAAAAGGTACAAAGAATATCTATACTTATCAATATCCTTCTCCATTTTTCATAAATATAACCTAATAATTACAAAACTAATCAATTATTTGATAATATAGAAAATGTTATTTCCATTTACCAGCTGAATTTGGTCAATCAACGTTAGGTTTAGGTTTATTAGAATTTCATTTTAGGTCGATTTTGATCTCTTAATTAAGATTCTAATAAGTTTGGCCAAATCCATTTGATCAATCACTGACCAAGTGAACACCATTGTATTTCCAATATTATCAACTATTTGAACTTGTTCTCTAGCCAAACCAAATGATGAACTCATATGTTCCTTCACGACACTTCTTGTCATACTCGAGGAGGATTCTCTTCCACCAAATGCAGTTTGTTCAGTCACCATTATATTAGATTTCTAGGGTGGAGAAATGAAGCTATAAATTTCTCCATCCTAAGATTCTAATGTAATGATGACCGACCAAATTCCATTTTGCTATTCACTGACCAATTAAAATATTATTAGGAGTTAATATCATATTCCAACTATATTCTTTCATATTGAATGAATAGAAAAATTAATTCCATTCTGATCAGGACCATGCATCCCCTATATAAAGGCGTTTGAGCTTTCAAGGTACACTTACATGATCTTTATTATTCTACTTGAAAGTTCTAGCACTAAATCTCTAAAAGAAAGTCAACTAACTTAAACATCAAAGCTTCATGGCTAGGCAAGTGGTGATTTTCTTATTTTGCAAGTTTGGATCGAAAATAAGATATGAAAGACATCAGTTTACGATGAGATACCTTATTTTATCATTGGTGCGATGAAGTGGACCTGGGATATCAACTATGAGGTCATCAAATTTTGAATCAACATCGATGACTAGAATCACTATTGCGAATGGTGTAAATACCGCACCTCCTCCTACCAATGACGTTGTCACATCTGTGACCTAAATTTCTAGTCTTTATACTCAACTATTAGACTACAATATATCTTTTAAATTATTAATTTAATTAATTAACTATTGTAAATATATAAATGTTAATTAAAATTATAGGAGAAGTTTTAAGCAAAGTTATGAAATATGAGGATCATAACTGATATTTTACTAATATTAACACAAGATATCTATTTTCTTCTAGACTTTCACGTTTGTTTCAGATGTCTTTCACATTTTCTTCTCATGTTTGCATCTAAAAAACAATATGTTTTAGGATACCTTAAATAATGAAATCTTCATTTATTCGTTTTGATTATATGTATAATTATGAAGTATTAAAAGACATTTATACTTTTATCTCACAAACTAATAGATAAAAGATCCATAGAATATCATCAGTACATAACAGTTCATACAAGATGAAGTGAAACAAAACTTTATATAGTTCTAAATTATCTTAAAATTAGCCCAAATCAATGTATTATATGATACAACTAGTATAATGTTGTTGAAACTTACATGTAATAATGTTTACAATTCTTGAATAGACATGTGATCTCAAAAGTTGCAGAGACTTACATGTAATAATGTTTACAATTCGAAACTAAGGCTTTGTTGTTGTTGTTGTTGAATATGAAAGAGTTCGTATACATTGAAGATTTAGCATGAGATCCTAGATGGATAATCAATCTAAGTGACACTGGTAGATCTCATAGGTGATAGTAGGTGTAAGTAATCCTCAAACTTAAATAACAATCCTTATGATATTGGCTTATGAACTGTAGTGCTTTGACATTGTTTGTTATACACTTGAGAAAGTTGTACTTCAGGCACTATTGGGTATTACATGAAGTAATCGCAAAATAATTGAATGATGGATTAAACATTTAACACCCTTGGATGATGATTGATATATCCCAAACCACTTGTGGTATACTTGCTCTAATTCTTGTAGGGTAAATTTCATCAATGGTGTACAACCTTTGCCTCATTTCACACTTTGGTGTACAACCTTCAATTTGTCTCACTAATATATACGACCTTATAGGTGACCTCCCACTTTAGTGTACAGCCGGTAAAAACGACCGGTCAATGCCTAGTCAACGCGCCACGTCATCATTTTTCATTCAACTCATTTAAAAAGGTGGGACCCACTCCTTTGTAATTACTAAAAAAAACCTTTATCCTTTTATAATTACTAAAATACCCCCCTATCTTCTTCTTTCTTTGCAACTCCCCTCCACCATTCCCTCTCTCCCTCTAAGTTCGCTGACTGCAACACATTATTGAGTTTAAATATAAATTAGCTCACCACCATGATCTATCACCATCTTCTCTTCTCAATTATATATCTAATCGCCACTCATTTCTTGAGCAAGATAAAAAATCTCCCACCGTCTCCCTTCCCGTCTCTTCCAATCATAGGCCATCTCCACCTCCTCAACAAACCTCTCCACCGATCACTTTCCCTTCTATCCTTTTACACATCAGATTTCGTCGTGTTCTTTTCGTCTCTTCTCCATCCATCGCCCCACCAAAAACGACATTATTTTCTGCAAACCGTCCTCGACATCTTTACGGCGCCATCTATGCAAAATATCCTCCCTCGACATCTATCATCAGCTTCACAGTCGTACAAAAAGATAGAATCAATCAATTCAAGAATAAACATAAACAACCATGAATTATTGAATGTTAAGTTTTCAATTCAACATAAATTAGGAAAAATCAATGAAAATCTAATATGTGGCTGTGGCTGGGACGCTCAGTGGCTGGACACTGGAGAAAGGAGATTAAATAGTCCAGCCGTGGAGGTTGGCAGGTGGTCACCATTGTCGGCATTGAGGCTGGCTGGGGTGAAGTCGCAAGAAGAACAAAAAGGGGAAGTTTGAGTTTGGGAATTTGGAGAGAAGAGAGTGATGGAATATATTATTGTATTAATAATGTATTTTAGTCTTATATTTTAACTCTTTTTTTTGTTCACTAAATGAAACGCACCGTTTCATTAAAGCAATGGCAAAAAAATAAATAAGAAAAACATATGTTTCAAAAGACCATCAGCAGCTTCTTCTTCAACCTTCGACCATACACGGAAAAGGGGCTAGGTTTCCGGTGAGCTGAAACTTCCCTATGTAATTTTTTTAAATTCTCGCGGCCAGCCGGGGCTCTAGTCCCTGCTAGATCCTCCCTGGTTCCGCCACTGCTCCCACCATCTCCAACCACTCTCTACAATACACAGCTCCGAATCTCAAGTTTCTGATCCGCGTGTTATACAACTTTTTAGATTCGTGTTAACTTTAGATTTTTTAGACAACTTTTCTTTTGATTCAGCAACTGAAGATGTCTCAAACATTAGATGAATTTTCAGGGTGAGGGAGAGAGAGGCTGAGATGTCTCTATTGTTTTTTTATCTGTTCAATTCTAACACCAAAAACTTAATTAGAGTCTAATATTTTTGCACTGATAAGAATCAAATTCACTTTCAGATTATGTTAGAGAGGGAGGTGAGTTAGAAAGAGAAAGAAATTTAAAGAAAGATGTTAGAGATAAAGAGTGAAAAGAAAATAGAGAGAACAACATATGTAAAGATAAAGGTAAAAGAGTGAAATGATAAAAATTGATTTTTTTTTATATAATTTGTAGGTTCCATTTTACTAATTATTTTAATAAAAAAGATGATCTGGCGCGTTGACCAAGCTTTGACCGGTCATTTTTACCGGCTGTACACCAAAGTGTGAGGTCACCTATAAGGTCGTACATATTAGTGAGACAAATTGAAGGTTGTACACCAAAATGTGAAATGAGGCAAATGTTATACACCATTGATGAAATTTACCCAATTCTTGTAAGGTGATATTTAAAAGGTTGAGATGAAATTTCATTAATTTATATAGTTTGAGTAACTCGATTTGGACAAGGAAACAAATAAACTATATATGTGATTTGGCACATTCCATTATCATGATTTATATAGATATATCTGAAGAATGATCAAATTACACTACAACTATTAAGTGAAAGGTAAAGGTCAAAAATTAACTTGACTTCTTATGGCTGTATGAGGTGCGACACTTGTTTCGACATCTATAGTTGTATTTAATTAGTTTTACTATCAAATTTTTCTGGAATGGATTAGTGTTGCATTCTTGAATGACAATAAATTAGTTGGCTCAAAATTATTAAATTATCAAAAAGATTGATATTCCCGTGACTAAAAGGTTAAGATGCATATACCATAAAGTATATTAAATTAAGTGTAGACTTAGTTTTAAAATTTATTGATGATTGTTAGTGAACTTTCAAAAGAGAGTGGACATATCTTTAAATGTTAACGATTAAATGAACCAACTTTTAAGAATGAATCCATTATGATATTCGATTGTTAAAGTAATTACTTGAAGAGGTCCAAGTCGACTCTGAATAAGGGTATGAATGTCAAACCTGAGAACCAAAACAACACATTTCATTATAGAAAAAAGAACAATGGAAGAGAATTTGCAAGAAACACTTCAAGGTATTAGACACCATATATGGATTTAATAATTTCATAAATACGTAGGAATTAAAGATGAGTAGATCCATTAAAAAGAAGTAATTCTACACATAGATAATGAAACAAACGTTGTTACATTATCTTTAGGAATTTATTTCCATTCTTGGAATCCAAACTTATAATGAAATTAAAAGATTCTCTTTATTCCTAATAAAGATTATGATTACAATTTTGGTTAATTTTTTACATTTGGACGATTGTTCAATATCAAGAATAAAAATTATGCTTATTATAAGGATGAAATTTGTTATTCTAGATATAAAAACAATGATATTTTTTTAATCCAAAAGTAATGATATTTAAACTCTCAAAAATAATAAAATAATTCTTGTGGTAAAACTAACCAAACCGATATTAGATAATTTGATTACTCAACAAGAGTTAATACTGTTGGTCCCTGGTAATTAGTTCCAAGGGGGGTTAGGAACTAATATAACTTTTTGCGTTTTAATTAGGCTGACTAAAGTTATTTTTGAGAGTTTGTTAACTCAGCCTTTGGTCAGCTTGGTGAGATATATCACAGGACAGCTTCATTAAGATGTTTGACCAAAGTAGTTTTCTTGATAGTTAGGAATTGACACTCTTGGAGGTCAGCTTCCAACTCAGCACCACTTACTTACTCAGGATCAGCTTAGGCAATTTATATGCTGAGTAAATAAAGCAAACAACACATGCAGTTATAAGAGAGAGTTTAGAGATTACTCAGTATCACTTATCCTGGTTCGGCCTCTCTGCCTACGTCCAGTCCCCAGAGTCCTCCGGGCTTTTTGAATCCAATACTGAGCTCTTTAAAGGTAGAGCACAAACCAATTACAAGGCAGTTGAATATGCAAGAGTACCTTCCTCTATTCGTCTACTCAACTCCTACCAAGTGCTACAACCCAGCACCTAGATTTCTCTACCACTGAAATGCTTACAACCAAGCACTCAACTTTACACTCTCAATATTCCTATTGATCACAGACTTGTTCCTTTTTGAACTAAAGAACACTTCAGATGATTACAACTCAATCTAGCTTTTACACATAGAATAGAAACGTTGGTGTAAGATTCTTTTTGTATTTGAGTGCTTTTGAAACTTTCTCTCTTGTATTTTTCTTTCAATACTTCAGTGCATATCCATGTTTTTCGATTGTCCTTTTATAGAGGGAAGTCTGTAGATTTGATCGTTTTGAATTGTCCTAACCGTTAACATCAAAACGGCTCTTTTGGGGAACAATTTCTGGAAAGCTTCAGACTGCACCTCCATTCCCAATTTCTGTTTTCTTCAGGCGTCAGGTTTGTCTTCTAGCGTCTGGTTTATCTGTTTGTGCCAGTTGTCTGTTTCCAATAATCCAACGTCCCATGACTCTCGGATTGTTCTTTTCAAATGTTCACGGTTCATGCTGAGTTCCTTCAAGGTCAGCTTCGTTTTGTTTAACCGCTCCTGAAGAAGTCTTCAGCTTTAGTCAGCTTCGTTTTGTTTCAGAATTTTAACTCCACTCAGCTTCTATTCTGTCATGCTGAGTTCCTTTCTATTCAGCTTCGTTTGTGCTGTCTTTTGTCCTATCTTTACTTTATATATTTTTTGCACTCAATATTTAACAAACATATTAGTACAATTAAATCAAAGCATCTAAATTTAATTGCCTCTTAATCATGGATGATTTTGTCAAATCAAAATCTTGTGGAAAGGTGTTTCAACAAATACCATGCTTCCATGAATCATGAAACATACATTATGATTTGCCTCAAACTTGTTTTGTATTTGGCATACTGTGACCTGCAGGAAAGATAATAAATTTTTCTTTAACCAAGAAATAAAAAAAATTCTCAGTCTTAGAAACATTAAAAGAAAAGTTAGTCAAATTCTTCTTTATTTCATGTTATTTGGTTTATTTGGATATTAAAGGAAATTTTTTCTCTCAGAATTTGGGTATTAGTTCGTCCTTTTCCGTAGAGCTTTGGGGAATTTTCTCTGGTCTGAAGCTTGCTAAAAATCTGGGGATCAAGAAGCTTATTGTTGAGTCAGATAACCTTGAGGTGGTTAATATGATCTCGGATAAAAATGTTATTTGCCTAAATAGCCAGAACTTAATTAAAGGCATTAGAAGGATTGGCGACTCCTTTGAGTCTATTAGTTTTGCTCATATTTATAGGGAGCAAAATCGTGTTGCGGACCGTCTTGCGGTTGAAGGTCATTTAAGAATGTTGGGGCTTTCTGTTTTTGCTTCTTTCTCCGGTCTTCATCTATTCTTTGATCTTGGAGGATGCGGTGGGGGTCAGTTTTCCTAGGCTGATCCCGGATTGAGCGGTCTTTTGTTTGTTTTTTATTTTCTTTTCCTACCAAAAAAAAAAAAAAGGAAATTTTTTCTCAAGGTTTGTGATGTCATGAAAATAGAAACCCATATATGCCTTCTTTGTTTAGTTCTTTTCCAAAAGCAAGTCTTCTTATTCTAACACATTTGTTGCCGGTTCATATAAATCACAAAACTCCATACCTTAGAACTTCTTTCTGAGTTCAAGGTCTAGTTGTCTTTATGCCATCCCCACGAATTCATTCTCTAGTAAAAAAAACTCTATATATAGTTCTCATCCTCTTGATCCGAGCAATATAAGAATCTTTTGGCTCCCAACTTTTTTTGTGCGACTTTAAACAATTCTGCTACATATACTTTCAGATCAACATGAAAGAACTATGCATGGAACTGTCTTTCCATCTCCTGCCATAAAAATATGGAAGTACCTAGGCAAAAAAAAAACTAAGAGAAAGAATACTAATGAGAGAATTAAGGAATAGGCATATAACTTGTAATGATCAAAATTAAGCAAATTCGCCAATTCACCACACTAGATAGTAACACAGACTACATGTTTCATGGTTGAATGACTGTCTTCCTTAATAATAAGCTAAAATTGGGAATGTTGTACCCTTAAGGATATTGATTCTCTCTATCAATATCAATAGGGTACGACTTATGGAATTCTAGCCTTTCAACTTGTCTTAGGATTGTACCATAAATTTCCTACACCGTCTTTAACATTGTTTCCATGTTCTTCGAACTATTACTAGGTATCTTAGTTAGAGATATATGTGGGATTAACGTGATCGGAGCACATGGGCAATCAAGTTTGGTGATCCTCATATAGCTTGATTCTTGGGGATGCCCCTCATGCCCCTAAGTGTTGAGTATGTAATTATTCTTCCTCTAGAATATAAACACAAGGGTAGTTGTTTGCATCTATATGGCTTTAGATGTGTACATTAGGTATCTAAGGCCTATTATCCATTTGGGGATGGTCAGGATTCCTACTATTTTGAGGCTTTGTACTAGTGACATCCTTCTTTGGAGGAATTTGACATTTTCAGCACCTATGCCTTACGAGTTCCTGTCTCGCCTTTATTTTCTAGTATGGTGATATTCTTTGGTGGTTGGATAGGGGTTGATTTGTTAAAAGCAACATTAGATTTGGGTGAATCTCTCTTGCTGCCTCTGGAAGTAAGCTAAATCATTTGGTCCATCTTGTGGTCCAACTGACTCACTAGCTTCATCATGATTTCTCTTAGAATTTTGAAACCTCCATTCTAGGGAGAAGCTTCCATAGGTAGGCTTTGTCCCTATTATCGTGACAAATAACTAAAATCAATGTCATCAGTTGAAGGGGAGCTAACGTTGCCTCCTTCAAGTTGGTCAATAATGCCAGCTATATGCTTTGGGTTTGCAGGTTCATTTTATGCATCATCAGACGTAAGATTAAAGTTGTGTTTATCATTATAACGTCTAGGTTCCATCTAGTCCCACCGAGCGTGCAAAATATGTCTCTGCCTTTTTTGATAAAGAAAATGTACGAAAGTGCTAGAGACTTTTGTATCGAAATTCCAAACATGTGAATGCTAAACTAACTATTTGGTAAATGATGACTCATTTCACCAAGGACTGAAAATGTAAATTTGGGTTTGGTAAATGATAAGTCGTATCACTAATGACATAAAATGTAAATTTGGGTTTGGTAAATGATAAGTCATTTCACCAAGGTTTGAAAAGTAAATTTCGTTACTTGATTCCAATATGAGGATTCTGAGAGTCGAAAGGATAAAAACAACTAGTTTAAAATTAATCGCAAAAGGGATGAGAATTGATTAAATAAAATAAAAAAGACGTAAATATAAAATTGAAAAGATTTTGGAAGCTTCGATTGAGCTTGAAATTAAAAATACTTACAAAAAAAATCTGATAGAGCACCAATGTAAGGTTTAACTCAATTTAGATCAATGTTGAGGAGAACTAAAATCTAAGTAAATTAAGCAATTGAAAGTTGAAGATTGTTAGAATCCACTTTTGGACTTTTGAGTGGGATTTTGTTGTTTGATTAGTTGGTTGGTGTTTGGAATTGATGTCAAGTCTTCTATTTATAGTTGTAGGAAGTAATTGCACTTTGGAAGTTGCTGGAAAAACTCATGTTCACTTTCTTACTTCTCCATCTTGTTATAACTCCTCCCTTCTTTCATTTCCTCTATAACAACCAACATCCACTATTCATGTTTATTTTAATCTCTTCTCCAGTGCATTTTCTTTATTTTACGTAATAAAAATATAAGAAAATAATTTCCATCACGGAAATCATGAAAAATACAAATTAGAAAGATACCTCTGAACAAAAATGCCCTTTGATTATCCGTGACTTGTATTTGATTCGAATAAAAAAAGTAAAACATAATCGAACCTCTATCATTGTCCACCCTAGCATTGTTTGCCCTATCCTTAATAATATCCATGTAGATGGCGTATAAAGAAAAAATAGGGGGGTGATCCTTGGCAAGCACTCGATTCACCGCTTCCCTGTCATTGAAGTTGATCTGCCTTCTTATCATCTCCTTTATGCATTCCTTCAAAATGTTGTTCTCATTTTTGGAAAACAAATAAAGGGTCTGCAGTGACTGAGGAGATGGGGGAGAGAGAAGCTCATGCACATATCACCATACAGGTGTTGACATACTTTCTACATGGTTTGCATTATGAGTGTTGCGGTTGGGAGGGGTTTGATGCTGAGCAAGGATGCAAGGTGAATGATGAGGTGAATTGATAGGAGCATCGACATATATGGGAGTAGCATGTGTTTTTTTAAGATCTGGTGAAGTGACTTTAGTACAAGTGTTGGCATCATTTGACTGTGATTGAGACATTATGCCTAATTTCATAAATGAAGTGTATGGTTGTGCAAAACAACTATTGGTGCACTTGTATTTATAGCCATGATAGGAGGTAGGTGAGAAGGCAAAAACACATGCCCATGGATTATGGCGATACATGCATGAACGTGCTTTCCAGCCACAAATGCATGACACAGAAATCTAAGAGACACGTCGTTTAAACTAATCGCAAAAAACATCGCCTTAATGTAGAAAGAATCATTTGATTGGGAATGGGAAGATAGTCTCCTCTCCCTAACCAATGACAACAACCTTTCTCCTCAATATCCAAAAATATAATAAAACAACTAATTGATTGTGCTTGAGAAGGCATGATATCTAAACCTAACAACGACAAGCTTTTTATAGAGGTGTGAATGATTTGACTTTTGACTGGTTTGATTACTCTAGTTTACATTTTCAATTAAACCCGGTTTATTAGATTACAACATGAAATAAGTTAGTTTAACTCCAATTGGCCCGAGTTTAGTCTATTAGCATATGTCATAATTGAGTTGATTTTATATAGCACTCCACGTAGAATCAACTTAATTTAATTAGGCGGATTTGATTAGACCAGTTTTTTTGGGTAAATTACACAAATCGTACCTGAAGTATACCCCAGTTCACACTTTGATACCTGAATTACATTTTGTCTCAAAAATGTACTTCAACTAAGGATGACTGGACAATTTAATATATTTGACCGGCTAATGACCGGTCAATGCAAATTTGATTATTTTTAATTAAAAAATGGGATCCACTTTAGACACAACTAATATAAAAAGACACTACTACCCTTTTACTTTTTTCCTTACCAAACGATGAACAACCTGATTTCAAAAATTTGCAATTTACATCTCTACTCTCTCTCTCCTATTTATTCAGACTCTCTCTCTTCTCAAACTCCATTATCGACCAACTCTCTCTCTCTCTCAAACTCCATTGTCGACCAACTCTTTCTATCTTATTTATTCAGATTCCCTCTCTCTCAAACTCCATTGTGGACCAACTTTTTCCTATTTATTCAGATTCTTTCTCTTCGACTCTCTCTCTCCCCCTATTTTGGATCATCATAAAGTTTTTCAATTTTTTTCGCAGGCTAGGATGAAGTTGAAACTGCTTTCTAAAAGGTTCCAAAATAATAATTTAAACCAATTGGGTGCTGCTTCTTTTTTCTGGGTTCTTTAACAGACTGGTACTACTTCTTTTCCTCTCCTTCTCTCTCCTTGAGTTTCTCTCCCTTTCTCACTAGTTCCCCTTTCTCTTCTCTTATATTTCTTTAATCCTTAAAATCGAAAATTGAAAACCCAAAAGAATTGTGACATCAAAACTCTCAAAGCATTTTGGGATTCTCCTTTATAATTTCGATTTGGATATTCAGTTAACTCTTTTCCTGTTCAAGATTGAATATTCAGTTAATTGGGAGAGGGCTTCAGTTATTTACAGAAGATTTGGGATTTAGAGATGATGTAATTCAGGTTATTTGGATATCGATTGAATAAATGTTAAGTTGTTTCTCTCTCTAAAAATAACCAGTGAAAATAAGTATTCAATTATTTGGAAGAGGGCTTCAGTTATTTAGAGAAGATGAATGGATAAGATGACATGTGGCAGGGAGAATTAGAATTTGGGAATAAAAAAATTAGTGGAAGGGCATTATTGTATTTTTATATTAGATGAAAGTATTGTGGGTCCCAATTTTGAATTAGAAATGGTCAAAACGATGTTGACCAATTATAAACCGGAGAAACGTATTTAAATGTCCAGTCACCTATACTTGAGGTATATTTTTGAGACAAAATATAATTCGGGTACCAAAGTGTGAATTAGGGTATAGTTCAGGTACCTTTGATGTAATTTACTCCCAGTTTTTTTTGTTTCGATTAAACATGGTTTAGTAGATTACAACATGAAATAGGCCTGTATAATTCCAATTGACCTCAGTTTAGTATATTAGTACATGTTATAATTGAGTTGATTTTATGTAGCACTCCACACAGAATAAACTAAATTTGACTTGGCCGTTTTTTTCCCATTAAACATGGTTTAATGGATTACAATATGAAATAGGTCAGTTTAATTCCAATTTACCTTGGTTTAGTATATTAGCACATATCATAATTGGGTTAGATAGAATTTCATACATATTGTCAAACAATGTGATCAATATCTAATCATAACTGAGATGATTCTATGTAAAACTCTACGTTCATGGGAAAATTACGATATGCACTTGGCTCGATCATGTTAAGAAGAATAATATTTTGCATAAATTCCTTATAGACAATCCCATTACACTCTAAATTAGAATTTTATCCATTTAAAAATTGAGTTTATGTAGTATTAAATGCAATTGCACAAGATGTTCAAATGCTTTCATGCAATTTCACCTAATTTGAAAGTGCATGAAATTGCTTAGTTTAATGTTCTATTTGAGCTATGATTCTTCTTCTTCTTCTTTTTTTACTTTTTTTTCATAATTTCATGCATGCCATAATGGGATTGGATGTAATTTCGTATGTATGATCAAACAATAATGTTGAAAATCTAATCACAATTAAGATGATTCTATGTAAAACTTCATGTTCATGGAAAAATTTCAATATGAACTTGGCTCGATCATGTCAAGAACAATATCATTGCACAAATTCCTTATAGATAATCCTAGTATACTCTAAATTGGAGATTTATCCATTCCAAAATTTAGTTTTTGTAGTATTTAATGCAATTGAACAAGATGTTCGCATGTTTTCATGCATTTTCACCTAGTTTGGAAATGCATTAAATTATTTGGTTTAGTGTTCTATTTGAGCTATGATTCCATTGTTTTTTTTACTTTTGTTTTTTCCATAAATTAGTGTCATAATGGTTTTAGATATCATTTCATATGTATGATCAAATAATAATATTAGAGATTTAATCACAATTGGGATATGGAGACCTCCACGTTTGTGGAAAAATTTCAATATAAACTTGGCTCAATCATGTCAAGAACAATAATAGTGCATAAATTCCTTATAAAACATCCATTACACTCTAAATTGGAGATTTATCCATTTCAAAATTAAGATTATATAGTATTGAATGCAATTGAACAAGATGTTCATGTGTTCTTATGCAATTTCACATAGAGGGAAGTGAAGCTGACATTTTCACAATTCTTACTAATTTTAACTAAACAGAACAAAAACAGAGTAGCGCAAATGAAGATTGTTCAATGCAAAGTCACAATACTTGAACGAATACATGAGAAAGAGATGGAATTAACAACAGTCGTTGGGGAGAGAGTACTATTGCATTTTATTAAGACATCACAAACAAATGCATCATCATTGCACAATCTCATTACTTTATGTAACGCTGCTTTCTTAAGAATATGCCAAATGTATGTGTTTGCAAGGAAAACAAAAAATGTTTAAGAAATTTAAGTAATATATATTTTGACATGGAAAATATCTAACCATATGTACTCGTATGCAAAACCTAACTTGAACACTTCTCAATATTGTCAGAATTTAAGAAATTTAAGTAATATATACCGAAAGGTTGGTTCCTTCCATACTCATATGCAATAACCTAACTTGAACACTTCTGGTTAATAAACATTTCATATGGAAAATATTTAACCGTCTGTACTAAATTTCCATCCTTCCTTTTTTAACACTAAGAAACAACAAAATCAACAGCATTCAATTTTCTTAACACAAAGAAATCAATAAAATCAACATGTCATTATTCTTAGGCAGTTTTTGTGAACCGAAAGTTCAGCAAGAACCCAAATGACACTATAGCAAAAAAAAAATTCTTTAGTGGATTAGGGATTTGACCAAGACATATTGAACCAAAATCTGGCTTGGACCAAGAGATAAAATTGACGATTATCAGATTGAAACCAAAGGAAAAAAACAGATAATGAAGTTTATGAGAGAAATCACCTGAACTAGAGATTTGCCTCTTATAGAACACAAATGATAGCATAAAGAGACATATGGTAGGAAGGGGGAGATAAGAGTGAATAGTGATTGCATACTTTGTTCCAAGAAGCTTACCTACATCCGTTTCAAACAAGCAAATAAATTAAGAAAGAAATCACGCAATAGAAATAAATCATTCAAAAAGTTCCAGTTTTTAGAAGCAAGCTTGATAAAAAAAAATACAAACAATCAGACAACAGAAACCCAAAATTTTGCAAAAATAGCGCTAAAAAGGAAAACCCATCGAGTTCATATCCTAAAAAAGAAGCATAAAAAGAGAGGAAAAAAACTAACCTATCAAAAAGCAACACAATAACCATTAGAGGAAATCAGTTAACATAAAGAAATTAAGAAAAAAAAAAGAGAAAGTGAAAGAGAAATCATACTAGTAGAAGAAATCCATTTTTCTTTCTACAACAAATGAGAGGAAATTGATTTGTGAAAAAGAAAGAGAAAGAGACAAGGAGCAACCTATTTTGCTTTCTCATATTGTATGCTAGATGAGAAGAAAGAGAAAGGACATATGAGAATGTTGTGTTTTCATTTTAGCGTCTAAATGTGGCGCCTAAAATTTACGGTTTATGTGGCGAATTATAGCAGTTTCCCACTAAAACATATTATTGTTTAGTGAGGAAGTAGTGAAATTTGCCACAAACAATATTTAATTTATGGAGACTCATAATTCGCCACAAAAGTATATACAATTTTATGGGGATTTATAATTCGCCACTATAAGAATTTTATGTGATGAATTACTATGTTCGCCTCTAAGACATGTCATTAGTTTGTCAGAAAAACATTAAATTTCACATAAAAATATATCTAATGTTATGACAAAATAGATATTTACGACTGTATATTATATCTTTAAGCCGAATATTTTATGTCCCCACTAATATATTTTTTTTATGGGGAATAATTAAATTCTCCACTGAATTTAGGATCAGTGGCGAATGAAATATTCCCACAAATCTGTCAATTTAGTGGCAAATAATTTTTCCCCACTAGATTTTTCCCATAATAAAGTGATTTCTTGTAGTACTCGACTATTGTTCTATTTTTAACTATGATTCCGTTTGTTTTACTTTTCTTTTATAATAGGCTTAGATATCATTTCACGTCATAATCCAATATCAAATAATATTATTGAAGATCTAATCACAATTGAGACGATTCTATGTAGGATTACATGTTCATGAAAAAAAAATGGATATAAACTTGGCTCGACGATATCAATAATAATAATACAGTAAAACCTCTGTATAAGAATACTCTATATAGAAATAACCTCTACTTTGTTATAAAAAAAACTTGGTCCCAATTTAATAATAGCCTTCATTACCAAACTCTATTTAATAATAACCTCGCAATTGTTGTACAAATAGTCTGGTCCCAAATATATTTCTATATAAAGGTTTTACTGTATTACAAAAAAAATTCTATCCATTTCAAAATTGGCCTACAAACACGTTTTTACTAGATCTGCTTAAATCATAAGTTTTTTTTTTCCCTCAAGACATGTAATTTAATTATTTATTTTCGAGGAAACATTGGTGGTTGCCTAAAAAAAGATACAGCTAGCTAAAAAGTGGGGGGGGAAGAAAACAGAAACACCTTCAAAAAAAAAAAAAAATCTGTTTAACCCGAATGACAAAAGTTTTGCCGCCAAAACTAAAATAGCTTCCAGCTTCAATTGAATTCTGAATCAAAGTTGGGATGAATTAAGGCCTGACGATGTCGATGACGATCGTAAATCACCACCGGAATTACCTTTCTTCCTCTTGCGGCCTGTCTCAACTCCATCCAGCTGGCCATTGATGTGGGAATTACGAACTAAATAGACATCTTCTGCCGTGTTTTGATTATCTGAAGAGAAGTTAATGGTTTCGAAAGTGGTGATGCAGCAATCTTGCCAATCGATTTCGTTGAGGTCCGCAATTATATCCTCTAGATTCATCGACGCGCACGAAGAAACTCCATTGTCTCTCAAAGTGGAGCGTGAGAGATTCATCAGATCCAGCGATTGAATGGCTTCGGTTATTACCCTCTGTAGAATTTGAATGTCAAAGAGTGAAAAACAGAATAAATTGTGTTTGGTTACCCAGAAAATGGGAGATTAGAGAAAATTTAGATTCAAGCAGTCACATAAGTCTCCGATCTATAATTAGCCACCACAAAGATAATTCAAACATATATTCCCAAATCTAAGCATCTAAAAAGGCATAAAGTAAACACATAGACATTTTATTTCCCTCAATTTCTCAGTAACCAAAAACAGGTGTATAATACAGAGGGAGAGAAAATGAACGAGGGAAGCAGAAAGCAGGTAAAACCTTAGGTACACCCCACAGCTTCCTGAAACCATGCATCAAAATGATCTGCAACCACAAAATACCAACGAAATTACCGGAAATTAAAGGAAAAATAAAAATGAGATTTGAATATCAATTTGCTTATCAAATGAAGCGGAAGGTACCTGATTGAGATAATTAATAGTAATATCAATTTGTTTGCCGAAGTGGAAGAAATCTAGGTATATATTCAGCGAGATTTTCCTTGTTTTGTTTCTGGATTTCTCCATCTTTTCTGCTCTGCTCTGGAACTGTATCTTCATGAAGTTTCACCTTAGTCCATTTATAGCAACCGTTTTCTTTTTTCTTTTTTTTTTCAAAATTTATTCACGGCCAAACGCTGTAACTCAGTCCCCGTACTTGCTACATTTATGCCATTTAACCCAAATACTTTTGATATAGGCTCTTTTAGCCTCCTCGATTTTTATATTTTCACAATTAGCCCCTCATTGATAAAATCTTAATTTGTTTCAATTTATAAACTCACAATTTCCATTCATTACTTAATTTATTCAGCTATTAGAGAGCGATTTCCATGGCGAAGGAGCGTGAGGCGAGAACGAGGGTGACTTTGGGAGGCGCGGGCGGCCGATCTGCGAAGGAGGCGGCTAGGGGGTTGGGCGTGGATCTGGATCCGGATGGGAGATTGGCGGAGGAGGCTAGGAGATCGGAGGTGGATTCTCCACGTGGTAGGCGGAATAGCTCCGACTGTGTTCGTGAGAGGTCGAGGGAGAGGGGTTCTGATCCGGCAGCAGGGGTTGATGGTGCTGGGATTCGGGGCTCGGAGTGCGGACGGGAGCGGACCGTGGCTTTGGTGGCGCTCGGACGGGTTGGTGACAAAGGCTTGCTTGCTGGATCCGTGGTGTTGCCGGTAGCAGGAGAGGGAGGGCAGGAGCGGGGGGCAGGCTCCGATTTGTTTGTGGCCTGCGCTGCGGCAGGCCTCGACCAAGCTGGGGAGGGCGGCAGGCTTGCGCCTAGCGCTACTGCTAAAGCAGGCAGCGACGCGGGGGAGCCGACAGTTAAGGAGGCTGCCCAGGGCGGGGCCCCGACGGTAGTCATGGAGTCTAGGGCGATTAGGGATTTTACGGTTCCCCCGTTGAGCGGGCCCTTGGCCCAGGGGGAGCGGGCCAGAAAGTCTCAATTCCTAGTACTAATCCCGTTAATTATGTTAAGCCGGGAATAGGTCTGGAGAACTTGTCCCGGAGAGATAAGGTGATGGGGATGGTTGAGGAAGAACCCATGATTGAGGATGATTTTATCGAGGAGGATTCTGAGGAGGTTTTTTCCGACTCTGATATTGAGGATGGTGAGCAAGAGGACCCGTTGTGTCCTGTTATCCGGCTTTCATCAGAAGATAAGCGGGTTCTCAGATCCAAATGGAAACTTTCCTTAATTGTCACTGTGCTTGGAAAAAGGATAAGCTTCAATTACTTTGCCTAGAGGATCCAGGCTCAATGGGCAAAGAAAGGGAAGGTTACCATCACGGACCTGGAGAATGACTATTATGTCATAAAATTTACAAGGGCAGAAGATTATAATGCAGTTGTTAATGGTGGACCTTATATCATCTCCAATCATGTTTTGGCGCTGAGGCCATGGGTCCCAAATTTTAATCCTCATGATTGCTCTGTTAATAGGATCCTTACTTGGGTTAGATTCCCAGGTTTACCCATTGAATACTATAACGAAAGATTTCTGAATAAGATTGGTGGCTTGGTTGGGAAAGTTCACCATGTTGACAAAACTACCGTTGGGGCAGTGAGAGGCAAGTTTGCCAGGGTTTGTATTGACATTGATCTTGCTAAGCCTCTTCTGTCTAAATTCTCCGTTCAGAATAAGGTCTTTCATATCGAATACGAAGGTATTCACAATATCTGCTATGAATGCGGTATGTTTGGCCATACCTATGATGTCTGCCCCAAAAGAAGGAAAGTGGTCGAGGAGGTGGTGGTGCCTATCATAGGCAGAGCTGAAGAGAACCAAGGTGAAGGGAAGAACTTCGGTCCCTGGATGCTGGCCAAAAGGTCTGTCAGAAGGAAGCCACGAGCAAATGCTACTCAGAATCATTTTCCAGATATCAGCAAGGAGATGAATTCTCTCCAAATTGCTCCTGAGATCAAGGCTAGGCCACCTGATATTAAGATTGGTGCTGGTGTTGACTCAGCTTCCGGTTCAGGATCTAGATTCGGAGTCCTATCTCTTGAGGATGGACAGGATTTGGATTTACCTAATGAGCATATGGAGCTAAGCATGCTAGGACTTGAGTCTGCCGAGCCAGCTACCATCCTAGGTGACTCTATTAATCCTCTTTTCGACCCCAAAGCTTATGCTAAGGGGAAATCACAGATCATTGGCTCGACAGGGAAAGCAAAGCTCAATGAGGTTAGTAATTTGCAAACTCTTGTTGATATCCCTATTGGAAAGTCTATGGGAGTTAATAAGTTGAATTTGAAGAAACCTAGGTCTAACCATAAAAAGAACCATAGTTCTCTGGATTCTTGGGATAAAAGAGGGCCTGCTGGCACCTCTTCAAGGCTCTCAGGAGCCCCGAATAAGTACATGCTCTAGGGTTTGGGCCTGTGATCAGTTGTTTTCCTTCTGATGGACTTTTTTGTTTGGAATGTTAGAGGTGCGGCTAGCAAGGCGACCCGCATCCATGTTAATGATCTTATTAAGCAATTTAATCCATCTTGTTTTGCTCTTCTTGAAACCAAGGTTAGTGGTTCTAAAGCAGATGAGGTGGTTAAAAAGTTTAAGAATTGGAATTGTGTCAGATCGGAGGCGACTGGTCAGGCAGGGGGGATTTGGCTTTTTTGGAAGCCAGGTCGTGTTAATATTGATATTATCAGTATAGATAATCAATTCATTCATAGTAAGGTGTGTTATCCTGGCAATAAACCTTTCTTTGTTACTTTTGTCTATGTCGATCCTGTTTTGACTAACCGCAAAAGGCTTTGGGAGATCCTATTCTCTATTAGTACAAGCATGGTGGATGCTTGGATGGTTGCTGGGGACTTTAATGATATTGCCCTGATGAGTGATCAGAAAGGGGGGGGGTAATCATTATGTCAACTGGTGCCTTAACCACAAGCAGAATATGGATTTATGCGGGATGTCTGACCTGGGAGCTGCTGGCCACAAGTTTACTTGGAAAAGGAATAGCGTGTTTGTTCGGTTGGACAAAATGTACGTGAATGTTGCGGCTATTTGTAGATTTCCCGAGGTAAACGTGCTGAATCTCCCTTTCCGTCATTCTGACCATTGTCCTATCCTCGTCAATCTGGTTAAATGCCGGTCTAAAGGGAATAGACCTTTTAGGTACCTTGTTGCCTGGGATTCCCATCCTGAGTTTAGGAAGTTTGTTAAAGATAATTGGCAGCCTCATTCTAATGTTCTCCTCGCCGCTGAGGGGTTTAGGAAGAATGTGGTGGGATGGAATAAAAACATCTTTGGCCATATTATCAGACGGAAAAGTAAAGTTTTAAGAAGAATTAAGGGCATCCAACGCTGTTTGGAGATCCGTTTTGATCACAGTCTGAGTTGTTAGCTTAGATCCCTCCAGAACGAGTTAGAAGCTGTTCTTAGACAGGAAGAGCTTATTTGGTTCCAGAAATCTAGGAAGGCTTGGATTAAGGACGGAGACCGAAATACCAGGTTTTTCCACCTCTCGACTATTGTTAGGAGGCAGAGGAATCGGATCGATGCTATTAAAGACTCCAATGGAGACTGGGTCTATGAGGATGAAGAGATTCGTCGCCTGGCCCTTGACTTCTACAAAGTCCTTTTTAAAGAGGACGAGGTGGATCTGGATAAAGCCCTCGCTGGGATTTCTTTTCCTAGGTTGGAGGAGGATGCTATTAAAGAAGCTTTCCATCCTATTGACCAGAAAGAGATTGATCTGGCTTTCTCTAGTATTGGAGCCACTAAGGCTCCGGGGATCGATGGTATTCCTGCCAGTTTTTACCACAAACACTGGGACACTGTGAAGGAAGGCATCTACAGTTTTGTTAAAGGTATTTTCAGCGGTTCTAATGATATTAGACTGGTGAATAAAACCCTCCTGGTCCTGATCCCAAAAGTTGAAAAACCTTCATCCTTTTTGCAGATGAGGCCGATTAGTCTTTGCAATGTGTTATACAAAGCTATCACTAAGATTGTGGCTAATAGGATCCGGCGTATTCTTCCTAAGATTATAGGCCAGAACCAAGGCAGCTTTGTCCCTGGCAGGCAAATGATGGACAATGTGGTTATCGCCCAGGAAATGGTTCATTCCATGAAAATGAAGAAGGGTAAGAAAGGGTTTATGGCGCTCAAACTGGATCTGGAGAAATCTTATGACCGATTAAATTGGGGTTTTCTTCTAGATAGTTTAAAGAGAGCTGGTATTCCGGACAACTGGAGGAGATTGATTGAGGATTGTATTTTTTCTCCTGTTTTCCAGGTTATGATCAATGGAGATATGTCTGATGAGTTCTCTCCCTCCAGGGGAATCCGTCGAGGGGATCCTATGAGCCCCTTCCTTTTTGTAATTGCTATGGAAAGGTTGTCTCACCTGATCCAAGAGGCTGTGAGCAAGGGGATTTTACATCATGTGGCCATCAACAAGTTTTGCCCTCCTATTACCCATCTGTTCTTCGCTGACGATATTATGATCTTTGTGGAAGGGAATGAGGAGCAAATTGGTGTGGTTATGGATACACTCAATTGTTTCTGCACTGCTTCTGGCCAGAAGATCAATGTCCATATGTCTCGGATGCTTTGCTCTAAGAATATGGATAAAAGCGTTTGTAAAAGACTTAGTGATGTTTCTGGTATTCCTCTTACTCAGTCGTTGGGTAAGTATCTTGGAGTCCCTCTCCATAGCGACAGAGTTTCTAAAGCCTCTTTTAAAGAGACTCTGGATAAAGCTAATGGGTTGTGTGCTAGTTGGAAAGCTAACTCTCTGTCCATGGCAGGCCGCCTAACCTTAATCCAGTCGGTCAATTGTGCGGCTCCCAATCATATCATGCAAGCTTGCAGACTGCCTGAGCCTGTTCTCAATGAACTTGACAAAGTTAACCGGCGTTTCCTTTGGGGAGAATCTGGAGACTGGAAAAAGATTCATCTTGTCCCTTGGAAGGAGGTCTGCCAGCCAAAAAGTATAGGGGGTCTTGGTATCAGACAAGCTAAGGATAATAACAAAGTCTTATTAATGAAGCTTCTCTGGAGAATGTGGCAATGCCCCTCCTCTCTCTGGGTTCGTCTTCTCTGTGGCAAGTATCGAAAAGATAAAATCTTTGGAGGCCCTAAGGAGAGAGTCGTCAATTGTTCCTTCCTCTGGAAAGGGCTTAGTGCTGTGTTTGCCGAGTTCTGCTCAGGGGTTGGCCTTGAGGTGGGTAATGGCAAGTCCATCAGTTTCTGGAATGATATCTGGATTGGAGATAAACCGCTTTTGGAAGTGTGTAGCCTTCCCCCGCCTAATAATTTCCGCAATTGGAGGATAGCTGATGTGGTTGATTCTGAGGGGGACTGGATTTGGTCGAAATTTGATACCTTCTTTAGCCTGGATACTCTCCTTAGAATTAGGGGAGTGAAGATTAGTAATCATGAGGATGACAAGGATATGCATTGTTGGGCCCTGTCCAGAAATGGTGCTTATTCTTGTAAATCGGCCTTTGAAGCTTTTACCCTTAACAGGTCCGACCCTCTCTCTTTTTCTTGGAAGTCCATTTGGGCCCTTAGAGTCCCTTACCGTATTAGGAGTTTCCTGTGGCTGGGAGTTAAGGAATTCGGATAGGCACAGACGGCATTTGGTGGATTTTGGAGCTTGCAGTACATGCAGAGGCCATGATGAAACTCTGTGCCATGCTCTTAGGGACTGCCCTAAGAGTAAAGAGGTTTGGAAGAAAATTCTCCCTCCCCACATTCTTCCTTCTTTCCTTACCCATGCGGAGCATGCATGGTTCTCTGAGGGGGTTAGTGGGAAGTTATTGGCTAACATGGAGCATGGTGACATTTTCTTTGCTATCATCTGTCACCAAATTTGGAAGTGGAGGAACGAGGAGCTTTTTGGTGATAAAACTGTTTTTATTCCTAACTTACCTGAGTTCTTCTCCAAAAAACTCTCTATTATTACTGAGAGCTTTAAATGGGATTCCCTTGCTAGATCCACCCAGAGAAGAGATGTCCACCTAGTTGGTTGGAGCAGGCCTAATGATGGGGTGGTTAAGTTGAATACGGATGGCTCCTGCCTTAACAATGAGAAGATTGTTGTCGGAGGTGTTCTCAGAGATTCGGGGGGCGCCTGGCTATCTGGGTTTACCTAGAATCTGGGGATGGGCTCTTCCTTTTCTTCAGAGCTTTGGGGTATTCTCTCTGGTATCAAGCTTGCCAAAAGCCTGGGTGTAAGGAAGTTAGCTGTGGAGTCAGATAACATGGAAGCCATCAATATGATTTCTGATAATCATGCTATGTGTCTTAGTAGCCGCAACCTGATCAAAGTTATCAAACGGCTTTCCTCGTCCTTTGAGTCCTTAGATTTCAGCCACATTTTCAGAGAACAAAACCGGGTTACGGATCGTTTGGCGGCTGCTAGTCATGAGGGGATGCTGGGCGTTACTACCCTTTCTGATCCTCCTTTCTTTTTTTCTTCTCTTCTTTTAGAGGATAAGATTGGGGTTAGCTTTCCTAGACTGATCCCAGATTAGGTGTTCTTTATCTGTTTTTCTTTCCTTTCCTGTTTCTACCCAAAAAAAATAAACTCTCAATTTCAACTATCTTCTTTTTAATTGATGGGCTGAAAATGAAGACCGTGAGAGATAGAGGAATTAAAAAATGAACAGCTAAATAACAAGAATGGCGATTGAACATGTAGTATAAAATTGGTACTACATAATTTATCATTCTCTACACTCCTCTAAGTGATGTTATCAAGTTAGGGACTAGATTGGTGAAACTTAAAAGGGTGAAAAGAAAGCCCATATCAAATTGAATAAATTTGTTCATGTACTAGGTGGATACCTTTGTGCTTCGCGTTTGCGAATTTAATTACGAATGCATAACATGAGGGTAATATCACATAGTTGAATTTTAGAAGCAGTATTTACGTAGTACTATTACACCCGAGCTAAAATAGAATTGGATATGACGGTAAGACATCACCACAGACGTCTACAATCGGAAAAAATGTCTTATGATAGGAATATATATATATATATATATATATATATATAAAAGGATAAAAATTGATCGAAACCAAAGTTTGCTAAAAATTAACGCTTGACCAACTGAGTTTTCTTAATTCATATCTTGAAATATATAAGTCCGAATTAATTAATTCCAAATTCTTTTGAAACTTAACACATAGGGGAAACCTTAAATCAACAACCCCGAAACTGGATCCTAAAAGAAATGGTCAAAAAATCAGTTTAAACTCGAAAAATTTGTAAAACGATCTATACCTATATCACAACTCTCACACCTAGGGCTGTAAACGGGACGGGCCGGGGCGGGGATTGCCTTAACCATCCTTGGCCATTGGTCTATCAGGGATTTCCCATCCCCGCCCCGAATAACATATGGAGAAAATTTTGGCTACCATCCCCGCCCCGCGAGGAATCCGCATCCCAGCAGGGAATCCCTATCCCCGTTTAACTTTTTAATTTCTTTACTTTTTTTTAAGGTTTCGAAAGTTTTGATTATCTAAAATTCTCATCCTCGTAGGGAATCTCCATCCCCGATGCATGCATTACTTATTAGCTTTCAAAATTTTTTATTTTATAATTTCTACTCCTAAATGCATAGGTTCCGTTTTAATTTTAAACCAACCTAGTTAAAGCTTATCTTAATTTATTTTTATAATACATTCTGTTTTAAAGCAACCAGGTTACAACTCAATTGTTTTTTAGTTTATCTAAATCACATATATATTTTTTTACTTTATTTTTTTTATATTCAGGTTTTTAGTCGGGGATTCCCGTTGGGGACATTCGGGGACGGGGATGGAACACTTATAACCATACCCGCCCCGTCCCTGACTATCGGGGATAAAATAAAAATCATCCCTGCCCCATGGGGATCACAAACGGGGATTCCTCGTCCCTAACGGGTCGGGTCTCCAATGGAGATGGGGAATCCCCAACTAATTGACAGCCCTACTCACACCCGAAGTCCGAATGAGGTGATTCAAAAACCACTGGAAACTTAAGATGGAGATGAAAAAGCTACTTGCTCAATTATAAAACTTGTCTTCTCTAATATTACAAACATATATCTCGACCTTAGTCGTTTTACTTTTTTTAAGACGCGTGCAATACATGTTCGACATTTAACTTACTTTTTTGCAACTGGATAATTAATTGATTACATTTTACGCAAGTTCAAGGGGCTAATTGGACATTTTATACAAGTTGAGGGAGTTATCGGAACACTTTAAAAGTTCTTAAGGTCAATTAAACTTCTTGAATAAGTTCACGGGACAAATAATGTATTAAGGCTTAATTTTATATAGGGATAAGCTACCAAAATATGGCTAAAGTTTTTGAAAAAGTACCAATTTAGGCTCAACGTTCAAAATAGCACCAATATAGGCTTAACGTTTACAACATAATATCAATTTAGGCTCAATATTTACAATATAGCATCAATTTAGGCCTCACGTACAAAATATCACCAATATAGGCTTCACGTTTACAAAATAATACGAATTTAAACTTAACGTTTACAAAATATATCCAATTTAAGTTAAACGTCGCAATTAAATTAACCATATTATATTCTTTTCCTATTAACTTGATTATGTTATCTTTTTATTTAATTCTATTTTCTTATTTATTATAATACTATTAATTAGTATTCTTGCTCATTAAAACCTTATATTTGTTTTTTATCGTTATATTTTGAATATAAGGTTGATGAAAAACAAATATAAGGTTTTAATGGGCGAGAATACTAATTAATTGTATTATAATAAATAAGAAAATAGAACTAAATAAAAAGATAACATATAAAGTTAATAGGATAAGAATATAATATGGTTAATTTAATTATGACGTTTAAGTTAAATTGGATATATTTTGTAAACGTTAAGCTTAAATTCGTATTATTTTGTAAACGTTAAGCCTATATTGGTGATGTTTTGTACGTGAGGCCTAAATTGATGGTATATTGTAAACGTTGAGCCTAAATTGATATTATGTTGTAAACGTTAAGCCTATATTGGTGCTATTTTGAACGTTGAGCCTAAATTGGTACTACCCCAAAAACCTTAGACCTATTTTGGTGCCTTATCCCTTTTATATATGGAAGACATAAAAGTCTCCCAAACATGTAGTATTTTGTTTAGGATTAAGAGAATTAATGTCTTTTAGCATTTTTTTTTGGTAGGGTAGGAAAAGAAAAACAAAACAAAACAAAAGCCGCTAACCCGGGATCAGCCTGGGAAAACTGACCCCCACCACATCCTCCAAGATCATAGACGAAAGGAAGTCCGGAGGAGGAGAAGAAAAGACAGAGAGACCCAGCATTCTTGAATGCCCTTCCACCGCAAGACGGTCCGCCACCCGATTTTGCTCCCTATAAATATGAGCAAAACTAAGATAATCAAAGGAGAGGCCAATCCTTCTAACGCCTTTAATTAAGTTTTGGCTATTTAGGCAAATAGCATTGTTCTCAGAAACCATTTTAACTGCTTCAAGGTTATCTGACTCAACAAAAAGCTTCTTCACCCTCAGATTTTTTGCTAGCTTCAAGCCAGAAAAAATCCCCCACAACTCTGCAGAAAAGGACGAACCAATTCCCAAATTCTGAGAGAAACCAGAAACCCAACTGCCACCATCATCTCTCAGAACCCCACCTGCGGCAATTCTTCGTCCATAAGACAAGAACCATCAGTGTTAAGCTTAACAACAACTTCGCTTGGCCTATGCCAGCCTAAAAGATGGACCTCCTTCCTCTGAACAGCCCTAGCCAAGGGGTCCTCAACAAACCTGTCAACCAAGGTGCTAATCTTTTTTGAAAAGAAATCTAAGACATTCGGCAAAAACACTGTTTCTCCTCCAAAAATCTCCTCATTTCTCCATTTCCAAATCTGGTGGCAAACCACCACAAATAAAAGAACACCCTGATTCGCCCCGGCCAGAAGTCTCCCATTAATCTCATCCACAAACCAATCATTCTCAAAGTGGGCTAAAAAGGAAGAAATCATATTACTAAGGAGAACTCACCTCCAAATCTCTTTACTTTTCTCACAGTCTCTAAGAGCATGGCATAAAGTCTCTTCATTACCCCTGCATCTGCCACAAGCCCCAGACTCCACCAGATGCCTCCTTTTCCTATCCGAATTAGTAAGCAACCTATTTTTCACCCCTAGCCAAAGGAAACTTCTAATACGGTACAACACTTTTAAGGCCCAAATCGTCTTCCACACCCATGGGGACGAGGTATCCAACTCCTGATAGAAAGCCTGAAAAGCTGATTTACAAGAATATGATCCGTTGTTCGTCAAAGACCAACAGTAACTATCCTTATCTTCAAACTTACTACTAATCTGAACTCCTCTAATTCTAAGGAGTGAATCCAGGCTGAGATAGGAATCAAACTTTGACCAAATCCACTCACCCTCAGAATCCACCACATCTGCAATCTTCCATTCTTGAATATCCAAAGGTGGCAACGAAGAACAAACTTCCAGTAAAGGCTTTTTTCCTATCCATATATCTTTCCAGAAGCTGATGGACCTACTGTTGGTCCCGTGTGATTAGTTCCAAGGGGGGGGGGTTAGGAACTAATATAACATTTTCGCTAATTAATCTTGCTGACTTAATTATTTTGGTGAGTTTATTAACTCAGCTTTGGTCAGCTTGGTTGAACTTAATGTAAGACAGCTTTAGTTAGATGCTGACTAAGACTGTTTTACTTGAGAGTTGGGAATTGACACTTATGTGGTCAGCTTCCAACTCAACACTCCAATTTACTCAGTGTCAGCTTCTAACAGTTTATATGCTGAGTAAATATCACAAGCAACACAAACATATATATATATATATATATATATATTTGAGAGAGTTAGAATTTACTCAGTATTACTTATCCTGGTTCGGCCTCTCCGCCTACGTCCAGCCCCCAGAATCCTCCGGGCTTTCAGAATCCAATACTGAGCTCTTTAAGGGTAGAACACAAACCGATTACAAGCAGTTGAATATGCAAGAGTACCTTCCTCTATTCGTCTACTCAACTCCTACTAAATGCTACAACCCAGCACTTAGATTTCTCTACCACTAAGTACTAAATACCAAGTACTCAGCTCGTACACTCTCAATATTACAATTGATCACACACTTGTTCCTTTTAAGATAAAGAACACTTTAGATGATTACAAACAATCAATCTAGCATTTACACAAAGAATAGAAGATTAGTGTAAGCTTCCTCTTTTGTTTTGAGTGCTTTGAATTTGTATCTTTTCTCACTTGTAATTTTCTATGATTCGGCAATCTTCCAAATGATATCCTTGTCCCTTTTATAGTTGAAATGTGAGAAACAAAACATTTGAATTTGATTTGTCCGTTGAGTCCAAAACGGCTCTTTTGGGGGACAAACCTCTGGTCAGCTTCAGATGTGCAGGCCAATCCTGTCTTCTGAATTCTTCAGATGTCAGATTTGTCTTCTTCCTATAGTCTTTGTTTTCTTGTGGCAGCTTGTCTTGTAGCATAGAACAGTTGACCCATGCATCTTGGAATTTGGCTTTTGCGTAATTCAAGACTTTTATTATTGGTGCAGACAGTTGTCGAATTTGTCTTTTAACTAACGGATCAATCATGCTGTCATGGAGATTACTCAGCTTTAATTCAATAATCACTGTTTTCGATTTTCACCAAGTTTCATACTGTGTTATTTTTCTACTCAGCTTTCATGGTCAGCTTCGTTCTGTAGAAACTATTACTTGGAGCAGACTTCTTTTGTGCTGAGCTTCGTTTCACTCAGCTTCTTTGTTTAGCTTTATTCTAAAGCTGTTATTTTGGAGATGACTTATTTTCTCTTATGCTGATTTGCTCTTCACTCAGCTTGTGTTGTATTCTCATGCTGACTTCGTCATGTCTTAATCTTTGTTTTTTTGCATGTATATTTATACTCAATATTGAACAAACGGATTAGTACAATTAAATCAAAGCACTTAAATTTAATTACCGCTTAATCATGGATTAAACTTAAATGATTTTGTCAAATCAAAATCTTGTGGAAAGGTGTTTCAACAAACTCCCTCATTTTGATGTTGGCAAAATATTTAATTTATGGAACTCAGTATTGAAATTCCCATGATTGAATTACATTTTATTTTTATGAAATTACTCTCCCGTAAGGGTTGCATATATTGTCTTGACTTTACTATAAACCTTAGAGAAGACATGTTTATCCTGACTTAGTTTAATTGTCAGAAGAGTTTAAATGTTTACAAAGTTTGATACATGATTATTTTGGTATCGGAGTTAGGGAGTACTGAATATTTAAATTGAGGCTATTTTGTTTCTTCAATTTTTAGACAGGTCAGCATATTAATGAGCATCACAAATCGTTAAGTCAATTTGAAGGAGAAGATACTTAATATATATTCAAATCATCAAGCATACATACAGAAAAAGCTAAGTCCTAAGTTGACTAAGCTATTACTTTCTAGCAGCCTGATACAATTTTTCCTTGCCTTTGTCTTTCCGCTGCTTACTTCCTGAAGCTACACCTGTGTCTTGCTGAGTTCCATCAGTTTGGCTTTTCTCCCCCGTTTTGCCACCATCAGGCGGAGGAGCAATGAAGGTGTCATTGAGCGCAGCATGAGTCAGTTTGACAGAGTATGCCTTAAGACGTTTTGTGCTTTCAAACAACCCATCAAGCACTGGAACGCCATCATCCAGAACTGAACCTGGGACGCGAATGGAGGAGCTGATCATGCTGAGCATGTATTCTTGTGACTTAGCGAACCAGGACATTGCTTCCGCGAGTTGGGCATAGGATTGATGGTACATTCTAAGGATAGCCTTGTCATAGATATCACGTTGAGCGTTTGTATGTCGTACATGGCGAAATAGGCTTTGAGTGGTTTGGAGAATGGTATTGGTTTTGACCATGTCAGTTTCCATCTCCTCTTTGCTCAGATTCAGAAGACGGACAACTTCACTTATTTCATCCATCGTGCATTGGGAAGATGAAGAGAGAAGATCACGAGCGCCAATCAGCTCAGAAGTCAGTTTGGTGAAGCAATGATCTAACTCAGCAGAGGTAGCATAGCCCGTGTTGATGGTAGGCAAGGCATTTATCTGTCCTTGAAGTGAATTCATGTAGTTTACCATCATCAATATTAGCTCAGTCAGCTTGACAAAGGATTCCTGCTTGGGTTGCTGGAGTTGGATGGAAGTCATGACACTTACTAAATCTTTGAGATGCTTGATCTCATTAAGGAGCTGAGTGACAGACGAAAGCTCTTGTGATTCAGCATTTGCAGACCCAGCAGCATCGACATGAGAAGTGTTTATATCCTCAAGAAGATGTTGAGCCGAGTCGATGATGCGACGACCGGACTCAGTGGCATTAATATAAGCAAATTGTGCCTCAAGATGTACCTCAGTGGCCGGAATTCTAGTTTCACCAGATTGAGGAGGTGTTTGGTGCTGTCCTTGAATAGAAGTGCCAGTATGGTCAGCAACTGGACTTTGATGTGGATGAGCAGCAGGAGCTGACTGCTCAATGTTCTGCACAATAGGATGGGAAGGAGGTGGATCGGAAGAGAGAATTACCTGCTCAACATGGTCTTGAGTTGGTGCAGGGAGAGGCACCTCAGGTTGAGTATGATTTTCCTTAGCTTGCGTTTCTCCCTGAGCAGCTAGGACTTCGAGTTTTTGCTCGGCTTAGTTTGGATTTTCTGGATTCTTGGCGTGTTGCTCGGTATGAGTAATAGAGGCTTGGTTTTCCTGTATGGAAGGCTCGGGATGTGATGAGAAGAACCTAAAATGAGTAGTTGTAAGGTCCGTGATTTCATCCCTTGGAGGTGAGTCATCCAGGAGGTCAATAGTGGGAGATTTGTAGGCCTTCTTCTTAAGCCTTCTTAACTTTCTTGCCATTGGAGGATGTGAGTCAGTAGGAATGGAATCAAGTGATGATTCAATTCCAAGATCAGTGTTGAGCCCTTCCCTGACTATTTCATGCTCTGGAAGCTCAGCATCACCTTTCACATTCTGTTCAGCTGGACTTTCAACTTCCTCAGCATTCCCTATTTGTTCGTGCTCAGCATAAGTTTCTTGATGTTGCTCAACATCCTCATTATAATCATGCTGACCTTCATTGTCACTTTGTTCTTCTTCATCTTCTTCTTGATCAGTTGGAGTTTGCTCAAGGTCAATCTCTTGGCTTTTGATGAAGTGAGCATCACCAGGAACAACAAAACCAAGAGGAACAGCTTCAACTGGGCTCAACTCAGCAGTTTTCTTCTTCTTCTTCAGAGGAGTTTCCTCACTTTCTAGCTCCTCAGGCTCATCTTGCCTTTTCCTTTTCTCTGCTGACTTACCTTGGTCAGCATCAATATTCTTCCCCTTAGAGACAACCCGAATTTTCTTGGGGACAGCATCAACATCCTTTGAGCTGGTTTGGATTGCCTTGCGTTTCTTTTCATGTTTGGCTTGGACAGCAGCTTCATCTACAGCAATATCCTCGTTCTGAGGTAGCTCAGCATCCTCTTCCTCCTGGGCTGCCTCCTCAGCTTCTCCCTCAGCTTCCCCCTGAGCTGCCTCGACGACCCCTTTTCCCTTCTTGGGCTTGATAGGTTGGTTGTATACTAACCCAAACAATAACGCAGCAGTAATTTCTGTTCCCACCATTTCTATTTCAGTTGTCACGTCGATTTGGTGGTCTTCAAGAATTCGGGTTATTAGGGAACCCAGCCAGAGTTTGATAGTGCTTCGTTAGAGTGCTCCTACCAGAAATACGGGCATGTTGAGGGGGCTGTAGGTCAGTATGTGCCAAATGAAGCACTGCTCAAAGTTTGAAGCGGATGATGATGCGTTGAATTTTGGGAAGATGAAGTTGGTTAGTATATAGTGCGCCATCTTTTGGTTTTTTCCCATGCACGTGCTGGGTATTTCCCCTTTGTGCCCCGCAGGTTTACAGAAGGTGACTGTGTGGTCACGTTTTTCTTTGGTGGTCCTGAATTCCTTTCCAGTGTTTGGAAGTTGGAGCAAGTTTGAGAGATAGGAAGGGGTAATAGTGAGCTTCTTACCCTTAACGTGAGTAACTAGATGGTCAGCATCACTTCCATCAACGCAAAGGTTGGAGTAGAATTCATGTACTAACCTAGGGTAGGTTTTTCCAGGAAGCGAAAAGAGTCCAGCCCATCTGTTTTTCGCAATCCATTCACAAAACGGTTGCTCATGTGTAATGAAGCTTGGGGAGAACCACCTACATTGAAGAACCTCATGATTCTTCACACTTGGGTACACCTTGATGAAGAATTTCTCATTCGGCTGCTTATCCTTCTTCTTCTTTGAAGAGGTTGCTGGGTCAGTTTTGGGGTTTCTGTCTGGAGTTAGGTCATGCTGACCTTGTTGAGGATGAGACTTAGGGTTTTCATCGGCGTGGTCATTGTTGTTACTGCCACCGGAAGGACTTTGGAATTTCGCCATTTCTTTGAGAATTTTCTGGGATTTAGAGAGATGAATTCGAATGCCAAAAATTTCGTGTGTAAAGAGTGATAAGTGGGAAAACTTCCACTTTTTATAGAGGTGTTAATGAATCCTATACGTTGAACTAGCCGTTTAACCTCGAGATTATCAACCGATAGGGATTCTGTCATTTATGACACGTTCGACGCATGGGATTTCTCATTATTGCTTACGTTATCCTAGGTAGCTATTAATGCGCGTGCCAGTATTTAATGTTTTAAATGTGTTTTACTCAGGATTAGGAATACCAAACGTTTGTGATTCTGAGCGGTCAGTTTTACGTAGGATTGTTGTTTGTGGACTTAGTAACTCGGCTTAGAAGAGAAATCACTCAGCATATATGTCTACTCAGCATAAGATGATTTCATGTCATTCTTAACTCAGCATGCAATCAGTTACAAAAATATCACAATCGCTCGGCATGGTAATCACTCAACATTCAATTTAGCACATAGAATTTATTGAAGAGGATTAGACATACCGATAGCTTCCCTTAGTATGTTGAATTGCTCACGAGCCAAGGGCTTCGTAAAGATATCCGCAAGCTGTTCATTTGTTGAAACATAAGTCAGCTTGATCTCACCCTTGAGTATATGATCTCTGATGAAGTGATGTCTTATGCTGACATGCTTCATCCTGCTGTGTTGGATTGGATTCTTAGATAAGTCAATGACACTCTTATTGTCACATTTGACCTCTATTGTTTCTGTTTTGACACCATAATCCTCAAGCTGTTGCTTAATCTATAGGACTTGAGCCACACAGCTTCCAGCAGCAACGTACTCAACTTCAGTTGTAGACAAGGCCACTGATGACTGCTTTTTACTAAACCACGAAACCAGACAGCTTCCTAGGAATTGGCATCCTCCTGAAGTGCTTTTCGTTCTAGCTTATCTCGTCCATAGTCAGCATCAGTATATCCAATCAGTGTGAAGTCACTTGTATTTGGATACCATAAACCTGCATTGACTTAGCTCTGCAAATATCTGAAAATTCTTTTTACAGCAATTAAGTGAGATTCCCTGGGGTCAGCTTGATATCTTGCGCAATAACATACTGAGTACTGAATATCAGGTCTACTGGCAGTAAGATAAAGTAGAGAGCCTATTATACCTCGATATAACCTGCTGTCTACAGACTTACCTTTCTCGTCAGCATAAAGAACCGTGTCAGTACCCATTGGGGTTGATATGGGCTTACATTCTTCCATATCAAACTTCTTTAACATTTCTTTGGCGTACTTAGACTGACTTATGAAGATGCCATTCTTACCTTGCTTGATTTGGAGTCTAAGGAAGAAGTTGAGTTCGCCCATCATAGACATTTCGAACTCAGTTTGCATCTGTTTGCTAAACTCTTTGCACATAGAATCGTCAGTAGCATAAAAAATTATGTCATCTACGTAAATTTGTGCAAGTAGGGTATTTTTACCCTTTTTCTTAATGAACAAGGTTGTGTCAGCTTTGCCTCTGACATAATTCCTGGTCAGTAGGAAGTTGGTCAACCTCTCATACCAAGCTCTTGGAGCTTGTTTTAGGCCGTATAAGGCCTTTTTGAGTTTATAAACGTGGTTTGGAAATTTTGGATCTTCAAACCCTGGAGGCTGACTAACATATACCTCTTCGTTTATAAAGCCATTAAGAAATGCACTTTTAACATCCATTTGATATAGTTTAAAGTTCATGAAACTAGCATAGGCACACAGTATTCGTATAGCTTCTAACCTAGCAACGGGTGCAAAAGTTTCACCGTAGTCAATGCCCTCTTGCTGACTATAGCCTTGGGCTACAAGTCGGGCTTTATTTCTGACTACATTGTCTTGCTCATCTAGTTTATTCCTAAAGACCCACTTAGTTCCTATGGTATTTTGATTCCTAGGTTTAGGTACTAAATCCCATACCTCATTTCTTGTGAATTGATCAAGCTCTTCTTGCATAGCGTTGATCCAATATTCATCGTGCTCAGCATCAGCAAAATTCTTTGGCTCATGCACTGAGACGAAGGCAACATTGCTGAGATACTTTCTAAGCTGATCTCTTGTCATCAGCTTGTTGTCGGCAGCATCAAGAATGGACTTCTCCGAGTGTCCTCTTGGAATTTTTATTTTTTGGGTAATGTTGAGTTGGTTGGAACATGTGTTTCTACAATCTCTGCATGAATAGATTGGTCAGCAAATGTTATTTCATTCTCTTGCTTACCTTTGGTTAGCCATTGTATAGATGACTCAGAGGCTTCATTTTGATCAGCGGAAGCTGAGCTTGGTTCATCTTTAGTGAGCTGAGTTGTCTTTCCTGTAGGGTCAGCTTCATCGAACTCAACATGGACAGACTCTTCTACAATCTGAGTTCGTTTATTATATATCCTATATGCTTTGCTGTTAGTTGAGTACCCTAAAAAGATTGCTTCGTCAGCTTTGGCATCAAATTTTGCAAGATTATCTTTTGTGTTGAGTATAAAACACTTACACCCAAAGGCACGAAAGTAGCCAATGTTGGGCTTTCGTCCTTTCCAAAGTTCATATGGGGTTTTCTTGAGAATAAGTCTAACTAAAGCCCTATTCATAATGTAGCATGCTGTGTGGACAGCTTCACCCCAGAAATACTTTGGAAGCCTATTTTCACTCAGCATTGTCCTAGCTATTTCGACAATTGTTCTGTTCTTACTTTCAACAACCCCATTTTGTTGAGGTGTTCTAGGAGCAGAGAAATTGTGGTCAATACCACTGGTTTCACAGAATTCATCAAACTGTTGGTTTTTGAATTCTCCACCATTGTCGCTTCTAATATGAGCTACTCTTAGGTCGTTGTCATTTTCAAGCTTTTTAATCAATGTGGTAAACATCTCAAATGTTTCATCCTTGCTACTCAGCAAGATGATCATAGTGTACCGAGAGAAATCATCTACAATGACTAAGGAAAATTTCTTACCACCCAAGCTGAGTGGCTGGATAGGTCCGAAAAGATCCAAGTGTAGTAATTCCAATGGTCTCTTGGTTGAGACAATATTTTTACTTTGAAATGACTTCTTAGTTTGTTTGCCTTACTGACAAGCTTTACATAATTGATCCTTTTCAAATTTAAGTTTGGGTAATCCTTTAACTAGTTGCTTTGTAGCTAATTTGGCAAGAAGATCCATGCTTACATGACCAAGTCTTCTATGCCATAGCCAGGAGTTATCCTCTTTAGACACTAAGCATATATTTTTAGAAAACTGTTTTTCTAAACTCAGCATGTATACATTGTCTACACGAGGGGCAGTTAAAATTAATTCGTTTGTTTTTCCCTCGAGTATTTGGCACTTAGTATCATCAAATACAACCTTTCTGCCGCTCTTGCAAAGTTGAGCTACACTCAGCAGATTGTATTTGAGACCTTTAACTAAGGAGACTGACTCAATAGATGGGTTACCTCTGATAGTACCTGAGCCGACTATCTTACCCTTCTTATTGTCTCCAAAGCTTACATTTCCACCTCGTTTAAGCTCTAGTGTGATGAACTGAGTTTCATCACCAGTCATGTGCCTCGAGCATGCGCTGTCTATATACCAGAGTTTTGATTTCTCCACGCATCTCAGGCTCACCTGCATTTTAGACTATTCATCTTTAGGTACCCAATTCTTTTTGGGTCCTCGTTTGTTAGCATAAACAGGTGCAAAGTCATATTTTAATTTGTGACGACATACTTTGATAGTGTGGCCACTTTTGTCACAGAAGTCACAATGAATTACCCTTTTGGGGGTGGTCAGCATTATTATGCTGAGCATGCCAACATACCTTTGTGGTATGTCCTCTCTTTCCGCAGAAGTCACATTGGACAGTCCGCTTATTGTACCAGCACACTTCTCTTGTGTGTCCCTTTTTCCCGCAATAGTCACACTGTATGAACTGTTTATGCTGACTAGTACTTGAGTACTCAGCATGGGGTTTATTTTTATTTGAGCCTCTTATTTGGCTTTGTAAGGTAGTGATGTCCTTTTTCGGTTTCTTTGAATCTGATTGGACCTCCGAGACAAACTTTTGCATAATTTCCATGTTACTATGCAAAGTTGAGTTGTCTTGGAGAAGATATCGGAGGTCACTCAGCTTGACCTCTTCAATCTCATCACACCGTCTGCTGAGTGCCTTTACTTTCTTATTGCACTTTTTAGTTAGTGCATATAAATCACTCAGGGCATTTACCATCTCATTTCTAAGCAAAAATAAGGATGTTACCTCATTGTTGTGTACCTCCTGGTCAGTTTCATCAGAGAGGTCAGCTTGCTCAGATTGAGAGTGGTCAGCATCATCGACCATGAAGCATATGTTCGCCGTTTCATTTGCATCATCTTCGGATGATGTTGACTCATCACTGTCACTCCATGTTGCTACCATTGCTTTCTTATTTCCCTTCTTATCTCTCTTGAGGTTTGGGCAGCTTGACTTGATGTGCCCAGTTTGGTGGCACTCAAAACATGTGACATGCTTGGAGCTGTCCTTCTTGTATTTGTCACTGGACTCAACTTTGTATCTGTCATTTTTTCTAAATGGCCTTCTGCTGTTCTTCTCATTCTTCCTAAACAGCTTCTTCATTTTTCGTGTAAACATGGCCATCTCCTCATCGTCTGATGAGTCAGCTTCAGTCGAGTCAGCTTTCATGACAAGTGATTTTTGTTTCTTGTCTTCTGACTTTTCTTTCTCTTTAGCTTCAAAGTTTTGCATTGAGATCTCATGAGTCAGCAGAGATCCGATCAGCTCGTCATACTTGTATGTGGTCAGGTCCTGAGCTTCTTCTACAACAGTTTTCTTAGCTTGCCAGCTCTTGGGTAAGCTTCTCAAGATTTTCTTTACTTGCTCTTCTTCAGTGAAGTTCTTGCCGAGTCTTTTCAGCTCATTTATAATATTAGTGAACCTAGCATTCATTCCAGAGATATCCTCGTTGTCGTTCATTTCGAACAGCTCGTACAATCTTATATGTTGGTTCACTTTTGACTCTTTGACCTTGCTTGTGCCTTCATAGGTCACCTCGAGCTTTTTACTTGAGAGTTGGGAATTGACACTTATGTGGTCAGCTTCCAACTCAACACTCCAATTTAGTCAGTGTCAGCTTCTAACAGTTTATATGCTGAGTAAATATCACAAGCAACACAAGCACACACACACACACACACACACACACACATATATATATATATATATATATATATATATATATATATTTGAGAGAGTCAGAATTTACTCAGTATTACTTATCCTGGTTCGGCCTCTCCGCTTACGTTCAGTCCCCAGAATCCTCCGGGCTTTCAGAATCCAATACTGAGCTCTTTAAGGGTAGAGCATAAACCGATTACAGGCAGTTGAATATGCAAGAGTACCTTCCTATATTCGTCTACTCAACTCCTACTAAATGCTACAACCCAGCACTTAGATTTCTCTACCACTAAGTACTAAATACCAAGTACTCAGCTCGTACACTCTTAATATTACAATTGATCACACACTTGTTCCTTTTAAGATAAAGAACACTTTAGATGATTACAAATAATCAATCTAGCATTTACACAAAGAATAGAAGATTTGTGTAAGCTTCCTCTTTTGTTTTGAGTGCTTTGAATTTGTATCTTTTCTCACTTGTAATTTTCTGTGAATCGACAATCTTCCAAATGATATCCTTGTCCCTTTTATAGTTGAAATGTGAGAAACAAATCATTTGAATTTGATTTGTCCGTTGAGTCCAAAACGGCTCTTTTGGGGGACAAACCTCTGGTCAGCTTCAGATGTGCAGGCCAATCCTGTCTTCTGAATTCTTCAGATGTCAGATTTGTCTTCTTCCTACAGTCTTTGTTTTCTTGTGGCAGTTTGTCTTGTAGCATAGAACAGTTGACTCATGCATCTTGGAATTTGGCTTTTGCGTAATTCAAGACTTTTATTATTGGTGCAGACAGTTGTCGAATTTGTCTTTTAACTAACGGATCAATCATGCTGTCCTGGAGATTACTCAGCTTTACTTCAATAATCACTGTTTTCGATTTTCACCAAGTTTCATACTGTGTTATTTTTCTACTCAGCTTTCATGGTCAGCTTCGTTCTGTAGAAACTATTACTTGGAGCAGACTTCTTCTGTGCTGAGCTTCGTTTCACTCAGCTTCTTTGTTTAGCTTTATTCTGAAGCTGTTATTCTGGAGATGACTTATCTTCTCTTATGTTGAGTTGCTCTTCACTCAACTTGTGTTGTATTCTCATGCTGACTTCGTCCTGTCTTAATCTTTGTTTCTCTTTGCATGTATATTTATACTCAATATTGAACAAACGGATTAGTACAATTAAATCAAAGCACTTAAATTTAATTGTCGCTTAATCATGGATTAAACTTAAATGATTTTGTCAAATCAAAATCTTGTGGAAAGGTGTTTCAACACCTACCATTTCCCACATTCCACCCAATTCCTGAACAAAACTCAGCAAAAACCGCACTAATGCCTTTCCAAAGAAAGGAACAATTAACCACTCTTTCCTTAGGCCCCCCAAACACCTTATCCTTCCGATATTTTCTGCATAAAAGTTGAACCCACAGAGCCGAAGGAAGCTGCCACATTCGCCACAGGAGTTTCATTAATAAGACTTTATTATTATCTTTGGCTTTCCTAATGCCCAGACCTCCCGTATCCATAGGTTGACACACCTCATTCCATTTAGCATTTAATCTTCAAACTCTTCTCAAATATAATAATTTGACATGAAATTAACTTTTGGTTTCAAAACTTTTAATTTAATTAAAATTATTATTATTCTCAAAAGAATCCATTTAAGTTAACTTGGTTAATAAGAATAGAAAAATTCTTGTTAAGATTTATGATTATTATCTAAAAACTCCCCGGATACATTCTATGGAGAAAATACCATCTTTTTGTATTCTCGAAATTCTCAGAAGCTTAATTAGGACTTATACCGATAAACTTCTATTTTTTATTGAAAATTTAGATTAAATATAGCTAGAAATTTTTTTAAAAAATCAAAATAAATATTCAAATGTTTCAAAAAAAAAAGTTTTAGTGCTTGGGATATTTCTTAGAATAACCCTAAAACCTTTTGGAAGATCCCTTTGTGTCGAGGCCTGCTCTAACCGATAAAGTTTCATAACATTTGGCTCTAATTGAGGCGGTTCAGCTGTAATGCAGTCTAAATAGAGCCAAAGTCACGAATTAGAGTCGAGGAGGCTGGAAAAAATAAAAAAAATCAGAAATAAATTGCAAATACTTAGTTAGATTTTTCTAAGTCGAACAATATTTTTTATTTTAAAAGTTAAATAAAAAATTTCGAAGCTCCTCCCCTTCCTAGTTTGCAAAGGGAAACACAATGTTTTAGAGTTTCCCGAAAAAAAATTAGAAAATTTTGAAAAATCTACAAAAATATGATGCATAGATACACCATGATCTTTTTTCAAAATAAAAAATGTGACCTGTCAGGGGACCTCGAAGCTCAGAATTTATCAGAGAAATTGGATCTTAGCTAATTTAATCACGCACAAATGTGTAATTATTCTCATCATGGAAACTAGACGAAAAATTTGTGCTCACACTTTCCCTTATCCATAGGCCTCGATCAGGGGCGGATTTAGGGAGGGGGGGAGGGGTCAAAGGGGGCATTTGCCCCCTTCATCCCGAATAAAATAAAATAAAAAAAATTAGTCCAAAACGACGTCGTTTTGGTTCCCCTCAAAACGATGTCGTTTTGCTTTGTGGGTTTTTGATATAAAAAGAAGCAATATAGGGTAGAGGCAGCATATCGTTTTTTTATATAGGAGATTCTTTGAATAGCAGTCGAGCTCCCTCCTCCAAGCTTTGAACTCCTCCTCTCCGTCCAGCCAACGTCTTCCTTCTCCGACAGAGTAGTGTCGCCGCCGGCCGATCACCATCTCCAACAACAGCTCAATTTCAGATTTAGGGTTTAGGTTAGTTAAGTTTTACCCTTTAATTTTAATTCATGTGTGAAATTGAATAACCATGTATAAATTAGGTTAATTGATGATGGCATATTTTATTTATTTTGAAGAATAATAGATGCTGATATGATGATGATAGATGGGTAATTTTAGGTTGATGGGTTTTCTCCATGCCGTGGGTTTTCATGTTGTGGTGGGTTTTGATTGTTGGCATATTTTGTGTGTATTGTAAATTTGTTTTGTCAATTGATTAAATTGATTTGACATTATTCATTTATGTAGGTTAATGGACAAATTTGTTTTTAAAAGAGCACGATGTATGTATATTTTTTTCAATTAATGCTATTTTGTCTAAAAAAATTTTACATAGAGTTTTGTCCTCCCCCCTCCCTCAAATCCTGGATCCTCCACTGGCCTTGATTGTTCACTGACCATAGAAGAACCTTCTCCTCCCATCTGTCTATAATTCTCCCTACTTCTAGTACTCAATTGTGATTCCCCTTTTAGTGTTAAATTTCTTACATCTTGCACCCTAATCACCATTTGAGTCTTAATCTTGTCTTGAATTTTTTACCTCAACCCTTCCAAGTACCTAGATGCCTTTTGACTCTCCAACTCCATTAATTGGACTCTAGTAGTCGATAACCTCTAGAATTCCGAGGTGTACTCGTACACACTCCTACTCACTTGTGTACACTTTCATAGGAGCTATAGACATATTGATTATAATTCAGTGGTAAAAACCTCTCTCCCAACATTGCTATCATTTGTGACTAAGACCGGATTGGGTCCCTTCCCCATCATCTTCGTCCTTCCCCAAGTTAAATCCTACTAAACCAAGGTCCTCCCTTCAAATGATAAGCCACCAACCTCACTTTCCTATGGTTTAAGATTTTCGTATATTAAAATAACCTCTCCACTTCCGATAACCAATCAAGAACCCCATCAAAATTGAAATCTCCTTCAAATACATGCAAATCAACCTTCAATTTTAAAACATCATCCCTATCAAAGTTAGCCCTAGGTGGAGTCCTTACATTCTCATTCCCACCATAGGGGTTCCTCGCCATAAAACCCACATCCTTATTCCTTCTATGCTCATTATGCCCATACACATCATCATCATAATCAACTCAATCATTATCACTATCAAACTCATCAACTAGCACAAAATTAGGTCCCCTTACCTCTTGATGCGTTGGACCCTTAAGGTTTAGGTGTGGTTGAAATGGATTCCTCTTAGATGGAGGTGGTGGTGGTGGTAGAAGGAATTCTCTTCTTTTCTTGGATTCCCTCCCAATGCTTGTTGAATCATACATTAGACTTCCACCCTCATTTGTTTCATGGAAACCCTTATTTGCTCCCTAATTTTCTCATTTGAAGCTCTCACTTCTAGCCTCAAATTTTCAACCTTCTTATCATATGCCTCCAGGTGTTCTCAAGATATTATAGGTTGACCATGCCAAAGAAGTTCCAGGTTAGAAAACGATTGGCTATGATAACAAATGATATAAATTGAATGTTGAAAGATGAAATTTGGAGGTTTTAATCTTAAACCAACAAAAAGATAAGAAATCTTAAGGTCAAACTTAAAGGAGATGAACTCCCAAAAGGAATAAAACCCTAGCCTCCGTTGGAGTGTTTTGTATTTGATCGAATAAAAGATCCATACAACTTAAACAACATTGGGGTTTATATACCCACTAAAACCTAGGAAATAAAGTACATTAAAGCCCTTAAACATAAACTACCATAACATAAGTTAATAAGGTTAAAAGGGACAAAGTATAAAACAATGACAAACTAATAAATACTAAGTGGCAGAATAGTAAATAAGTTGATGACGTGAGTTGTAATTAAGCAATGACACTGTTGTAAATAATAGGTGGATGGAGGAAAAGTGGCCCTACTGAATTCGGAAGTTCACAGGTGTGTCAGAATATCCACACACCATGTGAATTTAATTTTCAGAAACATAAGTTGATTACATGTGGTTGGTTGACACGTTGTGTGATATTTGTTTCTCCTCCACATGGGTAGTCATCTCTTCACTTGGCATGTCGTCCTTTGAGTTTGGAATCTCCGACATAGACTTGATGCCCTCATCACTTAAGCTTGAAAACATCTTCTTCTTAGAAAAAACATGAAAGGAACAAATAGAGTCAAGTATCTAGTGTGAACCTTTTGTCTTTTCTTCTCCTATGATAACTCTGAAGGTATTTGCTTCAGCATCACCATTAGAAAATGTGGTATGATCTCCTTGTTCTTAATTTTCTTCTTCTTTTTCTATTGCAAACACTTAGCTTTTTGTATGCCATTTTTTTTTTGTAAAAGTAGCAGAGGAGATTCTTTCAGAACTTAAGCAGGGATTGAGATTTCTTTGATACATCACAATCTATTCCACAAGTCAAATATATTCCATTTTAGGCAAACTTCCTCTTCGAACCATTTTTTTTTACTTTTTAAATTGACATGAATAACTTTCGAATGTTTCAAAACTTGTCCACTTATGATTTTCAAAATTTATTGATGTCTTTTATTGTTTAATCTTCAAACTCTTGTATGTCAAACGCAATGGTTTGACAAAGTAAATATTGGCTTTTAATTTAATTATAATTATGGAGTCGTTCTCAACAATCTCCATATGGACTCAAATTTTTTGAAACTTTCTTTGTCTCTCACTCTCATCTATACTTTTTGGACTAACGGTCAGTTGATCTTACAATATTCATTTTTCCCTATAAGATAAATAAATCTCCTATTTTTCTAGTTACCATTAAAAGAAAAGAACCACTCATTACTTTTAAGTCTTCTCTCTCACCAACAAAACTAGATTCATTTTCGGTAAGAATGCTTAAAGAGATCAAACTTTTATTCGAAGATAGTATATAAAATAAGTATTCTAATTAAAATCGAATTAGTTAGATTAAAATGCGAATTAATATATATAATTAATTGCAAATTAATTATATTTCATTTTAGTCAACCTTCCACTTTGATCCAAATCTTTTTATTTACTGTCCAAATTGATATCGAATAATTTTCGAACGTTCACATGTGTTTATCGAAGTTCATTAATATCTTTCAGCATTTAATCTTCAAACTTCTCAAATATAATAATTTGACCTCAAAATAATTTTTGGTTTCAAAACTTTCCGATCGTCTAAAGGGTTTTCCAAAGGGTGTTTTGCATTCCTAATTGCTTTCTCTTATACTTATATTGCTGAGCTGAAGGCGTTAATTTTTGCGGTTGACCTAGCTTGAGATAAGAACTGGCACAGGCTTTGGATTGAATCAGATTCCTTGTTAGTGGTCAATAAATTAAAGTTACATTCTACCAACGTTCCTTAGTCCGTCCATCAAGACTGGTTGAAATGTCTACAACAGTGCTCGCAGATGTCCGTCATGATTACCCACATATTCAGAGAATATAATCGGGTTGCTGATGTTTTAGCCCGCTTCGGCGTCTCCTCCTCCTCCGGCACTACGTGGTGGCAATTGGCTCCACACTTCTGCCACTCTCTGCTTTTTGATGATATCTATAATGTTGGTTACTTTAGATTTCGTTGATTTATTTGTTTTTTTTTTGTTGTTTTTTTTGTTACTTTGTTTTTCCGTTTCCCCCTGTTATTTTTAATAATATCGGATTTTCAGTGCATGTTCTTGGGATTCCAAAATCATTGTTACTGTATCGTTCCGGCTTCTATAAAAAAAAATTAAAATTATTTGTTTTAAAAGAATTTAATTAAAATTATTGTTAGTCTCAAAAAAATCCATTTAAGTCAACTTGTTTCGGCTTAAATCTTAAAATCAATAAACGACAATTGTTGAGTTGGTTAATAAGAATAGAGAAATTATACTATATTAGAGTAATATAAATTAGATATTTATTTCATATAAACATCAATTATTTTGAATATCTTTGAAAATAATTGGTGTGAGAATTATACAATTTTCTCTAAATTGAGAAAGTAAAGAAATAGAGCAAGGAAAAATATTACTTACAAATTGCAAAATTAGATAAAAACATCTCTCACTATGTCTCTCTGCTTCCTCCTTTATATCACAAGATCTCCCTCTCCCTCTCCCTCCTCAGCCCTCTGAGACTCAGAACTCTCGATATCTTTGATTCTTCGCTCTGTATATGCCTGTCATTCTTCAATTTTGTTGTATTCTAGTGTAGAAGAATATAGAGCTTACAATTCTTAATTTCTCTCTGTTACCAAGGATTCAAAATGTCACTTTACTCTAAAATATCCCCTCAACAAGCCATTGATGATTCTTCAACTACCAACAAGTTAGATTTCAAACAACTCGATCTGGCTGCTTCACCCGTTTCACCGTTAGCGATTCGCACTTCTGTCACAGAAACCACTTCATCCAGCACTTCTCTCTCCTCCGGTTCTGTTTCCAGTACTAAAAGTAATCAATTGCCCAGGAGACCTGAAAACGCCGCTAACAATTCCTCCGGTGATCTTTCCAGCTTGTCCGAAACTAGCCCTGCCCGCCATGATACTTCTGACTCCACCTCCAGCCTTCGTTATTCTCGCCCGGTTCATCGAAGATCTGTGTCGGCTGGAGCTCCTTTGATCTACTCTGGTTCAAGTTTTGCTTCTGCTAACAACGGCACCAATGTACCGACTTCTGTTTCAACAAGCTCTGGCTCGAGTTTTCTGCCCACTGGCAACATTTGCCCGTCGAGGAAAATCTTGAGAAATGGATTGACATCTCGGGTTGCAGATAAGACGGACATTTTGGGGACAGGAACCGGAAACTACGGGCACGGGAACATTATGCGCAGCGGAGGTTGTGCTAAATTGGGAAGCGGAGGACGTAATGGTGGAAGTACTAATAATGATCCGGAGGAGTTGAAGAAAGCAGGTAACGAGATGTATACCAAAGGGAGTTTTGTAGAAGCTCTGGCTTTATATGATAAGGCTATATTGTTGGCGCCTGAGAATGCGGCGTACCGGAGTAATAGGGCGGCTGCTCTCACGGCAATTGGGAGATTGGGGGAGGCTGTGAGAGAATGTGAGGAGGCTGTTAGACTTGACCCTGCTTATGCCAGGGCTCATCAAAGATTGGCTTCTCTTTATCTTAGGTAAGTCGTTTTAATTTGTGCTTCACAGATATTATTGTTTGGATTGTTTGACTAGTGTTCATTTCATGTTTTTTTCTTTTCTGTTAGATGATTGGCATTGGTTATGTTTGCTTGTTTTGTTGAAGAACAATGGATCTTCTTATGTGGGATTTTATCTTTCTGATTTTGTGTTGGTTGCTCTCTATGCTAGTTGAAGTTCTCTGTTCCTTCGGATTGGTGATTAGAGAAACTGATCTGGTTTTCTTTGTTTTGGGTTGAAATTTTCTTCGTTCATTCAATTGTTCATCAAATTCATCATAGGGGTGAAGATAACTGGATCTGTTTGTATTTGAGGAAGGAACTATATTGTGGGAGAACCATTTGCTTAGTTATGAGACTTGGGATCTTAGAATCTGTTTGCACCAAAAATAAAGTTTTCTTGTTGCATACACTGGTCTACACATCTCATGGGATAAACTTGTTGCATGGTTTACACTTTTCATGGGATAAACTTTTCTTTTTAGGAAACTTTTTTCTAAAAGAACATTTTAGGAAACTTTTTCGCCTGTTTAGGAAACTTTTCATGTTTTCCCAGTACATCCTTCACTTAGAATTTCCTAGAGTGAACCTCAGTTTCCCTCAGTGGAAACATCTAAAATAGTGTATCTCAGGAGAAACCAACTTCCTATATAGTGTACCTCGTGGGAAACCAACTTTCTAGAGTGAACATCATGGGATACTTGAGGTAAACTAGGGGATCATGGGGCCATTTAATATTTCTAACGGGTATTTTGTGAGCCAGTTAAAATCAGGAAAGTTAGAAAACATTATAATCAATTTCATCGTGGAACTCAAAGTGGAGTAGTTGCTCAATATGGTGGAGAACGTGACTTGTGGAATGAAGCCGGAAGTTATCCCAACGTCTATAAAAGCAAGGAATCACGATGACAACAGCCCAACTCAACAACTCAACAAACCCAAATTACCTCTAGACTTCAGCATTTTTAGATTTCTCAGTTATTCCCTGAGTTCCAATTTTCAGATCCAAAGTTCATTCATCTTATACAGTACATTTTATTTTATTTGTTTTTTCAATCATTTTCTATAAGGTCGGTATCGTTTTGATTATTGAATCCTTTAGGAATTTTCGGTCTCTTTAATTCTTACAATCGTTTGTTACGTAGAAGTTAGAAAGCGCACTCAATTTCATTCCATAGTTCGATAGTACTATAATTCTCTGGCACGCCCGCAATTTCCCACAAAGAGCCAAACTTAATCTTTTCTTATTGTTTCTTATCCAGCATAAGATAATTAGATTGGTGACCATCACTTTCTTGTCTTATAACTTCCCTTTCGAATTACCTAGTAGCTGTGGGTTGGAGTTGCTAGGATCTTATTCCCTTTAGGTAAAGTTGTAGGTTCGAGTCTTGTGTATGGTGCAAAAACAGTTGTTGGGAGAGCTTTGCTCTTTTGAGGATCATTGTCAGCTCGAATTTGGAAATTGGATGGTAAAATACTTAGAAGAAAACTTTCCTTTTGAATTCAAGCTCGAATAACCATTGTATCTCTTGTTAGACTTACTATATTTTCTTTTCTCAGTTCATATTTCATTGATCATGCCTAATCATACACGTTTGACAAAGCTTAACTATGGGTATCTTGTCAGGTTAGGGCTAGTCGAAATTGCGAAGCACAGTTTCTCTTTTAATAGGCAACAGCCAGCTCCAGCCGACTTGGAGAAGTTGCAGTCATTGGAGAAGCATATAAATAGATGTGCAGATGCTCGCAAGATCAGTGATTGGAAGGTTGTACTTAGAGAAGCTGATGCAGCAATAACAATTGCTGACTATTCTCCTCAGGTACGATCCATGGCTTTAATATTATTATTATTGCTAAATCATTATGGAAAGGGAGACTTTTGGATTCCTAAACTCGTTAGGATTTAATCTACAGCTTGTTGCATGTAAAGCTGAAGCCTTTTTTAAACTCTACAAACTTGAAGATGCAGATTCAACCATATCAAATATTCCAAAGCTTGAATATTTTCCCCCACAAACAAAGTTCTTTGGTATGGTTGCTGAAGCCTATGTGCTTTATGTCCAAGCCCAAATTGAGATGGCACTAGGAAGGTGAGTTTAATGAACATTCTGTATAAAATAGTTTTTATGGCATACATGACAGCAGATAATATAGATTTATTGCAGATTTGAGAATGCAGTTTTAGTTGCTGAGAAGGCTGGGTTGATCGATTGTAGTAATGTAGATATTTGTATGGCACTAAAGAATGTGAAAATGGTGGCTAGAGCTCGTAGTCGTGGTAATGATCTTTTCAGATTCGGAAAATATGAAGAAGCCAGCTCAGCTTATGGTGAAGGCCTCAAATATGATCCTGCCAACCCGGTTCTGTATTGCAATCGAGCCGTTTGTTGGTCTAAGATTGGACTATGGGAAAAATCAATAGAGGACTGCAATCAAGCTCTTAGAATCCAACCAAACTACACAAAAGCCTTATTTAGAAGGGCTGCCTCAAATGGAAAGGTGAGCTATCCTATCCCAATAGCGTATATTTGGAGCTCAATATGACATCCTATTTTCTTGAAAGTTCCTTTGTCAATTCTTATACATGGAAATGCTGTTGAGATTCTGCAATGCAATAATTTCTTTTGGTTCTTCTGATGATTATTTATCAGTTACTTTTCCTTTTCCGATTCAGATTGGACGATGGACAGAAGCTGTAAAAGATTATGAGATATTGAGAAAGGAACTGCCCGAGGATAATGAGGTTCTGGAATCTTTAAACCGAGCACAAATAGCATTGAAAAAATCTCATGTAGTTTATGATGCACAATTTAGCGGTGAAGTAGAAGATGTCTCCAATCTGAATAAGTTTCAAACTGCGATTTCATCACCTGGTGAGCTCTTGGTGACTTGATTCCTTCGTAATGATCAAAATTTTGCTCTATACTTGTTTTATAATCCATTTAATCACTTAAATTAAAATGTTAAACACTTATTTAAACTAAGTTCGTTTGATAACGGTTGTTAGGGGTGTTCAAAAACCGAACCGGACCGAAATAACCGACCGAACCGATGAATTTCGGTTTTTCGGTTCGGTTTTCGGTCTATTAGGTTCGGTTTCGGTTCTAAATATTAGATTATATTGGTAATATCGGTTGGTTCGGTTTTTACGATAAAATAACCGAATTAACCAAACCGACCGAAATTATAATTAATTATATTTATTAATTATTAGTTATCTATTATTAATTATCTGATTAGGATTCCTAACACAAACAATATATATTTTTATGATAATATGTCTATTATCACAATGCTTATATATATCCTAAATTACTGCTACAATAATAATTATCTTTTAGTTATCTTTTAACTCTTGAAACAAAAGATATTAATGGAAACTAGCTAGGACATTTTTTTTTATTTGATTTTCAAACATATTTTAAGAATTGAGAGGTCATTTGAATTTTGAAAAATAAGAAAATAAAACATTATTATACTGTACAATTTATATTACAAAATTAATGTACTGAATGTTTTCTGGAAGAAATGTAATGGATGTTTTTTTTGAGAAAAAAATGTACTGAATGTTAATAAATTAGTTTATTATAAATAATATTTAAATTTAGCACCGTGAATTTTCCAGAACATATTTTAATAGTACAATATATATTAATAAATAAGTAATAAATGATGAAACCGAGTACCGAACCGAACCGAAATACTCGGTCGGTTCGGTTCGGTTTGTTAATATTATTCGGTTAGGTTCGGTTTTTATTTTAGGTGTTATTCGGTATTCGGTTATTTCGGTTCGGTTCGGTTTTTAAACCGAACCGACCATTGAACACCCCTAACGGTTGTTTCTCCACCACTTAAATTAGTTTTTTTTATGAAGACCACTTAAATTAGTTAATTAAGTTAAAAATTACTTATTTTGATGATTAACATTTTAAGTTAAACATTATGAACTAACATTTTTATAAAACTTACATCATTTAATACTTTCAGCACTTAATTTTCGGTTTATCAAACACCACTTAGACTTGGAAACTTGCAGGTATTTTTGTAGTTCATTTTAAAGCAGCATCTGATGAACAATGTGAAGATATATCTGGATTCGTAAACATGCTTTGCATTCGATATCCATCTATTCGATTTCTTAAGGCAAGTATTTATGATATATGTTTTTTCATGATTGAGGAGGTCATGAAACTAACATACATGTTAATGAAAATGAAGGTGGATGTGGAAGAGAGTTTAGCAGTAGCAAAAGCAGAGTGCATAAAAAAAGTTCCAACATTTAAGATATATAAAAATGGAGAAAGAGTGAAGGAGATAATCTGCCCGACCCATCATTTCTTAGAAGATTCAGTAAGGAGTTACTGTCTCTAGACTTGTTCCTGTTTTTGCTTTCTGTGATATATAATATAGCAGTACATTGGAGAGAAACTCAACCCATGTTTTCTCTTTCAATTATGATTCATATAAAGGAATTATGAATATTTAAAAATATTTATATAATGCTCAAGGCAAAGAATTTTTTTTTTTTTACAAAAGTATATATTGGGTAAATAATTTATTAGTTTTTAAGTTTATGCATATTAAATTAGTTAGTTTTTTTATTTTTATAAATACAATAGGTGTAGGGTCCGTAGGGGTCTGTTTGGATGAAAGTTACAAGGTTAAAAGGAGGGGAGGTTATTTAGTTAACCTCCAAATAGGGCTGTAAATGAGCCGAGCCGCTCATGAGCAGTTCGGTGGTCGGTTCGATAAAAGCTCGGTTCGATTTGTAAACGAGCCGCTCGTGAGCACGATTTACTGGTTCGGCCCGAGCTTGAGCAAGCCAATGCTCGCGAGCAAGCTTGATTAGAACATTTATGAACAAATTTTAGTTTTGTAGAAAACTATATAGTTTTGTGTTAGTTCACAAATATCTAAACTTAGGCCCCGTTTGTTTGGGGGGAAATATTGTGTTCTGGAAAATTTTATGCAGGGAAAATATTGTGCAGGAAAATAAAATATTTTTCTGTGTTTGGCAACAATACTGGAAAATATTCTTCGGTGTTTGGCTACAACACTGGAAAATATTTTCCAACCACTAAAAACGTGAAAACACAAAAAAAAAACGTGAAAGTTTGTTAAAAACACAAAAAGTGGAAAAATGCGAAATCACGAAAAATAAAAAAAAATATTAAAAACATGGAAAAAAGTGGAAAAACATGAAAATGTGAAAAAAAATAATATTAAAAACACGAAAAACGTTTTTTCACATTTTTGGTATTTTTTGTACGTTTTCTCGTGTTACTAACGTTATTGTGTTTTTTTTTTGTTTTTTTTTGTTTTTTCGTGTTTTCACGATTAGTTTTTCGGTTTTTTCCCTTTTTCTTTTTTTGACGTTTTTTATTTTTCGCATTTTGTTACTTTTTCGTGTTATTCACGTTTTCATGTTTTCTGTATTTTTCACGTTTTTGTATCTTTTACGTTTTTGTGTTTTGTTTGCATTTTTTGTCTTTTCATGTTTATCGCATTTTTCACTTATTGTCATGTTTTTGTAGCATTTTTTCGCGTTTTTGTGTTTTTCGTATTTTTTCACGTTTTCGTGTTTTTTTTTATTTTTCACGTTTTTGTATAATTCACGTTTTCTCACTTTTTCGTGTTGTTCATGTTTTGTGTTTTTTCAAGTTTTTTTTTTTTTTTTTTGCGTTTTTGTGTTTTTCATGTTTGATCACATTTTCATGTTTTTTGCGGTTTTTTTATATTCTCGTGTTTTGTAACGTTTTCACGTTATTCATGTTTTTTCGTGTTTCATATTTTTGTATTTTTACATTTTTTAACGTTTTCTCCATTTTTCTCTAAACGCGTATGTCTTTGGGAAAATGTTTTACCCTTTTGAAAATGGTAAAACATTTTCCCTTATTTCTTCCTTCATTTTCCATTGACTTGCTACTTATTTTCCTGTGACTTATTTTTCTGTCCAAACAAACTCTGGAAAATTGGAAAAATATTTTCCTGCAGAATATTTTCCCCCAAACAAACAGGACCTTAATATTATTTCATTTGCTATTAGATGAGTTCGTTCACAAACATAATAAATGAGTAATAGACGAACTATTTGTAAGCATCTTTTTTTATTTATTCACGAACTTTGCTTGTGAGTTTGTTTATGTACATAATTAAAGAGTTATTTGCGAGCAAACTTCACAAATATAATTAACGATTTACTCACAAACAATTAATGGTTAGATAATTTTCTTAATGAACCAAGTCCAAAGAGGATTTTGGGTTCGAAACAAGCTCGAAGCTTGGCTCGAGCTTGTTGAGCAAGCCAAAACTCGGTTCGGGCTCGAGCTTGTTAATTTTATAGCAAACTCGGCTCCGGTTCGAGCTCGTTAATTTTATAGCGAGCCGAGTTTGAGCTGGTCAAAGTTCGATTCGACTCGATTACAGTCCTATCTTCAAATCCCACCAAGATGGGACTGAAATTGAGGTTATTTTAAGGTTTTCTAACCTGTATTTATCTCTTACCACCATTTAAACTCATTTTCAAGCAAGTTTAGTTAAATAACCTCATTTTAATTAATCTCTTCTAACCCCAAAACGATCCAACCCTAAGTTCTGTTTAAATTAACTATGTAGTTTCTTCATCTATAATTATGTTTAGTTGAATGTTAAGTTGTACTCAAAATGATAAGTTTACACTTTTATCATTAATTAAATATTAGTGAATTATTTATTATATTAATTTAAGTATGCAAATTGATATTAATATTCTTCAAAAAAAAATTGATATTAATAATAAAGTTAGATTACTATTTTGTGAAATTTTAATTAAGAATAGGTAGTTGAATTTATAATAATTTAATGTTTTAACTTGAATAATAGTGAATAATCATAGTAGGGTGCCTTTCATGCTTACTTTGTTTTTGACAAAGTAAACCTTATTCTGTGTTTTCACCATTAGATGCATTTTATACTCCATTATCCAATGGTAAAAAACAAAGTAAGTATAGAAGACATCATTAATGGGTGCCTTCTATGTTTACTTTGTCAACAAAGTAAGCTTTAGTTTGTTTTTTCTACCACTGGATGAGTTTAATTTGACAAAGTTCATCACCATCCAATGGTAGGAAAAACAAAGTAAGAATTATTTTATCAAATACAAAGTCAACATAACCCACCATTAATATAATATTGAATTCTTAATTTATTTATTATATTAATTATTGATCGTTAAATGAAATATAAAGTGAGGCATTAAAGTTAAAATTGATGAAATGGTTAATAGTTAAATGTTGCTATTGATTTCATAACATGTTATAAATCATTATTTTTAGTATATTAATTTATCAAACATTATGAAATTATGAAACATTAAGGACTTATTTGGTTACTTGCTGTTTGTTAGTTGCTGTTATGGTTTGCTGTTTGTCTTTAAAAAAAACTACTTTTTCAAAAAGCAGAGATTCTCTACTTTTATAAAAAAAAAAAGCTTGTTTTTCAATTTTAAAAGACAAACATAAGGTGAAAAGTAGGTAACAAAACACCCTTTAAATTAAAATATAGAATGATCAGCTTGTCATTTTATTAATAAAATTATGAATAGAAGTACAAGGCATGCCCAATGCACTCTATTTTTGGGGTAAAATCTAAAAAAAAACAATTACAATGGTCTCTTTTTTGTGTCCCCAAACTTAGAGAAACGAATAATGATTCTCTAAATTTGGATAATTATAGAGATGGGCTATTCACTCTCTCAATTTGAAAAATGATTATTTAATAGATTATTCTTCTTTTCTTGTAACATAATAAAATTGATGTAAAAATGATTATAACATTAACTATCGGTTAAATAAATGTAGCAGGTGAAATAGAATGAAAGGAGAGTATTCTTTTTGGTTTTTAACTATTAAATACATCTTTTCAAAAAAAAAAAAAACTATTAAAATACATACGGAAGGAATAATAAAATTCAAATTTCTAGAGGACAACAGCCTCCTCACTATCTGCTTTGTAGAAAAGTTTGTCTTCCTTCTTTCTTCTCATACCGGGTTACGTTTTTTTTTTATATTTTTTTAGTTTGGTGTTCATATATTTTTTCGGATCTTTATATCTATTTGAATTGTATCTGTTCTTTATTATTTTTTTATTTACACATTTTTCGGATTTAGCAAAAGCGGAAACGATTTATTTTATTTATAGATCAATAGATCCATGTGGTTGTAACAAAAGAAAGAACTCACGTTCAAATGTTTGGAAGGGCTAAGATTGGATTGCAGACGCTCTTTTGCATATTTGGATTTCTAAGAAGTATATATTTTATTATTTTTGTGTGTTATTTATACCTTTAATGGTTTGTTTTGCTCATTATAGTTGTTTTTATCTCGTTGTAGATCTCGTAAGGTTTGATTCTTTACCGTTTTCTTTTTGTGCTTATTGTGTTTTCATCTAATGAAGCTACATGTATTTTCATAAAATAAAAAACTATTTAATACATGAATAAATAAATAAAATTAATTGTTTTCTCTAATTTTCTAACGGTAAAATGACATATAATTGTTTCCTCGAAACAAAATAAAAACATATATAATTGTCTAAAATAAAATCATAAGTTAATATAATAAGATAGTAATATAAAATCGCAACCACAAAAGCAATAAGTTATTAAAAAAGATAGGGTTGCAAATATATAGTTTAAAATGAAATAAATAATTAACGCACGTAAACTAGTTCCCCAGTGAAACCTTTAAATTACCTCTACAAACAAAATTATTGAGAAATGACTCAAAATTCTAATTAAATTACAAGTATTTGAAACTAAAAAGAGTCAAACCATCATGTTAAAAATATAAAAGGGTTTGAGTTTTAGTAGTAAAAGATATTAATGAAAGTTTGGAAACACAGACAAATTTTTGAACACCCAAAAGTTATGTGGGGTTAAATTAAGAAATTTTTTAATTGATTTGGCTAAAGAAGAAGTTTTTCATGAAAACAAATTGGTTTCATCAATAAATTTTGATATTGTGAAATTGACCTATCAACAAACAAACTTTGGTATATGACAATTCAAAATGCGGATCATTCTCAATTCAAAATGAATGAGAGAAAGCATTATTGGAAAAATCCGCATTTTGGGTCATCGATTTTTTACCGACCCAATATTGATCTAATGGATTTTCTTCGATTTACTTTCATTTTTAACTTGATACACTCTATTGAAGAAAATCCATCAAAGAATGTTCTAGTCGAATCTGAAAATCCAATAGATCAATGTTAGGTCGGTAACTTCATTATCACTAAGAATTTCATCTATGAGATGAGTATTGAGAATGGAGATTAAAAGTGATGCGGACATCCTAACTGGGATCACTGATCACGCGCGTCCTGACGGATCCTCAAACATCAGGCCCACGGAGGTTGTACCTAGGGGGGGCGGATCCCCAGGACATACAAGCGGGGCGGATCTAGGAGTACGCCAGGAGGCGTATCAACATCTACCCTGGACGGATCTCTAGGTTTACTTCCTCCCGAAGTAATTCACCAACAACCCTGACAATCCGTACCTGTACCATTGTACTGATTGTCGGGGCGTATCACCCATTTTACCCTTTTATGGATAGCCTTATTGGAACCCTAGTAGGGGTAGTCCTTGTCTTTTATGATCATTAGGAGGATGTATTTAAACCCTCATTTTGAAAGGATGTAACAACTTTTTATCAATCAAATATCATTCTCTTTGAGAACCTAAGGTTTATACTTTGTTATTGGGATTCACTCCTTCTAGTTTAGCTAGAGAAGAACCTCTTTGTTGGTTTACGATTAAACCCTTCATTTATCGCTTTCAATCTGTATCAGTTGGTATCAGAGCCGATCGTTTCCTGACCCGAAACTTCTTTTGGCAATGGTTCAACCCCGACAACCGCAAGATTCCATGGAAACCAGTGACCGGAGGTATGAGGAGCTGAGGGAGCACCTCGCGGATCAGATCCAAGCCAGCCATGAGCGGCAGAGGCAAACCGACCAACGGTTCCTGGAGCTAGCCACCTCCCTAGAAAACTTCAAACTGGAGGTTCTGGCTCTAATCCGACCAACCGCGGGAGGATCAACCCAGAGAAAGGAAGGAGCCCCTGAACAACAGCTCCCACAAATGGGTCCTAGGGATCCTGAGGTAAGAAGACCCAACTTTGTCCTTGTGCATAACGCTGATAGTGATAGTGATGACTTTGAGGGTATCGGGAATGATGATACCGTTAGAACTATGAGGGATATTGGGCCTGTTGACAACCGACGTGTGGAGGTTGCTAGAGTATACCCAGGTCTATGAAACTTTGATAGAGATGATGCCTTTAAGCTAAAGATAGACTTACCATCTTTTAGAGGCGAACTCGATATAGAGGGATTCTTAGACTGGTTATCGGAAGTCGAACGTTTCTTTGAGTATGTTGGGATTCCTGATGAGAGGAAGGTGAGGCTGGTGGCGTATCGCCTGAAGGGTGGCGCATCAGTTTGGTGGGATCAGATGAGGGAAGAAAGAAGAAGAGGGGGCAGAGATCCGATTTGAGGGAGCGGTTCTTACCGCCGGATTATGAGCAGTATATTTACAGCTCCTACAGGGGATGCTCTCAAGGGACCCGAAGTGTCCATGAGTATACCTCCAAGTTCTTGAGGCTTTCGGTAAGGGCCAACTTGTCAGAAACTGAAAGCCAAAAGACCTCTAGGTATCTAGAAGGGTTGAGATACAACATCCAGGATCGTATTAGCACACAAATGGTGGTTCGGGTACAAGACGCCAGGAATTTAGCCCTCAAGGCTGAATCTCAACTAACCGGAAGATCCAGGAGATCCGCCACTACTGAGTATACGCCTGGAGGAAGAGATAACGTGAGGTCTTATGACAAAGGCAAGCAGGTGGCGAGTGCCAGTGGGGACAAGGTTAACAGTGTGGGAAGGGGATCTGTCGGAGATACTAGGCCATACAAGGAAGCACCTATACCACCTAAGAGCAACAATCCATATGCGAGGCCAGCGCCTTTCAAATGTTTACGGTGCAATGAGCCAGGCCATAGATCCAACGAATGTCCTAGGAGGAAGAGCGCCAACATGGTGGAGAGGTATGAAGATGACTATGATGAATGGGATGAAGTATTTTGTGAACCCTTAGGAGAAGATGATGATGAGGCGGATAAAGAGAGATACGCCATTCATGTGGTACGGCGTTTGTTAGTCTCCAACCGGATAGAGGGAGATCAGAGGCACCGACTATTCAGGACCCGCTGTCTTGTGAAAGGTGGGCGATGCAATGTGATAATAGAAGTGGGAGCCAAGAGAACATTGTGAGCAGCAGCGCCGTTTAGAAATTCGGGTTGTTGGCGGAGGCGCATCCCGAACCCTATAGGGTGGGATGGATCAAAAATGTGGGTGAACTTAGGGTGACCCAGAGATGCAGGGTACCTATTGTGATTGGTGATTACAGTGATGAAGTCTGTTGTGATGTGGTCGATATGGATGCCTGCCACCTATTGTTGGGCCGACCCTGGCAGTTTGATAACGACGCCATCCATGCAGGAAGAGAGAACACTTACAGATTTGTGAAGAATGGGGTGAAGTTCGTCCTTACGCCAATGATGAGAGAGCCAAAGGCCAACGAGAAGTCTACCTTGGTAGTCTTTCCTACACACAAATCATTTGTCAGCGAATATGAAGAGAGCTAGATGGTGTATGTGGTAATGGTTAAGGCGAATCACGAATCCGCCCAAAGGGGCGAAAGGGAGATGCCGACTGAGGTGACCCGCCTACTTGGCGAATATCAAGATCTGTTCCCTGAAGGGCTACCGAGTGGGTTACCACCTTTGAGGGACATCCAACATCATATCGATCTTGTGCCCGGGGCTAGTTTACCAAGCCTTCCTCATTATCGGATGAGTCCTAAGGAAAATGACATCATGAGACAAAAAGTGGAAGAGCTCATTGAGATGGGATACGTTAGAGAAAGTATGAGTCCATGCGCCGTCCCAGCCCTACTTACGCCCAAGAAGGATGGATCTTGGCGGATGTGTGTGGACAGCAGGGCTATCAACAAGATCACTATCAAGTATAAGTTCCCTATTCCAAGGCTGGATGATATGCTAGACCAGCTTGGCGGATCCCGAGTTTTCTCCAAGATTGATCTCACGAGCGGTTATCATCAGATACGAATTCGATCTGGGGATGAGTGGAAAACCGCCTTCAAAACCAGAGATGGATTGTATGAGTGGTTAGTTATGCCATTTGGGATGACTAACGCCCCTAGTACTTTCATGAGGCTGATGAATCAGGTACTTCGCCCGGTGATTGGAAAATTTGTAGTTGTGTATTTTGATGACATCCTGATTCATAGCGAGACCTTGGTGGAGCATGTGGAGCACTTACGGATAGTGTTTGACCTATTAAGGAAACACCAGTTATACGCCAACACTAAGAAGTGTGACTTCGTCATGGAAAGTCTGGTTTTCCTTGGGTTCGTGGTTAGTGGCGATGGGGTCCAAGTTGATGGGGAGAAGGTAAGAGCCATCCGAGAATGGCCTACTCCGAGGAATGTGGGGGATATCAGGAGTTTTCATGGGCTAGCAACATTTTATCGCCGATTCATCAAGAACTTCAGTTCCATAGTGGCCCCGTTGATGGAATGTTTGAAGAAGGGAAGGGGGTTCGAGTGGGCGGATGCCTAAGAGAAGAGCTTCGCCCTGATCAAGGAAAAGTTGAGTACAGCGCCCGTGCTGGCGTATCCCAATTTTGATAAACTGTTCGAAGTTGAGTGTGATGCTAGTGGAGTTGGGATTGGTGGAGTCTTGATGCAGGAAAAGAGGCCCATTGCATATTTCAGTGAGAAGCTCTGTGAGGAACGACAAAAGTGGGCCACGTATGATCAAGAGTTTTATGCTGTAGTGAGGGCGTTGAAAGTGTGGGAACATTACCTGGTGGGGAAAGAATTCATCCTCTACACTGACCATCAAGCTCTCAAGTACCTGGGAAGTCAGAAGCAACTTCGAAGCTCTATGCATGCCCGGTGGTCCGCCTTCATAGATAAGTTCCCCTATAAGATTATCCATAAGGCTGGAAAACAGAACAAGGTGGCGGACGCCCTGAGTCGAAGGGTGTCACTCATAAAGACAGTAAACCTGGAAACCGAGTGTTTTGAACACATCCGAGGAGAATACTTGGCGGATCCTGATTTTGGCAGTATCTGGGAAAAGTGTCAGCACCAGCATGGGGATGGAGCGTATCATCTGATGGATGAGTATCTCATGAGGGGCAACCAACTTTGTTTACCTTGCACTTCCATCCGCGAGAAGGTTATTCGTGATCTACATGGCGGATCTCTGGGAGGGAATTTTGGGCGAGACAAGACATATGAAGCAGTGAGCTCCCGTTATTTCTGGCCTAAGATGAGGAGAGACGTTGCCTACTTAGTAGAACGATGCTATGTTTTCCAGACTGCCAAGGGACGCACTACCAACGCTGGCTTGCAGCTACCCTTGCCTGTACCAGAAACCATATGGGAAGATCTGTCAATGGATTTTGTCCTAGGGTTACCCAGAACTCAGAGAGGCATGGATTCCATCTTTGTTGTGGTTGATCGGTTTTCAAAGATGGCCCACTTCATACCATGTCGTAAAACCAATGATGCCTCAGCGACTGCTAAGCTATTCTTCAAAAAGATTGTCAGGCTACATGGCGTACCCAAGAGCATTGTCTCGGATCGTGATACGAAGTTCCTCAGTCACTTCTGGCGGACGTTGTGGGCTTTGTTTGATACGTCTCTAAAGTTTAGTACCACCGCCCACCCTCAAACGGACGGACAGACCGAGGTGGTCAATAGAACTTTGGGTAACCTACTGCGCAGCAAATGTAAGGATAAGCCCGGGATGTGGGATGTGGTTTTAGCCCAAGCTGAGTTCGCCTACAACGGCTCTGTACATTCGGGAATCGGGAGATCCCCATTTGAGATGGTATACACAAAGACCCCGAATCACGTCCTTGATATAGCCCATCTTCCTAAAGGAAACGTGACTGCCAACCAGCTGGCCAAGGATTATGTACAGATGCACCAAGAGGTGAGAGAGACTCTTGAGGAGAGAAATCAGAAATTAAAGGCTAAGGCGGATGAGCACCGCAGGGACCTACAGTTTGAAGTTGGGGATGAGGTTATGGTATATTTGGGCAGAGAGAGACTCGCCAACGCCCCAAGTAGCAAGCTCCGACCTAGGAAATACGGGCCATATAAGATCACCAAGAAGGTCAATGCCAATGCCTATCATATAGCCTTGCCGAATTGGCTTGGTAAAATCTCACCAGCATTCAACATCCGTGACCTTAGCCCATGAAAGCCGGATGGTCCTTTGGAGTTCAACCAGGGCGAATCAGTGCCGAGATCTTTTAAAGAAGGAGAGAATGATGTGGACATCCTAACTGGGATCACTGATCACGCGCGTCCTGGAGGATCCTCAAACATCAGGCCCACGGAGGTTGTACCTAGGGGGGCGGATCCCCAGGACATACAAGCGGGGCGGATCTAGGAGTACACCAGGAGGCGTATCAACATCTACCCTGGGCGGATCTCTAGGTTTACTTCCTCCCGAAGTAATTCACCAACAACCCTGACAATCCGTACCTGTACCATTGTACTGATTGTCGGGGCGTATCACCCATTTTACCCTTTTATGGATAGCCTTATTGGAACCCTAGTAGGGGTAGTCCTTGTCTTTTATTATCATTAGGAGGATGTATTTAAACCCTCATTTTGAGAGGAAGTAACAACTTTTTATCAATCAAATATCATTCTCTTTGAGAACCTAAGGTTTATACCTTGTTATTGGATTCACTCCTTCTAGTTTAGCTAGAGAAGAACCTCTTTGTTGGTTTACGATTAAAACCTTCATTTATCGCTTTCAATCTGTATCAAAAAGAGAGCCGAAGAGGATGTAGAGAAGAGAAAAGAAAGCAAATAGAGAAAAGATGTAAAACCATGACTATTTAGCATGAACCAAATGATGATCATAATACGAATAGAATATTGAATATATTAATTTCAGTCAACATGGAGACAAAACCCTAATATATGGGCAACTATTATCAGAGAACAATGTTTTGGTGTTGATTACTCGAAGATGAGAATAATGTGGTTTCGTCAATAAAGTTTGATATTGGAAAATTTGATAGATCAACAAACTTTGATAGATACATATGGCAACTTAAGATACGGGTCATTTTCATTCAGAATGGATGGGAGAAAACATTGTTTGGAAAAGTAAATAGCTTGCTCCTATTACAGAAGAGCGGTAGGAAGAGCAAGACTAAAAAGCCTTTCAATCCTATTTCTTTATCTATCAAACAAAGTGTTGAGAGAATTTGCTAACCAAACCACCGGAGTTGGTGTTTGGCTCAAGTTGGAGTTGTTATATATAATAAAATCACTCACTAATAGACTATTGAAATCCGAATTAAGGTGGAGATTGTTGAAAATCAAAATGCTAATTGAATTAAAAATAGTTGAAACTAATAACTTTTTTGGCCAAATAATTGTGTTTGAGATACAAAAGGGGTTTGAATTTCGGTAAATATATAAAATCACAGACGAGTAAGTTTTTGGAATACTTATGAGTTGTTTGAGATGAATTAGGAAGTTATGAAATGATTTGGAGGAAAGAGAAAGTTTTTTAAGGAAAATACCATTGAATTGTGATATACGAAGTCCGAAATTTTTACACTAGGTGTAGTAACGTTTGCTCATTGAGTTTATATTAACGACGAAAATTTTGTCAATATTTTGTTGGTAATATCCAAAACATAGGAATTAATTTTATTGTATTTAGATTTTCTAATTACGATCTATTTATGTCATGGTTGTCAAAACCCAGCCAGATCAACCTTGTTCAAGCGGATTAGGCAGCAATACCAGTCAGAAAACACATAAAAAAAGCAAAGTTACAAAACCGATAAAAAAAAAATCGATGACCCATTGATCTGGATACAGTTTTTGAGGGTCAAAATGGGTCTGAAATGAAAAAAAAAACTAATTTCATCTCCATCTCCATCTTCATGCACTCTATCGAAGAAAATCTGCCAAAAATGAAGATGCAGAGAAGAGAGAGCAAATAGAGAAAAAAAAAATACAAAAGAGTGGGAATAGAATATTAAATATGAGTATATCACTCAAAATGAGATAAAATCTTACTAATATATGGGCCAATGATTTTAGATAAAAGCCTAACTATCCATTTACACAAATTCCCTTTTAATCTCTCTATATATATTATTTATTTTTGCACTAATACTATTAATATTTTATATTATTATTGTGTATATTTAATAAATATCATTTTTCAAAGGATTTTTTAAATTCTAATTTAACCTTTAATCCTTGATATTTTTCATTTTTCTGTTATTTATCTTTTCTGACTTTTACATGCATTCTATCCAACTCTTTTGAGACTATGTGAATAAGATCAAAAAAAAAAGAAAGTACATGTGACATGTTTGGGACGGGGCAGAAATACTGTCAAGGGTGGTTGTTGCTTATTATCTGTTGTACATATGCTAATTTGTTTTTTGTTTTTTTTCCTCTTTGAAGGTTAATCAATTTATACTAAAAAAAATGAAAGGAATAAATCGAGAATTTTGATATTTTAAGTATTTGATTTATTTTTTTATTAAATTTTTGAACGATTTTGTTAAATTTGTGGAATATTAAATTTACATAAGTTTTATTATTTAATTTATATATTTAAACAGATAATAATAAAATTTCTAACAAAAACAATCATATTAAGTAAATTGAGTAAGTCTCAATCCTTGAGGGAGAAAGGCTCAATTATGTTCTCTCCTCGTTGAGAGCTTTTTGGTTTTCCTCTTTTTGAGTTCTGGAGTCTTCTCCGCTGGTTTTTCTCTGGATCTTTTCTGGTGGTTTCTTTTCCATTGATCTTGTTATTCGCTTCCCTTTTGCTTTTCTCTGTCGAAATTTGGGAGTTTCTTCCCGTGGGTTTTGGCGTTGCGATTTCAATTTTGAGATGGATCAAGATTTTTCAGAGTTATCGTTATTAGATGATGAGGAGGAAGAATTTGTGCTTGATGTTCCTGATGATGGAGGTAGCAAAAATCTGGTGGAACTTAGTTTGGTTGGTCGACTTCTCACCGAGACGGCGGTGAATTTTCAGTCTATGAAAAAGCGATTAGCGATTATTTGGCATCCTTCTCAGGGTTTATGTATCAAAGACATTGGGGTACAGAGATTTCTTTTCCAATTCTTTTCTATTGAAGATATGCAAACAATTTTGGATGCTGGGCTATGGAATTTTGATAATCGAACTCTTGTTCTTGAAAGGTTGAGGTGCGGAGATGTTCCTTCTTAGATTCCGCTCTTTCACGTGAATTTTTGAGTACGTATCTATGATTTACCTATTGGTTTTATGGCTGATTCAGTAGGTCGTCAGTTGGGAGGGTTTGTGGGGGAATTTTTAGAATATGATAGTACGAATAATTCGGGGATTTGGAATACTTATATGCGTATAAAAGTGAGGATTGATGTTAGGGTTCCTTTAAAGAGGTGGAAGAAAATCAAGGTTTCGAATGGGAGTTCATCAGTGGTGCAATTTAAATATGAAGGTTGATTCTTTTTTGTGTTCTTTGTGGCTGTTTGAGTCATACTGAAAGTAGTTGCCCAGTTGCTATAGATAAGGATAGGAAGTTGTTACAGAAGGAATGGGGTCCTTGGTTAAGGGTGGCTTCAAGGCAAGGGAATTATGGAGGAGCGGATAGGTGGCTGCGGAATCCGCGTGAGGTGAATATTGCTTCTTTAAACACCAAGAGGCATGTGTGTCCTGATGATGTAAATCAAGATGGTCTGGATGGTCAGGGGAAGATTGAGGGAGCTAATGTAGGGGAAAAGGGTAAGCAGAATACCACAATGAGAGTTGCAAATAATAAGGTGGTACAGATGGTTGAGAGAGATGAAGAGCATAAGTCGATAGAAGGGGACAGAGGTAGTGAGCTTGATGATATGATTCTTGATGATGAAAGGAAGCGTAAGAGGAAGGTTCAAGTTCAATCTGAGTCAGTTGTTAAAGTGGTAACAAATCCTGCCGCTGGGAGTTTAAACATTAGCAATCTTTTATCGGCCGGGGTCCTAGGGACGCCCCGCCGTTCGCAATGATTGGTGTTAGTTGGAACTGTCGCGGGCTTGGCAATCCGCGTACAGCTTTAGCTCTTAAGGATATGATTAAGAGCTGTAAGCCTTCTTTTGTGTTTCTAATGGAGACTCTTGTACATGCTAATAGAGTAGATGAAATAAAGAGGAATATGGGTTTTCAGGGGTGTTTTTGTGTGGACAGTATTGGTAGGAGTGGTGGTCTGGCTGTGTTTTGGAATGATTTGATTTCTGTTGACATTCTGAGTTTTTCCAAAAATCATATTGATATGTCTATATCTGATGGTGTTTCTCCTACTTAGAGGTGTACTGGGTATTATGGGAATCCGGATAGGAGTCAGAGACAAATTACATGGGATTTGATGTGCTCTCTTCGGGGGGGCTTCGTCGTTTCCTTGGTGTGTTATAGGAGATTTTAATGATATTTTGGGGCCGGAGGAGAAGAGGGGTTTACATGAGCATCCGAAGTGGCTGTTTAGAGGTTTTCGGGAGGCGGTCTCTTCTTGTGATCTTCAGGATCTTTTTTTGTCGGGCTTTAAGTATATGTGGGAGAGGGGTCGGGGTACTGAAAATCATGTGGAAGAAAGACTGGATCGTTGTATGGCTAATAGGGGCTGGTTTGAGTTATTTCGTCAGGCCTTTTTAACGTGTATTGTTACTTCTACATCGGATCATTATCCGTTAAAGCTTAACACATCTTTGGAGGTGCATAATAATAAGGGTTCGAAATTTAGATTTGAGAATGGGTGGGTTTCGGAGGAGGGATTTGTGGAGCTTATTTCTAAGCACTGGAAAGGGTCTGTGAATCTTGGTTTGCTTGAGAAGTTTGGTAATTGCATTAAGCTGATGACGAGTTGGAGTAAAGATCATAAATTGGTTTTCGTAAGCAGATTCGACGGCTAAAGGAGCGGCTGTTAGAGGAAGTTAAAGGAGATTCTCAAGGCTCAGTTGAAATGGTTTTGGGTCTTAGAAAGGAAATTGACATATGGCTTGATAAAGAAGAGCAGTATTGGAAGCAAAGATCAAAAAAATTTTGGCTTCAGGGAGGTGATAAAAACAGTAAAGTATTTCATGATGCGGCTTCAGCAAGGAAGAGACGGAATCGTATTCTTTTTCTGCAAACGGATAATGGGACTAAGCTGGATACTATGGAGGAGCTAGAGTCCCATATTCGATTGTATTTTACAGGTATGTATGAGGATGTGGATAATGGGATGGATACTAATGTTGAGTATGTTAAGAGTCGGTTGGTTCAAGGTGAGATAGACTCTCTGTTGAGACCTTTTTGTAAGGCTGAATTCACCTGTGCAGTTATGGCAATGCATCCGGATAAGTCACCGGGGCCGGACGGGCTTAATGTGGGTTTCTTTCAGAAGTTTTGGCATGTTATTGGGGATGAGGTGTTTGTGGCTTGTTCTCAATGGTTAAGTTCAGGTGTGTTTCCTTCATCTATAAATGAGACTGTGATTACTTTAATTCCAAAATCTTCAAGTCCGACTGAGATTCAGGATTTTAGGCCAATAATGTAATATATAAGATCATCTCAAAAGTATTGGCAAATCGGCTTAAGCCAATTCTTCCTCGGTTTGTTGGTCTGGAACAGTCTACTTTCGTGAAAGGTAGATCAATTCTGGATAACGTTTTGATTGCTTTTGAAACTATGCATTATATGCGGAGGAAGAATTCTGGGAAGAGAGGTTTTGTGGCAATGAAGATCGATATTCGAAAAGCTTATGACAAGGTTCGTTGGTCTTATCTAAGGGCGATCTTGGTTCGAATGGGATTTCCGAAAATTTGGATTGGTTGGGTTTGGCAATGTGTTACTGGAGTAGAATATAAAGTGTTGATTAATGGTGTTGAAAGTAAGGCTTTTAAACCGGGGAGGGGTCTTCGTCAGGGCTGTCCTTTGTCTCCATATCTCTTTATACTTTGTGCTGAGGGGTTGTCCCAACTTATAAAGCAGGCTGAAGGGCGGGGCGACATTCATGGTGTTAAGGTGTGTCCTCATGCGACGATTATTTCCCAACTGTTGTTTGCGGATGATAGTATTTTTTTCTTTCGTGCAACTAGAGAAGAATGTGAGGTGGTAAAGGGTATTTTAATGAAATATGAAGATGATTCGGGTCAAAGTGTTAATTTCCAAAAGTCGGGTCTGATGTTTAGTGCTAATGTTAGGATGGATTTTCAAGCTAATCTTAGGAATTGTCTTGGAATACAGGGACCTTTAAATGGTGGTAAGTATCTGGGCTTGCCGTCTCTGATAGGTAGAAAGAAAAAGGAAGTTTTTAGTTATCTGAAGGATAGGGTTTGGCAAAGGATTAATTCATGGCAATCTTCTTTTTTTATCTCAAGCTGGTAAGGAGATTTTAATCAAATCTGTCCTTCAAGCTATACCGGCTTATACGATGAGTGTTTTTTTGTTGCCTATTTCTCTTACTGATGAAATACAGAAGGCTTTAAACTCTTTTTAGTGGGGAAGGAAAGTAAATTGGCAGAAGAAGTTGCATTGGACTGCGTGGGATCGGTTGTGTGATAGGAAAGACGAGGGGGGTATGGGTTTTCGCCATTTAAGATCTTTTAATTTGGCTCTTCTTGGAAAGCAAGTTTGGAACTTATTACAAAATCCGAATACTCTTCTATCTAGACTTCTCAAAGCAAGATATTTCCCAGGAGAGGATGTGTTCTCGGCCCCTTTAGGTTCAAACCCGAGTCACGTTTGGAGGAGTATTCATTATTCAATTTCGTTTGTTCAAGGAGGGTTCAGATGGAGAATTGGTAATGGACTTAAGGTCCGGATTTGGGATGATCCTTGGCTTGCAGGGGATGATTTTTATATTACCTCGGGGAATCCGGATTTGGATGGAGTTAGTGTGGTTCGTGATCTCTGGAATACAGGTACTACTGATTGGAATTTAAATTTGATTAATGGGGTTTTTTGTGCTGAAGATGTGGCGGATATTTTGTGTTTGCCGGGAGGCGGCTTAGCTAGAGAGGATGTTCTTCGATAGCATTTTGGTAGAAGAGGAAGATATGAGGTGAGGTCTGGTTACAGGTTTATTTTTGATAAATTTTTTTGTGAATACTGTTAATAATGTTGGGGGGAGTCATAGTTCTTGGGTTAGATTGTGGAGTTTGAAAATTCCACCGCGGGTGAAACTCTTTGTGGAAACTTGGGAGGGATGTTTTGCCGACACGGGATAGGTTGTATAGGAGAGGTTTGGACATTGATAATATTTGTGGAGTTTGTGGTGATTTTGGTGAGCATAGCTTACATGTCTCTATAGACTGTCCTTTTGCGGGTGATTGTTGGAGGGAGGCACAGATTGTACTTGTTATTCCGCCGGTTGAGAGTTTTTGTGATTGGTTCAATTTTCTTATGAATCGTCATGCAGAACCAATTTTGGGTAAAGCTTGTATGATTTTGTGGTATATTTGGCGTAATAAGAATGCTAATATTTGGAATGGACAAACTTTACCTGTGAATCTTGCTGTCCGGCTTGCTATTGATTTTCTTTACCAGTATCTGGCGGCTCAAGAAGGGGCGGACAGGTCTGCTGTTCTGGTTCGTGAGAAGTGTACGGGTAAGAAATGGAAGCGTCCTCCTTTGGGTTTTATTACGGTTAATATTGATGCTTCCATTTTTAGAGATTCTAATGAGATTGGGTTTGGGGCGGTGGTGAGGGATCATCAGGGTGTGTTTTGTTGGGGTTACTCAAATTTTAAGAGCAGGAACGTTGATCCTTTGATTGCGGAAGCTTTGTGCTTGAAGGAGGTTATGTCTTGGCTAATTGCTCAACGGATATCAAATGTTATTATTGAGTCAGATTCTAAGTTGGTGGTGGAAGCTATGTTGAAGGAAGATGATGATTTTTCAGAGTTTGAGTTGATCATTTCACAGTGTAGGCTATTGTTTCAACAGATTTCTATTGTTAGTCTTGCCTTTATTTTTAGGCAAGCGAACGGTGTTGCTCATGCTTTGGCACGAGGGTCACGTTCTTATGCTAGCCCTTATTCTTTTGTTCATTTACCGGATTCTATTCGGCCTTTGTTACGTTCGGATTTGGTTGATATTATTTCTTAATAAAGGTTGGTTCTGTTTCAAAAAAAAAAGTAAATTGAGTAAGCATGGAAGAAGAGAATGTATGAATGTTGTTAATCTAAAAGTAAAAGATAAGAAAATTTAAGGTTGAGCCTCTGCAAGAAATGAATTCCCTCTTTTTTTTAAGCCATGCAGAAGATAATAAAAAACAGTCTGCCTAATCCATTCCCAGGAAGTAGAGTCTTCTAATGCAAGTTCAGACGAGAGATCAGTGGAACTAGTTTGATTCCTTATAGCCTTCTTGAGGAGCGAAACATGGAACACCGATTGAATCTGGGCAGAAGGAGGAAGCTGTAATTTATAAGCAACAAAACTAATTTATGCAAGGACTTGATAAAGACCAAATAACCATGCATACATATGAGACCGTAATAGATGGTTCTTAAGTTGAGCCAATACTTGATCACGATCAATCAATTCTTACGAAACAGATTCGACCTAAATTTCCTATGACATAAAATGGAGAGCTGAAGTCGGAGGCCTCCTGTAAACCACCTCGAAAGGTGTGGTATCGGTGGATACATGGTAAGTTGTATTGAACTAGCACTCAGCCCAATGTAGCCAATGAAACAAAAAATGAGGCTAATTTGCAACTGAACAATGAAAATAAGATTTGAGGCACCTGGTGATGACCTTGATTTTGTCGGTCCGTCTCGGGGTGATAGAAAGAGCTATATTGCAAATGTGTACCTTGTAACTTAAATAGCTCTTGCAAAAAACGGCTAATAAGGATTAGATCACGATCACTAATGATGGTGTTAGGAAAGCCATGTAAATGGATGATGTCTTTGACGAAAAGACCATCAATATTGGAACGAGTTGTATAAGGACGCTTCAAGGGTGGGAATGATTGTACTTGGACAACTAATTGACAATTACCATAATAGCATCATAACCTCTGGATTTGGGCATGCCAATAATGAAATCCATGGATATGTCACTCCAAACAAGCTGGGAATAGGCAAGGTTGCAAAAGACCACTAGGGGAAAGCGTAGAGGATTTGAACTGTTGGAAAACATCGCGTTGTAAGACATAATCTCGAATATGCCTCAAATACCCTTCCAATAGAAATTGGCAACAACACGCCTATACATGTGGTAATAACCGAAATGGCCCCCTATTTTATTATCATGAAACTCCTCTAAAATTGTCGGTATCCACTTAGAGGTAGAAGAGACAGCCAACATATGACTTAGATAGAGAAACCGATTGTTGAGCATATAACCCGACTTAGAAAGATGGATCCCCCAAAGCAGCTACAATAGAATTAAGGATACTGTTTTGATCTTGCCACTATTAGTGCACCATCACCCCTACTAGGAAAGGAAAGATATGTCCCAAAAGAGCCTTCCTCATATTGATGGGACAAAGCATATGTTGCCTAATTTTGATTTCCCGATTTATAGGTCAATATAAAGATGTAGCCCATCAATTTAGCAAGCCATTTTTGCTGATCCATGGTTGCAACCCGTTATTAGAGAAGGTGAAATAAGCTCTTATGGTCCGTATAAACTATAAATTTCTGGCCCAACAAATAGGGACGCAAGTGTTGTATGTCTAAAGTCAATGACATCGGTTCCTTTTCATATGCATATTTGTTTAAATTACTAAGAGAGAGAGCTTTATTATAATAAGCAATGGGTTGGCTGCCTTGTATTAAAACTACTTTGGTGTTGCACCCCGAGGCATCACATTCGATACAACATCTTGAGAAAAATTTGGTAGTGCTAAGAGAGAAGTTAAGCTAAGAACTTGTTGCAGTTGCTCAAATTCTTGTTGAGCTTGGGGCGGCCAAGAAAAATTATTCTTTTTTGTTAACTCACTAAGTGGCTTCGCGATTTTTCCATAATCCTTCACCAATTTCCTATAGTAACTTGTTAATCCTTAAAATCTGTGAACTCCTTTGACATTATGTGGTGTTGGCCATCATTGAACTGTCATCACCTTATTAGGATCAACCGAGACCGCTGTTCTGAAATGCAGTGGCCCAAATACTCAATCATAGCTGACCAAAAGAACATTGTTTTCTATTGACTTTAAATTGGTGATCTTCCAAAGACTTGTAACACCAAGGCTAGATGGGACAGGTAATTTGCCTAAGATTTGCTAAAAACTAGTATGTCGTAAAAAAAAATCAATACCATTTTGCAAAGCCAAGGGTGGAAACATCATTCATCATACTTTGGAATATGGAGGGAGCATTAGTGTGACCCGGGAGGCATTACTAAAACCTCATAGTTACCATCATGGGTGCAAAACGCTATTTTTGGTTCATCTCTTTTAGGGATGGAAACAAGCACTCTACCCGCCCGTACCCAGGACTATCAGACCCTAATGAGATTACTCGTATCTTGTATAAAAGAGTATGGGACAGGTACGAGCTCAAAAAAAATACCCACAATGAGTATGAGAATACCCCCATCGGGTACCTATTACCCGGTACCTACCATGTATTTAACTTTCATCGATTGATTTTAACCACTAAACCAATTTATTTTTATTGATTAATGTTGATTTGGAATTTCTGAATTTGGAATATTTGTTAAATTTGTAGATGAATTATTTGTGGATGGTTTATTGAATTTCTCTTTTGTTAAATTTGTAATATTTTTTGTTTTATGTATTGATTCTTAACGAGTAAGGGTACCATGGGCACTCGCGGTTTAAATGGAAGGGTACACGATTCATGAAATATACCATTTAGGGTAATGAGACGGGTACGTATAATGAAAAAAATAAATGGGTAAGGATTTGGGAATGACACTATCCGCGGGTACCCTACCCGTTGTCATCCCTAATCCCCTCCTCACATTCGGATTTGGTAAAACCAGATTTCAAATCTGATTTAGAAAATAGCATGCCCTGTGGAGTTCATCGAGCAGCTCGTCAACAATGGGAATGAGGTATTTGTCGAGAGCAGTGACCTTGTTTAGAGCTCGATAGTCAATATAGAGCCTCTATGATGCATCTTTCTTCTTAACAAGCAAAACAGAACTGTTAAAGGAACTTTGACTTAACCGGATAATACCAATTTCTAGCATCTCCATTATTTGCCTATGAATTCCCTCCTTTTAGACATGGGAGTAACGACAAGGCCGGACTCTTACTGCATCATGACCAGGCATGATCGTGAAATCGATTGGGTGGAAGCCATGTTAAAGAAGAAAATACTACTAAATTATTGTAATAAAGAGCAAAGCTCATTTCACTGGTCCGAGGATAGGCTGAAGGTGCCCTCAAGCAGAGGAGAAAGAGTTTGGGGCTCACCATCAATTAGACGAAAACTGCATCCCTTAGCCATACCTGAAGAGCCAGGATTGAAGGGGAAGAAGTACCAATACCATGTAGTTCAATTGGATGTCCTGAATAAGTAAACCATATCCATTTAACACTCCCAATTATGTAGCACATTTCCTAGGGATTTCAAACAAGGCATCACGGGCACTAAATCCAAATGCCCCAACTCAAAAATCAAGGCGTCCGTAGAAAAAGAGAAATTACCTAGCTGGACTAGAAACCTAAAGCATTGTTCAGTCACCAAGACGTGATGGCCATCCACCAACTTGATATTGATGGGTGAAATAGAAATTGTGGGGATCCCATAAAATGGGTGAGCGGTTTAGTACAAAATTTTGGGTCACTCCTAAATTGATTAACAATACGAATGTAACCCCATAGACATCTCCCTCCAAACAAAAAGTACCCAAAGAAGGTGGCATAGTGATGGTGGGAAGGAAAATTTCAAAAGCATTGTACTCACCCTCATGTGCACAAACCTCAGGAGAGGGAACGACAGGAATAACCCAGGAATCATTAGCTTCTAAAAAAAGTTTGTTCTCATGGACAGAGAGATGAAGTTCATCCAAATTACACTTATGTTGAGGCTATGAGGCTAGTCGCATTTGAAGTAGAGACCCGTATGTCTACGCCCATCTAGTTCATGGCTAGAAAGATGGCGAGGGCCACAGTTGCGATGAGCGGATTGAGAGAGAGAGAGAGATGGGGTTGGAGTGTTCTATATTTGAGGTTTAAATGAAATAGGGGATTTAAATAGACCTGAAACCATTTCCTTATGGGAGGGGTAACACGTGTCACGTGAGCACCATATGGAATTAGATACGTGAAATGTACTAGTACCGCTAAACAAGGATTTAGGTCGCTCACCAAAACAAGAACTAGGAAGGCCAAAGGAATGCTCAATATCACGAGCGGATTTCTGTAGAACCCACTTTTTTTACAAAGTTTTGATTATGACAAAAATTACAATTAAAAATTCAGAATTAATATGTCCTTCTGTACTAATAATTTGGTTCAAGGTTTAAAAATTGTACAAGGCATATTATACTACTTCTAAGCAAAAAGGCCCTTAGTAAAATAAAAGCCCTGTCGAAAACAAGCTCATGTCTAAAAGTAAAAGCAAGCCCACCCAAAAGAAGACAACATCGTCGTCTTCTCCAACAAGCTTACCCGTTCTGGATAAAACATAGAGGACATCAATCCATGACATCTACTCATCTCTATCTGCGATCACCAAAATGGAAACACTTAGCATGCAGAATTAGAAACGAGTAGAAGATCATTGGTTGAAGCTCTCAATGGTCAACGGTCCTCTGAAACCAGAAACGGCTAGTTTCCTCCTTTGGCAAAATAGACAGAGCAACCAGAAGCTCTAGAGAAGAACAGAGGTTGTATCTTCTCAATAGTCGTCTTCTGAATTCAAACGACTAGTTTGAATCTCTACCTATATAAACCAAGCTCAACAACAAAGACAATGACCAATTCATAAGTGCAAAAAGCCTATACGAGATATATTATAAAGAGCAAAAATAGAGCAAAGTTCATTACACAGTCTAAGTTCACACCTATGTAATTGATTAGAGAGATTAGCTCAAACATATTTCTTATCTGAAGAAATTGTATCGTTCATTTGTAAAAATCAGTAGTCCTTTGTTTTATAAACATCAAGGAGTGTAATAGTTGAGTGTTGAATGAAGGTACGTAGTTCACTCAAACTTAGGCTATCTTGTAAAATGTTTGTTCTCTACCTCCGAAAGAGTTCCGTAGTGAATTAAAACTCAGAATCAGGTAATCTAAGGACTAGACATAGGCTGAAGGTCGAACCAGTATAAATCTACTGAGTAATTTCTTTCATTGCTATTGCTTTTTACTTCCACTGAATATTACATGCTCTGATATGTATCTCAACTTAACACTCTAAATATTTTGTGCATAACTTAAATATCATCAGCCTTAAGTTTTTGAAAGCCTCTGATAAAAAGTTGTCCTCTCGCTGAAATTTATCAGAAGCTGAAGCAATCTCAATAAACTGAAGTGTTGAAAAGCTCAATAGACGGAAGTTGCATCTGATTCTGAGAATTCTCTTCCGTGTTATATTGACTTGAGTAAGAAAATTTTTTAAAGGCTTATATAATACTCAATAGCTCTATTCACCTCCCTAGAACTAATCCGCCTTATTAGGGATCAATAGTTTCATCCTTTCAACCCTATAAAGAAATATATAGTAGCAGTTTAGGAGGAAAATCGTAACATGCTCGAATTCCTCTATGTATTCCCCCACATAGCCAAAACGACAAAATTGATGGAGCTCCTCGTACGCATTTTAGATTGGTTTTGCACTAAACCGATGTAGGAACTTGAATTTAATGGGTCCTAGGAGAGATGAGAGAAATCGTGAATGATACACGATAACTAATTCACTGCAACGTCGATCATGCACATTTGGTCTAATGTGAGCTTCATTGGAGGTTGGGTGTGATGAACCCAGAAGTAGAGTTCTGCTTGAGAAATCCAGGTGGATCGATACTAAAAAAGATAGCAAGTTTATCTTTGGCAAAGAAACCTTACCAGTTGTCATTCCAGGAAGTCTTTTAAAGACTTGTTCGCATCTTGGGGTGTATATAAAAAAATAAAATAAAAGTGTTTTTCAAACATACTAAACTTATTTAATCAAATATACAATTTAATTCAATTCTTAGTAAAAAAAATTGGATATGCAAATACCATAAATACAAAGCAATAACCTCAAATATTGTTCAAATCGTATGTGAGTCACATAAAAGAAGAAGAAAAAAATATCGTTAACCAAGAATAAGAACAACAAGATTAACACTAAGATTAATATTGATATGGGAGTAGATATATCATGTTTGTGTAATGTCAGTTTTGAATTAGTATCAAAATTAAGTTAATATCAATTTCGTATCGTGTTTTAGAATTATATGTAATTTTACTTAATAATAATTTTTAAAAAATATAAGAGAATATGATACTACTTTTAAATATTTTATAGTTTGGATTAATATGTTAACACTAACCATCCAAAAGTCCACTAATATCATGTTGGGGGGAACACGGTGCAACTGTGAAATTGTGTTCAACTACTCAATTCATTTCAAGCTTAATTGACCTTAATATATATTAGATAGGCTAATATCATCCATTAATCTAATACGTAAAAAAGTGCGACTAGTCCCATCGCGTGTCCAACAAAAACCAAAAGGCTACGCTCTCGTTTCACATCTACTACACCTAATCATGTGCTGTGACAATAACATCTATTCACCAAGCAGCACTCCGAGTGACAATAACATGTTTACTAAGCAGCACCGTGTTTGGCTTTTGAATGAGATTGTAAAGCAAATTCTGAGACAAATGACCTGCACAGAGAATTTAATTTAAGACCTAGAGAAATTGTGACACGTTTCAAGAGCTTTTGAAAGGAAAAATGACCTGTTGCAAGAAGAACAAGAAACCGGTTTTTCACTCTGGTCTTTCTTCAGGCTGCTACTACTAGCAGGAGTTTTCCCAATTTGCTTTGAAGGGTGAGGAGTTGCTACATGACCAACCACTTTCTTCCCATCTGCAAATTCAATATAGCATATAACACAAGTATCTACTTAAACAACAACAGTGAAACGGGTGATTACCAGTCTTTTGTGGAGTTTCCAACTTGGCCTTCTTATCAGAACGAGGTGTTTTCTTGGCAGGTTCTGCAGATCTCTTCTTACCTTGTTCATTCTTCATCTATAAGAAATAAAATACGACTAATTTATAGATGTTCGTATCAGATGACTTTACAAGTCGCCATACATGATAAAATATGAGTAAATTATAATATAGATGTAAATACACTCATACCATTACCATCCTAGGTGCCTCCTCCTCCTCCTCATCATCATCATCACTGTCACTTTCATCATCCTCACTATTGCCGGTTGTGTCCTGCAGAGATAACCAACTAAAATCAGCATAACTTAATTACATATTGATTGCATATATGTAAATTGCAACAAAAAGAAAAAGAGATACTAATTATCCATCAAGTGGAAGGTTCTACAAGGTCAAAGAAAAAAAAAACTAGAATAGCTTACTGAACAAAACCTAAATCGCCAATACTAATAAAACTCAATTGTAAATAAATGTTTAAAAGGGAATGCATGCAAGACCAACAAAGCAGCCAATGTGCAAAAGAGAATAATAACAAACAAACAGAACAAATCTACTGTTCGCAGGAAGAGACTAACTTTCCAGTAAATCAATTAGAACATTTTCACAAATTAAGACCAATTAAAACAAAAACAAGTAGCATACATAGTAGATTAGCATCCAGCCATTTTACAATAGACCATAAAGTCATTGCAAACAGAAGTTTTAGCTGCCAGTTTAATACTATAATGAGTGGTACCAAGGACTAAATTTATTAAGCAATGTTAATTAATAAAATAAAAAAAAAATCATGAATCTCACTATAAAAGCACAATATTCAATAATAGCAATTGTGAGGATAGCTATGTAATGTACATGGAATAAAAACATCACTGCTCTTAACATTAAAAAATAACCATAAATAAAGCTTGCATTTAGGTTAAAAATTACTAAACACTAGATTAAGGTGTGCAAGCAATCATCCAAATACTAACAACCCAAACATATTAAAGCACCTGGTCTTCACTGGATTCTTCAGTGTCAGAAGAATCATCTGCATCATCACTATCACTACCATCTTCAGCATCTTCACTCTTGGTTGGTTCTACAATCTTCACTATTTTCTTAGATTCTGATTTAGCTTCTTCTGTTTGAGGTTCCTTGTTCTTAATACTAGACTTCCCTACAAATTTGAAAAAAGTATTACAAGAAAGCATTTAAAAGCTGTCCCTCCAGAAAAGCAAAAAGTATAATTTAACACTAAGTTCTCTACCACTGTTGGAACTGGAAGCAACTGGAACAATCTCCGTAATTTCTTCTTCAGACTCTGAAAATTTTATAACACAAAAATTTGTGAATTCTTGAGAAAATTAAATCGTGCAGAACTAACACTTTAAGAGAAAGAAAAAGAAAAGTTTTCAAAGTGACTCACCAGAATCAGATTCAACCGTAATCAGACGACAAGAGAGAGTTAAGGAAACAAAAGCGGAAAGCAAATAAACCAAAATGTTAAAGTAAAAAAGAAGAAGGACGTTCCTCCTGATACAAAATTATTGCAGCAGGAAGAAAGAGAAGAACCAAAACAAAGGATATTCCTGATTCATCTTATAACCGTTGAAGTACACACTTCCATATTTCCAGTTATGAGAGAGCTCAAAACTACGTTCAAACGCCAGGTCAAAAGATAACTGGGGACATTTTTCTGCAGAAAGTCTTCCAATGACAAATTTTCTATCACCAACCTTCAGAAACAGGCAAACGGACTCATTTCCTTTATCCTTTTTCAGGTCCCCGAGGCAAGCCTGTAAAGATAAATAGGGAAAAAAATTCACTGATTCATAGGATAGGATAAATATAGAGCATTAGCAAATTGATAATTGATTTACATAAACTGGAACAAAGATGATATACCTGTGAGCAACGTATAAGGAAGTCACTACCAACTTCAACTGCAAGGCGCTGCCCGCTTTTCACCTCGACACCTGAGCATTGAAATAGATGAGCATATGAGATCAACATCACAATATTTTTCTACATAAAAGGTCATTCTCCCATAAAGAACACAAATGTGCGTATGAAGTGATCATCCAGTCATAGACAAAAAAAAAAAACATAAGGAATAAATGAACAATAATCAAATTTTATTCACAATTCTCCACTGTTCTCTTTGGCTGAGACAAAATATGAACTCGAACGGCATGCTGATTCGTCTATATTCTCGTACATTTTGTAGAGAAAAGGCCCAAAAAAAGACTAACGAAAACGAAAGAGGCAAATGAAAATGCAGGAAAGTTCAAAAGCTTAAAGAGAGGGAGAGAAAAATTACCCCAAAACTCCATTGATGCGTACGTGCGGTGCGAGTAATCGTTCTACAAGTAGTGAATACAATAATTTAGGGTTCGATAGTTTCTTTTATAAAATGGTAGTAGCAGAGAAGAGTGTGGAGCTCTGTTCCGGTGCAACACGTTCTTTGATAAGAATTAAATCAGAAATTAATTTTTGGAATGGTATTGCTATATACCGCCCCTAAATTCCGGTTCACCGCACCCTAAGAAGAAGCCCATCCAGGAAAAGAGGAGGATCCATTTGTTTAGAAAATGAGATAAAAATGTATAAGAAAAATAAGAAATATAAGAATGAGGTGTCAATACCTAAAGAAAAGGTGGCAATAAGATCAACACGTGGCAAGACATGAAGATATCATAATGGGCCAATGTATCTGAACTATGTTTATATTTCTTATCCATCAATTTCGTATGCATTTCTATCAAAATTTGTTGACTCGTTTCATCATATAAGAAAACAAAATGATAGGGAGATATTAGTACCAAAATTATATCAGGAAATATTAGAACCAATAGGACCATATTGCCCTTCTCATTTTTTTTTCCCAAAACCTTAAAAACTCTCTCTACTTTTCTCTCCCGAGCACAAATCCCGGATTTGACAAAAATGGATCAAAGCATTCCCGAAGACAATGAGTTCGAACACGAGGTAATATTACGATTATTAAAAACGTTATTTAGGTATTTTCGATTTTTTTTTTTTTTTTGGTTTTTGCCTGGGCGGGTGGCGCATACCACCCTTTTCCTAGGCCGAACGGATGAACTACCCGTTCGGCCTACGGAACGGGTGGTATGCGCCACCCGCTCCACCCATGGAACGGGTGGTACGCGCCACCCGCTCCACCCTTCGAACGGGCAGTACGCGCTGCCCGTTTCCACCTATGGTGAAACGGGCAGCCTGCCCGTTCAGACAAAAATGGGCAGAAATTGCCCCGAATTATTTTTGCACGGGAGAAATAGCCCCGAAGTATTTTTTTGTAATTTTAATGTCAATTTTTCGTATATTCAGGTACCGATAGAAGATTGGAACCCCGATAACATTGATTATAGTTCGCGTTTCATAACGGATACCGTTTTCCCCTCAAGTCAGGATGCTATTGATTGGGCAAAAAAGATAGCTATTCAGAATGGGTTTGAGATTGTAATATCTTCGCACAAACATGGGGGAAAACAGAAGCTGTTGCGATGTTCACGGGGTGAACGATATAGAGGTGTTGTGAAAATTGATGAAGATCCTGCAATTAGGAAAAGTAAAACTAAAGCGTGCCGCTGTAAATTTCAGATTAAAGCCTATCAACATGCAGACCTTTCTGGATGGGGGATACAGGCTAAGGCTGGGTTAACTGGAATGCATAACCATACAATGTGTATGTATCCAAAGGGAAGTCGGCAAATGAGCGGACTCAGTATCGCATCTAAACAAATTGTGCGTGATATGACTTCAGCTCAAGCAAAGCCTTGTGCTATTTTAGTAGCAGTTAAAGAAAAACACCCAGAGGACAACTCAGTAATTAAACACATATATAATTACAGGGACAAAATGAGGAGGGACGGGTTTGAAGGTAGAGACCTGGCTAGTCAATTCTACCATATTGCTGTGGAGAACAAATATGTCAATTACACACAGGCTGATTCAGGTGTGATAACGCATGTGTTCATGGCACATCCAGAGTCAGTTGATATGTTCAGGACTTACCACTGGTACATCGGCATTGATTCAACGTACAAAACAAACAAGTACAAAATGCCGTTTGTTGAGATTGTGGGGATGACGCCATGCAATAATAACTTCAAGATAGCGTATGCTATTGTTAAAGACGAGACCGAAGAGAGCTATCGTTGGATTTTGCAAAGGCTGAAGATTTTGATTGGGGATGATCTTAACCCGACCGTTGTTGTTAGTGACAGGGAGCTTGGGTTATTAAAGCTGATCCAAGAAGTTTTTCCACAAGCAGCGCACTTGCTATGCACTTGGCATATAAATAAGGATGTGGAAGATCGTGTGTATAGAATCATGGGAGATAAAGGCCTTGCCTCTAAATTCAAGAATGGCAGATGGAGAACAATATTAGAATCATTAACCATTGAGGAGTACGAGACCAATCTTATGATGATGAAGGATAAGATGAGCAGGTTCAAAGGAGTTATCTCGTATGTTGAGGAGACGTGGTTGGTGCATAAGGAGAAGTTTGTTGTTGCTTGGACAAAGGAGTTCCTACATTTTAGCAACACAACTACTTGTCGAGTGGAGAGCGAACATGCTAGTCTAAAGCAATGGCTCAATACGGCAACTGGCTCCCTTGACACGGTATGGCAGAAGGTTCACAAGCAGATTGAATCACAAGCAACCAATATAAGGTATTTGCAATTTCTTCTACTGCAATTTAGGAATTTGCATTTATGGTTGTATCATTTCACTAACTAATAATAATTTTGTCTTCGTATCAGGTACATGCTTGAGCAGTCCCGGCTTCGTCAAGCAGTCACTTTCGCCGGACGCCCATTAAGCCAACTTGTATTCAAAGTCTCTCACTACTGCATGCAGTTGCTGAATCAAGAGTTAGAGCGCATGAGAGGGTTGAGCCATGAAGTGTACGTGCGTTGCGGTTGTGTATTGAGAACATCGCATCAGATACCATGTGCATGCGAGCTGAAACGAGCTTGTGATCTGGAACAAATGATCAGTACTGAGAGTGTTCACGTGTTTTGGAGAACACTTTTAATCAATCATGGTCACACTGATGAAAATGACGGGCGTAATGATCCAAACGAGGAGCATCGATATTTTCAGTCCTTAGTGGACCAGGTCTCTAAAGGCGACCCATCCTTAATGCGTAATATTTCAATGTTTATCCATGATTAACTACACCCTGATCAAGCTCAGTACACCGAACCCGATGTCAAAATTCACGTGCGAGGGCGACCTAAGGTGAGCAAATCCACAAAACGTATGCCGAGTTCTTGGGAATACAATGAAACTCATCGTGGACGGCCTCGTTCTACTAGTTCATCTAGGAGTCGTGGCAGAATTAGCTCGTCATCCTCGGTACATAATGTTGCCTCATCAGGTAATGTTTATCTGATAAACCTAACTTTTTTTTATAAATGTTTTGCAATATAGAGTTCATTTACACTAATATACATGAATGCAGATGGAAAAACGTATTATGGTTCTGACTTCGTACATTCCGATAAAATAGTTGGCATAATTAAACCATACGTCGAATCATACTACGACGTTGTAGGTGATGGAAATTGTGGTTTCCGTACGGTAGCAACTTACATTTTTGGTGACGAAGAAGCGTGGAAGACAGTTAGGCATCACATTCGAAATGAAGTAATTTCTAACCATTGTCTGTATCAAAGAGTGTTTGTTGATACTGTTGATGCAGCTCTTCGTAGGGTAAGTTGGGATGGTGCAGGTTGTACGCCGGATTATTGGATGCTCGTTTGGGATGACTTGTGGCCGGTTGCTACAATGTACAATTCTGCTATCATGTTATTTGGCTTCTCAGGTGGGGACACATTAGCGTTGTGTGGTACTATCTTACCATTGTATGCCGCATCCACTGCTACAAGACCAGCACGTGAGATTTGTATAGCTCATTTAGGGAATCACTGCCATCACTACATACGTTTAAATTTATCGCCTAACTTTCCGGTGCCCCCTATAATACACTGGTGGTTTCTGCACCGAGGTCAAAGCGTTGTAGGATGGGAGCGCTTCTATCAGGATAGGGTGGCACAGTGGACCAGATTGGCCAAACTTAGGGGATAGTAGTATTTGATATTGTATGGTTCTGTAATGTTACAGGTGAATTGTGATGAATTTTGTGTGGTTTTGTAATGTTACAGGTGAATTGTGATGAATTCTGTGTGGTTCTATAATATTACAGGTCAATTCTGATGAATTATGTGTGGTTCTGTAATGTTACAGGTGAATTGTGATGAATTCTGTGTGGTTCTATAATGTTACAGGTGAATTGTGATGAATTCTGTGTGGTTCTGTAATGTTACAGGTTAATTGTGATGAATTTTGTGTGGTTTTGTAATGTTACAGGTGAATTGTGATGAATTCTGTGTGGTTCTGTAATGTTACAGGTGAATTGTGATGAATTTTGTGTGGTTCTGTAATGTTACAGGTTAATTCTGATGAATTCTGTGTGGTTCTGTAATGTTACAGGTGAATTGTGATGAATTCTGTGTGGTTCTGTAATGTTAAAGGTGAATTGTGATGAATTCTGTATGGTTCTGTAATGTTACAGGTGAATTGTGATGAATTTTGTGTGGTTCTGTAATGTTACAGGTCAATTCTGATTAATATATTCGAACAGGTGGTATTCCAACGGCTATATTCCAACGGCTATATTCTCCATCTATAAAATTAAACAATTTTTCTACTTCAGTTATCCGCATTTACTCTTTAAATTCATTTCAACGAAAACTCTCAACTATCAATGGCTTCATCTGATTTTACCAATGAGTTCCCTAATTTTCCTCCCGAGAAAAGCATAGTGTCAACTTTGAGTAAGTCTGATTGCACGGCGAAGATGTTTGATTACCAATACTATGCAATCCGTGTATATGGAGAGACATTTGTGAGTCCAGCAATGTTCCATCCTGAAACTCCATTTATGTTTTGCTTCAAGCTTCCGTCTGCTGGTGAGTTTCCAATATACTCACTACACATGCTATGGTTCTTATGTTATATGTATTACATGCCTTTTGAATTTGCTTTAGAGGAATGGTTGAACAGTTTGAATGAAGGAAATATTCCTAGTCATATTCAAACATTTCTGAAGTGGTTTATGCCTATTGATGACTGGAAAGCTATGTTCGCCAGACTACTGCGTGATAATCAGAGGGGAATTATCCCTAGAAAAAATTTCAACTCCATCATCTTTTTAAGATGGACAGATTCTGAAATTTCTCATGAGGTTCATCGAACTTATCCTTACTCGATCGTGCAAAATTGGGATCGCTATAAATTAGAGGTTCGAGTACTACAGAGTATCAGCGCTTCAAAGAACGATTACCTTCCAGGACGAGCTTGGCCAATAAATAGAGGAAATGCTCCATGGAACATTTTTCCTGTGGAATATGAGACGAATATTGCAGAGGAGAAAGAGATATACCTTGCAATACAGTCAGGTGTACCAGCGACATCTTCACCAAACATTGACGAGTACGAAGAAGATAGTGACTAATGTATTTTTTTTCCGTTTATGTCGTTGTAATGTATTTTTTCAGTTTATGTCGTTGTAATGTATTTTTTCAGTTTATGTCATTTATGTCGTTGTAATGTATTCTTAAATTTGCAATAATAACAAAGCGTACCACAAAAAAACGATAATATCAAAATACCAAATTCAGTCATAATAGTACTAAAATACTTCGAAATACAGTCATAACTCACTTGGCCAAATGCCAAGCACCCATAATCTGCTCTAACGACTTCCTATATACAATCGCAACATCCTCGTCCAGATGACTCATGTGATCCAACACAGTTTCACCCCAGCCAGCTAATCGACTAACCCACTGTCAAAAGTAAGGAACAAAAAACAGAGTTAATATCACTTCACACTTCAGTAAATATCATTTCACATTAGTAGATCAGTAAAGAAAAACCAAAAATAACTTACAATCTCACTGTTCGAGCGAGTATAAACAGTCGGTCCGGGTGCAACAATCTCCGGAAGTAGACGAGGGTGTGAGTGACGGGTGTACCAATGCATGTACTGATCCTCATAATCTGATGGAGTATGTGCTGGAGTGAATACAGACAATATAAGGACGGCCGACTGGGGAAAAGAGTCCCAAATACCCTGCACCATCACAGCTGGCACCTCTACACGATACTTCAAACTGGTCCACGGACGCACAGCCTTAGAAGGCTGCAATATCGGTCTAGGAATGGTCTGCACATGTCCAAGCTGTCGAAGGCATCTCCCCGGTATGTACGGCTCGATCACATCCCGATACCGTATCCATCTAGCGTATAGAGTCCTCGGGGTCTCCGTAATGGCATCAGGGCCATACGGCATCCACATCACCTACAGATGTATAAAATTACATTAACACATACAAGTAATACAAATTTGTTTTAATTGAATAGTATTTATATTTATATAGCAAGTATACCTCATCTGCCGTCAACACATCAAGCCGGGCACGAAATGCTCTCAGCCGCTCATCGCTCTTCTCCATCGATATAGATGGCCACAACGAAGCCCTAGGAAGATCCGGGTCAACTGTAACTGCCTCTCGATGTGGCCTGAAGCAAGGAAAATACTCGTAAATCCAGGACTGGAGCAATGTCATACAACCCGTCATCTGCCAGCAATCTCCTCTGGTAGCACTACCAAGATGACGGTATAGATATGCTAGTGCAGCTGATCCCCAAGAAAGTCCAACGGCTCCAGCTGCCGAGTCCTGCACCTCTAACAGACAAGAAGGTCGGATGCGGTCACCACTCTTGTCTACGAACAAGGTGGAACCGAGCATCAGCCACGTCCAAGCTATAGCTTGGGTCTCAGGAATCCGATCACCTCCACAGTGCTCCATGACGGAAGAGGCTCGTATACCACCAGAAGAATAATGACGGGCATCTAACTCAACCCGAGTCATCCCAAACAAATCCATCACGCACTCCTTAAGCTCATCAATACTCGCATCAGCAGTCACCATGGCACCATCTACGGGGATGCGCAATATCTCCCACACATCATGCATCAAAATGGTCATCTCGCCAAACGGCATGTGAAATGATGACGTGTCTGGCTGCCACCGCTCTACAAATGCCGTGATCAGAGCAGCATCTATGTGACTGTGCATAATACCAGGTAAATGGAACATGCCAGATGACTCGATACGCGACTGAATCGTCCTGGAAGAACCACTATACTATGATCTCAGCTTCGAGCAATACCCTGATCTGGTATGACACCTAAGGACGCCCCTATCTTGACCGGCCCAGATAGCACATGCAACATGTCCCAGAAAGCTCGGGATCACAGCACCATCAAATGGACCCCCGGGTACGGGGTCCTTCACAACCGAGTCATCCTCTATAACACTCCTCGATCGCTTGCTGCTACCTGAAATTACAGTAAACGGTTTACATTAAATTTTTGGTATATTTTCCAATAATCATGATTAAAACAAATAAAAATAAGCAGATTTTTAAATTTCTCTTACCAGAAGAAGATCCTGCGGTAGAAGAAAATCGTCCGTCTCGACCCCTCGTCACGACGCCACGATGTATGGGGATAGTATCAGAACTAGGACGATGCATATAGGCATCTCCGTCCATCTCTATATCAGCCGCCTCATCCGGTCCCTCAGCACGCTCCGCCTGTGCTGCATGTGCCCTTCGGGCGTCCGCCATGAACCGCTGCTGCTCCATCCGCTCCCGCCGAGCAGATGCAGTAACAGGATGTGAAGACGTGTGTCTGGGGTCAGATCCCGCCTCATCCTGTAATATTATTTATTATATTCAATTTACCATAAATTTTTTATTTTTTATATGTTCGGGTCTGCCTACGCCCGGTCCGGACAAATTTTTTTTAAAAAAAACAAAATTTGGCCCTTTTTGGCCTGGGCGGGTGGCTTACACCACCTGGCCTAAGGCCCAAATGGGTGCGGGGCACCAGTCGGCCATAGGGCCGACTAGTGCACCGCAAACGTTTGGCCCGTAGGCCAAACGGGCGCGTCGTGCGCTCCACCATAAGGTGGAGCGCGCGTCTTATATGCGTTCCACTTTAGGTGGAACGCGTGCGCCGCGCGATCCACCTTACGGTGGAGCGCGTGCACCGCGCGCTCCACCATAAGGTGGATTGCTCGTCGCGCACTTGTTCCACCTACGGTGGAACGCATAGTTCGTGCGTTCCACCTTAGGTGGAATAAGAAAATCGCACGCGCCTGGTGCGATTTCTGGGATTTTTTTCCCGAATTTCAGCCCTAAAAATCACTAATTCGTTAATTATTTGAACGGAAAAACTTACCGTAATACCCATGTATCCTTTGTCGATGCCTACTTTTCGTGCCATCTCGTTTTAGGTCGGTTTTTTGAAAACGGAAAGAAAGTAGAGAGGATTTGGAATTTTCAAATTTCTTGTTTGAAATACTGAGAAGGGCAATATGGTCAACAGGGTGCGGTGAAACGGAATTAGGGGGCGGTATATAGTCGCCCACTTTTTGGAATCGTAAGAATTTAGCAAGGGGTGTTTGGTTGGTTGATCTGATCCGTTCAAATACGTACATAACAATAAGTTCAATTTAAAATGGGAAAATTATAAAAATGGATTAAATGGGAGGATGATTTACATATTTAACCCATTTACTCAAACTACTATATATCTAGACTGTTTTTATGTGACTTTCTCATAATACCCTCAATATTTACGGAGCGGCTATCTCCCTCCCGTTTGACTTCGCAGATTCTAGCATATGCGAAGCTTGTGAAGCTAATATTTGGTTTAGTTGATGATTTTAATTAGCATATGCGAAGTCTGGTTGTGTTTTTAACAAAATTCGCTAAGTGGTATATAACAAAAAATGCCAAACAACAACATATTCTAACATTAAAATCATAACATTATCAAAATTTACAACAAGATTGCCACAATAACAACATTAAAATCATAACATTATCAAAATTTACAACAAGATTGTCACAATAAACTCATAACAAATCACTTCAAAGTGAACCTAACTAATCTGGATGGAAATTTCTCCCTCTACAGGAAATCCAGACTTTTTGGGATGAGAAATGGAAGTCCAGACCTTTTGGGATGGACGTGTCCCATGGTGCACACCAAGATTGGCACAATCTCTCCTAACCAATCATTTCAAAGTGAATGTGCCAATCTTGAGAAAAAATTCTCCATATACAGGAAGAAAAGTCATCTTCTCTGCATCCGAGGACACCGCCTTCCAGAAAGGGATGTTATGTATTCAATCACTTTCAAAAAAAATTAATCGTGTTAGGCAGAAAAAAGGACGATTTGGCATCACGAAATGAGGCTTAGCGAAGCACGTGAATATAATGTGTAGGGAAGAGGATGATTTTACGTAGCGAATCGATACTTTCGCGAAGTCTGTGAGGTTTGAAACGTGACGATCTACTTAGCGAATCGATGCTTTCGCGAAGTCTGCGAGTGAAATTATGAACTTTTCTACTCACAGACTTCGCAAAATAATCGATTTGCTAAGCAGATCGTCACGTTTCAAGCTCTTTCTCATCGCAGATCTTCATGAAATCATCGACTACGCGACTGATTTCATGGAAAACGCAGAGAAAACAGTAGATACTTACATTTTTCGCGCATTTCATCCTTAAAAGCGACAATAACAATATGATAAACTAGGAAAAACGATGGAAACAACGTAGAATAATCATTTCTTTGATGGTAACAAGAAGAAATAAACCAAGTAACGAGCAGGAACATGAAGATGAAGAACCATAGCTTCGTTTTCTAGTATTAGGAAGAAGATAAAGAATCAAGAGATGAAGAAGAGAAATACATTGTGATTTGGAAAAATGGTGCATATTTCGTTCAATTTAAAGGAAGATAGGAAGATCAAAAATTTGGGAATCATTAATGGAGCAGCCAACCGTTTCGCGTAACCAATGAGAAGGGGGGAGAGACTGTTCGCGTAAGGGTGAAGTAAAAAGGTTAGGGGTATTATGGAAAAGTCACACAAAACAGTCTAGATATATAGTAGGTTAAGTAAATGGGTTAAACATGTAAACGGACCTCCCATTTGACCCATTTTTATAATTTTCCCATTTAAAATTTGTCTTAAAAACCCAACTTCAATCTGACATGACCTATATTTATATTATTTATATTTTATATAAGTTTTGTGTCTGTTCCGGGGACTCCCAGAAGAACTCGAGCTTAAGTGGTTTTGTGTCTGTTCCGGGGTCTTGAGCCCCTCCTACCAAGCAAAAAAAATTAATTTATTTAAAAAATTGATTATACAAAATTATTTTTATTGAATTGATTAACTAACTTTTTAATTTATTATATTTTTATTATTCATATTTATAGTTTAATTTTAATTAATTTTTTAATATAATATATATTAGTTGGACGAACTAGGTTAGATTTGAAAATCAATTTTCTTACTTTTATCTTGTTTGACCTAAATCCAATGTAATATAATACGGTTTGAATTTAATTTGAATATTATAAAATAATTTAAGGTTCTTTATATGAAATTCACAAATATAATAATATTTATTATTTAATTAATATTGATAATTTAATTAGTAATATATCAAAAATATGAATGTTATCTTAGAAATGTCAAATTCTTTAACTGATTTTAGTGGGTGAAAAGACAGTGAAAATCTTTAACTGCTAAGTAATATTGGGCTTGACATAATTAATAATTGTTTTTGACAAACTTGTAGATAATTTTTAAATTTTGAATTCCCATGTAAATTTCCCAATAATTTAATGTAAAATTTGATTAAGCGGATGGGCTCAAACGACGAACAAATCTAAAAAACACCAATAGAAACATAAATGGATTTTTTTTATGAAATAAATGCTTTTTTTAAACAAAGTTGAAATATAAATGAATTTAATTAATAAATGTGTTCTCATAATTTTAATTAAATTATATATATATATATATATATATATATATATATATATATATATATATATATTTTTTTTTCTCTTCCCCGTTTGCTAGGAAGATTTTGATGGATTGAAATGTTAGAATTTTTTTTTTCTAATTTCTCTTTCCATTTTTCCCGTTTGTTTCACTAAAATTATATATTAATATTAATTGTAACATTTTAAAGATTATTCTTCCAGACTTGGATTTCAAATTAAACCAAATAAAAAAATAAATCTTGTTAGATTTCAATTTTAATTCCGATTCTAAATCAAATAAATTAAAAACCAGACACTTCTAAAAAATTAATATAATTATAAAATGAAACCATTATTAAACGTATAAATCTATGGGTTAATTATAAAAATGAATCAAATGGGAGGTCCATTTACATATTTAACTCATTTACTCAACCTACTACATATCTAGACTGATTTTGTGTCACACCCGACCCTAAATGACCTCAATCGGCATCGGACGTGAAATAGAAAGATCATAATCAATACTTAGGAGTCTCCAATGTATCCAAATACCATAATATCATATTTATTTATTTAGGCCTTCCTCTTCAATATATATTCTAAAATAATTCATATTCCTACTACATTAGTCATTCGAGGACCTCAACATATATTTACCAACTCCATTATATTACAATTGAAATACCAAAGTTCTAACCATAATTCTAATAATAAGCATCCAACTTCCAAACCTCGCCTAATCGGTCGGCAACCTTCTCTATATCATGTACTTTCTCACCTAAAAACATTAAAACATTTCAAAACGTGAGACAAAAATCTCAGTAAGAAACTATCAGCTATAAAAACCAACTTTACTTAACATAGCTACATATATATATATTTATAAAGGGATTTAATCAAAACCTTATAAAATATACTCAAAACTTAAGTTCATAAAATAAAATTTGTGTATGTGTATCCATCCTCGAATTCCACCCGTGTAGCTTATCATAACATCAATCATATCAATAATCGAGATATCTTATTCATATCTCGTTCCTTGCCTAACATTAGGACTACCAGCCGTGCATTCTGGCCATACCGCCATTAGATATGGTCTTACAACTTACAACTCCTAGCCCAGGCAATCCTAGATGGACAAAACCATTTTATCTTTCGAAATATCACAACTCATAAAAAATCATATTTGGACTTCAATCCAAAATAATAACAACAATAACCGCAACAGATTTCTCAATCCAAAAACAATTCGTAAGAAATCATCAAATTCATTTTATTCAATATAATATATGTATATACTTGTTCATAATCAAGCTTACAATTTTTCAATTCTTCAAAACATCAATCCGTAATCAATAAAAAATCCAAATAAATCAATTAAATTAAACCTTAAATCAACATAATCAAGTAAAATCTGAAAATCACATAGAAACATAGTCAATAGCTTCATTTGAACCATAATTTCACAATAAAAAGCAAAATCGTGAAAACCCCAATTTTATAAAATTCCTGCATAACCCTAAAATATCAATTTCTGAAATTTTTTGATTATATATATATATATCAATATACATAAAACTCAAAATATAGGTGATAGTTACGTACCTTGGTCACTAATTGAAGAAAACACATACGTTCAATTCTCCTCTAAATTTTGTCTAAGACGTTTCTCTCCAAACACTGCCGAAACTTAAAAACTCTTCGGTTAGGACTTAGATCTATTCATAAGAATGCTATGGTTTCAATTTCGAGTGATTCGGACGGTCGAATCTCCGTAAATCAAAGAAACGGTGGAAAAACGGTTCAGAAACGAGAAAAAAAAGACGTAGAGGTAGAGAAAGATAAGAAAAAGAAAAAAAAAAAGAAAACTGAGATGATGATGATGATGATCATCACCAAATAATTTGGTATATATATCCAAATCTGGAAAAAAAATCCAGTTTAATCCTTCATCTTTATATAATCTTTTTAAAATTACCTTAAACTTTTAATTTACACTTAAAACCATTGAATTAACCCCAAACTTTTTCTATAGCACCAAATAAAAATCACACATCTAATAATTATAATATATATTACTATCAAGATATAAATTTCTAGAAATTTAGACACGGACGTGACATTTTGTGTGACTTTTCCATAATACCCTCAATATTTACGCGCGTCTCGCCCCCTCTCGTCTGACTTCGCAGATTCCATATTATACCAAGCCTGCGAAGCTAATATTTGGGTTTACTTGATGAATTTGATTAGCATATGCGAAGCCTGCGAAGCTAATGTTTGGTTTACTTGATGAATTTCATTAGCATATGCGAAGCCTGCGAAACTACTGTTTCGTTTACTTGATGAATTTCATTAGCATATAAGAAGCCTACGAAGCTAAAGTTTGGTTTACTTGATGAATTTAATTCGCATATGCGAAGTCTGGATGTGTTTTGAAGCTAATTCGCGAAGTGGTATTAACAAAAAATGGCAAACAACAACAGATTCTTACATTAAAATCATAACATTATCAAAATTTACAACAAGATTGCCACAATACCAACATTAAAATCACAACCATATCAAAATTTACAACAAGATTGCCACAATAAACTCCTAACAAAGCACATTCACTCCTAAAATGGTTGGTTAGTAGACCTTTTGGTATGAGAAATGGAAGTCCAGACCTTTTGGGATGGATGTGTCTCACGGTGCACACCAAGATTACTCATCCGCTTCAAAATTGGTACCAGATTATTGGCACAATCTCTACTAACCAACCATTTTAGGAGTGAATGTGCCAATCTTGAGGGAAATTTCTCCCTGTACAGGAAGGAAAGTTATCTCCCATGCATCCGAGGACGCCGCCTTCTAGAAAGGGATGTTATGTAATCAACCACCTTCAGAAAAAATTAATCGTGTTAGCAGGGAAAAAGACGATTTTGGCTTCGCGAAATGAGGATTAGCGAAGCATGCGAATGTAAATGTGCAGGGAAATAGGTGATTTTACTTCGCTAATCGATGTTTTCGCGAAGTCTGCGAGTCAAATCATGAACTTTTCTACTCTCAGACTTCGCGAACTAATTGATTCGCGAAGTAGATCCACACGTTTCAAGCTCTTTCTCTTCGCAGATCTTCGCGAAATCATCGATTCACGAAGTAGATCGTCACGTTTCAAGCTCTTTCTCTTCGCAAATCTTCGCAAAATCATCGACTACGCGAAGTGTATTCATGAAAAAACGCAGAAAAAATAGCAGATACTTACATTTTTCGCACCTTTCACCCTTAAGCGACAATAACAATATGATAAACTGGGAAAAATGAAGGAAATAACGTAGAATAACCATTTCTTTGATGGTAACAAGAAGAAAGAAACCAAGTAACGAGCAGGAACAGGAAGATGAAGAACCATGGCTTCGTTTTCTAGGATTAGGAAGTTGTAGAATCAAGAGATGAAGAGAGGAAAAAGACAAATTCCTTATGATTTGGCGAAATCGTGCAGATTTCGTGCAATTTAAAGGAAGATAGGAAGATCAAAAGTCTTGAAATCATTAATGGAGGAGCCAACTTTTTGCGTAACCAAGGAGATGAGGAGGAGCGGACGTTCGTGTTGTGGGAAGTGGAAAGGTTAGGGGTATTATGGGAAAGTCACACAAAATCAATCTAGATATGTAGTAGGTTGAGTAAATGGGTTAAATAAGTAAATGGGCCTCCCATTTGACATAGTTTTATAATTTTCCCTAAATCTATTAATATTTTATTATTATTTAGATAAATAGTGCAAATTAAATTTTATATTAAAATCTTGGGAAAAATATAAAAATAAACCTTATGATTTGGATCGTTTTTAAACATAGACTATGTGGTTTAAAAGTTCGTTTATTTAAAATATCTAGATCTTTAATTCAATTGATTTAGAGATAAATTACTAAAGAGGAAAGAGAGTAGAGAGAGAAAGAAGAAAAAAAAAATTAAAGAGAGATGAAAAAATGGTGTATTTGATTTTTATTTTTTATTTTGGGGTTTATTTGTGATAATTAGATAATAAGGGGTTAATTTATAAAATAAATAAATATAAAGATCAAATTAACGCTTTTTCTTTTAACTTTTAACATCGTTAGTCAAATTACCATGTGTTTACTAATGGAATGAACCTTAAAGTACATGTTTGCCAACTTTTAAACCACGTAGCTTAATTTTGAAAATTACTCAAACCACGAGGTGTATTTTTGTATTTTTCCCTAAAATCTTATGTACCTAGTTACAGTATTTTTTTTTCTCGTGCGAAAAAAATTTCTTATTTTTTTTAAGAAGATACAAAAAAAAGCCTCTTATTTATTTGGGTAAATTTCATCAATGGTGTACAACCTTTACCTCATTTCACACTTTAGTGTACAACCTTCAATTTGTCTCATTAATATGTACGACCTTATAGGTGACCTCCCACTTTGGTGTACATCCGGTAAAAATGACCGGTCAACGCCTGGTCAACACGCCACCTCATCATTTTCATTCAAATCATTATTAAAGTGGGCCCCACAAATTATAAAAAAAAAAATCAATTTTTATCTCTCTCTCTTTTACCCTTATCTCTTTATCTCTTCATCTTCTTCCCTCTATTTCATTTTCTCTTTTCAAATTTCTTTCTCTCTCTAACTTCTCTCTCTTTAAATTTTTCTCTCTAACTCACCTCTATTCTATATTGATATCTTCCAACAAAATCATAAACCACTACAGAAAATGTTGGCCACTGCATTATATTCCGTCATTCGTTGATGTTATTATGGTTTTTAGGGATTTGTACCACTTATTGTTATGAATGGTTTATCGGCAGTAGGCAGGAACAACAATCTTTTTACTGTTTAATTAATTAAACTCATATTTAGCATAAGTAAAAGAAAATTAATTAATTGTGATATAAAACCAGTACAAACCTGTATGTTCCTGGCTTAACCCAGCTGAAGACCAATTCAGAATTATTAGGTGGAACAGAATCGATTAGAATTACATTAGACAAGTCAACTGCACCACTAATATGACTTAATATCATCATAATAAAACAACATATCTTCATTATTGTAGATGCTTGCACCCATTTCTTGATTTAACAATAACTTAGTAATTTGAAATGTGTTTTTTCTGATAATTTATAAAGCTTAATTAATTAAGTCTTCCATGTATTTATATTGTGATTATAGATATAATATTAATTCTTCATAAAAAGGTCAATGAAATTGGTGGTCCAAAACATCGTCAGCTAAACAAGTATTAATATTAATGGAGATCATGGCAAGGACATCAAAAGCCTCATGCCCGTCAAAACAGCTTCTGAATTTTATTTATTTTTACTTTTTACTTTTGGATGAGTTGAATTCTGAAAACGGTTTGGAACCATTAGAAAAGTGATATCAATACAGAATGGTAGAGAGATAGGGCTGAGTTTGAGATTGAAAGAACTTTAGAGAGAGAGAGAGGGGGGTTAGAGAGGGAAGGAAATTTGAAGAGAGAGAAACAAATGGAGGGAAGAAGATGAAGAGATAGATGGATAAGGGTAAAAGAGAGAAAGTATAAAAATTAATTATTTTTTTATAATTTATGGGTCCCACTTTATTAATGGCTTGAATGAAAATGATGAGGTGGCGCATTGACCAGGCGTTGACCGGACATTTTTACCGGCTGTACACCAAAGTGGGAGGTCACCTATAAGGTCGTACATATTAGTGAGACAAATTGAAGGTTGTACACCAAAGTGTGAAATGAGGTAAAGGTTGTACACCATTAATGAAATTTACCCTATTTATTTAGATGAGTATTTTCTAGCTCATATAATATATTATTTAAAATAAATAAAGATATTTTTTGTGTGAATTACCTAAAAAAAATGACAGATAGTTGTGATAGAAATTTTTCCTTTGTTTTAGACCTATCTAAAAAGTGTAATAAGTGGATTCTAATTGTGACATAAAATTTTCTTTGATAAATTCGATAAATAAAATAAAAGGTTTAATATCTTAAGAATTTTTTTTTTTAATTTGGCAAAAAAAAAAACAAACCCAATTGCCTCTAAATAACTAAATTTGACCTATTTTCATCCTTAACGGGGTCAGAGTTCTCACGCAGAGGCCACTCCCGTGCGGCACCTCAAGTTGCGACACAACTTCTTGAGGTCAGCCTTGCCATCTCCGTGCTCGCTGGTTTTCGCCCTCCCATGGGCTCATCAGAGGAGCGGGATCAGCTCCTGAACCAGTTTAGTGCCTAGATGTACACCCTTCCGAAGATAAGATGCAATCTATATAGCACGTACTCAACCTTATCGCTAATCCCGCGTCTCACGTTTCACGTTCAACCAGCAAGCATCCGCTCTGTCTGCGCGTCACGAACTTCGGTCGTGACATACTCCCCCACTCAACTCGTGCAACGCCCTCGTGCACGAACTTCTCGCGCGCCCGGATCAGTGTGCAGATTCCCTGCCTGCTCGTGTCTCGCGCTGTCTGGCGAAACACCCACTTCCGACACCCCCTCGAGGTCGACATGACTCGGAGGCGCTCCTCGCCTCGTCCACGTCCTCGGAGTCTCACTCGAGGTTCCAGGGTGCGGGCGGCACTCGGAGTGCTTGGCGAATCGTTCGCTGCGGTTTCCTGCCTACTCGTGCTCGCTTTCGAGCACACCACTTGCGGTCCACTTTTAGACTCGTCACCGCGGCCAACGGAGCGCTCGACAAACTGCGCAGCTAGCACACTATCGGCTCTGATACCACTTGTCACGGGCACAATTCCCTCGTCAATTGTCGTCCGTGCGGCACTAGCAATATTCTCCTCCGAGTTGCTAGTTCAGCCTCTCCCACGATTCACCTTAGCAAAGCTTACGTTGCCTTAGCGAAATTAAAGTCACAAGTGTAAGAAATGCACAAGAGTGTGAGGAAATAAACAAGTATGTATTGCACACAAAGAATGCTTTACAAGGATGTTTGAGAGCTTGGAGTTTAAGATGTAAAAATACCCCTAACGTTGTGGGTCAGGAGCAATTTTACCCCTAACGTCTAAAATGGTGCAATTTTGCCCCTAACGTTTGTAGCCAAGAGCAATTTTACCCATAACGTTGGTAATTTGGGTCAATTGCATATCAATTCATTCTAAAAAAAAGGATTTCATGTTTTTTATAATTTAATAATAGAATTAGAGATTAATATTTATAAATTCGGTGAATTTTTTGAATTTTTTTGTCTAATTCGTACAAAAGACAGTATATTTTTTTATTATTTTTTTCACATCCCAACATATGTTTATGATTTGTTACTGATAAAATGACGCACATGTGAAGTGTAGATGATAAGATTCATGACCGAAAAGACAATTTGATGAATTATTTCTGAAATTGACCAATTTATCAACGTTAAGGGTAAAATTGCTCTTGGCTACAAACGTTAGGAGTAAAATTGCACCATTTTAGACGTTAGAGGTAAAATTGCTCTTGACCCAAAACGTTAGAAGTATTTTTGCACCTTAACCCTTTAATTTGATTAGAGGAATATACATTTTAATTTGTTTAAATTTCTTTCATTCTGATACTACACAGATTTAGAAAATGAACGGAAGTATCGGGACTGACCAGATATTTTATACACTAGTTTTGTTTACCGAGTTTCGGGTGCTACTAACATATTAAGCCAAAATGAAATAAAATTGAGAGCCAACATTACAAAAAAAAAAAAAAAAAAAAAAAAAAAAAAATTTACAAAAATTGACATATATGCTTAATTTGGGTTTAAAATGATTTGGACTGGAAGTTTAGCATAAAGTCTGCTATCCCAATCCCTATCATATCATATCATATCCTGTTCTGTTACTGTTATAGTTTCAAAAGAGGTGAAGATGATATTCCGCAGTATAGCCATTATTGTACCTTGTAGGCCTCTGCTGAGGCCTATATGCGCTGCTTCTAACGACAATCCACACCAGCTTCGTCTCCAACTTGATCAGCTTCACTCAGAAGCTGAGGACACCAGAGCCAAAGGTTAGATATCTATCTTTCCAGTTGATGAACCAGCAAATTTTGATTTTTCTGCATATCACTATTGTTGAGAATTTTGCAATTAATATCTCTTCTTGATTTTAGAAAAAATTATCCTCATTCGTTGTTTATGCTTTTCTGAGGTTCCTTAATTATCTCTAGTTTTTTATGAATTTTGCATATGGCTTCTTCTAGTCCGAATAGATGGATTATGTGTATAGTGCTAATGGCTGCCAAACGAATGCATTATGCTAATTTTAGGAATATAAATGCTCTCAATTGAGATTTAATTGTTGGCTTATTATTTACCTATAACATCTTGTTTTCTGTTTTAGCATTAAGAGTCTTATATTGTTTTAGCTTCTTTTTAAATTTTTTTTTTAAACAGTAGTTGTATATTATGGATTTATTTCCTCGATTTGATTTGAAATTACTGTTCTATCAGTGGATTCTCAATAGTTGAGTAATGTTGCCCATTCAGCAAATAGTGCAAGACTGCGACTTATGCGATTATCAGAGGCAGCTGAGAAACTTAAACGACAAGCAGCTATCAGTGTTAACTCGAGGAAGGAAAATGAGGCAAGGGAACTGCTTTTTCAGAAGAAGAAGGTTATGGAAGCTATGGAACGGTCAAAGAGTCGCATTGAGTTGTTTGACGAACTTGCAGCGAAACTTAATGAGGTACAGTGACTTGGTAATATTTGGTAGTAAATGTAGTAATTAAGAAAATTGAACATATAAACTACAGGGGCAAGCGCTGAATGAATTCTATGTTTTTGTTGAACTATAGAAAATACTTAAAGATTACTAGTGCCTTTATGTCTCGATTTCACTATTAAGTTTTATGAATTTGATAAAGCTCTGAAGCATGTACCATGATTCTTTATGCATACTAGGTTAGTTATCTTTGCTTCCAAAGCATGTGTATGATGCCAACACCCATTCTTAACTTGTTGAGCTTTAAGATTTTTAGGATAATTGGATTTTTCCTTGAGTATGTAATACAGTCTCTGGAACCATGGTTCATACGTTCTAGATGGATGTTAATTCATAGCCAATGACAGATGACAAATTGAATAAAGAAAGTTCATCTTTGATTGGATTATTGTATATTTTCTCCAAACAGATTCGAGTTTGTACTAGGATTATTAGAACATCTTGAGGCTCTTGATCGTTACTATTTTACAAATTGAGCCCCTAATCTTTTATTTAACACATTGAACTGTCGATTATTTACAAAATATACTTTGAACTCTTGATCTTTTATTTTCTTACATAAAAGACTCAATTACAATTTATATAGGAGTCAATGGGTAGATATATAAATGATCAAGGGTTACAGATAAAAGATCAAGGGTATAAGTTTATAAATGATTAAGAGCTCAATGTGTCAGCACAAAACAAAAGATCAAGATCTCAATGTGTAAAATAATGAAGGTCCTTCGGAATCCTTTGTTCCTGTGTAATATATGATGTGTACAAGCAGAGAATAATAAATCTAGGACTCTATTGAAGTAATCTTCATCAAAAGAATCCACACCTATATGGTGCTTGGAATGACAATAGAGATTGTGCAAATTGTGTCTGCTAATGCTAAGTGTTAACCACAAAGAGATGATTGCTATTAATATTGGAATAAGATAAATGTTTGAAGACTTTGATGATATAAGTTGGAAAAATGAAAAGGAAAAAACAATACAGAATATTGCCCAGGAAACATCTCCCCCTTCTCTCCTAACTATCTCAAGGAGCCGAACAGTCACAATAACTTAAATATGCCTATCTCACCAGCCTGTAAGCTTGTACTATATAACTAACAGCTCTCTCTTCCAAGCATCGCTCATTTTTCCCCTCCTATTTACCGCATCACCCTTTCTCTCTTCTAGAATAGACATTCCAAATTAATGGCCCATGTAACAGGCATTTTAGCTCTATTTGTAGCAGATTCTCTATCATTAGAGATATACAAATAGAATAGGAAAAGTTCTGCTAACTCTCCCCTTGAAGTTGGGATGTATATTTTACACATTTCCAACTTGGACAATGTATGGAAAGGTTCATTAATAACACCATGAGTCATTATGTTGGCCAACTGATATGAACTTCTACTATAAGATATCTCTATTGTACCACATTCACTTGTGTCAAGTTAGTAGTTAGTAGTTACCATGAAGAAAGGCATTCTTCGCATGAAACTGTCTTATAGTCAAGTCTAAATTAATGACGAGTGACAGTATAACCTGGACAATCATAATCTTGGCAAGTGGTGTGAAAGCCTCCTGATAATCAATACCATATTAATAAGAAGTGGACCTTTAACTATCAGCTTAAGCTGTTGGTTAAAACGGTTCCATACATGGTATCAGAGCCAGTGTGACCAAGTGGTCCAGGGTTCGATTCCTGGCTGCCCCATTTGTTGATTTAATTGCAGGACATGGTAATATGGGTCTGTGTTGTGCATGCTTCAAGCCTAGATATTCCAAAACTCCCAAACAGGTTAGTAACAGTAATATGAACTCGCAACCACACACAGAGAAATAGTAGAAAGAAATAGCCTTTGATTAACAATACAACAACAACAACAACAAAGCCTTAGTCCCGAAATGATTCGGGGTCGGCTAACATGAACCATCATATAAAACCGTGAAAATCAAGTCGTGTCAGCGACACAGATTCGCTCCCTCCACTCCGTCCTATCCACTACCATATTTTCCTCAATTCCCAATAAACTCATATCACTCTCGATCACCCTCCTCCAAGTTTGCTTAGGTCTTCCCCTACCCCTCACCACTACATCCCTTTGCCACTCTTCGGTTCTCCTAACCGGCGCATCAAGCGCTCTACGTCTCACATGGCCAAACCACCTTAGTCGGTTTTCTCTCATTTTATTCTCAATAGATGTGACCCCTACTTTTGTCCTAATTATTTCATTACGCACCCGGTCCTTTCTCGTGTGACCACACATCCATCTCAACATACGCATCTCCGCCACCGACATCTTATGGATGTGGCAGTGTTTCACTCAAGGAATACAGAACCGAAAAGAGATAATGGATGGAACTAAGGCTCAACCCCTTTCTCTACCAAAAGGCAGAGCCTCTATATAAGCAGCCAAACAGAAAACTTAGCAAAATGCTCAATACCTGAAAAATGCTTTCCAGCACTAACAAATACCCCTCCTGACCTCCCCAAAACTTTCCAGTTCATCAGTCCCAAAATATCTAATTGATTCTACTAACTAATTACCTTTATGTCCTGTTGTGCCCTTGCCCCTCCTAGTGTATACTTAGCGCACTTTGGGCCTTCCACTATTCTGATCTAAGACATTGGCAGCTTGTTCTCTATCATAAATGATCTACATTATAAACTGAATTGATGTTCTTGGGAGCTTGAAAGTGGAAATACTTGATATCCCAAAAAGATAAGGTTTACATAGTTTTAACTTCTTAAACGGTTCCTAGTGCCCTTCCTGAAATTGCCTATTCCATCACAATATCAGGAATTTTCTTTTTCAGATTTCCTCCACAAAGTTTATGTAATCTCTCCAACCCGAATGTACTGTATCTTATGTCTCTGTTCATACTTCCGTTATTCTGTGTTATATTTTTCCAGAACCTAATCTCCTATTCATCGTACATTGTTTTAGGTCATATCTCTTAAAGAAAGCCAGTTAATTGGGAATATTGATCTTGATCTTGAAGCTGTCAGTAAAGATGGTTCTGGTCCAGTTCGGATTATGTCTCCTACACTAGGAGTCATAACTGACGGTGATGAGGACAGTGACTATGCTAATTCCCTCAAAGATACGGTTGCTGTCATAGATGAAGGCAAGGAGTGCGAGGATTGGTCTAATTCCCTCAATGATGGCATCAACAAAGAACTACAGTTCTATGCAGATGGGGAAGCAAATATACTAGTGAACAAAGAGCTGGGGTCTCATAGTGAGGTTGTTTCTGATGAACGCAGCATAGTAGCAGACTTAAATGTATCCTCTTATGAAGACTTCTTGAAACACCTAGATCTACAACTCAGTAGAATTGAAGCAGAACTTGTCACTATTTTGAATGTCTCATCCTTGATTCTAAATGATAAGGAGAAGCCAAATAATTCAAAGGTGCAGCAAACAACAGAGCTTCTTGAGAGTATATGCGCCATTAGACAAAGGTAATTGGCAAATTTTGTGGCCTTATTCCTTGCTTATCTTGGAGGGCGAGCCTTGGCGCAACGGTAAAACGTTGTTGTCGTGTGACCTGAGGTCACGGGTTCGAGTCTTAGGAGCGGCCTCTTGCCAATTAAATTGGCAAGGGAAGGCTTGCCCCCAATACACCCTTGTGGTGGGACCCCTCCCCGGACCCTTGCTCAGCGGGGACGCGTAATGCGACCGGGCCGCCCTTTTATTCCTTGCTTATCTTTTATCTTCTCAAGATCTTATGATCACATGACAATCATGACCATGTCTTAGATGCAGCAGAATTAATATTTTTGAACATCTGAATTTGGTGTCTTGACAGAATTGGCAGAATTATGCACAAGGTATAAATCACATGAAGTTATATTTGGAATTCCTCTGTCAGGTGAGGCCTCTACGCAAAATAAACTGATTTAGGTCTTAATATTTTGCCTAAATTATGCTAGGAAAAAAGTTTGTAGTTGTATAGGAAAGAAAGAAATCATGTTTATAGTAGTTTTCAAGAGTTACAATAACTGCCTGTTTGTTCCTTTCTGAAGAAATTAAGAGTAGGTTGCTTTGCAAATTTTTTGATGCTGTATAACTATATTTATATTTCTTCTTACACTCTTTTTCCAAACCTAGACCCTTAAATTTGAATTTGCTCTATCAATTCTCTGTTCTGTTGTTTTTCGAGTCCACAATACTATCTGATCTAGTTGATGCATTTTTTTTAACTGAAACAATATGTGGTCTTAAGTGAGCCTTTACAGGGGGAGGGACTATTCTGACCTGGGGTGAGTTACATTCTGCGATGTAACTTATAAATGAACAAATAAATACACAAGTTGAAATTTTTACACGACTATTAGTATCATATCATGCGGAAAATAGGCACATGGCAATTGGTCCATGAGATCTGTAAAGAAATGGCATTTAAAATGAAAAAATGGAACTGGTAACAGGTACCTTCTTCTAGGGCTTGCAGCCATAATCCATAGATAGAAGAGTTAGAAATTACAGACAAAAGTTGACAGGCAGACTGTGAAAGTGCTACAGGTCAATTCCTGTGGATCTAGTTACCGGTCCCTGCAATCAGAAATCAACCAACAGCTACTAGGAAAGCTGTGTTTCGGTCTTTTTCTTCCCTTTCTTCTTCTTCTTGATCTGTCTAGTTAGAGCTCATTTAGAGAGAACTATACAACCTCCAAGAAAGAATAATAACTTCACAAAAATCATACTCCTTGGCCTTTATGGAAATTTGAGACAATTAACTCTTAAACATGAATAGATTGCAGTTTTGCAAATCAGCAAATTCTATTCCTAAAACTCAGAAAGTTCACTCCTAAAAATCTCAAATGTGCAAAAGAAAATTAGCGTATGCTGTCCCTAAAAATCTGGAAAGATATCAAAGGAAATAACAAGCAGAGACAGCATAAAAACATTTAATATTCAGATTCATGTAAATCTATTGAAATAATTACAACCAGCTCATCCAACAATTGTTGGGGCGTAATATTATGGTTCACTTCAATTTTGTGCTTGTTTTTTGTGCAAAGGATGCATGGAATCGTTCAACTATGGAGGCAACAAGTGTTCTCCAATTCCTCTATTGCAAATGTATCTTCACCTATCCCTTCCACGAAAATAGCCGTTTAAGTTGTATCCAATTTTATGGGGTTCCATCTAGACGAGAGCTACTAATAGAATTTTTTTATTGGTCAATCGCGTTTCCCTTTGTTGAATTACCCTTCTTTTGTATAGTCTTTGCCAAACTCATGTACAATTCACCTTTTTAAAATATTCAAAAACAATTTGGCAAATCTTAACCAATTTTTATTTTATCTTTTTAGAAAATGAAGACAACAATCCAACCAAAGCCACTTCTCATGCAATCTCTGCAATTTACCTGGCCTTTTCTCAAAGTTTCTTCTGAAATCAAGATTCCTCTATTAAACAAACAGAATTATAGCTTGTTCTAATAGAACTGTTCTACTTCCAGTGTTTTTTGGTTAGAAATGTTTAGATACTCGTTGAAATTTATAGTCTTTCCATTTACTTAATTGAAAAATAAACTTCAAATGATGTATCCCGTGTGACTCATGCTTTTAGTAGTTTATTGGTACTAAAATCTGAGAAATAAATGATGAAGGAATTAAAACTATACATCATAGTTAAGGATCTTTAGTTGAAAAAACCAACATGAGTATGTTGCTCGAACCACCTCTTATCGTTTAGTAATCAGCCATTTTAGTTTGAGAATGACTTTTTGGATGTTATTTTTATTTTTGTTTTTTTGTTATAGTGTAATAATATTAAATGATTTTGCAATATTGGGTAGTTTTACCTTTCCATACATCCATCCCACATTATTCAGTCAGATTCAAACTATAAAGTCTTGATGAAGGATCGATCATTTGCTGCCAGGCTATCTTTGTGGGTACCAAATTGACTAGAAGAATTATGTAATGTAGGTCATCTTAATGTGAGAATAGTCAACTCTGATGTAGTTCAAACGCTGATTCAGGAATTTATGATTGAAAGAAGAGATGGTTTTGAGGCCATTCAAGAAAAATTAACTTGAGCTATTAGTCTTACACAAGGCTCATATTGTTTGATAATATCTCAAGTAGCTTCTTCTAAAACTGTTCTTAAGTTACGTGTTTTTGCATCTCTTAGTTTAATTTATGAGATACTATAAACAGATGTAGAAAGCCTATGAGTATGAGAATGTGCATTCATTTTTTTCAAATTAAACCTTAAAACAGAGTGGTTTCAGCATACTGCTGCTTTATGCAAGTCCTCCAACCTCTAGCATTAGCTTCTGGCCTTCTTTATATTTCACTTAACCCCTTGATTTTTGTTAAAGATAGTAAAACAAATCTTGGAACCTTACCAATCAACTTATAAGCTTTTGGGTTGGATGGTTCTTTGACAATTTTCATTGGTCTAAAATTTTCTTAGTTTCATTTGGCAAGCACTGTGCTTCTGATACAAAACAGGGTACTGCAAAACAAATCAAGCTATATACAATAGAATAGATTATGCAATAAGAAATGCAAATATCAGAAGTTTTGCTATTCCAATTTCAATAGAATACCAAAATTCATTTCTCCTCAGAAACTCTATCCTGCACAACAGATCTCCCCAACCATAATTTCCTCCTGGAATCTTGTTCTTTCTTCTGTAAACCTTTCATACCTTTGGGCCATGGGTTAATTGGTCCCCTCTATCCACATCTTTTTGTGTGTTTCTTTCAGATTTATTACTTTGAATTACTAATTTTTGTAGGAAGAGCAGAACTCAAAGATGAAGAAGCTCTTTTTTCTTGATGCTCGTCTGTTTGAAGAAATATACAAGTTAGGTAATCCTTCAGTTAATGTCCTATCATAATTTTCCCACTGCAAGTTCAATGGTCCAAGTAGTTTTGGCTATTCAATGTCCTATCCTTAGTTGTAATAAGTAGAAGTATTTCAAACTGACTGATTGAATCAATGATTTTCAGTTGAATCCAATTCTTCAATGATTGCTGGTTTTGATAAGCCTGTTAATATAGTGAAGCACATATTAATTAGCGAAATCATAACCAAGTGTCAGAGATTAATACAAGATCTATGATTGGGCGTTAACTATCAGCTTGAGCTGTTGGTTACCAAGATCCAACTATAGATTTTATATATTAGATTTGTCTATGATTTACATTTTCTTATATTAAACGACTAGCAATATAGTCAGTTCACTAGATAACATTTTCTTGAACAAGTATTTGCTTGTTTTTTTACTGTACTGTTAAAGAGACATTTTTCAGTGTTGGCAATTATAGCCATGGACAACTGTTTTTTTATTTTTGTCAGCTGTAAGAAAAAATCTCACATGGATAGGGATGACAAGCATGTCTGTTCGCATAAAACTTCCTCCTCAAAACTAGTTGTACCATGAGTCTTAGGAGCGGCCTCTTGCCGAAAAATTGGCAGGGGAAGGCTTGCCCCCAGTACACCCTTGTGGTGGGACCCTCCCCGGATCCTCGCTTAGCGGGGACGCGTAGTGCACCAGGCCGCCCTTTAGTCTGGTTCCATTAGATCAGCAAGAGTAATCTTGCCATGGTTGGTACTATCTAAAGAATCAAATTGATTGCTTATCTGAAGAATGTCTTTCTCTGTTATTCTTCCCATCTCCTTTAGCTTGTATATAACGAATTCAGATTTGCTGCAACCATAAGACAAATCGACAAGGTCATCTTGTCAATCAAAGTACCTAAGTTATAAGAAAACATAGAATTTAGATAACCCACTATAGCAATCATCAATGACTATAAACCACTTCCAACTTGTTTCACTTGCATAGAATGTCAAACTTAGGAACCAATCTAAGTTTTTAACTAGAAACTTTCGAAAGAAAATCAAGAACTTACCTGATTGAGCCATCATTGTCAAGGTCTGCAGCTACTAAATCCCCAAGGGTTATCTTCCTGTGAAGAACCCAGTTTGCAATCCTACGATTCCTCTTATCGATCCTCAATTCAGCCAGATACAGAAAGGCTCTGGCAACTGCCAATGTACTGATTAATAGCCAAATAATGGCAAAACATCTTCCAGTTGTTGTAGTAAAACCATAATCACCATAACCCACAGTTGTCACTGATGTAACAGAAAGATAAAAACTATCAACCCAAGTCAATTCCTCCAAAAAATGCACTGAAACAGTTCCTATAGCAATACAACCAATAACAACTGCCAAAGCTACGCACACCTTTGTTCTTATTCTCATTCGACCTTTTACTCTATCGACCATATACGTGTTGAATCTATTTCCATCAACAGCACTCAATAACACAGCCTCTTGCCTATCACAAATATAAGTTACTAACCCATTTAGCAGAATATCAACAAACCCGAAACCCACCAAAATTGACGCACATGTGAAAAGCTTGGTAAATGTAGAGTCAGGAACAATATCACCAAATCCTATTGTGCATAGTGTAACAACTGTAAAGTACAAAGCATCAACTGGTTTGACTGTTGTAGTGCCCTTAAAGCTTCCACTGATCATGAATATAACAACTACAGCAAGTAAATATATAGCCACGCTGAGAAATGCTTGGCGGACGATAAGTGGAGTTGCTTTTGGAGGCGGTCGGGGGTCTAAAGAATCGGTTGAGTTTGTTTCTTTGTCTTGAGAGATTAAAGATGGAGCAGAATGTGATCTGTGAGTTAGGTTTCTTGTCTTTCTGTTCAAAGTGGATAGAATGTTAGCATAGGAAGAATTAGGGGTCTTGATGATAGGAAAAATGGAGTCATTATTGGTTATTACATCAATGTAAGCAGAAGGAACCCAAGTGGGTGGTAATGGTAGAGGTCTGGTTGAAGAATCTTCTTGTATTGTTTTGGGGAGAAAAGGTTGATCCATATTTCAATCAGCAAAAGGGTTATGTTATGTTATGAATATGAAAATGAGGAAATGTGGTGTGATGTTAATCTACTTTGTCCAAAACTACAGCCTTAAACAACGAGTCAAGCCATTAAAGACAAAAAAAGAAGGTTTGGTTTTCATGGTAGTTGATATCTAACGGTCTTACCCCCAAAACTATAATATTTTTTCTTTCTAAATAGGAATTAAGGGTCAAAAACTCAAAATCATCCATAAAGTTGGAAACCATTATTAATTTAACCCAAATCCAATCTTAAGACTCCAATTGTTACCGAAAAATATTGTATTTTGGGAAATATTACAGGCAAAATATTTTGTTAGAAAAGAAATATTTTCCGGTGTTTGATTATAATACCAAAAAACGGAAAGAAATTGTATAGAGTTGGGAAAATGTCACTTGTATATTTTTCTGCTGACTAATAAAAAAAATTCAATTGATTTATTTTATTAAGCAAACAAATATCAAAAATTCAGAAGAAAAAAAATTCATCTCAATATTTTTGTGGATTACTAAACCTAGCCACCATTTCCCACCCCTAGCCCCATGAAAAGACGAAATTGCCCTTTCAACAAATTCACTCATCTTCTCAAATTTTCAAATCCTCTCAAAAACACAAAGCTCTCTAAAATCTAATCCGGACTAATTTGGTAAAGAAAAAACATGGGAAATGACTAATGATACATAATTTTATTCAAAAATATGTTTTATTTACGATTGTTGTAAGTAAAATCGAATGATTTTTTAAAAATCAAGTTTTCGGTGTCGGCATGTGAAGAATATGCCTCCACCACAGGTGGGACGTATGAACATCACGCCCCACCATAGGTGGAGGCATATGAACAATATGCCTCCACCTATGGTGGGGCGTGATGTTCATACGCCCCACCTGTGGTGGAGGCATATTCTTCACATGCCTACGTGAGAATTTTTTTTCTTTCTAATTTTACATTTTAATTATTATTATTCTAAACAATTATAAATACTATAATTATTCTAACAAATTGTAAATATTATAATTATGAACATTATAATTTGAATTATAATTATTAACATTGGATCAATTTCAGACACTATTATAAAATACAATCATTTTTTTTCTTTATTTTGCACGAATTGCATATCAATTTGTTCTAAACAATGATATAATGTTTTTTATAATTTAATAATAAAATTGGAGATTAACATTTATAAATTGTTTCTCAAATTGACCCAATTTATCAACGTTGGGGGTAAAATTGCTCTTGGCGTCCAACACTAGGGATAAAATTGTACCATTTTAGATGTTACGGGTAAAATTGCTCCTGACCTAAAACGTTAGGGGTATTCATGCACCTTAACCCTAAAAACAATAAGTTCTTAACAATTTTATATATTAAAAAATTACAACAAGTCAATTCGTTCGGTTCCATGGAATAATAGTAATTAAAATGTAAAATTGGAAAAATAAATTCACACGTGAGCATGTGAACAGTCTTTCTTAAATCTATCACACATCGATTCATTGATGAATGGAACCGGACGAATTGGCTTGTTGTAATTTGTTAATATTTAGAATTCTTTAGAACTTATCGTTTTTAACACATTTTAACTAGGGGTGCACGTGGTCGGTTAACCAGTCCATTAAGGTTAATTCGGTCGGTTAACCATTTTATCGGTTTTTTGAAAACACTAACCATACACTAGTCCACTAAATTCGGTTAACCACTAATCGGTTAACCAATTATTTCGGTTTCTAACCATTAGTAAATAAAATAATAATAATAATAATAATTTTTATTTTTATTGTGAGTGGAACGATGGGTTAATGGCGAGTTGAAGAGATTAACAACATAGAGAGATATGTGTGCATTATGTAAGTGTGGACTATGGATTGCACACTGGATTTTTCCCTTACAACAACTCTTTAAAGCATTAAATTACTATGTTTTTTGAACTAGAATTCTTATCATCCGTGCTTTACCAACTAAGCCCTATCCATTTATATTAATTTCACTAATTATCTACTTTATGACAAATTTGATAGTACACAACATTTGGAATGAAATATTCTATCATTGAGTCTTAATCACCGAAAATAATTAGTGTTTCTTATTAAATTTTGCTATTGATCCGTTTATTTATTTTAAGTGGGATAAAGTATAATTATATGGATAAATATAAATATAAATAAATATATTTTTATATATTTAATTGAATTCGGTCGGTTTCGGTTAACCGCGGTTTTTAGAATATGAAAACCGTAACCGTAACCATTAACCACTATTTTTAAAATTAAAAACCGTACACTAGTCCATCGGTTTCAGTTAACCTTATTTTCAGTTTGGTTTCGGTTTGGTTTTTCGGTTTTTCGGTTTTACGGATTTTTGTGTGCACCCCTAATTTTAACACATGTTTGATACTTAATGTATATTATTTAATTATAATGTTTATAATTATAATTCAAATTATAATGTTAATAATTATAATATTTAGAATTTTTTAGAATAATTATAATATTTATAATTGTTTAGAATAATAATAATTAAAATGTAAAATTGGAAAAAAAATTCACACGTGGGAATGTGAACATCACGCCTCACATTGTTCGATTGGATAAAGTCTACGCTAATACTGCTGCTATATATCGCTTTCCTGAGGTCAATGTGATTAACCTTCCTTTCCGTCACTCTGACCATTGTCCTATCCTCATTAATCTGGTTAAGAGTAATCGGATTAAAGGGAACAGACCTTTTAGATATCTTGTTGCTTGGGATACTCATCATGAGTTTAAAAACTTTGTTAAGGATAATTGGCATCCTCACTCTGATGTTCTCCGTGCTGCTGATGGTTTCAAGAAGAAGGTGGAAGACTGGAATAAGAACATCTTTGGCCATATTATTAGAAGGAAGAACAAGCTTTTGAGAAGGATGGAGGGTATCCAACGTTGTTTGGAGGTCCACTTTGACCATAGTCTCAACTGTCAACTTAGATCCCTCCAGAATGAGTTGGACGCTGTCCTTAGACAGGAAGAGCTTCTTTGGTTCCAGAAATCTAGGAAGGCTTGGATTAAAGATGGAGACCGGAATATCAGGTTTTTCCATCTTTCTATAATTATTAGGAGACAGAGGAATAGGATCGATGCCATCAAAGACCCCAATGGTGTTTGGACCTTTGAGGAAGAAGATATTAGGCGCCTTGCCCTGGACTTCTACAAAGACCTCTTTAAAGAAGAAACAGTTGACTTGATGGAAGCCCAGTCCGAGATTACCTTTCCTAGAATTGGGGAGGAAGCTATGAAGGAAGCTTTCTAGCCTATTGTCCTGAAAGAAATTGATCTGGCGTTCTCCAGCATCGGTTCTACTAAGGCCCCAGGGATTGATGGTATCCCTGCTAGCTTCTACCATAAACACTGGGACACTGTGAAGGAGAGCATTTACAGTTTTGTGTTAGGTGTTTTTGGTGGTTCCAACGATATTAGGCTGGTTAATAATACCCTCCTAGTTCTTATCCCTAAAGTTGAGAAGCTTTCCTCCTTTCTTCAGATGAGGCCTATCAGTCTTTGCAATGTGCTTTATAAAGCTATCACTAAGATTGTGGCTAATAGAATCCGGAGAATCCTTCCGGATATTATTAGTCAGAATCAAGGAAGTTTTGTCCCTGGTAGACAAATGATGGACAATATTGTCATTGCCCAGGAAATGGTCCACTCCATGAAGATGAAGAAAGGTAGGAAAGGGATCGTGGCTCTCAAGCTTGACCTGGAGAAAGCTTATGATCGATTAAATTGGAGCTTCCTTCTAGATAGTTTATCTAAAGCTAGTATCCCGGAAAACTGGAGAAAGTTAATTGAAAGTTGCATTTCCTCTCCGGTTTTTCAGGTTATGATCAATGGAGATATGTCTGAGGAGTTCTCCCCCTCTAGAGGTATTCGCCAAGGTGATCCTATGAGCCCCTTCCTTTTTGTGATTGCTATGGAAAGATTATCGCATATGATCCTTGACGCAGTTGAGAAGGGGATCCTCCACCCGGTTTCCATCAATAAACAGTGCCCTCCTATTACCCACCTTTTCTTCGCAGATGATGTGATGTTGTTTGTGGAAGGTAATGAGGAGCAAATTAGGGTGGTGATGGATATCCTTAATCGCTTCTGTAGTGCTTCTGGCCAGAAAATTAATATCCAAAAATCTTGTATGATGTGTTCTAAGAACATGGACAATGGCAGGTGTAGAAGGCTCAGTGACCTCTCTGGCATTCCCATTACCCAGTCTTTGGGGAAATATCTTGGGGTCCCTCTTCATAGTGACAAGGTTTCCAAAAACTCTTTTAAAGACACTCTGGATAAAACCAACAGTTTATGTGCAAGTTGGAAGGCCAATTCTCTTTCCCTTGCAGGCCGTCTTACTTTAATCCAGTCTGTCAACTGTGCGGCTCCGAACCATATCATGCAAGCTTGTAAGCTCCCTGAGCCGGTTCTTAACGAGCTTGATAAAATTAACCGGCGCTTCCTTTGGGGAAATTCTGGAGAAGGTAAAAAGATCCACCTGGTTCCTTGGAAAGAGGTCTTCCAGGCAAAAAATAGGGGGGGGGGGGTCTTGGCATCAGACAAGCCAAGGATAACAATAAAGTCCTGTTAATGAAACTTCTCTGGAGAATGTGGCAAAATCCTTCCTCTCTTTGGGTTCGTCTGCTCTGTGGCAAGTATCGAAAGGACAAAATTTTTGGTGGCCCGAAGGAGAGAGTTGTCAGTTGTTCTTTCCTCTGGAAAGGTCTTAGCGCTGTGTTTGCTGAGTTCTGCACAGGGATTGGCCTGGAGGTTGGTAATGGTAAGGCCATCAGTTTCTGGTTTGACACTTGGATTGGTGGCAAGCCGCTTATAGAGGTGTGTAGCTCGGCCCCGCCTAGCATTGCCCAAAGTTGGAAAATTGCTGATGTTGTGAATTCAGAAGGTGACTGGATCTGGTCCAAATTTGATACCTTCTTCAATCTTGAGACCCTTCTTAAAATTAGAGGAGTCAAAATTAGCAATCAAGAGGAAGACAAAGAGAAGCATTGTTGGGCTTTTACCAGCAATGGTACTTTCTCTTGTAAATCTGCCTACGAAGCCTTTACCCCTAACAGGGCTGATCCTCTATCAGATATTTGGAAAACCATTTGGGCCCTTAAGATCCCTTATCGTATTAGGAGTTTCCTTTGGTTGGGAGTAAAAAAAACAGGTTGCTCACTAATTCAGATAGACACAGGCGTCACTTGGCGGATTCTGGAGCCTGCAGTAGATGCAGTGTCCATGTTGAAACTTTGTGCCACGCTCTGAGGGATTGTCCCAATAGTAAAGAGGTTTGGAAGAAAATTCTCCCTCATCACTCTCTTCCTCCCTTCATGGCTCTTTCAGAGGATGACTGGTTCTCTAAAGGTGTTAATGGGAGACTTTTAGCTGACATGGATAATGGTGATATCTTCTTTGCTATTATCTGTTACCATATTTGGAAGTGGAGGAACGAGGAGATCTTTGCTGATAAATCTATCCTTGTTCCTAATTTACTTGATTTCTTCTCTAAAAAACTCTCTGATATTACTGAGAGCTTCAAAAACGATACCCTAATCAGCTCTACCCAGAAAAGAGAGATTCATCTTGTTGGCTGGATCAAACCTAGAGAAGGTTTTGTGAAACTGAATACGGATGGTTCCTGCCTTAGTAATGGGAAAATTGCTGCCGGGGGTGTTCTTCGTGATGCAGGGGGCGCTTGGCTGGCTGGTTTCACCCATAATCTTGGGATGGGTTCATCCTTTTCGGCTGAACTTTGGGGTATTCTCTCAGGGATTAATCTGGCTATTCATCTGGGCGTTAGACGGTTATCTGTGGAATCGGACAACTTGGAGGTGGTCAAAAGGATTTCTGAAAACCAGGCTACTTGTCTCAACAACCAAAACCTAATCAAAGCCATCTTAAGGCTTCTTCCTTCCTTTGAGTATGTAAACTTTAACCACATCTACAGGGAGCAGAACCGGGTAGCAGATCGCTTGGCGGCTGCTGGTCATGAGGGGTTGTTAGGTGTTTCTACCCTTTCTGATCCCCCCATCTACCTCTATTCTCTTCTGGCAGAAGATAGGATTGGGGTCAGTCTTTCTAGGCTGGTCCCGGGCTAGTTGTTCTTTGTTTGTTTTCTTTTCCTGTTTCTACCAAAAAAAAATTATAATGTTAATAATTATAATTCAAATTATAATGTTAATAATTATAATATTTAGATTTTTTTAGAACAATTATAATATTTATAATTTTTTAGAATAATAATAATTAAAATCTAAAATTGAAAAAAAAAATCACACGTGGGGCATGTGAACATCACGCCTCACCACGTGGTGAGGCATGTGGCTATCACGCCTCACCATGTGGTGGGGCGTGATGTTCACATGCCCCACCACGTGGTGAGGCATGTGGCTGTCACGCCTCACCACATGGTGAGGCATGTGACTATCACGCCTCACCACGTGGTGAGGCATGTGATAGCCACACGCCCGTGTTTCGTAGAGAGAAAAAAATAATTTCAAAGACTAAAACCAATAAGGGTAGTTTGGTCATTTCATGAGGCTAGGGATGGGAATTAGTGGCTAGGTTTAACAACACCCATATTTTTTGGTGAACAAATGGGGCCTAAGTGTCAACTTGGCTTTCAAGTTGACAAATTAATGTAAATACAATGAGTTTTAATATTTAAAATTTGAGAATATGCCAATTTAAACAGTGCGTTGACATCTAAAATTCAATTTTCACTATAATTTGGAGACGATTTTAAGTTGACCCTTAATTCTTCTAGATATAATGTATTAGATTTTGGATACTGATTTATTAATTCAATAAAAAGTATTTTATTTGTTACAAAAGTATATTAAATGGATTCCACTAACAATTAATGATTCTAACATTTGAGTTGAAAACCGAACAATATAAAAGAAAATAAAGATCAAATTGAACTAATGGTTTAACCTCCCTTAGGATGGAGTGAAGGGGTCTTCAACGGTCGGTTTGATTTGAAAACCGAACAATATATAAAAAATAAAGATCAAATTGAACTAATGATGAAAAAACGAAACGAAACTGAACTGTTCAGTTCAGTTCGGTACTTCGGTTCCAACATTTTTTTTGAATGAATGTATTTTTAATGAGTTGATATAAAATTAAATTACAGTCTGATAAATTTAACCTAAAAAATTATAAAAGTAATTTTCTAAAGAATTTAACTATGATTTACAGATGTGAATCATGTGATAAAGTGTTTTTTTTTTTTCTGAACCTATGTGATAAAGTGTTAGAAACTTAAAAATTTGAATTCCAACTATTTTTTTTTGAAACCTGAATTCCAACTATTTATGTAGTTAAATTGAAAATGCTATATATTATGTTAATATAATATTATATAAATGTTAATAAAATATTTAATGAATTCAACTATTTTAAAACTAGGTTCAGTTCTATGAAAGAGAATCCATTACTAGTCATAAACATATAGATAGCAATGTTGATAAACTATTTAATAAATTCAAGGGTTAATTACAAAAAAAAGTACATGTGGTATTTTTTTTTATAAACACAACCTTGTGGTTGTCACCGTTAACAAAATCAAAGAAACAGCCAAAATTCTGTTAAATTGTTGACATGGCATGTGGGTATCCTCGGAAATTAAAATTTCTAATTTTTTTTAAATTTTTTCTTTCGCTTCACCCTCCTCTCTCCTCCTTCTTTTTGAAACAATCAAATAAAAATATATATAATGTTTAAAAGTAATATAATTCACCAAAGTTATTAAACAATATCTTTAAAGTCTTAAACCGTATCATAAAAACAAATAGAGAACGCAATTAAAAAATATTAAAAAATAATCATACGACAGTGTTTGAAAGTGAATTATAATATAGCAAAAAACAATTAATAATAATTGTCAAATATTAATATGCAATGGACCTTTAACTATCACCTTAAACTTTAGTTTAATTAGTTCCATAACATCATATCAGAATAGTTTGACCAAGTGGATATAGACTTGTGTTGTGCACGCTTCAAACTCAGTAGTCATTCACGTGTGAAGGTGTGTCAGATATTAATATGAAGTGAACCTTTAACTATCAGCTTGAACTTTTAATTCAATTGGTTCATAACAATAATAATTACTTTTATTCACCGTCGCTTAGGCGACCTAGACAGCATCCAGACGGATTCTAGACAGCATCCAGACGGACTAATTAGCGAAAATTGGGACGGATTCTCGATTTCGAGTGCCTAAGCGGCTCTGGTTTTGAGCAGTAAACGATTTGGAACAATTAAAAAACAGACTTTACAAATTATCTCACATGTAAAGTATTACAAATATTGTTTCAGCGAGAAATTGACACATAAATCTTTAACTGCAAACCTTTAACCCATTCTACTCTGTTAGGGAAAACCCCGCAGCGGAACGAAATATTTAATTTGGGTAAATAAATTGACAACAAAATAAAAGAACAATAAAGTAAATGACACAAAGGATTTACGTGGTTCGGCGGTGTGCCTAGTCCACGGGCGAAGGAGACCGAAAATTATTCCACTAGAGAGACAAAAGTGGTACACCCAAAACCCTTAACCCCAATACACCCAAAACCTCACAATTCTCTCTTGGAGAATATCACTCAAACTAGCAATCTAACATCAATTGCTAGGATGCCCAAAAAACCTATGCCGATGCATGGTATTTATAGGCAAATTTTGGAGTGTGAATACAAAGAAAAATAATGTGTGAACAAAGGGAAAGAAAAGGGATAAATGTGAACTTTGACAAATTTAATTGGTGTTCAAAGTTCAACATGGTTTGAATTGAAATTCAAAGTATTCATACTAATTTCAAAGCATTCATACAAATCTCCACCTTGATTTGAAATTTCACCAAAAGTCTTCCTTCGCCGTAATGCCCTTTCGGGCCAGCTCACTTATTGCTAATACCGATCAAGTTCAAGCAATGCTTGAACTTAGTTGTTGGAAGAGGCTTCGTCATCATGTCGGCTGGATTATCTGCAGTACCAATTTTACTAACTGTAATATTTCCTTCAGAAATAACATCTCGAATAAAATGGTACTTCACATCAATGTGTTTCGTTCTTTCATGAAACATCTGATCCTTCGTCAAATATATAGCACTCTGGCTATCACAGTGAACGAAAATCTTCTGCAAATTTGAACTGAGCTCACCAACTAAGCCTCGTAGCCAAATAGCTTCTTTTACAGCTTCAACTACAGCCATATATTCTGCTTCTGTAGTGGACAATGCAACTGTAGGCTGTAAAGTAGCTTTCCAACTGATGGCACTGCTACCAAGAGTAAACACATAACCTGTAATGGATCTTCTTCTGTCAAGATCACCCGCATAGTCTGAATCAACATAACCTGCCACCATATTCTCACTCCTTCCAAATTTTAAACAATCATTAGTAGTACCCCTTAAATATCTCAGAATCCATTTCACGGCATTCCAATGATCTTTACCAGGATTGGACATATATCTACTGACTACACTAACTGCATGTGAAATGTCAGGACGAATACAAACCATCGCGTACATGATACTACCAACCGCACTAGAGTAAGGTACATGTGACATATATTCAATATCCATTTTGGACTGTGGACACATATCAGCAGAAAGTCTGAAATGAGCAGCAAGTGGAGTACTTACAGGTTTAGCATTTTTCATGCCAAATCTCTCCAACACTTTTTCAACAAAACTTCTCTGAGTTAAACAAAGTGTTCCTGCAGCTCTATCTCTATAGATCTCTATACCAAGAATCTTCTTGGCAGCTCCCAAATCTTTCATCTCGAATTCACTGCTCAGTCTGCTTTTAATCTGTTGATATCAGACATATCCTTGGCAGCAATAAGCATATCATCAACATAGAGTAACAAATAAACAAATGAGCCATTTGGAAGTTTTGTGAAATAAACACAACTATCATATTGGCTCCTAAAATAACCATGCCCAATCATAAAGGAATCAAACCGCTTATACCACTGTCGAGGAGACTGCTTTAACCCATATAGTGATTTCCGCAACAAGCAAACATGGTCTTCTTTGCCTTCGATTTCAAAACCTTCAGGTTGTTGCATATAGATTTTCTCCTCAAGTTCTCCATGTAAGAAGGCAGTTTTGACATCGAGTTGTTCCAACTCCAAATCATTTATAGCAACCAATGCAAGCAAAACACGAATAGAGCTATGTTTAACAACAGGGGAGAAAACATCATTAAAATCAACTCCTTGTACTTGACTATAGCCCTTAGCTACCAATCGTGCCTTGTATCGAGCATCTTCAACGCCCGGAATGCCATCTTTTCGTTTGAAGACCCATTTACAACCGATAATCTTCTTGTTCTTTGGCGGTTTCACCAATTCCCACGTTTTATTTTTGTGAAGAGATTCCACCTCCTCTTGCATGGCTATCAACCATTTTCCAGAATCATCACCGGACATGGCTTCTGAATATGTTGAAGGATCGCCAACTCCTTCAGTCTCTTGTGCAGCAACACAGGCAAAAGTGACATAGTCTGCTAACCTTAGAGGTTGTTTTCTTTCTCTTTCTGGCCTGCTTCTAGCAACTGGATGCTCCTCTTCAATAGCTGTAGATTCTTCTACTTCGGCAGACTCCGTCAATTGTTCATTCAATGGAGAGAATGAATTCTCCACCTCAACTTGAACCTCCACCTGCTTATCAGAATTCTGTATCTTGGTGTTAGAAGTGACTGAAGACTCCTTTGGATGAAGCATGACATATTCATTAAATACAACATTTCTACTGATTACAGATTTTGGTGACTTGGGATCAAGAAGCCAAACTTTATATCCCTTTACACCAGGAGGATAGCCGAGAAAAATGCCCTTTTTAGATCTGGGCTCCAACTTTCCATCATTCACATGAACATAAACAGGACATCCAAAAATCCTCAAATCAGAATAATCAGCGGGTTTTCTAGACCATACCTCTTCAGGAGTTTTACAATTAATTGAAGCAGACGGAGAACGATTCACTAAATGACAAGCTGTTAAAGCTGCTTCAGCCCAAAAGTCTTGAGATAAGCCGGAATTTGATAACATACAACGAACCTTTTCCAATAGAGTTCTGTTCATCCGCTCAGCTACACCATTTTGTTGTGGTGTTCCTGGAACTGTGAGATGTCTAGAGATGCCCATATCTTTACAAAATGTGTTGAATTCATCATTGCAAAATTCTAGACCATTATCAGTGTGGAGACGCTTGATCTTCTTACCAGTTTGGTTTTCCACCAAGGCCTTCCATTGCTTGAAAGTGGCAAAGGCATCATTTTTCTGCTTCAAGAAATAAGCCCAAACCTTCCTGGAGTAATCGTTAATGAAGGTAATCATATATCGAGCGCCACCTTTTGAAGGAACACGTGCAGGCCCCCATAGATCTGAATGGATATAATCCAAAGTGCATTTTGTTTGATGAACACCAGTATTGAAACTGACTCGTTTGTGTTTGCCAAAAATGCAATGCTCACAAAACTCCAACTTGGACGTATGTTGACCACAAAGGAGACCTCGTTGACTTAACATGGACAAGCCTTTCTCACTCATGTGGCCGAGCCTCATGTGCCACAATTTGGTAATTTCTGACTCCGGCATGGAAGAGGAAACTGCAGCAACACCCGTGGCTGTTGAACCTTGTAACACGTACAATCTTCCAACTTTTCTGGCTTTCATTACGACTAGAGCACCTTTCAAAACCTTCAAGACTCCATCTCCACCAGAAAATCTGCAATTATTGTCATCTAAAGCAGATAAAGAGATAAGGTTTTTCTTCATGTCAGGAACATACCGTACATCTGTCAAGGTTCTGACAACACCATCATGCATTTTGATTTTGACGGTACCAATACCAACAACTTTACAAGGAGAATCATTTCCCATTAACACAACTCCTCTGTTTACTGATTCATAAGAGGAGAACCAATCTCTGTGAAGGCAAATGTGAAATGAGCAAGCAGAGTCAAGGATCCACCCTTGTCCAGATCTAGCACCATCGTCGGACACGGCATAGACTTCGCAATCTACTTCATCTTCAGCAACACTGGCTTCGGCATGATTGTCTTCTTTATGAACCTTCTCTTTATTTTTCTTCTATAGCTTGAAACATTCAGCTTTGATGTGCCCTTTCTTTTTACAGTAATTGCATGTCACATTACTGTATCTGGATTTTGATTTTGATCTCGATCGATTGTTGTTGTTGCTGCTGCTGGGATCCTTTGTAGAAGATCTCCCTCTAACAACCAGACTTTCTACAGAGCCATTTCTATCACCAGAAAGCTCTTTGTCTATTAGATCTTTTGAAAATAGACACCCTTTAACCTCATCTACAGTTAGAGTGCTTTTACTGTAGATCATGGTCTCCCGGAAATTTTTGAAAGACGGCGGTAAAGATCGTAACAACATAAGAGCTTTATCTTCTTCTTCATATTTAATATCTAAATTTTCCAGATCCAGCAAAATTGAACTGAAATTATCAAGGTGTGACTTTAGGGATGTACCTTCCGCCATATTGAGCATGTGAAGACGATGTTTCACAACAAGCTTGCTGGTGAGGTTTTTGGACATGTAGAGAGACTCAAGTTTCTCCCATAAGCCTTTAGGAGTCTTCTCATGGATGACTTCACGCAGAACCTCGTTTGACAAGCATAACTGAATGGCAGCTAGAGCTTTCTCCTCCATTTCTTGTTTCTTCTCCTTTGTTACCGTGGGAGGTAACTCGTCTGCTAACACCTTGCTCAATCCATTCTGTGTCAAAATAGCTTTCATCTTGACTTGCCATAAGGCAAAGCTGATAGTACGATCATACTTCTCGATATCAAATTTTGTTGTCGCCATAGTAGATCCCAAAATAAATATTAATTGGCTCTGATACCAATTTGTTAGGGAAAACCCCGCAGCGGAACGAAATATTTAATTTAGGTAAATAAATTGACAACAAAATAAAAGAAGAACAATAAAGTAAATGACACAAAGGATTTACGTGGTTCGGCGGTGTGCCTAGTCCACGGGCGAAGGAGACCGAAAATTATTCCACTAGAGAGACAAAAGTGGTATAAAAGAATGGAGAAAATAACACTCAAAACCCTTAACCCCAATACACCCAAAACCTCACAATTCTCTCTTGGAGAATATCACTCAAACCAGCAATCTAACATCAATTGCTAGGATGCCCAAAACCTATGCCAATGCATGGTATTTATAGGCAAATTTTGGAGTGTGAATACAAAGAAAAATAATGTGTGAACAAAGGGAAAGAAAAGGGATAAATGTGAACTTTGACAAATTTAATTGGTGTTCAAAGTTTAACATGATTTGAATTGAAATTCAAAGTATTCGTACTAATTTCAAAGCATTCATACGTTGCAAATCACTCAAAACATAAATTCTTATACTTTTATACGTGGAAAATCAGTGATGCATAAATCATATATATATATATAAAATATGCATAAAGATTTGCAAGCACTTGCAGTTGTTTTATGTTTAGCCGATGAGAACATATTCAGAAGCATTAGAAGGAATATTCCAAGGCTTCATTTGAGGCCGATGAGGACTGGTGGATCTTCGTACTTGGGCATGACACTCTGCTTCTTTCTGAAACGTCCTCACTAATTCCTGCAGCTCTAATTTTCTCACTGCAACATCCTTCTGTATATATGGCTTCTTCAATCCCAAGTACAACATTCCAACTCCAATTAACACCATTCCCAACAACAAAACCAACCCCGAAAGTGTAACGAATGCGTACTTTGAATCCTCCGATCCTGGAATTCCGTCCAGATTCACCCCAAAAAGTCCAGTGATGATGGAAAGAACAAGACCACACCCCCCTATAACTCCTAAATTATGTGTAATACGCAGACTTCTATCCTGTACGTGATTACAGATAATGGAAACTATAAAAATTTAAGACAATTTCACACTAGTGAAATTTAAATGAAATTTGGTACCTGCAACCAAGCACGGACTGTGCTCTGCATGACGTCTTGTATTGTAAACAAGCGATCACGAACTGCTTCTTGCTCTTTGATCATTTCCCTTGTACTCTTTCTTATCCCTTCCAGCAAGGTCCTTGATGCATTCCCTCTCAGATGTTGTTGAAGCTCAAAAACAATCTCCTCTCTTGCATGGAGTGACCATTTTACTCTTATAACCTATATAACCAAACAAACATGCCAAAACACAGCACTTGAAAACACTTGAAAAATTCAATCATTTCATATTCTAAAATATACTTAAATCAAAGGAAAAACACTTGATTCTATGTTGATAGGACACAGACACGGAAATGGACCGGAAACGTTATTTCTAACATATAACTTTCATAAAATAGCTTTCAAACGAAAACGGACACAAAACACTATTAAAGAGGAGTGTCCGGTGCAATATAGACTTGACTCTTCAAAGTGAATATATGCTTCAAATAGTTAAACATCAACTGCTTAACTAACTAACTCATGTAGACATCAACAGAGAAGAAGAAAAAAACCCCAGCAAGTAGTATATAATCTAGCGAATTTGAACCTTTACATTCAGAGTTCCACGCAGTTTCAAATAGAAGGGTCCAAGCAACCCAGCTCAGCTACTCAACACCATAATCATTCAACAAACAAGTAAATAGACACAGAAGAGAGTAATATTTTGCTAATTGATCAAAACGATTATCTCACAATCACAAATAAGGGAAGATATAATGTATTTGAAGTAATTCAGAATTGCTTTACCTGTGTTGACAGCCTCCTGATCTCTTGGTTCAAGATTATGCTCAAAAGATGCAAGTTCTCATGGCTTCTCCTAAAAATGAAAATCACGGATAGGTGTTATGCATATTTCATAGCATGTATGTCTCCTGGTGAAGCCTTTTCAGTAGAAGATGAAATTATTCAATGAACATGGACACACCTGTCCATAAACTTCAATTCAACTTCATCTGCCACTCCAAATATGGACTTGCGGAATAACCTAAGGAAGAAATAAAACTATGCTAAATCATTTGATCTCTTGAAAGGAAGAAATTAAAAAGTTATAAACATAGGAGAAGAAAAAACTAAAGGAAAGGAGAATCGAGTATCAGATACTACCACTTACTCAATCATCATTCCTTTACCTCATTTATCATTTATCAATATCCAAATGGAGAATGTCGTGATTTACTAGAAAAAACCCACCTGTCATCCCATCGTGCAAGGCGGGAAGCCAGCTGTGCTATAACCTCGTGAATACTTTGTGGCGTGCCATTACCCCTAGCTGAAAGTAGTTCCTGAACATGCAGAAATTTATCAGACCATACAGAGAAACATATTTGCAGTTATTCCAAAGAAAGAACAAGATTATAAAATTTTATTATCACAGTCGAACCTGAATCTCTGCAATACCTAAAACATTTAGGTTCGATGAAGATCCTTTAACATGTAAAGATGTTACTAAAAAGTTCTGTGACTGCCATGACCGCAGAACAATTGGGATATCATCTTCACTAGCGTATGGATCACCAGCTGATTGTCCTAATAGCTCAAATAACAGACCACCAGCTACTATTACAGGAACCTAAAAGCCAAAAAGAAAAAGAAAAAAATCACATCTACTGTTTAACCATAGTAACATAGCGCTTTTTTAAATTTAATGCTGCCAAACTATTCCAATTTGGTGCAGGTATCTTGGCAGACAAAGTCATAAAACCTAAAGTCATAGCATGAATTTACTGAAGGAAAAAATGTACCAACTGAAATACTAAATATGAATTATAATACCATAGGAATAGCCGCTGAACCATAAAAGCTGATGCTATGATGTTAAGCCAACATAAATTGACAAGCAATTTACCTCATATAGAAGGTGCCTCATTTTATCACTTATTAACCTACTTTCATCTCGCAAAGCAATACTAATAGCCGGATGTAACCACTGGGCGTTGCTCAACCACGTATTCACACATGGATGGCCTGCAGCAACATGACACCACCAACTGGGACCAGTTGGCCGTTTCAAGTAAGGAGCTGCAACATCTGCCACAGTCATGTCTTCTTCATTATCAGGGAAGTCAATGGACTGTGATGCATATTCAGAGTCTGCTTGCACCATTTGGACAAGTTCAGAAATTCTAGCCCAGCCAATAGGGATCCAACAATTTCTTTGAAAGTCATCATGATCGCTACAATGGTTTGGACAAAAATTCTGTTTTAGAGTATAGTTAAGGACTGGTCATCAAACATAACTTTTATGATCACCAACTAAAAACTGTGGTTCCAGTGCAATTAAATTGTTGGATACAATGCCAGATTGCTCATCTATCAGCTTTGACATCACGGTGCCATTTTGGGTGATGCTGATGGATTGATCTTCCTATGGACTTGAACAAATTCAAAAGCACAAATAAGCCCATCGGTCCAAAGGTCACCCCTAAGGAATGCATCTCGACTGCGATATCTTTGACTGCTTTGATTCGTCACTTCATCACTGTATGAGGCCATATGATATGATTGTCTTTACCTCTACAATTAAAGAAGCAGGGAATTGTTACTTGGTGAGTCCTCAACGATTACTAAATGAAAAATACATAGCATAATCATCATCGTTTTCTTAATCAGAAGAGTTCACGTTATAGTCAACTTCTAAGCAATCTTCTATGGAAATACTAATAAGCTAGGTTGCTAAAACTTAAACATATAAGTATCTAGAAACTCTGAATAAAAAGAAAAAATCATGAATGTGAAGTAATTGAAACACAATAGATAGAGTTAAAATGAATGAAATTATGCAGCGACATATGAAGAATGAAAACTAGAGAATGAACAGGTAGCGTTAAAAGCTCACAGAACAGAATGGAAGAAGATTGATTTGGTTTTGTTGATTTGAAAGAGAAGAGAGAAATGAAAGAAAAAGACAGATTCAACAATACCTTCTCCCGATGGAGTCTCCTCTAACACATACATGTCAATACACAAATTTTCGAGGTGAGGTCAGGACAGGAGGAAACGTAAGAGAAAGCTCCAATGGCAATCACCGGGATTCCAATACTTGCCACGACCAACTACAAATGTTGCATTCTTGCTACTCAACCGCCAAATTTTATTATATGTTCACCTCCCCCTTCCCTATATTATTTATGTCCCTCCTTATACTAATTTCAATTTCTTTTTGGAAGGGTAATAATTTCATATTTATTATCAAAACATTTTTTTTCTTAAAAGATTTATTATCAAAACATAAAATCATACTATTTTACATCAATTTCATATTAAAATAATATATTATTAAATTATTAATTTAACGCATAAATAACAATACAATTACAAAAAAATATTATATTTACTCATTCATTTTATAGTAGATATAGGCTTTAATATAGGGTTAAATGCACAATTGGTCACTGAATTTACATGGTTATCTCAAAATGGTCACTCAACTTTAATTTGTCTCAATAAAATTACTTAACTTTGAGTTTTATCTCAATTAAGTCACTATAACGATTTTAATGATTAAAAACATCGGAATGATGACATAAGTGATACGTCAATATGAGACAACTCATATTTCTAACCGAAATGACACGTGATATCCACATATACGCCACATGGCTATCACATGTCGATTATTTTTATGGAAAAAAAACTAAAATTTAGTTTTTTTCATAAAAATACCCGACATGCGGCTGTCACATTTCGTTCCGGTCAGAGATTTGAGTCAACTCAAGTTGACGTGTCATCCATTTCATTATTTCGATACGTTTTAACCACTAAAATTTCTGGAGTGACCTAAGTGAGACAAAACTCAAAATTAAGTGATTTTATTGAGACAAATTGAAGTTAAATGCCCATTTTAAGACAACTATATAAGTTCAGTGACCAATGGTGCATTTAACCCGCTTAATATATAAGCACCATGAATTTTGCCCAAAAAGTAGACTAGCTCCTAAAATTCAGAAAGTATCTAATTAACTTCTAAACTTACTTAAAGTATGATTATTAGCGCTTTATGTCCACGTGTTAAAACAAAAGTGGATTTTAACTAATTGAAAAATATACCACTTTATATAAGTTCAGGAGACGAATAATTCACTCTAAGCAACTTTAAAAGGTTAATATGTCATTTTAAGCAAATTTAGATGACCTATAATCCACCTTAAGCAAGTTCAGAAAGTTAACGAGACACATACAATCTGCTTATCAGGCTAAGTTGAAGAGGCTCTTAATGTATTAGACTGTAGATATATAAGATTTTCACGTGTATATTTTCCCATAACATAAACAAACATATTAAAATATATTTCAGTATTATAGTTAAATACATAAAAAAGAATTATTTCCAAAAAATATATATTATCTAATATTTTTCGAAACATAATTTTTTTTACAATAGACCTAACCTAAAAAAGTCATACATATTATAAAGGGTAAATTCTAAAAAAAAACTCATGTGGTTTGTTTTGCCAAAAAAAAGACCGTGTTATACACCGTTACCCGAAAAACAGAAAATGGCTTAACACTGTTAATTTGATGACGCGGCAAAGGGTAAAATGGTCTGAATTAAAATAAAAAATAAAAAAATAAAATAAAAAGAAAAATAAAATAGATTCTTCTTCTTCTTCTTCTTCTTCGGCTCTGTTCTTTATGACTGAAAAAAACTGAACTGAACTGAATTATACTGAAACTGCAATAATAATATAATCCTTTAAAAATAACAATAATTAAAATAAAAATCTGAAAAAAATAATAACGGTTCTAATAATAATGATAATAATAATAATGAAAAAAATAATTATAAAAAATAATTATAATTATAATAAGTAATGATAAATTACTGAACTGAACTGAATTGATTACTGAACTGAACTGATTGATACTGAAATTAAGTAATAAAGAACAGAGCCTTCTTCTTCTTCTTCTTCTTTTTTCATTCTTATTGACAAACATACTGAATCATAATTCGCTACACAGAAACTATATATCTTTATAGGAAAAAAGAAGAACAAAAAGAAGTAAAAGGGAATGGCGGGTACATGAGGAGGAGATGGAGGGAAAGGGAATGGAGGAAGCGGACCAAACGGTGGTAATGGAGGGAACGGCGAAATTAGAGGCGGCAGTGGCGGTGGAGTTAAAAACAGAATTGGCGGTAAAGGAATTAAAGGAGAAGGAATGGAGCAAAAAGTGGGGGCGGTTGAAGAATTGCGGGCGGTTGAAGAATCGACGATGGCTGAAACGGATTCTGGAAATTTCTGGAAATTTTCAGAATCCGTTTCATCAGAATTTAAAAAAAAAATAGAAGAAAAAAGAAGAAGAAGAATAGAGGAGAGGAGGAAGAAGAAGGAGAGAGGAGAGAAAGGAAGAAGAAGAAGAAGAATAACCATGGAAGAAGAAGAATGAGAGAAAAATAAAAGAAAAATAAAAAAATTTGGTTTTTACAATTTTACCCTGTGCTACATCATCACTTTTAACATTGTTTAGTCATTTTCTATTTTTCGAGTAACGGCGTATAACATGGTCCTTTTTTTTTTGTAAAAACAAACCACAGGTTTTTTTTTTAATTTACCCTATTATAAATTTAGTTTTTTTTTTCCAAATATCTCTACCAGTATTTCTTCAAATGGAAATGCTTTCTTAATTTTATTTTAATTAAGAGACTTAATAGATTGCTTTTTTTGAAATCAACTTAATAGATTGTTAGAAATAAATTAAATGAATTTATGACATCCGTTTTATAACTTAAAGCTCTTTTTTTTAAAGAATCATAATTGTTTCATTCATATAAAAAAAAGTAAATCTTGACATAAATAATTAAAAATTACAATTCAGAAATAAATCAAAAAAATTTGATCAACATCTTCAATATCATAAATTGTAATAAAACAAGTAGACAGTGTTTGAAATTGTTTTTGGTACAACAACGAGAAACGCTCCAACCAGAATCGACTTTACAGTATTTTTCTCTAGGAATTACTTTATGATCTTTCAACGAGTCATATTTATGTGATGATGCATAAACTTCTTCTGTTTTTCAATGAAGGAAGACATGATAACATTCGTATAGAGAAATATACCATAACCACCATAAATGGAGAAAGAAAAAAACTACAAATAAATAAGAAACTACCAAATCTACTATATAAAATCAATCAAAAAATTTAGGGAAAATTACAAAACTAGGTCAAATGGGAAGCCCATTTACATATTTAACCCATTTACTCAACTTACTACATATCTAGACTGATTTTGTGTGACTTTCCCATAATACCCTCAATATTTACGCGCGGTTGTCTTCCTCCCGTCTGACTTCACAGAGGTTAGCATATGCGAACCTTGCGAAGCTAAATATGCGAAGGCTGCGAACCCTGCGAAGCTAATGTTTGGTTTAGTTGATGATTTTAGTTAGCATATGCGAACCCTGCGAAGCCTGCGAAGTCTGCGAAGCTAATGTTTGGTTTAGGTTATGATTTTAGTTAGCATATGCGAAGCCTGCGAAGCGATTGTTTGGTTTAGTTGATGATTTTAGTTAGCATATGCGAAGCCTGCGAAACGAATGTTTGGTTTAGTTGATGATTTTAGTTAGTATATGCGAAGTCTGGATGTGTTTTTAACAAAATTCGATAGAAAATCCAAGCTTAAAGCATAAGAAACAAAAGGGGAATGGGTAAAATCACTTCCCCTACTATGACTATAAAATATGTTGGCCCAATATCAATAACCCTAGCTAGAATATATTGGCCCAATATGACTATAAAATACTTAGAAAGGTGAATTCAATTTATTGTTTTTTCGAAAATTATAATTAATTTTTCTTCTTTAATAAAATTTATTCAAGTGGATCTACATTAAGGAGAAAGAAGGAAATTCCTTTCAGGGCCGGTCCTGACAATTTACGGGCCTTAAACGAAATAATAAATAAAGACCCCTTTAATAAAAAAAAATTTACGTAAAAGACTTTAAAATATATTTCAATACATGATAAACAAAAAGTATTTCATTAATTTCTTATTTATCTACATATTAAATCTATTTGTTAAAAAATTAAATCAATTGCTACGTGTATATATCACGAGTCAAAAATTGTGTTATTTGGCAAAAAAGAAGAAGAAGAAGAACAAATCGATTAATTTTTCATTCAAAATGGGTTAAATGGCACTTAAATACTTTAAGGGGAAATTGTTGTAGGACAATTTTACATACCACATAGGGTAAATATGAATTTAGTTCTTAAATTAATCCTCAATCTATATTTAAAAAAATTAATTGTATCTCTTTTAAGTTTAAAATATTAATTTTTTGGACCCTTTAAAACTTAAATAATTTTTAGGGATTTTTACATTAATATCACAATGAGTGATAAAATTACAATTAAATCATGTCATCAAAATTACTTTTCAATAGGTCATTATTTTTCATATATAAGAAATGAAGTATGATTTTATACTATAATTAGAAAAATTTAGACCAAATTCATAAATTTTAAATCCTAGTAAATATATTTTAGATATTTAATTTATAAACTTTAATTTTTAAAATATAGTAAAAATAATAATTTATTAGTTTGACTTAATTTAAAGCATAACTGTAAAGTGTGAATTTTTATGTAAGTTTTTTAATATTAATATTTTAATTAAATGTAAATTTCTTAATATTAATATATTTTTTTTATTTTTTACAAAGCCTGCTTTTTAAGGGAGTCGAATTTCAGAAAAAAAATCTAAAACCTACTATCTATGGGAGTCGAACTCAGGCCTCCTCCAATTCTTAACCACTAAGACACTTAGAGATTTATACATAAAACGTGTTTTACATATTACATATCTATATATATGTGTAATAAAAAAAAAATTGGGCCCTCTACAGCCATGGGCCCTAGGCCTGGGTACCCCTGGCCTAGGCCCAGGGCCGGCCCTGGTTCCTTCTTCCTCCTCTCAACGGATTAGGTTTATTGTAAATTTTTTATTGTATTTTTTTCGGTCAGTGTTTATATATTTTATTAGATCTCTCTATCCGTTTGAATTGTATCTGTTCTCCATTATTCTACTGTTTATACCTTTTTCGGATTTAGAAAGAGCGGAAACGATTTATTTTATACGTGGATCAATATATCTACATGAATGCAACAAACGAAAGGACTCAGATCCGAATGTTCGGAAGGGCCTAAATGATGAAGATTCGATTGCGGTTGCTTTTCTGCTGATTTGGATTTCAATAAAGTAAATGTTTTTTTTTTGTTTTTTTGTTGGTTTTGTACATTTTATGGCTTTTTATGCTCTTTGTAGTCATTTTCGTCCCATTGTGGATTTTATAAGGTTTTTTACCTTTCTCATTTCTTGTTGTACTTGTTGTTTTCGTATCTAATGAAGATATATACATTTTCATAAAAAAAAAAATATATATCCAAAATTATTTTGCTTAATTTTGAATTGCAGATTAAGTTGTTTAAGCAAAAATTCATTTTAGCAATTTAGTTTATTTAGAGATAAATATTCGTATCAAAAGATAAACATAATGTAGAAAATATTTGCAGAATATTAAATACTAAAAACAAATGAGTTTAAGGGATAGAACGATTAGATTCAAAACATTTATTGAAATTCAGTGACTCCGACCTACATCCTCTCCCCAATAGCACATATCTCTTGAAATTTTCCATTTGATTGATTCTTTTCGTGTGTTGCTATTTACCGCCCATATTTCCCACTTACCGCCCGGTTTTTACCATTTTTGCCCCTTCCTCTTGTTTTTGCCCTCAATTTTTTTAAAAAAATTTTAAAAAATATTCAATTTTTTAATTTTTTTTTGAAATTTTGCCTTGGCGGGTCATTGACCCGCCATCCCTAAGGGAGTGGCGGGTCATTTGGCCCGCCAAGTCAAAATTTCAAAAAAATTTAAAAATTTTCGAAAATTTTGCCTTGGCGGACCAAATGGCCCGCCACTAGACATGGTTTTTGCCCCTTCCTCTTGTTTTTGCCCTCAATTTTTTTTTTTAAATTTTAAAAAATATTCAAATTTTTTAAATTTTTTTTGAAATTTTGCCTTGGCGGGCCAAATGACCCGCCATCCCTAAGGGAGTGGCGGGTCAATGACCCGCTATCCTTAAGGGAGTGGCGGGTCATTGGCCCGCCAAGACAAAATTTCCAAAAAAAATTTATATATGTAGGGGAAGGGGTTTAATTTTTTTTTTAAAAAATAGAGGGAAGGGGCTAATATGTCATTTTTGGGCGGTAAGTAGGAAAATTAGGACGTATATAGTAACCCACTTCTTTTCTCGGTAAAATATAAAACATGTGTAGTTGTTATAACCTTCAATACTAACCTTGAATATTTTCTCAATATTCAATACAATCAAAAAAGTTTCTCCACTTGGAAAAAAGTTTCTCTATCATTTTTTTACAAGATCAATTTGAGAAACTTTGAACAACATTTTTCTCAAATGCATCAACAAGTGAAAAGCTTAAATCCACACACCAGTGTGATCTTTAGAAAATATTGTATTTGAAAAGAATAATTTTCTTTTTTCTAGTTCATCTCTATTTGAAACTTTGTATTTGTACACACGATAAGCACAAATGTGGATTAAGTTTTTAAAGAGTTATGTCTTCCTAACACTTCCTTTTATAGATTTTTAAAGAAATAGATTCGATGTAATTGATGAGCTCCGTCTTCTTCATTTCTTCTTTGTTTTATCCTCTTTTATAATTTTTCTTTGTTTTGCATCAAGTTTTATAAGATAGAAAGTAATCGTTACGTAAATGTTACACCAAGTCAACATAGATCTGTCGAAAATAGATAGTCATAATGCATTTATAAATTGACGAGAAAAGGATGTGAATCATAAACTTGTATATAAGTTGTAATAAAAGGGCGGCCCGGTCGCATTACGCGTCCCCGCTGAGCGAGGGATATAAGTTGTAATAATTTACAAAAATCAATAAGAGAAACTTATGCTCAACTTCTTTTCAGATACAAATTGAATTACATTATATGAAGGATTTTACTATCGAGATAATCAAATAGATTCAAATACGAGTTTGAAACACAATCTTGTATCACCAGTCACGTTTTTCCCACGCCAAAGTTATTCGGAAGGAAGAATTATTAATCCACAATTTAAGAACGATGTCTCCTAGACTATATATATATATATATATAGAGAGAGAGAGAGAGAGAGAGAGACTTGGAATGTTAGAAAAAGGGAGATTTTATCTAAATTTTATGAATTGATGTCTTTTAGTTACATCTAACCTATGCCTCTATTTATAGCCTAAGTATCTTTCTCCTTTAAGGATTAGATAATTATTAATTTTTGTTCAACTAGTATTTTAACTTCCTAGTTAGATTAGTCTTCCTAATTAATTAATTAGTTAAAACTAATTCAACTAGGATTCCTAATTATTTAATTAGATAAATATCTGAATCCGATTAGGAATTCATCCGACCCTGATTTAGTACGAGTGGAATTCCTAAATCTCCCACTCGTGCGTATTAAATTCGCTTTAGCTTTCTCTTTTCATATTCGTAAATATATCGTGTGACCAGCATACAATCTAGATCATTGTTGCTATATACTTGTTAGAGATATATAGCATCTCGATAATATAAGCACTATAAAATTGTTAATAAGGTTGCACAAACTTATGTAAAAGCATCGGTAAGTTGTATGCCTTTATCCCAATTTCATATCACATTCCATGTATTCTTTACTTGGATATCTAGAATATTCTATTTCAGGGCCGATCCTGACAATTTAGGGGCCCTAGGTAAAATAAGTAATAAGGGGCCCTTTAATAATAAAAAAATCATAGATCTTTTAATTTTTTTTATGGAGTTTCAGAAAAGAAATAGGTCCTCCTATATAAATTTATCACTATTTATATTAAAAAACTTAAATTTCATATATAGGCTAAAATTTTTTTTTGGCCCCCTCCAGCCCTGAGCCCTAGCCGGCGCACCCCGGGCCTATGCCCAGGGCCGGCCCTGTTCTATTTTCACAATTATACATCTCAATATAACTGTCTGGACTGTGAAACATAGAAACTTGAAATAAGTAAATGATAATTTTTCTCATTAACTATATTCTTTCCATCATAATTTAAAGTTTGCTTATTCCACTGGTACTCTTCCAAACTGAACTATCACCTAGCCCATAGAAGTATTTGACCAAAACAAACAAATCCAAATTATACTGGTAGGATAAACAAAGGTTGTAAGGAATATTTAAAAAATAATAATAATAAAATTTATGTTTAATAAAATAAAAGAATTAGTAAATCGAGTGATAGTGGGATGTATTAATGAAGTGAGTATATTAATTAAGACTATAATAACAATACAAAAACGTGATAGTGGGATGTATTAAACATATAATAAAACTAAAAATACAATAGAACCAAAAATAATAATGATATAGTAATATGATATTTATATAGTATAGATAATAATAAAAATTACACATACAAAAACGTGATAGTGGAATGTATTAATGATATAATAAAACTAAATATACAATACAACCAAAAATATTAATGATATAATAATATGATATTTATATAGTATAGATGATAATAAAAATGACATATACAACTAATGATATGATAGTATGAGATTTTTTTTTTTTTTGACGGGAATAGTATGAGATTTATGTATTCTATAAATAACAGAAAAAATGACATATACCACTGAAACAATACGAGTGGATTAAAAAATCAAAATTAATATTTTAATTAATTAATTAATTATAATAATATATTAGGGAGAAAATGAAATTAAAAAAAAAAAAAAATCGCATGAGTAATATGATTCGACCATGTTTTTTTTTATTTACAGCTTTACTATTATTGAGTAAGAGATTTATCTAAAAATATTAAATAAATCGGATCATAAAATCCTAATTCCTAAAACCCTTGGCAAACCCCAATTCTCAGTTTGTCAACAAGAGTCAAACCCGGTATGTAAGCCGTCGGTTAGAAACTATGGGTAGACCCGCACAAATCAGCTAAAACGTGTTGCAACGATAGGACTGTAACGAAATAAAAGTGACAGTCATGTAAAAATAACAATAACAGTAAGTGAACATACACAAACCTGAAGAAGAAAAGTGAGGACTTGTACCGAGAAATAACAATATAAACCCCCCCAAGGAGAGAGAGAACAGATAGGTTTTGGGTTTTTGCCTTTTCTTCTTCTTCTGTGATAGTAATTCAAAAGTAGAGCTCACTGAGAATTTTCTTCTTTCAAACTTCCGTTTATATTGTAGAGAATGGGGAAGGGAAAAAAAAAGGCGAGTGCTAAAGAAAAGAAAGTGCAGTTACCGGAGGAGGTGAATAAGTTGGTGCAGAGTTTAAAAGAGATTACTAATGGCGACTGCTCGGATACAGAGATCTACGCTGCTCTTGAAGAATGTGGAATGGACCCTGATGCTGCCGCTCAGAAACTTCTTTTTCACGGTCTCTTTTTTTATAATGCATTTCTTTAATTTTCTTTTCTTGGAATGAGAAAGAAGTGGCGTTCTGTTTGTTTCTTTTTATTCTCTCTCTTTATTCTGTTCCCTTTTATGGATTTTAGAACTGGTATTGTGTGGTTTATATCTTCTTCAGGATTAGCAATGTACCTTTTGTTGCTCTCTCTCGGATTATTTTCTGAGATAATGTAAAGATACTCTGTTCTTTCTTGTTGCAAAGAAAACTGAGAAACAAGATGAGCTGGAATAGATTTTGGTAATCTTGCAACCAAATTTTGATTCCATGCAGGAAATGAACTTACCGACCCCCTTCTGGGTTACTTCCGTAGCAGTAAGTGAATGGAGTCTCCTCTGTGTTGGTTATTTAGCATTATGGCTTGTTCTATATCCTGAATTTCTTTGTTTTATTAGATATCTAAAGTCTTGAAAATTTTGGTATACTATTGTCAGAAAATGTTAAATAACATTTCTAAATTGTTGTAGATAAATTTCAACCAGTGAAGAGCAAACGTGAAAGAAAAAAAGAGGTACTCTTATGAAAACAACCTAATTCTGTTTTGCCTGATTTCGATGTCAATTCTTTTTTTTCTTCGCATTTTGAAGTAATTACTTGGTACCTTTGAATACTTTTATATCCTTACTAGATTTTTATATACTATAACTGAGGCTTTGTTCGTTTTAACTATTCCCCTCTTCTGATTGTACTTTTTGTGTGAATAAGTTTCAGTTTATTGTTAATGCAGTCGTTAGCTATTTTATTATTATTTTATTTTTCTTAACAGATGAAAGAGGCACAAGAATTGAAGGGTCAGTGTAGCAGTAGTAGTGGAGAGATTGTTGGCATGGAAAGTGATGTTGGACTTGCACCATCTCAAGACAGCCACGATGGTGCGTATCTTAATGTGTACAGTCAAACCCTTGTCTGTTGGGTGAAGAGGTGTTTGTTTGTTGTATATTCTTACTAGAACTTTTGTCCTCCTGGCAGAGGTTGATCCTTCAATTGCTTCTTCCTCATCCTCGTCAAATCCTATGATAACTATGAATGAGCAGCCTTCATATGATAGGTTAGTTCTGATATGGATCCCAAGTTGATTTTGTCCTGTATGTATACTACATAGTATCTGGCAAATTTAATAGAATAATCATAAAGAAACTCTAGGAATATTCTCTTGGTAAAATATATATGTATTCCTTGCTGTTTTCAATTTAATTTTTTTGTTTTAGTGCTGTCAACTTTAATAGGTGCACTAAAAGGTCCTTCCAAGTTTGGTTGAGACTTGAGGTGCAATTTCATGCACTCTCCTAAATGAAGTTAATGGTAAATCCTTGAGAAAAATATGTGTATATATAATGATCCATTGAGAGGAAAAAAGGCTGAACTTGAGTTGTTAAAAATTGATTTTTTTTAAATGAAGGCCTGAATCAACCGAATCGGGTGACTCGGTGAATCGGCTGAATCGGTGGTGACTCGACCGATTCATGAAGCTTCCGAGTCGTGCTATAGATACGACTCGAATTCTTCCTGAATCGAATCGAATCGTACGAGTTGACTTGGGACTTGTACGATTCTAACAACTATGGGCTGAACCAATCAAATAAGTACGAATTCACTTGGCTGGTTAGCTATTTTGCGATATAGGTGCATTTGTACACTAGCACTTCAAGATCTTAAAATTACTGCCTTGTAAAACAGGAACCAAGACACAGAAGTAAACGTGTCAAACCTTTTATGCTTGAGTCATGCAATTTCTATCTTTAAGTTTAAGATCATTTAGCAATATAGGATGAAGGTGTTATACAAGACAATTTATATCTCGTAGGATGAAGCACCTGAACGTTGTGGTCTTTGGATACTGTTAAGACTTTCAGCTTTATTGTGCATAAAAAATCAACAAATACTAGAGTGTCTGTTGTTGTGCTCATTGCCTCAGTCAGGGCTAATTGCCATGGTACTATTAGTAACCTCAGCCAATATAGGGTCAACAAAGTATGCCATTGTTGGCATTTGGCTCAAAGACTTCGTGTCTGGCACGTTTTTTAACTATACATCCCTCGTTAAGAAGTGAGTCTGTACTAATATGTGTGCCGCATTATTGTTAGAATTATACTATTTGAGTTAATGAATTGACATTCCATCCCTATTGGTTCAGATCTGTGGCAAATTGCAAATATAATTCAATCATGTTTGGATAGATAGTGATTTGGTGAATTGATACAAGTGAACCTATTCGGTTGATTTTCTACTTATCGGAACCCCTAAACTTCAATATTTAATGTTTAATTTCAGTTTTTGTCAAGAGAACAGCCTCTAGACTTAGTAAGGTTTAGAGTGGATTTCTGATTCTCAATTTGAAAATGAGACTTTGTTATTACTGATTTCTGATCATGTTAGAAAATTTATTTGTTCTTTCCCTTAGGAGCTTACTTGAGGCCTTGAGTGTTTAGGTCTTAGTTGTTGGAATTATGCTTTTGGATTTTGATGAACGCTAAGTGGTTATAGCAATAATAATAATAAAAAAAGGAATCAGTAGAATGTGGGGAGGGCATTGAAATGATACTTTGAGAGTCATTTTCCATCTGACCCTCTTTTTGCTCCCTCTCTATCAGTTGCCTTCGTTTTCTTCTCTCTTTTTAAATGTTCAGAATTTAGCATATATATGCCTATCTCAAAGCAGAGTAGACAGGAGGAAGAATTTTTGGAGGTTTTGGCCTAGGAATTTTTTTTTTTTTAAATTTGCGCAATGCGCTTACATTAAAGAAGAAAGAAAAATCCCCACCAGACCCAGATGTGATTCGAACCCATGACCTCCCAAGGCATAGGTTTTGGCCTAGGAATTAGATTGTGTGGATTAAATGGAGTGGAAAGCAGACTCATGCCCTTTGTTGATGTGATAATGCCTTCATAACTTTTGCATTCTTTTAGCAGAGAAAACAAGCCTCAAGCTCCTTTTGCTTGTGGAACATTGGAAGAATTTGGTATACTTGAGATGTCCCTGGAGAATATGCTATTCAATTGGTGCCTGCATTTTAGTTGTTGAATCTATAAAAGTATTTTATTATTTGAAGCTTTTAGTGTTTGTTTGCTCATTTGGGTGGGTTGTAGTCAGTTTCATTGAGATTGGAAATTCTACTAGACTGATTCTTTCAATGCTGATGATGGAAGGCAAATTGGAGCTGGTGGTTCGACATCTTCCTCTGAGCAAATTGGAGCTGGTGGTTCGACATCTTCCTCTGAACAAGCACCTGGAGGATCTCCACCTGCTTTTTTTTTGGATGTTAAGGCTTCGGGATATTCTAATCTAGCAGAGGTTGTTAGGTTCGGTCGGCCACGGGACTGTGCATCACATATGGTGGAAGAGACATCTTATACAGTTAAAGATATGAATTCTGTCTTACTTGTTGGAGAAAAACCCCAATTGGAAGAGGTTCAAGTTTCTGAGCATGATTTTACCAGCAAAAGTCACTGTTCAAATCTTGCGGAATCTGATTGTTCATTTACTGGACAAGAAAACACTGATAATATTGAAGGTGCATCCCACTACAGTGATGGTTCATTGGAGGGTCTTATTCCCCCTAATTTTTTTGGAGACGAGAATGAACATCATGAAGGTAATTTTCTTCTATCTTCTTTCCACAAACCATGTTTCTTTTAAATCCTGTAGACATGACTATGTCATTAATTACTGCAATGCTAAGTGTTGCGGTGCCATATCAAGCATTTGACATGTTGATAGTTGACTTCTATATAATTGCTACTTCATTAGAAAGTGACGTAAAGACCAGTTATTTTTTTTTTCACAGCTTTGAGACCTATAGATGGTTTGCTATCAATTGTCAGGTATATTGTTGTAAGCAATGTTGAGCTGACTGATATTCACGAAAGAATATAATCTCTTGGATGGTTCTGCTGTATCTTGACAATCTTTTACTATACTTGTGAGGATTATGGATCATATGGCTAATCTCCACAAATCAATTGAACTGACTTTCAGGTGAGTATGTGAATGGTAACAAGACTGTCTTAAAGTTGAGAAAGTGATGGTTTTGTAGCCTAGATGACTTTCTGCTTAAAAGGGTTATATTATGTCGTTCGTGTAGATGTGTAATTCCGTTGCCCCTTTTGGAAGCCAGTTGTCCAATAAAAAAAAGGACAATTTACTTTTCTTAGTGATAAGTTTTTATGCTGATGAGCAAAGTATGGCTAGTATCAATTAGAGTGGATTGACATTCAGTTGAGCTTGTGAATAATAGGGAGATCATGTTCTGTTGCTATCTGATATTACTATATCAATCACAATCTGATTTGCATTCAGGGTAAAGAACATTGAAGTTAGCTGCAAAGAGTTTTTTAAGCCGTGTATATCTCAGAGTGTGCTCATCATAGTTTGTGTTACTTGAAACCTAGCTTTTATTTGTTAGACATAGTTATTAGTGCCTGTTGTAATGATAATTCGATTCTTCATTAATCATAAAGCAGAAGCATCTTGTTCTTCTCTCTCTTGATCTCAAAAGTTCTTGTTATATACCAGACACCAGTTTTTGTTATTTTGCTGTGCAACCAGTACCCTTGATTATCCTTTTCTTGGGAAGAGGATGTGATTTTTTTTTTTTTTTTGCAGTTGACTCTGAATCTTTGGATAATGACATACCAACCACTGCTTTGAGCTTGGAGCAGTTAAGTTTGGGGAAGGAGAAGATGGAAGTTGCCTTGCATTCCAAGGTATTTCAAATACTCGGAACACGATTTTACTAAGGTCAAGATTAGAATGATGTCATTTGATGTAAAGAAGCATGCGTGCTTTTAGACCATTAAGACTTTATCTCAGGGCGATCTGGTAAGTTGGCTGATTAATGTTTATGATTCATTGTTTTGCCTCAGCCTATAACATATTCTTGCATTATGGTGTATTACCCAAATTATGGATCTAGATTCTATTTATTCTCTGTACCATTAAAATGATGAGTTTGTCAAATGAAAGACCTGATCGTATTGATGTTAAATTTCATTTTTCCTTTGTTTTTATGAAAGTATTTTTGCATCTTTTCTTTAGCTATTCATATCTCACAGAACTGGTGATGAAGTTGCATAAAAGAAACTTATCATATTTATGTAAACTTTTTCTTTGTTATTCGTGCAGTTCTCACCAACATTGCCCAATGCTGCGGGCCATGTAATTCCCCAGCATCTGCCCAGGCATCCCTACTCTCGGCCTGCCTTTGATCCAAACGATCCTCAAATTTATCCCCGTGCATCTTCTTTACAGCAGCAGCCATACCAAGACAGCAGATTTTTTCATGAATCTCGGGCTGGCATGCAGCTCAACCTGCAGAACTTTAAAGGTAGTGCTTCTAGGAGCAGCTCGCCTCTTCCCTACGCAAGAACTTCTGGTCATGCAATTGCTTACAATGATCCACTAGGTGCTCAGTACAATGAGGCAAATAATTTAGATATGCTTCAACAGGTAAACATAGAAAAGTTCCTGCTTTTCAGTTGTGTTATCATAGTACCAAATCATATTACTTTTAGCAGAGAATTATGGGTAATTTTTCCTCCGATGGGTTTTCTAATATTCCTTTTATTGTTCCATTTGTGAAAATATAACCAGAATGACAACGTTTCTTCGTGGGATTATGGGCGTGGTTCAAGAACATCGCCAACCGTTCCTAGATATCAACCAGGTAATCGGGACAATAGACATCAACCAGATAATCGGGACAATAGACATCAACCAGATAATCGGGACAATAGATATCAACCAGGTAATCAACCAGGTGATCGGGACAATAGATATCAGCCTGGTAATCAACCAGGTAATCGGGACAATAGATATCAACCTGGTAATCGGGACAATAGAGATCAACCAGGTAATCGGGACAATAGAGATCAACCTGGTAATTGGGACAATAGATATCAACCTGGTAATTGGGACAATAGAGATCAACCTGGTAATTGGGACAATAGAGATCAACCTGGTAATTGGGACAATAGATATCAACCTGGTAATTGGGACGACAGATATTACAACTTCCATGGACGAGGCGAACAGTTTTATGCATATGGACATGGTCTTCCGGACAATAGACATCTTTACTTACAAAGGCAAAATCAGCATCCTTCTATGTATCAGCGAGGTGTTCCAGATGACAGATATAACAGACAGCTGTATCCGCCCCAACAAGGTCTTCAGAGCAATAGCTATCACAGCTTACAAGGACAAAGTCAACAGCTCACACAAAATTATGCATTGCCGCAAAATCTTGATGATGTTCCACCAGCATTGCCGCAAAACCTTGATAATGTTCCACCAGAATTGCCAGAAAGTCTTGAGGATATTCTAGCAATATTGCCGGAAAATCTCGATGTTCCACCAGTAATGCCGGAAAATCTTGATGATGTTCCACCAGCTAGTGGTCAAGGTCCCTTAAACTGGCAAAATTTCTACTAAGGGTTGTGCGCCATCATCTAACCATTTCCATGTTTACCTTTTGATTAGAGTTTGACAGCAGTTAAAATTGGCCTTTTTACCATTGTATAGGATGAAATTTAGGGTTTGGTTGTGCCCAATTGTACATACTAAAGAGCAGATGTATCAATGCCTCGGTGTTGTGTTTTTTACAGAATTTCTTTTACTATAGTGATTAATTGAAAAGCCATTTCTTTGAAGAGTTATGGTCATCTGAGTTTTGCAGCTATGAGTAACGTGTAATTCTCTTAGAAAAAATAGTTTGTAGGTTTATGCTTGATTGTATTAGACCTAATTAAAATTACCATAAAATGGCAGAATGTTTATATAAATGTATAACTGCTTGGAAGGCAATTGACATGAGTGAAATTATCAGTTAGGAATTAGGCAGTGGGAATTATGTATAAACTATAGTAATTTGTGAGTTGGTACTACTTAACTTTCTCCTAATCCTGATCATTCTTTTGGCTTCTTCCAATATAATTATTAGCAGGAAATCTACTACTTAAACTGTGCTGGCGAATCTAGTTTACCCATTAATGAATGGCTGGAGGTGCTGATTTAACATTCCCTTGTGTTGAATCCAAAAGTGTTATGGATCCCAACCCAGATTCAGACAAGGGTAATTACACTCGACCTAGCATTGACTCTATCCTCATGTCTCCCAAGTTACCAAAGGCTGTGCCCCCAGTCTCTTCAGCACCTGAAGGGGAGACAATCCGACGGCCTCGTGGAAGGCCGGCTGGATCAAAAAATAAGCCCAAACCTCCCATTATAGTGACTCGAGACAGTGCTAATGCACTAAGGGCTCATGCAATGGAGGTGAGTTCAGGGTGTGATGTAAGTGAGAGTTTAGTCAACTTTGCTAGAAGGAAGCAACGTGGAATATGCGTACTTAGCGGGAGCGGCTGTGTAACCAATGTCACTCTACGACAACCAGCTTCGTCTGGGGCCATTGTGACCCTTCACGGCCGTTTCGAGATACTATCATTGCTTGGATCGATATTGCCTCCGCCTGCTCCACCGGGAATTACTGGGCTAAGTATTTACTTAGCAGGGGCTCAAGGGCAGGTGGTTGGAGGAGGAGTGGTTGGTGCACTCATTGCATCAGGCCCTGTTGTGATCATGGCTGCATCTTTCATGAATGCAACTTTCGATCGCTTGCCGTTGGATGAAGATGAAATATCGGCTGCAGCTGTGCAGAATCAGCACTACCAGAATGCTCGTCATCACCATCATCACCATCTCGATATTTCTGATCTTTATGGAGTACCACAGAACTTGCTTACCAACAGTTCTACAGTTCCTCCAGAGATATATACTTGGACACCTAGCAGAACCATGACAAAATCCTAATTTACTTTTTATCTGCAAATCCATTCATATGTAGTATCTCTGTTGTTCTCCAAGAACATCATATCTGTACCTTCTAGCAAGGAAATCTATGGAAGAACATTTTCATAATTTCTCTTTAAGCTCATATGACACTTTCACTTTCTTTAATTATCAGTTTCAGAACATTCAATACATTGCAGATTTCTTTAGTTTTTGGATGCAGCCGTCCACCGGCTACAAACTCATGAACTTCTCCATTGACTTCAATTAAACTACATCCAGGTTCTTTCTGTATCTCCTTCTCTTTCAAACAAACTCTTTGCCTTATTGCTTCTTTAAAATGACTTGAGGCAGAATAAACATTAGCCATAAGTACATAGGCTGAACTTTCACTCTCATCTAACTTCATTAAATGCTTTGCTGCTCGTTTCGCCATCTCAATATTTTCATACTTGCAGCAAGACCATAGTAAAGATCCCCATATAACAATATCTGGATCTACAGGCATACTTGTTATCAACTCCTCTGCCTCTTCAAGGAATCCGGCTCGGCCTAGCACATCAACCATACAACTATAGTGTTTTATTGATGGCTTGATCTTATATATATCTTCCATTAGTAATAAAAAGTCCTTAGCTTTATCTACCAAACCAGCATGATTACATGCTGTCAAGACACCAATAAAACTAACATAGTCTGGTTTCATATTTGAGGACTCAAGTAGTGAAAACAAGTTGATTGCTTTATTCTCTTGTCCATTCATAGCTAAGCCTAAAATAATGGAGTTCCAACATGCTAATCCTTTTTTTGGTGACTCTGCAAACACTTGAAGAGCCTTATCAATGCTTCCACACTTAGAAAACATGTCTATAATAGCTGCAACAACAATAGGATTCATTTCAAAGTTGTTCTTAACCATATATTGATGAATCCATTCTCCTTGCTTTATTGATCCTAAGCAAGCACAAGCATTTAATAAGCTCACCATTGTAAATTCACAAGGCTTAACCTTCTCTTCTTGCATTCTCTGAAAAAGCTTCAATGCCTCAATGAATTCACCATTCCTCACATACCCACTAATGATTGAATTCCAAGAGACCCGACTTCTCTCAGGCATTTCATCAAACATCAATCTAGCATAATCAATTGCTCCACATTTTGCAAGTCCCATTATCATTACATTCCAAGCAACAACATCAAAACTCATAACTCTATCAAACACTTTCCTCGCATCACTCATAATCCCACAATTTGCATACATATACAAGATTGTGTTTCGGATAAAGGGATCATTTTGAAGTCCCAATTTAATAACCCTAGCGTGAAGTTGAGCTCCTTCATGGGGAAGATGAAGATGAGCATAAGCCTTAAAAAGTGAAGGATAAGTGAGCCTGTGAGGTTGAATTGGGGAAGTAGACAACATGTCAATGAATAAAGAGAGAGCGAATTGTGGAGTGGAGCTGTGGGAGAAGCCTCTAATGATAGTATTCCATATGAAGAGATTTGGGGTTTGGATTTGAGTGAAGACTGAGTAAGCATAATTGATGTCGCCGGCCGGAGTGGTACAAAAGGCTAATATCCGGCTAGCAGCAAAAGGGTCCTTGGCTAAACCAGTTTTAATGAGTTGGGTATGGACTTTTTGGAGGTCTTTCATAGTTGTGCATTTTTGGTCAATCATGGCAATGTAAGTTTGGTCTGAGATGAAGTTGGATTTGGATATAGGTGAAGTGAAAGAACAACACAAAGGCAACATCTGTGGTTGTGGTTCTTGCTTTCTGTCTGCAGAGGTATACCATATCCCAAGCTTGAACCAAATATAACCGGGAGAGGGGTCACCTAAACAACTTTGAAATGAATAATCAGATGATCTTTTTTTTTTTTTTTTTTTTTTTTTTTTTTTTTTTTTTTACAATGCTATTTCATTACAATATAAAAGTTAAAAGGAATAAAATCTTAGACAAAACACAGTTCCACTTTCCCCCAACCAATCGAATTTGTTGAAAATAAAGAACAAAACAATAAAAATTTATGGAAAAATTTCTTCGTCGTGGCCATTGCTTTAAAAGCGATTTTTCAAGTGAACATAAATGCAATCTCAATCACCGGTCATTTCGTAAGGTTAACAAAATAAGCCCTAAACTTATGCACTCGAGGTTAGAACCTTGGAACAAATATACAGAGTTTTAAAGAAGGAAATGAAATAAAAGTTTTTCTTCTCTATCCAAAATGAAAATATGAAAAACTTATACAAAATCGTCGCGATAATAATAAATGGCAGGTTACCATTATCTTAACAATATCCACAAATGGCAGGTTACCATTATCTTAACAATATCCACAAAACTTATACAAAATCGCCGCGATAACAATAAATGGCAGGTTACTATTATCTTAACAATATCCACAAATGACTTTGTGGTAAAATAGAGTAAAATAAAAAAATGATCGTGCAACATAAAATAAAGATTTAAATACTTAAATATTAATAAATTTCAATTTGAATTAATACTTTAGTGAAGTGGCTTACTCTTGAACTTCTGTAATTTAAATTTGAGACCCTCATAACACATTAAAACCTTTCAAAAAAAGTCAAATTGTTGTTCTGCGTTCTAGATTTATTTCAACGCTTTTAAAGATCATACACACAACCTATATCTCATGAATTCTATAGAAAGACAACCCAAAGTCTTTCATAGAAGACCATTCACACCCAAATAAGTGATTTCTATACAAAATCATTAAAATTTTGAAAAAAACATAAAAGAAGTCCTTTATGGTATCGTGGGAAGAAAGTGGTAGGGGTCTAAAAGGTCATGCTCAATCAAAACTCTAGTTCAATGATTAAGTCTAGATTGAGTTTCAATATATTCATGGGAAGGTAATGTTTGTCGAAAACAATCGAGGATGCCTAATTAAGAGGTATAACGAACAAATTATACTTTGCAAAAGTTTTGATCGACCCGAACAAAGTATGGAAGTTGACTATTATTTGAAGCCAAGTCAATACTCAAGTATCTATACTAAGCATAATATTAAGTGGGAGTGTTCTAACGCGATTAACTAGGCGCAATTTGGAGCGATAACGAGCAAGTTATGCTTCGTACAAGTTTGGTTAAACCAGAGCTTTGATAAGAACATTTGAATTTTATAGGTTTAAATTTAATCACAAGTATTATTATGTGGAAATAAATGTCATTGTTGGTCATATATGACTAGATAAATACTAGAGAAACTTTTGAGAATTTCTTTTATCTGATTTCTTTTTTCCGAAAAAGAATCATGCCTAAGTAGTTCTTACAACCATTTAAATACACTATGCCGATAACCCCTTCAGACAACCGTTAAAAAACTTCGTTCCGACAAAAATAAAACTGTCACAGGACTCGCTACCGTTTGATGATACTTTAGATGATGGCTCCCTTCTGTTATTTGAAATAATCTCACATGTCAGTCTATTTGTTCTCTGTCATCTTGCGCATATTACGATGAAGGTATATTTATTACATCCCTTCAATTCGATGACCCTTGAATGATAGTCTATTTAATAAATACGTCAAAAACTTTATTCAAAATTGGCTTTTTATTTATCGTGATAACAGTTTGCATATTTAAGTCTATCGTTGTAGCGTGCTTTAGATGACATAAGTCTTAATCAATTAAGTCAAAGTATATTTATTGAGATGACATGTTTTATTCATTATTTGTCTTTGTATGGATCTTAAGATGTCATTTTTTTAAATGCAATGTGGCTTATAAGCTATTTTTTGGTTTTTATTCAATGTGGCATGTAAGCCATTTTTAGGTTTTTACCTCAATCATACATGAACCTGTATTCATATACCAAAACATATAATCTATAATGTGCGGATAAAATTGTAACATTTATAATCTGTAATATGTATTGACAAAATTGTGATGTGCATATAAACTAGTATACACCAAAAATCTGTAACATTTATAATCTGCAAAACTAACATAACTGTACTACAAATAGGTAATTGTATAAGAAAATACATAACATTTTGAGTTTTGTAATTAAAATTCAATTAAACATCTTTTCCTAACAAAAGTAGTCTAAGGCAGCATTTCATATACCTGTAGAAAAAACAATCATGATTTTTAGAGATAAGGGTTGAAACTTGAAGGCAAACTAATTAAACATTAATTACATTTTAATCTAACTATAATAAATTACACCGTTTGACACACCTTCTCCTTTTGAACCTTCCTTTTCACTTCCCATCAAACCAAATATAAATTGAGAATATGTTTTACCATTTCACATTCTTAGATAAGTTTATTAAGAATAGGTTTTACCTTTGCCCATCAAACCTAATGGCAATGACACTCAAACATATGGACTTAGACTTGACAAAACTGAAACATGAGTCACCCATGTGGTTAGTAGGTGTTGAAGGTATCTCTGATTCTGTTGATTCTACTTCTTATGGGTACTCTTCTTCTATAATCTTGGTAAAGATGAAAGACCCTTAATATACCGTTGGTCTCGTGTAACGTGACAATATTAGTTCCAAGAGGGGGTTAGGAACTATTTGAAATTTTCACGTAAGGCTGAGTAGTATTTTGAACTTAGACTTTTCTAAAGTCTTTTAGCACAACAATGCCGAGTGAGGTTAGAGGCAACTTTAGTCAACTGCTAACTAAAATTGTTTCTACCGTGAGTCAGGAGATAACACTTAAGTCTATTCCTGAACTCAACTCTCAGATTACTCAACTCAGCGTATGTTCGTTAATGTTAACTAGGCAGTATTTTAGCAAGCAATATATAAAGGAGTTAAGGGTTAGAAGTTACTCAGCAGACTTATCCTAGTTCGGCCTCTCCGCCTACATCCAGTCTCCGGAATTCCTTCCGAGCTTTTCGAATCCTCTACTGAGCTCTTTAAAGGTAGAGCGCAAACCTTTTACAAGATAGTCACTGAGTATACAAGAGTACCTTCCTCTATTCATCTACTAATACTATATCTACCGCTGAGTGCTATAACCGAGCAACTCAGCTTCTCCTTTCTATTCTTCTAGAAATGATAAGTGTTTGTTCTAAACTGTAAGCTAAGAACACTTTAGATGAAATTGAATCACTCTAGACTTTTACACAAGAATATGAATTGGTGTAAGATTTTTGCTTTGCTTTTCTAATATAGAACTTCGAGTAATGGTCAGCGTTTCGACTTGATGAAGATCTACATCGAATGAAGCATTTGAGAGGCCTATTTATAGTGACACTTGAGGCACCGGTCATTTCGAATTTCGAAATAACCGTTGGAGGGAAACGGCTTCCTGTCGCTTTCACTCAGTCAGTGCTCAGGGTCTTCGGCCAATAAGAATCATGTATCTTCTATCTTCGGCAGTGCTCAGTTGCTTTTCGTCAGACTGGTCAGGATGTCTCTACATTTTTGGCAAAGTCTTCCAGACAGCTTTCTGCGTCTTCTAAACTTTACCCAAAGTAGAAATACTTTGTCTCCAAATTGTTCAGGTCAGCTGCTGACCTGACTTCCTTGACGTACAACTCAGCAGCTTCGTCTTGAAGCTTTTGGAAGAGCTTCTTGATCCTTCTCTTCGATGGGCTTGCGCTTCATTCAGCTTGAGCCGCGTTTTGATCTGCTTGGGCCGTGTGGCTTTCAACGGTTGACTTGGGCTTGACTTTCTCTTGTGGGATTTTGGGCCTTATACTTTTAATATCTTGATTCTTATAAATACATTTAACTCAATATTGAACAAACACATTAGTGTAAATAAATCAAAGCATTTAAATTTAATGTGTTAGAATATTTTTATCATGGTGAATTAACTATACTTAAATAATTTTGTCAAATCAACATCATGTGGAAAGGTGTTTCAACATATACCCCTTACCAAGTGTGAGCACAAACTTTTTCCGGCCCTAGTGATGAGTTTAGGTTACACTCTAGCTAACGGTTAGTGTAGGTGGGCTTCACACAACACGCTGTGTGAGATACGAGCTAAGGATTTGGGCCCCATTTTTTGAGTCATTTTAGTTCGTTTTACCTTATTTTATCAAATCTACTTTGATTAATCATTTTAAAGTCAAAAAAATACTCGAAGTAAAAAATGATCTTCGATCGAAGACCTGTTCCTCGATCGAGGATGAGTGTCTTCCATCGGTGATCCTTGACATTTTTTGGCAGTTTTTATCCACTTCCCATTACTAAAGAAGGAAGAAACTGCCAGACGAGGGAAAAAGAATAGAAATAATAGACTTTTTGAGAGAAGAATCAAATAGTTTTTAGTGAAATTGAGTGAAAAACACTTGAAAACACCAGAAAGTGAGTGAAAATCGTGAGTTTTCTACACTATCTCTACCAAAATACAACCTTTTGAGAGATTCAAACACATAAATTACAAGTTTAGTTCAAAGAAACACGTTTATTATAATTTTTCTTTACTAAAGACGTCAATTCTGAGTTATTACACTTCTAGATTTGACCTACTCCAAATCGGAGGTCTTTTCAGTCTAAGTACGTGGGATACCACAATTTGATCACTACTGCTTCTTGATGCACGGGTCCAGGTTGCTGCTCCAAGTCTCAATCACGTGTTCGTCAGTCTACCCAACACAAATAAACTGAAAAAGCATTTCAGAGGTAACATGTGAGTGGTTTTAAAAGCCCGTTCCCTACTGTCTGCTAATTGTTTATTTATTTTTCGTATTTCTCCCCTTGTTTTTTGGTTCTCACACAAAGATAGAGGGTCTGCCCAAAAGGTCTTCCTCGATCGAGGATTCACATCGTCGATCAGGGATCTCCCCAGATCGGTGATGGGTAACTGCAAAGGATTAGGTTTCCTGTGTATTTCGGTAAATTTAATACATTTCAGCCAAATTTTTAAATGAAGATAAAATCAATCCCGTGATAGGGGTATTTTGGACATTTCTATTAAATTTTGTCTAGACATCTAAATTAGGCCTCAGAATAAATGCATGCTACGTATTAGATTTTAGGAATAAATGAGTCATATTTGATCAAGTCTGTCGTTGTAGTTTAAATATGAAAGATGGGTCCCAAAGCACCCACAACTAATGTTTATTGTCTTGCAGATTTAATAGATTTAATTCCTAGGGCTAGACTTGATGTATTAGGGAAGAATGGTGTCATTTGTGAATTGATGTAATAATTTATATTTCAGTAACGATTACACGATATTTAAATCGAAACTGGAATAGAAATATATGATATCTTAATAAAAGACAAGTCTACGCGTTTATTAATCAGGCTCTTATAACAGTTTAAGTCCCGAACCCAACTTTGAAGAGATAGCATGTTGTGAGCCCGTGTGAGATCTAATTTTAATATGTTCCCAAACATCAAATTTGGTTGGCGACTCTGAAATAAATACCTTAGCTTAAAATATGATAAGAGGTTAAGGTATAAAACATAAAGAATGCATACACCAGAAGGGACACGCTAAGCGTTGTCCTTAAAAATGGTAAGTGACGGTGTTATGTAAAAACGAAACCCAGTTTGCCAAAAATCCATTCTCCTCCCTCGCGGGAGTAAAAGGTAATTCGGGTTCCACACCAAGGAGGAGTCTTTCTATTCCATTTGAGCTTCCCTCTAGATTATCCCTTCAAACCTCCAACAGTAATAACAAAAAACGAACTGTAGAAGCTTAAGACTTTAAAAGTACATATAATAGCATGCATGATGATTGAAGACTTTAAATCACAATATATAATTGATTGTCTTTTTCAATTCTTCCTCCTTAACTAATGCATATGCCTCAAGTTGAAAGAAAATGATATTACAATTATCATTTTCTCTTAATATTAAACAACAAATTGCATACTCTAATTTATAGAATATAGAATGAAGTAGTAAGTGCAAAGTAGAACATAGAATGATGAAGTAATATAAAGTAGTAAGTGATAATCATCATTTACTGTTTAATGCAATTAAGTATGTGCAAGTTAGTAAGTGATAACATAAAGTAGTTGCATATATACTCTAAGTTATAGAATACAGAATAATAACATCTTTTTGGTGCAATTGTGTATGTGCAAAGTAGTAAGTGATAACATAAAGTAGTTGCATACCTAATTTATAGAACATAGAATAGTAACATCGTTTTGGTGCAATTGTGTATGTGCAAAGTAGTGAGTGATATCATAAATTAGTTGGATACTCTAATTTATAGAAGATACAATGAAGTAACATCTATTTGGTGCAATTGAGTATGTGCAAAGTAGTAAGTGATATCATAAAGTAGTTGCATACACTTGATCAATTTATTGTTATTCTCAGGTTTGGTTCAGGACTAACATATATCACCCAAATGTCAATCCTTGAGGGTTGATCTCTCTTGGCATGCTCAACTCTTTCCCTACGTATCCCACATCCATGGTTAGATTTGCCACTAATTTTTATCTATTTATTTGCTAGAAAATTATTCACTGTTTAACTCTAATTTATCTATGTATTTGTTAGTTGTTGTGGAATATATTTGCCCTAATGATAGAGCACCTCCTCGAGGAGCTATATCCAAGGAAAAATGAAGTGGATAAGCTATATACGAGCAACATGGTAGAATATGATGCCACTGTCGAGAGATGGAGGGAGGAGCATGCAATGGGGCCTGATTTTGTATAAATCAAATTAGTCTTTAGATAGTATATGACTTAGGATATGTGTAATTCAAGTGTATTAAGATAATCTTTAAGACTTATGAATTTGCTACAGTTTATTTTCTTAAACTAGAATGCAAACAAATAGTCAAAGTAATTGATCTCTACCTATAGCTAAACAACCCTAACTAGATGCACAACACAAATAGAAACATAAGTTTCTCTAGTAGTTTAAATGTCCAAGAGACAAACAAAACACAAGCGAGAAACCTCAGATTTCACTACTTAGATCAACCATAGAGGAGAAACGAGAGACCCTGTTGAGTTTTGTTACCAAAAGGTAAAACTCTCAAAAGTAAAGCAACTAGTAGTAAACATTATAGGTTTGAAATTCCCCATTGGGCATGGCTAAAGTATTTCATAGGAAACCTGAATCAATTAGACATGAGTGGTAAGACTAAGCTGAGAGAGAAACTAACAAGCCAAAACAAAGTTTATGTATAACCAAAGAGGAAGCTAGCACTTGTAATTTCCAGCTGCTTAAACTATTACCGATGTCAAAGTAATTGATATTTATCTATAGTTAAACAGAAACACAAGTTTCTCTAGTAGTTTGTTAATCTTTAAGAAACAATGAATAACTCTATAAAAAGGAAACACTTAAACTATCCTAGATGAATAACATAAACAGAACACTTAAACTACCTTAGATGAATAGCACAAATAGAACACTTAAACTATCCTAGATGAATAGCACAAACAGAACACTTAAACTACCCTAGATGAATAGCATAAGCAGAACACTTAAACTACCCTAGATGAATAAGTATATCATTCATTCAATCATAATTAAAGTTAATATCATAAAACATAAGTTTTATATGCAATTCATTTTTATAGAGACCAAATATAAAGTTATCAGTTGCAATTTCCAGCTTCTTAAACTAGCCTTGTTTACCAATGTCAAAGCAATTGATCTCTATCTATAGTTAAACAACTGAAGATGAATAGCACAAACATAAACACTTAAACTATCCTATTAGTTTCTTAATCTTCAAATAAATTACAAGTTGAAAAGTAAAGGCAAGCTTACAAGTTCTGTTAACAAAAGCAAAAAAACTCTCAAAAGTAAAACATCTTTCATCAATTACAAATTCATAGTCTTTAATCTATAACTAGAAACAACCCCCATTCACTCAAACTCCTAAGAAGAAGTTCGCATCCTAGATTTCATCCATGACTCTAGATGCAGCTCCTCTTCGTCATTTATTGAATGGCCTCTAGATTTCATCCATGACTCTAGATAGGTCCATATTTCTACATATTTTTATATCTTAATTCCTTAGAGTTTAGTTTTAATTTTATTGTTTAGGTGCAAGTTTACCTTGTTTTCTATTTTGTAGGTATTTTTGAGACTCAATTTCAAATTGATGGTTAAAATGGTGGAGAATTTGAAGAAATTTGTCAAGTCCTGTGCTAAAAATAAGTTTCAAATGATGATCTATCTTAACCTATGTCTGGGGATCAATAAACATTTAATGGAGAATTGATGACTTATGTTATGAGATTCTTAACATATATAATATTTATCAGATTTTAACTCTATTAGGATTTTCTTAAATAGTCCTAATTAGAGTTTAATCCTAAAGATGAGTTTCTTTTAGAGTTTAATTCTAAAAGGGTGTTTCTTTTAGAGTGTAATTCTAAAGGGGAGTTTCTCTTAGTATTATTATGAGGAATTAATAAAAGTCAGTTTTCTCTCTCCTGAAAGCCAAAGGGCACAATTGTGAAAGCTATAAGAAGAGACAATCAGAACCAAATTTGGGGGAAAGAGACATACAAAGAGAACAAGAAAAAAATATCAAAAGCTCTTCATGCATCATCATTCTTCCATGGCTTCTTCTTCCTCCAATATGAACTAATTTCCAATTTCTAGCTAAAGGTTTTTAGGTCTTGAATAATCAATTGGGAGATCATTCTGTACTTAATCTTTTTCATCTATTTCAAGTAATCAATTTTTATTCTGTTCTTGTTCGTATTGCATGATTTAATTGAATCATTGATTTGATTATTTACTTGTAATCGTTTCGCTAATTAGATGTTTAAATACGTAATCGTTTAATTCATCTAATGCAAGTAGCAAATAACATAGTTAATTGTGGACAAGCTTTTAACCTATGTTGTGAATGTAATTGATATGCTTTAAATAATCCCGCTTTAGTGATTATTGAGTAGAATTAGTATCTCTTTCATACTTTAATGCTTTCAATCAAATTAAATTCTGAAGCTTGTTTGGAATTGTTTAATTAATTAGGAAAAATTAATGAACTTTTCTTAAATGTCCAATCGGTAAGAAGAGATAGGTTGTTAATGCTTTTTAATAACCATAGCTAATTTATTTGAAGGGTTGAAATTTATATTTTCTATGATCGATGATCAATTGTTCAATTCAAGACTCAAACCTAACCTCTGGCTGTAATCTTTCTCATACATATTTCTCATATATTTAATTAATTGTTTCTCATATTTTATTATTACTTGTTATTTTCTATTTGTTGCATTCTACAACCAACCCCCCTTTTTAACTTTTAACTGTTAATTTTGAAAAGTTATAATTCTACCAGTCTCTGTGGATTTGACCCTACTCCATATTTACTACTCTTTTTGGATTCTAATAGTAGGTATTTTATTTTTGGTGAATTTGACACTAATCAGAATAACTCTGCAAATTTATAAGGACAGAGATTTGGAACAGTTTCATACCTATTCAAGTGAAAACAAGTAACAAACTAGCTACATATAGAGATATACCTATTCAAGTGCGTTGTCTTCTTCTTCTATATGTTCTCGAAGAGAATGTATAAATGAAAGTTAGTTAATTTACACAAATGAAATGAAAGTGAGATTGAATCTTTAAAGTAAAAACAATACCTAGGGTTTCATCATCCTTATCATCGACAACTTGAGGTGCGGATAGAAATTGATTTGCAATATCTTTATAAAATTATACATAAATGAAACGGAAGATTGCAGCTGAAAGTAAAGATGACTGAAGCTAAAATTACATATAAATGAAATGAAAGTGAGATTGTAGCTGAAAGTAAAGAGGATTGAAGCTAAAATTACACATAAATGAAAAAGTGAGATTGATACCTAGGGTTTCATCCCAACTAACATGTAGAGAGTGTATTTTGTTACCCAAATTCAGATTTAATGATATGGAGTTGTAGAAACCCAACATATTAATTTCTATGGAAGAATCCCTAAACAAATACTTACCAAGATGGAGCCAACTTGATAATGCACGAGGAAGAAGACGAATTCAGATGCCATAGATGTAGATGGAGAAACCAGATATAAGATTAGGTTTTTCAGAGCTCGATAAAGAAGGTGAGTGTGGGAAATTAGGGTTTTCAAAAGGTGAGTGTGAAAGAATTAGGTTGTTATATACAAAAACAACAACAACAAAGTCTTAGTCCCGAAATGATTCAGGGTCGGCTAACATAAACCATCATGCGAAATCGTAAAATCAAGTCGTGTCAGCAACATAAATTCTCTCCCTCCACTATGTCATATCCACTACCATATTTTCCTCAATCCCCAATAAACTCATATCACTCTCAATCACCCTCTTCCAAGTTTTCTTAAGCCTTCCCCTTGAAGGAAAATAGGCTAACGTATGGCAGCGGAAATATAAAAATTTTAACCTATTTCCATTAACCCAAGATTCGTTAATCGTTATTTCATATAAAGAGGAATAGAAAGAAATACCTTTTAGAAGTTCTATCTACCGTTGCAAACGAAGTGCCCACAACTCTTACTTCGAGTTCCCAAGCACAAAACAAAACAATTGAAGATCAAGTTAGAATCAACCGTATAACCGTATATAACAACCAAAATAGATTGTCTCTAATTAATCAACACAAGATCAAGGATAAAGAGAAAAGAGATGTAATCAATTGAATGGAAGGAAACAGTAGATAATCTCGTCCTTATGGTGTGGGTCGAAATTCTCTCTCCCGGTTTGCTATGTGTCTTTCGAAAATCCACATATAGGGGGTATTTATATTCTCTTGTATCTAAACCCTAGTTAGATAGAATTAGGTTACTGAATAAGAATTTAATTCGGAATATAATTCTTATTTATTATCTATAATTATATCTTAAATATAAAGATAATAATAGTAACCTTATAGGATAATAATAAGAGCAATTTAATCTAATTAAAACTCCTAACTTATTTATCCTTTAATTAATTTAATTCACAATTATAATCTAATTAGAATTGTTTAAAATCAAATTAAATGTTTATGTATTTTATATACATAAAATCGCCCCACCCTATATACTGGGCCTTAGTGGACTCAGTTGGGCTTCCATCAATTAATTAACATCCGTTTCTCTTTTGGGTTCCAAGTCTTATGTGTGACCCATTAGGTTCTTATTGCTTCTAGCCGTATGCAACTATTAAATTAATTTTCACAGAATTATATTTAATCTTTGCATAACGGAATGAGTACGCAAAATATGATTGACAAATCCGAAACATTCCCCCAGAGCTATAAGAAGACAGGTTGATTCTGTCGTTGACCTTTCCGTATTAGTTACAGTATAATTCGATCCTTTATCAACTACATCTTTGAACTGAATCTTATGACTATGGATAATGTCAAGTCACATATAGCGAGACGTTCGTTTTACTTGTACAGACCGAGTTAACTCCAATTAGATAGGTTAAGTGAAATCTGTATTTCAAGTCTTAAGCTATCACCTTGCAAGGATTTAGAGTCAAGTCTTCCACAAGTGATCCATGGATGTATCTCCCATTTATCGGGAGTGATAAATGCTCAATCCAATGTATAACTATCCTGCAATTACTTCCTGTGATACCCAACGTCTGCCGTTCACACCCTAGAGTCATCTCTGTTATGGATCGTGTTACAACAGGATCAAAGCGTCACATTCCGTAATCCAGAATTACTAATTAACATTCCTTTGAGTCTGAGGATTACTTATACCTATTAATACCAATGAGATGAACAGGTGACAAGGATGAATCTACCCATCCTGTTATCTCAAGTCGGGTCCCCAATCCTAATGAACTACTTTTCATTGGATCCACGTAACTGTCCAGATATCTGTATATATGAAGCTTGTGAGATCAGCTTTCTGTCTCGACAGAAGACATTGTTACATGTAAGTCTCAGCAGTGATATGTCAATCCTAAACATATTACTTGACTTGGGGTGGTTTTAAGTTTATTAGTTTATTATAAAGTTTCGTCTCACTTCATGCTTGTATGAACACTTTATAATCACTTTAAACAAACTTATGGATTTCCTTTTATTAGACTTTATTTAGTTCTTAAAAGGGATTGCCTTTATATAGTTATGTAAACATATATCTCATTAAAACAAACGATATAAAGAACACTTCATTTACATTAAGTTTGTATCCTAGAACAATTGTCTATAGGACACTAAACCCCAACATACTCCCACTTGGACTAAAGCCAATTGTTTCTACAACTTATCCCAGTAGAAGTTAGATGATGATCATGTACTTTCTGGGTTAAGAGCTTTGTCAACGGATCTGCAACGTTGTCCTTAGTAGGTACTCTTTCTATTCTCACATCTCCTCTTGCCACAATTTCTCTTACAATGTGGTATCGCTTCAGGTAATGCTTGGATGCATTATGAGACCTTGGTTCCTTTGCTTGCGCAATGGCTCCATTGTTATCACAGTATAGTGTAATGGGATTTACAATGTCAGGTACCACACCAAGTTCAGTAATGAACTTCCTAATCCAAACCGCTTCCTTTGTTGCTTCCGCAGCAGCGATATACTCTGACTCGGTCGTAGAGAAAGCTACGTTTCCTTGCTTGGAACTCTTCCAGTTGACCACACCCCCATTCAAGATAAACAGGTACCCTGATTGGGATTTAAAATCGTTCTCATCTGTGAGATGACTGGCATCTGAAAATCCTTCTATTTTCAGATCCCCTTCTCCGTACACTAGGAACATGTCTTTAGTCCTTCTCAAGTACTTAAGAATGTTCTTGACGGCATTCCAGTGCTCGTCTCCCGGATTACCTTGGTAACGACTCGTTATGCTTAACGCGAACGCTACGTCAGGTCTAGTGTCTAGTGCAAAGCATAGCATACATAATCGAACCGATTGTGTTGGCGTACGGGACTACAACCATGCGCTTCTTATCATCTTCGGTTTTAGGACATTGATGATTGCTTAACTTTACTCCATGGATCATGGGTAAGTTACCTCGTTTCGATTCAAGCATGCTAAACCGCTTTAGCACCTTTTTGATGTATGTAGCATGTGAAAGACCAAGCAGTCTTCTTGATCTATCTCTGTAGATCTTTATACCAAGTATATAAGCTGCTTCACCAAGGTCTTTCATGGAGAAGTTACCAGATAACCATACTTTTACCGACTGTAGTAGAGCTATGTCATTTCCCATTAATAATATATCGTCAACATATAATATCAGAAATGCAACTGAGCTCCCACTTGCTTTCTTGTAAATGCAAGCTTCTTCGCAATTTTGTTCGAAACCAAATTGTTTTATGGTTTCGTCAAAACGCTTGTTCTAGCTTCTTGATGCTTGCTTGAGTCCATAAATGGATCTCTGAAGTTTGCAAACCTTGTTTGCATATTTTGATATGAAACCTTCAGGTTGCATCATATATACATCCTCAAGCAGGTTTCCGTTTAGGAAAGCTGTTTTCACATCCATTTGCCAAATCTCGTAATCGTAGTGAGCGGCAACAGCAAGCATTATTCTGATTGATTTGGACATAGCCACAGAAGAGAAAGTTTTGTCATAATCAATTCCTTGTTTCTGACGATATCCTTTCGCTACTAACCTAGCTTTGTAGGTGCTAACCTTTCCATCCATGTCAGTCTTCTTTTTGAAGATCCACCTGCACCCAATGGGTTTTATCCCTTCGGGTGGATCAACCAAAGTCCACACTTGGTTGGTGTACATGGAATCCATCTTAGAATCCATGGCTTCGAGCCATGCTTTAGAATCTGGACTGTTAAGAGCCTCTTCATAGTTTTCGGGTTCGTCGTCTAACACGGGAACCTCATCCTCATCTCCCACTAGAAAACCATATCTAATTGGGAGTTCACGAACTCTTTGTGATCTACGAATGGGTGGCACTTGAGTCTCATCTAATGAGACTGTATTGGGTTCCTCAACCGCCTCTATTGTTTCAGTCGGTGTTTCTTGTTCTTGAACTTCATCAAGTTCAATCATGCTTCCCTTTTCTGTTTCTTCGAGAAACTCTTTCTCTAAGAAGGTTGCATGCTTGGATACTATTACTTTCTGATCATATGGATGATAGAAGTAATACCCCACAGTTTCCTTAGGGTATCCAATGAATAAACACTTATCAGATTTAGAATCTAGTTTGTCTGACGCTATGCATTTGACAAATGCTGAACAACCCCATACTCTCATGAATGAGAACAAGGGTTTCCTACCAACGAATAATTCATATGGTGTGGAACTAGCGGATTTAGTTGGTACTCGATTTAGGGTGAAGAGGGCAGTTTCTAAGGCATAGCCCCAGAATGTCTTTGGAAGTAATGCTATGCTCATCATGGATCGTACCATATCTAGTAAGGTACGGTTCCTCCTCTCGGATACACCATTGTGGTGTGGTGTATAGGGAGGTGTCCATTGTGAGCATATCCCACATTCAGTTAGATAATTCAGAAAATCATCTGAAAGATATTCGCCACCTCGATCGGATCGAAGTGTCTTTATTTTCTTTCCTAATTGATTTTCTACTTCATTCTTGAAGCATTTGAATTTCTCAAAAGCTTCGGACTTGTGCTTCATCAAGTAGATATAACCATATCGGGTATGGTCATCTATGAAGCTTATGAAGTATCTGAATCCTCCTCTTGCTTGGACTGACATAGGACCGCATACATCGGAATGTATTAATCCTAGAGTGTCTGATACACGCTCACCTTTATTGCTAAAGGGTGTCTTTGTCATTTTACCTTTTAAACATGCTTCGCATGTTTCCAATGATTCAGGATCAATTGAATTTATAAGCCCATCTTGATGTAGCTTAAGCATGCGTCTTTTGTTTATATGGCCTAAACGACAATGCCACAAGTAAGTTGAATTATCTAGCTTATGTCTTTTGGTATCAATTGCGAAAACAGAAATTTTGTCATCTAGCACATAAATCCCATTTTGTGATATTCCTAAAAAATAGAAAATCCCATCTCTATAAAAATCGCAATGTTTGTCTTTTATTGAAATATGAAAACCGTCGTCAACAAGACGGCTAATAGAAATAATGTTACGAGACATTTCTGGAACATACAAACAGTTCCCTAATTCTATTACAAGCCCAGAGGGCAAACTTAAAGCATAATCTCCAATGGCGAGGGCGGCAACTCTTGCTCCATTTCCTACTCGCAAGTTTATGCTTCCTTTCTTCAATTCCCTAGTCCGATTTAGTTCCTGCATATTTGTACAAATATGAGATCCACATCCGGTATCAAGTACCCAAGATTCAGACTATGAAACTGTATTTATTTCAATATAAAACATACCAGATGTTGAAGCACCGCTCTTTCCCTTCTTGAGGGAGGCTAGGTACTCCTTGCAGTTCCTTCTCCAATGCCTGTCTTTACCACAGAAGTGGCACTCTCCTTTGGGCTTCTTCACTTCCTTTCCCTTAGCTCTAGTGGGCATGGCTCCCTTGCCTTTCTTGGGATATTTAGGATTGGGAAAATTCCCCTTCCTCTTCTTTGATCCCTCTTGATAACAACCACTATAAAGTATGAAGGACCAAAACTAGAATATTCCTTGAAAGGAGGACCAAAGGAGATATTCACCAAAACGACAGCGTACTACGATCAATGGAGAAGCAATGGCGTATCGAGCAAGACATCCACGTGGCGAATCCCGTAGATTCCGCCATACGCTACCCATAGTCAAACCTATGGAGACCCGCCATCACATCTCGATCCGCCCTCCAAACGGCAGGGTTAACTCCCAATAAATCTCATTAATAGTTCATTAATGAGATACTTCAATGAGATTCATAACCACCATTAATGGAGCATTAATGGAGACTTTCCAGTAACCAAGGAGTTACAACTCTACGACTATAAATAGCTTACATCACAAGCTATTGAGGTACACACTTTCTACTTACTCTTGGTCAATTCAGTTTCCCCTTTGATCCTCGTTACTGACTTTGGCATCGGAGCTTCCCCCCGTCGAACCCAACGACGCCCCCCACAGGGAAGGAATCCGATCAAGGATTTTTCCACAAGTTATCAATTGGTGCGGTGATCGTGGATCTCTAACAAACAAAAGATCACCAAATCTTGATTGTATAGAGTTTCACAAAGAACAAAACAATGGAGTCAACGGAATAGGAATCCCGACCTCAAACCTTGGCTCAATCAATGGAACGAATCTATTCCGAAGATAGAGTTCTCCATATATTAGTCGGAAAGAGTTTTCTACATTAAATCTGGAATTTTATGATAAAAAGATAAGTTTCTTCCCCTTTCTTATTCCATTTTTAATTAAAGAAAATTGAGATCCCTCACCCTTATAAAGTGCTATGAATATCATTACATGTTATTATGATAAATCTAATAAATTATGAAAGATAAAGTAATAGACACAAATCTTTCATTAAACCTTGCATGCTTGCTATGCCCTCATATTTTTATGCATGACAAGTGTAATATGCTATTATCATTGAATTAGTACAAGATGCATGTAGAATTTTATAGAAAAAAAATCCATCCATTCAAGATGATTTTTGTCATTTGATATCAAAATGTCATAAAAAGGCTCGTGTAATTACAGATCACTTAGGTCTGATCAGTCTTTTGGATGAACATGCATATAACTATTAGAAGAAATTACAAAAAACCATATTTGGTTTCTCTTATACAATTCATCATTTATGTATGGCTTTTCTCATCTATAGCACTTTTAATACCAAAAATTCATATTTTTGAATATTTTATCAGACAGTTATTTCATTCCCTTTTTTACAAGGATGTGTTTATTCATAATAAAAACTGTTTATCTGACATTGTTAGAATTTCTTTTACCAACGTAAGAGACTTGAACATATTGAATCTATTTCTGATTATCATATAATTGTCCCTAATTATTAAGGCCATTCTGGGATGATCAGTTACGAAATTGGATAAACAAAACTTTCATGTCCTGAGCTAACTACAAAACTGTGCAAGCGTCAGTTTCGAATAAGAACATCAATTTATGCAAAGTTCTTAGGATATACATGAGAATTCTTTAAGAGATTGTTTGGATGATGCATTTTGACGGTAAGTAAGGGTGAATTTTGGGTAATTTTCCTTACACCCTGAATTAGAGGAGAATCATGGTACATGTATTTTTCTTCCAGAGCTACCCTTCATCTTTTATTTTATTTATACAAATGAAAGGATATAAGTGTAATTTTATATATAACTATATATTAAATTATTGCTTCCCTTACTTTAATTACATCACATCCAAACTATGCTTTAATGATATCTGAATGCCATTAATGCATGGATGCATAATATTGATTGCAAGTAAATAGCAACTATGTAAGATATCTTACCCAATATTGAATGTCATAACTTTCATGATGTCCGAAATAAATATGCTATCTTGGATATTAATATGCATTGAAATACAAAAAGGCATTGTTTTTAACCATTGTCATTATGGTATGCATTATTAAAAATTCATTGTGATATTTATGTTCGGTAGCAATCTTTATGGTTATAACCGTTATATGTGGTATTATTAACACAAGCACTATGAAAATTCTATTATGAATTCGTTTGGCATATAATATTTACCCGGTTTTATCCTTTGACTAAGTTCATTCTAAAGTCAGGAACCAACGTTGATAACAACCCAAATTATTCTTGAATAAGGAATAAGGGAAAATTAATAGAAATAATGGCAAACCATTATTCCTTCTAAAAGAGATATTTATACATGATTAATGTGGAATTAATGATAATTAATGCAGGGGAGAATATGCAAATAATGAGGAAAAGGAAGGAGTCTCTAGCATTATGCCACGCCACGTGGACCATGGCGAGATACGCCATAACGAGATACGCCCGATGAGAGCGAGTAGCGGAGACCCGCCATAGCTCTCAAGGAGAGCGTACATACGCCTTGACGGATCAAAGAATACGAAAAGGGATATTCATCTTACTGACAGAATATTATCCCAAGGACCAAATGGGATATTCACCTTGAGAACGCCGCAAGAAGAACCGGATGGCGGATCTCCACGATTCAGCTCAGTGAGATCCGCTGGCGAACCTATGAGGCGAATCTCCTCTTTCACCTGATTCATCACAGTAACGGCTAACCGCCGACTCGGCCATAAAGACCATTAATGAGCTATCAATTAGCTAACCGTCAGGTTAAAGGTAACCAGTAACCGCCAGCTTAAAGGTAACCAGTAACCGCCATTAATGGAGCATTAATGGAGACCTTCTAGTTGCTGAAGGTTACGACTTCCTAGCTATATATAGCCTACATCCCTAGGCTATCAAGGTACACTTTTACTTACCCTTTGTCAATTCAGTTTGCTCTCTTGTTCTTCCTTACTGACTTTGGCATCGGAGCTTCCCCCCGTCGAACCCAACGACGCCCCCACAGGGACGGAAGACAATCGGAAATTCTCCACTAGTTATCAATTGGTGCGGTGAACGTGGATCTCTAACAAACAGAAGATCACAAAATCTTGATTGTATAGAGTTTCACAAAGAACAAAACAATGGAGTCAACAGAATAGAAATCACAATCTCAAACTTTGGCTCAATCAGTACAACAAATCTATCCAAAGATACAGTTCTCCATATATTGGTGGGAAAGAGTTTTCTACATTAAATCTGGAATTTTATGAACTCAGTCCTGTGGGTTAGCACTGAAAGAACTCCAGAAGTGGGGCATGCTATGTCCATTATTAAAAGATTGTGGTAAGTCATAAAAGCTATATTCACTTACCTTGGGGATCAATGGCTTGATCCATGGAACATACTTCATAGCAAAAGAATGTTTGCATTTGCCTTGTTGGCAAATATCATGTATGATACAATGTCTCTTTATGGAATTTTTAGTTCATATTGGAATCAACTTAATAATTCCTTCACGTTGGTCCCTGACTCTAGAATGAACTTAGTCAAAGGATAAAACCGAGTAAATATTATATGTCAAACAAATTCATAATAGAATTTTAATTGTGCTTGTTTTAATAATAATATCACGTATAACGGTCATAACCATAAAGATTGCTACTGCACATGAATATCATAATGAATTCTTAATAAGTAACCATAATGAGAATGGTTTCCTTTTGTATTTCAATGCGCATTAATATCCAAGATAGCATATTTATTTTAAACGTCATAAAAGTTATGACATACTATATTGGGTAAGATATCTTACATAGTTGCTATTTACTTGCAATTAATATTGTGCATCCATACATTAATGGCATTCGGAGATCATTAAAGCCTCATTTGAATGAGGTGTAATTAAAGAAAGGTAAGTGATGATTTAATAATATAGTTATATATAAAATTACTCTTATATCATTTCATTTGTACGAATAAAATAAAAGAGAAAGGGTAATTTTGGAAGAAAAATACATGTACCATGATTCTCCTCCAATTTGGAGTGTAAGGAAAATTACTCAAAATCCACTCTCACATACCTTCACATACAATCCTCCAATCTTTAAGGAATTCTCATGTATATCCTAAGAATTTTGCATAAATTAATGTTCTGATCTGAAACCGACACTTGCACTATTTTGTAGTTAGCTCAGGACATGAAAGTTTTGTTTATCCAATTTGGTAATTCATCAGCCCATAATGGCCTTAATAGTTAGGGACAATTACAGGATAATTACAAATAGACTCAATATTTTCAAGTCTCTTGTGTTGGTAACAGAAATTCTAACAATGTCAAATAAACAGTTTTTATATGAATAGACACATCTTTGTAAAAAAGGGAATGAAATAACTGTTTGACAAAACAATATTCAAAAATATGAATTTTTGATATTAAAAGTACTATATAGGAGAAAAGCCATATATAGATGGTGAATTGTACAAGGAAAAACCAAATATGATTTTTTTGTAATTTCTTCTAATAGTTATATGCATGTTCATCCAAAAGACCGACCAGATCTAAATCATTTGTAATTACGTGAGCCCTTTTATGATATTTTAATATCAAATGACAAAATCACATTGAATGGATGAATTTTTTTGTAAATCCCAAGATTACGAGTCTTATACATGCGTTTGTACTAATTCAATGATAATATCATATTACACTTGTCATGCATAAAAATATGAGGGCATAGTAAGCATGCAAGATTTAATGAAAGATTTGTGTCTATGACTTCATCTTTCACAGTTTATTAGATTTATCATAATAACATGTAATGATATTCATAGCACTTTATAAGAGTGATGGATCTCAATTTTCTTTAATTAAAATGGAATAAGAAAGGGGAGGAAACTTATCTTTTTCATCATAAAATTCAAGATTCAATGTAGAAAACTCTTTCCCACCAATATATGTAGAACTGTATATTTGGATAGATTTGTTGTACTGATTGAGCCAAAGTTTGAGATTGTGATTTCTATTCCGTTGACTCCATTGTTTTGTTCTTTGTGAAACTCTATACAATCAAGATTTTGTGATCTTCTGTTTGTTAGAGATCCACCTTCACCGCACCAATTGATAACTAGTGGAGAATTTCCGATTGTCTTCCGTCCCTGTGGGGGCGTCGTTGGGTTCGACGGGGGGAAGCTCCGATGCCAAAGTCAGTAAGGAAGAACAAGAGAGCAAACTGAATTGACAAAGGGTAAGTAAAAGTGTACCTTGATAGCCTAGGGATGTAGGCTATATATAGCTAGGAAGTCGTAACCTTCAGCAACTAGAAGGTCTCCATTAATGCTCCATTAATGGCGGTTACTGGTTACCTTTAAGCTGGCGGTTACTGGTTACCTTTAACCTGGCGGTTAGCTAATTGATAGCTCATTAATGGTCTTTATGGCCGAGTCGGCGGTTAGCCGTTACTGTGATGAATCAGGTGAAAGAGGAGATTCGCCTCATAGGTTCGCCAGCGGATCTCACTGAGCTGAATCGTGGAGATCCGCCATCCGGTTCTTCTTGCGGCGTTCTCAAGGTGAATATCCCTTTTGGTCCTTGGGATAATATTCTGTCAGTAAGATGAATATCCCTTTTCGTATTCTTTGATCCGTCAAGGCGTATGTACGCTCTCCTTGAGAGCTATGGCGGGTCTCCGCTACTCGCTCTCATCGGACATATCTCGTTATGGCGTATCTCGCCATGGTCCACGTGGCGTGGCATAATGCTAGAGACTCCTTCCTTTTCCTCATTATTTGCATATTCTCCCCTGCATTAATTATCATTAATTCCACATTAATCATGTATAAATATCTCTTTTAGAAGGAATAATGGTTTGCCATTATTTCTATTAATTTTCCCTTATTCCTTATTCAAGAATAATTTGGGTTGTTATCAAACGTGAAGGAATTACTATGTTGATTCCAAGATGAACTAAAAATTCCATAAAGAGACATTGCATCGCACATGATATTTGCCAACGAGGCCAATGCAAATAGTCTTTCATTATGAAGTCAGTTCCATGGATCAAGCCATTGATCCCCAAGGTAAGTGAATATAGCTTTTATGCCTTACCACAGTCTTTTAATAATGGACAGGATATGCCCCATATCTGGAGTTCTTTATGTACTAACCCACAAGTACAATGGAATCACTAATACTGCAACCATCGCCTAACACTGGCATGAAAAGTAAAGCTCAATCCATAGAGGTGTACATTCAAAGTCACTTCAGAAAAACTCCTTGACTACATCATTAGCCAAAGAGGAGTTAGAGCAAATCCAGATAAAATAAAAGCCCTACGAGGAGAAAGGTGAAAAGAACGCCTAAATGAAAGCCCCACAATAGGTGAGAAAGATCCAGAGGTTGAACGAGCGAATCATCGTACTAGGAAGATTGTCAACAAGCATTTCAAGGTACAAAACAATTCCTAGCAGAACCACCCTTGATGAGCAGACCAATCTGAATGGGAGACCTGCATTTGTATCAATCTGTCATGGATAAAGCTATGTGCACCGTGATTATTCCAGAAGAAGAAGGTCAACAGTTCTCCATCTATTATGTTAGCAAAATGTTGAAGGATGCGGAGACAAGATATTCGAAGCTAGATAAAATGGCTCCAGCGGTTGTGACAACATCCATCCGCGTTGAACCATAGTTCCAAGCATAACCTTAACATGATCAAGATCAAAATCAAGAGCCGACTTCACCACCACTGAACACATGGATGATGAGATTGAAAGGTGAGTGCATACCGCTCTAGATAGATGAGAGAACAATGCAGAAAGGTACGCCCATCCAGTTAACATGAATTCGCCGTTCACAGCACGGATCTTGAGGTACGAGGCGGACAGAATGTTTAAAGCTTCCAACTTGCCACAATATAAAGGAGAAGAGTCAATATAAACGGGACATTACATATCCCGAACCCAAAGGAGGGGAGCATGTAACCGTTGGAAGAAACGCCAAAGCGTACTACAGGTTGGCCACCACACTGAAGCTTGCTGGGAGCTGGCAAACTAGATAGCTTTGTCCAGAATAACAAATAATAAGATGACAAGCAGAAGACAGATCCCAAAAATAAATTCAAAAGTGTCATTAATGTCATAGCAGATGGACCAGTGTATCAGCCACCCGTGGAAAAAGCAAAAATATCCGCTCTGGATAAAACATCCCTCCATTGCTCCTTTTGCAGAAACAGGTCCAGTAATCTCTCCACATGCAGATGCATTGGTAGTAACAATGGCAATTCTAGGATGGGAGATAAAATAAAGCGAGTAAAGACACGGGCAGTTCTCGCAATGTCATCACCAAAGGTGCATTCGCCAAACTAAAGGTTGATCCGATCCAAATAGAAACAACCATTGTTGACATCATTGGAGTGACGGGTCACACTATCCAGACCAAGGGCCAGAGGTTGTAGCCCTAATTTCCATCCGTCGTCTGACAATGTACATTCCCACCAGCAAAGGAGGAGTAATGATTAGCGGGAACCAAAAGGTGGCTAAAGAGACTTATACTCGGCGTCACTATCAATCCGCCCACAATCCAAAGAGGACGAAGGTGAGAAATATTAACTTATCACTACAGCTTTGGGTGACACAGAAACGCTCCTTATTGCTGATGGAAAGAGGGTGCGGATCGCCAAAGGATTAAAACTTGAGATCAAAGAGGATGTTAAAAAAGTTCTCATTGAGTCTGAAAGCGTATTTACATAGGAGAATGAGATCCCCACAGGAGTAAGCCCAGATGTGATTACTCATAAGTTAAACATCATTGAGGATGCGGTTCTAGTTGCTCAGAAAAGACGGAACCATGGGCCTAAAAATCAGTATTTTTACATATTCTTATATGTGCATTAAACTGTTATAGTATCCTATATTTTATAATTTATTCTTTCTCGCCATACTTCTTATATTCATTTGCCTAGCTTTTAGTGCTGATATACGCCCAGTGGCTGGCGAATGAAAAGTTCCACAGGTGGATCAATTACCTCAAAGATAGGACAATTGATCCCCATCACGGGCGGATCCCCTTTCCACAAAGATAAGAAGCACAGACCCTCAGGAGCTTTCAAATGAGCTCAACTCTCTCCTCAAAGACAGGAAAAATATTGGTCACCATCAAAAGCGGGTTAAAATCATCTCAAACATGAGATCATTACACCCTCAACTTTCTCCTCAAAGATAGGAGAACACTCTCATGGGCGGATCCATCTTTAGATGATCACCGCCAGGATTAGAACATTTCTCAGACGTGAGATCTTTACATCCTTCAAAGTATAATTACTTTCTCCTATTTAACATAGGAGACCCAACGACGGATCAAGCCCTGATCACCGCCAGGATTAGAACATTTCTCAGACGTGAGATCTTTACATCCTTCAAAGTATAATTACTTTCTCCTATTTAACATAGGAGACCCAACGACGGATCAAGCCCTGATCACCGCCAGGATTAGAACATTTCTCAGACGTGAGATCTTTACATCCTTCAAAGTATAATTACTTTCTCCTATTTAACATAGGAGACCCAACGGCGGATCAAGCCCTGATCACCGCCAGGATTAGAACATTTCTCAGACGTGAGATCTTTACATCCTTCAAAAAACTTGTCTCAAGAGAGAAGTTTTTTTATACCTAAGGGCGGATCGATTCACCTCAAAGATAGGAAGCAAATCGATCACCTAAGGCAGCTTAACTTCCTCTAAAGGAATAAAAGCTTCAAACCTTCACAAAGGTTCATATCCCTTTCCAAAGAAGGGTTTCAAGACCTAAGGGCGGATCAATTCACCTCAAAGATAGGAAGCAAATCGATCACCTAAGGCAGCTTAACTTCCTCACCAGGAATAAAAGCTTTAAACCTTCAAAAAAGGTTCACACATTGGGGTACGGCTGGCCACCTTCCCTAAACAATCAGGAGAAGTCCTAAGTAAACCAGGTTCTAAAAAGTTACTTGCTAAAAGATATAATGCATTAGTAAAAATAGTTCTGGAAAGAAAAGGGTTCATCTCCAAACAATGAAGCCTCGTCTTCATCTCCAAACAATGAAGCCTCGTCTTCATCTCCAAATAATGAAGCCTCGTCTTCATCTCCAAATAATGAAGCCTCGTCTTCATCACAGAAATAACGAAGTCTCGCCTTCACAAATGCAAAGTAAAAACACTTTAGAAAATGAGTAAATACTAGAGTGCCAAAACGCCCACACGAGACGCGTAAAAAGTCCCTGAAGGGCGGGTCATTCTCCTCAATATGACAGAACTGAAGAAAAGAAGTCCCTAAGGCGAATCATAATCCTACGCGGATTAATGGAAGGGTGAATATTCAAATAAAGAGGAAAAGGAAGGAGTCTCTAGCATTATGCCACGCCACGTGGACCATTGCGAGATACGCCATAATGAGATACACCCGATGAGAGCGAGTAGTGGAGACCCGCCATAGCTCTCAAGGAGATCGTACATACGCCTTGACGAATCTAAGAATACCAAAAGGCGCCTTTATTACCATCCATAAATGGGAATAAATACAATTAAATGGCAATTAATAGCCATCAAAGGGGAATAAAGACTTGAATGTTCGAATACTCCAACTCTGAGGGTTTCAAGGATAAATGCTGGGATTAGTGGAGAATTGATAGCATTAAAGATGAGTAATGACATGACTGTTCATCTACATCTCCATAAACATCCAAATATCATACATGGGGAAAAAGGATAATTGGACAAAGAATGAAGGATCCACCATCAATACTCTTATGGGTAAGGATCCACCAATGGATTTATGGATTCCTCAAACACGCCTCAAAGGGTCAAACGCCTTGGGAGACCCACCGTCAACATCGATACACCCAAGGAATGGCCAAGCCGATTCCCCAATAAAGGCAGCTAATAATCCATTAATGAGCTAACGGTCATACTTGAATAAGATCAGTAATCGCCATTAATGAGGCATTAATGGAGACTTTCTAGTTACCACATTGATGGTTACAAGTATCCTAGTATAAATAGCTTGCATCCTAAGCTATTAAGGTACACTTACTGATTCTCTAACCTTTGTTATCAAACGTGTTTATTCTTTTGTTTTCAGAGTTCACAGACAACATAAAAGTCTCCATACATTGGATCCCAGTGAAAGAAATCCATAAAGCTTATCATAAGCTTCTAGGGGACGGCTGACCACCTACCCTAGTAATTCGGAGAAAATCTAAGGCGAATTGAAATTCTTTCTGAATTTTCGACAAAGTCCTCGTTAAAAGGCATCACATTTTTTACCAATGTGTCACATTTTTTACTCTATCAATTGAAATAAAGAAAGGGGGAATCCTCATCAAGAGGCATTACATTCTCCTTCGTTGATCAAATACAAAATCTCTCCAAAAGGCGAAATTCCATTCGCCATTGTAATAAAGTGGCAGATATATACCTTTGTAAAAGGTAGTCATTTATATGTCCTATCGAAGGGGCGGAAACATCCAGCTCAAAGGAAATCCTTACAAATATATCACAATAATACTGGGGTATGGTTGGCCACCTACCCCGAGACATAACAAGTTTGAAACCTTCAGAAAATTCATAACAAGTTTGAAACCTTGAAAAATTCAGAAGAAGTTTGAACACTTGAAAGATCAATAGCATAGAATATGATGAAAAAGAATTAAAACATGCTTTAAACAGCCCTAAAGAGCTTTTTATACCTTTAGGGGGGCTTCTGATAACAACCACTATAAAGTATGAAGGACCAAAACTAGAATATTCCTTGAAAGGACCAAAGGAGATATTCACCAAAACGACAGCGTACCACGATCAATGGAGAAGCAATGGCGTATCGAGCAAGACATCCACGTGGCGAATCCCGTAGATTCCGCCATACGCTACCCATAGTCAAACCTATGGAGACCCGCCATCACATCTCGATCCGCCCTCCAAACGGCAGGGTTAACTCCCAATAAATCTCATTAATAGTTCATTAATGAGATACTTCAATGAGATTCATAACCACCATTAATGGAGCATTAATGGAGACTTTCCAGTAACCAAGGAGTTACAACTCTACGACTATAAATAGCTTACATCACAAGCTATTGAGGTACACACTTTCTACTTACTCTTGGTCAATTCAGTTTACCCCTTTGATCCTCGTTACTGACTTTGGCATCGGAGCTTCCCCCCGTCGAACCCAACGACGCCCCCCACAGGGAAGGAATCCGATCAAGGATTTTTCCACAAGTTATCACCTCTATGACAAGAGCCGGTATTGCCTTGTCTTTCTTCATATTGGGCTCAACTGACTTGAGCATATTTGCAAGCTCTTCAAGAGAGGTTTTCAAGTCATTCATCTGGTAGTTCATGATGAACTGTGAATAACTCTCTGGGAGGGATTGAAGAATTAAGTCTATGCTTAGTTCGTTATCCATCGCGAATCCAATACTAGAAAGCTTGGTAATATAGCCAATCATCTTGACACAATATGTCATCACAAATGTGCCCTCTTGCATCCTGCAACGATATAGCAACTTGGATATCTCGTAGCATTCGCACCTAGTATGTTTCCCAAACAGCTCCTTTAGGTGCATGATGATGGAATATGCATCCATTTCCTCATGTTGCCTTTGCAATTCTGGTGTCAACGATGCAAGTATGATGCATCCCGCATGATCGTCATCAGTTTTGTGCTTCTGGTAAGCATCAATTTCTTCGATGAGAGCATCATCATCTGGGATAGGGGGTATCGTTGTATCAAGTACATACCCTATCTTATCGAACTTCAAAACGATTTTGAGGTTACGAAACCAGTCGGTGAAGTTTGAACCGTTCAATTTGTTATCGGTAAGAATGTTTTGCAGATTGGTTTTAGTCATGATTTTAAGAGTTTATAATATAACCTGAGAGTGAGAAAGAGTAAACGTACGTTATTCATTTGCTCTAAAATACATCAATCTAAAATTATAGGCCTTTTGTTTATTTTAGATTGCTCTCACTATTTTGCCAAATTAATAGCCCTCCATATTAATTCGAAGAATTTCGCAAATCCTTTAGTGAGCTAGGATCCTAACTCCTGAGATTTCACCTTGAGTTTGCTCAACAAGCTAGTCTCATTTGTTAGGTAGATTCATGTAATCAATCACATCTTTAATGTGATTCCTAGGTTATTGGGTTACTAACCACATTAGTAACTAATATGCTATTCATATTAATCCCAACCATATTGCCCATTAGTTTATGACAACATGAATTTGCTCATCCAATTATCATAATCTAATTTAAGTACTACCCCATATTCATGAAAAATGATTTTCGATAATTCAGGTGTTACCATAAGACCCCGAGCTTGAGTTTGCTCAACAACCCAAAGGCCCCCAGTACTGCCGGCTGAATTATAATATTAGGGAGGGGCAACCGATTTAATAACTTGCTTATTTACTTAACTTTTAATTAGTGAGAGATTTTTATTTTAAGTCTCATAATCTAACTTAGTCTTGATTTGCTTTAGCATACATCAGACACATACATTGGCGTTATGGACATATCATCTAAATTATTCCGTCGAGCTAGAGACGGAATAAAAGGCCAAACCTAGGGAAATACTAACTATTACATATTTATCTTTAGATCCTCCGTTTTCTCCATGGCGCCTTGAAATTACATATTAATTTCTATTCTACTAAAGAAAACTTCAATTAACTTGAAGGGAATTAGATGAGAGGAGAAATTACAATAGATAGTAGAAAGGCAGGACTCATAGACCCTATTTCAAAAAAATACCAAAAGACTAAAAGAGGGTCCAAATATGTCCATAACTCCAAACATGCATAGACTCAATTAAATAAATTTAATTGGTTGATTACATAAATATTTTATGTAATATTTAGGTTAATCACATTAACACATCAAATTAACCTTCATCCAATTTTACTTTTAATAGTTTCGTATCTTCTATATTAACCTTTTAGATTAATACAACTATACAAAACTTTAATTTATGCATGTCCCAATTATTTTGATTTCAATTCATTTAATACTTTTGATTTACAAATAGGTAAAACAAACTTTTAAATAAACTTTTCATTCGATAATCAAAACATAAAACTATTAATTTCTGAAACATATATATATATATATATATACAAATATTTTTAAAACTGATTTTAAAACGCTTTTAAAATAAGTGGGTCTCGGACCGGGCCCGTGGACGCGGCTGATGCCGTTTGGCAGCAGCCCTAACACGTCCTGCCAGGCGCTGCCTTGCGGCAGCGGCGGCCAGGCGCCGCGCGGTTACTGCCGCGGGGCAGCAACCGTGCGACAGCAGCCGGGTTGCGCCGTGAGGCGCGACCCGAGCTGTTGTCCTTTTTTTTTAAAATTATATATATATCAGTTTTAAAACGGTTTCAAAACGATTTTCAGAAAATAAGAAAACCTATTATAGATTTTCCGTTTTATCTTTAGAATCAATAAAATTAACTTTTATCAATCTAACTATAAAACTAATAGATTTTGTTATAATGATTATCAACCGAAATAATTAGGAACATATGCATAAACTATTTTAATTAACAATTAATTAAAACTTATTTATCTTTAGAACTAATTAATCAAAACAGTTTTGTTAATTAACCTAACTATAAATATTTATTCAACCTGATTGAAAAACTTCTAAATTTTCATATATGAAATAACGGATTTAACGCATGCTCTGATACCACCGAAGGAAAATAGGCTAATGTATGACAGCGGAAATATAAAAATTTTAACCTATTTCCACTAACCCAAGATCCGTTAATCGTTATTTCATATAAAGAGGGATAGAAAGAAATACCTTTTAGAAGTTCTATCTACCGTTGCAAACGAAGTGCCCACAACTCTTACTTCGAGTTCCCAAGCACAAAACAAAACAATTGAAGATCAAGTTAGAATCAACCGTATATAACAACCAAAATAGATTGTCTCTAATTAATCAACACAAGATCAAGGATAAAGAGAAAAGAGATGTAATCAATTGAACGGAAGGAAACGATGGATAATCTCGTCCTTATGGTGTGGGTCGAAATTCTCTCTCCCGGTTTGCTATGTGTCTTTCGAAAATCCACATATAGGGGGTATTTATATTCTCTTGTATCTAAACCCTAGTTAGATAGAATTAGGTTACTGAATAAGAATTTAATTCGGAATATAATTCTTATTTATTGTCTATAATTATATCTTAAATATAAAGATAATAATAGTAACCTTATAGGATAATAATAGGAGCAATTTAATCTAATTAAAACTTCTAACTTATTTATCCTTTAATTAATTTAATTCACAATTATAATCTAATTAGTGTTGGTGTGCCCTAGTTCTTAGGCATTGGTTCATGTATATTGTATTATGCTTTTTTATTATTCTTGCATAGATACACTATTTGTGTTACATTAATAAAGGCATTAATCTAGTTCATTTATATCTTGTGCTATAATATGAATAGAGAATCCATTGATTGATAATCGTAAAACCATATCCCAAGTCCATTCTATCATGGGAATGATTAGGACCATGGACTTGTATATTCGACGACTGTATGGTAGTAATTGATACTAGCCATAGCACTTGATAAGTCAGTTGTGAATATGGGTACATGTTATATACATGTGACTGGATCGATCCGCCCGAGAAAACTACATGGTGGTTGTGTCATTAGTTTTCTTAAGTAGGTCTCTAACTATCTTCAGACCAGATTTCATTATAATATCAATATGGGATCCGGTTCACTTTGACATATGCCTAACAGGTCTGTAACAGGATGCTAAATACGGGTATGATTGGGTGAACATGTGAACACGTTGGTATTGATATTGAAGTGATGGAATTACCACTCATGTAATAGTGAGATGATATCACAGGCCACTTGATGAGTGAGATTGATAAGTGTGTGGCCACACCTTGATAAGTAGTTTACTTATCTGTTTCATCAATCTACTTTAGATCAAGAAATATCATAAACATCAGAGAGGATGACAGCCGCCATGCCTCTAGTTTATAATATCGATATCAAATGGTAAAAGACGTTAAGAGATAACTACAGGGTCTCTGCATCTTTAGACTGCTGAAACTCTGTCTTGGTTAGGGGCAGTAATGGTTTGCTAGAACCCACTTACTGTATATTGGAGAGATGAAATTAATTAATAGAACGTGCACAGTCCCATAGGATCGTGCACATCGAACATCTGAGTTAGAACTTATAGAACGGTACATTGGAGAGATGAAATTAATTAATTGATTGATAGTAAAATATCAAGGTAATTAATTGGTGGTTAATTAATTAATTAATTGATACTTTGTATCAAGGTAATTGATTAATGGTCTTAAGTGTTGAGTATTTAATTGATTAATTAGTTTACAGGATGTAATTAATTAATTTGTAAATTAATGAAATTGCATTCGGTGAATAATTAATTAAACTAATACGTTGCTGAACCTCCCTTTTTGCCACTCAGACCATAGTCCTATCCTTGTTAAGCTGGTTAAAGGTCATCGGCCCAAAGGGAATAGACCGTTTAGGTACCTTGTTGCTTGGGACACCCATCCTGAGTTCAGGAACTTTGTTAAGGATAATTGGCAACCCCATTCTAATGTTCTCCTTGCTGCTGAGGAGTTTAGAAGAAATATGGTGGGATGGAATAAAAACATCTTTGGCCATATTATCCGAAGGAAAAATAAACTCTTAAGGAGGATGGAAGGCATTCAACACTGTTTAGAGATCCGTTTTGACCACAGTATGAATTGTCATCTTAGATCTCTCCAGAACGAGCTGGAAGCGGTCCTTAGACAGGAAGAGCTCCTTTGGTTACAGAAATCTAGGAAGGCTTGGATTAAGGATGGTGACCGGAACACCAGATTCTTCCACCTTTCTACTATTATTAGAAGGCAAAGGAACCAGATCGATGCTATTAAAGATTCTAATGGTGACTGGATTTATGAGGAAGAAGATATTCGTCGCCTTGCTCTTGAGTTCTATAAAAACCTCTTTAAAGAGGAAGTTGTGGATCTGGACAAAGCCCACTCTGGGGTCACCTTTCCTAGGCTGGAGGAGGAGGTAATTGTTGATGCCTTTCATCCTATCGACCGGAAAGAAATTGATCTTGTCTTCACCAGTATTGGAGCTACTAAAGCTCCAGGGATCGATGGTATCCCTGCTAGTTTCTACCATAAACACTGGGACTCGGTGAAGGAAGGTGTCTATAATTTTATCTTTGGAATCTTCCGCGGTTCCAACGAGATTAGCCTGGTGAATAAAACCCTCCTGGTTCTGATCCCTAAGGTTGAAAAGCCCTCCTCCTTTTTACAAATGAGGCCGATCAGCCTATGTAATGTTTTATACAAAGCTATCACTAAGATTGTGGCGAATAGGATCCGGCGGATCCTTCCTGAGATTATTAGCCAAAATCAAGGTAGCTTTGTTCCTGGTAGGCAAATGATGGACAATGTGGTAATTGCCCAAGAGATGGTCCATTCCATGAAAATGAGGAAGGGTAAGAAAGGGATCGTGGCTCTCAAGCTTGATCTGGAGAAAGCTTATGATCGTTTAAACTGGAGCTTTCTTTTGGATAGCTTAAGTAAAGCTGGTATTCCTGAGAACTGGAGGAGTTTGATTGAAGGTTGCGTGTCTTCTCCTGTTTTCCAGGTTCTGATCAATGGAGATATGTCTGATGAGTTTTCTCCTTCTAGGGGTATCCGTCAAGGAGATCCTATGAGCCCTTTCCTTTTTGTGATAGCAATGGAAAGGCTGGCTCACCTAATTCAAGAAGCTGTGAATAAGGGGAGTCTCCATCATGTGTCCATTAACAGATTTTGCCCTCCTATTTCCCACTTGTTCTTCGCTGACGATGTGATGATCTTTATGGAAGGGAATGAGGAGCAAATTGGTGTGGTCATGAATATCCTGGAGTGCTTTTGCGTTGCTTCTGGCCATAAGATCAATGTCCACAAGTCCCGGATGCTTTGCTCTAAGAACATGGATAGAAGCCTCTGTAATAAGCTTAGCGATCTTTCGGGTATCCCTCTTACCCAATCCTTGGGAAAGTATCTTGGGATCCCCCTTCATAGTGACAGAGTTTCCAAAGCCTCCTTTAAGGAGACTCTGGACAAAACTAATGGGTTGTGTGCTAGTTGGAAGGCCAATTCTCTTTCCTTGGCTGGCCGTCTAACCTTAATTCAGTCTATCAACTGCGCAGCTCCCAATCATATCATGCAAGCATGTAAGTTGCCTGAGCCGGTTCTCAATGAGCTTGATAAAATCAACCGGTGTTTTCTTTGGGGTGAGTCTGGAGAGGGTAGGAAGATTCACCTAGTCCCTTGGAAGGAGGTCTGCCAGCCTAAAAGCAGGGGGGGTCTTGGCATCAGACAAGCTAAAGATAACAATAAGGTCTTGTTGATGAAGCTCCTCTGGAGAATGTGGCAGAACCCTTCTTCTCTTTGGGTTCGATTGCTTTGTGGCAAGTATCGAAAGGACAAAATCTTTGGGGGCCCTAAAGAGAGGATTGGCAATTGTTCTTTCCTTTGGAAAGGGCTCAGTGCTGTGTTTGCTGAGTTCTGCACGGGGGTTGGCCTGGAGGTGGGTAATGGTAAGTCCATAAGCTTCTGGTATGACACCTGGATCGGAGATAAACCTCTTATAGAGGTTTGCTGCTCTCCCCCGCCTAGCAATTTCCGCAATTGGAGGATTGCCGATGTGGTGGACTCTGATGGGGACTGGATTTGGTCTATGTTTGATTCCTTCTTGAGCCTTGATTCTCTCCTCAAAATCAGGGGAGTGAAGATTAGTAACCTTGAGGAGGACAAGGATAGGCATTGCTGGGCCCTGACAAAAAAATGGAGCTTACTCTTGCAAGTCTGCCTTTGAAGCTTTTACTCTTGACAGATCCGACCCTCTTTCGGACACTTGGAAATCCATTTGTGCTCTGAAAATCCCTTACCGAATGAGGAGCTTCCTGTGGCTTGGAGTCAAGGACAGGTTGCTGACTAATTCGGATAGACATAGACGTCACTTGGCGGATTCAGGTGCTTGTAGTAGATGCAGAGGCCAAGTTGAATCTTTGTGCCATGCCCTTAGGGACTGCCCTAAGAGTAAGGAGGTTTGGCAGAAAGTTCTTCCGCACCACATTCTCCCCTCCTTCTTTGCCTACCCTGAGAATGACTGGTTCTCCAATGGGGTTAAAGGTAGGTTAATGGCTAGCATGGAGCAGGGAGACATTTTATTTGCTATTATCTGCCACCACCTTTGGAAGTGGAGAAACGAGGAGATCTTTGGTGAGAAGACTGTTTTTATTCAGAACTTACACGAGTTCTTCTCTAAAAAGCTCCTTACCATTACGGGGAGCTTCAAAGGGGACCCCCTTGCCAATTCTACCCAGAATAAAGAGGTTTAACTCGTTGGGTGGTGTAGGCCGAAGGATGGGGTGGTTAAGTTGAACACGGATGGCTCATGTCTCAACAATGGAAAGATCGCGGCTGGAGGCGTGCTCAGGGACACGGGAGGTGCCTGGTTGTCTGGATTCACCCATAGCCTGGGTTTGGGCTCATCCTTTTCAATGGAACTTTGGGGTATTCTTTCTGGAGTCAAGCTTGCCAGAAATCTGGGTATTAAAAGGCTTGCTGTGGAGTCTGATAATATGGAGGCTATTAGTATGATCTCTAATAATCATGCTTTTTTGTCTTAGTAGCCAGAACCTTATCAAAGCAATAAGAAGTCTTGGCTCCTCCTTTGAGTCCTTAGAGTTCAGCCACATCTACAGAGAACAAAATCGAATTGCGAATCGCTTGGCGGCGGCTGGGCACGAGGGGATGTTAGGTGTTTCCACCCTTTCTGATCCTCCTATCTATCTTTCTTCTCTCCTTTTAGAGGACAGAGTTGGGGTTAGCTTTCCTAGGCTGATCCCAGGTTAGCTTTTGTCTCGGTGTTGGTTTGTTTTCTTTCCTGTTTCTACTAAAAAAAAATTAAACTAATACGTTAATTTATTAATTAGTGTTGTTTGTTTAATTGGGGTAATTAAATTTAATCTAATCATAATTAATTGCATAGAATAAATATTATTGGTATTTATTTATGTAATTAGATTAGGATTGGATTAGTTTTGTAATTAACCAATTAACCCTAAACTAATTAGGTTTAGGAATACACTATATATATATAAATTAAAACATTGAAACCCTAATTAACCCACATCACATTCGGCCAACTTTTTGCTGTGTAAAGCAAAAGAATATTCGGCCACCGCCACTAAGATTAATATAGTGGAATTTGGCAAAATTACATAATCTCTCCCGTTGTTCTTCCGTTCTTCGGCTAGCACCGGTTCCGGCTCGATAACTGTTCGTGCACCTGACTACGGAGATCTTACTACTTTGTGGATTCTTCAGCCGTCTCTAGAAGAGACAGTCCGGGTAAGTTTTTACTCTTAAACGGATCCAAAAGGTTTTATTCAATCAATGGTTAACGGACAAAGATCAAGCTATAAGGGATTAGAAATAAATTTTAAACCGCAATTCCGCTGCGCTACAGTTGATTAATTGACAATAATCCCTAACAGTGGTATCAGAGACATGGTTTAGTCCGTTTTGATTGATTGAAAATTAATAAGATTTGGTTTTTATTATTTTTCCAAATCAGTTTTGAAAATTCCTATTAATTCCTATGTTTAGTAATTAGTTTAGGAAGTTTTGGAATATATATTTTCTGTTTATTTTGTGTTTAGTTGTGCTGAAATTTAGTTTTAAAACAGTAAATAAAATTATAGATTATATATATGAAAAAAAAACTTATCGGACACGGAACAGCAGTCGCGGGACTGCTGTCCGCAAACAGCAGCACTGATGCTATCCGCCAGACAGCAGTCACGGGGCTGTTGTCCGCGGACAGCAGCCCCGTCGCTGTCCCGAGTCCGTTGGAAATTTAAAATTATGTTTTAATTTTGGATTAGACGGGGCTGATTTTTGTTTTAAATTTTTCTCGGGTAATTTTAATAAAATCAGGGCCCTAATACCGTTTAGTTTATTAAACGTGTTTTGAATAAAAATTAATTAGTATTAAAACATTTTTTATTGGCATGCATATTTAATTTTTGATCGAATTGGTAATTTGTATAAAATTGAATATGGTTAATTTGTGAAATTGGCCCAATAGACCGTGACACCGGTTTAAATTGGGAGGGCTAAATTTTAGATATGTGACGACCCTAAAAATTAAGTGGGAGTGAAATTGTAATTTTGCATACAAATGGATGTTAACCGTTTGGACCTTTATGGGCCTTAGTCACATATGGTAAAAATTGGCGATTTCAACCTAAGTAACTCGGCTTAACTTTATTAGATGATTTTGGAATGCCATGATCATGCATTATATTTGTATGTCTTACCGTGCAACAACATGTTATAGAGTTCTATGGGCCCTAAATTAAAGTCGGTTTGTAATTTAATTATTTTGGGAAATATGACCTGCGTGCCATTCTTTTATTAATGTAATTTTAGAATAGGTTCTATTTATAAAATTCTAATTGATCGTGAAGAAGCCCAGATGGTCCAAGCCCATGGTGGGAGCCCAAGGAGACTTGAAGCAAGCCCATAAAGATTAGATAGTTTATCTAGTTTCACTAGGATGTATTATAAGGCCCATAGAGCCTCGATGTTTATTTTATTATACAATTGCTTAGTTTAACATGAAATATAAGTAGCAACGATCACCAGATCATCACCCGCGATAATTATATGTTAAAGCCGTATCACTTAATTAATCCGGATAATGAAATATTGAGTCGCTTAAAAGTGCTTTCCAGATTCACACCTCTTCCTCCTAGGTAGTGCTACAGTGTATGACGTGCCCTAGCAGGTATGCTGTAGTAATTAGTGGGTCGTCGAGGGTTAGGATACCTCGGTATGGCTAACGCGTGTATGGTGGTTGGACTCAACGTGGGTAGCATTAGCTCAGAGCGGGCCCTAAGCACAGATGGGCTAAGTGTCACAAAGCCCATCAAACCAAGAGTCCTTGCGGAGGATTGGATAGTTTATCCTACCAAATCGTCAATGGTCGATGGCGGAGCCCTAGCTCGGTCTATTATTGATGGATTGTGGATCTTGGTCAAGACAGCCAAATAAATATCACCAATAACAAATTAAAATGGATTATTAATTTGATCTTTTGGCTTAAGCCCTTTATTCTAACTCTAATGTAATTTTTCCACGTAGATAAAAATCACCAAGTTACATAAAAGAAATAATGAATGCAACAAGCAACAACTCACTCAGACCACTCCTGGAAAAGGAAAAACTTTCAAGGACTGATTTCCTTGACTGTCCTATGAACTCACAAAAGGTTTGTAGACACGAGTGGAAGGAATCTGTACTGATTGCTACCTTACCAGCCAACAAAGGGAACACACCTAAGGGAAAGGTGTTGTCCTTAAATGAGACTCTAGCAAGTGCACTAAATACAAGTAATAAAGTGATAAGTGAGTATCGTCTCCACAGGGATTGTGATTCAAATCTATTTCGGAAATCGTTGCTAAACAGTGTGTGTTACAACAGTGTCTTCCTTTATGGTTGATTGTTTAATATTGGTTGTTTAATAACTCAGACAGAATGATAAAACAAGGAAATGAGGTTACTTTGCAAAGATTTTAGGGAATAGAACAGGCTCGACATAACTGAACACGGTGTGCTACGTCTTACAACATTCCATGAATAAAAGACAATGCCAATGAAGCCAAAGTATCAGTTTTGAAGTGAGTATGAGTCAACTGTCGTGTGTTCTCAAACTCCTAAGATTTACTAACATATTTAGCATCCTAAAGATGCGTTCTTTCTAGCATTAAGAGCAAAACTGCATTTCTAGATGAGAAAACCCTTGACACAACCTTCTAACTTGTCAGCTTCGAAGTTGAGAGATCAATAGAGATATCGGTGAAGATGAAAGCAGTGTCCTATCATTCATCTAACACATACATACATGCTTGAGCAAGAAAGTTAAATCCTCATTGACCACGACATTGGCAAAACACTAAATATTCATAAAAAAACGTTGTAAAGCTTACATCACCGGCCAGGCCAGGCCGTGCCCGTTCAAAATGTCTACTCACTCATATCGAGCAGTGAGCAGAAGAGGATTCCTGATACAGCTTGAGACTCCATTGGAGCTCTCTTCTTTCTTCTATTCTACTTGTCTAAAAACAAAACTAAGAAAATATCTGATCCATAATCTTTCTCTGCTTTTCCTATTTAAAGGGAAAATACAGAGACCAGAAAATCGGTACAACTTTCGTACCCTTTTCTACAAACTAAGTCAACTACCTACTACACTTAAAATAAACTAAAATGATTAACTTTAGATTAACCCTTGAACACTCAAGGGGGTGAGACTTCAAATCATCTTGCTTCTTTAGGCAATCATATCGCCACACACTTTCACCTGCTGCTCTGCCACTTTCCTGCCACTGCCACCAACGATCTGTCGCTGTCTGTCATTGGATAATCCGGCGTTTGACCGCTGGATACAAGTAAGGCTCCACTCCTCTTTGGCATTAGCGAAACAAGCTGTTTCCAGCGAGTTTAGCATTTTTCTTTGCTTATCTGCACAAGGACATTAATTAGCTCTTATTCCTTCCAAAATGATGTAAAAATACCCGAATTCCCTTATAAATTATTGGTTAAACTTAGTCAATTTCATGCCTAACAAATACCCCCAAATAGAACCTTTGCTTGTCCTCAAGCAACAAATTGTAAGAAGGAATCAGAAAAAAAAAGTTAGGAATGAAATTAGTTTAATGAATGAGAACGAGGAGTACAGAAACACAGAACGCTTGGCACAATTAGGAAATGAACAGATGCATGCTAAGGTTTCATCGAAGAGTAAAAGCTTGTTTTAAAAATTGTGTCCTTTATGCTCAAGAAATTCCTCAAATCTTAAAATTTAGACTTCCTCTTTCACAAAGAGTTACCAACTGCCAGACATGCCTCACTAAGGAATGGAATAATTCACTCACTCTCGCATGGCATCTACTTGCCATAGGAAAACAAATGCGATTTCACTCCTCAGCTCAGACACCACACCCTTAGGGTGCGAGTTTGCCTATTGGTCCCGAATCTATGGGTCAAAGTTCCTCCAGACATAGTCCAAATGACTTTATAAAGGTTGTAATGTTAGGTTAAGGCTCTGGTTTGACAGTGAAAAGCTATTTCAGTGTATGAATTCTGTCTTTTTGCACTTTATTTAACATACGCAGCTTATAATGATTACTGTTTACACACACTTTATCTACACAACCTGTTCACTCATAACCCAGTACTCTTTTGAATATTAATAAAGGTTCCTTCCTCCCCACATTATATTCCCCAGTTCTTTCAATCTTTTCCTTAAGCAATGTTTGCTCAATTGCTATATTCGCATAACTTAAGCACATGATTTTTATTTTAAACAATTGGCTATTCGAAGCATAAGACAGAACTCAGGGTATTTTAGAGTTATAAGTGAAGGGAGAGGGCTATCATTCGTGGTCTTTCAGAAAGATCAGGTCATGGCTCGACTTGGTTATCCTAATAATTTGGGGTGCATAGCACAGGTGCCTTTTGTGTAGCGGAGGGAATAACTAAATGCATTTTTCCTCCTATGAAAGTCAGAACCAATCACCGTTTCAACAGGGCACCAAGGCAAATTCTCCCTAAAGATAGTGAGTGCTGGCCCACTCATAAAAATTCAATGCATACTATAGATGCATTATAAGGCTCAAGTTCTCACTATTTTTGGGGAAAAATGCAGTAAGGCCATGATTACTAATTTTGACAGAGGAATTAAAAATTAAAAATTTTTTGGAACTTCCTGAATTAAGGAACACGAAGTGAAAACAAGCAAGTAACACAACATAACACCAAATAGCATGCACAGTCTGCTCTTCGATTCCTACATAACACCAAACAATTCCCTAGATGGAACATACACAAGCGGAGAGAAAACAATGGAAACAAACAATAATTACCAAGGATATGCACAACAATTCTCAAGGGGTATTTGTACTACATCAAATCACTAATTTAAACAAACCGATTAACAGCATTTATCATGTTATTTCCGCATAAATTGTGATGCACACAATCCCCACCCCCAAAAGAAAACAAAACATTGTTCTCAATGTTATTAATCACGGCAGCAGATTGTAGATAAGGTGACAACAAAATAGGTGGACTAAAACATGATAGAGTAAGGGTGTTAGAGGTTACCAGATGCTAGGACAGCGAATATTGGGACAGATCAGGCGTGATGGGAAAGAGAGGAGTTAACCTCTCTATCCACAGGGGCAGGAATACCCTCCTCTTTCGAGGAGGCAGCAGCGTTAGCCTTAACATTAGCACTGGCAGGTGTTTCGGGCACTTGTCTTACCGGACTTTTCACAGAGAAACCAGAGGGACTTTCCTTGGCATGTTTCTCAATGCAAAGGCTCTTGAGCATATCGATCTCGCCTTGTTGCGACGCATACTTTTGCTCCATGGCGAATATCATTTCGCGGTTTGCAATATTCTGGGCAAACAGGGCGTTGAATCGATCCATTACATCTTCGCAGGTCAGCTTTGCACATTTCTTATAAAATTCCAAGTCCTTCGGCTTCTCGACTTGCTCGGAATCTGATGATACTAATACAGTAGGCTCGCTTTTCCTTTTTCGGCTCTCTGTCTGCCGAGACGTAACAAAGTCAGACATCCAGACCCACTTCCCGTTCACAATTTTTCCGAATAACATCTTTTGGAGGCTTTTGAGATCAATTGGGTCTGGGTGATTCACAATCGTGAGACGAGATCGGTCTTCTGGTTTAAAGACCCCGATCGACACCGCAATCCTGGTGACTATGCTCCCACAACAGATGATCGACGAGTTTTTCTTGCAAAAAGCGCTGATGTACTCTCCAAACCAGAATCCCAAATTCATTCTTGGACCAACTGCCATACTCCACAACGCGATGAGATCTGCATGTGGCATGGTGGCTTGGTTTTCCCGGGCGAAGATTGTACCGGAGATCAATTTGTGCAAATACCGAACAGCATAATCATCGATATTGGACGCCTTGGATGAACTACCGTCGTAATATTTCTGTCCAAAAAGTGATTCCCAGAAAGACACAGGGTCAAAAACATCAGGCGTTGTGGTGAATGCCTCTTTATAGCTCTCGGATTCTAGGTCGTCATCATCGGCAGCACCTAACATCTGGTTAAACAGGTTAAGCGAAGGCCTCTGGGAGTGACCATGAGTCTGAAGCTAAACTTTCCCTCTTCATCAGGATCGGTTATCTCCACATTGTGCTTAAAAGTGGCCAAGAACTCGAGGGTTAGCTCCCGATAGGCAGGTTCCGTCATCTCAAAGAAACATTCAAAGTGTCCTGCCTTCATGAGAGTGCGAACCCGATCTTCGAGCCTTACCCGCTTTAGGTTTTCCCAGCAAACTGTTCGGATGGGTCCGAACTGAAGCTTTGTTAGCTCATCGTAGTATGCTTGTATAGTTGCGTCTTTGAACTGGGAGATCTTCTTGACCAGCTTCTCATCAGGGACAAAAGCCACAGTGCTTGGTTCCGTCATTTTTGCCTTTGCTTTTTCTTTCTTGGAAGATCCCTCTATTTTCACGTTTTTGCCCGAGCCTCGGGTTCTCATTTCGCTTTCCAGTTTAAGTAGGGTTTTCCAGTGGTATAGGGCACAGATCATGAACTGGCCGTGCGAAAAGAAATCTTAAAGGAAAGAAAAGAAATATGGTGAATGACGAACTGATATGAGATAAACCTTCTTTAAGTAGGGGAGAAGAGACGTCTTTTCGCCAATCCGTCATTAAGAGGTCGAATCTGATCATGCCACCTGGACAGATTGGCGGAAAGGCGCGTATTTTCGAATTAGAACGAGGGGCAATGAACGGTCCCGATTTGAATTGAGAATTTATTGCCCCCTAACCGTTCAATCTTATCGAGGAGAAAATAGGTGGCAAGGGTGCCTATATGTGTAGGAGTGGACGTTTCCACCTACCGACCTACTTTCCTTGATAAAATCTTTCCCCACTAACCAGGTACAATTGTACTACCACACCCATTTAAATGGGTATTGGGTTTTACAATTGTGCCTGACCAGAAGATAATCAACAAGAAACAAAATTCAACAAATTTGACACAAAATTAAAATAAATAAAAGTAGAAGTAAAAAAAATCAATCACATGCAAAGTTACTTGTGCTACAATTGGTGTTTGTAGCGAACACCCTGTTCATGTACTTTTACTGACTTGGGGGATCCTGGAAGTGAACAGTATCGATCTTCCTTGTGTGATCATTCTCTAAGTATGGTTTTAATCTTTGCCCGTTCACCTTAAAAGGATCACCCCTGTATTTGAAAATTTCAACAGCTCCATGTGCAAATACACGGTTTACAATGAATGGTCCTGACCACCTTGACTTGAGCTTTCCTGGAAATAGCCTCAGTCGTGAATTGTACAGAAGGACGTTTTGTCCCTCATTAAACACCTTGTTCATGAGCTTTTTGTCGTGCCACTGCTTGGTCCTGGCTTTGTAATTCACCGCATTTTCGTATGAGAACAGTCTGAATTCCTCCATTTCGCTCAGTTGTAAACTTCTCTGTTCACCAACAGCCTGCGTCTCAAAATTTAAAAATGTTAACGCCCAAAATGCGCGGTGTTCCACTTCCACCGGCAAGTGACAAGATTTCCCGTATAACAACCGAAACGGAGACATTCCAATCGGTGTTTTATAAGCGGTACGATATGCCCATAGAGCATCATCGAGCTTGTTTGCCCAATCCTTCCGAGAGTTGCCAACAGTTTTCTCTAAGATTCTTTTTATTTCTCTATTGGAGATCTCCACCTGTCCACTGGTTTGTGGATGGTATGGTGTGGCAACCCTGTGTGAGACTCCAAGTTTTCCCATTAATTTTTCAAATTTCGCATTACAGAAGTGGGTCCCTTGATCACTGATGATCGCTCACGGGACCCCGAATCTGGCAAACAGTCTTTTCAGAAATTTGACTACCACACGGGCGTCATTGGTGGGACTAGCTATTGCTTCGACCCACTTGCTCACATAATCCACAGCCACTAAGATGTATTTATTCCCTTGGGAAGTTGGGAATGGTCCCATAAAATCTATGCCCCAGATGTCAAAAATTTCGCACACAACTATGTTGTTTAGGGGCATAGCATTTCGAGCCGAAATGTTTCCAGTTCGTTGGCACTCATTGCAAGTTCCAACGAATGCATTAGCATCCTTAAAAAGAGTGGGCCAGAAGAAACCTGATTGGAGAACCTTTGCCGCGGTACGGCTTGCACTATGGTGTCCTCCGGCCTCACGGTTATGACAGTGGCTTAGAACATCCTGTCCTTCTTCTTGCGATATGCATCTTCGAATGATTTGGTCCGCGCACAACCTGAAAAGGTAAGGGTCATCCCAAAAGTAATATTTGATTTCGGAGAAAAACTTCCTTTTTTGATTCGTGGATAGGTTATGTGGTTTGAGCGAAGTTGCAAGGTAGTTAGCTATATCGACGAACCATGGCGCAGACTGTGCCGCATATAGATGCTCGTCAGGAAACCTTTCAACGATTTCTGCTTGTTCAAACCTGCCTTTGTGATCTATCCTTGACAAATGATCTGCTGCCACATTCTCCGTTCCCTTTTTATCCTTAATTTCCAAATCGAACTCCTGAAGTAATAGCAACCATCATATCAATCTGGGCTTAGCATCCTTTTTCGCGAACAAGTATCGTAACGCTGCGTGATCTGTGTGAACAATCACCCTGGATAAGACCAAGTAGGGCCTGAATTTGTCGAAAGCATACACAACCGCCAGAAGTTCCTTCTCGGTAGTTGTATAGTTTTGCTGGGCCTCGTTCAATGTCTTGCTGGCATAGTAGATAGGTCGAAACTTCTTCTCAATCCTCTGTCTAAGAACAGCTCCCACACAAGTGTCGCTTGCGTCGCACATCATTTCAAAAGGTTGCTCCCAATCTGGTCCTGCCAGTATAGGTGAGTTGATCAGCTTAGTCTTCAAGAGCTCAAATGCTTTCAAACAGTCTGCATTGAAAGAGAACTCGGCTTCCTTATGGAGTAGGGCTGACAATGGGAGTGCAATCTTTGAAAAATCTTTTATAAACCGGCGATAAAACCCTGCGTTCCCCAAAAAACTTCTCATATCTTTGACGTTTGTAGGCACAGCCAGCTTCTCTATTACTTCCACTTTTTCCTTGTCCACTTCCATTCCTTTCTCAGAAATTTTATGCCCTAGGACAATTCCTCCAGTGACCATGAAATGGCACTTTTCCCAGTTCAAGACTAAGTTAGTCTCCTTGCATCGTGCGAGCACCGCTTCAAGGTTGTTCAGACAGCTATCAAATGAGCTTCCATAGATCGAGAAGTCATCCATAAATATTTCCACAGTCCGCTCCACCATGTCATGAAAAATAGACATCATACATCTCTGAAAAGTGGCAGGAGCGTTGCACAGTCCGAAAGGCATCCTTCTGTAAGCATAAGTCCCATACGGACATGTGAACGTGGTTTTCTCCTGGTCCTCGCAATGAATTGTGATTTGGTTATATCCTGAATACCCATCAAGAAAACAATAGAATGCGTAGCCCGCTAGTCTTTCTAACATCTGGTCAATGAAGGGTAAGGGGAAATGGTCCTTCCTTGTGGCTTTATTAAGCTTTCTGTAGTCGACACAAACTCTCCACCCTGTTATTGTTCTTGTGGGTACTAGCTCGTCCTTCTCATTTAGGACTACGATTGTTCCTCTTTTCTTTGGCACAACGTGAACAGGGTTTGTCCACACACTATCAGATATTGGGTAGATAATGCCAGCATCGAGAAGCTTGATCACCTTCTTTCTCACAACCTCCTTTATGTGGGGATTGAGCCTTCGTTGCGGCTGAACAGTTGGTCTGTGGTCCTTTTCCATCAAGATTCTATGAACACAGACTGCAGGGCTAATTCCTTTGATGTCATCTATTTTCCATGCTATTGCACTCTTGTTTCTTCGCAAGACCGCCATTAGTTGCGCTTTTTGGTTAGGAGTTAATTTTGATGATATGATGACAGGACTTCCGCTAGGTGGTTCAAGGAAAGCGTACTCGAGATGTTCGGGCAACGGCTTCAATTCTGGCTTAGACACAGGCACAGTTGGTACCTCAGGTGGTTCTTGATGAGTTGGAACAGCAGGGTCTGACGGAGGTGTCGGAAAGTTGCTTTCAATGGAACAGCCTGTTCCCTCACATATGTTCACCTCTTTCCCCAATAAAGTTTCTAATGTTTCCTGTTCCTGCAAAGTAGTAAGACTCTGAAAATCATCTAAGAAACAGCATGTGTCATCATTATTATTCGCACGCCTCATTGTTTCATTCATTTTAAATATGACTTCCTCACCATTTATCCTTAAGAATAACTTTCCCTCTCCTACATCTATCAATGCTTTTCCTGTCGCTAGAAATGGTCTACCTAGGATAATAGGGACATGCAAATCTTCATCAATGTCCATTATAATGAAATCAACGGGCAAAATGAATTTTCCTACTTGGACTAACACGTCTTCCACTACTCCCCTAGGATAGCATACAGAACGATCAGCTAATTGAATTGACATATGAGTGGGTTGTGGTTCTCCTAACCCGAGTTGTGCATATACAGAATACGACATTAGGTTTATGCTAGCTCCTAGGTCGCAAAGTGCATTTTCAATAGTCAGCTTTCCAATTGAACAAGGAATCGAAAAACTCCCTGGATCTTTTAGCTTCTTTGGAAGTTGCTGCTTGTTTTGGAGTATGGACGAACAGTCTCTGTTGAGTTGTATCATGGAAATGTTCTCCAGTTTCTTCTTGTTCGATAGGATATCTTTGAGGAACTTTGCATATGTTGGCATCTGCGCCAGTGCTTCCACAAAAGGTATGTTTATATGCAGTTTCCTCAAAGTGTCCAACACTTTAGAATTCTGCTCCTCCAACTTCTTGTTGATTAGCCGCGTCGGATATGGCACAGGTGGGACATACGGCTGTGGTGGTCTACATGCTCTTTCCTCATCTTGGTCTGGCTTACTTTCTTGGTTAGCCTTCCTCGTTTCCTCATTACCAGGAACAGCTTGTTCCAGTTCCCCTTCAGCTTCTTTGGATGTTCCTGCACGCTCGGCATCCTTGTTAGATAAAACTACTGGTTGAGTTTCCTTACCAGACCTTAAGGTGATTGCCATGACGTCGCCTTTAGGATTTGGCTCAGTATTGCTTGGCATTATCCCCTTTCCTTTTGATGTGGACGCGGCGATCTGGTGGACTTGTGTTTCCAGATTCTTGATCGATGCATGCGTCTGTTTCATGAACTACAACATCATTGTTTTCATATCTGGTTCGACTTCTTCCTTTTGTGGCACAGGTTGCTTATAATGCTGCTGAGGTTGTCTTTGGTAATGTCCTCCTTGCTGTTGTTGATACCTCGGCTGATCTTGATACTGTGGTGGTCCCTGCTGGTCTGGTTGACTGGTCCATCCAAAATTTGGATGGTTCCTGGTTTCAGAGTTGTAGGTGTTAGAATAACGGTTGGGCTGATTCCTCTGATTGTACCCTGCATAGTCACATTCGGCCCGTGTGCCTTTTCCTTGCTTAACTCCAGGACAGTTGATATTGAAATGAGCTCCTCCGCAAAAACCACAACTGTCATTGAATGGTGGTTCACTAAATGGTGGTTCATTGTGAATGGATGAAACATTTATCTTTCCCAGCTGCCGAGTAAGCTGTTCTACTTGGCTTGTTAGTTTTGACAAGACATCCTCGTTTCCTGTCCTTTTTCCTTCACTTCTTGACGAATGCCAGTTGTAACTCGTGCTGACCACTTTCTCTATTAGATCATATAAAGCTTGTGGCTCTAGATCTTCTGGGTTACCATTCGCGATAGATTTGATCTGGATTTTGTACACGTTGGTCGCGCCATTGTAAAATTTTTGCATTTGCATCCACATAGGGATACCATGATTTGGGACCCTTCTGAGCAGCTCCTTGTATCTTTCCCATGCTTCCGCCAGCGACTCATCTTCGTCCTGTATGAAGCGTGACACTTCATTTCGTAGCTTGATGGCTTGTCGAGGCGGAAAATACTTCATCAGAAAAGCTCTTGCCATCTCTTCCTAACTCATGATCGTTCCAGGCTGTAAATTTCGCAGCCATGTTTTTGCTTTATCCCTTAGTGAAAAAGGAAACAACTTCAATCTGATCACGTCATCAGAGACACCTCTGTTCGACCTGAATGTGTTGCACAAGGTGATGAATTCTTGAAGATGCCCATTAGGATCTTCAGATTGAAACCCATTAAATTGCACCGAGGCTTGGATCATTTGTATCATGGACCCTTTTACTTTGAACATGTTGTTTCCCTCGTTGGGCAATACGATACACGATGAGTGTCCCTCGGTAGTTGGCCTAGAGTAGTCTCTGATTCTCATAACAGGAGGGTTATTATTTTCTCCTTCCTCTTCTTGGTTTGGTGGAACTTGCTGTTCTAGTCCTTCCCTTCCAGCCATTCTTCTCTCTCTTTGCCTTTCTCTCTGTCTAGCACGTCGAGCTCCCGCTATGTTTCGTCTACACGTCCTCTCTAATTCGAGATCGATAGGAAAAACAGGAGGTGCAGCTCTACGTATAAACGGAAAATGACTTCTTTGTTCCTGCACGCCTTAACACACAGATTAAAAACACCCTGTTTTACAGAAATTTCAGCTATAAATTTGTTGCTCTCAATCCCCGGCAACGGCGCCAAAAACTTGTTGTCCTCAAATGAGACTCTAGCAAGTGCACTAGATACAAGTAATAAAGTGATAAGTGAGTATCGTCTCCACAGGGATTGTGATTCAAATCTATTTCGGAAATCATTGCTAAACAGTGTGTGTTACAACAGTGTCTTCCTTTATGGTTGATTGTTTAATATTGGTTGTTTAATAACTCAGACAGAATGATAAAACAAGGAAATGAGGTTACTTTGCAAAGATTTTAGGGAATAGAACAGGCTCGACATAACCGAACATGGTGTGCTACGTCTTACAACATTCCATGAATAAAAGACAATGCCAATGAAGCCAAAGTATCAGTTTTGAAGTGAGTATGAGTCAACTGTCGTGTGTTCTCAAACTCCTAAGATTTACTAACATATTTAGCGTCCTAAAGATGCGTTCTTTCTAGCATTAAGAGCAAAACTGCATTTCTAGATGAGAAAACCCTTGACACAACCTTCTAACTTGTCAGCTTCGAAGTTGAGAGATCAATAGAGATATCGGTGAAGATGAAAGCAGTGTCCTATCATTCATCTAACACATACATACATGCTTGAGCAAGAAAGTTAAATCCTCATTGACCACGACATTGGCAAAACACTAAATATTCATAAAAAAACGTCGTAAAGCTTACATCACCGGGCCGGCCAGGCCGTGCCCATTCAAAATGTCTATTCACTCATATCGAGCAGTGAGCAGAAGAGGATTCCTGATACAGCTTGAGACTCCATCGGAGCTCTCTTCTTTCTTCTATTCTACTTGTCTAAAAACAAAACTAAGAAAATATCCGATCCATAATCTTTCTCTGCTTTTCCTATTTAAAGGGAAAAGACAGAGACCACAAAATCGGTACAACTTTCGTACCCTTTTCTACAAACTAAGTCAACTACCTACTACACTTAAAATAAACTAAAATGATTAACTTTAGATTAACCCTTGAACACTCAAGGGGGTGAGACTTCAAATCATCTTGCTTCTTTAGGCAATCCCATCGCCACACACTTTCACCTGCTGCTCTGCCACTTTCCTGCCACTGCCACCAACGATCTGTCGCTGTCCATCATTGGATAATCCGGCGTTTGACCGCTGGATACAAGTAAGGCTCCACTCCTCTTTGGCATTAGCGAAACAAGCTGTTTCCAGCGAGTTTAGCATTTTTCTTTGCTTATCTGCACAAGGACATTAATTAGCTCTTATTCCTTACAAAATGATGTAAAAATACCCGAATTCCCTTATAAATTATTGGTTAAACTTAGTCAATTTCATGCCTAACAAAATGCCAAATCCAAGTCCAAGGCGAACGCCCAAAAGGCCAAGTCAAAGACAAGGAAGGCGACAGCTCCTAAAGGTAGGTTGGCCTTGGCAGATGATATCTGTCATGAGTGTAATGAGAAGGGACACTGGAAGAACACGTGTCCAAAGCTAAGGGAGAAACAGAAGGCTAAAGCTTATGGTTCTGGCATTTATGTTGTTGAGATAAATCTAGTTATTTCTACATCTTGGGTTTTAGACACTGGATGTGGTACTCACATTTGTTCAAATGTGCAGGGACTGAGAAATAGGAGGTTGTTAGGATCTGGTGAAGTGGATCTTCGAGTCGGCAATGGTGCTCGTGTAGAGGCCTTGGAGATCGGAGATTACACTTTAGAGATGCCTACTGGTTTAGTTTTAGAACTTAGAGATTGTTGTTTTGTACCTGCAATGCGCGGGGATATTATCTCAGTTTCTATGTTGGATATTTCTGGTTTTAATTTTAATATTGGACGTGGTAGGATTTCTATACATCGTGGCAATATTGTTTATGGAACCGCATTTCTAGAAAATGGTTTGTATATCCTTGATCTAAAACGTAGTGAATCAATCTATAACATAAATGCTAAAAGGATTAAGACTAATGAACTAAATCCTACATATATCTGGCACTGCCGTCTTGGCCACATAAATGAGAAACGCATAACTAGGCTTTACTCTAGTGGAGGGCTAGGGTCATTCGACATGCAGTCTTATGACACGTGTGAATCTTTTTTAAAAGGGAAGATGACAAAGGCGCCTTTCACCAAAACTGGTGTAAGGGCCACAGAGCTATTGGAACTGATACACTCAGATGTATGCGGTCCAATGAGCACTAGTGCTAGATCTGGTTTTCTGTACTTTGTTACCTTCACAGATGACTATAGCCGGTATGGGTATGTGTATCTGATGAAACATAAATCTGAAACTCTTCTGAGATTCAAAGATTTTAAAAATGAAGTAGAAAATCAACTTGGCAAGAAAGTAAAAGCGCCCCGGTCTGATAGAGGGGGCGAATACTTGAGCCAAGAGTTTGTCTCATTCTTAAGAGAGTGTGGGATTGTATCCCAACTCACTCCTCTTGGTACACCCCAATGGAATGGAGTGTCAGAAAGGAGGAATAGGACCCTGTTCGACATGGTCCACTCAATGATGAGTCAAGCTTCTCTCCCTATCTCCTTTTGGGGATTTGCTTTGGAAACTGCTGCTCATATAATTAACAATACACCGAGCAAGGCAGTTGAAGGAACACCATATGAATTATGGACAGGCCGAAAGCCCAACGTTTCCTTCATGAAGATTTAGGGTTGTGATGCACATGTCAAGAAATTGATGAGTGGCAAACTATAGTCCAAATTTGTCAAATGCCAGTTCGTGGGTTACCCTAAGGAAACTAAGGGTTATTACTTCTACAACCCAGCCGAGAATAAAACATTCGTGGCCAGGTTTGCAGTCTTTTTGGAAAAGGAATTCCTTTCCAAAGTAGATAGTGGGAGCAATATTGATCTCGCTGAGATTCAAGACTCACCGACTCCTACAGCAGATGCTGAGGATGCTCAGGTAACTGATTTAGGTCCTCAAGAAATTGAGGAGGCTGAACCAGTTACACAGGAACCTAGAAGGTCTGATAGGACATGTCATCAACCCGAAAGGTACGGTTTTATCGTGACTGATGATGGGGACATAATGGTCGATGACCAGGATGAGCCCAAGACTTATCAAGAGGCTATTGAAAGCCCACAATCAGATCAATGGCGTAAAGCTATGGAGGCTGAAATGCAGTCTATGCGTGATAACCAGGTGTGGAACTTGGTGGATCCACCTCCGGGTGTTAAAACAATTGGCTGCAAGTGGTGTTTCAAATTAAAAGCCGATAACACCTTCAAGGGGCGACTGGTGGCAAAAGGTTATAGACAAATCCAAGGAATTGACTATGATGAAACCTTTTCACCAGTTGCTATGTTCAAATCCATTAGGATAGTACTGGCCATAGCTGCATGGTATAACTATGAGATATGGCAGATGGATGTTAAAACCGCTTTCCTGAATGGGAAGTTACTGGAGGATGTCTACATGACACAACCAGAGGGTTTTATCGATCCGAAGTATCCTAACCGAGTATGTAAGCTTCAAAGATCCATTTATGGATTGAAGTAAGCATCTAGGTCTTGGAATCAGAGATTCAATGAAGCCATAACTGAATATGTTTCGTGCAGAATCCTGATGAACCTTGTGTGTATATGAAATTCAGTGGGAGCATATCCACTTTCCTGATATTGTATGTTGATGACATACTGCTCATTGGAGGTGATATACCAACACTGCAAGGAGTGAAGCAGTGGTTGAGTAAATGCTTCGCAATGAAAGACTTAGGAGAAGCCGAAACGATCTTAGGGATCAGGATCTACAGAGATAGATCCAACAAACTTCTAGGCTTGAGTCAGGCACCGTACATAGACAAAGTTCTTAGCAGATTCAGCATGGACCAGACTAAGAAAGGATTCATGCCTATGCGCCATGGGTTGAAACTTGGTAAGAAAGATTGTCCTCAGACAAAACAGGACAGAGAGAACATGGAAAAGGTCCCATATGCGTCACTATAGGATCTATCATGTACTCTATGTTATGTACAAGGCCAGATGTTGCATTTTCACTTAGCATGACTAGCCGGGTACCAGTCAGATCCCAATGAGGAGCACTAGAAGGCAGTTAAGGCTATCCTAAAGTACCTTAAGCGTACCAAGGATCTCTTTTTAGTTTTTGGTGGGTAAGAGGAGCTGGCAGTATCAGGTTACACTGATGCAAGTTTCGAGACTGATGAGGACCAGAAACAATCATAGTCTGGTTATGTTTTTCTCCTGAATGGCGGTGCCATTAGTTGGAGATCCTCAAAGCAGCCTACCATTGCCGATTCTATAACGGAAGCTGAGTACATAGCTGCATGCGATGCTACAAAGGAAGCAGTTTGGATCAAGAAGTTCATAACTGACTTAGGTGTAGTTCCTACTATCCTAGGTGCAGTTGATGTTTTCTGTGATAAAAACGGTGCCATAGCACAAGCACTCGAGCCCCGATCACACAAGAGATCCAAACATGTACTTAGAAAGTTTCACCTCATCCGGGAGATCCAGGCGAGAGGTGACATTACATTACAGAGAGTTGACATCGAGAACAATGTCGCAGATCCGTTTACCAAGGCACTTGCACAGCGCCTACATGATGGTCATACTAGATCTATAGGGATTAGGGCAATGCCTGCTTGGAACTAGTCCAAGTGGGAGACTATTGGTGTGCCCTAGTTCTTAGGCATTGGTTCATGTATATTGTATTATGCTTTTTGATTATTCTTGCATAGATACACTATTTGTGTTACATTAATAAAGGCATTAATCTAGTTCATTTATATCTTGTGCTATAATATGAATAGAGAATCCATTGATTGATAATCGTAAAACCATATCCCAAGTCCATTCTATCATGGGAATGATTAGGACCATGGACTTGTATATTCGACGACTGTATGGTAGTAATTGATACTAGCCATAGCACTTGATAAGTCAGTTGTGAATATGGGTACATGTTGTATACATGTGACTGGATCGATCCGCCCGAGAAAACTACATGGTGGTTGTGTCATTAGTTTTCTTAAGTAGGTCTCTAACTATCTTCAGACCAGATTTCATTATAATATCAATATGGGATCCGGTTCACTTTGACATACGCCTAACAGGTCTGTAACAGGATGCTAAATACGGGTATGATTGGGTGAACAGGTGAACACGTTGGTATTGATATTGAAGTGATGGAATTACCACGCATGTAATAGTGAGATGATATCACAGGCCACTTGATGAGTGAGATTGATAAGTGTGTGGCCACACCCTGATAAGTAGTTTACTTATCTGTTTCATCAATCTACTTTAGATCAAGAAATATCATAAACATCAGAGAGGATGACAGCCGCCATGCCTCTAGTTTATAATATCGATATCAAATGGTAAAAGACGTTAAGAGATAACTACAAGGTCTCTGCATCTTTAGACTGCTGAAACTCTGTCTTGGTTAGTAATGGTTTGCTAGAACCCACTTACTGTCTGTGGGCCGTGAGCCCACTACTAGCTAAGGACAGTCCCATAAGATCGTGCACATCGAACATCTGAGTTAAAACTTATAGAACGGTACATTGGAGAGATGAAATTAATTAATTGATTGATAGTAAAATATCAAGGTAATTAATTGGTGGTTAATTAATTAATTAATTGATACTTTGTATCAAGGTAATTGATTAATGGTCTTAAGTGTTGAGTATTTAATTGATTAATTAGTTTACGGGATGTAATTAATTAATTTGTAAATTAATGAAATTGCATTCGGTGAATAATTAATTAAACTAATACGTTAATTTATTAATTAGTGTTGTTTGTTTAATTGGGGTAATTAAATTTAATCTAATCATAATTAATTGCAAAGAATAAATATTATTGGTATTTATTTATGTAATTAGATTAGGATTGGATTAGTTTTGTAATTAACCAATTAACCCTAAACTAATTAGGTTTAGGAATACACTATATATATAAATTAAAACATTGAAACCCTAATTAACCCACATCACATTCGACCAACTTTTTGCTGTGTAAAGCAAAAGAATATTCGGCCACCACCACTACAAGAATATTCGGCCACCACCACTAAGATTAATATAGTGGAATTTGGCAAAATTACATAATCTCTCCCGTTGTTCTTCCGTTCTTCGGCTAGTACTGGTTCCGGCTCGATAGCTGTTCGTGCACCTGACTACGGAGATCTTACTACTTTGTGGATTCTTCAGCCGTCTCTAGAAGAGACAGTCCGGGTAAGTTTTTACTCTTAAACGGATCCAAAAGGTTTTATTCAATCAATGGTTAACGAACAAAGATCAAGCTATAAGGGATTAGAAATAAATTTGAAACCGCAATTCCGCTGCGCTACAGTTGATTAACTGGCAATAATCCCTAACAATTAGAATTGTTTAAAATCAAATTAAATGTTTATGTATTTTATATACATAAAATCGCCCCACCCTATATACTGGGCCTTAGTGGACTCAGTTGGGCTTCCATCAATTAATTAACATCCGTTTCTCTTTTGGGTTCCAAATCTTATGTGTGACCCATTAGGTTCTTATTGCTTCTAGCCGTATGCAACTATTAAATTAATTTTCACAGAATTATATTTAATCTTTGCATAACGGAATGAGTACGCAAAATGTGATTGGCAAATCCAAAACATTCCCCTAGAGCTATAAGAAGACAGGTTGATTCTGTCGTTGACCTTTCCGTATTAGTTACAGTATAATTTGATCCTTTATCAACTACATCTTTGAACTGAATCTTATGACTATGGATAATGTCAAGTCACATATAGCGAGACGTTCGTTTTACTTGTACAGGCCGAGTTAACTCCAATTAGATAGGTTAAGTGAAATCTGTATTTCAAGTCTTAAGTTATCACCTTGCAAGGATTTAGAGTCAAGTCTTCCACAAGTGATCCATGGATGTATCTCCCATTTATCGAGAGTGATAAATGCTCAATACAATGTATAACTTGTTGGTCCCTTATAACGTGACAAGTTAGTTCCCAGGGGTGGATAGGAATTATTTAAAAATTTGTCCGTTGAGGCTGACTTCTTTTCTTATGAAAAGGTTTACACAGCGTCACTAAGTAGATTCAAGACACAAGCTTAGTCAACTTGTGACTAAGTCTGCTTCTTTACTTGAGTCAGGAAATAGCACTTAGAGTCTATTCCTAAACTCAGCTTCTTAGTAAACTTAACTCAGCGTGAGTTCTTTACTTAGTCAGTTTTATAGCAAGCAATATATATTAAGGGAGTTTAAGGGTTAGAAAGATGTTACTCGGCAGACTTATCCTGGTTCAGCCTCTCCGCCTACGTCCAGTCCCCGGAACTCGTTCCGAGATTTTTGAATTCTCTACTGAGCTCTTTAAAGGTAGAGCACGAAACCTTTTACAAATAGAAGCTGAGTATAACAAGAGTACCTTCCTCTATACCTCTAATCACTCCTATATCTACGCTGGGTACTATAACCGAGTACTCAGCCTCTCCTTTCTATTCTTCTAGAAATGATAAAGTGTTTGTCCTAAACAACGATTGCTAAGACACTTTAGATGATTGGGAATCACTCTAGACTTTTACACAAAGATTAAGAATTGGTGTAAGGTATTTGCTTTGCTTTTCTCACAGAAACTTCAAGTATGAATTTGGTCAGCGTTTCGACTAGTTGAAGATCTGCATCGATTGAAGCAAATGGATGGCCTTTATATAGTGACACTTGAGGCACCTGGTCATTTCGAATTTCGAAATAACCGTTGGAGGGAAACGGCTTCCTATCGTTATCACTCTGGGCGTGCTCAGCGTCGTTGGCCAATAGGATTCACGCATCTTCTGTCTTCGTCAGTCTTCGAAAGAATGTTTTGACATTTAAGGAAAAGTCCATGAGACAGCTTCATGCGCCTTCTGAACTTTTCCCAAAGTAGAAATACTTTGTCTAGAAGTTGAACATTGTCTGCCGCTGTCCAGACTGCATTGTCGTCCCACTCAGCAGCTTCCACTTGAAGCTTTTGCCACGAAGGCTTCTCGATCCTTCTCTTGCTGAGTCATCGTTTTACTTGATATGGCTTCGTTTTGAACTCTTGAGCCGAATGGTCTTGATGTGTTGATTTGGGCTTGACTTCCACTTTATGGGCCTTTGGGCTTTTTAATCTCAATTTCTTATAAACAATTAAACTCAACATTGAACAAACACATTAGTGTAATAAATCAAAGCATTTAAATTTAATGTGTTAGAATATTTTTATTATAACTTAAATAATTTTGTCAAATCAAAATCATGTGGAAAGGTGTTTCAACAAACTCCACTATTTTGATGTTGGCAAAAATATTCAGTTGAAGAACTCAGTGTTGAGCTCCCCCATGATAGTTGACCTGATTTTATCAAATAACTCCCCCGTAAGGGTTGAGCGGCTGACTTAGTTTTACTCTAAACATTTTAAGGTTTAATTGAGTAAGTCTAAGGCCAGTTTTCAGAAATAGGTCAGCTCATGGAACATATTCTATTTAACTCATTTTTATGCGGAAGATTTATATATCAGAGAGCGCTGAGTATTTCTTTGTTCAATGTGTTTAAGAAGACATGTAAAAGCGGTCAACACAGCATGCAGTCATAAAGCAATATAGACAAGTATTACCGTTGATTTAGTGAAGATGCGATTTACTATTCGATACAAAACATAAGTAAGCATCACATAAGATTGGTTAATTTAAAGGATAGATGCATCAAGGTTTTGTATTCAGGTCAGCACAAAAAAAAATACACAAGGAAAGGACTACAAGTTTTAGCAATAAGAAATCTAGTCAGTCCTAGTAAGTAAAGCTAAAGCTATTTCTTCTTGTAGTTGAGTTGGGCTTCATGCTCTTTTAGCTTACCCTTTCCCTTGTGTCTTTGCTGACTTCCTGAAGCTTCTTCAGATTGCTGAGTTCTTGGGGCTTGTTCTTTCTCCCCCGTTTTGCCAGCATCATTTTTGGCAATGAAGGTTTCTTCAATGGCAGCTTGAGTTAGGCGTTTAGAAAATTCCTTTAGCCTTCTTGTGCTTTCATTCATTCCGTCAAAGATTAGGACACCTTCATCCACAATAGCTCGAGGAATACCGATAGATGCAGCACTCAGCATACTCAAAACATAGGCTTGAGACTTGCCAACCCAGTGTATAGTTTCAGTGAGCATTGCAAAAGCTTGATGAAACATCTTTAGCAAAGATGAATCAAAATACTCACGCTGACCGTTGATTTGGCACACATGGTTGAAGGTCACTCGAGAATACTTCAGAATCTCGTTGGTTTTAAGCTCGTCAGTTGCCATCTCTTGCCGGTTTAAGTTCAGCAGACGCACAGCCTCGCTGATTTGCTCAATGGAGCATTGGGAGGAGGTGGAAAGCTGGTGATTTATTTTCTCTTGCTCAGTATGAAGCTGGCTGAAGAGATGATGGACTTCAGCAGAAGTGGCATATGCTGAGTTCGCAGCTGACAATTGATGAATCTGCCCCTTATAGTGAGTTCATGTGATTTACCATGGTCAGCTGGAGTTCGGCCAGCTTTGTTATAGAGTCCTGCCTGGGCTGTTGAGATTGCAATGAAGTCACGACACTCAGAAGATCCTTCAGACCTTTGATCTCAGTTAGAAGCTGAGTGACAGACGAAAGTGGAGTTGTCTCAACATTAGTAGACCCAGCGGCATTGGTACTGGTTTGATGGAGTCATAGGGGTCAAAACCCCCTAACTTTGGGTACGGTTTTAGAACGGTTTTTAGCGATATTTAGTTAATAAGCGAGCAATTCTCGCATTTAAATGCTTTTGTGTGAGTTAGTTAGAAATTGGAAATGTTTTATTTACTTTTCGTTGTTCAGGCTCGTTTTATGATCAATTTAGCCAAATACGGCCAAAATGGCATGCATATTATAATTCCGTTATCTTTTGAAGCTAATTGATCCGTCAAAAGTCGCACCAAATGAAGCGTTTGCTCAAAATAAGCGATTGGCGGGTCAATTTAGCCTTTGGACTAATGTTGTTTGGAGTTTATGTGCGTGTGCAGGTTAAAACATGATCAATTTCAGGCAAAAATCGTGTCTCGAGGACCCCCGACACTCGCTCGGCGAATTGAGCATCGGTGAGCAGCCCAGGCGCTGCTCGGCGCGCAGCCAGGGCGCTGCTCGGCGAGCAGCCCAGGCGCTGCTCGGCGAGCTGCCCAGGCACTGCTCGGGCACTGCTCGGGCACTACTCTTGCTCGCCGAGCAGGCAGTGCCTGCTCGGGCGAGCAGGGAGCCTGCTCGCGACAAGCAGTGCCTACTCGCCGAGCAGCTCGCCCTGCTCGGCGAGCAGACCTGCGGGAATTGGTCAAAAAGACCAATTCCACCCACACGACTCCACGACCGGTCCCACGACTTCCTACCTGCATAAGGACACGAAATAGGTCAAGAAGAGGGCCCGCGTCGCGTCTATAAATATGATTTTTCCAATGTAAATTAGATATCTTTTATCTTTTGTAATTTTCTTAGCTTTTCATCTTGAGAAATCCTCTCCACCTCCTCCATATCCTTCAAACCTCCATTGAAGACACCTCCGAAGCTCCACTCACCGAGGATTGCTCAAGCTCCATCCTTAAGTCCTAGGAAGACGCCTGCATTGGTAGACAGGTTCCCTGAAAGGGATTTTTCTTCTTTTATATTCTGTCTAGCCTCTGATCCATGTTATGAATCCTAGGCTCATTGTATCTTCGTGACATTACTTTCATCTTTGATATACATTATAGTTTTTGTTCATTCAATTGTTTTAATGCTTTAATCTTTGTCTTACGCTTTGTCTGATTGGTTTAACTCATTCGATAATCCCAAAATTAAGTTGGCACATATTGTGAGCTGAATCTGACCTAGTCAGTGCCTATAGGATTGACGACCCTATAGAAGATTAAGCCCAAATTGCTGAGCCTTAGAGCTAGTTTCGGCCTTACAAGGGAATCACGAACTAGGGACTTTAGGAGGATAGGTCGGGTTAATCGCCTCGGACACAAGTGACTTAGATTTTAATTCAATTGCTTAAACAACCTATTTTCATTATCATCGCATCCCTTCATGTTCCTTCAGATAATTGCATTGGTAAAAGATCACTTAGGAGTAGTTTAACTTAATTAGGGGTAGAGTAACTTAATTAGGCGTATAATAACTTAGTTAGAATCAGATAACTTAGCTAGGAGTAGTATAATTCAACCTAGGAGTAGATTAACTTAAGAAAACAAACTCAAAACCCCCTAAGCCTAGATAACACCTGAAAGCAAGTAATCCGATACTTGCAGAAATAAATCCTGTGGACGATACCTGGACTTTTCTAGAAATTTATTACTTGATAATGATGGGGTACACTTATCCCTAAGATCGGCCTCATTCGCGTGAGGCCGCGTCAAGTTTTTGGCGCCGTTGCCGGGGATTTATTTCTTCTGCAATATCGAACCAAAGGTTGATTTGTTAGTTTAGGTATTCCTTTGTGAATATCTTTGTGAATATCATCTATACTTGTTTATAATCGTTTATACTTGTTTATATATAATCCTTTATACTTTTCTTTTTGTGAATATTTGTTTTTAATTTTTGTTGTTATTTCTAATGATTCTTCTTTTTTAAGAAAATGGCTAGAAACAATGGAAATAAGGAGTCTATTACGCATTTGCCTAACTTTTTATCTACTCACGAAGATCAAACTGACGATTTGTATGCCTCAATTAAAAATTTATGCATACAAAAAGGGATCCTAGTTGATTCAACCGCGGACGAATCAATTAAAGAACCCAATTTGGTAGGTCAGGTTAATAAGGTAATATCTCTTCCCATTAACAATGAAGAACTGATCTCTAATTATGAGAAACCAAAAGTTTCAATATTAATTGAGGAATCAGTTGAAATTGAGCCTCTAAAGAAGAATCCAAAAATAGAAGAGTTCGGTTTTGCTCCATGTCCAGAAAATTTCATTCTCTTTGATCTACCTAGAGAATCAAAAAGGGAGCAAACTAAACTTTTTCATAATTTATTTAAATTTCACCCTTTGCTTTCATTAAAATTCCTTAAAACTGATAATCCGTTTTGCAGGTACGGATTATTTATTCAGGAATTTGAATTCCTAACGCGAATGTCAGCATACACCTAGGCGGGAATTCTATGTCGAGCTCACCGACTATAACGTAGCGCTTCTTGGGAGGCAACCCAAGTTTTAATAAAACTTTTCAGGTTTATTTTATTTAGATTATACATTGATCTTTTAGTTTAGTTTTTTTTAGTTTTCTTTTACGTTTTTTTAAAGTGTTCGTTTTTTTTAAAAAATAAAAAAAAATAAATATATTTTTTTCGGACCTTCTGCCTGCCAAGCTGGGAAAAAAAAAATTTTGGCCCCGGGAGGCCCTGGTCGCCGAGCTGGGCACTGCCGCCCAACTCGGCGAGCTGGGCACTGCCGCCCAGCCCGCTGGGCACTACCGCCCAGCTCGCGCTAGGCACTGCCGCCCACCCCGCTGGGCACTTCCGCCCAGCAGCTCGCTGGGCACTTCTGCCCAGCAGCTCGCTGGGCACTGTCGCCCAGCAGCCCGCTGGGCACTGCCGCACAGCCCACCGCTGGGCATTGCCGTTCAGCCCGTTGCTCGGTCGAGATAAGCAACGGTTCGGGATTTTTTCCCGAACGGAGCTAGAAAAAATAAATAAATAATAATAATAATAATAAAAAATTGGCACCGCAAATCATCAAGTTTTTGGCGATTGCGATAAAATCAGCAAGTTGTCTTCTCCACCCTAACTTTTTGCACATGCGCTTGATGGTTTTAGATGCAATGTTGGAACTTATTGCATATTTTAAGTGTGAGAAGGGGTAGACAAACTTACAAAAATTTGTATAATTTTTAAATTTTTGTGGCGTCGTGTCTAGTTTAGTTTAGCGTTTTCGGGTTTTATTTATGTTTTTGCATGTTTAGGACTTAAAACCGTGAACCTCCTTCGAATCTAAACTTCGTTATTTGTCCTTGAGGGCTGAGAACCGAATCTAAGATTGCATGACAACTAGTTTAGGTGTATGACACAATCCTTGTATCTGTAAAAGCATGAGCTAAAGTTTGCATTTAGACCCTACTTTTGAAGAAATGCTAAAATCATTACTTAGGTAGATAACTTAAGAATTGAAGGCATGTGATGTTAAACTTGAGTTTGGGGAGAACTAGTAAACACAAAATTGAAACCCAAAGAATTGTGAGTTGAATTTGAGCCCAATAGCGAACATCAAAAAGCTCTTTTTCTTGACATTTTTGTGTGGATGCTTTGACTTGTGGAAAGATTACAGATTTTGCACCTAATACTGTGTTGAACCTACATGCAATGATTTGAGATGGTAGACGATGAAATCAGCCTCATTAGAATTAACCCTTTTCTTTACCTTATTTTCTCTTTTTCATCCACTCTAGGAAGCCCCTTTGAGCCTATATTTTTGTAGTTTGTAGATTTTTCTTTCGTCCTAACCCAATTTTTGCAAACCATCACTTGGTTTGTTACTTAACCCTAAGTTTTTGCAAAGCTCACATTGAGCCTTTGTTTTCCTCTAGCGCTTTGTCTTTGTTTATGACATCATAGTAGCAAGCCAAAAGGCTAAGAAGTGATTGAGCATCACTATCCAAAAAGAAAAAAAAAGAGAAAAAACAGAAAAAGAAAAGAAAAGAGACGAACAAAAAGGAGAACTTCATTCCTCAGTTCTTAAAATCAAAATGTCTCAAGAAAAAAAAAGGGAAAAAAATAATGAATAAAAACCTCAGTCACTTCACATTTGCTAAAGCCATTTTAACTTTGTTTTTCTAGCGCTAGAACTATTAACCCTTGTTGTACCTTTAACCCTCTAACCACATTACAACCCCAATTCGAGGCTGTTTTTGATATCATCGGAGTCATATAGCATAGTAGAGGAATTCGGATGAACGTGCAAAATCAACGTAATCCTAAGCAAGAACATAAGCCGAGAATAAACACTTTAGCCACTAAAATTGTGTGAAATGAGTGAACTACCTATGGTGAGGTGTTTTACTTAGCGATCCCCTCAAGCTCGTTTAATTGAACATGTGTCCTTTTTCTTAAAACATATGACCTATGATAATTGAAATGCGGCTTTTGGATATCGTGTCTCTACTTTGTATTTCCGAATGCATGTAATTACAGATGCTCGAAATTGTGTCAAGCACCTAGTCAAACCGGGAGGTTTTCTAGCTTGCTTGTGATTGCGTGTTTAGTTTTTTTAGTTTACTTGGGGACAAGTAAAGTTTTAAGTGCGAGGAGGTTTGATAGGGGTCAAAAACCCCTATCTTTGGGTACGGTTTTAGAACGGTTTTTAGCGTTATTTAGTTAATAAGCGAGCAATTCTCGCATTTAAATGCTTTTATGTGAGTTAGTTAGAAATTGGAAATGTTTTATTTACTTTTCGTTGTTCAGGCTCGTTTTATGATCAATTTAGGCAAATACGGCCAAAATGGCATGCATATTATAATTCCGTTATCTTTTGAAGCTAATTGATCCATCAAAAGTCGCACCAAACGAAGCGTTTGCTCAAAATAAGCGATTGGCGGGTCAATTTAGCCTTTGGACTAATGTTGTTTGGAGTTTATGTGCGTGTGCAGGTTAAAACATGATCAATTTCAGGCAAAAATCGTGTCTCGGGGACCCCCGACAGTCGCTCGGCGAATTGAGCATCGGTGAGCAGCCCAGGCGCTGCTCGGCGCGCAGCCCGGGCGCTGCTCGGTGAGCTGTCCAGGCACTGCTCCTACTCGCCGAGCAGGCCCTCAGAGGCCTGCTCGGGCGAGCAGGGAGCCTGCTCGCCCTGCTCGGCGAGCAGACCTGCGGGAATTGGTCAAAAAGACCAATTCCACCCCCACGACTCCACGACCGGTCCCACGACTTCCTACCTGCATAAGGACACGAAATAGGTCAAGAAGAGGGCCCGAGTCGCGTCTAAAAATAGGATTTTTCCAATGTAAATTAGATATCTTTTATCTTTTGTAATTTTCTTAGCTTTTCATCTTGAGAAATCCTCTCCACCTCCTCCATATCCTTCAAACCTCCATTGAAGAAACCTCCGAAGCTCCGCTCACCGAGGATTGCTCAAGCTCCATCCTTAAGTCCTAAGAAGACTCCTGCATTGGTAGACAGGTTCCCTGAAAGGGATTTTTCTACTTTTATATTCTGTCTAGCCTCTAATCCATGTTATGAATCCTAGGCTCATTGTATCTTCGTGACAATACTTTCATCTTTGATATATATTATAGTTTTTGTTCATTCAATTGTTTTAATGCTTTAATCTTTGTCTTACGCTTTGTCTGATTGGTTTAACTCATTCGATAATCCCAAAATTAAGTTGGCACATATTGCGAGCTGAATCTGACCTAGTCAGTGCCTATAGGATTGACGACCCCATAGAAGATTAAGCCCAAATTGCTGAGCCTTAGAGCTAGTTTCGGCCTTACAAGAGAATCACGAACTAGGGACTTTAGGAGGATAGGTCGGGTTAATCGCCTCGGACACAAGTGACTTAGATTTTAATTCAATTGCTTAAACAACCTATTTTCATTATCATCGTATCCCTTCATGTTCCTTCAGATAATTGCATTGGTAAAAGATCACTTAGGAGTAGTTTAACTTAATTAGGGGTAGAGTAACTTAATTAGGCGTAGAATAACTTAGTTAGAATCAGATAACTTAGCTAGGACTAGTATAATTCAACCTAGGAGTAGATTAACTTAAGAAAACAAACTCAAAACCCCTTAAGCCAGATAACACCTGAAACCAAGTAATCTGATACTTGCAGAAATAAATCCTGTGGACGATACCTGGACTTTTCTAGAAATTTATTACTTGATAACGACGGGGTACACTTATCCCTAATATCAGCCTCATTCGCGTGAGGCCGCATCATGGAGGTCCTGGATAAGAGCTTGAGCTGAGTCAACGATTCTTCGACCAGACTCAGAGGCATTCAAATAGCTTAAGGATCCATCATTTGTTGACCCAGATGCCGGAGGAGGAGTAGAACCGAATGAAGGCGGTGTTTGGTTCTGCTCATTATTAGAAGGCCCAACATTGTCAGCGGCTGGCCTGGAATTTGGATTGTCAGTAGAAACTGACAGGATTTGATTCTGCACATTGAGTTGTGGAAGTGGAGGATCGGCAGAAAGTGTTGCTTGCTCAGGGTCAGGCTGAAGCTGACTAGGTGTTGGAAGTTGAGGAAGTTCAGTGTTCACCTGAGCAGGGAATTCCGTAGCTTGCTCAACATGTTAAGGAGCGGAATCTTCGAGCACTTGCTCAGCATTACTTTGGTTGGTAGAAGCATTTAAGTCGGCATGTTCCTTCGGAGAAACAGAGGCTTGATTTTCTTGTTGCTCTGGTTGAGACTCATGAGGGATTGAGAAGTACCGAAGATGTACATATGTAAGGTTAAAGATCTCATCCCTTAGTGGTGAGTCACCCATGAGGTCAATGACGGGTGCTCGAAAAGCCTTCTTCTTCCTCAGTCTCTTTAGCTTTGGAGGAGTAGGGTCACAAGGAATGGACTCAATGGAGTCAGTGGGTGAAGCTTCCCTTTGAACAGCGGGAGCATTTGCTGTGTGCTCAGTTTCTTCTTCGTCAACCAACTCAGTGTTGATTGGTTCAAGGTGCTCATCATCAGCTGTTTCTTCAGTGTCATCCTGACCACTTTCTTCTTCTTCAGACTCAACATCCAGTTCTTCTTCCTCAAACTGTTCCTCTAGTTCTTCCTCGACAAACTGACCACCCAGTTGGTCTTGTTCTTCCTGATCATCTATCTGTTGCTCAGCGTCAACGTCTTGACTTTGTACATAGTGTGAGTTAGGAGGAACGACGACATCAGTTGGTAGTGCATCGATAGGTCTCAACTCAAAATTGAGCTGCTTCTTCCTCTTCCTTAATGGTTGGTCATCAATCTCTCTTTCTTCTGTCTCAGGTTCAGCTTGCCTAGGTCTTTTCTCAGCTGACCTAGATCCACCATGTCCTTGTTGAATCTGAGGCTTAGTTCCTCCACATACAAATTTAACCTTCTTTGGGGCAGAAGCAGCAGCTTTAGAGGTGCTCTGGACAACCTTCCTCTTTCTTTGAGTTCTTCCCTTGCGAGTCACCGCCCCCTCAGCATTCTGGATAGCTTCCCCTTTTCCTTTCTTCAGCACAATAGGTTGATCATATGCCAAACCGAATAGGGCAATAGCTGTAATCTCGGTTCCCCGAACTTGGATTTCCGCAATCATGTCCACATTGTGATCCTTGAGGATTCGGGTGATGAAGGAGCCCAGCCTAAGGTTCCTGTACTTCGTAGAAACCCACCGATTATGAATACGGGCATGTTTATTGGTGTGTAGGTCAGCATGTGCCATATAAAACACTGCTCAAAATTGGTTGCGGAGTTGGTGCAGTTGATTTTAGGGAAAAGGAAATTGGTCAGTATGTAATGGGCCATCTTTTGATGCCGAACCATGGAAGTGCTCGAGATTTCACCTACATGACCCTCAGGTTTACAGAAGGTCTGAACGTAGTCGGTTTTCTCATGGTCACCAGATTTACGACGTATAGCTCCTTCGTATTTCAACTTAAACAGTGAGGCAAGATATGCAGGGTTGATGAAGATGTCCTTTCCTCGAACATGAGAAGCTAGGTAGTTCCGGTCATCATTGGCGATCTTTAGGTTGGCCTGGAATTCTCTTACCAACTCAAGGTAAGTAGCATCACGAACTGAGAACAGCTCGGTCCAACCATTGTTCTTGATCCACTCATAAAAAGGTTGTTCGGCGTCCACGAATCCCCCTGAAAACCATCGTGAGTGATCAATCTTCCACCCCCTCACACTCTCGAAAACCTGAGAGTAGGTGCGTTCGATAACTTTCTTGCCCTTGTCCTTTTGCTGTTGATTTCCCTTCGAAGAGGTGGCTTGGACAGCTTGAGCTTTCTTGCTCGGTGTTGTGACCTTAGCGTGGTCACGCTGGGTAGGAGATTTGGGGTTTGCATCGGAGCGGTTGTTGGGTAAACCGGCACCGGAGATATTTAGAGAACCGCTCGTCATATTCTCAGAGAAGTTTTGGGAAGTTTGGGAATTTTTTAGAGAGAGAGTATGAATGCCAAAGATTTCTAAGCGTAAAGAAATAAAAGTGGGAATTCATCCACTATTTATAGAGATGTTGAGTTAATCCAAGGCGTTGGGTTGTCCGTTTTACCTCGAGATTCTCAATCGACAAAGATTCTGGCATTTATGACACATACGGCGCGTGTATTTTCTAATTATAGCCTATACGTCATCCTAAGTGGCTATTTAATTCGCGTGCTTTGCATTAAAGTTTGCAACGGCTCTTCACTCAGTGTTAACAATTTCAAGCGTTTAAAATTCTAAGTAGTCAGTGTTATGCAAAGGAATAATTCTTATGCTTAGTTGCTCAGCTTAAGATAAACACACAGCATGTAATAGCATAAATCATTCAGCATGGTAATTCACTCAGCATGCATACTATACTTGAAATTTATTGAAGAGGATTAAACATACCAATGGCTACTCTAAGTATGTTGAATTGCTCACGAGCCACTGGCTTTGTGAAGATATCAGCAAGCTGCTCATCCGTTGGGACATAGGTCAGCTTGATCTCTCCCTTGAGTACGTGATCTCTGATGAAGTGATGTCTTATGCTGACATGCTTCATCCTGCTGTGCTGGATTGGGTTCTTTGATAAGTCAATGGCACTTTTGTTGTCACATTTGACTTCAATTGTTTTGGTCCGAACGCCATAATCTTCAAGCTGTTGCTTAATCCATAGGACTTGAGCAACACAACTTCCAGCAGCAACGTACTCAGCTTCAGTGGTTGACAGGGCTACTGATGCCTGCTTCTTGCTGAACCAGGACACAAGACAGCTCCCAAGGAAGTGGCATCCTCCTGAGGTGCTTTTTCGTTCACGCTTGTCTCGTCCGTAGTTAGCGTCAGTATATCCAATGAGTGTGAAGTCATGAGTATTGGGATACCACAAACCTGCATTCACTGAGCCTTGCAAATATCTAAGGATTCTTTTTACAGCTATGTAATAAGATTCCTTAGGGTTAGATTGATATCTAGCACAATAACATACCGAGAACTGAATGTCCGGCCTACTAGCAGTTAAGTAAAGTAGAGAACCAATCATACCTCAGTACAATCTTCTGTCTACTGACTTACCATTCTCATTAGCGCAAAGGACAGTGTCAGTGCCCATTGGGGTAGATATTGACTTACAATTCTCAAGTTCATACTTCTTCAATATCTCCTTAGCATACTTAGTTTGACTGATGAAGATGTCATTTTTCCCTTGTTTGATTTGAAGTCCAAGGAAGAAATTGAGTTCTCCCATCATTGACATTTCAAACTCAGTCTGCATCTGCTTACTAAATTCCTTGCACATTGACTCGTTAGTGGCACCAAAAATAATGTCATCAACATATATTTGAGCTAGCAGGGTATCTTTACCCTTCCTCTTAATGAATAAGGTTGTATCAGCTTTACCTCTGACATAATTTCTAGTCAGCAGGAAACTGGTAAGCCTCTCATACCAAGCACGTGGTGCTTGCTTGAGGCCATACAGAGCCTTTTTGAGCTTATAAACGTGGTTTGGGAATTTTGGATCCTCAAACCCTGGAGGCTGATTAACATAAACTTCCTCGTTTATAACTCCATTAAGGAATGCACTCTTAACATCCATTTGAAACAGTTTAAAGTTCATATAGCTTGCATATGCACATAGAATTCTAATAGCCTCTAGCCTTGCCACTGGGGCAAAGGTCTCACCGTAGTCAATACCTTCTTGCTGACTATAGCCCTGAGCTACAAGTCTTGCTTTGTTTCTGACCACGTTCCCTTGTTCATCCAGTTTGTTGCGGAAGACCCATCTTGTTCCTATGGTCTTCTGGCTTCTTGGTTTTGGCACTAGATCCTATACTTCATTTCGTCTGAACTGATCAAGTTCTTCTTGCATTGCATTCATCCAGAATTCATCATACTCAGCTTCAGCGAAATTCTTTGGCTCTTGGATAGAGACGAATGCTACGTTGCTGAGGTATCTCCTGAGTTGATTCCTCGTCATCAGGGTATTCTCAGCGGCATCAAGAATGGCACTCTCTGAGTGACCTCTTGGTATCCTAATCTCCTTTGGTAGATTGATGTCTTGCGCTGGTTGTGTTTCAATAATCTCTGCAGGTGTAGATTGGTCAGTGAAAGTAATTTGAGTTTCACTTTTACCTTTGGTCAGCCCTTGAGGAAATGACTCAGCGGAAGTTTCTTGGTCAGCGGGTGCTAAGTGTGGATCATCCTCGGTCAGCGGCTGGTATCTTCCTGTAGGGTTAGTTTCATCGAACTCAACATGTACTGACTCTTCTAAGACTTGAGTTCGTTTATTGAAAACTCTGTATGCTTTGCTGTTTGTTGAGTAGCCTAAAAAGATAGCCTCATCAGCTTTTGAGTCAAACTTAGATAGGCTGTCTTTAGTATTCAAGATAAAGCATTTACAAACAAAGGCACGAAAGTATCCAATGTTGGGCTTTCGTCCTTTCCAAAGTTCGTAGGGGTTTTCTTTAATATAGGTCTAACTAGAGCCCTATTAAGAATGTAGCACACTGTGTTAACAGCTTCTCCCCAAAAGTACTTTGGAAGCCTATGCTCACTCAGCATTGTCCTGGCTATTTCAACCAATGTTCTGTTTTTCCTTTCAACAACCCCATTTTGTTGAGGCGTTCTAGGAGCAGAGAAATTATGGTCAATGCCGTTGGTTTCACAAAATTCAACAAACTGTTGGTTCTTGAATTCTCCACCATTATCACTTCGGATGTGAGCTAACTTAAGGTCTTTATCATTTTCAAGTTTTCTTACTAAATTGGAAAACGTCTCAAAGGTTTCATCCTTGCTACTCAGCAAGATGATCCAAGTGTACCGAGAAAAGTCATCTACAATGACCAAGGAAAATATTCTTCCACCCAAGCTCAGCGGCTGGACTAGACCGAAGAGATCCAAGTGTAGTAACTCTAATGGACGCTTAGTTGAGACAATGTTTTTACTATGAAAAGATTGTTTGGTTTGTTTTCCAGCTTGGCAAGCGTGGCATAATTGATCTTTTTCAAACTTAAGTTCTGGCAGTCCCTCAACCAATTGCTTTCTTGCTAGTTTGGCAAGGAGGTCCATGCTTACATGACCAAGTCTCCTATGCCATAGCCAGGAATTTTCTTCCTTTGACACTAAGCATACAGTTTTTGAAAACTTCTTTTCTAAGTTCAGCATAAAGACATTATCAATACGAGGGGCAGTTAAAATTAACTCATTCATTTTACCCTCGAATATTTTACATCCAGTGTCATCAAATATAACTTTTCTCCCATTGTCACATAGCTGAGCTACGCTGAATAAGTTATATTTGAGTCCGCTGACTAGGGAGACTGACTCAATAGTAGAATTACCACCAATGGTTCCTGACCCTACTATCTTACCCGTCCTATTGTCTCCAAAACTTACACTTCCTCCTCATTTACGCACAAACGTGATGAACTGAGTTTCATCACCAGTCATATGCCTCGAGCATGCGCTGTCAATGTACCACATCTTTGACTTCTCAGCACACCTCAGGCTTACCTGCAATATAGCTAGTTGCTTTTAGGTACCCAATTATTTTTGGGTCCTTGCTTGTTAGGTTCAACAGGTAAATCATCATATTTCATTTTATGACGACATACTTGGATAGTGTGTCCATTCTTTCCATAGAAGTCACAGCTGACCTTCCGTTTAGGATGTCTCACTGACTGGTCAGCACCCCAGTGCTGAGAATGCCAGCACACCTTTGTGGTGTGTCCTTTCTTCCCACAGAAGTCACACTGGACATTCCGCTGAGGATTCCATCTCTGCTGACTAGTACTTCGGTACTCAGTGTTCAGAGGAATATTTCTTTTATTCGGAACCTTAAGTTGGTTCTGAATTGATGTGACATCCTTTCTTAGTTTCTTAGAATCTGATTGGACCTCAGAGACAAACTTTTGCATAATTTCTACATTACTATGCAAAATTGAAGTGTCCTGGAGAATATATCGAAGGTCACTCAGTTTGACCTCCTCAACCTCGTCACATCGCTTGCTGAGTGCTCTAACCTTTTTATTACACTTTTTGACAAGTGTGTAGAGGTCACTCAGGGCATTAACCATTTCATTTCTAAGCAAGGGTAGTGACATTACCTCAGTTGAGTGTTCCTCATCGTCAGATGCAATGGAGGGGTCAGCATGCTCAGAAACACATGGCTCAGCAAGTTCGTCAGCCATGAAACAAATCTTTACTGACTCAGTGGCATCAGCTTCTGATGATGAAGACTCATCACTGTCGGTCCAAGTTGCCACCATTGCCTTCTTGCTGTTCTTTCTTTCTTTCCTCAGCGTGGGACAGCTTGACTTGATATGGCCAGTTTGATAACATTCAAAGCATGTAATGGGCTTTGAGCTGTCCTTCTTGTACTTGCTGTCGCTGGACTCAGCTTTGTACTTATCAAACTTCTTGTAAGGCTTCTTAGAATATTTGTCATTCTTTCTGAACAGCCTCTTCATCTTTCTAGTGAACATAGCCATTTCTTCATCATTTGTTGAGCTCCCATCAGTGGAGTCAGCTTTCATGACAAGAGACTTTTGCTTCTTGTCTTCAGACTTCTCCTTCACCTCGAAGTTCTTCATTGATATCTCGTGGGACAGTAGCGAGCCAATGAGTTCATCATACTTGTAGGTGGTTAAGTCTTGAGCTTCCTCAACAGCAGTTTTCTTTGCTTGCCAGCTTTTAGGAAGACTCTTAAGAATCTTCTTGACTTGCTCTTCCTCAGTGAAGATCTTTCCAAGTCTCTTGAGCTCGTTGATGATGTTTGTGAACCTTGCGTTCATGTCAGAGATTCCTTCATCATCATTCATTTCAAATAGCTCATACAACCTCATGTGCTGGTTGACCTTGGATTCCTTCACCTTGTTGGTTCCTTCATAGGTGACCTCCAGCTTCTTCCAAATCTCCTGCGCTGACTCACAACCTGAAATCTTGTTGTATTCTGCAGCATCTAAAGCACAGTGAAGCATGTTTATAGCCAAAGCATGATTTTGTAGCTTCTTGAGATCATCCTCTGTCCATCTAGTCTCAGCTTTGACAACCGTTTGGCCATCAATAGTTTCAACAGGAACAAATGGGCCTTGGACTATAGATAGCCATGCACTCATATTTGTTGTCTGAATGAAATTTTTCATTCTATTCTTCCAAAAGGTATAGTTAGACCCGAAGAATAGAGGAGACCGAGTTATGGACAGACACTCAGGCAAAATCTGAGTTGTCAGATTTCCTGGGAGAAACCGAGTGCTGTTCTCAGCCATAGTGGGGATCAGCTCAAGGTAGTTAAACCTTGCACAGTGAGCTTTTAAGCTCTGATACCACTTGTTGGTCTCTTATAACGTGACAAGTTAGTTCCAAGGGCGGATAGGAACTATTTAAAAATTTGTCCGTTGAGGCTGACTTCTTTTCTTATAAAAAGGTTTACACAGCATCACTAAGTAGATTCAAGACACAAGCTTAGTCAACTTGTGACTAAGTCTGCTTCTTTACTTGAGTCAGGAAATAGCACTTAGAGTCTATTCCTGAACTCAGCTTCTTAGTAAACTTAACTCAGCGTGAGTTCTTTACTTAGTCAGTTTTATAGCAAGCAATATATATTAAAGGAGTTTAAGGGTTAGAAAGATGTTACTCAGCAGACTTATCCTAGTTCGGCCTCTCCACCTATGTCCAGTCCCCGAAACTCGTTCCGAGCTTTTTGAATTCTCTACTGAGCTTTTTAAAGGTAGAGCATGAAACCTTTTACAAATAGAAGCTGAGTATAACAAGAGTACCTTCCTCTATACCTCTACTCACTCCTATATCTACGCTGAGTACTATAACCAAGTACTCAGCCTCTCCTTTCTATTCTTCTAGAAATGATAAAGTGTTTGTCCTAAACAACGATTGCTAAGACACTTTAGATGATTGGGAATCACTCTAGACTTTTACACAAATATTAAGAATTGGTGTAAGGTATTTGCTTTGCTTTTCTCACAGAAACTTCAAGTATGAATTTGGTCAGCGTTTCGACTAGTTGAAGATCTGCATCGATTGAAGCAAATGGATGGCCTTTATATAGTGACACTTGAGGCACCTGGTCATTTCGAATTTCGAAATAACCGTTGGAGGGAAACGAATTCCTGTCGTTATCACTCTGGGCGTGCTCAGCGTCGTTGGCCAATAGGATTCACGCATCTTCTGTCTTCGTCAGTCTTCGGCAGAATGTTTCGATATTTAAGGAAAAGTCCACGAGACAGCTTCCTGCGCCTTCTGAACTTTTCCCAAAGTAGAAATACTTTGTCTAGAAGTTGAACATTGTCTGCCGCTGTCCAGACTGCATTGTTGTCCCACTCAGCAGCTTCCACTTGAAGCTTTTGCCACGAAGGCTTATCGATCCTTCTCTTGCTGAGTCGTCGTTTTACTTGATACGACTTCATTTTGAACTCTTGAGCCAAATGGTCTTGATGTGTTGATTTGGGATTGACTTCCACTTTATAGGCCTTTGGGCTTTTTAATCTCAATGTCTTATAAACAATTAAACTCAACATTGAACAAACACATTAGTGTAATAAATCAAAGCATTTAAATTTAATGTGTTAGAATATTTTTATCATAACTTAAATAATTTTGTCAAATCAAAATCATGTGGAAAGGTGTTTCAACATAACTATCCTGCAATTACTTCCTGTGATACCCAACGACTGCCGTTCACATCCCAGAGTCATCTCTGCTATGGATCGTGTTACAACAGGATCAAAGCGTCACATTCCGTAATCCAGAATTACTAATTAACATTCCTTTGAGTCTGAGGATTACTTATACCTATTAATACCAATGAGATGAACATGTGACAAGGATGAATCTACCCATCCTGTTATCTCAAGTCGGGTCCCCAATCCTAATGAACTACTTTTCATTGGATCCACGTAACTGTCCAGATATCTGTATATATGAAGCTTGTGAGATCAGCTTTCTGTCTCGACAGAAGACATTGTTACATGCAAGTCTCAGCAGTGATATGTCAATCCTAAACATATTACTTGACTTGGGGTGGTTTTAAGTTTATTAGTTTATTATAAAGTTTCGTCTCACTTCATGCTTGTATGAACACTTTATAATCACTTTAAACAAACTTATGGATTTCCTTTTATTAGACTTTATTTAGTTCTTAAAAGGGATTGCCTTTATATAGTTATGTAAACATATATCTCATTAAAACAAACGATATAAAGAACACTTCATTTACATTAAGTTTGTATCCTAGAACAATTGTCTATAGGACACTAAATCCCAACACCCCTACCCTTCACAATTGCATCCCTTTGCCACTATTCAATCCTTTTAACTGGCGCATCAAGCTCTATTCGTCTTACATGGACAAACCACCGTAGTCAGTTTTCCCTCATTTTATTCTCAAAGGATGTAACCCCTACGTTTGTCCTAATTATTTCATTACTCACCCGATCCTTTCTCAAATGACCACATATCCATCGCAACATATGCATCTCCACCATCGATATCTTATGAATGTGACAATGTTTCATTGCCCAGCACTCTGTACCATATAATAATACAGGTCTAATTATCGTGCGGTAGAATTTTTCCTTCAATCTATTAGACATGTCGGGGTCACAAAGGAAACCTGTAGCACTCTTCCACTTCGACAAACCAAATTTAATCCTATGAGCAACATCTCCATGGTTTGAATAATAGACCCTAAATAACGGAAGCAATCCGAGCCCTGGACAACCCTCCCATTCAGGGCGATTATCCCTGCCTCCCTACTTCTATTGCCATTAAACTGACACTCCAAATATTCCATCTTACTTCAGCTCAACTTAAAGCCTCTAGATTCCAAAGTTTGTCTCTATAGTTCCAACTTCCTCTTCATGCCTTCTTTCGTCTTATCAACCAACATAATATCATCTGCAAACAACATGTACCATGGTATATCGTCTTGAAGTGAACTCGTTAATTCATCCATAACGATGGCAAAAAGTAAAATGGCTAAGTGCGGAACCTTGATGCACTCCAATCATAATAGGGAACTCTTATCTTCCCAACACGGGTACGTACACTCGTGCACGCTCCCTCATACATGTCCATTATGATGTCAATATATTTTTGCGAAATGTCTTTTCTTATTAAGACCCACCAAATTATTTCCTTTGGTACCTTATCATATGCCTTCTCCAAGTCAATAAACACACACACATAATCGTAGAAGTTGGAAGGTTTTGCTTAGAAATGAAAGAAATGTGGAATTTCAATACAATGAATGGAAGCACAATACAACAACAACAACAACAACAACAAAGCCTTAGTCCCGAAATGATTCGGGGTCGGCTAACATGAACCATCATATAAAACCGTGAAAATCAAGTCGTGTCAGCGACACAGATTCGCTCCCTCCACTCCGTCCTATCCACTACCATATTTTCCTCAATTCCCAATAAACTCATATCACTCTCGATCACCCTCCTCCAAGTTTGCTTAGGTCTTCCCCTACCCCTCACCACTACATCCCTTTGCCACTCTTCGGTTCTCCTAACCGGCGCATCAAGCGCTCTACGTCTCACATGGCCAAACCACCTTAGTCGGTTTTCTCTCATTTTATTCTCAATAGATGTGACCCCTACTTTTGTCCTAATTATTTCATTACGCACCCGGTCCTTTCTCGTGTGACCACACATCCATCTCAACATACGCATCTCCGCCACCGACATCTTATGGATGTGGCAGTGTTTCACTGCCCAACACTCCGTACCATATAACAATGCTGGTCTAATTGCCGTCCGGTAGAATTTTCCCTTCAATCTATTAGGCATGCCGGGATCACAAAGGAAACCCGTAGCACTCTTCCACTTCGACCAACCAGCTTTAATCCTATGAGCAACATCTCCATCTACTTCTCCATCCGTTTGGATAATAGATCCTAAATACCGGAAGCAATCCGAGGCCTGAACAACTCTCCCATCTAGGGTGATTGTCCCTACCTCCCTACTCCTACGGCCGCTAAACTTACACTCCAAATATTCTGTCTTACTTCGACTCAACTTAAAGCCTCTAGATTCTAGAGTTTGCCTCCATAGTTCCAACTTCATCTCCACTCCTTCTTTCGTCTCATCAACCAACACAATATCATCTGCAAACAGCATGCACCATGGTATACTCTGCAAACAGCATGCACCATGGTATTGTGTGATAAAATTTAAAATTTAAAAGAGTCAATTTTCAAAATATTCATTAGACTGCGTGATAAGTTTGGTTTTCTGTAACGGACCTAAACAAAAAACAGTTAAAAATACTCGATCAATTGTGTGTTGATTAAGTAAGTAATTTTTAACGAGCATGAACCAAGTCCATTACAAGAAAAAAAAATAGTTGTAACGCGTCAAACTACGCCCTTTACAACTATTCCAGTTTGATTTGAGCACACTTTGTGGACCGCATTTTCATAATGATGGTTTCATCACGGGGCACATCAGAGCACATTGCAAATAGAAGGTTATTGATGCTACTAGTGATATAAACTTAGATATTTTTATTAAATTTTTTTATGAGGGTGAAATTCTACATTATATAAAACCTAAAAGTATTGTCGTTTTAAGTTTTTAGGATATAAAGAGTATTACTCTTTTAGGATATAATTCTTGTCCCTTGGGATAGTTTAAGTATATGCCTATCATTACTAATGAGTTTTTTTTTCTTAATTTAAATCCATTGGAGCAGTTGTAGCATAGAACTTCTATAAAATGGTTGCTAATATTCATCTTTGTTGTTTTGTTATAAGGGTGAAATTCTAGAATATATCTAGAGTACTTACAAAACACGGCCGTTTGGAGATTTTGGAATATAATGAAAAAATATTATTACTCGGCGAGAGAAAAATGAAGACTTCCAAAGAATATATTACATTGTAATAAAGAAAAAGAACATCATACACATAAACATATGAAAGAAACAGATAAGTAGTAGTTACACATAAGATTCTAGGATTTAGCAGAGTCATCCTGCACAATTCCTTCATTTCCTGCAAGCATCAAGTACTTATCTTTCCTAGTAAGAGTAGTACACTGAAATCCCAAAGCATCTGCCAACTGTTTCTGAATGTAATTAGCCACTTCACTACTACTTCTTCCACCACCACATGTAAGTTGTTTAGGCAACTTCTCAAGAACATGTATATAGTAGACTGGTTTAGGGTTCATCAAGAAGAAAATTGGGTCCAAACATTTCAATCCACTTGCAGTTGTCCCATAAAACATGCTTACACTTGTATTCACAGCCACAGGTACTATTTCATCAGCCAATTCAGCAAACAATGAACTGAATCTCAATAAATATGGTTCTCTACAAGTGGTCCCTTCTGGACACACAACTAAGTCTCCTTCACTTAGTAATTTCTCCATTGTCTCACCATCTCTCTTCCTTTCTCTACTTAACCTAACTGTTTTAATTGGTGCAATGATTTCAGACATTTTGCTCAGACTGTATGTTACTGCAGTCAATGGCTTACCTAAACATGTACTCAGAAAAACTGGGTCTAGTAATGTCCTATGTGTACATACATACAGGACACCCTTTTTCTGTGTTGAATTTGATGATGGTGATGATGGATTTGGGCCTTGAAATGTGATGTGTACACCACTTTTAGTACCTAAAAAGATTGCTACTTTGTATGGAAGGTAAATTCCTGCAAGGAGTCTAAACATTGCTACACAAAATCCAAATGGAAGCCATATGAACATTGAGAGTGTTGCTAATGGAGTTGGTAGAAATGCTAGCCTTCCATCATGAAATATTAATGGTTTTGGGTATTTTTCTCTTGGCATTGTGTTTCCTTTGCTGTCTTCTTTGTTCACCACATAGCCTTCCTGCAAAATAAAATAAAATTTAAACAAATACTACATTTATGAACTTTCAATACATTTATATGCATGGGCCATTCATGGCATCTACTATAATTTATGCAGTTTCATTAATTTTGTTCATTCAATATACTTGCCTTCATGTAGTGGAAAAACCCAATATAATAATTTAAATTTAATACTAACTCTTTAATGAAATTCAAGTCTTTATTTATTATATTTGGACTCTCTTAAATTGTTGAGATTTGATTATCTGGAAAATTGACAACAAAGTCTTAAAATTTAAAAAATTAAATCTGAACCATCATTTTGCATTAAATACTATATAGACCTAACATGACCTCCTATTTAGTTCTTTTTTTTTTGTAGTTTTTTTTAAGAGGATGAGTTCGAATTCACAATCGTACTGGAATTCATTCTTAGAATGTGCTTAATGTCAAGGTTTCTGTTTTTATTTGTAACGAAACATAAATAACCAATTAAGAAAATATATCTTTGGTTTAATTTATCATGCATAATATATGTCAAAAAAGAAAAATTTAATATTTATACTAGAAGAAATTCCAATGATATTAAATTAGTACCTTGCAGAGAGAGATGCAGAGATAGTCATGGAGATTTGAAGTTCCAAGGCCAAGCTGAGGAGTTTTGTCTCCAAAGTGTTCTTTAAGAGCTTTATGCTTAACAACCAAACCAGAATTACACAAAAAACCAGTAAAATATTTGCCAACACAGTGTAATTCAGTACCTATAACTTTATTAACACATAAATATTCTTTGAGAAACCCTTCAACCATAACTCTAGGAATGCTTGTGATAATAACTTTAGACCCTGTTGAAGCTAATATCTCATAAGCTTGAAGATGAAGATTTTCCAAATAAAACTTAGGCAAAACTGTCCTACTAACACTTTCAACATCCTTCATTTTAACCCCACAAAAAGTAATAAAAATCATCACTTTTAATTGGTATTCAGAGTCCAAAATCAACAGAAGAGGAGATGATAATAGCAAGAAAAAAGCTCTGAAAATGCTTCCACCTTCAAAAGCAATTAGCATGAAATAAGGGAAGAAAGATTGATCAGTCTTTAAAAGAGTACCATTAATGTCACATACTAAAGTATGAGACTCTCTTCCATTTATAGGACATCTAGACACATCAGGAAATATCTGAGGCTGCTGATTTGGTGATTTGAGAGATGGGGTTTTGAGTAAAGAGCCATAGCTTCTCATTTTTCTTGCTGCTCTATAACAGGAGTTGGCTAAGAGCTGGTATAGAACCCAGTCTAAAAGCTTGAGTAAAACCATGTGGAGGACCATGGCTAGCTAGGTTGTGAAAATTAAATGGAAAGTAAGAGAAAGAAGAAGGTTGTGAAGAAAAGAGAAGAGACAGAATATTTATAGGAGACATTGAAGCCTAACTTCTGGGTTTGGTTAGCCACACGGCTAGCATTAAATTCTTGCAGTCAAATTAACATTTTCAGTATATTTTTTCTACTTAATTTACCGTTATTGCCCAGCTGATAAGATCAGCAAAAACACAAAATCTTTTTTTTTTTTTTTTTTTTGGAAAAGAAGGGAAATCTTTTAAAGATTATCTGCTTGACACAATGCATTTGATATTTAATATCATTTTTATTCATTTATATTCAGATGTTTAATAGTTGTCACATTTAACCAACTTATACATATGTGGTGAAGCTCTTAGCCTAGTGGTTGAGAGTTTTCTTTCTTCTTTATAATGTAAGCGTATTGCGCAAATCAGAAAAAAAAAAAGATTAAAAAAAAACCAACTTATACATATTAATGAAATGATTATTTTGTTCTAAATTTATAGAACATGAATTAAAATACCTTTAACATTTATTAAACTAAACTATTTTTTGTATTTAGAAATCTTAAAATGACAAAGATAATAATTACTGCTAAACTAATTAATAAGAGTAAAATAAGAAAAAAGATATATTGAAAATTTAAAACCACAAATTATGATTATGAGAATTTTTTTGAATGTGACAATTATTTGGGACCCAAAGGAGTATATAATATGATATGTTATGATTATGACATGATAATTTAGTTTGACATGATTAAAAAGTACTAGTTGCGTTTTAGGGTAAGAATATAGAAGTGGTAGGTTAGCAATGCTGGTGACCGCCTTAGTGAAAGTGGTATTTGTTTGCAAGTTTTGTTCTCTTCTCTCAATTTAAAATGGGACTTTTATAACACTATTTTAGGTCAAAGGGTGAAAATCTCTTTGCTGTTGATCAAACTTATACAGCCTGCATATGCATTCATAGATTCTAAATTTACATAGAACTTTCCATTTACTTTTATACACCTCTAACCTTGAGATTAATTTATAAAAAAAAACTTATCAAAATGTTAATAATAAATCCACTAAACATAAATTAATTACAATCTTTTTTGTCAAATTATTTAAAATGTTTAATACAAACAACCAATTAATCAGTAATTACTGTATTACTGATACAGTACTATTGTTTATGTGGAAAAAAAGTTGAAATTTACACTGTATAGGTTAAATATGCATTTTTTTTTATAAAAGATTGGGGCAAATTTGAACTTTGCTCCAAAAGTAAATAAAGGTGGATCGACAGGATTTTGTTCGGATTCCACCTGGTCCAATGTGGAGTTAGCTAACCCATATTCATCTGATGAGTTTGACTTTTGGATTATAAATACTTGATAATTTATGGTGAATATGAATTTGAACCAGATTTTAACCTTTTGACTTTTTGAAAATAGTTACTCATCAATGAAGTTCATCACTTTGGGAATCATCAATCAGAGATTATTGAGCTTGTTGATGCATATGTGTGGGACCCTTTTAGTTCCTTAATTGAACAGTTTTCAGTATTAGTATTAAGCTTAATGGGTTGTTGAGAGAACTCAACTGCATTTTACCAACAAATTGTAGGCCTAATGGGAAAATTTAGTTAGTTTATAGTGTATAAAAATGGGAGAAGCTAGCTTGTTTGAAAGGAACATGAAATGTATGATTGAATTAGTTAAAGAATGTAATAATTTTCATGCAAAAATCGTTAGCAATGTTGATGGTAAATCCAGTTATGAATTGATTGCAATGAAGATGACAAGACTAATTAAATGAACATTAATTACATGATGACAATAGTATATACTCTATTTAAGAGACATGGAAGGTAGGGTGGGATAGTAGTTAGTTTCATGCATTTCCTTTTGCTACACTTTTAATCATTTCATTTGGATCACATCATGCATGCACTCTTTGTTTTTTTTTTTTATTTGGGAAACAACTTAGAAGGAGATGTTTACATATAAGTTATACATATCAAACGGTTAAGCCAAATAATCCATTGAATATCACCCTCATCTTTAGAAACAAATGATTAAATCATTGTTTTTCAATAGAGAGTTTAAAAGTTAGTTAATTGATTATACAATGCTATTATGAATTATGGAGCATGGTGGGTGACATGTCTCCTGTTAATAGGAAAAAATGTATCTAAATATTGGAGTTTGATATCCTTCAAGCCCACTAAGCTCATGATTCTCGAGATCGGGCGTGATTATAGTAATGAATGGATCCTTGATTAGATCTAGTAAGACTTCTCGAATCAAACTTCTTGATACATAGTCGTATTACTTTATTTCGCTGAGGAGATGCCACATAGTCTCTATTTCTGAGAGTTGGTTCAAATCTCTTAGGCACCACGTGAAAAAGTTATATTCGCATGATATCAGATGTCCATCCGAGTCTAATTTATCATTTTATAGGATGAGAAAGTATTGGCTTCGGGAAGCGTTGTACTTGTTATTTTCTGATAAGTTGAAAGAGGGGGATTTAATCTTAATGTCTTTTTGGAATTATTGAAAAATGAAAGATTGATAAGGAGGTTATGCGGGCTCTTGATGGTTGATTTTTCTCTCGTACAATGCTCATAAATGCAACTGTCAGGACATATTTCCTTGTGTTTCTAGACGTCTTTCGAGTTGACGGTGGTTTCTTCTTGTGCGCCACGTGATATGGCATATTGTGATTTTTGAGGGTGCTTGTCAAAAGAATTTAATGCTTCTTTAATCATTAATAATATATAATGATAATACTCGTCATTTCAATTACCTTCCCAACAGTATAAAAGGGGAGAGTTTCGTTGTGGGTTTGTTTTTACCTCTTGCTTTCTTTCTTGTCTCGCCTTCTTACCAGAACTCTTCCTAGTGATTCTCACTTTTAAGTGTAAGTGTTTCTTCTAGCTTCTTCCTCTTTCACGTTTTTTTTTTCTCGCTATGGCTCCTAAAAGACCACACATTAAGAAAACTTTTGAAGCCGATAAGTCCGTTGGGAAGTAAACAGCGAACAAAGTTTATATGTGCGCTGAAGAGCAGCCGTCTATGATGACTGCAGTGATTATTGAATCTTTTTTTAAGATTATCCTAATCTGTGAAAGATGGATGTCTATGCCCCCCACCAACCTAATGGGTAGGCGTCGATCACCGAGGTTATTTAGGTATTTATACCCAACATGTGGAGTCGGGGCTATGATTTCCTCTTATAAGCAGTGTGGATGGTATTTTAGGGGAGTTCACAGTTTTTCCTTCCCAAATTTCCCCTAACTACTAGGTGGAGCTGCTCACTTTTGCCAACGTAGCTTATGACCTAGGTATTAAATTGAACTGGGCCATATTTCATCGCCTCTAGAGGTCCGAATTGAAGGTCGTGGATGACTTTATTATCTAGGATATGCATAGGAAATGGACCACCTTCTTGACCAAGAAAAAAGATAGTTTTAAGGGGTTCAAGATAAACGGTCCTTGGTTTTTCTTTCCGCGTGGATTGGAACTCTCTCCTGGAAATCGCAACGGGTTAAAGGAGGAGAGGGTGTTGATTGAGGCTGAGAAAAAGGTAGTGGATCAACTTATAGAGTTTAATTTAGCATGAGATTACACAGATATGATTCGGATGATGAAAATTGATATATTATACGGCCTAAGTATGCTAAGTATATCCAAGGTGAATTTTTTATGCTTTGTTTTTATTCTTCTATTTTGTAGTGTAGGTCTTTATCATGTCTAACTAGATGTTCATACTTGCATGTTCGCAATGAAGGATAGAAAGGCTATTGCTAGGACTGGGTGTGTGCCTGGAAGTGCTGCATCAGGGAATGCATCGACTCCTAATATGGGGCTACTAGGGTCTCGAGGTAATCAGACTTCTTATTTTCATGCTAGTTAAACCAAGCCCGCTAGCATGAGTAGGGGCCTTAGGGCAAGGTTTAGACTTGATGTGCTCTTATCTAGTCGTGAGGCAAAATCTCTAGCTGTCGAACCATTGGCCTTTGAACATTCTCTCTCCAAGTTGGAGGGGGATACTTGAGCCTGAGATTGTTGGTTATGCACCTAAGGAAGAGGTGAGAATTTATGTGTCTGCGGCGGACACTAATGCTAGTCAACCTACTATGGAGCCAAGTGCTGAAGCTTCAGCTGATGATGGTGGGGAAGCCGCCCATGAGGTCCTTATAGTAATGTTGTCTGATTTAGATGCAACTTTAGAGGATGCTACTAGAGCAGTTTTGTTTGAAACGGAGTATAATCCTCAAGCTTGTTCGAGGGAAGATGAACTACCCGCTCCCAGAAGGGTCCGTATGGAAACTGGGCTCGAAGGTTGGGTTCTTCTAGAGGGAGCAGAGATGGAGGTTTTTGAGGGACCCACTATTGAAAAGATTGAGGCTCGTGTTTAGGCTTGAGCTTGTGAGCTTAAGGTTTATAAGCGCCGAAAGAAGTTGTCTACCCCGAATGATGTTCCCCCCCCCCCCGAGGAAGAAATCACAATTAGGGAAGGCACCTCTAGAAGATTATGGGGTGAGCTCGGATGATGCGCCCCTGACACTTGAGGATAAGGCCCCATTTGCGCAGTTGGATATTATTGGGTTTGTTATTTGCTTTCTTGTTATGCACATTTGATGCTTCCTTCATGCTTCTAACATTTTTATTTAGCTCTAGGCTCGACGTCATAGGGGGATCATATTTCGCTGACTGGTCCTAAGGTCTCATATGATCTTGTTCGCATTGCCCTCGTTCCTTCTAAGCGCAAAGTGTTCCATAAGATGGTGGTGCACCGACTAATTGATGTGCATGCCACCCGAATGGCCAAGTTGAGCTTTTCACCTATATATACTCATATGTCATGCGACTATATCTAATTGATGTTCGTGTAGGCTTTAGCTTCGGAGGAGAAGGTTAACCAACAATACATCTTCTTGGGCGAGGAGCATGTGCGGCTTGAGGTAAGGCTAAACAAAGCGCATCATAACCAAAGAATTGCTTCTCTTGGTGTTGTCGAGTTGGAGAAGGAGTTGGAATCGAGCCTGGACAGGTGTTAATATTACTAGATAGCTTTAGGGGGCTCAAGATCATGTAGTTGAGGTTGGGGCCAGAGGAACCGAGTTTGAGGCTCTGAAGAAAGGAGCATCTGCATCAACGGCTCTAGCCTAAAGCATTGAGAAGGAAGCTCGAAGATGGGAGTAAGAGCCTCTGGATATGTTGGCTGAGTTGCGAAGCTAGTGGAAAAGCTGCAAGGAGTAAAGAAGTTTGTGGCCTTATTGTCCATTACCTTGAGGTGAAGTGATACCGATATTAGGAGTATGAGGGAGAAGACCATTGGTAGTCATGCTGAGATCAAGCGGTTCAAGAAGAAAGCCAACAATGGTCGTGCTGAAATTGAACAGTTGATGGGAGAAGTGGAGGAGGAGCGCAAGAATTACCTATGGTGGAAAGCTGCTCATTCTTCATTGGAGAAGAAAATCTACAGGAAGGATGAAGAATTGCATAAGGAAAACCACTCGCATGCAGCTGCGAGGTGGGGTTTGGATCAAAAGTTTATGAATTATCGGTCTCTTCAGTGTTCTACATCCCACCTTGAATAGAGGTTGCTCAATGTTAAAGAGTCTAAACGGAAGCTGATAGAGGATGAGACCCTTCTGACTGCTGTCATAGTGCGTGTTTCTAAAGAACTATCGCCGCTTAATTAAATTGTTTTCACTCTCTTTCTACGGGGTCTTTGCTAGAGGTACCCTAACTCAAACTTCAAGTTCTGGTTGAACCTTTGCCCTCGTCTTGATGATAAGCTTATTGATGAGTTTCCTAATCTGGGCGAATTCCCTTCACCGAATCGCGAGCCTTTGCACGATAACAAGTTGGGCGATGATGATCCTGCCACATAGTAGCTTTCTTTTTGTCGACTTTATTTTTATAAAGAAATATTATGTTTTTAATTGCAGTATTTTTTATTCGGCTATTTCTCTTGTCTGCTTTTTACTAAATCATTTTTTAGTTTTTTTGCTTCGATATTTGTGCTATGTTTTTAATCGAATAGACATGATTTGAGCCTTTGAGAGTTCTAAGTCATTTATGTGTTCGTGAGGGTTTTGTTAAAAAAAAATCCACTAGAGATTATGATCGAAATCCTTGTAGCATGTATAGGATTTACCTTTATTATAATCTAAGGGAACTTTAACAAATACACTAAAGCCATGGTGAAGATAAAGAAATAATATAATTTTATTATTTTCTTTGTTACCCCCTGTACTTATCTAAAAAGATTGATTGGCTCCCTGAACTTAGATGGTGCCTCATTAGCCCTCTAAACTTACTTAAAGTGTCATTATTAACTCCTTAAATATATAAAAACGCCATAAAATGTATAAAATAAAAAGTTAATTTCTTTTAAAGACTTAGAATCACAAATTAAGCCTTTATTTTTTAAGTTTTGAATTGTTTTAAAGATTTAGATAAATTACAATATATATCACTTTAAACAAGTTCAATGGGCAAATGGATCACTGTAAGCAAGTTCGGGGGTCCAATGGGTCACTTTAAACAAAATTCAGGTGGCCAATACGTTATTTTAAGCAAGTTGAAAGGGCTAACGAAACAACATGTAAGTTCAGGGGGCCAATCAAGTTTTTTGGCATGTTCAGGAGGCTTTGATGTATTGAGCCTTTCTTTGTCTACTATTCGTATAGATGGGGAATGAAAATAATAATTACAATCACAAGTCTTTATTTGAGGAAGATGGGATGTCGAAAAAGATTTCCATATGTCGATGTAATAATAATTTTGTCCAGCCCTGACAAGCTGGACTCTAGAAAATTACCTCAAACAATAGGGCTAAAATTAGCCCCCATATATGAAATCCTGCTCCTCCACTCTTTCACAATTACACCACTTGTTGGGGTTTAGTGTCCTATAGTCAATTGTTGTGGGATACAAACTTATTGTAAATGAATTGTTCTTTATATCATTTGTTTTAATGAGATATATGTTTTATAAACTATATAAAGGCAATCCCTTTTAAGCACTGAATAAAGTCTAATAAAAGGAAATCTGTAAGTTTGTTTAAAGTGATTATAAAGTGTTCATACAAGCATGAAGTGAGACAAAACTTTATAATAAACTAATAAACTTAAGACCACCCCAAGTCAAGTGATATGTTTAGGATTGATATATCACGGTTGAGACTTGTATGTAATAATGTCTTCTGTCCGACAGAAAGCTGATCTCACAAGCTTCATATATATAGATATCTGGACAGTTACATAGATCCGGTGAAACGTTGTTCATTAGGATTGGGGATCCGATTTGAGATAACAGGATGGGTAGATTCATCCTTGTCAACTGTTCATCTCATTGGTATTACTAGGTATAACTAATCTTCAGACTCAAAAGAATGTTAATTGGTCATCCTGAATGACTGAATGTGAGACTTTGATCCTGCGGTCCCACGATCCTTAACAGAGATGACTCTGGGGTGTGAACTGCAAAGGTTGGGTGTCACAGGAAGTAATGTCAGGGTAGTTATACATTGGATTGAGTATTTATCACTCCCGATTAATGGGAGATACATCCAAGGATCGCTTGTGGAAGACTCGACTCTAAACCCTTGCAAGGTGATAGCTTAAGAGTAGAAATACAGATTTCACTTAACCTATCTTTTTGAGTTGACTCGGCCAAGAACAAGTAAAACGAACGTCTCGCTATATGTGACTTGACATTACCCATAGTCATAAGATTCAGTTCAAGGATGTAGTTGATAAAGGATCGTATTATACCGTAACTAATACGGAAGGGTTAACGACAGAATCAACCTGTCTTCTTAACGGACTATGGGGGAGTGATTATAGACTTGCCAATAACATACTCAGTACATCATTCCGTTATGCAAGGATTAAATATAATTCTTGAAGAAATTAATTTAATAGTTGCATACGGCCAGAAGTAGTAAGAACCTAATGGATCACACATAAGACTTGGAACCAAAAGAGAGATGGATATGATTAATAGATGGAAGCCCAATTGAGCCCAGTAAGGCCCAAATATATGGAGGGGGGGCGAAATTTGTATATAGAGATAAGGAATTGATTTTATTCCATTAATCCTAATTTGATTGGGATTATGAATTAAATTAATTAAGAGATAATTAAATTAGAAGTTTTAATTGGATTAATATACTCCTATTATTATCCAATTAGGTTATTTATTATTATCCTAAATATATTAGATATATAGTGAGATAATAATTAGGAATCCTTTTCCGAATTGGATTCCTATTAAGTAACCTATTCCTATCTAACTAGGGTTTAGATTCAAGCAACTATATATACCCCCTCCCATGTGAATTTCGACTAAGCCTCTAACCTCCCCCTATAGTGATTTTCGAAATTACTAATTAGAGAGAGAAAAAGAATTCCCATCCCCTAGTTCGTGGACAAGAATTCATACGGCATTCCATCGATTGATTAATCTTATTCATCCCTCTTTCTCTTTGATCTTGTGTTGGTTAATTAGAGGCAATCTATTTTGGTTGCATCTCATAAGGGTTGATTTCATCTTAACCTCTCCGTGTTAAACTTTGTGGTTGGAATCTCGGAGAAGAATTGTGGGCGCTTCTTTAACAACGGTAGATTGTTCATCGAAAGGTATTCCTTCTTATCCCTCTTTATATGAAATAACGATTAACGGATCCTATGGTTAAAAAGAAATAGGCTAAAAATTTTATATTTCCGCTGCTATACCTTAGCCCTAATTTTCTTCAGTGGTATCAGAGCCATCGTTAAATCCGTTATTTCATATATGAAAATATAGAAGTTTTCAATAGGATTGAATAAATATTTATGGTTAGGATTAATTGACAAATAGTTTTGATTAATTAATTCTAAAGATAAATAAAGTTTTGATTAATTGTTAATTAAAACTGATTATGCTTATGTTCCTAATTATTTCGGTTGATAATCATTATAACAAAATCTATTAGTTTTATAGTTAGGTTGATAAAATTAGTTTTATTAATTCTAAATGATAAAACGGAAATCTATTGTAGTTTTTCCTATTTCTGAAAATCGTTTTAAAATTGTTTTAGAACTGATATATATACATATACATATATATATATATATATTTAATAAAAAAAAACGACAGCAGCCCGAGTCGCACCTCACGGCGCGACTGGCCGCTGTCGCGCGGCAGCAGCCGCGTGCGGCGCAAGGGCGCCGCTGCCGCAAGGCAGCGACGTCCCGCGTGCCCTAAGGGCTGCTGCCAATCGGCAGCAGCCCGCTCTCGGGCCCGGCCCGATACCCACCTGATTTTAAATGGTTTAAAATCGTTTTGTATTAAATGTATATATATGTTTCAGAAATTAATAGTTTTCTGTTTTGATTATCGAATGAAAAATTCGTTTAAATGTTTGTTTTTACCAATATGTAAATCAAAGTGTTAAATGAATTGAAATCAAAATAATTGGGACGTGCATAATCAACGTTTTATATGGTTATATTAATCTAAGGATTAATATAAAGATACAAAACGATTAGAAGTAAAATTGGATGAAAGTTAATTTGACGAGTTAATGTGATTAACCTAAATATTACATAAGCCGGTTATGTAATCAACCAATTAAATTTATTTAATTGAGTCTATGCATGTTTGGAGTTATGGACATATTTGGACCCTCTTTTAGTCTTTTGGTATTTTTGAAATAGGGCTTGCGCGTCCTGCCTTTCTACTATCTATTGTAATTTCTCCTCTCATCTGATTCCCTTCAATTCAATTGAAGTTTTCTTATAGTAGTATAGAAATTAATATGTAATTTCAAGGCACCATGGAGAAGACGGGGGACCTAAAGAGAAATATGTAATAGTTAGTATTTCCTTAGGTTTGGCCTTTTATTCCGTCTCTGGCTCGACGGAATAATTTAGATGATATGTCCATAACGCCAATGTATGTGAATGTATGTATGTCTGATGTATGCTAAAGCAAATCAAGACTAAGTTAGATTATGAGACTTAAATAAAATCCCTCGTTTAAAAGTTAAGTAAATAAGCAAGTTATTAAAATCGGTTGCCCCTCCCTAATATTATAATTCAGCCGGCAGTACTGGGGGCCTTTGGGTTGTTGAGCAAACTCAAGCTCGGGGTCTTATGGTAACACCTGAATTATCGAAAGTCATTCTTTCATGAATATGGGGTAATACTTAAATTAGATTATGATAATTGGATGAGCAAACTCATGTTGTCATAAACTAATGGGCAATATGGTTGGGATTAATGTGAATAACATATTAGTTACTAATGTGGTTAGTAACCCAATAACCTAGGAATCACATTCAAGATGTGATTGATTACATGAATCTACCTAACAAATGGGACTAGCTTGTTGAGCAAACTCAAGGTGAAATCTCAGGAGTTAGGATCCTAGCTCACTAAAGGATTTGTGAAATTCTTCGAATTAATATGGAGGGCTATTAATTTGACAAAATAGTGGGAGCAATCTGAAATAAATTAAAAGGCCTATAATTTTAGATTGTTATACTTTAAAGCAAATGAATGACATACGTTTACTCTTTCTCACTCTCAGGTTTTGTTTAAACACACACTCTTAAAATCATGACTAAAACCAATCTGCAAAACATTCTTACCGATAACAAATTGAATGGTTCAAACTTCACCGACTGGTTTCGTAACCTCAAAATTGTTTTAAAGTTCGAGAAAATTGGGTATGTACTTGATACATCGATACCCCCTGTCCCTGAAGATGATGCTCCCATCGAGGAAATTGATGCTTATCAGAAGCACAAGGCTGATGATGATCATGTCGCTTGCATCATACTTGCATCGATGACATCGGAATTACAAAGACAACATGAGGAGATGAATGCCTATTCCATCATCATGCACCTAAAGGAATTTTTTGGGAAACAAACCAGGTGCGAACGCTACGAGATATCAAAATTGTTATATCGTTGCAGGATGCAAGAGGGCACATCTGTCATGACACATTGTGTCAAGATGATAGGCTATATTACCAAACTTTCTAGTATTGGATTTGTGATGGACAACGAATTAAGTACCGACTTGGTTCTTCAGTCCCTCCCAGAGAGTTATTCACAGTTCATCATGAACTACCAAATGAATGACTTGCAAACCTCTCTTGAAGAGCTTGCAAACATGCTCAAATCAGTTGAGCCCAATATGAAGAAAGACAAGGCCATACCGGCTCTTGTAATCGAGGGATCGAAGAAAAGGAAAGGGAATTTTCCCAATCCTAAACATCCCAAGAAAGGTAAGAGAGATGTGTCCAAGGGAAAGGAAGTGAAGAAGCCCAAAGGAGAATGCCACTTCTGTGGTAAAGACGGGCATTGGAATAGAAACTGCAAGGAGTATCTAGCCACCCTCAAGAAGGGAAAAGGCGGTGCTTCTACGTCTGGTATGTTCTATATTGAAATAAATATGGTTTCATTGTCTGAATCTTGGGTACTTGATACCGGATGTGGATCTCATATTTGTACAAATATGCAGGAGCTAAAACAGACTAAGGAACTAAAGAAAGGAAGCATAAACTTGCGAGTGGGAAATGGAGCAAGAGTTGTCGCCCTCGCAATTGGAGATTATGTTTTACTTTTGCCCTCTGGGCTTGTAATAGAATTAAAGAATTGTTTATACGTTCCTGAGATGTCTCGTAACATTATTTCTATTAGCCGTCTCGTTGACGACGGTTTTCATATTTCAATAAAGAACAATAGTTGTAATTTTTATAAAGATTCGATCTTTTATTTTTCAGGAATATCACAAAATGGGATTTATGTGTTAGATGATAAAACTCCTGTTTTTGCAATTGATACCAAAAGACATAAGCTAGATAATTCAACTTACTTGTGGCATTGTCGTTTAGGCCATATAAACAAGAGACGCATGCTAAAGCTACATTCAGATGGGCTTATAGATCCAATCGATTCTGAATCATTGGAAACATGCGAATCATGTTTAAAAGGTAAAATGACAAAGACACCCTTTAGCAATAAAGGTGAGCGTGTATCAGACACTCTAGGACTCATTCATTCAGATGTATGTGGTCCTATGTCAGTCCAAGCAAGAGGAGGATTCAGATACTTCATTAGCTTCATAGATGATCATACTCGCTATGGTTATATCTACTTGATGAGGCACAAATCAGAAGCCTTTGACAAGTTCAAATGCTTCAAGAATGAAGTGGAAAATCAATTAGGAAAGAAAATAAAAACACTTCGATCTGATCGAGGTGGCGAATATATTTCTGATGATTTTCTGAATTATCTAACTGAATGTGGGATATGCTCACAATGGACACCTCCCTATACACCACAGCACAATGGTGTATCCGAGAGGAGAAACCGTACCCTATTAGATATGGTATGATCTATGATGAGCATGGCCTTACTTCTAAAGACGTTCTGGGGCTATGCCTTAGAAACTGCCCTCTTCACCCTGAACCGAGTACCAACTAAATCCGCTGTTTCCACACCATATGAATTGTTTGTTGGTAAGAAACCCGTGTTCTCGTTCATGAGAGTATGGGGTTGTTCAGCATATGTCAAACGCGTTGCTTCCGACAAATTAGATTCTAAATCTGATAAATGTTTCTTCATTGGATATCCCAGGGAAACCATAGGGTATTACTTCTATCATCCAGATGATCAGAAAGTAATAGTATCCAAACACGCAACCTTCTTAGAGAAAGAGTTTCTCGAAGAAACACAAAAGGGAAGCCTGATTGAACTCGACGAAGTTCAAGAGGAAGAAACAACGACTGAAACAACAGAAGCGGTTGAGGTACCCGAAGAAGTCCCATTAGATGAGACTCCAGTGGCACCTATTCGTAGATCACGAAGAGTTCGTGAACTCCCAGTTAGATATGGTTTTCTAGTGGGAGATGATGACGAGGTTCCCGTGTTAGACGACGAACCTAAAAACTACGAAGAGGCTCTTACTAGTCCAGATTCTAAAGCATGGCTTGAGGCCATGGGTTCTGAAATGGATTCCATGTATACTAACCAAGTTTGGACTTTGGTTGATCCACCCGAAGGGATAAAACCCATTGGGTGCAGGTGGATCTTCAAAAAGAAGACTGACATGGATGGAAAGGTTAGCACCTACAAGGCTAGGCTGGTAGCGAAGGGATATCGTCAGAAACAAGGTGCTGATTATGACGAAACCTTCTCTCCTGTTGCTATGTCCAAATCAATCAGAATCATGCTTGCAATTGCCGCTCATTTTGATTATGAGATTTGGCAAATGGATGTGAAAACAGCTTTCCTAAATGGAAATCTACTTGAGGATGTATACATGATGCAGCCTGAAGGTTTCATATCAAAGGATGCAAATAAAGTTTGTAAACTTCAGAGATCCATTTATGGACTCAAGCAAGCATCTAGAAGTTGGAACAAGCGTTTTGACGAAACCATAAAACAATTTGGTTTCGAACAAAATTGCGAAGAAGCTTGCATTTACAAGAAAGCAAGTGGGAGCTCTATAGCATTTCTCAAACTATATGTGGACGATATACTATTAATGGGAAATGGCATTGCTCTATTACAGTCGGTAAAAGTATGGTTATCCGGTAACTTCTCAATGAAAGACCTTGGTGAAGCAGCTTATATACTTGGTATAAAGATCTATAGAGATAGATCGAGAAGACTGCTTGGTCTTTCACAGGCTACATACATTGAAAAGGTGCTAAATCGGTTTAGCATGCTTGAATCGAAACGAGGTAACTTACCCATGCTACATGGAGTAAAGTTAAACAATCATCAATGTCCTAAAACTGATGATGACAAACGATGCATGGTTGTAGTCCCGTACGCCAGCGCGGTCGGTTCGATTATGTATGCTATGCTATGCACTAGACCTGACGTAGCGTTCGCGTTATCTGTAACGAGTCGTTACCAAGGGAATCCGGGAGACGAGCATTGGATTGCCGTCAAGAACATTCTTAAGTACTTGAGAAGGACTAAAGATATGTTCCTAGTGTACGGAGAAGGAGACCTGAAAATACAAGGATTTTTAGACGCTAGTCATCTCACAGATGAGAATGATTTTAAATCCCAATCAGGATACCTGTTTATCCTAAATGGGGGCGCAGTCAGTTGGAAAAGTTCCAAGCAGGGAAGCGTAGCTTTCTCTACGACCGATTCAGAGTACATCGCTGCTGCGGAAGTGGCAAAGGAAGCAGTTTGGATTAGAAAGTTCATTATAGAACTAGGTGTGGTGCCTGACATTGTCAATCCCATTACTCTGTACTGTGATAACAATGGAGCCATTGCGCAAGCAAAGGAACCACGGTCTCATAATGCATCCAAGCACTACCTAAAGCGATACCACATCATAAGAGAGATTGTGGCTAGAGGAGATGTGAGAATAGAAAGAGTACCTACAGAGGACAACGTTGCAGATCCGTTGACAAAGCCTTTAACCCAGAAAGTACATGATCGTCATTTAACTTCTACTGGGATAAGTTTTAGAAACAATTGGCTTTAGTCCAAGTGGGAGTATGTTGGGGTTTAGTGTCCTATAGTCAATTGTTGCGGGATACAAACTTATTGTAAATGAATTGTTCTTTATATCATTTGTTTTAATGAGATATATGTTTTATAAACTATGTAAAGGCAATCCCTTTTAAGCACTGAATAAAGTCTAATAAAAGGAAATCCGTAAGTTTGTTTAAAGTGATTATAAAGTGTTCATACAAGCATGAAGTGAGACAAAACTTTATAATAAACTAATAAACTTAAAACCACCCCAAGTCAAGTGATATGTTTAGGATTGATATATCACGGTTGAGACTTGTATGTAACAATGTCTTCTGTCCGACAGAAAGCTGATCTCACAAGCTTCATATATATAGATATCTGGACAGTTACATAGATCCGGTGAAACGTTGTTCATTAGGATTGGGGATCCGATTTGAGATAACAGGATGGGTAGATTCATCCTTGTCAACTGTTCATCTCATTGGTATTACTAGGTATAACTAATCCTCAGACTCAAAAGAATGTTAATTGGTCATCCTGAATTACTGAATGTGAGACTTTGATCCTGCGGTCCCACGATCCTTAACAGAGATGACTCTGGGGTGTGAACTGCAAAGGTTGGGTGTCACAGGAAGTAATGTCATGGTAGTTATACATTGGATTGAGCATTTATCACTCCCGATTAATGGGAGATACATCCAAGGATCGCTTGTGGAAGACTCGACTCTAAACCCTTGCAAGGTGATAGCTTAAGAGTAGAAATACAGATTTCACTTAACATATCTTTTTGAGTTGACTCGGCCAAGAACAAGTAAAACGAACGTCTCGCTATATATGACTTGACATTACCCATAGTCATAAGATTCAGTTCAAGGATGTAGTTGATAAAGGATCGTATTATACCGTAACTAATACGGAAGGGTTAACGACAGAATCAACCTGTCTTCTTAACGGACTCTGGGGGAATGATTACAGACTTGCCAATAACATACTCAGTACATCATTCCGTTATGCAATGATTAAATATAATTCTTGAAGAAATTAATTTAATAGTTGCATACGGCCAGAAGTAGTAAGAACCTAATGGATCACACATAAGACTTGGAACCAAAAGAGAGATGGATATGATTAATAGATGGAAGCCCAATTGAGCCCAGTAAGGCCCAAATATATGGAGGGGGGCGAAATTTGTATATAGAGATAAGGAATTGATTTTATTCCATTAATCCTAATTTGATTGGGATTATGAATTAAATTAATTAAGAGATAATTAAATTAGGAGTTTTAATTGGATTAATATACTCCTATTATTATCCAATTAGGTTATTTATTATTATCCTAAATATATTAGATATATAGTGAGATAATAATTAGGAATCCTTTTCCGAATTGGATTCCTATTAAGTAACCTATTCCTATCTAACTAGGGTTTAGATTCAAGCAACTATATATACCCCCTCCCATGTGAATTTCGACTAAGCCTCTAACCTCCCCCTATAGTGATTTTCGAAATTACTAATTAGAGAGAGAAAAAGAATTCTCATCCCCTAGTTCGTGGACAAGAATTCATACGGCATTCCATCGATTGATTAATCTTATTCATCCCTCTTTCTCTTTGATCTTGTGTTGGTTAATTAGAGGCAATCTATTTTGGTTGCATCTCATAAGGGTTGATTTCATCTTAACCTCTCCGTGTTAAACTTTGTGGTTGGAATCTCGGAGAAGAATTGTGGGCGCTTCTTTAACAACGGTAGATTGTTCATCGAAAGGTATTCCTTCTTATCCCTCTTTATATGAAATAACGATTAACGGATCCTATGGTTAAAAGGAAATAGGCTAAAATTTTTATATTTCCGCTGCTATACCTTAGCCCTAATTTCCTTCACCACTATAACATAGAAATCAAATAGGAATAGAAAAATCAAATGATATTTCACAATAACACTTTGCAACAGAGAAATCAAACATCAACAAAGAAATCAAATGAGATTTCAAAATTATACCTCTACAATCCAATTTTTTAGCTAGCTGAGAAGTGAGAATAAAGAGGACAAAAGAAAATTAACAGCGGAGAATGAATAAAATTTAGTCAATCACCTTTAACAGTAACTAAGATTAACGATGGAGAATGAAAAAAAAAAAGTAAATCACCTTTAACATTGACTAAGATAAACGGTGGAGAAGTGAGAATAATAGAAGGTGGGGGACTAATCGAAGAAATGGATTGGAAGCGGTAGATCTGATATGTGCTACATCTATTTTTTCAAAAGGTTTAGAAAAATATTTCACTCTACAAATAGAGGGTAAAACACTTTCTTAATTTTCTTTGTCATTTTTCTATTGACGAGCATAATATTTTCTTTTGATTAATTTTCTAACCAAACGGGATAATAGAAAATTAGAAAACATTTATCCGCATATCATTTTTCCGCAAACAATAATGTGGCTAAGTGACAGTAATAGAAACGAGTTTGGACAGATAAAATCCCACCAAGAAAACAATATTCTTCAAATTGATGTCAACTATGAGAAGAAGATTATGAATAAATGCAAATAAGCACAACTTGGATATGGTTATTGTCCATGACATATTGCAATAAGTGAAAAATCGTGGCTTCCAATTGATTGCTTAAAAGGTGAAAATGATATTGGTGATGAAGAGAGGAAGAAAACTTTTAGTTACAAATAAGTAATACTATAATGTATCTTTATGGGTAAATTACAAAACTAGGTCAAATGGGAGGTCCATTTACATATTTAACCTATTTATTCAACCTACTACATATCTAGACTGTTTTTGTGTGACTTTTCCATAATACCCTCAATATTTACGCGTGTCTGTCTCCCTCCCGTCTGACTTCGCAGATTCGATCATATGCGAAGCCTGCGAAGCTAATCGATGGGTTAACTTGATGAATTTAATTAGCATATGTGAAGCCTGTGAAACTAATGTTTGGTTTATTTGATGAATTTAATTAGCATATGAGAAGTCTGGATGTATTTTGAAGCTAATTCGCAAAGTGGTATATAACAAAAAATGTCAAACAACAACAGATTCTGACATTAAAATCATAACATTATCAAAATTTACAACAAGATTGCCACAATAACAACATTAAAATCATAACATTATCAAAATTTACAACAAGATTGTCACAATAAACTCCTAACAAATCACTTCAAAGTGAACCTGACTAATCTGGACAGAAATTTCTCTCTCTACAGGAAGTCCATACCCTTTGGGATGAGAAATGGAAATCCAGACCTTTTGGGATGGACGTGTCCCATGGTGCACACCAAGATTGGCACAATCTCTCCTAACCAATCATTTCAAAGTGAATGTGTCAATCTTGAGGGAAATTTCTCCCTATACAAGAAGGATAGTCATCTCCCCTGTAGCCCAATACGCCGCCTTCCAGAAAGGGATGTTATGTAATCAACCACCTTCAGGAAAAATTAATCGTCTTAGGCAGGAAAAGACGATTTTGGCTTCACAAAATGAGGATTAGTGAAGCATGCGAATGTAAATGTGCAGGGAAAGAGATGATTTTACTTCGCTAATCGATGTTTTCGCGAAGTATGCGAGATCTGAAACGTGACGATCTACGTCGCATATCGATGCTTTCGCGAAGTCTGCGAGTGAAATCATGAACTTTTCTACTCGCAAACTTCGCAAACTAATCGATTCGTGAAGTAGATCGTCACGTTTCAGGTTCTTTCTCTTCGCAGATCTTCGCGAAATCATCGACTACGCGAAGTGTATTCATGGAAAAACGGAGAAAAAACAGCAGATACTTACATTTTTCGTGCCTTTCACCCTTAAAAGCGACAATAACAATATGATAAACTGGAAAAAACGATGGAAATAACGTAGAATAACCATTTCTTTGATGGTAACAAGAAGAAAGAAACCAAGTAACGAGCAGGAACGGGAAGATAAAGAACCATGACTTCGTTTTCTAGGATTAGGAAGTTGCAGAATCAAGAGATGAAGAGACGAAAAAGAGAAATACATTGTGATTTGGAGAAATTGTGCAGATTTCGTGCAATTTAAAGGAAGATATGAAGATCAAAAGTCTTGGAATCATTAATGGAGGAGCCAACCGCTGTTTCGCGCACCCAAGGAGAAGAGGGGAGAGAACGTTCGCGTAAGGGGAAGTGGGAAGGTTAGGGGTATTATGGGAAAGTCACACAAAAACAGTCTAGATATGTAGTAAGTTGAGTAAATGAGTTAAATATGTAAATGGACCTCCCATTTGACCCATTTTTATAATTTTCTCTATATTTATTTCATCAAATATATATATATTCATCTGGCTACCTCATCGTACATAAAAGTTAAACATTTTTTATGTGGCTGTTATATCATTATTCATATGATTTTTTTTATCTAAATCAAAATGACGTTATTGAAATAAAAATGAAAATTGAATGAATTTATTGAAATAAAATAAAGTTTGATAACGTTTGGAAATGAAATCTAAACTGTAAAATTAATCCTTTTTCATTAGGATGGATAAATTGAATAGTAGAGTCAAAAGCAACAATCTTAATAAATAGGTTATTAGAGAACATTTTGCCTCTCCCGAAAAGATATATGCATGCCCCGTGTTGGGGTGATAAAATTACATACAATCTGATTATATAATATAAAATTGACATTTAGTTTGGTTACTAAAATGACACAAAATGACATGAATATTGAAAAATTAGAATTATTATCACACTCTTTCATGAATTTATATGTTAACTTAATTAATTTATAAAGATAATAATATTATAATTATTATTTACAAACACAACTCAAACCTCTCAAATTTTTACATGGCTTCCTTAATAAAGATAATAAAATTAAACGTGACTTGTAAACACAGTATAAGAACCCAACATAATATTAGTCAAATTTTGGATTGACATAATTAACCTACTAATCCAAAAATAACATAAAATTTTTAAAAATATTGCTATTTTTTCATATATTTTCAAATATCACCAATGATACATAATAAAATTACATTTGATTGACAAAAGCATGACATGAAATCCATACTAATCTAGTTAGATTATATGTGATTATGAATTTATCATATGCATTTTTTTGTTTGTTTTTTTTGTTTTTGTTGAAATTAGAATTGAATTACTTGACACTAACCAATTGCTTGAAAACTATTTTATTTTGAAAAGTTAGTCCATTAAGCATATATTAATTAGTGAACACAAACAAAATAATACAGTAACCAAAGCCTATGCATAACATTAATATAAATTTTATTAAACTATAAAGATACAAAATAAAAGAATGATAGTATAGTACAGTATGATATAATTGAATGGGTTCCACAGTGAAACCACTTAGAAAATGGAGTAAATTAAATTAAATTAAACCCCGCGTATGCAATTCGTACCATACAATACATTCAATTTGATGAATGTTCCACAAATATATAGGTAACGTTATCACAAACATCTTTTATGGGCAACCATAATGCATTCTCCACCGTCCGATCATCCCATCGTTCTCTCAACCGTTGGATAAACCCCTCCCTAATGCTTTCATAATGCTCTAAAACTTGTCCCACAACCCTTGGGTCCTTATCACCACCCAAGCAAAAATCACCACTAAATTCTGTACCATCATCATCATCACCATATCCACCCACCCTTTTTATATACTCCACTACTCCGTCAACCATCCACGGCGGAGCCCTACCGTCCCCAACCGCTATCCGAGCCGTTCCTTCTAAAACCATTGATTTAATTGCATAATCCAGCTTTTTTATATCGCCCATTATTAGTGGCACACTTACATTCATCAGCAGCTCATGAAAAGTTCCGTCTGTTTTCACCGTGAAATCCGTGGTGGCGGCCGTTGCGATGCGTAGGGTGAGGTGTCCGATGTTCTTCTGCATCTGTGAGAGGTGTTCGTTATTTGGATGAAGAATGTTTTGGATAAAGGAAGTTGTGTTTTGGATGATACGGGTGGCTTTGTCGTCGGAAATGTAGAAGATGTTGAAGCGGTTTCTCGCCGGAAAGGGTTGTATGTCGTTGATTATTGTGATTCGGAAAGGTGTTGAAACTGCAAAATTTGCCCATATGGAGATAATTCCGATGAAGAGAACGGTGGAGAGGCGGATAATTATGGTGGAATCTGAAGATGGGGAATTATCGGAGAGGGTGGTGGTGGTGGGTAGGAGAGGGCGGGAGAGGTGGTTGTTTTCCATGAAAGAGGTTTGGGAAGAAGAATAAATATAAACATAAATCTAATATTTTTTGGATGGAACATAGTTATAATAATTAAGGTGGCCACCAAAATGATAAGAGCCAACTGTACTGGATCCCAGTCCATCTATCAAACTGCATGTGCTATCATATCATAGGCATCTTTTTTTGTACTAACTCCTATTTTTTTTTTTTTTTTAAACAATAATAATAATTAAGAAACCGTTAAAAGGTCGTTAATTAAGTATTTGATAACGTTGCTTTCAAAAGCATCTTCGGAATCCTCTTTTTAACAACGTGCAAGAAAGAACAGACAGTTAGAGATGGACCGATGTCCGACGAATCCGTTTTAATGTCTAAGTAAGCAAGAGTTTGAAGAATTGAAGGTTGAAGGTAATAGAATACTTATGAAGTAGTTAACGTACCTAGGGTTATGTCGTACTTATCCTTTTATAGTGTTTAACGAATCTAAATCCTTCGTCTTCTAGGAAACCTTCTTCTATTAGGATATTTCTTCCATTAAAGAATAGATGGTCTAATTTCATGAGTAGATGGATCTTCCACTATAGAAAATGACTTATGTACGTTGCTAGATCTGAAGGCCCCTAATGCTCCACATGATCTTTTGATCCGAAGGCTCTCAAAACTTCATGTGTCATCGTTTATTTTCTACGGTATCATATGTCCCCCATTTTTTAGGAAAAAGATCGAACTCTTTAGGGTTCGTGTGCCTGGTAGTGAGACGTGCATGGTGTTTACGTGTCAATTTTTCCTATTTTCAATGCATGTACGATAATTGTTTTTCTTAACGCATGAAGTATGTGGATCTTTAGTACTTATAGCCTTTTGCCCTCTGCACGCCTGTCCATGTGGTTGTAAATCATTCCTCTCTCTTTTTCTGATTGGTGTGAGTGTTGGGATGATGGTTGTTCATTACTGTGAGCATTAAATGAGGGTATTGTTGGTCCCTTAGTTATGTGAGAATTAGTTCCAAATGGGGGGGGGGGGGGGGTAATGGAACTATAAGGATTTAAAAATTTTGTATGTTCTTAAACGTTTCTCACAGCACACAACACAGATCAGAGTGCAAATGTTAGAGTCCAGAGACAATTTTGTCCTTGATTCAGAGAGCAGCACTTATAGGACTTCCGAATCTTGCACGTTAGAGATAACACTTCAGTTTCAAAGTAATGAGCAAGCAAATATATGGAGTAAGAGTTAGAAAATGATACTCAGCAGATTTATCCTGGTTCGACCTCTTGCCTACATCCAGTCCCCGGAATTCGTCTTCTGAGCTTTAATCCACTAATGAGCTCTTTCTGGTAGAGCACAAACCCTTACAATAGTTGTTGAGCCAATTACAGAGTACCTTCCTCTATAATTTTACACTCCGACTAACTATCTACCTCTGTTTGCTAAATACCGAACAAACAGAGCTTTCCAACTATTCTAGAGAATTGATGATTTTTGTTCTAATCTAAGAACACATTAAATGATCTGAAAGAAAAGATTACACAAGAAATATGGAAGTGTTTGTGTAAATCAGTTCTTGCTTTGCTCTTTGAAACTTTAAGAGATAGTCACTTAGAGCTTTTTGCTTGAAGATCGTTCTTTCTCTCGTATGTCTGTGTCTTCAAGGTTGCAAGTGAGAGGCTATTTATAGTTGACACTTGAGGAAGAGGTTATTTCAAATTTCAAAATAACTGTTGAAAGGGAAAGTGTGCAGCTGTTGTGCTGTCGATCAGAGTTGGTCGGAGTTTGTCTTCATTGTCTAACCAAATCAGGTAAAGTTTTCAGGTTGACCAGGGATAGGCCGTCTATGGTTCTGAGGCTTTCCTTATCAGGTATGGACAATTGACAGATGTGTGCAGGTCAACTCTATCTCTATTAATCGTCTGTTGATCTAGTCAAGCGTGGCTTGATTCTTATCTTCCGGAACACTTTTGATTTAGAGTTGGCAAGAAAACTTCTGGATCCTTCTATGATTAGGGCTTAACCTTTTTGATTCGCAAGCCCTTCTTGATGATGGGCTTCATTTAAGCCTTAAGGTCCAAATCAAACATCTTTGAACTTTTGCTTAAAATTAACCAAACGCTTCAACAAACACATTAGTATAAATAAATCATTTTTATCTTCTTCACGTGTTATTAATTATGGAGATATTATGTTAATATTTTTGTCATAATCAAAATCTATGTGGAAATTATGTTTCAACAGTTATCAAATTATTTTCTTATCGTTTGCCTTTCTCCCATTGCCTATAAAGGCTCATGAACTGTTTTTTATCCTTTCTTCTTGCTTTCAGTCTGTTCTTTAGAGTTTATATTGTCTTCTACTTTGTGTCTTTTTCCTCAACAACTCTTTTCCGTTCAAGTAAGTTACTTGACTCTTTTGTTGTTTCTTTTTTGTCTCTGCCATGGGTTATAAAAATTCCAACATTTCTGTAGAAATCCCTGCCCATGAATCTAAAAAAAACCTCTACTTCAAAAGCCTAAATCTTTCCAACAGCCTTTGCTCTTCGATGAGATATCATTGGTAGAACTCATATCGCAATGCCCTAAATTTGAACGTTCGAGAGTTGTTTTGCCCACCCTAGATCAAGTAATAATAGAGGTGTCTGAAGGCCACTTGAGGTTTTATCAGTTGTTTTTAGAATGGGCTAGGCTCCCGTTCTCCTCTAACATTGTAAATGTGTTGAATGACTTTGATATCTGTCTAGTGTAACTGTCACCAAATGGTAAATGGATTTGCTTGGTTTAATTAAATTCTACGGGGATCTAGATATAGAGATGACTAAAGACCATTCTCCTACAATATATGGACGTCGTCTATGAGGGAGAGGTGGGTGACTCTACTCTATCTAGATTAAAAAGCTTACTTCCAATAGAAAGATTGCCCAACTGGAAGGGCACCTTCGAACGACCGTTAGTTCCAAGAAGAGTCCATTAAGAAGGTTCATGAGGAGCTTCCCAAAAAGGAGGATAAAATAAACATGTTCCACCGTGATTTTAATAAAAAGGAAGATTTGTTGAAGGCTACGATTGGTAAAAGTAAAATGGCTCAGTCTACCATTGCTCGTTTGGAAAAAAAGATTATAGATGCTAAGGCTGCACAAAAACTTACGGAATGGACTGAAGCACATCTTCGCACCAAATGGGATTGTGCCAAAGAAAAAAACATCAATTAGAGCGAGATTTAAAGGTTGCTCAGGATATGCCTTCGAAGCATATCAACCTTATGCCTTGCTGCTCGAAAAGGAAGTTGCATGGCATCAACTTCTATAGAGCTTGCAATAGTCTGGGCATATCTTATGTCTTTTTCCAGAATGAACTTGTTCAGATGAAGCCCTTTTCAGAGCAGCAAGGTAAAGATCTTAAACAATCGAAGATTGAACCGAGGAACCTTGTGCTTTAAAACAAGTGAATATGAAGGAGACCAAACAGGTGGGTTTGAGAAGGCTTAACCAGTATTAGGTTAAGATGTTGAGAACTATTATGGATTTTTACGTAGATGTTGCTCTTAAGTTCTGGGTGAATGTGTTCCATCCGAACGATAATGTTTATTATCCTAAATTTGATCATTCCTTCCATGCACCTGATGATGATGAATTTGTTCCTATATAGCCTTATTGCAAAGATCATTCGAATTTAGATGAGGAGTGTTGGGGTTTAGTGTCCTATAGACAATTGTTGCAGGATACAAACTTAATGTAAATGAATTGTTCTTTATATCATTTGTTTTAATGAGATATATGTTTTATAACTATATATAAAGGCAGTCCCTTTTAAGCACTAAATAAAGTCTAATAAAAGGAAATCCGTAAGTTTGTTTAAAGTGATTATAAAGTGTTCATACAAGCATGAAGTGAGACAAAACTTTATAATAAACTAATAAACTTAAAACCACCCCAAGTCAAGTGATATGTTTAGGATTGATATATCACTGTTGAGACTTGTATGTAACAATGTCTTCTGTCCGATAGAAAGCTGATCTCACAAGCTTCATATATATAGATATCTGGACAGTTACATAGATATTAGGATTGGGGATCCGATTTGAGATAACAGGATGGGTAGATTCATCATTGTCACATGTTCATCTCATTGGTATTAATAGGTATAACTAATCCTCAGACTCAAAGGAATGTTAATTGGTCATCCTGAATTACTGAATGTGAGACTTTGATCCTGCGGTCCCACGATCCTTAACAGAGATGACTCTGAGGTGTGAACTGCAAAGGTTGGGTGTCACAGGAGGTAATGTCAGGGTAGTTATACATTGGATTGAGCATTTATCACTCCCGATTAATGGGAGATACATCCAAGGATCGCTTGTGGAAGACTCGACTCTAAATCCTTGCAAGGTGATAGCTTAAGAGTAAGAAATACAGATTTCACTTAACCTATCTATTTGAGCTAGCTCGGCCTATACAAGTAAAACGAACGTCTCGCTATATGTGACTTGACATCACCCATAGTCATAAGATTCAGTTCAAGGATGTAGTTGATAAAGGATCGAATTATATTGTAACTAATACGGAAGGGTTAACGACAGAATCAACCTGTCTTCTTAACGGACTCTGGGGGAATGATTACAGACTTGCCAATAACATACTCAGTACATCATTCCGTTATGCAAGGATTAAATATAATTCTTGAAGAAATTAATTTAATAGTTGCATACGGCCAGAAGTAGTAAGAACCTAATGGATCACACATAAGACTTGGAACCAAAAGAGAGATGGATGTCATTAATAGATGGAAGCCCAAATGAGCCCAGTAAGGCCCATTTAATTAGGGGGGCCGAAATTTATATATAATAAATTAGGGAATTATTTTAATTCCTTTTTTTTTGACAACCAAATAGCATATATTAAGAATCAAGAAGAAGCATATTACAAATAAAATCAGGGGGTACAGAAAACCACTCACCCCGATGTAAAGGTAAAATACTACTTCTAGCTAACAAATGAGCAACAGAGTTTGCAGAACGACAGACAAAACGAATAGAGCAATTAAAAGACTCGTTCAAAGAAAAATAACAATCATTGGCTAAGGCGTTAAAAGGAGATGAAACCTGTAACGGGCGGGCCATAGACTGTACCACGATCAAAGAATCTGATTCAATGATTATATCCTTCCATCCTAATTTGATTAGGTTTGTGAATTAAATTAATTAAGAGATAATTAAGTTAGGAGGTTTAATTAGATTAATATACTCCTATTATTATCCAATTAGGTTATTTATTATTATCCTAAATATATTAGATATATTATAAGATAATAATTAGGAATCCTATTCCGAATTGAATTCCTATTAAGTAACCTATTCCTATCTAACTAGGGTTTAGATACAAGTTATTATATATACCCCCTACTACATGAATTTCGACTAAGCCTAAACCCTCCCCTCTATGTGATTTTCGAAACCTACATCTAGAGAGAGAAAGTGAATTCGCATCCCCTAGTTCGTGGACAAGAATTCATACGGCTTCCGTCGATTGATTAATTTCATTCATCTCCTTTTCTCTTTGATCTTGTGTTGGTTGATTAGAGGCAATCTATTTTGGTTGCATCTCATAAGGGTTGATTCTAACTTGACCTCACCGTGTTATACTTCGTGCTTGGGAACTCGAAGAAGAATTATGGGCGCTTCTTTAACAATGGTAGATTGTTCTTCAAAAGGTATTCCTTCTTATCCCTCTTTATATGAAATAACGATTAACGGATCCTATGGTTAAAAGGAAGTAGGCTAAATTTTTTTTATATTTCCGCTGCTATACCTTAGCCTTAATTTCCTTCAAGGAGGGTCTTATAATTTTTCTCACTGCTAAGAATCTTCCATGCAGTACGGCTCAGACTCAACCCTTGGCCCTTTTAGAAGCTTCTTTGTAAGTTTAGACTAGTATCTCTGCTTCTGAAGAGGCTGCTAATGTTTCTATCCCTGACCCCTCTGATGAGGCTCTTTGCGTAAGATGGGCCCTTAGCTTTAATGTAATAACTAGTATTGTGTAAAGGACAAATTTGTTATATTTAAAAATTAATCCTTTATTGTTATGGTGTTTATGACACTATGCCATTTTCCCTTTCACATGACATAATGTACATGACAGACATTTGTTTTCGTGTCGTCTGAATATTTTTCATGACAGTATTTTAACATTATATCATCTGAATGCGTAATAAAAAACGCGCTCGATTCTCATATGACGTTACGATTACACACTACTGTCATCCAAAGAAAATGCACTTTTTCATTTAATTTGATGCGCTCAACAGATGACACCTCTGATAAATGAATGTCATTGTATGCCGAAAACAAAAAAAAAGCGGCAAATGAAATTTCACTTACGTGGCCATATACCAAATTTTAGGCGCTCTATCATTTGACTGAAATTTTACCTGATATATAAACCTTCTCTCTACTACGAAAAATACAAAGAGGCTAAAAGGGAAGTAAAGAAGGTCATACGGGATGCTAGAGCAAAGGTGAATCGGGATCTGTATACAAGATTGGATATGAAAGAAGGGGAAAGAGACATATATAGAATTGCTCGGATGAGAGATAGGAAGACGCGAGATCTCGGAAAAGTTAAATGTGTGAAGGATGTGGACCAGAAAGTCCTAGTTGGAGATAAGGATATCAAGGAACGATGGAGGTCCTATTTTGATGACTTATTTAATGGAGATCGCCAACAAGATGTTGGAGATATAAGTATCCATCACGATATGATAAATCATGAATGCCTGTGGAGAATTCAAAAGGGTGAAGTCAAAATGGCATTAAGTAAGATGAAGTTGAAGAAAGCAGTAGGACTTGATGGCATCCCTATTGAGATTTGGAGGTGTTTGGGAGAAAGAGGAATCGAATGGTTGACGACGTTCTTCAACAAAATTTGGAGAAACAATAAGATGCCATCAGAATGGAGGAAAAGTACCTTAATCCCTTTGTATAAGAACAAAGGCGATGTCCAAGATTGTGCCAACTATCGGGGAATCAAATTAATGAGTCACACTATGAAACTTTGGGAGCGAGTGATTGAACAAAGGCTAAGGAGGACGGTGAAGATCTCGGAAAACCAGTTTGGCTTTATGCCGGGAAGATCAACTATGGAAGCCATCCATCTAATGAGACAATTAATGGAGCACTATCGAAATAAGAAGAAAGACTTGCATATGGTTTTCATTGACTTGGAGAAAGCATATGATAAGGTACCAAGGGAAGTACTTTGGTGGGCCTTGATAAGGAAAGGCATTTCGCGGAAATATATTGACATCATAAAGGACATGTATGAGGGAGTATGCACGAGTGTACGTACTAGTGTTGGGAAGACTGAAGAGTTTCCTATTACGATTGGAGTGCATCAAGGTTCCGCACTAAGCCCATTCCTTTTTGCCATCGTTATGGATGAACTAACAAGTTCACTTCAAGATGCTATACCATGGTGCATGCTGTTTGCAGATGATATTGTGTTGGTTGATGAGACGAAAGAAGGAGTGGAGATGAAGTTGGAACTATGGAGGCAAACTCTAGAATCTAGAGGCTTTAAGTTGAGTCGAAGTAAGACAGAATATTTGGAGTGTAAGTTTAGCGGCCGTAGGAGTAGGGAGGCAGGGACAATCACCCTAGATGGGAGAGTTGTTCAGGCCTCGAATTGCTTCCGGTATTTAGGATCTATTATCCAAACGGATGGAGAAGTAGATGGAGATGTTGCTCATAGGATTAAAGCTGGTTGGTCGAAGTGGAAGAGTGCTACGGGTTTCCTTTGTGATCCCGGCATGCCTAATAGATTGAAGGGAAAATTCTACCGGACGGCAATTAGACCAACATTGTTATATGGTACGGAGTGTTGGGTAGTGAAACACTGCCACATCCATAAGATGTCGGTGGCGGAGATGCGTATGTTGAGATGGATGTGTGGTCACACGAGAAAGGACCGAGTGCGTAATGAAATAATTAGGACAAAAGTAGGGGTCACATCTATTGAGAATAAAATGAGAGAAAACCGACTAAGGTGGTTTGGCCATGTGAGACGTAGAGAGTTTGATGTGCCGGTTAGGAGAACCGAAGAGTGGCAAAGGGATGTAGTGGTGAGGGGTAGGGGAAGACCTAAGCAAACTTGGAGGAGGGTGATCGAGAGTAATATGAGTTTATTGGGAATTGAGGAAAATATGGTAGTGGATAGGACGGAGTGGAGGGAGCGAATCTGTGTCGCTGACACGACTTGATTTTCACGGTTTTATATGATGGTTCATGTTAGCCGACCCCGAATCATTTCGGGACTAAGGCTTTGTTGTTGTTGTTGTTGTATATAAACCTTCTCTCTAATCCCAAACCCCAGTTTAGGCTACACAAGCTTCATCCTTCTCATCCCTCTCTATCTCCATGGTTGATTTCAATATACAATCACTGGGAGTGAGCTCGAAACACGGTACTGGTAAGGCATATTTTCTTTGTTCCTAGATGTATTAAAGTTTCATTGTTCCTTACTCTATCTTTTCCTCATCCGATTTACTTTTGTGTATGTCGATTTCAGCAGATGGAATAAGGATCTAGTGATTTTCAGACCTATCATTGAAAGGTTTAGATCTCTCGCTTAGCTACACTGATTTTACTGTATTCAGATTCACTGCTGAAAAGCTTGGGTCTTTATCTTTTTTAACCTAGGGCAATACAGTACCTGATGCTGAAGATGGTATGAACTCATTTGATTCCTTTTTATTTGAACATAATATTTGCAGGGATAGTAAGAATGCTTCAGTACATGGGAAGGCTGACTGAAGAGATTGTCAATCGGTTCATGCCTTTAGCATATGGGAAGATTTCTTTAACTTAATAAATATATATTAAGGTTATGTTGGTTTGAAATGATTGGTCATGCCTTTACAATGATTGAGTGTGTTTGATGTACTGTTTAGGAACCTAGAACTCATTGATTTAGGAAACTAGCCTGATTTAGTATATATATTGTTATGTGGGTTTGAACTAAGTGATTACATATATGTATGATGTTGTGGGTGATGATGAAATGATTGGTATGAACTGATTGGATAGATATCACTGTTTAGGAAGCTAGGACTCATGATCATTAAGCATGTGGCTTATTAAGCATACTCTAAAGCTTTGAATGTTCATTGTGATTGGCAATACTCTTACACTTATGAGTTATACTGCTAGAAGTGATTGTGTATGTGTATGTGTATGTGTATGAAACATGTTTATGTTTGATGTTCTGTTTAGGAAGCTAGATTGATTATGTGTATGAATGTTCATTTAGGCATGTAGCTGATTAGTTTCATGTATGATGTTGTTGTGATTGGCCATACTCTTATGCTATGAATGTTCATTGAGTGAAATAATGTTCATGCCTACAACATATGGTTTTTGAAGCATAGTCATATCATACACTTCATCACCATACTCCTTTTTATTTGAACATGAGCTATGCTGATAAGTAAGGAATAAGTTGTCTTGGATGAGTAAGGAATAGACATGCACGAATAAGTTGTCTACTTGTTATAGCATGTTCACTTGAATATACATATGTCTACTTGAATAAGTTGTCTACTTGTTATAGCATGTTAGACATACTTTTAAAGCTGAAAATGTTATGAACTCAACTGACTCCTTTTTATTTGAATATGAGTTATGTTGATAAGTAAAGAATAAGTTGTCTTGAATAAGTAATGAATAGACATGCACGAATAAGTTGTCTACTTATTATAACATGTTCACTTGAATATACATATGTCTACTTGAATAAGTTGTCTACTTGTTATAGCATGTTAGGCATACTCTTAAAGCTGAAAATGTTATGAACTCAACTGACTCCTTTTTATTTGAACATGAGTTATGCTGATAAGTAAGGATTCTGAATGCAATTCATTTACAATATACATTAATCATGCATCAAGTATTAAAGGAACATTGTAAAAGGGTCATTAAGCAGGTATTAAATGGTAAATTTAGGCTAATTGCACGTACTAATATGGCTTGCAAATGATAAGATATATTTTGATTAGATAGAATATACATATACATACGAACTGAATAACAAGCTCTACGTAAAGGGTTATGTATGTGCATTGGCCATACTCTTACTATGTTCCTTTTCACTCGGTTTGATATCGTAACAACAACATTCAACATGGTGATAGGTTTATGATGCATTCAGTACAAACAGAGTCCCTTGTGGTGACAGCATCATAAACCTCATTACCAAGTTCATTGTACAACGAGTACAAACCAAGTGGAAGGAGCATTGTGAAAGGGCCAGTTTAGTCTACTTGCACATACATACGAACTGAATAGCAAAGCTCTACGTTATATCACAAAAGGGGGGATGAGTGTTGTCTTTCGATTATAATTGAAGGTCCAAAAGCTCCTTAACTATTTTGACTAGAGAAAGGAAATTTGGAATTGGAATGAGAACCACATTTGGAGCTCACATTACCTTTCGATTCTCCTTTCTCTTAGCCAAGATAGTTTAGGACATTTGGACACCCTCATATTCAGCACAAATAGAGTCCCTTGTTGTGGTGACTGTTGAAACACCTTTCCACATAATTTTGATTTGACAAAATTGTTTAAGTGTAATTAAAAACATATTCTAAACACACTAAGTTTAAATGCTTTGATTTATTCTACTAATGTGTTTGTTCAATGTTGAGTTAAATTGTTTATAAGACATAAGGATTAAAAGGCCCAAGCCCAAGTCAAACAGTTCAATGTAACTCGGCCCACGTTTATCAAAACGATGTCGCTGTGTACAAAACGCAACTCAGCAAGAGAAGGATCTAGAAGACCTTCAGGGAACAACTTCGGAACGAAGCTGCTGAGTTGATTCGACAAAGCGTACAAGACAGCAGCTGGCTAAGGAAAACTTCCAGACAAAGTATTTCCACTTTGGGTAAAGTTCAGACGACACAGTATGCTGTCTAGTTGACTTTACCATAAAAGGAGAGACATTTTGCCGAGCTGACCAAAAGCTGACCGAGGACAGAAGATACACAAATCTGATTGGCCGAGAGCTCTGAGCAAGTCAGGATGACAATGACAGGAAGCCGTTTCCCTCCAACGGTTATTTCGAAATTCGAAATGACCGATGCCTCAAGACGTCTCTATAAATAGTGCCATCAGAAGCTTCATTCCACACAGAACTTGATCAAGCCATTACGCTGACCAAATTTCTACGCAAGTTCTGCAAGCAAGAAGCAAAGCAAATCTTACACTACATTTCATATATTTGTGTAAAAGTCTAGAGTGATTATTCAATCATCTAAGGTGTCTTAGCAATCATTGTTTAGGACAAACACTTATCATTTCTAGAGATTAGAAAGGAGAGGCTGAGTACTCGGTTATAGTACTCAGCGAGAGATTAGGATTGAGTAGAGGTATAGAGGAAGGTACTCTTGTTATACTCAGTTGCTAAGATTGTAAAAGGTTTTAGGCTCTACCTTTAAAGAGCTCAGTAGAGGATTCGAAATCTCAGAACGTGTTCCGGGGACAGGACGTAGGCTTAGAAGAAGCCGAACCTGGATAAATCTGCTGAGTAACGTATTTCTTACATTAAACTCCTTATATATATTGCTTGCTTAAATAACCAAAAACTGACCAAGTAAAGAGGTCAAGCTGAGTTGTGCGCATCGAACATCTGAGCTCAGGAATAAACTTTAAGTGCTATCTCCTGACTCAAGTCAAGAAACTGACCTAGTCACTAGTTGACTAAGCCAGTATCTTACTGATTACTCAGCGCCGCTGTTAAAACCTTTTCTCTTGAGAAAAGAAGTCTGCCCTAAATCTTTAAAAAGTTTAAATAGTTCCTAACCCCCCCCCCCTTGGAACTATACTTGTAACGTTATAAGGGACCAACAAGTGGTATCAGAGCCTAAAAGCTCACTGTAAAAGGTCTAACAACCTTGAGCTGATCCCTACCATGGGCGAAAACAGTACTCGGTTTCTCCCAGGAAACCAAACAAATCAGATACTGCCTGAGGGGCTGTCCATCACTCGGCCTCCCCTATTCTTCGGGTCTAACTATACCTTCTAGAAGAATAGGATGAAAAATTTAATTCAGGCTACAAATATGAGTGCCTGGCTATCTATAGTTCAAGGCCCATTTGTACCTGTCGAAGTTGTGGCTGGCCAAACAGTTGTAAAAGCTGAGGCCAAATGGACAGAGGATGATCTTAAGAAGCTTCAAAATCACGCTTCGGCTATCAATATGCTTCACTGTGCGCTCGATGCTGCAGAATATAATAAAATCTCAGGTTGTGAGTCGGTGCAAGAGATCTGGAAAAAGCTGGAAGTCACCTACGAGGGAACCAATAAAGTAAAGGAGTCCAAGGTGAATCAGCAGATGAGACTATACGAGCTCTTCGAGATGAACAATGATGAGGGCATTTCAGACATGAATGCAAGGTTTACCAACATCATTAATGAGCTCAAGAGACTTGGGAAAATCTTCACTGAGGAAGAACAAGTCAAAAAGATACTCAGGAGTCTTCCTAAAGACTGGCAAGCAAAGAAGACCGTTGTTGAGGAAGCTCGTGATTTAACCACCTACAAATATGATGAACTCATCGGCTCGTTGCTGACCCATGAGATATCTATGAAAAACTTCGAGGTGAAGGAAAAATCTGAAGACAAGAAGCAGAAGTCTCTTGTCATGAAAGCTGACTCCACTGACGGGAGCTCAACTGATGACGAGGAGATGGCTATATTCACAAGGAAGATGAAAAGGCTATTCAGGAAGAATGACAAATATTCTAAGAAGCCTTACAGAAAGTTTGATAAGTATAAAGCTGACTCAAGCGACAGCAAATACAAAAAGGACAGCTCAAAGCCCATTACATGCTTTGAGTGCCATTAAACTGGCCATATTAAGTCAAGCTGCCCCACACTGAGGAAAGACAAGAAGAGCGGTAAGAAGGCAATGGTGGCTACATAGAGCGATAGTGATGAGTCTTCATCTACAGAAGCTGAGGCCACCGAGTCAGTGAAGATATGCTTCATGGATGACGAACTTACTGAGCCGTGCGTCTCTGAGCATGCTGACCCATCCGTCGCATCAGATGACGAGGAGCAATCAAATGAGGTAATTACTCTTCCCCAGCTCAGAAACGATATGGTTAATGCCCTGAGTGATCTCTACACACTTGTCAAGAAGTGTAATAAGAAAGTTAGAGCACTCAGCAGGCGCTGTGACGAAGTGGAAGAGGTCAAGCTGAGTGACCTCAGATTCCTTCTTCAGGACAATTCAACTCTGCATGATAACATGAAGATCATACACGAGTCTGTCTCTGAAGTCCAATCAGTTTCAAAGAAACTGAGAAAGGACGTCACAACTATCCAGAACCAATTAAAGGTTCCAAATAAAAGAAACATTCCTCTGAGAACTCAGTACCAAGGTACTCAGCAGAGATGGAATCCCCAGCGAAAAGTCCAGTGTGACTTTTGTGGGAAGAAAGGACACACCACTAAGGTGTGCTGGCACGCTCAGCACTGGGGTGCTGACAAGTCAGTGAAACATCCTAAACAAAAGGTCAGCTGTGACTTCTGTGGAAAGAATGGCCATACTGTCCAAGTATGTCGCCATAAAATAAAATATGATGCTTTACCTGTTGCACCTAACAAGCAAGGACCCAAAAAGAATTGGGTACCTAAAAGTAACTAGTTACAATGCAGGTAAGCCTGAGATGTGCCGAGAAGTCAAAGATGTGGTATATTGACAGCGCATGCTCGAGGCATATGACTGGTGATGAAACTCATTTCATCACGTTTGAGCGTAAACGAGGAGGAAGTGTAAGTTTTGGAGACAACAAGAAGGGTAAGATAGTAGGGTCAGGAACCATTGGAGGTAATCCTACTATTGAATCTTTCTCCCTAGTCAGCGGACTCAAATATAACTTACTCAGCGTAGCTCAGCTATGTGACAATGGGAGAAAAGTTATATTTGATGCTACTGGATGTAAAATATACGAGGGTGAATCAAATGAGTTAATCTTAACTGCCCCTCGTATAGATAATGTCTTTATGCTAGACTTAAAGAAAAAGTTTTCAAAAACTGTATGCTTAGTATCAAAGGAAGAAAATTCCTGGCTATGGCACAGGAGACTTGGTCATGTAAGCATGGACCTCCTGGCCAAATTAGCAAGAAAGCAATTGGTTGAGGGACTGCCTGAACTTAAATTTGAAAAAGATCAATTATGCCACGTTTGCCAAGCTGGAAAACAAACCAAACAATCTTTTCACAGCAAAAATATTGTCTCAACTAAGCGTCCGTTAGAATTACTACACTTGGATCTCTTCGGTCCAGTCCAGCCGCTGAGTCTGGGTGGAAGAAGATTTTCCTTGGTCATTGTAGATGACTTCTCTCGGTACACTTGGGTCATCTTGCTGAGTAGCAAGGATGAAACCTTTGAGACATTTTCAAATTTGGTTAGAAAAATTGAAAATGATAAAGACCTAAAATTAGCTCACATCCGTAGCGATAATGGTGGAGAATTCAAAAACCAAAAGTTTGTTGAATTCTGTGAAGCCAGCGGCATTGACCATAATTTTTCTGCTCCTAGAACACCTCAACAAAATGGGGTTGTTGAAAGGAAGAACAGAACTCTGGTTGAAATAGCCAGGACAATGCTGGATGAGCATAGGCTTCCAAAGTATTTTTGGGGAGAGGCTGTTAACACAGCGTGCTATATTCTTAATAGGGCTCTAGTTAGACCTATATTAAAGAAAACCCCCTATGAACTTTGGAAAGGACGAAAGCCCAACATTGGATACTTTCGTGCCTTTGGCTGTAAATGTTTTATTTTAAATACCAAAGATAGCTTAGCAAAGTTTGACTCAAAAGCTGATGAGGCTATCTTTTTGGGCTACTCAACAAACAGCAAAGCATACATAGTTTTTAATAAGTGAACTCAAGTTCTAGAAGAGTCAGTACATATGGAGTTCGACGAAACTAACCCTGCAGGTAGATACCAGCCGCTGACCGAGGATGATCCACACTCAGTAACCGCTGACCAAGAACCAGCTACTGAGTCATTCACTAAAAGGCTGACCAAGAGTAAGAGTGAACCTAAGATTACTTTCACTGACCCATCTACTTCTACAGAGATTGTTGAAACACAAACAGCACAAGACATAAATCTACCTAAAGAGATAAGGATTCCAAGAGGGCACTCAGAGAGTGCAATCCTTGATTCTGCTGGGAATACCCTGATGACGATGAATCAACTCAGGAAGTACCTCAGCAATGTAGCCTTCGTCTTAGTTCAAGAACCGAAGAATTTCGCTGAAGCTGAGTACGATGAATTCTGGATGATCGTAATGCAAGAGGAGCTCGATCAATTCAGAAGAAACGATGTATGGGAGCTAATGCCTCATCCAAAGAGTCAGAAGACCATTGGAACAAGATGGGTCTTCAGAAACAAGATGGATGAACAAGGAAACGTGATCAGAAACAAAGCAAGACTTGTAGCTCAGGGCTACAGTCAGCAAGAAGGTATTGACTACGGTGAGACCTTTGCCCCAGTGGCAAGGCTAGAGGCAATTAGAATTCTATGTGCATATGCATCTTACATGAACTTTAAATTATTCCAAATGGATGTCAAAAGTGCATTTCTTAATGGAGTTATAAACGAGGAGGTTTATGTTAATCAACCTCCAGGTTTTGAGGATCCTAAATTCCCAAACCACGTTTATAAACTCAAAAAGGCTCTGTACGGCCTCAAGCAAGCACCACGTGCTTGGTATGAGAGGCTGACCAGTTTTCTGCTGACTAAAAATTACGTCAGAGGCAAAGCTGATACAACCTTATTCATTAAGAAAAAGGGTAAAGATACCCTGCTGGCCCAAATTTATGTTGATGATATAATATTTGGTGCAACTAATGAATCAATGTGCAAGGAGTTTAGCAAACAAATGCAGACTGAGTTTGAAATGTCCATGATAGGAGAACTCAACTTCTTCCTCGGTCTTCAAATTAAACAAGGAAAGAATGACATCTTCATCAGTCAAGCCAAATATGCCAAGGAGATATTAAAGAAATATGATTTGGAAAATTGCAAGCCAATATCCACTCCTATGGGCACTGACACTGTCCTATGCGCTGACGAGAATGGTAAGTCGGTAGACAGCAAATTATATCGAGGTATGATAGGCTCTCTACTTTACTTAACAGCAAGCAGACCGGATATTCAGTTTTCAGTATGCTACTGTGCTAGATATCAATCTAACCCTAAGGAATCTCATTACATTGCTGTAAAAAGAATCCTTAGATATTTGCAAAGCTCAGTGAACGCAGGTTTATGGTATCCCAATACTCATGATTTCACACTCATCGGATACACTGACGCTGACTATGGACAGGATAAGCTGGAACGTAAAAGCACATCTGGAGGATGTCACTTCTTAGGAAGCTGTCTCATATCCTGGTTCAGCAAAAAGCAGGCGTCAGTAGCCCTGTCTACCACTGAAGCTGAGTACATTGCTGCTGGTCATTGTGTTGCTCAAGTCCTATGGATTAAGCAACAGCTTGAAGACTTTGGTGTTCGAACAAAGACAATTGAAGTCAAATGTGACAACAAAAGTGCAATTGATCTTTCAAAGAACCCAATTCAACACAGCAGAATGAAGCATGTCAGCATCAGACATCACTTCATTAGAGATCGTGTACTCAAGGGAGAGATCAAGCTGACCTTTGTCCCAATGGACGAGCAGCTTGCGGATATCTTCACGAAGCCACTGGCCCGTGAGCAGTTCAGCATACTGAGAGAAGCTATTGGTATGTTTAATCCTCTTCAGTAAATTCCGAACTAAATGAATATGCATGCTGAGTGAATTACTATGCTGAATGATTGTTTTTGCTGAGTACTCATTGAAATTAATTGAACAGCAAATACTGAGTAAATTTGCACACTGAGTAAGTTAGTTTAAACTTAGAAATAATCCCTTTATGCAATACTGACCACTCAGAATATGAAACGCTTAGTATTCTAAACGCTGAGTGTTAGATCCGTTAGAATAAATGCAAAAGCACGCGTATAGCCACCTAGGATGACGTACGCGCCGAATGTGTCATAAATGCCAGGATCATTGTCGGTTCACAATCCCGAGGCAAAACTGACACATGGATTCGTTAAGATCCACACTTCACCGCTATAAATAATGGGTAAATTCCCATTGTTTTCTCTTTACGACTACCGAATTCTAAGGCAAAGAAAGCTTTTTCTCTAAAAACTCTCAAAGCTTCCCAAACGCATTCTTCAACTATGACTAAAGTTTCATTCAACATTTCCGGTGCCGGCCACCCTAAGCCCAGCTCCGATGACACTTCCAGGCAAACCTCTGTGCCGGAATCTACCAAGGTCACCTCGCCGAGCAAAGGAAAAACTGGCCAAACCTCCTCTGGTAAGGGAAAGCCTGAAAAAGTCAGGACCTATTCAAAGGTCTTCGAAAATGTCCGAGAATGGAAGGTTGAGCCCTCAAGATGGGTATCTAAAGCCTTCGTACAATCCGAACAACCCTTCTGTGAGTGGATTTCACAGAATGGATAGACTGAGCTGTTTTCAATTAGGGATCCCACCTATCCTGGCCTTGTAAAGGAGTTTTACCACAACCTTCGCGTTGCCGATGATAACCAGGACTACTTGGTAATCGTGGTGAAAGAGAAAACCATCTTCATCAACCCTCTCTACCTAGGGAATCTGCTCAAGTTAAAAACTGAGGGAGCAAGGCTAAGGAGATATGGAGATCAGGATGGTACTGGGTATGAGGTCAACTTCTGTAAACCTGCAGGCCACTCAGGAGAAGTATCCAGTTCCTCCATGGGTCAGCACCAGAAGATGGCTCATTATCTGCTGAGTTATTTTATCTATCTCAAGATTAACTGCACCACCTCAGCAACAAACTTCGAGCAATGCTTCATCTGGCATATGCTAACGTACAAACCGATCAACATGCCAGTATTCCTCATTGCTGGCTTCCTACGGAGTACCGGAACTCTAAGGCTAGGATCGCTCATCACCAGGATCCTCATTGATCATCAAATAGACCTGACTGATGAAGAAACAGCTAAAGGATCTGAGATCACAGCGGCTTCGTTGAGAGCATTGAAGTTCGGTCAGCCTCTGAAGAAAGGAAAAGCTGCTGCTGCTGTTGCTGGCCAAGCCGAGCAAACAATTGTTCCGCAGAAAGGGAAAAGAACTAAGGCCCCCGCTTCTCGTAAGAGGAAAGCTATTGAGACTCCTTCATATGATACTGAGTCTCCAGCTAAGAGGCAAAAGTCAGCTGGTACTAAGGGTCAGGAGAGACCTAAGTCAGCTGATAAACGAAGCAGGCAAGATGAGCCTGAAACTGAGGACAGAACTGATGCTGATGTGCAACCTCACAAAAAGCACAAGTCTTCTACACTGATTCCCCTCGATGCTATCCCTACTGACATTGTTGTGCCTGGTGACTCTCACTACACACAGTGTTTAGGAACTGTGTCTGAGGAACAAGAAGAAGAAGTGCATCTGGACGACCAGTTTATTGCACAAGTCGAGGAAGAACTAGATGGTGATAGTTCAGAAGATGACGAAGAAGAAGAGGCCAACGGTCAGGATGACGCTGAGGATAATGAGGAAACAACCAGTGAGGTTGCAGCTGAGCAAGCCCATACTGTGTTGGCTGCTGGAGAAAACCAAGAACTTGACCAACACAATGTTGATCAAGTCCAAGTACAAGCTGACCAGCTTAATAATGAGCAACAAGAATCTTCTCCATCTCACTCAGGAGAGTCTATACAGGCTGACAATCCTCCTAGAAAAAGAAGGTTAGTTAAGGCATGTGAGAAGACAGTCAGTGAGCCTCCTGTACAACCACCAAATCTTCCTGACTTCGTTATTCAAAAGCCAACCCAAGACCCTTCTGCTCTAAAGCTAAAAATTTTCAAACGACAACAACCTTCTACTGAATCGGCATCTATAGAAAAGCAAGCCTCTGTTTCTTCTCAACAGGAACATGCTGACTTAAGTGCTTCTGCCACCTCAACAAGTCAGGTTGAGGCGATTACTGTCAATGCTGTCCATCCAAGCATTGTGCTGACTCCAAATGTATGTGCCCCCGTCAGCACCGACAGTATTCAAATTTCTACTTCTCCCCTCAACAACTCTGTCGATCAATCAACCCTACTAGAATCTCAAGTGCAGATTGGAACAACACTACCAGTCACTGACCACGTCATTCCTCTAACTCCTCTTCCCACCGGTCATACTGATGCAACTGAACAACTGAATGAAGGTTCTTTAAGCTACATGAATGTCATTGAGTCTGGCAAACGCATCATCAACTCAGTACAAACCTTGATCAAAGACCTTCAACAATCGTCTACTCCTGCTGCTGAGTCTTTTAATGTAGAGACTACTCAGCTTTCCCAAGTAACTCAGCTTCTGAATGAAGTTAAGGGATTTAAGGACTTGCTGAGTATCATCATCTCCTATCAAACACAGCAAGCTAAGCAGGATTCCATTGCAAAGCTGGCTGAGATCCAGCTGACAACTGTTCAACACTTAAACGCTCTACAACAACAAGTTCAGACCTTGTCAGCTGAGAACACACGCTACGCTACCTCTAATGAAGTCAATATGCTCTTTGCTCAGCTTCACACCGAGCAAATCAAAACCAACGAGCAAATGGCTTCCTATTCTCAGTGCTCAGTTGAGCAAATTGGTGAGGCTGTTCGATTGTTAAATCTGAACAAGCAAGAGATGGACACTGACGCAATGAAACAGAATGAAATGTTGTCCATCACCAGACAAACCTTCAATCACATTCGTCACAGCAATGTTCAGCGTCAATACTATGACACCTACTTACTCAAGACATTCCATCAAGTCATTGCTGGACTGACTGATGCACTTACATGGATAGGTAAGTCTGAAGCTTTCATCGTCAGTATGATCAGCGCTGCCGAACTCAATATACCCGCTGGAGTCTCAGATCAGGGAGTTGCCATTTTTTATGGCGTCAATAAAAGCGCTGACAAACTTAAAGCACTGTCCAACGAACTGACCAGGGTTGTCTTAACTGACAGCTTTAGGATTCCTCCTCCCGATGCTGACAAAACGGGGGAGAAAACACAAGCGAGAACACATCATGAGTTTAGTAGTCAGTCTAAACAGAAGAAAAAGAAATAGATATAGGCTAGCTCAGTATGTAGTAGTCTCTATGCCTGTCTTTAACTTTTGTCTGTAAACACTGCCTATCTATATTTAATATCATACTTGCATCTTCTGTTCAAACTCTGAGTTATGAATTATTTGTATAAGATGCTGTGTATTATGTTATTTTGTATCTTCAATTAAATCAGATATGTTTAAGGCCTATAAAATTCATTGATTGAACCAAATGCTGATAACATGTTTGACACTGACCTATATGTTTATAAAACACTGCCTTATGAAACTCATTGAATAACAAATTACTCAGCGCCCTCTGAATGATAAAACCTTCCGCTTAAACACTGAGTAAAATAGAATATGTTCCATGAGCTGACCTATATTCGAAAAACTGACCTTAGACTTACTCGATTAGACCTTTAAATGTTTAGAGTAAAACTAAGTCAGTAGCTCAACTCTTACGGGGGAGTTTGCTAAGTTATAATAGGTCAACTATCATGGGGGAGCTCAATACTGAGTTCCTCGCTGAATAGTTTTGCCAACATCAAAATGGGGGAGTTTGTTGAAACACCTTTCCACATAATTTTGATTTGACAAAATTGTTTAAGTGTAATTAAAAACATATTCTAAACACACTAAGTTTAAATGCTTTGATTTATTCTACTAATGTGTTTGTTCAATGTTGAGTTAAATTGTTTATAAGACATAAGGATTAAAAGGCCCAAGCCCAAGTCAAACAGTTCAATGTAACTCGGCCCGCGTTTATCAAAACGATGTCACTGTGTACAAAACGCAACTCAGCAAGAGAAGGATCTAGAAGACCTACAGGGAACAACTTCGGAACGAAGCTGCTGAGTTGATTCGACAAAGCGTACAAGACAACAGCTGGCTAAGGAAAACTTCCAGACAAAGTATTTCCACTTTGGGTAAAGTTCAGACGACACAGTATGCTGTCTAGTTGACTTTAACATAAAAGGAGAGACATTCTGCCGAGCTGACCAAAAGCTGACCGAGGACAGAAGATACACAAATCTGATTGGCCGAGAGCTCTGAGCAAGTCAGGATGACAACGACAGGAAGCCGTTTCCCTCCAACGGTTATTTCGAAATTCGAAATGACCGATGCCTCAAGACGTCTCTATAAATAGTGCCATCAGAAGCTTCATTCCACACAGAACTTGATCAAGCCATTACGCTGACCAAATTTCTACGCAAGTTCTACAAGCAAGAAGCAAAGCAAATCTTACACTACATTTCATATATTTGTGTAAAAGTCTAGAGTGATTATTCAATCATCTAAGGTGTCTTAGCAATCATTGTTTAGGACAAACACTTATCATTTCTAGAGATTAGAAAGGAGAGGCTGTGTAACCCCCTCATTTGGATCACATGATATCTCACACAATATCAGTCATAGACATGTTTTCAATTCTCAATCATATAAACTTCAATCTCATATAAATTTTACATATTATACATAAGAGAAAGCATTTATAATTTACAATACACGTTTAAGTCATTATCCTACACAGAGGATTTACAAAACAAAAGTACATTCACAAGACTCCAAAATGCCTAGATGAGAATGGACTGACACTGCTGGTGCGACCTTAAGCAAGAAGAACTCCACCTAACCTGTAAAATCTGTTGGCAAGGGGTGAGCTGCCTACTCAATAAACATATTACACATATATGTATATACAAGTAATGTAAAGAGCACAAACCAAAATAGGTCATCAGTACCAAGTTAGAATTTATTCATTTAGAATAGTAATACTGATTTTAGAAAGGCCTTGCTATACTTAGACAATATATATAAAATGGTCCTTGGGCCCAATCTGTATTCCGGCTCACTAAATTCGGAATACAATCATCTGTGCTACGGAGGAGTTACACTCACTCACGTACTCATATATCTCAACACATGTGCTTCCGGCTCACAATATTCGGATAGCACTCTCAACTTGGACCATTTCACATATCCATCTAAGCAAGCTCATATTCATTTATAATCCAACCATTATCCAGTTCTAGTATGTGCACAAGGCTTAACATGTCGTATTTACGCATAACACTGCAACATACTCAATCATAACACTTTCTTATCAATCATGACGTATCATAAACACTCAAACATTATCCACATCATTCACATCAGATTCAACCACATCTCACACTCAACAAGTCACAAGGCACAATACATTCATACACATATATAAGCAATATGCTTACCGTCGCACTTGGTTCGATCTATTCAACACGATCGGGTATGCGTTCAATTGCACCTTGCCCTCCTAATGTCACATAACATTGATACAATTAGACTTAACATAAACTTAATGAAAATAGAAACTAAGGAATGCTATATGATTTACAAGACACTAATGCCACAAAGTTCATGCAATCTAATCCTTTTGTCTTAGATCATCACATGACCTACTTGCACACATTCTGCCATAACTTTCTGTATATGAATCCAAATGTCCTGATTCTTGAACCTACTGAAACGAGACATATATGGGTAGAACATATCCAAAATTCACTTTAATATCACTTCTACACAATATATGGCATGCAAAATGATTCGGTCCTATTTCCAGCCAAGAAACAGACTATTCAGATTTGCATCTACCATAATTCACTCAACCTAGCTCACAATAAACACAATGGATTGCCAAATCCTTTTACAGAAATATACTTCAAGTATTTAGGAACACTTTTTTATAAAGAAACTTTCTCCAATTCGGATTTTAAGATCCTCAAAATGCTACATCAACATGGCTGCCTCACATGACATTCAATTTCGAGGCAGTCATGATCCATCTAGGTTTTCTTCCTCTATATATGGAATTAAAGTCCCATATTTTACAGAGGGTTTCATAACACATATAGGAACATATGTTATTCTTTATGTATCTTCAAATTCGAACAATATCAATATGAAAAATAGGCTCCAAAATGACTGAAAGCAGTACCCTAGATTTCTGTTTAGGGCACTTGATACATATCTTTCATTTGGACAGCCTAAAACCAATGAAAACAACACCAAAACTCAACAAGCTCAATCACAACTCATCCACAACAAATCCTATGATCATACCTAGGTTTTTTCAGAATCTCCAACTCATAGAAAACAAGCTAAAACAGCATACTAACCTTCAACTTGTGTCTATCACCTAGTATGCTTTCTAACTTGACTTGTTTGGCTTGAAAATGGAAGAAATTGGAAGAGTTTTGTTTGGAGGATGTTAGGGTATATCAAAGGAAGGTTTGCTGAAGTTTTGGTCGAAATTGTGGCTGGAAATGAGGAGAAATGAGTTGTATCAATCATTGTTAAAACAAAGAGGCATACTTTGTCTTACTTGAGTGACACCTCGTGCTTGCTCACAAACCTCCAATCCAGCCCTCCACAAATGTAAGTTAATCAATTTAGGACATATGAATTCATTAATTCATTCATTTAAGTCCTAACTCAATTAACCAATCGTTACATCTTAACGACACACTAATCGCCTACTAATCGCACGATAATCGCATTATGCATACAAAACTTCTACTGACAATGAGATGAATCTAAAATGTATGTATTCAATCATGAAAATATATATGAATGTGGGAAGACTCATATGTTAGGGTTTTGGGGATGTTACAGTTCTTCCCCCCTTAAAGAATTTCGTCCCCGAAATTCACTTACCAGAAGCTTCAAATAGGTAAGGATATTGTGTCCTCATATTTTCTTCTACCTCCCAAGTTGCCTCATCAAGTGTTTGATTATGACTCCATCTCACCTTAACCATTGGAATTTCACGGTTTCTGAGTCGTTTCATTTCTCGTCCCAAAATCTCTAAAGGTTGCTCACGAATAGTTAAGTCTGTATTCACTATTGCAATCTCAGGTTCAGGAATCATATGACTTGGGTCTGATCTATATCTTCTCAATACTGACACATGAAATACATCATGTATTAAAGACAAATCTGGTGGTAGAGCTAACCTATAAGCCAATGGTCCAACTCTCTCAATGATCTCATAAGGCCCGATGTATCTTGGATTCAACTTCCCTCTTCTGCCAAAACGAACTATTCCTTTCCATGGAGATATTTTTTAAAAACACTTTATCTCCAACTTTATATTCCATCTCCCTTCGGTGCTGATCCACATAGGCTTTCTGACGTTCCTGTGCAGCTTTTAAATACTTCTTTATGACATTGATCTTCTCAACAGTTTCCTAGACTAACTCAGGTCCTTCCAATTGTCTCATTCCTTCAACATCCCAACATATAGGGCTTCTACACGGTCTTCCATATAGTGCCTCATAAGGTGCAATGCCTATACTTGAATGATAACCATTATTATAAGCAAACTCCATAAGAGGTAAATGTATATCCCACTCACCTTGGAAATTAAGAACACAAGTTCTCATCATATCCTCTAAGGTCTGAATAGTTCTTTCCGATTGTCCATCTGTCTGTGGATGAAAGGCTGTACTGAAATGCAATTTTGTTCCCAATGAGTGCTGTAAACTGCCCCAAAATCTAGATGTAAATCTAGGATCACGATCTGAAACAATAGATATAGGTACTCCATGCAACCTCACTATTTGTTCCACATAAAGTCTAGCCAATTTATCCATCGAGTCTGTCTGTTGAACCGGTAGAAAGTGAGCAGATTTCGTAAGTCTATCCACTATCACCCATATACTATCGTGTCTACGCCTTGTTCTTGGTAATCCCATCACAAAATCCATAGTGATCCTCTCCCATTTCCACTCTGGTATGGTTAAAGGTTTTAGTTTTCCCACGGGAGCTTGATGCTCAGCTTTAACCTGTTGACATGTCAAACATTTGGAAACAAATCAGATACATCTTTCTTCATTGTAGGCCACCAGTAAAAAGGTCTCAAATTTCTGTACATCTTTGTCATTCCTGGGTGCATAGCATAAGGAGAATTATGTGCTTCCTGTAGAATTTCTGATCTTAAATTTGCTACATCTGGAACACATAATCGACTACCTATCATCATAGTTCCATCATCTTCCACAGAAATATCAGGTCTTTTACCTTGTTGTACATGATCTCGCATTTTCTGTAAATAAGGATCATGCCATTGTGCTTCTTGGATCCTTTCTTTCAAATCTGGTTTTACTCGTAGTGTAGCCATCAAACCTGTTACTTCATTTACTTCTAACTGCACATCCATGGCTCGCATCTCCACTAGTGAATTCAAACTATAATTCTTCATACTAGCCACAATATCAACACTCTTTCTACTCAAAGCATCTGCAACCACGTTAGCTTTTCCTGGATGGTAATCTATTGTACAATCATAATCTTTTAATAGCTCAATCCATCTCCTTTGTCTTAGGTTCAACTCCTTCTGTGTAAAGATGTACTTCAAACTCTTGTGATCAGTGAGAATCTGAAATGTCTCCCCATATAGGTAATGTCTCCATACCTTCAATGCATGGATGACTGCTGCCAACTCTAAGTCGTGTGTGGGGTAATTCATCTCATGAGGTCTCAGTTGCCTAGAAGCATATGCAATGACCTTCCCATTTTGCATTAGAACACATCCCAAACCTTGTCCCGAGGCATCTGTATAAACAACAAAGCCACCACCTTCAGAAGGTAACACTAACACTGGTGCGGAAGTCAATCTCTTCTTTAGTTCCTCAAAGCTTTGGTGACATTTATCATTCCACTGGAATACAACTCCCTTTCTCAGCAATTTAGTTAATGGACCTGCAATCAGAGAAAAACCCTCTACAAATCTCCTGTAATAACCAGCTAACCCAAGAAAACTCCTAAGCTCTGTAACGTTCTTTGGCGGTTCCCATTCATCAATAGCTTTAATTTTGGAAGGGTCGGGTTGAACCCCTTCACCTGACACCACATGACCAAGGAATACAACTTCATCCATCCAAAATTCACATTTGCTCAGCTTTGCATACATCTGATTATCTCTTAAAATTTTCAAAACAATTCTCAAATGTTGTTCATGCTCACCCACAGTTCTTGAATACACTAGGATATCATCAATGAATACCACAACAAACTTATCTAGATATGGCTGAAAAGTCTTGTTCATTAATGCCATGAAAGCTGCAGGAGCGTTAGTCAAGCCAAAAGGCATTACAAGAAACTCAAAATGACCATACCTTGTACGAAAAGCAGTTTTAGGTATGTCAGCTTCTGCAACTCTCAACTGCCAATAGCCCGATCGTAGATCAATCTTTGAAAAATGACGAGCTCCTCTAAGCTGATCTAGCAAATCATCAATTCGAGGCAATGGATACTTGTTTTTCACTGTCATTCTGTTCAATTGTCTGTAATCAATACACAATCGCATACTTCCATCTTTCTTCTTCACAAATAATACAGGTGCTCCCCACGGTGAAGTACTGGGTCGTATAAACCCCTTTTTAAGTAGTTCTTCTATTTGTTTCTTCAATTCTTGTAATTCCATTGGAGCCATTCTATATGGAGCAATTGATATAGGAGATACTCCTGGCATGGTCTCAATAGGAAAATCAATCTCCCTATGAGGTGGTAATCCTGGTAGTTCATCTACGAATACATCTGCAAAATCTCTCACCACTGGAATATTCTCCAATTTTCCTCCATCCTCCCTAGTGTCCACAACATGAGCTAAATATGCCTCACACCCATTTCTAATCCATCTAATTGCTTGAATTGCAGATATTAAACAAGATGGCACAACCTTTCTCTCCCCAACAAATAACACAGTTGATTCTGAATTACAATGTAACACAACTTCCTTTGAACAACAATCCACTTTAGCTTCATATTTACACAACCAATCCATCCCCAAAATAATATCAAATTCTCTAAACCCCATAACTACTAAATCTATAGGGAACTCACTTCCCCTCACTTTTATAGGACAATCTCTCAGAACCTGATTTACAATCACATTATTCCCAACTGGCAGGATAACTCCCACATCATATCCTAATGGTTCTACCTTCCCATTTATTTTCAATATAAACTCAGGTGTTATGTATGAATGAGTGGATCCAGGGTCAATCAAAACAAAAGCTAAGGTATCAAGGATAGAAATTGTACCGGATATAACCTCTGGTGCTGTTTGAGCTTCACCTCTCGTCATATTGAAGGCTCTATTTCGTGGTAAAGTTTGTGTCTGTCCGCCCATAGGAGCATCATGTCTACCCCATCTACCTCCTCCTCGACCTCTGCCTCTGCCTCTATCCACTCCAGCTGTACCACCTCCTATATTAGACTGAGGTTGAACTCTCTCTCCTCTATCAACTAACAAGGGACAATTATTACGATAATGGCCTGTTTCTCCACACTCAAAACATGTACCCTTCTTAAATGAACCATAACACTCTCCTGTGTGAGATCGGCCACATCTGCCACAAACCAGGGAAGGTCCCCAACACTCACCTCTGTGTACCCGTCCACATGTCTGACAAGCTGGAAAAGATGTTGTTCTCGCTCCTCCTCTATACCCACTATTAAACCGACCACCTGAAAATCTGTTACTACCCACAGATGGAGCACTACTCAAAACATCTCCAAATCCGCCCCGTGATCTAGTCCCACCATGATGGATACTACTACTACCTCTAAATTGTTGAGAATAGCCTCTAGAAGAAACTGAGAATCCACCTCTCTTTGATGGCCTGCTAGACTGGCCTTCTGTATCAAATCTAGCCCTTTTAGTTACAAAAAGTTGTTCTTTATCTTTCACAATTTCCTCCGCTCTGAGTGCAGATTCTACTAACAATCTAAAGCTCGTTTCATCTGCATGAATCCCCATTCTAACATCTGGGTGTAGACCATGTTCAAACCTGCGACATTTTGCTTCTTCTGTAGCCACATTTGCAGGTGCATATTTGGCTAAAGTGTTAAACTTAAGCTCGTATTCAGCCACAGACATATCCTCCTGCATAAGGGTCAAAAACTCTGTTTGTTTCCTATCTTTGTATATCTTTGACATGTACTTATTAGTGAACAACTTCTTGAAAATATCCCATGTTATTTCAGTTCTAATTCTTGTCCTTTTTATAGATCTCCACCATTCTAAAGCTTCACCAGTGAAAAGATTAGAAACATATTTGACCATTGAGTCCAGACGACACTCTGTGTTCTCAAGTACATCTTCAATCTTGGCCCACCATTTATCAGCTATATCAGGATCTGTGCTACCCTCAAACTCTGTTGCACCCATCTTTTTAAGCCTTTCAAAATTTTTATCAAAGATTGGCGCATCTCGACGAGCTTGAACACGTGGCTGAGGCTGACCTTGAGCCAAATAGATTCCCATCATCTGTTCAAACTGGTTGTAACCCTGAGGATACCCTGCATGTTCTGAAGCTCCTATATGTTCTGAGCCCCCAGACTCATGAACACGACCAACTGAACCATGACTAGACATATGACCGGATTGTCCATTCTCACCATCAGACTCCATAACCCTACATGAAACATGACCATGTCAACATGCTTTAGCATAAGAAAATATGATTATGTGGTCTTACCCTAGGAATCCAAAACAAGTCATACACAACCAAATCCCTAGGAAAGTAGACCCGCTCTGATACCACTAAATGTAACCCCCTCATTTGGATCACATGATATCTCACACAATATCAGTCATAGACAGGTTTTCAATTCTCAATCATATAAACTTCAATCTCATATAAATTTTACATATTATACATAAGAGAAAGCATTTATAATTTACAATACACGTTTAAGTCATTATCCTACACAGAGGATTTACAAAACAAAAGTACATTCACAAGACTCCAAAATGCCTAGATGAGAATGGACTGACACTGCTGGTGCGACCTTAAGCAAGAAGAACTCCACCTAACCTGTAAAATCTGTTGGCAAGGGGTGAGCTGCCTACTCAATAAACATATTACACATATATGTATATACAAGTAATGTAAAGAGCACAAACCAAAATAGGTCATCAGTACCAAGTTAGAATTTATTCATTTAGAATAGTAATACTGATTTTAGAAAGGCCTTGCTATACTTAGACAATATATATAAAATGGTCCTTGGGCCCAATCTGTATTCCGGCTCACTAAATTCGGAATACAATCATCTGTGCTACGGAGGAGTTACACTCACTCACGTACTCATATATCTCAACACATGTGCTTCCGGCTCACAATATTCGGATAGCACTCTTAACTTGGACCATTTCACATATCCATCTAAGCAAGCTCATATTCATTTATAATCCAACCATTATTCAGTTCTAGTATGTGCACAAGGCTTAACATGCCGTATTTACGCATAACACTGCAACATACTCAATCATAACACTTTCTTATCAATCATGACGTATCATAAACACTCAAACATTATCCACATCATTCACATCAGATTCAACCACATCTCACACTCAACAAGTCACAAGGCACAATACGTTCATACACATATATAAGCAATATGCTTACCGTCGCACTTGGTTCGATCTATTCAACACGATCGGGTGTGCGTTCAATTGCACCTTGCCCTCCTAATGTCACATAACATTGATACAATTAGACTTAACATAAACTTAATGAAAATAGAAACTAAGGAATGCTATATGATTTACAAGACACTAATGCCACAAAGTTCATGCAATCTAATCCTTTTGTCTTAGATCATCACATGACCTACTTGCACACATTCTGCCATAACTTTCTGTATATGAATCCAAATGCCCTGATTCTTGAACCTACTGAAACTAGACATATATGGGTAGAACATATACAAAATTCACTTTAATATCACTTCTACACAATATATGGCATGCAAAATGATTCGGTCCTGTTTCCAGCCAAGAAACAGACTATTCAGATTTGCATCTACCATAATTCACTCAACCTAGCTCACAATAAACACAATGGATTGCCAAATCCTTTTACAGAAATATACTTCAAGTATTTAGGAACACTTTTGTATAAAGAAACGTTCTCCAATTCGGACTTTAAGATCCTCAAAATGCTACATCAACATGGCTGCCTCACATGACATTCAATTTCGAGGCAGTCATGATCCATCTAGGTTTTCTTCCTCTATATATGGAATTAAAGTCCCATATTTTACAGAGGGTTTCATAACACATATAGGAACATATGTTATTCTTTATGTATCTTCAAATTCGAACAATATCAATATGAAAAACAGGCTCCAAAATGACTGAAAGCAGTACCCTAGATTTCTGTTTAGGGCACTTGATACATATCTTTCATTTGGACAGCCTAAAACCAATGAAAACAACACCAAAACTCAACAAGCTCAATCACAACTCATCCACAACAAATCCTATGATCATACCTAGGTTTTTTCAGAATCTCCAACTCATAGAAAACAAGCTAAAACAGCATACTAACCTTCAACTTGTGTCTATCACCTAGTATGCTTCCTAACTTGACTTGTTTGGCTTGAAAATGGAAGAAATTGGAAGAGTTTTGTTTGGAGGATGTTAGGGTATATCAAAGTAAGGTTTGCTGAAGTTTTGGTCGAAATTGTGGCTGGAAATGAGGAGAAATGAGTTGTATCAATCATTGTTAAAACAAAGAGGCATACTTTGTCTTACTTGAGTGACACCTCGTGCTTGCTCACAAACCTCCAATCCAGCCCTCCACAAATGTAAGTTAATCAATTTAGGACATATGAATTCATTAATTCATTCATTTAAGTCCTAACTCAATTAACCAATCGTTACATCTTAACGACACACTAATCGCCTACTAATCGCACGATAATCGCATTATGCATACAAAACTTCTACTGACAATGAGATGAATCTAAAATGTATGTATTCAATCATGAAAATATATATGAATGTGGGAAGACTCATATGTTAGGGTTTTGGGGATGTTACAGGCTGAGTACTCGGTTATAGTACTCAGTGAGAGATTAGGATTGAGTAGAGGTATAGAGGAAGGTACTCTTATTATACTCAGTTGCTAAGATTGTAAAAGGTTTGAGGCTCTACCTTTAAAGAGCTCAGTAGAGGATTCGAAATCTCGGAACGTGTTCCGGGGACAGGACGTAGGCTTAGAAGAAGCCGAACCTGGATAAATCTGCTGAGTAACGTATTTCTTACCTTAAACTCCTTATATATATTGCTTGCTTAAATAACCAAAAACTGACCAAGTAAAGAGGTCAAGCCGAGTTGTGCACATCGAACATCTGAGCTTAGGAATAGACTTTAAGTGCTATCTCCTGACTCAAGTCAAGAAACTGACCTAGTCACTAGTTGACTAAGCCAGTATCTTACTGATTACTCAGCGCCGCTGTTAAAACCTTTTCTCTTGAGAAAAGAAGTCTGCCCTAAATCTTTAAAAAGTTTAAATAGTTCCTAACCCCCCCCCCCCCCCCCTTGGAACTATACTTGTAACGTTATAAGGGACCAACAGTGACATCATCATAACCCTTATTACCAAGTTCATTCTACAATGAGTACAACCCAAGTGGAAAGAACATTGTAAAATGGTCAGTTTAGTCTACTTGAATATACATATGAAATGAATAGCAAAGCTCTACGTTATATTACAAAAGGGAGGATGAGTGTTGCCTTTCGGTTGGAATTAAAGGTCCAAATCTCCTTAACTATTTTGAGTAGAGAAAGGAAATTTGGAATTAGAATGAGAACCACATTTGGAGCTGACATTGCCTTTCGATTCTCCTTTCTCTTACTCAAGATAGTTTAGGAGATTTGGACACCCTCATATCCACTTTGCATACTCCTTATTCCATATCCGGGCGAGCCCCTCATACTCTTCCCTGTTGCTGCTGTATTGCTCAGCAACTGCTTCTTGCCCGGGATATGGCTCCTCACTGTGGGCTGTAGAAGTAGATCATATAGGTGCCACAGACACTACAAAATTCATAGAATAATTAGATCAAAAATATGATGTTGTTTGTTTATCAAATGAAATAGATAAATGGTTGCATTATACCGTGGCAGTGGATAAGTGATGGGTATTAAGGATACGGGGAAGACAAATCAACCCCTAAGAAGCCACGTTAGGATGATATATCCTATTCCAGAAGGGAAACTTAGAATAAGAGGAGACATTTATTAGTGTATGTTTATATGTCATGTAGGTGATTATATCTCACTGATCTGAGTTAATATTACTCTTGCAGGATTGTTTGGGAAATCCGGAGGGTAGCTGATTCTGATTTCAAATACACCCCTTTCATATGGGGTGTATTGAGGGCCTTTCATTCTGATCGACCATGTGAAGAAGTTATCATTGAGAGGACTGATGCGCCTCCCGTAAAGAAGACTCACTAAGGGATAAGTGTACCCCGTCGTTATCAAGTAATAAATCTGGAAAGTCCAGGTATCGAATCCACAGGACTTATTTACCACAAGTATCGAGCTACTTGGTCTCAGGTGTTATCTAGGCTTTGTGGGTTTTGAGTTTGTTTGTTTAAGTTAATCTACTCCTAGGTTGAATTATGCTACTCCTAGCTAAGTTATACTAATTCTAACTAAGTTATTCTACGCCTAATTAAGTTAAACTACTCCTAATTAAGTTATACTACTCCTAGGTGATCTTTCACTAATGCAATTACCCGAAGGAACATGGTATGAACGATAATAATGAAGTTAGGTTATTAGGTCTATTGATTAAAAACCTAATCTAAGTCACTTGTATTCAAGGCGATTAACCCTACTTACCCTCCTGAAGTTCCTAGTGCGTGATTCCCTTGTAAGTCCGAAACTAGGTCTAAGGCTCAACAATTTGGGCTTAATCAACTAAGAGGTCGTCAATCTCCTAGGCTCTGACTAGGTCAGATTCAGCTCACAATATGTGCCTACTAGATTTTGGGGTTTTTGAATGAGTTAAACCAATTGAATAAAGCGTAAGACAACGATTAAACAAATAACCATAGAACAAAACAAGAGCTAAAATATTATTAAAGGCGAAGAACAATGTCACAAGATACAATTAGCCTAGGATTCATAGACTGTATCAAAGAGTACAAACAAGGAAAGATAAAAGGAGATACGAAAATCCCTTTCAGGGAACCTGTCTACTCTGCAGCCGGCTTCCTAGGTCTTAAGGACAGACCTTGAATATTCCTCGGTGAACAGCTTTGAAGGAGCTTCAATGGAGGTTGAAGAAGATGGAGGAGATGGAGAGGAATTTCAAGGGGAAAGCTAAAGTAAATTACAATAATGAAAGATATCTAATTTACAATGGAAAAGTTCTATTTATAGTTGTAGCTCGGGCCCTCTTTTTTACCTATTTCGTGTCCTTATGCAGGTGGGAAGTCGCGGGATCGGTCGTGGAGTCGTGGGGGCAAAATTGAACTTTTTGACCGATTCCCACAGGCCAGCTCACCCGAGCAGGCGCCAGCTCGGTGAGCTGGCCAGCTCGTCGCGAGCTGGCCTCCAGGGGCCTGCTCGGCCGAGCAGTGCCTGGACAGCTCGCCGAGCAGTGCCTGGGCAGCTCGTCGAGCAGTGCCTGGGCAGCTCGTCGAGCACCGCCTGGGCTGCTCGCTGATGCTCAATTCGCCGAGCGACTGCCGGGGGTCCCCGAGACGCGATTTTCACCCGAACTCGTTCCTGCTTTAGCCTGCACATGCATGAAAACTCCAAATAACATTAGTTCTGAGGCTAAATTGACCCGCCAATCGCTCGTTTAGAGTAGACACTCCGTTTGGTGCGACTTTTGGCGGATCAATTAGCTATAAAAGATAATGGAAGTTTAACATACATGATATTTTGGCCATATTTGCCTAAAATAACCAAAAAACGAGCCTAAACAACGAAAAGTAAATAAAACATTTCCAATTTCTAACTAACTCACACAAAAGCATATAAATGCGAGAATTGCTCGCTTATTCATGAAATAATGCTAAAAACCGTCCTAAAACCGTACCCAAAGATAGGGGTTTTTGACCCCTATCAAACCTCCTCACACTTAAAACTTTACTTGTCCCCAAGTAAACTAAAAAACTAAACCCGCAATCACAAGCAAGCTAGAAAGCCTCCTGGTTTGACTAGGTGCTTGACACAATTTTGATCATCTGTAATTACATGCATTCGAAAATACAAAGTAGAGACACGATATCCAAAAGCCGCATTTCAATTATCACAGGTCATATATTTAAGAAAAAGGACACATGTTCAATTAAACGAGCTTAAGGGGATAGCTAAGTAAAACACCTCACCATAGGTAGTTCACTCAATTCACACAATTTTGGTGGCTAAAGTGTTTTACTCTCGGCTTATGTTCTTGCTAAGGATTACGTTGATTTTGCACGTTCATCCGAGTTCCTCTACTATGCTATATGACTCCGATGATATCAAAAACAGCCTCGAATTGGGGTTGTAATGTGGTTAGAGGGTTAAAGGTACAACAAGGGTTAGGAGTTCTAGCACTAGAAAAACAAAGTTAAAAATGGCTTTAGCAAATTGTGAAGTGATTGAGCTTTTTATTCACATATTTTTTCTGAGACGTTCTAATTTTAAGAACTGGGAGATAGAGTTCTCCTTCTTTTGTTCGTCTCTTTTCTTTTCTTTTTTTTCTGTTTTTCTTTTTTCTCTTTTTTTTCTTTGGATAGTAATGCTCATTCACTTCTTAGCCTTTTGGCTTGCTACTATGATGCCATAAACAAAGATAAAGCGCTTAGAAGAAAACAAAAGCTCAATGTGAGCTTTGCAAAAACTTGGGTTAAGTAACAAACCAAGTAATGGTTTGCAAAAATTGGGTTAGAACGAAAGAAAAAATCTACAAACTACAAAAATACAGGCTCAAAGGGGCTTCCTAGAGTGGATGAAAAAGAGAAAATAAGGTAAAGAAAAGGGTTAATTCTAATGAGGCTGATTCATCGTTTACCATCTCAAATCATTGCATATAGGTTCAACTCAGTATTAGGTGCAAAATCTGTAATCTTTCCACAAGTCAAAGCATTCACACAAAAAATGTCAAGAAAAAGAGCTTTTTGATGTTCGCTCTTAGGCTCAAATTCAACTCACAATTCTTTGGGTTTCAATTTGTGCTTACTAGTTCTCCCCAAACTCAAGTTTAATATCACATGCCTTCAATTCTTAAGTTATCTACCTAAGTAATGATTTTAGCATTTCTTCAAAAGTAGGGTCTAAATGCAAACTTTAGCTCATGTTTTTACAGATACAAGGATTGTGTCCTACACCTAAACTAGTTGTCATGCAATTTTAGATTCGGTTCTCAACCCTCAAGGAAAAGTAACGAAGTTTAGATTCGAAGGAGGTTCACGGTTTTAGGTCCTAAACATGCAAAAACATAAATAAAACCCGAAAACGCTAAACTAAACTAGACACGACGCAACAAAAATTTAAAAATTATACAAATTTTTGTAAGTTTGTCTACCCCTCCTCCTCACACTTAAATCATGCAATAAGTTCCAACATTGCATACAAAACCATCAAGCGCATGTGCAAAAAGTTAGGGTGGAGAAGACAACTTACTGATTTTATCGCAATCGCCAAAAACTTGATGATTTGCGGTGCCAAAAAAAAAAAATTTTATTTAGCTCCGTTCGGAAAAAAAAAATCCCGAAATGTTGCTTATCTCGGCCGAGCAGCGGGCTGGGCGGCAGTGCCCAGCAGCGAGCTGGGCGGCAGTGCCCAGCGCGAGCTGGGCGGCAGTGCCCAGTGGGCTGGGCGGCAGTGCCCAGCGGGCTGGGCGGCAGTGCCCAACGGGCTGGGCGGCAGCACCCAGCGCGAGCTGGGCCTCCCGAGGCCAAATTTTTTTTTTCTTTTCTCAGCTCGTCGCAAGCTGGCAGGCAGAAGGTCCGAAAATATATATTTTATTTTTTTATTTTTTTATTTTTTTTATTTTAAACCCGAACACTTAAAAAAACGTAAAAGAAAACTAAACAACTAAACTAAAAGATCAATATATAATCTAAATAAAATAAACCTGAAAAGTTTTATTAAAACTTGGGTTGCCTCCCAAGAAGCGCTACGTTATAGTCGGTGAGCTCGACATAGAATTCCCGCCTAGGTGTATGCTGACATTCGCGTTAGGATTTCAAATTCCTGAATAAATAATCCGTACCTGCAAAACGGATTATCAGTTTCAAAGAATTTTAATGAAAACAAAGGATCAAATTTAAATAAATTATGAAAAATTTTAGTTTGCTTTCTTTTTTATTCTCTAGGTAGATTAAAGAGAATAAAAATTTCTGGACATGGAGCAAATTCGAACTCTTCTATTTTTGGATTCTTCTCTAGAGGCTCAATTTCAACTGATTCTTCAATTAATATTGAAACTTTTGGTTTCTCATAATTAGGGATCAGTTCTTCATTGTTAATGGGAAAAGATATTACCTGATCAACCTGACCTACCAAATTGGGTTCTTTAATTGATTCGTCCGCAGTTGAATCAACTAGGATCCCTTTTTGTATGCATAAATTTTTAATTGAGGCATACAAATCGTCAGTTTGATCTTCGTGGGTAGATAGGAAGTTAAGCAAATGCGTAACAGACTCCTTATTTCCATTGTTTCTAGCCATTTTCTCAAAAAAGAAGAATCATTAGAAATAACAATAAAAATTAAAAACAAATATTCACAAAAAGAAAAGTATAAAGGATTATATATAAAAAAGTATAAACGATTATAAACAAGTATAGATGATATTCACAAAGATATTCACAAAGGAATGCCTAAACTAACAAATCGACCTTTGGTTCGATATTGCAGAAGAAATAAATCCCCGGCAACGGCGCTAAAAACTTGATGCGCCTCCCATAAAGAAGGCTCACTAAGGGATAAGTGTACCCCGTCGTTATCAAGTAATAAACTGGAAAGTCCAGGTATCGAATCCACAGGACTTATTTACCACAAGTATCGAGCTACTTGGTCTCAGGTGTTATCTAGGCTTTGTGGGTTTTGAGTTTGTTTGTTTAAGTTAATCTACTCCTAGGTTGAATTATGCTACTCCTAGCTAAGTTATACTAATTCTAACTAAGTTATTCTACGCCTAATTAAGTTAAACTACTCCTAATTAAGTTATACTACTCCTAGGTGATCTTTCACTAATGCAATTACCCGAAGGAACATGGTATGAACGATAATAATGAAGTTAGGTTATTAGGTCTATTGATTAAAAACCTAATCTAAGTCACTTGTATTCAAGGCGATTAACCCTACTTACCCTCCTGAAGTTCCTAGTGCGTGATTCCCTTGTAAGGCCGAAACTAGGTCTAAGGCTCAGCAATTTGGGCTTAATCAACTAAGAGGTCGTCAATCTCATAGGCTCTGACTAGGTCAGATTCAGCTCACAATATGTGCCTACTAGATTTTGGGTTTTTTGAATGAGTTAAACCAATTGAATAAAGCGTAAGACAACGATTGAACAAATAACCATAGAACAAAACAAGAGCTAAAATATTATTAAAGGCGAAGAACAATGTTGATAACTTGTGGAAAAATCCTTGATCGGAGCACTTCCCTGTGAGGCGCCGTTGGGATCGGCCGGGGACACTCCGATGCTAAAGTCAGTAATATTTCTGAGAATAAACTGTAAGCACAAAAGTAGAGAATCAGTAAGTGTACCTTTGATCCTAGGAAGCTGGGGTATTTATATAGGTTTTTGTAACCTTCAGCATTAATGGGGAAGCAGGTGAAGAGTTGTGTCATTACTCATCTTTAATTGCTATCAATTCTCCATTAATCCCATCATTTAGCATTGAAACCCTCAGAGTTGAGGTATTCGAACAGTCAAGTCTTTATTCCCCTTTAATAGCTATTAATTGCCATTATTTATATTTATTTTCCCTTATTCCTTATTCAAGAATAATTTGGATTGTTATCAGAAGCCCCCCCTAAAGGTATAAAAAGCTCTTTAGGGCTGTTTAAATGGTGTTTTATTTTTCTATCTTGGAGGAAAGTGGACCCGCCCTAGATGGGGGATCACATATGGATATGATACGCTTTTAGGGGATTTTGCTTCTTCGTGGATAGATGGCCAACCGTATCCATTGTTAGCCTCTAGGGGCTTATTTTCTTCAGTTCTTCCATATTGAGGAGAATGACCCGCACTTAGGGATCAGTAAGAATGATCAGCCATTTAGGGACTTTTGTGCATTTTGTGGAGGCGAGACTTTGTTATTTCTATGATGAAGATGAGGATTCATTACTTTGATGAAAACGAGACTTCATTGTTTGGATAAAGACGAGACTTCATTAATTGGATGAAGACGATGCTTCATTGATTGGATGAAGACGAGGCTTCATGAATTGGATGAAGATGAGGCTTCATGAATTGGATGAAGACGAGGCTTCACTAATTGGATGAAGACGATGCTTCATGAATTGGATGAAGACGAGGCTTCATGAATTGAAAGAAGACGAGGCTTTATTGTTTGGAGATGAAGACGAGGCTTCATTATTTGGAGATAAAGACGAGGCTTCATTATTTGGAGATGAAGACGAGGCTTCATTATTTGGAGATGAAGACGAGGCTTCATTATTTGGAGATGAAGACGAGGCTTCATTAATTGGATGAAGACGAGGCTTCATTGACTGGATGAAGACGAGGCTTCATGAATTGGAGATGAAGACGAGGCTTCATTACTTGGAGATGAAGACGAAGCTTCATTAGTTGGATGAACCCTTTGCTTTCCAGAACTATTTTTACTAATGCATTATATCTTTTAGCAAGTAATTTTCTAGAATCTGGTTTAGGATTTCTCTGATTGTTTAGGGTAGGTGGCCAGCCGTACCCCAATGTGTGAACCTTTGTGAAGGTTTAGAAGCTTTTATTCCTGGTGAGGAAGTTAAGCTGTCTTAGGCGATCGATTTGCTTCCTATCTTTGAGGTGAATCGATCCGCCGCCAGGTCTTGAGACTCTTCTTTGGGAAGAGTATTTGAGAGTGTAAAGTTCTCACGTATGAGAAATGTTTTAACTATGTCTCTGATGGCAATCAATTGTTTCCTATCTTTGAGGTAGATCGATCCGCCGCTGAGATTATTGTCCGATTGTTTGTAAAACTTAAGTACAATTGTTTTAATCCTTATGGTCGCCATTTACTTTTACGTTTGCGTAAGTAAATATATAAGTTTGTAGGATTTAATATGGAGTAGGTGGCCAGCCATACTCCGTTGTGCGAACCTTTGTGAAGGTTTGAAGCTGTTCTATTCCTTCTAAAGGAAGTAAAGCTGCCTAGGGGATCAACTTGCTACCTATCTTTGAGGTGAAGCGATCCGCCCGTAGGACTTGTGAACCCTTCTTTGGGAAGGGAGTGAGAGAGTGTAAAGTCCTTGCGTCCAAGGAATGTTTTAACTCTTTCTCGAATGGTGATCATCTAAAGATGGATCCGCCCATGAGAGTGTTCTCCTATCTTTGAGGAGAAAGTTGAGGGTGTAATGATCTCATGTTTGAGACGATTTTAACCCGTTTTTGATGGTGGTCAATCCTTTTCCTGTCTTTGAGGAGAGAGTTGAGCTCATTTGAAAGCTCCTGAGGGTCTGTGCTTCTTATCTTTATGGAAAGGGGATCCGCCCGTGATGGGATCAATTGTCCTATCTTTGAGGTAATTGATCCACCTGTGGAACTTTTCATTCGCCAGCCACTGGGCGTATATCAGCACTAAAAGCTAGGCAAATGAATATAAGAAGTATGGCGAGAAAGAATAAATTATAAAATATAGGATACTATAACAGTTTAATGCACATATAAGAATATGTAAAAATACTGATTTTTAGGCCCATGGTTCCGTCTTTTCTGAGCAACTAGAACCGCATCCTCAATGATGTTTAACTTATGAGTAATCACATCTGGGCTTACTCCTGTGGGGATCTCATTCTCCTATGTAAATACGCTTTCAGACTCAATGAGAACTTTTTTAGCATCCTCTTTGATCTCAAGTTTTAATCCTTTGGCGATCCGCACCCGCTTTCCATCAGCAATAAGGAGCGTTTCTGTGTCGCCCAAAGCTGTAGTGACAAGTTAATATTTCTCACCTTCGTCCTCTTTGGATTGTGGGCGGATTGATAGTGACGCCGAGTATTAGTCTCTTTAGCCACCTTTTGGTTCCCGCTAATCATTACTCCTCCTTTGCTGGTGGGAATGTACATTGTCAGACGACGGATGGAAATTAGGGCTGCAACCTCTGGCCCTTAGTCTGGATAGTGTGACCCGTCACTCCAATGATGTCAACAATGGTTGTTTCTATTTGGATCGGATCAACCTTTAGTTTGGCGAATGCACCTTTGGTGATGACATTGCGAGAACTGCCCGTGTCTTTACTCGCTTCATTTTATCTCCCATCCTTAAATCGCCATTGTTACTACCAATGCATCTACGTGTGGAGAGATTACTGGACCTGTTTCTGCAAAAGGAGCAATGGAGGGATATTTTATCCAGAGCGAATATTTTTGCTTTTTCCACGGGTGGCTGATACACTGGTCCATCTGCTATGACATTAATGACACTTTTGAATTTCTTTTTGGGATCTGTCTTCTGCTTATCGTCTTGTTATTTGTTATTCTGGACAAAGCTATCTAGTTTGCCAGCTCCCAGCAAGCTTCAGTGTGGTGGCCAACCTGTAGTATGCTTTGGCGTTTCTTCCAACGGTTACATCCTCCCCTCATTTGGGTTCGGGATATGTAATGTCCCGCTTATATTGATTCTTTTCTTTTATATTGTGGCAAGTTGGAAGCTTTAATCATTTTGTCCGCCTCGTACCCCATGATCCGCGCAGTGAATGGCGAATTCCTGTTAACTGGATGGCGTATCTTTCTGCATTGTTCTCTTGTCTATTCAGAGCGACATGTACTCGCCTTTCAATCTCATCATCCGTGTGTTCAATGTTGAATCGTGATGGTGAAGCCGGCTCTTGATCTTGATCTCGATCATGTTGAGGTTATGCTTGGAGATATGGTTTAACGCGGATGGATGTTGTCACAACCGTGGGAGCCATTTTATCTAGCTTCGAATATCTTGTCTCTGCATCCTTCAACATTTTGCTAACATAATAGATGGAGAACTGCTGACCTTCTTCTTCTTGAATAACCACGGTGCACATAGCTTTATCCATGACAGATTGATACAAATGCAGGTCTCCCCTTCAAATTGGTTTGCTCATCAAGGGTGGTTCTGCTAGGAATTGTTTTGTACCTTGAAATACTTGTTGACAATCTTCCTAGTACGATGATCCGCTTGTTCAACCTTTGGATCTTTCTCACCCTTTGTGGAGCTTTCATTAGGCGCTCTTTTCACCTTTCTACTCGTAGGGCTTTATTTGGATTTGCTCTAACTCCTTTTTGGCCAATGACATAGTCAAGGAATTTTTCTAAAGTGACTCTGAATATACACTTCTCTGGATTGAGCTTTATTTTTCATGCTAGTGTTTGGCACTAGTTGCATTATTAGCAATTCCCTTGTACCTGTGGGTTAGCACTGAAAGAACTCCAGAAGTGGGGCATACCCTGTCCATTAGTAAAAGATTGTGGTAAGGCATAAAAGCTATATTTACTTACCTTGGGGATCAATGACTTGATCCATGGAACATACTTCATAGCAAAAGACTGTTTGCATTGGCCTTGTTGGCAAATATCATGTATAATGCAATGTCTCTTTATGGAATTTTTAGTTCATCTTGGAATCAACTTAATAATTCCTTCACGTTGGTCCCTGACTCTAGAATGAACTTAGTCAAAGGATAAAACTGAGTAAATATTATATGTCAAACAAATTCATAATAGAATTTTAATCGTGCTTGTTTTAATAATAATATCACGTATAACGGTCATAACCATAAAGATTGCTACTGCACATGAATATCATAATGAATACTTAATAAATAACCATAATGAGAATGGTTTAAGAATAATGTCCTTTTGTATTTCAATGCGCCTTAATATCCAAGATAGCATATTTATTTTAAACGTCATAAAAGTTATGACATTTTATATTGGGTAAGATATCTTACATAGTTGCTATTTACTTGCAATTAATATTGTGCATCCATACATTAATGGCATTCAGAGATCATTAAAGCCTCATTTGAATGAGGTGTAATTAAAGAAAGGTAAGTGATGATTTTATAATATAGTTATATATAAAATTACTCTCATATCATTTCATTTGTACGAATAAAATAAAAGAGAAAGGGTAATTTTGGAAGAAAAATATATGTACCATGATTCTCCTCCAATTTGGAGTGTAAGGAAATTTACTCAAAATCCACTCTCACCTACCTTCACATACAATCCTCCAATCTTTAAGGAATTATCATGTATATCCTAAGAATTTTGCATAAATTAATGTTCTGATCCGAAACCGACACTTGCACTATTTTGTAGTTAGCTCGGGACATGAAAGTTTTGTTTATCCAATTTGGTAATTCATCAGCCCATAATGGCCTTAATAGTTAGGGACAATTACAGGATAATTACAAATAGACTCAATATTTTCAAGTCTCTTGTGTTGGTAACAGAAATTCTAACAATGTCAAATAAACAGTTTTAATATGAATAGACACATCCTTGTAAAAAAGGGAATGAAATAACTGTTTGACAAAACAATATTCAAAAATATGAATTTCTGATATTAAAAGTACTATATAGGAGAAAAGCCATATATAGATGGTGAATTGTACAAGGAAAAACCAAATATGATTTTTTTGTAATTTCTTCTAATAGTTATATGCATGTTCATCCAAAAGACCGACCAGATCTAAATCATATGTAATTACATGAGCCCTTTTATGATATTTTAATATCAAATGACAAAATCACATTGAATGGATGAATTTTTTTTTTGTAAATCCCAAGATTACGGGTCTTATACATGCGTTTTGTACTAATTCAATGATAATATCATATTACATTTGTCATGCATAAAAATATGAGGGCATAGTAAGCATGCAAGATTTAATGAAAGATTTGTGTCCATGACTTCATCTTTCATAGTTTATTAGATTTATCATAATAACATGTAACGATATTCATAGCACTTGATAAAGGTAAGAAATTTCAATTTTCTTTAATTAAAAATGGAATAAGAAAGGGTAGGAAACTTATCTTATTTATCATAAACCTCCAGATTTAATGTAGAAAACTCTTTCCCACCAATCTATAGAGAAGCCTATCTTTGGATAGATTTGATGTATTGATTGAGCCAAAGTTTGAGATTGAGATTTCTATTCCATTGACTCCATTATTTTGTTCTTTGTGAAACTCTATACAATCAAGATTTTGTGATCTTCTGTTTGTTAGAGATCCACGCTCACCGCACCAATTGATAACTTGTGGAAAAATCCTTGATCGGAGCACTTCCCTGTGAGGCGCCGTTGGGATCGGCCGGGGACACTCCGATGCCAAAGTCAGTAATATTTCTGAGAATAAACTGTAAGCACAAAAGTAGAGAATCAGTAAGTGTACCTTTGATCCTAGGAAGCTGGGGTATTTATATAGGTTTTTGTAACCTTCAGCATTAATGGGGAAGCAGGTGAAGAGTTGTGTCATTACTCATCTTTAATTGCTATCAATTCTCCATTAATCCCATTATTTAGCATTGAAACCCTCAGAGTTGAGGTATTCGAACAGTCAAGTCTTTATTCCCCTTTAATAGCTATTAATTGCCATTATTTCTATTTATTTTCCCTTATTCCTTATTCAAGAATAATTTGGGTTGTTATCAAATGTCACAGGATATAATTAGCCTAGGATTCATAGACTGTATCAAAGAGTACAAACAAGGAAAGATAAAAGGAGATACGAAAATCCCTTTCAGGGAACTTGTCTACTCTGCAGCCGGCTTCCTAGGTCTTAAGGACGGACCTTGAATATTCCTCGGTGAACAACTTTGAAGGAGCTTCAATGGAGGTTGAAGAAGATGGAGGAGATGGAGAGGAATTTCAAGGGGAAGGCTAAAGTAAATTACAATAATGAAAGATATCTAATTTACAATGGAAAAGTTCTATTTATAGTTGTAGCTTGGGCCCTCTTTTTGACCTATTTCGTATCCTTATGCAGGTGGGAAGTCGTGGGACCGGTCGTGGAGTCGTGGGGGAAAAATTGAACTTTTTGACCGATTCCCGCAGGCCAGCTCGTCGCGAGCTGGCCTCCAGGGGCCTGCTCGGCCGAGCAGCGCCTGGGCAACTCGCCGAGCAGCGCCTGGGCTGCGCGCCGAGCAGCGCCTGGGCAGCTCGCCGAGCAGCGCCTGGGCTGCGCGCCGAGCAGTGCTTGGGCAGCTCGCCGAGCAGCGCCTGGGCTGCGCGCCGAGCACCGCCTAGGCTGCTCACCGATGCTCAATTCGCCGAGCGACTGCCGGGGGTCCCCGAGACGCGATTTTCACCCAAACTCGTTCCTGCTTTAGCCTGCACATGCACGAAAACTCCAAATAACATTAGTTCCGAGGCTAAATTGACCCGCCAATCGCTCATTTTGAGTAGACACTCCGTTTGGTGCGACTTTTGGCGGATCAATTAGCTATAAAAGATAATGGAATTTTAACATACATGCTATTTTGGCCATATTTGCCTAAAATAACCAAAAAACGAGCCTAAACAACGAAAAGTAAATAAAACATTTCCAATTTCTAACTAACTCACACAAAAGCATATAAATGCAAGAATTGCTCGCTTATTCATGAAATAATGCTAAAAACCGTCCTAAAACCGTACCCAAAGATAGGGGTTTTTGACCCCTATCAAGGACCTGTGTGTTATCATCCAAGAAGAATCATTAGAAATACACAGAAGAAACCAGGAAGAGTTACAGAACAACTATGGATTGACATACGTACCATCGATGGCCAGAAGCCACTCTGGGTTCTCCATGTACAATTTCTCCAAGTCAGCAATTATCTCTTGTGGAGTTTCAACAAGGGGATCCGTTGTTACAGCGTAAGTTTTCTGGGTTGTTGAAGGTATGGATTCTAAACGCGTATGATGCATATATTTATAGTGATATGATTGTGGTAAGTGAAAGGCCGTGAAAGGGGAAGGGTCTGTAATTACTGAGTTTAGGGTTGTGTGTAATATTAATAACCTGCTTTGGCTTTTGCAGATACCAAGACCTTTGGGATTATAGGCCTAATTATTACTCCAAGATATGGATTGGCGTTTATTCAAGATATTGGTTATTTTTTGTGTGTTTTAATTCAGAAATGTATGTGCACAAATGTAAACATATTATGAGTATTGGTCTCCAATAAAATTAAAACCATTGATATACAGAATTTCAAGTTCATATTTTAGTATGTTTCAGTATTCAGGTAAAAACCAGACATTCAAACGAAGAAGAAGGCAAAAAGTGACATTTTAATTTTTAAAAATATCATCTAAACAACAATAAAAAGACATTAAAATAAACGTATCTGTCATCTGGAAAAAAATCCTTTGACATGATTGATTAAGATTTATGCCATCTAAACAGGCTATAACGGCATAAATTATTATACGAACAGTCATCTCAAATTCAATATGTCAATTTTCCACACGTTAACCTGACGGTTTTAATTATTAGAATGTCATGTGATGACATTAAAGGTGACGGAAGTAATAAATAAGCTGCATCGTAACAAGGGTAAGATGACAGTAAGGAAATAGGCTAATGCCATATGTGATGACGAAACATGACAGAACCTGACCATCGTCTTAAGGTGCAACAAACGGCAGCGAGCCCCGTGACAGATTTATATCTCGCGGGACGATGGTTTTTAACCGTCGTCTGAAGAGTGTTTTGGCGTAGTGTGACATGCTACATTTTCCTCTTTATAAGAAGAAATACCCTTTTTTTATATTGTGAGATGGGACGTATAATTGCTAATACTGAATGGTCACATCCTTAATCTGTGTGGGAGTACTTTTAATTTGACTGAAGGAGTGTGTTCCTCGGAATTTTTTCGACTTAAGACCGTTGTTCGAAATCCTTTTAGCATCCATAAGATTGGCCTTTAATATAATCGATTAAGGAATTACAAAAGGATAATTAAAAAAAAGAAGTAGTGTCTATAAGCATTTAATTTTATTAATAACTATTTTGATTGCAGAGGGGGCAAAAACTTACATGGCTTTTGCTAAATGGCAGGAAGTTCCCTAATCTTTAACCTACAAAAGCTGATAAAGAAATAAGCAAAAAAAAACAACATAAATAATCTATTGATCATACTTTCTTAGTGCTATCACATTCCATGTTCTGGGTACAAGCTTCCCCTTTAATTGCTTTAACATGTAAGTGTGGGAATTGATGCATTCTGTTACTTGGAATGGACCTTCCCATTATCTTCCCATTTTTCCTTTTCCTTCGTCTGCTTGTAACACTTCAGTACTACGTAAGACGAGGTCACATGCTTGGAATTGTCTTGGTCAAACTCTTCTATCATAAATTGCTTTCACTCGTTGCTTGTAAGCTTCCATCTTGATTGCCATGTGCTCTCTTTTTTTCCAGCCATGTCCAACTTTTGTTGCATGTTTATCTCACTGTCTGCTTTTGAATAAAATGCAATCTTTGGACTTGTTGCTCTAATCTCTACTAGTACATGCCTCAGTTCCACAGTAGATAGAGAAGGGGTTTCTCTTGTAGTTGTCTTAGGGGTGGTTCGATAAGCCTTTAATACACTGGGTAACTGATTTGCCCAGTTTGAATCTATAAGTTCTAATCTCTTCTATAAGCCTAACACGATGGTCTGATTGGTTACTTCTCTCACGACATTAGTTCGGGGATATGCCACATAAGTGAGCCGAAGTTTGATTTATAACTTGTAGCAATAGTTTTTGAAAGCCAAAGAATTGAATTGTATTCCGTTATCTGTTATGTTTGTATGGGGTATCCCATACCTGGTGAATATTTGTTTATCCACAAAGTTGATAACTGATGACTCCGTAATAGCTGCACATAGGCTCGGCCTTTATCCATTTGGTAAAGTGGTCCACAGCTAATAGGAGATATTTCTTCTGCCTATTGGCTTTTGGAAAAAGGGTCTCACAATATCAAATCCCCATGTGGCAAAAGGCCATGCAGGGCTAGAAATATTGGTTAACCAAATCGATGTTTAGGTTTGGTTTATATAAGTTGATTTTAACAAACTTCAAATTCAGTTTAGGTTTCTATTATACAAAAACCACGGTTTCGATTAACCGAACCATTTATTATATTATTGTTGGGAGGTAGTTTTATTTTTTTTATTATTATGCAAATAAATAGTATAGGTTATATTTTAGTATATAGTTAACAAATAAAATAAAACAGAAGTTATTAAAAAAAAGAAAAATAAAATAAAATAAAATAAACATGTGGGAATAAAGCTGCTATTTTTTAGCAAACTCGAATAGCCATCTTTGACGAATTATTAGAGGTTCAAGACAATGAAATTTTGGAATTTAGGGTTATAAGCTTTCCAATGACTACTCATGGGTATCAAATGGACCTGTAATGAAGGAGTTGTGACTTTTCAAAGATTGCTACAGAAACACAAAATTGGGAAACAAACCAAAATCGCCGCTCCTAGTTTGTTGGCTGTTAGCCATGTTCTCCAAGCTTTGTCCATGATTCTTATTCCCCAAATTTGTAGTGAAGTAGTGGGTAGAAGGTTGATTTTTTTAGGAGCTACCTTGAGTAATGGATACACAAATTGGCTATAAATAGGAGCTGGTACTGAGGGTCTATCCGGGGCTGGGGCTCCGCACGCTGATCAACCTCTTCATCATTACTCCGGTGGATCTCTAAATGAATTCGACCGGATTGAGCCATCGCTGAATATTTTGATAGAAGGTGGATAATCTGAATCCACGCTCACCGCACCAATGATAACTTGTTACCTGAACTTGGTCACGTGACTCGGCCGTGATGATGATCTGACGTCTTATTAGATCCTGTAAAACAATAAGCACGTCAGATAGGGTCGGAGTCTGATAAACCCGCTCTGATGCCTAAGTTAGTTTATGATCTAGGACCAAATGGAAGGGAATGGACTAGTTTAGAGATAGTAGTTAGCGTACTGAGCGTTGTGCTTATACTTGTGTATAGTGCATGATTAGGTTTAAGGTTTGTCACCTCCTTATGAATTTTTACAAGCTTAGGATTTCGTATCCTGAGATAATTTATCTTGTAGGATTCTAGGAGGTACTTTGATGTGTTTAGGTTTGAAGGTTTGGACATTTGGTGATGGGCCGCCACTCATTAGGTTTAGACCGCATCAATGGTTTCCGTCCTGCTGGGACCGTTTTGGGCCTTTGTTATGCGTGGGCTTGAGCTGTAATGAGGGTAGTGATGACTTTACACACGTGATATCTTTTAGCCCGATATCACTACCTACAAAATTCAATTTGTTCTCAAAAGCACGCTATCATGCTTTGACTCCAAGAATATAATTCTTTCTAGAGAAATAACAATAGAAACCGGTATTGCTGAAGGATTTTCATCAAAATGTAAATAATAGGAACTAGATTATCAACCAATTTATTCGTTATTTGTTACAGAAGAAGAATAAAGAAGGAAACAAAAGTAGAGAAAGAAACATGAAAGAAGAAAGAAAGAAATACAAAAATCTTGCCTCTGATACCATCTCAATAATAGAAGTGAAAAGAATGACTTGTACTGAATAGTTTCACAACTATTACCGGGCTACCCTTCTCGGGTAACCGAGTTTAGTTTGCTTTGAAGTTAGTCTGCCATGTTGTTTGCTTTGCCGAGATAGAGGAGCTATTAGGATTTCGTCCCGAGATTGCTCGGATCCATGTCTAGAGAATACAAATAATTAAAGTGTATTTAAACATTTTCTAATTTAGAGCAACTCTAACGGTTGGATACTTCAACCATTGCACTTCATCAATTTACACTATTACAAAACATCATCCGTATTAAAACACTCTCCTAACAAATCATCTCTAGCGGTTAGATACTTTCATCTTATATAAGTGGATCCCATAAATCATAACATTTTATTTTTTACTTTAATCTAATTTTTTTTATTATTAATATTTACTATATTAAGTTATTCAATAATATTTTTTATGGTAATTATTCAATTTTATTGAATTAAAAAATAACTTTTATAAAAAAAATTATTGTATTAAAACGTGTATTACGTTTGAAAATGCTTTTAAAAAAATGGGTGAATTAAAAATTTTCAAAAAAATCAATATATTAAAACAAATAAACCAAAGAGTGAATTATGTATTAAAAACTTAGAAAATAAAATTGCAGTTTTGGAAAAAATGAAACAAATTACATTTTTTTTTACTTATGAAGAAATGGACCCACTAAATCAACAAAGACATTAGAGCACCTCTAGTGGTGCTTCTAAAGGGGTTGATTAGCAATTATTTTGAAGTATCTGACCACTATATTACATAAAATTTATTGTATCTGAAAGTGGATACCCTCCAAATTCAGATACTGATCTATGTCAAAAATGAAAAGAAGAAAGAAAAAGGGAAGGCTGGGTACGCGCTACAAATTTGTCTAAAAAAGCAATGGTGGTCTTCAAACACCATCAAATGGCGCGTAGCATGAAAAAATGAAATTTTATTAGTGGGGTCCTAGTCAAAAACGGCTGCCATCCTCTTGCTTTTGATATAATAGTACTTTAATAATAATTTTAAAGCTTTCATTTGATCTTTTTTTTTTTTCTTTTCAATATTGTTCAAATATTTAATAACAAAACAAAAGCTTTGCATTTACATCAATCCAAAAAAACGGTAATATATTTATTTTAACAAATATTTTTTTGTTTTATAAAAACGGTAATATTAAATTTCAAATGATATTTAACGGTAACATATTAAAAATAAAAACTATATATAAGGCTTGATTTTGAAATGTTACATAAAAAAATTCAATACTCTCACAATTTCGTATCAAAATGTCTTCCGATAATAGCGAAGAATTTTTGGGACAAGGCCAAAGGATGGTGGAAATGATGGAGGAAGATGATCTAGAGGATCTCAATATAATTGAACAACATGTCCAGCAATCAGAACCTCGGCGGAGGAAATATGTGAGACGTGATCGTGAAGAAGCTGCAGAACGACTTTTCAGTGACTACTTTTCTCCTAATTCAGTTTATTCGGAGGACCAGTTTTGTAGAAGGTTTCAAATGAATAAAAATTTGTTTCTACGTATAGCGACAGACCTGGGAAATCACACAACATATTTCCAACAAAGGGTTGATGCCGCAAAAAGGAAGGGACTTACTCCGCTACAGAAATGCACTGCGGCTCTGCGTATACTTGCATATGGCTCTCCCGCCGATGCCCTCGATGAGTATATCAAAATTAGCGAGTGTACGGCTTTAGAATGTGTTGAAATTTTTTGTCGTGCTGTTATCGAAGTGTATGGACCTGTGTATATGAGGAGGCCAAATAATGCCGACGTTCAGCGCTTGGTTCAGATGCACGAGGAACACCATGGATTTCCTGGGATGCTTGGAAGTCTTGATTGCATGCACTGGGAGTGGAAAAATTGTCCAGTTGCATGGAAAGGGCAATACACTCGTGGAGATCATGGGTGTCCAACAATCATGCTTGAAGCAGTCGCTTCTGTGGATTTGTGGATATGGCATGCATATTTTGGTGTTGCTGGTGCGAATAATGACCTCAATGTTTTGAACAGGTCAACTTTGTTCAAGGAGACACTAGCCGGAAGAGCTCCATCAATACAGTTCAATGTTAACAATCACACAAATTGAGATACTACCTAACAGATGGTATATATCCCGAATGGGCTACTTTGGTAAAAAGCTTTCCACATGCCCATGAACCTAAGCGACTCTGCTATAAAGCAAGACATGAGAGTGCAAGAAAAGATGTTGAATGAGCTTTCGGGGTACTTCAAGCCCGTTTTGCAATAGTGCGCGGACCAGCACAAAGTTGGAGTAAAAGAAAAATTCACGACATTATGGATGCTTGTATCATACTACACAATATGATTGTTGAAAATGAGCGTGGTAGGTACTCGAGAGATTTTCCTGAAGAAACTTGTCCAGAAACACTTCCTGAAGACGTTCAAAGTGGACATATTCGGAATTTCGCGCAATATCTTGCAAGGGATACAGAGATCCGTGATAGAGTAATGCACGGTCAGCTCAAATTGGATCTAGTAGAGCACATTTGGGAACGTTTCGGAATCACCGACCTGACTATTTAATTATTATTTTAATTTAACGCATTATGTTTATTTTTTTCCAAATGTACTTTTTTATATTTATAATTTTTATTCAACTACCGAATTGTTTTTCCAAATGTACTTTTTTATATTTATAATTTTTATTCAACTGCGAATTGTTTTTTCAAAATGTACTTTTTTATATTTATAGCCGTTGGAATATAGTCGTTGGAATATAGATGTTGGAACGAACGAATTTTTTTCTAATTAAATAAATTAAACAAATAATTAAAATTTATTTTTATTCGAATAATATAGTAAAATTTATTTTTTATTGAATTATTAATGATTATTGAAAATATATTGAATATTATTAATAAATACAAATATTTGAATTAAAAATGAAGAAATTAAAATGTTATGACGTGTGGGACCCATTAAAGTAAGGTAAAAACATCTAACCACTAGAGGAGCTTTTGTAAAGAGGGTGTTTTATTATGGAGGGTGTTTTGTAATAGTGTTATTTGATGATGTGGATGGTGTTTGAGTACCCAACCACTAGGGATGCTCTTAGTATCTAAATTTGGACACCCTCCAAAATTGAATACAACTCTTTTGCTTCATTCTAATGGTTGGACACTTACTTGATAGTTATATTATTTGCAAATTAGTCCTTTATTGAGACCACTAGAAATGTTCTTAGAGCATCCCTATTGGTTGGATACTCAAACACCCTCCACATCATCAAATAACACTATTACAAAACACATTCCATAATAAAACACTCTCCTTATAAAAGCTTATCTGGTGGTTAGATATTTTTACCTTACTTTAATGGATCCCACACGTCATAACATTTTAATTTCTTCATTTTTAATTTAAATGTTTGTATTTATTAATAATATTCAATAATCATTAATAATTAAATAAAAAATAAATTTTACTATATTATTCGAAAAAAATTTAATTATTTGATTAATTTATTTAATTAGAAAAAACAAATCGTTTGCTCCAACGGCTATATTCCAACGGTTATATTTCCATCTATAAAATTAAACAATTTTTCTACTTTAGTTATCCACATTCACTCTTTAAATTCATTTCAACTAAAACTCTTAACTATCAATGGCTTCATCTTATTTTACCAATGGTTTCCCTAATTTTTCTCCCGAGAAAAGCATAATGTCAACTTTGAGTAAGTCTGATTGCACGGCGAAGATGCTTGATTACCAAGACAATGCAATCCGTGTATATGGAGAGATCTTTGTTAGTCCAACAATGTTTCATCCAAAAACTCCATTTATGTTTTGCTTCAAGTTTCCCTCTGCTGGCTGCTCCAAAATAGACCCGGTATTAGGTGAATCTTGTTGCATTGTGGCTGCTCCAAAATGATCTTCGTTCGAATTTTCGTGATTGATATAAGGTTGTCGAATATACGAGAGATGGTTGTAGTTACCTGGCTGGTAGTGATATTCTGGATTGTAGTATATTGGTGGGTTCGGGGAATATGATATATTTGACTCATGTTGATAACTGCGTGGAATGGGTCGGATTGGAGATATTTAAGAATTTGGGCTCGAATATTGGGAGTTTGGAGTTTCTGTGTTTTGTGAATCGGGAATGAAAGAATAATATTGACTAAATTCATCACGATTATGCTCCATTTGAAAAAAAAAATACTATGTGAAAATAATTAAAGATTGTGAATTGTTGTTGTCCATTTTAAACCAAACTACCAATATATATATATATATATATATATATATATTGGACAAAATATTACCATTGTATACAATTTTTTTAGTGGACCGTTGTATACATTTTAAGTTTTCAAATATTGCACAAATGAATGTACAATAATTCCAAATATTACTGTTATTTTATTATTATTATAAAAAATAAAAAACAACAAGATGGCAACAGTTTTTTACTAGGGCCCACTTATAAGAATTTTTTTCTATGCTACACGTCATCTGATGGTGTTTGAAGATAACAATTGATTTTAGACAAAAAATGCAGCGCGTGCCAAGCCAGCTTTTTTTCTTTCTTCTTTTTTCTTTTCATTTTTCACATAGATCAGTATCTGAATTTGGAGGTTAACCAATTTCATATACAATAAATTTTGTGTAATATAATTGTTAGATACTTTAAAATAATTGTTAATCAGTCCCTCAGAAGCACCACTAGAAGTGCTCTTATACGGAAAAGTTTAAGAATCAGTTAGGTAACTAAATGCCTAACTAATAGTAATAATTATATAACTAACATTTCAATTGTTGGTTTAATTGATATAAGAAAAGGACCTGGCTGCTAAGAGCAACTCTAGTGGTTGGAGGGTTGCACACCCTCCAACCACTCCACCTCACCAATTTCTAAACAACCCTCTCAACAAAATAACTCCAAAAAAAATCATTTCTAGTGGTTAGTCACAATCACGGGTCCCACATGTCATATAATATTTAATTTTCATTACTTTTAATCAATTAACCTATTTTATAATAATAATAAAATTCATTAATGAATTAATATTAATTAAATAAAAATATACTAATATTTAATATTAATCGAATAAATTTATATAATTTGAATAATTTATTTAATTGGATTTAAAAATTAATAGGTAAATATAATTTATTTTCTCCGAATTTTAATCGATTTTAGTAATTAACAAAAGTGCATTACATTAAGGAAACATACATTTGAAAAAAACGAACAAGGTAAATGCATTAAATTAAAAGGAAAACATGATTGAAAGAGTAAAAATTTCCGACGTTCAAGTAGTTATGTTGGTGATTCCGAAACGTTCCCAAATATGCTCAACTAGATCCAATTTTAGTTGACCGTGCATGTTTCTATCGCGGATTTGTAAATCCCTTGCGAGATAAGCAGCAAAATCCGGAACAGTTGAATGTCATCAGAAACTACGGGCTCAAAAAATTCCTCAGTTGGAAAGTTTCTTGAGTAAGTGTGTCTCTCATTTTCAACAATCATGTTATGTAATATTACACAAGCATCCATAATGTCGTGGAGTTTTTTTTATGCCAAGTACGTGCTGGTCCACGTACTATTGCAAATCGGGCTTGAAGTACCCCGAATGCTCGTTCAACATCTTTCCGTGCGCTCTTATGCCAATTACGTGCTGGTCCACGTACTATTAGCATGTGGAAAGCTTTTCACAAAAGCAGCTCATTCGGGATAGATACCATCAGTTAGATAATAGCCCATATTATATGACTTGTTGTTAACAGTAAACTGAACCGTTGGTGCTGTTCCTTTCAAATTATCTTGGAACAAATTGGATCTACTCAAAACATTAAGGTCATTATTGGACCCAGCAACACCGAAATATGCGTGCCAAATCCAAAGATCGATTGAAGCGACTGCTTCAAGCATGATTGTTGGATATCCATAATCTCCTCGGGTATATTGCCCATTCCATGCAACTGGACAATTCTTCCATGCCCAATGCATGCAGTCAAGACTGCCAAGCATCCCAGGGAACCCATGGTATTCCTCGTGCATCTGAATTAAACGTTGTACCGTTAATAAATTCAAACAATGAAAAGACTATATATTACTGTTGCTTGTCATGTGGATTTTGAAATCCAAAACAAAAAATTATATTAAATACCCAATTCACATACATCACTTTTATTGTATATTGTATTTTAAAAATAAAAAGTTGAGACAACAAGTTGCAGGCATAGGAAAAGTAGGGGTCCACCACTCAAAACATATGAAAAAAAAAAGTAGGCATTAACGCGCCAATTACATTGCGTGAATGGGAAATTGCTTTGGATTTGGGCGGTGTACAATTACTTCTCCTTTTGCGGTGTCATTTTTCTTTTAAGCAATTAATTTCTAGAGACTCGCTGGATTGAGCGACTCGCCCAATCCCAACGACCCTAAAAAAAATTTCTCTAATGGTTGGAAGTATCCACCTAATTACAAATTGGTCCAAAACCCCTACACTAGAGTTGCTCTAAACAATCCAACAAAGAGTCCATTAATCATATTCCAATCGCTTCTAGAAACTGGAGTATGCTTTTGTTTCTTTTTCTTGAAATTATGTTATAAATTAGACATTCACAAGAGTAAACTACTACATACAAAACAAAATATTAAAAATGAAAAAAAAGAAAAAAGAACAAAATTATAGGAAGAAATTAATAAGCCAAAGTATAAAGTGAGGGAGTTATAGATCCAATAAGAGGTGTTTTATTAGACAAAAATTGTAGAGGATCCAAAAATGTCTTTTCATAATTCATGAAATAAAATACTAATTAATTAATATAGCAACCCTACATTACACTAAGCCTGTCTAGCTAGCCTAAGCCTAAGCCTGATTAAAGGCACATGAATATTAATGCTTAAGAGTCTCTTCTAAAAACATAGACTACCAAGCAATAAAACTGGGAAATTAGAAGCTACATTACATTACATTATAGTAGTGGGGTATTAGATATGTCATTATCAAGAGATTAATATTAATTTGAATAGGAGCAGAGGCAGATGCAGTAGTAGGGGTGGAGGGGGTGAAAGGTACAGCTCCAAAAACCCTTGATCCATTTGAATTTGTTGTGTTCAATACTGATGAGCTTGTGCTTGTTGATGCAAATTTACATGTTTCTGTGCCTGAAATTAATACAAAATTAAAAACAGGTCTTTATCAACTTCTATCATGTCGTTACAAAAATAAATTAATTGTAATTCATCTGCACCACATACACTAACTTCAGTTTTTGAGGTAGTACCTGCCAAAATTCTATCATTCATAAAGTCCCATTTTAGATTATTCTTAAAAACGAAAATTGGGCCAGGCTCGTATATAGACTCCAAATTTTCTGGTAACGATTTAATAAAAAACTAGTTTTTGGCCCGTGCAATGCACGGATTCATCTTAATATATAAATATTAATAAAAATACAATCTAATAATTACAATTAATGACATAAATGTGTTATATAAATTAAATATTATTATTTGATTTTCACATTTACTTTAAATAATATTTTTATAGATAAATATAATAATAAAATAAAAACTAATATATTATATATTATATTATATTTTTTATCAGTAAAAAATGAGGAAGTGACACCTCAGTTCCATCGTTACTGTTTTATATTATATATAGATTTACAGACATATTTTTAATATTAAAATGAGAATTGATGTTTTCAACTTTAGCAAAATAAAGACTTTTTCGATTGATATTATTAAAATCATCTTTGACAACTTCAAAAATAACATATTTTAAGAACTACTAATATTCTAAATAACTTTAATTCTTCAACTTTTTTATTTTAAGATTATTTAGATGATGTTTGGTAAAGAGAGAAAGTTAATATTTAGATAGAGAAAGTTCCAAAAAAAGATGATTTTCGAAAATCGAAAATGTAGTTCCATAAAAAATATGACATTGAACAACTTTAATTCTTTGAAAATTTTCATTTTCAGGACGTTAAAGATGGTTTTAATAGCATTAATCCAAGTGTGAAACCTCAATTCTCGTTTTGACAAAAAAAAAAAAATCACAGTCCTTTATCTGAAAATTAGTGAAACCACAAAGATTTTATTTGAAATTTACCCAAAAAAAAATTAAAAAGATAAAAGATAAAAGTACAATTTTATGGATTTAGCTGGGTTTAAAAGTAAACTTTTTTTTATTACTGTTGGACTTAATCCGAGTCCGATTATATATGAGGTACGCTAGCTAAGCATTTTCAAAGCTCAGCCTACTTACCTAAATCCGGCCCGGTCCACAAAGGACTCCCCACAACACTTGTAAATCATAAGACAGTTGAGGTAAAAAATAAATAAAACAGTTATAAAGCTGAATTCTGAAATTAATTTACTTTCAACGTTACCAAATAAAAAGTGGTAAGATTAAATTTTACCGTTGAAGTTTATTGGAGAATATAAATTTGACCTATTGTATAAAACCGTTCAATATTGTCCTATAATAATTTAAAAAAAAAAAAATTAAATCAATTTTACCTATTTTTGAAGAGTTCCATGGTGATTTTCAATAGTAAAAAAAAGGACTTACTTGGATCAGTGCTAGTAATGGTAGCAGTTCCTCCAAAATTGCAGCTACTTGGAATTGGATTTTTCTGATAATAATTGTTGAAAGCAAAAGAAGCATGATGTTGAATTATATTAGGATTGTAACAATAACCACCTTCTTGAATTGGTCTACAATCAGCCCCTCCATATCCACATGCATAGTCTAATGCTACTTGCAATGCCTTCTTTGATGCACCTGGGCTACCAATACACCAACTACCTCCACCCGATACCGCTCCTGTTGTTGTTGTTGTTGTTGTGCTCCCCGAAGATATCATCGGTTGTAATGCCGTATCTGGGTCTGAATTCGGGTTTACTACCGGAGTTCCGGTTGTCGGAATTATTGTGGGAACCGTTGTGATTGGAGTTGTAATATCCTTTTGTGACTTGGAAATACAACTTATGTTTACTTGTTTTCTTGCATTCTCTTCTTCCCTATACTCTCCAATTGCGTCTTGATGATATGGACCCAACAAATTAGTTTCTGTTCTCAATTTAAATAATAAAATGAAAATCTACAATGGAAAATGAAAGTATGAAATGAGAGTGCAATAGATTCATCTGATATACTACTATTTTTTGTTTCATACTTATTTTCTATTTATTATAAAAAAAATTAATTTTTATAATTAATTTTTCAACCTATTATAATAAATTATGGTCAAACCGAATCCAATCAAATTCAGTCCAATTATTAAACTTACTCGATTCGATTAGTAATCAAACCAAATTGTTATACACCCCTATTTCAATTTGTTAGAACTACTAGCAATCTGTGAAATGTTCAATATCACTAGCTATGTCAGAATTAAAAGGTTAAGTATAACGGTTTAAATAAGTTGAAGTGGCAAATTCAAATGAAATATCACTAGCTACTTTGGAAATTAAAATTTTAGAAGCCAAATTTTAAAAGGCTAAATTATATTTTTGACCGTGTGTTTATCAAAAGTTTGACATTTAGCCTTGAATTATAATGTGAAATCAGCTATATCATATGGTCTTAATAGTTAAATATTAAAAAAAAAATGTTGCATAAGTAAAGTTCAAAAATATCGTTTTGGCAACTTTATTTAATCCAAATTCAAATGAAATATGAATTTGAAAGTTTTTTGTATCATGTGAATCTACAGGAAGGAGTGGTTAAATTTTTTTCTTTTTTTCTTCTTTTTACATGTGAAATTAACTTGGATACATATATGATTCTAAAGTTGGAAGAGATGTGGTGGGAAGTGCAAATAACAGGTAAATTAGAGTCCAATCAGACGCAAAAAGAAAGTGCCCGACAGGGGTAGGCCAACATATGTAAATTATTCACATGATAAACAAAAGAAAAAGGTCTGAAATTGAACAGAATCATCAAAACCCAGTTGTTGAGTATCATATGATTAAATAGATAAATAAAGAATCATATTTATTTTCAGTTCCAGAAAATTATAGAACATACCCACATGGAAAAAGCATATCACAAGAACAAAATAAAGAAATCAAAGAAGTAAATCTAGACTAGAGCAAAGAAAAGAAAGTTACCTGAAGAATGGAAGAGACAAAAGATGAAAAACAGTAAAAAAGTGGCAGGCATGTTCTTATTCTTGTTTCAGAGTAATGGAGAAAAGAAAGAGAAGAATATTGTAGGAAGAGGAAGAGAAAGGAAAAAATATATAAATAAAAGGAGTAGATAAGACATGGAAGAAATTGAGTAGAGGATATGAGCAAAAGAGAAAGAACAAGGGTTGAAAAACAAGTAAAAAGGGATAATTGATTTTGAATTTAGATTTGGGTAGTGATCATTGTAATCATTATGTATTTTCACTTTTTTCCTCTTTTTTATTATTCTTAATGTCTTTTTCATTTTTAGTGAAGTTATGTAAATGTGTTGGGTTGGGGGGCATCCAAAGAATTTGGCTTTCTTTTTCTTTTGTTAGGTAAGTTTAAGCTATCCAATATTGGAATAAGATAATGATTCCTAATTCTAAAGAGTGGTGCATAACTTCTTATGCTAATGTCTCCAAAGCTGGCCCCTAGCGCCGAATCAACACTACTTTTTATATATACATCAAACTTTCAACCATTAAATTATGATAACTTAGATGGGAAATTTCGGTTAGATACTTTTAGACAATTCAGATATAGATGTCCTTCAATGTTCTATAAGATAAATAAATAGAAAACAAGGTGTGGCCGGATTCTTGTAGGAAACTCTCCAACACTCAAGTCTGTTTTGATTCTAAGTAAACAATAACAAGACATTAAGTATTACAAAAGAAAGAGAGTTACACAGATGTGTAGTTGGTAATATGTACCTTTCAATGGAGTGAGACCCTTTGAATAGGATTTGATATTCCTAGATCAATTAGGAAAAAATTGGCTTTTATGTAATTAGGAAATAATCCTAAATGAGGCAAGACCACGTAAAAATCAAAGAAAAGCGTGCATGCTCACAAGCTTGGGGAGGATGCAGTTGGTATTTACCTAGGTTGTATCTATTGTGCTCAATTTCGAATATAAGATTTGTTTACTTATGTTATCACAAACCCCTCCCCCCCCTAAGCATAGTCATAGTCTAGCTTTGTAAGGTTAGTGGTCTCTAATAAAGGTTTTAAGAAGTTAATGAGATCCAATTATGTAATTCTTTCATAATGGTGTGATCCTTATTATGCTTCAGTGGTTCATGTGCCAAGGGAGGAGAATGCTCCACTTTTGTTACTTGAAGCTCCTATAGGGATTGAACCTCAATAACTCTAGTGTTAACACTAGACAAAAATAATATTTTTTAAGCTACCTTTTGATGGTCTTTTAAGGTTGTAGAGGCTGAAAACTTTCAATCATTGAGATTTTTAATTTTTTGTTTACGTTGGAAGACGGTAGTCGAGACAGAAAAAAATCAACAACATATTTGCAATGAAAAATATAGTTTTTTTTTTTGCTGATTGAAACAACAGATTTTATCTACTAAAACATCAATAAACCGTTGTTTCTTATTTGTAACCAAACGCTAATATGTCTCCTATTTAGGGGTGAAATACAAAAGGCAACCGAAAAGGATGGAAAGAAGCACTCTCTAAGTGATACAGATTGAAAGCGATAAAGTGAAGGTTTTAATCGTAAAACCAACAAAGATGTTCTTTTCTAGCTAAACTAGAAGGAGTGAATCCCAAGATAAAGGTATAAACCTTGAATTCTCAAAGAGAAAGTTTAGATTGATCAAAAGTTGTTCTTCCTTACAAAGATGAGGTTTAAATACTCCTCCTAAAGAAAACTAAAAGACATAATTATCCTTACTATGGTTACAACTGAAGAAAGAAAATAAAGGTTAAAATAGGCAAAATGTATATCCTTCCTTGTGAAGGAAAGAAAACTTGTAATTTAGGCAGCTTTTATATCCTTCCTTGTGAAGGAAATGAATCTTGTAAAATAGGCAGAATGTATATCCTTCCTTGTGAAGGAAAGAAAGCTTGAGGCTATCCTTCCTAGACAAGGAAAGAAACTTCACTCCTTGAAAAGGAAGTAGTCTCTAGGATCCACCTTAGTTATTCATCCAACATACGCCATCAGGTGCACGTGTTGTTCGTCTTGTCTACATCTGAAGATGATCTACCAGGATTCAAGGTAGAGTGAGATCCACCAAACTGGGTCGAAGTAGATACAATGGGTAGATCTGTCGAAGTAGATACATCGACGGAGGTACAACGAATAGATATGCCAAGGTAGATCCACACAGGTAGATACTGGAAGTAGATACGTCGATGAGTAGATACTGTTGAAACACCTTTCCACATGATTTTAATTTGACAAAATTATTTGAGTATATGTTTAAAAATATTCTAAAACACACTAAGTTTAAATGCTTTGATTTATTACAATAATGTGTTTGTTCAATGTTGAGTTAAATTATTTATAAGACATAAAGACTAAAAGGCTAAAGGCCCAAAGGAAAGTCAAAGGCCCAAGACAACTCGGCCCGTGTAAACAAAACGCTGTCGTTGTGGACAAAACGCAGCTCAGCATGAAGAAGGATCTGGAAGACTTTCTTTATCTACTTCGGAACGAAGCTGCTGAGTTGGACGACAAAGAGTACAAGACAGCAGCTGAGCAAAGAACAACTTCAAGACAAAGTATTTCTACTTTGGGTAAAGTTCAGAAGACACAGCAAGCTGTCTGGAAGACTTTGCCATAAAAGGCGAAACATTCTGCCTGTCTGTCTAAAAGCTGCTCAGCACTGACCGAAGACAGAAGATACAATAATCTGATTGGCCAACGGCACTGAGCGTGTACTGAGTGACAATGACATCAAGTTGTTTCCCTCCAACGGTTATTTCGAAATTTGAAATAACCGATACCTCAAGTGTTACTATAAATAGGCCTTTCAGTTGCTTCATTCGATGCAGATCTTCAACTAGCCATTACGCTGACCAAATTCACACTTGAAGTTCAGTGAGAAAAAGCAAAGCAAATACTTACACCAATTTCCATATTACTGTGTAAAAGTCTAGAGTGATTATCCAATCATCTAAAGTGTCTTAGCAATTGTTGTTTAGGACAAACTTATTATCATTTCTAGAATTAGAAAGGAGAGGCTGAGTACTTGGTTATAGTACTCAGCAATAGAATAGGAGTGAGTAGAGGTATAGAGGAAGGTACTCTTGTTATACTCAGCTTCTTGTTGTAAAAGGTTTGATGCTCTACCGTTAAAGAGCTCAGTAGAGAATTCGAAAGCTCGGAACGTGTTCCGGGGACAAGACGTAGGCGTAGAGGCCGAACCTGGATAAATCTGCTGAGTAACATTGTTCTAACCTTAAACTCCTTTAATATATATATTGCTTGCTTAAACAAAACCGACCAAGTAAAGAGGTCACGCTGAGTTGTGTGCATTGAGTATCTGAGTTCAGGAATAGACTCAAGTGCTATCTCCTGACTCAAAGAAAGACGCTGACTTAGTCACCAGTTGACTAAGCTAGTGTCTTACTTCACTCAGCGCGCTGTGTAATTCTCTTTCAAAGAAAAATAAGTCAGCCTCAACGTACTAAAATTTTAAATAGTTCCTATCCCCCCCTTGGAACTAACTGGTTACGTTATAAGGGACCAACAAGTGGTATCAGAGCTTAAAAGCTCACTGTGAAAGGTTTAACTACCTTGAGCTGATCCCCACTATGGCTGAAAACAGCACTCGGTTTCTCCCAGGAAACCAGACAACTCAGATCTTACCTGAGGGGCTGTCCATTACTCGGCCTCCCCTATTCTTCGGGTCTAACTACACCTTCTGGAAGAATAGGATGAAAAACTTTATTCAGGCAACAAATATGAGTGCATGGCTTTCAATAGTCCAAGGCCCATTTGTTCCTGTTGAAGTTGTGGCTGGCCAAACAGTTGTCAAAGCTGAGGCCAAATGGACAGAAGATGATCTCAAGAAGCTACAAAACCACGCTTCGGCTATAAACATGCTTCACTGTGCGCTTGATGCTGCAGAATATAACAAGATTTTAGGTTGTGAGTTAGCGCAAGAGATCTGGAAGAAGCTGGAGGTCACCTACGAAGGAACCAACAAAGTGAAGGAGTCCAAAGTGAACCAACAGATGAGACTATACGAGCTGTTCGAAATGAACGATGATGAAGGAATCTCTGACATGAATGCAAGGTTTACAAACATCATCAACGAGCTCAAGAGACTTAGGAAGATCTTCACTGAGGAAGAACAAGTCAAGAAGATTCTTAGGAGTCTTCCTAAAAACTGGCAAGCAAAGAAGACCGATGTTGAGGAAGCTCAAGACTTAACCACCTATAAGTATGATGAACTCATCGGCTCACTGCTGACCCATGAGATCTCGATGAAGAATTTTGAGGTGAAGGAAAAGTCTGAAGACAAGAAGCAAAAGTCTCTTGTCATGAAAGCTGACTCCACTGATGGAAGCTCAACAGACGATGAAGAGATGGCTATGTTTACCAGGAAGATGAAAAGGCTGTTCAAAAAGAATGACAAATATTCTAAGAAGCCTTATAAAAAATTTGATAAGTACAAAGCTGACTCCAGCGACAGCAAGTACAAGAAGGACAGCTCAAAGCCCATTACATGCTTTGAATGTCATCAAACTGGCCATATCAAGTCAAGCTGTCCCTCGCTGAGGAAAGAAAGAAAGAACGGCAAGAAGGCAATAGTGGCAACCTGGAGTGATAGTGATGATTCATCATCATCTGAAGCTGATGCCACTGAGTCAGCAAAGATTTGTTTCATGGCTGACGAACTTACTGAGCCATGTGTTTCTGAGCATGCTGACCCCTCCATTGCATCTGACGATGAGGAACATTCAACTGAGGTAATATCACTACCCTTGCTTAGAAATGAAATGGTTAATGCCCTGAGTGACCTCTACACACTTGTCAAAAAGTGTAATAAAAAGGTTAGAGCACTCAGCAGGCGATGTGACGAGGTTGAGGAGGTCAAACTGAGTGACCTTCGATATCTTCTTCAGGACAACTCAGATTTGCATAGTAACATTGGAATTATGCAAAAGTTTGTCTCTGAGGTCCAATCAGATTCTAAGAAACTGAGAAAGGACGTCACATCCATTCAGAACCAACTAAAGGTTCCAAACAAAAGAAATATTCCTCTGAATACTCAGTACCGAAGTACTGGTCAGCAGAGATGGAATCCTCAGCGGAATGTCCAGTGTGACTTCTGTGGGCAGAAAGGACACACCACAAAGGTGTGCTGGCATGCTCAGCACTGGGGTGCTGACCAGGTCAGTGAGACATCCTAAATGGAAGGTCAGCTGTTACTTCTGTGGAAAGAATGGCCATACTGTCTAAGTATGCCGCCATAAAATAAAACATGATGCTTTACCTGTTGAACCTAACAAGCAAGGACCCAAAAAGAATTGGGTACCTAAAAGTAACTAGTTACATTGCAGGTAAGCCTGAGGTGTGCTGAGAAGTCAAAAATATGGTACATTGACAGCGCATGCTCGAGGCATATGAGTGGTGATGAAACTCAGTTCATCACATTTGAGCGTAAACGAGGAGGAAGCGTAAGTTTTGGAGACAACAAAAAGGGTAAGATAGTAGGGTCAGGAACCGTTGGAGGTAATCCTACTATTGAGTCTGTCTCCCTAGTCAGCGGACTCAAATATAACTTACTCAGCGTAGCTCAGCTATGTGACAATGGGAGAAAAGTTATATTTGATGACACTGGATGTAAAATATTTGAGGGTAAAACAAATGAGTTAATTTTAACTGCCCCTCGTATTGATAATGTCTTCATGCTGAACTTAGAGAAAAAGTTTTCAAAAACTGTATGTTTAGTTTCAAAGGAAGAAAATTCCTGGCTATGGCACAGGAGACTTGGTCATGTAAGCATGGACCTCCTGGCCAAATTAGCAAGAAAGCAATTAGTTGAGGGACTGCCAGAACTTAAATTTGAAAAAGAACAATTATGCCACGCTTGCCAAGCTGGAAAACAAACCAAACAATCCTTTCATAGTAAAAACATTGTCTCAACTAAGCGTCCATTAGAGTTACTACACTTGGATCTCTTCGGTCCAGTCCAGCCGCTGAGCTTGGGTGGAAGAAGATTTTCCTTGGTCATTGTAGATGACTTTTCTCGGTACACTTGGATCATCTTGCTGAGTAGCAAGGATGAGACATTTGAGACATTTTCAAATTTGTTTAGAAAACTTGAAAATGACAAAGACCTAAAGTTGGCTCACATCCGAAGTGATAATGGTGGAGAATTCAAGAACCAACAGTTTGTTGAATTCTGTGAAACCAACAGCATTGACCATAATTTTTCTGCTCCTAGAACGCCTCAACAAAATGGGGTTGTTGAAAGGAAGAACAGAACCTTGGTTGAAATAGCCAGGACAATGCTAAGTGAGCATAGGCTTCCAAAGTACTTTTGGGGAGAAGTTGTCAACACAGCATGCTATATTCTTAATAGGGCACTTGTTAGACCTATACTAAAGAAAACTCCTTACGAACTTTGGAAAGGACGAAAGCCCAATATTGGATACTTTCGTGCCTTTGGCTGTAAATGTTTTATTTTGAATACCAAAGATAGCTTAGCTAAGTTTGACTCAAAAGCTGATGAAGCTATCTTTTTAGGCTACTCAACAAACAGCAAAGCATACAGAGTTTTCAATAAACGAACTCAAGTTTTAGAAGAGTCAGTACATGTAGAGTTCAACGAAACTAACCCTGCAGGTAGATACCAGCCGCTGACCGAGGATGATCCACACTCAGCATCTGCTGACCAAGAAACAGCTACTGAGTTGTTTCCTCAAGGGCTGACCAAAGGTAAAGGTGAAACTCAAATTACCTTCACTGACCAATCTACATCTGCAGAGATTGTTGAAACACAGCCAGCGCAAGACATCAGTCTACCAAAGGAGATTAGAATACCAAGACGCCACTCAGAAAGTGCCATTCTTGATGCCGCTGAGAATACCCTGATGACAAGATATCAACTCAGGAGATACCTGAGCAACGTAGCATTCGTCTCAATCCAGGAACCAAATAATTTCGCTGAAGCTGAGTATGATGAATTCTGGATGAATGCAATGCAAGAAGAACTTGATCAGTTCAGACGAAATGAAGTGTGGGATCTAGTGCCGAAGCCAAGAAGCCAGAAGACCATAGGAACAAGATGGGTCTTCCGCAACAAGCTGGATGAACAAAGAAACATGGTCAGAAACAAAGCAAGACTTGTAGCTCAGGGCTACAGTCAGTAAGAAAGTATTGACTACGGTGAGACCTTTGCCCCAGTGGCAAGGCTAGAGGCTATTAGAATTTTATGTGCATATACATCTTTTATGAACTTTAAATTATTTCAAATGGATGTTAAGAGTGCATTTCTTAATGGAGTTGTAAACGAGGAAGTCTATGTTAATCAACCTCCAGGGTTTGAGGACCCTAAGTTTCCAAACCACGTTTATAAACTCAAAAAGGCTATGTACGGCCTCAAGCAAGCACCACGTGCTTGGTATGAGAGGCTGACCAGTTTCCTGCTGACTAGAAATTACGTCAGAGGCAAAGCTGATACAACCTTATTCATTAAGAGGAAGGGTAAAGATACCCTGTTGGCTCAGATTTATGTGGATGATATCATTTTTGGTGCCACTAACGAGTCAATGTGCAAGGAATTTAGCAAGCAAATGCAGACTGAGTTTGAAATGTCAATGATGGGAGAACTCAACTTCTTCCTTGGACTTCAAATCAAACAAGGGAAGAATGGCATCTTCATAAGTCAAGCTAAATATGCCAAGGAGATATTGAAGAAATATGATCTTGAAAACTGCAAGCTAATATCTACTCCTATGGGCACTGACACTGTCCTATGTGGTGACGAGAATGGTAAGTCGGTAGACAGCAAATTGTATCGAGGTATGATAGGCTCTCTACTTTACTTAACAGCAAGTAGACCGGACATTCAGTTCTCAGTATGCTACTGTGCTAGATATCAATCTAACCCTAAGGAATCTCATTACATAGCTATAAAAAGAATCCTTAGATATTTGCAAAGCTCAGTGAACGCAGGTTAATGGTATCCCAACACGCATGATTTCACACTCGTTGGATACATTGACGCTGACTATGGACGAGACAAGCTTGAACGAAAAAGCACCTCTAGAGGATGCCACTTCCTAGGGAGCTGTCTTGTATCCTGGTTCAGCAGGAAGCAGGCGTCAGTAGCCTTGTCTACCACTGAAGCTGAGTACATTGCTACTGGAAGCTGTGTTGCTCAAGTCCTATGGATTAAGCAACAGCTTGAAGACTATGGTGTTCAAACAAAGACAATTGAGGTCAAATGTGACAACAAAAGTGCAATTGATCTATCAAAGAACCCAATTCAGCACAGCAGGATGAAGCATGTCAGCATCAGACATCACTTCATTAGAGACCATGTACTCAAGGGTGAGATCAAGCTGACCTATGTTCCAACAGATGAGCAGCTTGCGGATATCTTCATAAAGCCACTGGCTCGTGAGCAGTTCAGCATACTGAGAGAAGCAATTGGTATGTTGAATCCTCTTCAGTAAATTCCAGTCCTTAATATATATTCATGCTGAGTGAATTACCATGCTGAATGCTATTACTTGCTGAGTGGATAGATGTATGCTGAGTGTTTAATGCTAAATGAATGAATGTCACATACTGAGCAAATATGCGCACTGAGTAGTTATCTCAAACTGAGAAACCAATTAGTTAAACCATCCATTTATGTAAAACTGACCACTCAGAATATAGAACAATTAGAATTCTAACACTGAGTAAATTGATCCGTTGCATTGAATGCAAAAGCACGCGTATAGCCACCTAGGATGACGTATGCGCCGAATGTGTCATAAATGTCAGGATTCTTGTCGGTTGAATATCCCAAGGGCAAAACTGACACATGGATTCGATAAGATCCATCTCTCATCTCTATAAATAGTGGGCAAATCCCCACCTTTACTTCTTCACGCTTACAGAATTCTCTGCCATTAACACTTTCTCTCTCTCAAAATCTTCAAATCCTTCAAATATTCTCTGCGAAAATGACGAACGTCTCTGTAAACATCTCCAATGCCGGTCACCAATCTGCTGGAAACCCTAAGTCTCCTACCCAGCATGATCAAACCAAAGCTACCACACTAAGCAAGAAAACCCAAACTGAGCAAGGTACCTCCTCCAAGGGAAAGAAACCTAAGCAACGAACATATACCAGGGTCTATGAGAACGTCAGGGAATACAAGATTGACTACTCAAGGTGGTTCTCGAAAGAATTTGTGAAAAGAGAGCAACCATTCTGTGAGTGGATCTCGAAGAATGGCTGGACCGAGCTGTTCTCAATAAGCTACAATACCTACCCTGACTTGGTAAGGGAATTCTACCACAACCTGTGTGTCGCTGATGACAACCAGGACCACTTAGTCACCAAGGTGAAGGACAAAACCATCTTCATTAATCCCACCTACCTAGCCAGCCTTCTGAAACTCAAGAATGAAGGAGCCATTCTTAGGAAGTCTGGAGATCAGGACATCACTGGGTATTCCACTACATTCTGCAAACCTACTGGCCATGCTGGAGAAATCTCCAGTACTTCAATGGGCCAACACCAAAAGATGGCACACTACCTGCTGACCAATTACATCTACCCAAAGATAAATTGCACCAGCTCAGCAACAAACTTTGAGCAATGCTTCATATGGCATATGCTGACCTACAAGCCCATCAACATGCCAGTATTCTTGATCACCGGTTTTCAAAGAAGCACTGGAACTCTAAGGCTGGGCTCACTCATTACCCAAAATCCTCCTTGACCACCGAGTAGACCTCGCGGGGGAAACTAAGGGCCAAGGATCAGAGATTACTGTCGCTGCCCTATTTGCTTTAAAGTTTAATCAGCCAATCAAGAAAGCAAAAGGTGCTGCTGACCCAAACGCTGAGGGGACGGTAATCAAAAAGGGCAAAAGAACTAAGGCCCCTACTGACAGGAAAAGGAAAGATATGCAAAGCACCTCTAAAGAAGTTGTTCCCGCTCCTAAGAAGATAAAGATTGTGTCCAAAGGAATGACTGCACAAGCTGAGCCCAAGTCAGCTGAGAAAAGACCTAGGCAAGATGAGCCTGAGGCAGATGAAAGGGAAAATGTTGATGAAGAACCTCTAAGTAAGAAGAAGAAGAACTCTTCGGAGTTAAGTCCAATCGATGCCATTCCTGCTAGCTTCTTTGTTCCCAACGACTCTCACTATGCTCAGAGTCAAGGTATTGCCGCTGAGCAACAGAACGATGAAGTTGAACTGGATGATCAGTTCATTGAACAGTTGGAAGAAGAATTAGATGAGGAAGATCAGGATGATGAACAAGAAGAAGAAGGAGAAGAGAGTGGTCAGGATGACACTGAGGAGACAGCAAGTGAAGAAGATGCTGAGCCAACTCACACTGAGTTGACTACAGAAGAAGGTGCTGAGCAAACAGAACAGCAGGATGCTGATGAAGGAGAAAATTCTCCATCTCATTCAATTCACGCTGATCCCACTCCTCCAAAGACTTAGGGAAAAAGAAAAAGACTTGTCAAGGCACATACAACAACAGTGCTTGACTTCATGGATGATCTAACGCAGAAAAGACGAACCACTGATCCATCGAATATCAAGCTTAAATTCTTCAGAAAACCTTCTACGACTCTGCCAGAGCAAACTGAAAAGCAAGCCTCTGTTTCTCTTCCACAGGAACAAGCCGACTTAGATGCTTCTGAGAACCCGACCAACATCGAGCCAATTCTCAATGCAGATGCTAAACCTAGCCCTCTGCCGCCTAAGGAAATTCCTGCTCCAGTCAGCACTGAACCTATCCCACCGTTAACAGAAAGTCAGCTTCAGCCTGACTCTGAACCTGCATCCAATACTGTTGTTTAATCACCTCTCCATTCTACAGAACAAGTGCAGGTTGAAACACTAAGCCCAGTCACTGACCCCACTGGCACTACAAATGATGCACTGAATCTCACTCCTCCACCAGCTGGTCAAACTAATGAAGACTCATACAACTACCTCACTGCCACTGAGTCTGGTACAAGGATAATTAACTCGGCTCAGGCCTTGATCCAATACCTTCATCAACCTTCAGACACTGCTGCTGGGTCTTCCGATAATGAGTCCACTCAGCTTCCACAAGTCACTCAACTTCTCAATGAGGTTCGAGGTCTAAAAGACTTGCTGAGTGTAATGATCAATATCCAAGCCCAACAACCAAAGCAGGAGTCCATAACAAAGCTGGCTGAACTCCAGCTGACCATGGTTCAACATATCAACTCCCTACAGGGACAATTTCAAGCCTTGTCAGCTGCGAACTCAGGGTATGCAACTTCTGCCGAAGTTCATCAGTTATTCACCCAGCTTCAAATTGAGCAAGAGAAGACAAACCATCAGCTTTCCTCTTACTCCCAATGCTCAGTAGAACAGATCGGCGAAGCTGTTCGTCTTCTGAATCTAAACAAGGCAGAGATGGACACTGACCAGATGAAGCAGAATGAGATTCTCCAGTATACACATCAAATCTTTACCCATGTCCGTCATTCTAACATTCAGCGTCAGTTCTATGACTCATCTCTGCTCAAGATGTTTCATCAAGCTTATGCTGCGCTGACTGATACACTCACTTGGATGGGTAAATCTCAAGCCTACGCACTGAGCATCCTTAGCGCTGCTGAAATTGGTGTGCCTCAAGAGGTATTAGACGATGGTGTTGTTGTCTTTGATGGCATAAATGAAAGCACCGGCAAGCTGAAGGACTTCTCAGCTCGCATATCTGAAGCTGCTCAAAACAGCACCTTCAGGCCTCCTCCTCCTCCCGATGCTGCTAAAATGGGGGAGAAAGAACAAACAGGAAGAACTCAGCATGAGGCTGCTGGAAGTAGTCAGCTTAAGGGAAAAGGAAAACTGATATATAAGAAGAAATAGCTTAGTTAGGATATCTAGTTTCTAAGTCTTAAGTATCCCTGTTATGTATAATGCTGACTACTTATTAATACTATGCTTGCATCAAATTTTTCAACTTGTATGATTAAAATCTTATATGATGCTGAGCTATTATGTTTTGCATACATCAACTGTGTTTATCATTCTTAATGTCTTCTGATTGTATGTTATTAACACTGTCTGGTATGATTAAAACATTGTCTTATAAGACTCATTGAACAACAAAATACTTAGCGCTCTCTGATAGTTAAATCTTCCGCTTAAAACTGAGCTAATAGAATATGTTTCATGAGCTGACCTTTATTTGAAAACTGACCTAGGACTTACTCGATTAAACCTTAAAATGTTTAGAGTAAAACTGTGTCAGTAGCTCAACCCTTACGGGGGAGTTTATTAAGCTATAAAAGGTCAACTATCATGGGGGAGCTCAAAACTGAGTTCTTCACTGAATAGTTTTGCCAACATCAAAATGGGGGAGTTTGTTGAAACACCTTTCCACATGATTTTGATTTGACAAAATTATTTGAGTATATGTTTAAAAATATTCTAAAACACACTAAGTTTAAATGCTTTGATTTATTACACTAATGTGTTTGTTCAATGTTGAGTTAAATTATTTATAAGACATAAAGACTAAAAGGCTAAAGGCCCAAAGGAAAGTCAAAGGCCCAAGACAACTCGGCCCGTGTAAACAAAACGCTGTCGTTGTGGACAAAACGCAGCTCAGCATGAAGAAGGATCTGGAAGACTTTCTTTATCTACTTCGGAACGAAGCTGCTGAGTTGGACGACAAAGAGTACAAGACAGCAGCTGAGCAAGGAACAACTTCAAGACAAAGTATTTCTACTTTGGGTAAAGTTCAAAAGACACAGAAAGCTGTCTGGAAGACTTTGCCATAAAAGGCGAAACATTCTGCCTGTCTGTCTAAAAGCTGCTCAGCACTGACCGAAGACAGAAGATACAATAATCTGATTGGCCAACGGCACTGAGCGTGTACTGAGTGACAACGACATCAAGCCGTTTCCCTCCAACGGTTATTTCGAAATTTGAAATAACCGATACCTCAAGTGTCACTATAAATAGGCCTTTCAGTTGCTTCATTCGATGCAGATCTTCAACTAGCCATTACGCTGACCAAATTCACACTTGAAGTTCTGTGAGAAAAAGCAAAGCAAATACTTACACCAATTTCCATATTACTGTGTAAAAGTCTAGAGTGATTATCCAATCATCTAAAGTGTCTTAGCAATTGTTGTTTAGGACAAACTTATTATCATTTCTAGAATTAGAAAGGAGAGGCTGAGTACTCGATTATAGTACTCGGCAATAGAATAGGAGTGAGTAGAGGTATAGAGGAAGGTACTTTTGTTATACTCAGCTTCTTGTTGTAAAAGGTTTGATGCTCTACCGTTAAAGAGCTCAGTAGAGAATTCGAAAGCTCGGAACGTGTTCCGGGGACAGGACGTAGGCGTAGAGGCCGAACCTGGATAAATCTGCTGAGTAACATCGTTCTAACCTTAAACTCCTTTAATATATATATTGCTTGCTTAAACAAAATCGACCAAGTAAAGAGGTCACGCTGAGTTGTGTGCATTGAGTATCTGAGTTCAGGAATAGACTCAAGTGCTATCTCCTGACTCAAAGAAAGAAGCTGACTTAGTCAGTTGACTAAGCTAGTGTCTTACTTCACTCAGCGCGCTGTGTAATTCTCTTTCAAAGAAAAATAAGTCAGCCTCAACGTACTAAAATTTTAAATAGTTCCTATCCCCCCCCTTGGAACTAACTTGTTACGTTATAAAGGACCAACAGATACGCTAAGGTAGGTAAGTTGAAGTAGATCCGCCCAACTAGATACTTGAAAGATATACATCAAAGTAGATACGTTGAGTAGATTCAGCTAGGTAGATCCGCCCAGAAGAAAAGATAGGCTGGAAATTTTAGGTGTATCTTTCTCCTCTTCTGAACCACTTCCCCCACATATCTGACGGAATTTGTTACCTTACTACTTTCCTAATCTTGAATTGGAACTTGCTGAAAAGATGTCCTCATCACTAAGTAGTTAGTTTTATCCAAACGTGTATCACATATTAATGGGATGTTGGAAAGCCCGTCAGCTCTGGAACTTTACAGTAGTTGGTGACGTTAATGTGTTGTTCTCTGACTTCTCTATCTTTTGGGAGCATTTAAATCGTATTTTTAGCAAATAGGATGTGGAGCTTGCATTGATCTTGTGCCGATTGTTATAGATAGAACACAACACCTGGGTATGAAATCACCGATTCGCCCCAACCTTGATTTCTTTTAGTAGTGTCATAGCTTTACTGTCACAGTGGAAATAAACCCAATTGCTTGATAGTGTTTAGAAGCCCCCTCCTACTCTAATCTCTAAATGGTAGCCCCTTTAACTTGTAGTTTTAAAGCAAACTTCGATGGTGCCTTGTTTAGTGGCAATGATCATGTAGGCTTTAGGGTGGTCGTGCGTGATTCAATAGGCGATTTTGTTGCTTGTTATAATGGGGCCATTGATTGCCCTCGAGAAGTTCTGGTCGCAGAAATTAAATCTTGTAGAGAAGCTTTAAGTTGGGTTAAACAACAAGGTTGGAGTAATGTGGTGGTAGAATCGAATTCTTAGCTTTTTGTTCAAGCTTTATTTATAATGATTCTTCCTCCTCCTTGTCCAGTCTTATGTTAAACGATTGTAAGTCTTTGTTACAAGATATTGTGAACTGTAATTTCAGTTTTGTTAAACGTTCAGTGAACCATTATGCTTAAGTAGTAGCTAGAGTGTTTGGTTCTTTTTCTGATTGAAGGGGTTTTGTAACTCACCTCATTTCCTTTGTATGCTCCAACTCTATATCAAATAAATCTCCCTTTTTTTTAAGAAAAATGGTATTGTATGGGGTTTTCGAAATAGTGGAACTAATTAACCTAATGTTATAGTCCGTAGTGGAAGATTGGTTGGAATTTGATACATTATTTAGGACTTGTAAGGCTCTTTTGGGTAGCAGACATGATTTTAAGGTGTCTTTTTCTTCTCAACTAGCGAACAGGACTGCACATGTTGGTGCACGACATGTTATTTCCAATGCTAGTGAATTTTCGGTTTTTCTATTCTCGATTGGTTGATTGATTCTCTTTATAAGGACTTCTATTATTGGTTAATGCATTAGTTTTTTTTTTTAAATAAAGATAAAAAGTTATTTATCCTAGAATAAACCACACACTAAGTTTAATGTGTATACTTGTAATTAATTAAGTGTTTAATGTGTCAAATTCAATCGAAATTGATGAGTAAATCTTTTTGTTGAGGGGTAAGATTGAAACCCTGAATATAAAAGAAAAGAAAACCCCCCTGGGCTGTGTGTATCTGTTACATTTCAACTTCAAGTCTCCTTTTAGGACACATAGCAAGAAAGAGTAAAAGAATGGAGAAGAAAGCAGAGCTACAGCCTCCGGCGGTGAAGAAGCAAGTGCATCTCTTTTACTGCGCCGACTGCGAAGACCTTGCCCGTAAAGTTGCCTCTCAATCCGACCTCATCACTCTTCAATCCATCAACTGGAGGTCTTTCTTCTTCCTCTGCTTTTCTTTTTATTTTCTTTATGCTTTCGATAACCCTTGTCTTTTCGATGTTTTCCTAAACCTGGAAACTATAGCGATGGCTTTATGTTCACACTCTTATAGGTCCTCAAAACTAGACTCGTATTAATTGTCAAAATTACTTGTAATCTCTTTATTTGAGTTTCGGATTTTGATTGTGGAAAAGCAATCATATCTATTTACTGACATTTCAAGAACAATTGGGTTCCATTACTTTGATAGTGTTTTTGTGGGGATTCTTGAAAGAATGGTTACGGGATTAACTATTTGATTGTGGAAATAATCATATCTATTTACTGACATTTCAATACCAATTGAAAAATGACTATGTTCACGTGATCAAGCTGGGTTGGAAATGGGGTGTGCATACATATGAAGACTGACTTTCATCGTGACAGATTTCCATATCTTTCGCTGAAGTAACGATTAGTGATTCTAAACAATTGCCTACTGTGTTCGCTTTGCTTCCTTCTTGTGCATGTGTGAAATTATGTTCAAATTAATAGCCAACCTCCATATAATTATGAGGCGGATATGAGATGAGTGTATGTGCATTTTTTTTCCAGGAATTTTGCTGATGGATTTCCAAATCTTTATATAAACAATGCACAAGAAATAAGAGGTCAACATGTTGCCTTTCTCGGGGCTTTTAGTTCCCCTGCAGTTATATTTGAGCAACTTTCTGTCATTTATGCGCTCCCGCGACTTTTTGTTGCTTCCTTCACTCTAGTTTTGCCTTTCTTTCCAACTGGTTCCTTTGAACGAATGGAAGAAGAGGGGGATGTTGCAACTGCATTTACTATGGCAAGGATATTATCAAATATTCCCATATCAAGGGGTGGTCCCACTAGTCTAGTCATCTATGATATACATGCTCTACAGGTTTTTTTTCCCAACTTCTCTCCAAATAATTTTGCATGCAAACATATGTTCTAGTTGCACCCAGTTTGTAGTAGTTTATATGCTTACAGATGCATGTTTTTGGTTGTTTCCTTATCTCTTTGCTGAATCTAATACTTGACCAATTGCCTGTTCTATTTCTTTTGTGAATTTTTATAAAAACATAAGAACACGTGGTGATTAATTATTTTCTCTCCAAATAAGAATAAAGCGAAACACTCTGTATTAACAGATAGAAATTTTGTCATGTCAGTAGAATTTGGTGGGGACTTTATTGACCATTCATGTAATTTGTATTAAAAGTTCCATTAGTCATCATTTGCTGAAAATAAGAAACGTAAGACAATTTAGAAAGTTTATTATTGTTTTTACAAACAACATTAATATATAAGAATTCACTGGCTTCATTAGAAAAGTAAAAGTCCGAGGAGTGATTTTACTTGGAAAAAAGCATGTTGGTAGAAGTGTAAGAATCAAAGCATGAATATAACTTTCTTTTCCAGATTTTGAGAGGCTTTTGGTCAAAGTAGAGATTTGGAAATTCTATTTTATACCAACTGAAATTAGTGATTTGGGATTAAACATGAAAAGCATGCTTTATATTTATACATGTGATGCATGTGCACATGCTTATGCTCTTTTATTGTAGATTATAACATAAACATATGTATGATGAAAGAAACAAGAATAAAAAAGAGGCATGTTGCATCTGTGTGAATGGTTTGTATTCTGATACATGTATCGTTCAAATTCTCTAGGCGATATTATCTAAAGTTTTTGTTCATATTTCTTAAAACCGAAAGTTTTATGTCTTCTGCTTTCCCTTATGTTGCACTTTCAGTAAGTGAAGAAACTATAAATCAATAGGATGTGGAAAGAAATAGTAGTTAATACCTCGTCCTGTAACTAGTCAAAATATACTTCAGGCCCCCCAATACTATTTTCCTTTTTGTTAGTCTAGTTATGAATAATTATTGTATTGTCATTCCTATTCTTATTATATAATTTGTGGGACTTTATGTTTCTTAGTCATGTTTCATATGGGTGTTAATCGTTTGTTTCCTTTCTGCCTGTATCCTTTGTTCAAGTATTTCGTTCTCTCAAAAAAAAAAAATTGCTGTTATCTTCTTGTGTAAGCATTAGACCGCCATCTCAATATTACAAGTTTTCATTTCATTATTATTTTAACATGCAGGAAAGATTTTATTTTGGAGACCATGTTTTGCCGTTGTTTGAGACTGGGATTCCTCTACTGATGCAACGTCTTCAACAACTTCCGGATTCTGAGAATGTATGTTGCATCCCAATTCTTCTTGATCTGAGATACATTTGTGTTGTTTCTTGTTATTGTTATAATTATAACTGTAGTATTTCTCCAAGATTGACTTTTCCTAGCATGATAGCATAATTCAGTTTCTGGTGATTTTGTATTTCTCCTCTTTGATAGCATTATTTTCCAGATTGTTGTTGCATTTCCTGATGATGGAGCTTGGAAGCGGTTCCACAAGCTGTTAGATCATTTTCCAACGGTTGGTTCAAAATTTCTGCTTAAATGGAGAAAATGATTTTGCAAATCCAATTTCTGTATGGCAAAGGGTGTTCTTGAATGTCAGGTGGTGTGCGCAAAGGTTCGTGAAGGTGATAAGAGGATAGTTCGTATAAAAGAGGGAAATCCTGCTGGTTGTCATGTGGTAATTGTTGATGATTTGGTGCAGTCAGGAGGTACCCTAATTGAGTGTCAGGTATTATTTTTATTGTTAAAATCCAAACTTTCTTAGTTTTGCTTTCAAGTTAGAAAAAGTCATAGTTAACTCATATACTCTTATAAAGGCTGTATATGCTTCTCATATCATAATCGAAGTTTTCTATAAACTGCTATTATGTTTTTTTATCCTTTCCTGAATTTCTAGTAAAATATTGTTCATCTCATCAGACCTGCTGCTGCTTCTTGTAGTCTTGAATTCACATATGCTAGTTGTGTAGAAAAATTAAATTTGAGCTCCATACAAACATGGATTTTGATGTTAAAGGAGAACCCGAGTGCTAAAGCACATTCTACTTGGGAAATCCTGTAGTTTGTACTATTCTAATTTATTTCTAGAAATTACCAAAAAAAAAAAAATTATTTCTAGAAAGTGCAATCATTTTAATAATGGCATAAACCCAGCACCTCTTCCTCCATCCCTACACAAGAACACATAATTGGTATATATATATTTTCTAAAAACTGAATTATCCAAAGTCATTTGATTTTTTTTTCCATTTCTCGGTTATGGATCAAAAGACATAGTTAATAATACATGGGTCATATATTTTGTTGTTACCCAGATGATTTTATGGTGTGTGTTGAAGTGAATTGCATGAATTGATGACGTGGAATACTATGTGCTTTTAATATGGTTCCCCATAACTATGTACACAACCCATTTTTTTATGGGATGGGAATATTAGATGTTTAGTATGCCGCTTACTCTTTTCATGTTCACGTTGTTACCATGGCCTGATATATTTTTGAAGTTTTAAGAGAAATATATAGCAAGTTCCTAATGTTCGACATCGATATTCTTTCTATGCATGTTCCTGTAGAAAGTATTGGCAGCTCATGGTGCAGCTAAGGTGAGTGCATACGTCACCCATGGCGTGTTTCCAAAGCGATCTTGGGAGCGATTTACTCACAAAAGTGATGGTAAGACCTGAACCTCCATACGCTTTCCTCGATCATTTTAGAAACATAATTACTAACTATTGGACCATATACTCGTTTGTTTTGTGAAGAAACCTCAGAGAACGCATTTGCCTACTTTTGGATCACAGATTCATGCCCTCTAACTGTTGAGGCAATAGCAAATAAATCTCCGTTTGAAATTTTAAGTCTGGCCGGGTCCATTGCTGATGCTCTCCAAATTTGAGTAAGCACTGATAATCCTATGAAAAGATTCTTTAACATGTTTGTCGTATTTTTGTATTCTGTTTCAGCACTGGGTTCATAACCATGGAATGGAATTCTGATGTTCCTAGACACTCATTATCTGAGAGACACACCAACTATATAAAATGAGATCTCCATGAAGAAAATATGCATGTTAAGTATCTTCATCGCAATTACTTTGAGGTTGAAATGGAACTAAGCTTTTGGAATTGGTTTCATATCTGTGGAAAAACATTTTTTTTTACTCCATGTATGTGGCCTAATTTTGACTTTCATCTGAAACTTTGACTTGATGAATTTAACTTGATTTTCTTTTTCTTTAACATCTTGGTGAACTTGTCCCTTTTTATCATTTAGCCCACTGTATTTAATGGCCAACTTTTCAGTCCTCTAAACTCAATAATGGTAACACATTTAACCTCTTCATTTTTACTTACATGGCACATGTTGTATGTGTCGTGTCACTGTAGGTAAAAATTTGCTAAATTTTAAGTTTAGGGTGGTGCTAAGTGACAAAAAGAAAAAAGTGACAAGTTGAGGGATTCAGCATTAAGCCTAGCTTTTTAATTCATTGTATTATTTCTGGTCAAACTAAATTAAGAATAGTTAGTTGGTTTTTCTGTTAGAAGATCTGAAACACAAATTGTTTGTTTGTGCCAATCATTTGTGTAACCTCTCTAGTATTCTAAACTAGCAACAATATTAATATATACATATATATATTCAAAAGCATAATAACAATACAAAAACGAAGTACATAAGAATGGCCATATACAAATACATAACATGTTTTAAACCCCCATCGAGATGTTCTTTATCTCTTCAAATTCTGTATCTTATTCTAACATTCAATATCAACCAAAAAAAAAAATTCATAATTCTGCTTCTTAACAATATAATACATTTCATCTCAAAAATATATATATATATATATATATATATGATACATATTTTATTGTTTTTTTTTTCTTAACTCATTTATTCAAAAAGTTGCTTTGAATTTTTTTATTTTATAGAGAAGCTTCAATATCAATTTTACGAGAAATTTTATAGTGTGTCGGATATATCACGTCATACTGTTGACGTGGTATACCTAGCCAATAAATGTAAGCTATATGTTAAGAATAGGTTAAAAACCCAAAATTAATAAGTCTCTTCCTTCCTTCTGATTTTCCTTACTTCTGCCGCCTATCCTTTCCAATCGCATTCCTTCTCCTTCGTCGACCTCCCTTCTCCTCCACCGGTTGCCACTTGATTTCGTTTGAAGATCCGACAGTATAGTGGAATAGCTTCTAGATCTAGATCTTCCCTCTCTCAAAACCACATCTGCGTTCTTTCTCTTTCCTGTCGTCCAGAAACCCACAATCAGCGTTAGAATTTGAAGATGAGAAACAATGCGAGATTGCAGCTTCGGAGGATGGCGATAGGCTTGATGATTGAGAAGATGTACAAAAATGGGAATAAGAAAGAAGAATTACAGCAGCAAAAAACTGAGATAAATGCAAGTTGTTGTTGCTACTTTTAAGACAAAATTACCATGGATCAATAGAGAAATTCAAATTAATAAAAGAAACAAGATCTGGATAATAATGGTTTCAAGAATCTAACATCTTTGGAGAAACGAATTCCTTTTAATTTATACTGTCTAAATAAATTAAATTATTGCAAGAGTTTTTCTTGAATTTTTGTTTCCTCAATGTCTTCGAGTGGATCTTGGTCGAAAGGTAAAGTAAGTTAGATCAAAAGAAACCAATCGACCAACTCAAAAGTTGCTATCGTGAATCACTAAGAAGGGGAAGGGAAAAAACCCATATTTGTTTTGAGAGATAATAACGATTTTTTTAATTAATAAAAAAATTAAATTAATATAATTACCATGTGTTATCATTTTATTGGTTATGGCATACCACGTCAGTATGTGACGTGGTATGCTAGGCACATGGTATAATTTCTCCAATTTTACTTATAATAAGACCCACGCTACAATTCTGTAAAGGTAAAATCATATTGTAATATTATTTTACTATGTACCAACTAACAACAACAACAACAAAGTCTTAGTCCCGAAATGATTCGGGGTCGGCTAACATGAACCATCATATAAAATCGTGAAAATCAAGTCGTGTCAGCGACACAGATTCGCTCCCTCCACTCCGTCCTATCCACTACCATATTTTCCTCAATTCCCAATAAACTCATATCACTCTCGATCACCCTCCTTCAAGTTTGCTTAGGTCTTCCTCTACCCCTCACCACTACATCCCTTTGCCACTCTTCGGTTCTCCTAACCGGCGCATCAAGCGCTCTACGTCTCACATGGCCAAACCACCTTAGTCGGTTTTCTCTCATTTTATTCTCAATAGATGTGACCCCTACTTTTGTCCTAATTATTTCATTACGCACCCGGTCCTTTCTCGTGTGACCACACATCCATCTCAACATATGCATCTCCGCCACCGACATCTTATGGATGTGGCAGTGTTTCACTGCCCAACACTCCGTACCATATAACAATGCTGGTCTAATTGCCGTCCGGTAGAATTTTCCCTTCAATCTATTAGGCATGCCGGGATCACAAAGGAAACCCGTAACACTCTTCCACTTCGACCAACCAGCTTTAATCCTATGAGCAACATCTCCATCTACTTCTCCATCCGTTTGGATAATAGATCCTAAATACCGGAAGCCATCCGAGGCCTGAACAACTCTCCCATCCAGGGTGATTGTCCCTGCCTCCCTACTCCTACGGCCGCTAAACTTACACTCCAAATATTCTGTCTTACTTCGACTCAACTTAAAGCCTCTAGATTCTAGAGTTTGCCTCCATAGTTCCAACTGCATCTCCACTCCTTCTTTCGTCTCATCAACCAACACAATATCATCTGCAAACAGCATGCACCATGGTATACCATCTTGAAGTGAACTTGTTAGTTCATCCATAACGATGGCAAAAAGAAATGGGCTTAGTGCGGAACCTTGATGCACTCCAATCGTAATAGGAAACTCTTCAGTCTTCCCAACACTAGTACGTACACTCGTGCATACTCCCTCATACATGTCCTTTATGATGTCAATATATTTCCGCGAAATGCCTTTCCTTATCAAGGCCCACCAAAGTACTTCCTTTGGTACCTTATCATATGCTTTCTCCAAGTCAATGAAAACCATATGCAAGTCTTTCTTCTTATTTCGATAGTGCTCCATTAATTGTCTCATTAGATGGATGGCTTCCATAGTTGATCTTCCCGACATAAAGCCAAACTGGTTTTTCGAGATCTTCACCATCCTCCTTAGCCTTTGTTCAATCACTCGCTCCCAAAGTTTCATAGTGTGACTCATTAATTTGATTCCCCGATAGTTGGCACAATCTTGGACATCGCCTTTGTTCTTATACAAAGGGATTAAGGTACTTTTCCTCCATTCTGATGGCATCTTATTGTTTCTCCAAATTTTATTGAAGAACGTCGTCAACCATTCGATTCCTCTTTCTCCCAAACATCTCCAAATCTCAATAGGGATGCCATCAGGTCCTACTGCTTTCTTCAACTTCATCTTACTTAATGCCATTTTGACTTCACCCTTTTGAATTCTCCGCAGGCATTCATGATTTATCATGTCGTGATGGATACTTATATCTCCAACATCTTGTTGGCGATCTCCATTAAATAAGTCATCAAAATAGGACCTCCATCGTTCCTTGATATCCTTATCTCCAACTAGGACTTTCTGGTCCACATCCTTCACACATTTAACTTTTCCGAGATCTCGCGTCTTCCTATCTCTCATCCGAGCAATTCTATATATGTCTCTTTCCCCTTCTTTCGTATCCAATCTTGTATACAGATCCCGATTCACCTTTGCTCTAGCATCTCGTATGACCTTCTTTACTTCCCTTTTAGTCTCTTTGTATTTTTCGTAGTTCTCGTCACTCCTACATTTCCCCAATAGTTTATAGGATTCTCTCTTACTCTTTACTGCTTGTCGTACTTCTTCTGTCCACCAAGATGTGTCCTTACCCGGTGGCATGCTACCTTTAGATTCCCCTAGAACTTCCTTCGCTACTTCCCTTATACTATGATCCATCTTATTCCATATCGAATCTATATCTGAATCCATATTGCAAGTCCAAATATCTTTTTTGGTCATCTCATCCACAAATTTTTGTTGATTCTCCCCTTGCAATTTCCACCACTTAATCTTAGTCTCTACTTGAGGTGTTTGTTTTCTTATACATTTCCTACTTCGAAAATCTAGCACCACTACTCTATGTTGGGTTGTCGTACTCTCACCAGGGATCACCTTACAATCAATATACCTCTTTCTCCAAGCACTCCTTACTAAGAAGAAGTCAATTTGGCTCGCATTACCGCCACTCCGATAAGTCACTAAGTGGGTTCTTATCACTTGTGGATACCCAACATACAATATTATTATTTTTTCCCTAAATGATTCTTTTAGTTAGAAGGGCTGGTTCGATCTGCCACCACCCCGACTAGCCCTTCCTCGATCCCTCCCACGACCGATTGAAGTCCGACTAGCAGCATACTACGATGTCGGTGCACTCATGTCTCGATGAAGTTGAGCTTCTTCAATCATGAGAAGACCATATAATCGATCATAATATATTGATTGAAGTCGAGCCTCTAAAGCTCTAATAAAAGGGCGATAATTAGCGCATAGACCAGAGAGAATGGAATAATAAAGTCATCCATTTGCATCAGATGTGGAAGAACAGCTAGACTATTAAGTATTGATTTAGCTTTTTGCATGTAACCGGAATAGATTCGGAATCACAGTGCAATTTCATCAACTAATTTCTAAAAAAAAAAAAAGTAAACTTAAGGTCGAGATCCTTGAGAGAAGGCATCATGGAGGCGTTGCCAAGCCTCATGTGCAGATGTTGCGCCTATTAGGGTTTGGAGGAGTGATTTATCCGCATATTGAAACATCACGAAGTGAACTTGCTTGTTTTGTTGTTTCCATACAACAAGATCAACACAATTATAGGGAGGAGTCACCACAGTTCCATCAACATAGTTAAGCAGTCTACATCCTTCCAGGGTAACTCCATCTGTGTTTCCACAACGCAAAATTTGTAGAATCTAGCTTTACCGTCAAGATATATGATAAATTAGGCATGAACAGACATGAGAGAACAGAAAAGAGGAGTTCATCCCACTCGAGTTTCTTGTGTCATGGGAAGAAGATGAATTTGAAGAAACGGTGCTCATACTTTTGGTTTTGGTGTTTAAACCCTGAAAAAGCTCCGATACCACATAACAGATAATAATTCCCAGTATTATTGCTTAATTAAACATGTGAACTACACACGTGTTTATATCCTCAACTATACAAGTCTAATTCATAACCACTATTGTGATACATGAAATAGACTTTGACTAGGACTGTACAAACTCCAAACTGAGATACTCGTGTGGTTTCGGTTTAATGACTAAACTGACTCTTATTCTCATTAGTCGTTAAAAAACTTTCATCGAAGAAAGAAAAAGAGTGCCAACTAATATATTAAAAGGAATCAACAAAGGTGTACCAAAATCACATGTGTTCTCTCCTCTCAATCATACTGCTTTGTGAAATTAGCTTTTAGAATATTTCTCTCAACCTTTTAAAGAAGAGTTCTAATGAGTGTTTGGTGAAAATACAAAAAAAAATTCTAAAAATTAAGAAATAAAAAAATATAATATTAGATTATATTGAAAATTAAGACTATTTTTATCTAGAAAAATTAATATCATTTTTTTGGTAACTTGTAAATAACTACTTTTTTCAAAGACTATAAATGGTATATTTTCTAAAAACAGTTTTCCAACTTTTTACCAAACATTGTTTTTAACTTTGGCTGTTTTTAAGGTCCGAAAAATAATATCAAACACGCCCTAAATCAATTAGGTCGATGGCTTCATGGTTAAGAATTTGAAGCTGTCCCAACTTTAACTGCAAGTGTTCCCATTATGAAAAAAAAAATCTCAATAACCATTAGCTCATTTTCTCTCACTGAAATTATATATACATATAAACATGAAAGAATGAAACAGTACCAATTTTAATTTTGGGATAAGGTACCAAAATAGGCTTAAATTTTTTGGGAAGTACCAATTTAAGTTCAACGTTCAAAATAGCACCAATATAGGCTTAACGTTTACAACATAATATCAATTTAGGCTTAACGTTTATAATATAGCATCAATCTAGGCATCACGTACAAAATAGCACCAATATAAGCTTAACGTTTACAAAATAATACGAATTTAAGCTTAACGTTTACAAAATATATCAAATTTAAGCTAAACGTCACAATTAAATTAACCATATTATATTCTTTTCCTATTAACTTTATATGTTAGCTTTTTATTTAGTTCTATATTCTTATTTATTATAATACAATTAATTAGTTTTCTTGCCCATTAAAACCTTATATTTGTTTTCCATCAACCATTCCTTATGACTCCTAAATTTCATGGCTAATTTAATATATGCAAACTAAAAGTAATTGAATATCTACAATAGTTCGAAATATTGTAGATATTCAATTACTTTTAGTTTGCATATATTACATGAGCAATGAAATTTAGTAGTCATGGAATCATTTATGAAAAACGAATATAAGATTTTAATGGACAAGAATACTAATTAATTGTATTATAATAAATAAGAATATAGAACTAAATAAAAAGATAACATATAAAGTTAATAGGAAAAAATATAATATGATTAATTTAATTATGACGTTTAGCTTAAATTGTATATATTTTGTAAAACGTTAAACTTAAATTAATATTATTTTGTAAACATTAAGCCTATATTGGTGCTATTTTGTATGTGATGCCTAAATTGATACTATATTGTAAACGTTAAGCCTAAATTGATATTATGCTGTAAACGTTAAGCCTATATTGGTGTTACTTTGAACGTTGAGCCTAAATTGGTACTTCCCCAAAAACCTTAGACCTATTTTGGTACCTTATCCCTTTAATTTTTTTATAGCAAAACGGTGTCGTTTGTGTTTCCAATACCAATTACAATTTTTTCCCCACTTTCAGTACATAATGCCTAATACCCACTAAAAATATATATATTTGTGAAGGTTAGTTTTTATATAATTTAAAAATATATTTTTATCATAATGTTTTAAAAAATTTCTAATACATCCTCAGCCCCTTAAGTTGTTAAAAACTGTAATTGATCCATCAACTTTAAAATATTATAATTAACCCCTTCAAATTACTTATTTGAAATAAATAACCCCTCAGATGTCATGTGACAATATGTGATTGGTAACGCGTGATATTGGAGAGTTAGTTGTAACTTTTTAAAGTTCTAATCACGTGTTGTTCGTGACATTTGAGATGTTATTTATTCCAAGTAAGCAACTTGAAGGAGTTAATTTTAAACGTTTTGAAATTCAAATGGTACCTTTTTTGTGAGTTAGGCATTTGTTTACGTGGTATCAGAGTCATAATTTAATGTTGAGGTCTTAATGACATTAGCCTCATACACCAAATGAATTGAACGAACCGCAAAATGGCTCTATTTCATTATATTCCATCGATATTCCAATTCCATTTATTTAATATCCCCATGAGGAGACTTATTAAACATCTCACATTGTTAAATTGAAAAGCTATATAACTCATCTTTTGATGTACTTTAAGATATTTGTTTACTATTAGTTTCCAAAACTGACGATGTGCTTTCAAAATTTATTTTTATTAATCAAATAACTTACATTTTTTTCTTTTAAAATGAAAATTTGATATTTGTGAATTTAATTTAGATATATTAAATGTATCGAATCGCTTTAAATTTGTATCACTATTAGCTACAGTGCTGAACAAAAAATAAATAATGTGAATTATTTATTTATTTGTGGCAAAAAAAAAAAAAAAAAAGCTTGTTTGTTTGGCTTGTAGTCTGACTTTACAAATTAAAGAAGCAGTATGAAATTATTTGGTATCTGAAAATTTTATTATTTCTGGTCAAATTAGGAATCTTTAGTTGGTTTCTCTGTTAGAAGATCTCAAACACATTTTGTTTCTTTCTGCCGATCATTTGTGTAATCAAATTTAATTTAATCACTTCTCTACTGTTCTAAAATAGCAACAATATTTTATATATATATATATATATATATATTCAAAAGCATAATAACAATACAAAAACAAGTATGGCCATACATATACATATACAAATACACAATATGTTTATATCCCCACCAACAAGTTTTTTTTAGACCTAATACATCAATAGTTCCTCAACTTGTCCATCACAGTAGATTGACTCCCTAAATTTTACAAGTGTCTCACCAACTTATTGAACTTAATTATTCTATATCACAAACTCTCTGAACTTGTCCATAAAAGTGTATTAGCTCCCTAAACTTTATAAGTATCTCACCAACTCCCTAAATTTTCTTATAAGTGTCTCCATATATGTGTGGTTGTAATTTTTTCCTTCAGTAGAAGAGTTTTGTCTATCATCGTATAAATATGACTCATTTGAAAAATCATGAAGTAATTCCTAGAGAAAAATACTATGAAGTTGATTCTTAGTGGAGTGTGTTTCTCGTTGTTGAATCAAAAACAGTTTCAAACATCATTTATTATTATTTTATCACAATCTATGATATTAAAAATATAAATTCAATTTTCTATGATATTAAAAATACAAATTTAATTTTCTGTGGTGTATTTTTAGATTGTATTTTTTAATTATTTAGATCGAGATGTCCTGTCTTTCCAAAAATGAAATAAAAAAAAATTCTTAAAAAATAGGTTAAATTTAACAGAATTATAGGAAAGTAAAAATACTTCAAATTTTATATTTAAAAATATATTGACATGAAAATATAAAAACCTTTATCCATAAGATTAATGTTGTGAATTTGTTTGATGGAGTAATTTTCAGATTTTCATAAATTTAACTGAAAAAATGGTAATCTAGAAAAATCATTTATGTATTGCAAGTTCTCGGATGGCAAGATCACCGTAGATCAAACGTGTGTACCATATAGAACAAAAACATGGTCCCACTTTGTGAAAGTCTAACTCCCATGATTTTGCCACGTTTCAACACGTGTCGGAGATGTGACAAAACATCTACACTCTACTCCTCAACTTTCTCAACCCAAACTCCGCCGTCCTAATTATGACTTATGAAATACAGTATGTTCTTTTATTCAAAAAAAAATACAGTATGTTCTTAACCTTTTTCTTTTTTTTTTGGAATATTCTAATTTTGTCTCACATTTATATTTCAGATTTATTTTAGATATACTGTTTGTCTTTTTTACAAAGAAACAAAACTTCATTAATAATCAGAACAATCCTTGCAAAAGAACTAAATCCAGAAACTCGGGAATAATGGTAGATAGAAAGGGTTAACATTCGAATGAGTCATAATACGAGGGATTAAACATAAAGAGGGATTAAACGTTTGGCAGTGGAAATATAAAATTTTTACCTATTTCCTTTTTCTAAGATTCGTTAATCGTTATTTCATATAAAGAGGGATTAAACATAAATGTCTTTATGACGATCAATCTACCGTTGCAAACGAAGTGCCCACAACTTTAAAAGAGATGGAATCTATCAACCAATTTGTCCCTACCCGAACAGACCTTCCAGACCTCCGAATGACAATCCCAACGGTGCAAACAAGGAAGAATGTGTCTAGAAGCTCCTGTCCAAAAATCGTGACGATCCGACGGTTTAATCTCCGGAATCCGCGAAATCATGAACTGACCCGATGTAGGAGAAGCAAAACGAATTTCTCCTTTTGTATGTCTTTTCTACTTTCATGAACATAACAAAACATATAAGTAAACGATTAGAACTCAACCAAGTAATAGCAATCAAGATGGATTGCCTCTAATTAATCAACACAAGATCAAGGATAAAGAGAAATAGATAGAATCAATTGAATGGAAGCAAGCGGTGGAAATCTCGTCCTCAACAGTGGGGTCGAAATTTCTCTCTCCTCAGAAGGACTAGGCTTGGCCGAAATTTGCAATGGGAGGGGTATATATAACCTCTTGTATCTAAACCCTACTTAGATAGAATTAGATTACCTATTAAGAGTTATATTCGGAATAATACTCTTGTTATTATTATCTATAATTATATCTAAATATATAAAGATAATATTAACTTATTTAATAGGATAATAATTAGAAGCAATTTAATCTCAATAAACCTTCTAACTTAATTATCCTATAATTAATTTAATCCATAATTATAATCTAATTAAAATTGTCGAAATTAAATTAATTCCCACATGTGTCCCAACACATGAATTTCGCCTCCCTCCATATATGGGCCTTAGTGGACTAAGTTGGGCTTCCATCAATTAATTAATATCCATTCTCTTTTTTGTGCCAAGTTTTATGTGTGACCAATTAGGTTCTTATTGCTTCTAGCCGTATACAACCATTAAATTAATTTCTCAAAATTACATTCAATCTTTGTATAACGGAATGAGTGCGCGAACTGTGATTTGCAGATCCGAAACATTCCCCCAGAGCTATAAGAAGACAGGTTGATTCCGTCGTTGATCTTTCCGTATTAGTTACAGTATAATTCGATCCTTTATCAACTACATCCTTGAACAGAATCTTATGACTATGGATTATGTCAAGTCACATATAGCGAGACGTTCGTTTTACTTGTACAGGCCGAGTTAACTCCAATTAGATAGGTTAAGTGAAATCTACATTTCAAGTCTTAAGTTATCACCTTGCAAGGATTTAGAGTCAAGTCTTCCACAAGCGATCATTGGACGTATCTCTTATTTATCAGGAGTGACAAATGCTCAATCCAATGTTAACTACCCTACAATTACTTCCTGTGATACACAACGTCTGCCGAACACACCCCAGAGTCATCCCTGTTATGGATCGTGTACGAATAGGATCAAAACATCACATTCCATAATCCAGAATCACTAATTAACATTCTTTTGAGTCTGGGGATTACTTATACTTATTAATACCAATGAGATGAACAGGTGACAAGGATAAATCTATCCATCCTGTTATCTCAAGTCGGGTCCCCAATACTAATGAACTCTTTCACTGGATTCATGTAACTGTCCATATATTTGCATATCTGAAGCTTGTGAGATCAGCTCTCTGTCTCGACAGAAAACATTGTTACATGCAAGTCTCAACAGTATTATGTCAATCCCTATTCAAAACATATTACTTGACTTGGGATGGTTTTAAGTTTATTAGTTTATTATAATGTTTTGTCTCACTTCATGCTTGTATGAACACTTTATAATCACTTTAAATAAACTTAGGGATTTCCTTTTATTTAGACTTATTTAGTTCTTAAAAGTAATTGCCTTTATACAGTTATGAAACCATATCTTATTAAAACAAATGACATAAAGAACAATTCATTTACAGCTGGTTTATATCCTAGAACAATTGTCTATAGGACACTAAAACCCCAACAATAACACCTTTGCGCACAAAGATAAACGAATAATGGGATAACAAATCTCCTTCCCTCAGCCCTTTACCCAACGTAATAGGCCCAACCAGCTCTGAATTTAACGAAATAGAGTAACTTATCGTGCTAACACACAACATAATCCGCTCTACCCGCTTGTTATGAAATCTCATTCTACTCATCACTTCTCGCATAAAACCCCAATCAACCCGATCGCATGCCTTACTAATATAAATTTTCAATGCCACCTCTCTGTTTACGCTTCATGTAATTGAGAGATTCAAATGCAATCTGCACACTATCAATTAAGGACCTACAAAGGACAAAAGTTTACTGACTCTTAGAGACAATATCGGGCAATATGAATTGAGTCTGTTAAGTAGTACTTTAGCAATGATTTTATACAAAACATTACATAATGAAAAAGGGCGCAACTCCGTCATACATTTTGGATTCTCACACTTAGGTATAAGGGTAATTATTGTATCATTTAGATTACCCGGGAAATTTAGGCGATCCAGCCAACCTGAATAGACAATAACAATTTCTTGACTAATATGCTTCCGAATGTTGAAAGAAACCAGGGCCAAGCCCGCTAGGGCCCGTTGATTTATCTAAGTGCATCTGGAACACCGCAATCCTAAACTCCTCAACAGTAAATGGGCCTATAAGACCCTCATTCATATCGTCAGTAATAGTATAAGAAATCACATCCACAACAGAATAATCACAAACTTGGGCTGCATTAAATAAATTAACAAATAAGTTTGCACAATACTACGGATACCATTTTCGTCCTCCCACATCATTAATCAATGGGTCAATAGAATTCACCTTTTGTCTGACATTCACAATAGCGTGGAAATACTTAGAGTTGAGATCACCCTCCTTTAGCCAAAAGTTCTTAAAACGTTATTTCCAATATATTTCTTCTTGTTCAAAAAGGACATTAAGATTTCGCTTCACCCGAAACTATTATTAAATCGATGTCTCGTCTTGCTTATCACGCAATAAGAGCAGCTACCTCTTACACTGTTCAACTCCTCGCTTAAATTTTCCCTTAAAAGCTATACCCCACTGTGCTAGGACCTCACAACACGTTTGTAGCTTACCCGTAACCGAATCCCGCTTTTGTGCAGCCCATCACCGCGTAACGATTTCGTCCAGCCCTGCCTCCTATTCCCACACACGCTCAAATATAAATCTGTGAAATTTCTGTCGCTATAGGTCGTGACTTGTTTCCAAGAGCAATGACAAGTGGCCTGAATAGGTAGCTATTAGATTTGTCAATCGATAATCCACAAAATGAGCAATCCAAGCTGTTGAGGCACACACACGATCAAGTTTCTCATATACCTAGTATGTCGTGCCCTTACCCCCAACCCTAGGTAAAATTACTCCCTCTCATCCCCAGTTCGTATAGTGAATTGCCAGAGATAACCTCTACAAATTGAATAATAAGATACTAAGATAGCCTGGGCCTCCTAGCTTTTCATTCCAAGCTAAAATATAGTTAAAGTCACCAATAATGTGTCAAGGTAGGATAGATGTATTAGCTAGCTTCCCAAGTAACTCCCACGACTCTCTATGTTTACTTCAATCCACAAGTCCATAAAAACCGACTAACTGCCAATCACCACGAGCTGAATCCGCAATTGCTGGTTCAATATGATGATCCAAGAACGAAGTGACTGAGACTCCTAAACTGTCATTCCAAAACATAGTGAGCCCTCCACTATGACCCCACACATCCACTACAAAACAACTATGAAATAACAACTTTTTCCGAAGCCCCTCAATCCAGGCTTTGTCAATAAATGTTTCAATCAAGAAAACCACTAACGGCTTGTGAGCTTTGACCAACTCACCCAACGATCAAACTGCTCGGGGATTCTCGAGACCCCAATAATTCTAACTCAAGCAATTCATAATGATCGGTGAATCTGGCCTGCAGACCTCGTCGTTTCTGTTTCTATGGAACTAGTTTTATCCTTAGGACGCAAGGAAGAAACTAATATGAAATAATCACCTACACTATTTTATCATAATAAAAAGTTATAATCTTCAAAATGTTAAAGCGTTAAACCATATGATTTTTAAAAGGGCAAAAATAATAGGGCAAAGTACGAAAAAAATGCTTGTGGTTTACCTTATTTACAAATAGAGGTCTGTGGTTTAAAAGTTTGCAAATAGAGGTATGTGGTATGCTTTTTTTATAAAATAAGGTATTTAAAATTAAACTTTTAAGTAATCGATGACAATAAGAGCATTTTTTAATTTTTTACCAATTACATTTATATATTAACAAAACACAGATCCCAAAATCAAATTGCAACTGTGTAAAATGAACTTAAATATCAATTTAATTCATAAACTGTCAGATTAGTAAAAAATGTAACATTCCACCATACTATTTATTGTTTCGATTTAGAAAGTTATTTTTTTCGGATGTTATGTTTTGTTGATATGTAAGTATAATTTTTGTTAAGATAAAAATGTCTTTGTTTGTAATTAGAACTTAAATGTGTAATTGTAATACTTTGTTTTGTAAATAAAACATACCATAGACCTTTATTTGTGAACTTTTAAACCACAAACATTTTTTTCGTACTTTTTCCAAAATAATATTGCTGGTAGATTTAGGGATGGCAACGGGTAGGGTACCCGCGGGTAATGTCATTCACAAACCCTTACCCTTTTATTTTTTAATTACCCGTACCCGTCCCATTACCCTAACGGATATATTTTTTGCATCTCATACCCTTCCCATTTAATTCGCGGGTACCCGCGGGTACCCTTACCCGTTAAGAATCAATAAATAAAAAAAAACATTACAAATTTAACAAACTATAAATTTAATAAATCATCAATCTAAAAATTGAATAAATTGAACCTTAATTAATAAGAATAAAGTAGCTTAATGGTATCACTCAATTGTTGAAAAATAAATGGTTGAAGTTTTAATTTCACGACTTATATCTAAAAAACAATCATATTTATTAATATAATTTTTTTATGACGGGTACCGGGTACCCTAGGGGGTATTCCCATACCCGTCCCATTACCCTAACGGGTAATGATTTTGATCCCATACCCGTCTCATACCCTTTTATATAGGGTACAAGTAGTCCTATTAGGGTCGGGTAGTGACGGGTACCCGCGGATACACTACCCGTTGCCATCCCTAGGTAGATTTATTTAAGTGCAAAAATTAACTAAAGCCAAGTTCTCTTCCAAAAAAACTAAAGCGAAGTTGAAATAGAAAAACTTATTAAGGTAGATAAAAAAACCAAAATAGTATTTTAGCCAATTATTTTAAAATAAATCTTAGATAGTAATTTATTTTGCTTGAGTTAAGCAAAATTTAGTTTGTCATTCAAACAATTTATCATACAGTAAATTTAAATGTTAATTTATTTAATAATTTGATTAAATTAATTTAAAAGTGATTTATATTAAATATAAAAATAATAAGACTAAATTAATTTTCAATACCATTTTGTTAAGGATAAAATATGCCCCTATTAATTGTTTGTCCTAATTTAATCATTCATGAATGTAACAAATTCAAATTTTCTTTTTTATAGAAACAAATTTTTAAAAATTTGAACATATGTTTTGGCATTATAAACTGATTCATGTATGACTAATTAATGTTGCATATTAGCATTCTGAATTCACCTTTTACCGTTTAATTATGATAACAGTTACGCCCTCAAATATGTAAGTCTTTATTTGAGAATTTGGAGGTTAATGAAGTTGAGAGTTAAAGGAGGTAATAAAAAGGGAAGGGAAACGATGGAAAGGAAAGTTAAAAATTAACTTTGTTTGCGAGTTTATAGAATGTAAATGAGATTAAATGTTTAACTTCGTTTGAGAGTTTGAATATGGAGGGGAAGTAAAGTTAACTCTTAGTATCCTTTTTTCAATCAAACGTTTGGCAGGTGGCGAAAGTTGAACGCATAGTGCCCCGAGGGATGAGTTAACGATTCAAAAAATAGGCTGGCTGTGAAAGAATTCCCGGCCCTGGGATACAAAAGGGGGAGAAAAAAGCTTTATGTACTCATAAGTGCTATTATTCTAATTTTAACGCTTAACGCTAGACATCCCTGGTTGTTACCGTTTTTTTTAAGTAAACTCTTGTAACTCCTACCTCAGGTTATCAGGCTCACGTTTTTTGGCTTCCCTAAAATCGAATATTTTTTAAATTGGTAAAGACCCACCCCTTGTTTCAGTCAGAATGAGTCCCCGGGACCCCTGCGTGCGCGGGAAATGCAATTTTCCCACCTCTAGTTTCCGGATTCAATTTCTTGCGGATGGAGGTTGAGGCAATGAAATTGTTGACAAACAAATGCTGTAAATGAGAAGACCCAGAATGCTGATCAATAATTGCTTTCAAGCCAGGGGCGAGGGACAACTTGGGACACTAAACAACCGTAGCTACTCTATCCCGCTGACACGAGGGAAGTGGATCGACATGATCCTGACAAAAAAATTTACAAAACTTTACATTAGTCCCATTCAACCCCAATTTGGAGGTTAGAGTTTGAAGGTTAGAGGAAGTAAACATTTAACCTCATTAACCTTCATTTACTCTCAAAAAACAACTCCCAAACAAGGTTAACTTAGGCCCTGTTTGTTTGGAGGAAAATATTGTGTTCTGAAAAATTTTATGCAGGGAAAATATTGTGCAGAAAAATAAATATTTTCTGGTGTTTGGCTACAACACTGAAAAATATTTTCCGACCTCTAAATATAGATTTTCTGTATTTTTTTATTTTCAATTGTATATATAAAACACAAAAAAGAGATTCACATGTATTTTACAAATTAAGCACAAAAAACACACATAAACTGTAAGGTGTCGTTTGGTTCGCGGAATGGAATGAAATAGAATTGCTATTCCAAAGGAACATATACCAAAGAATGGAATAGAAATGTGGAAAACACGAAAACGTTAAAAAACATGAAAAGATGTGGAAAAACACGAAAACGTTAAAAAGACGAAAACCTGAAAAAATATGAAAAACAGAAAAACGTGAAAAAAAAACACAAAAACGTGAAAAATTGTTAAACACACAAAAAGTGAAAAAATGCGAAAATCACAAAAGTAAAAAAAAATAAAAACATGGAAAAAAGTGGACAAACACGAAGATATGAAAAAAAATGTTAAAAACGCGAAAAACGTTTTTTCACATTTTCACATTTTCGGCATTTTTTTGTACGTTTTCTCGTATTATTAACGTTATTGTGTTTTTTTTTTTTGCATTTTTCATGTTTTCACGTTTAGTTTTTCGGTTTTTCCCTTTTTCTTTTTTTCGCGTTTTTTAATTTTCGTATTTTGTTACTTTTTCGTGTTATTTACGGGTTTTTCATGTTATTTTCGGTTTTTTCACGTTTTTTGAATTTTCATTTTTCATCTTTTCATGTTTTTCACGTATTTATGTTTTAGTATTTTTCACGTTTTCCGTTTTCGTGTTTTTTCACATTTTTGTGTTTTTTTGTATTTTTCACGTTTTTGTATATTTCATGTTTTGTCACTTTTTCGCGTTGTTCATGTTTTGTGCTTTTTCAAGTATTTGTTTTTTTTTTTTTTGCGTTTTTGTGTTTTTTTGCATTTGTTCACCTTTTCATGTTTTTTGCGGGTTTTTTTTCATATTCTCGTGTTTTGTAACGTTTTCACGTTATTTATGTTTTTTCGTGTTTCATATTTTTATATTTTTTAACGTTTTTCCCATTTTTCTCTAAATGCGTATGTTTTGGGGAAAATTGGTAAAACATTTTCCCTTATTTCTTCCTTCCTTTTTCATTGACTTACCACTTATTTTCTTTTGATTTATTTTCCTGCTCAGACAAACACGGGAAAATTGGAAAAATATTTTCCTGCAGAATATTTTCCCCCAAACAAATAGGGCATTAATATTTAACTTTCCATTACTGTCATTTACTTCTACTAACCCCTAAGCCCTTGTTTGGGAGGAGGTTAATAGGAGTAAATAGGAGTAATGGAAGGTTAAGTATTAAGTTAACCTTGTTTGGAAGTTATTTTTTGAAAGTAAATGGAGGTTAATGAGGTTAAATGTTTACTTCTTCTAACCTCCAAACTCTAACCTCCAAATTGGGGGTTAATGGGAGTAACGTAAACTTTTTTAAAATTTCTTGTCTCTGCAGAGTAAATTTAACCGTCCTTCCTCTCCATATTTAAACTCCCAAAGGAGGTTAAACATTTAACCTCATTTACATCTTATAAACTCCCAAACAAGGTTAATTTTTAACTTTCATTTCCATCACTTCTCTTCCATTTCCATTACTTCCTTTAACTCTCACCTCCACTCCCAGTCTTGATCACATGCACCTTAATGAGCATGCAGAATTTACTTATTCACTGCTTATTAGAATCCTAAGGTGGAGATTCAAAACATCATGAGGCTTAGATTTAATAAGCCTATATCTAACGGTGAATGAACAAATTCACTTGCTCATATGAAAATTCTTAACTCCATTAACCTCCAAACTCCCAAACAAAGCTAAGATAATTACGGAATACTGCCACTAGAGTATTGAAAAACGCCTTATCCGTATATTTATACGTCCTGGTTTTTATGTCGCTCTAGATTCACGCCATACGTCTCTCTCTTTCTGCTTCCCTCTCTCTTGTCGGTGTTGAGTTCAGATCTTTGCAGCTTCTTCACTCTAACCCACACATTTCACCTTCCTTCAACGTTACAAAATCAAACCCAGCTATAACAATTAAGCTCTCTCTCTCTCTCTAGGGTTTGCAGAGTTCTTAATTAATCCATTTGGATCTTGACAGAAAGGAAATGCCAGGGCTCATATTGTTCGTTTTCTTACTGAATTGTGAAACGGCAGTTTCTGCTTCTGCTGCTTCTTTATGCTAGTTTCGTTGGTTGAATTGTGGGGGGATTCAAAGAAAGCAGCCGAGGAGGAGGTGAAGAAGTGTATGAGGGAATTGGTGATCGTGTGGATCGTATGTGCGGTGGCCAAGGATTCCAGGAGAGGAATAAGGTGGGATTTCGTGTTGGTGATAAGGAGCAGGGGTAGGTGGGGAAAATGTGGTTGATTCTTCCTTGTTGTTTTTGTTGCTGTTATTACTGAATTTATTTTCGTTTCATCACAAGTTCTCAACTGCCTAGAGCAAATTGAAGTTTGCCAAACAACGGTTTTTAAATTTGGCAGTTTCTGAAAGTGTATAAAAGAACTACAGAATGCAGCAAGATCACCGGAAGAAGGTGATTTATTCTTCCTGTGTTAGCTTCATTACTGGACATTCTTTTACTTCCTTCCAAATGCTTTTATGATTGGACTTTGATGGCTCAGTTCATGTAATTGTATTTATATGCTACGACTTTTTGCGGAAGGCTTAGTTGAGGAGGAAGTCATTATTTTCGAATGTTACTGTATCATTCCCTTCGATATCTTAACAACATCGTTGTTATTAATTTCCGATATGATCAAGTGAAAAACAAATCTATTAATCGTAGAAGCTTATAGATGGACGTTTTCCATTACTTGCATCATTTCATGGAATGGTCTACAATTCTGGTATTAACTCTTGGATCAATCTAACTTCCAGAAAAGTAAAATCTATTTGGTAGCAGGTGTCTGTGTGCTTTATTTATTTTAATTTTTTATTACGTTATTTGGTAGGTTAAATGTTGACATTGGCATATAAGAAATCTGTGCTTTTGGTGTTTTCTCTAGGTGAGATGAATGCTATATCTTGTATCAGTAGGCTTCTTTTCATATACGATTTCTCTGTTTGTCCTGTGGTGGTATAGGCGTAAATGTGTGCAAGTGCTAGCTACAAAGCAGTTTCATTTTGATTTTTTTTTTTTTTTTGGGCGTACACTCCATTTATTTATATGCTAATACCATAGTTGTTACACTAAGGTGCTAGGGGGGTCTGGATCCTAGGCGCAAGCCGCATGGCTCAGGCGCGCCGCTGATGTACAGAAGGCACAGAATATAAAAAAAAAGATAGAAAATCTAATTGTCAATATTTGATACTAATGTCACTACTCTATTAATAGTTAAGGCACAAGTTATGATGAACTAAAAAGCACACTTATAACCACACAAACAAGATAAAACCACATAAAAAACATAATATTAAACGTCAAAAACACCAAGTTAATCTCCTCTCCTTTACGTCTGTTACTCTTCTTCCCTCCCTCCTATTTTTACAGAGTCAGTTTTCTAAGTTTCATAAATGGACCAGACCAGGATGCATCTCCTAAGTCTTCTCTTAGAATCCCGGCTGGGGATGGGTTGAGTTTTCTCACTCCCCGCCCAGGAAAGTGGAATCATCAGTGCTTAGCCTCTCCCATCCTTTAAGGCGATTATTCGATTCTTTCCTATCCAACTAATGAGAGTCGAGTGGAAGAAGCCTGTCTTTCTATCCCGTTACCACATCCATTTAGATCTCGCAATGGTGTTCAAATATCACACCTACTTTCTCTTCTCTTTGGGGATAACTGCTCTTATTTGCCAAAGCTTCTACAGCCCAAGCAAGAATTACCAATGATTAGTCTCTTCTTCTTCTTTTTTACTTATATGAACTGTTAGATTTAAGTTCAGTAAATAGGATAAGTGGTTGAGATTAATCAACCTTTTATTTTAACTAGAGCAGTAAAAAAATATAAAAACCTAATCATTAATCAAAACGCAGGCACGCCTGAGGAGAGTATGTTTTACTTTATTTTCTTTTTATTTCAAGTAAATCAGATTGGATATGTTAATAGATTTTGTAATCCATATTCATTTTTTCTTCCTATATTTGGCCTTTTCCTTTAATTGCGTCAGATTGGATACAGTTCCATTAAATGCTATGTTTTATTTTATGTTCTTTTTATTTCAAGTAAATCTGACCGGATACACTAATAGATTTTCTAATCCATAATCAATTTTTGTTCCTACATTTGGCCTTTTTATTTAATCGTGTCAGTTGCCTCTTCCTTCTATTTATACAGGTCGTCTTCATTCTAATGTTTTTACATGGTTTTTGCTTGTTCCATATTGATATTCCGCTATTACGAATAAACGGTTGTCTAGTTTTTGTTGTCTTCTGCTTTAGTCACTTTGCTTTTTCTGCATTATGGATTTTGGCAGCTGCTGGTGATGTCTTTGCATTGTAATTTTCTTTCTAAACAAGCCATTCATGGTCTTGTGGAAGAATTGCAAACTTTATTTTCTGTTTTCCAAGGTTTGTTTGTTTTCTTTTTGAAAATTAATAGAATCTGTCTTGTTTAGGATATTCAAGCTTGTAAGAAATGAGCATATCTAGTTACTGAACACTATTGTGTGTGTGTCACTGTGTTTCACATTTACTTTATAAGCATGAGAAAATGTAAGATGGATTAGAATGTTACAGAATCGAGCTATTTGGAAATAAATTGTAATGAATCATAAATGATATCGTAGGTATTATTTTTCTCTTTCACAGGTGTAGGAAATAATTCCTTGTTGGACTGGCAACTATTTCTCCTTTTTGTGTATTTCATCTTGGGCTTTTTAGGAAAACAAATAAAAAAAAAAAGGTTTGCAAGGCATATAGCTTTTATTATGGAGAACACAGTATATTCTAGTTTTTTTTTAATTAAATATGAAGGATGGCGTATAGGTTCAGTCTTCATTAGTTGGGCATTCTTTGATTGATGATGTTATAAGTTAACAGTTGAACTGGATTTTTATCATTGGTCATGATTTGAGATTTATTCCTAACAAAAATAGGATTATGTTGAAATATTTGTAATGTCAAAGAATGTGTAAGAGGATCTTAAATAAATATAAATTCAGGTGCTTTATGTTTAGGTTTCATAAATTAATGCTAATAGGATTCAATACTCTGCAAACTTTTCCTCGGCACTTCAATATATTTTATGCATTGTTGCTACCATACATGTGTGATGACTTTTGGCTTAAGTTTAAGGTATATTTGTTGTGGTTATCTGTTTGTATCCTGGCTAACACGCAACTAATTGCTTCAGAATTCAACAGAGATGGAATTTTTCTCTGAGTACGGTGATGCCAACAGGTACAAAATTCAGGAAGTTATTGGGAAAGGAAGTTACGGGGTTGTTTGCTCAGCAATTGATACTCACACTGGTCAAAAAGTGGCAATAAAGAAAATACATGATATTTTCGAACACATCTCAGATGCTGCTCGTATTCTTCGTGAGATAAAATTGCTTAGACTCCTGAGACACCCAGATATTGTGGAAATCAAACATATTATGCTTCCGCCATCAAGAAGAGATTTTAAAGACATTTATGTTGTTTTTGAGCTCATGGAGTCAGATCTGCATCAAGTAATTAAAGCAAATGATGACTTGACAAGAGAGCACTATCAATTTTTTCTTTATCAGCTTCTTCGCGCATTAAAATATATTCACACAGGTACAAGATTTGATTGCTTTTGTCAGTTAGTAATTGTAAAGATAAAAATTGGCAACCAATTACAATTTAGGAAATATTGTGGATGGAATGTAAAAAGATAAGGTGTTACAATTATGCCTCATCCCTCATGTCATTCATACCATTTTTCAGATTGGGGAGAAATTCATTAAATTTGTGAACCTTTTCAATCATTGCATTGTAATATTGTTCTTATATAAATCAGAACTTTGTTCTAATGTTCTAGTATGCTCTTTTCTGAAATTGTGAATGCTGTTCATTAAGAATTTTCTAGTTTTGCTTTTCGATTCCTGTTCTTCTATTTCAGTTTCCCTTTTCTCTTCAAGTGCCATGAGAAATATGGGAAGTATCTAATCTCTTTTTATCTTATTTCATGCAGCAAATGTCTATCATCGAGATTTAAAACCTAAGAATATATTGGCAAATGCGAATTGTAAACTGAAAATTTGTGATTTTGGGCTAGCAAGAGTGGCTTTTAATGATACCCCCTCTACAATATTTTGGACGGTATGTTTTCTAACATGTTTGACCTTGGCGATCCATGGAATTTTGTTTGTTTTTTCAGATTTTTATGTATTTATGCTTTTGTGTCCAAGAGGGATACTTAAGCTGAAGCTTAAGATCTTTATGGTGTATGGACAGGACTATGTTGCTACCAGATGGTACAGAGCTCCTGAACTGTGTGGATCATTTTTCTCAAAGGTATGTCTTTGAATATGTGATTTGTTGGATCCGAAATTGAATAAGTTCATCATTTGGCACCTGTGATGTACTACGTTGAGTTGTCTTTCTCTAAGAGCCCTAATTATGTGACTGCACTTCCATAAGAAGGAACTTGTGATGTTAAATGCTTTACTGCTGTAGATTCAGGAATGTGTGATTGGTTAGTACTTTTAACGCATGATTTGAGTCTTGAAATCCTAGTTTTGGTTTCTATGGTGCATTCATGGGAGATTTTTTTCTGGTTCCATCTTGTCTGAATCGGTTTGGCTGTTCCTCAATAGGGCCTTGGTGTCCATTAATATCTTGAGCATTGAATTAGGAAAGAGATATAAGTCTCATGTTACTTGTCCATTCTGAAGATGTGTCAAAAGTCAAATCAACCTTGTACTTGACTTGTCAGTTAGGACGCTGGTAACAATTTATTTGGTGCATTCCAGGTGCCATTTGTGAATAAGCATGGAGTCCTTTTTATCTCAGGCTAACATATTAATTAATGTGATAGGATTTATTGAAATTTCTTATAAGTGAGGGTCTTTAGTTTTATATCTCAAATAATTCAGGGCATTCTACAGACCTCCCTGTCGTTGGAATTGACCTAGGTATGAGATCCATTATTAAATTATTCACTCTGATGATGGGGATTTGTTATCTGTTAGTGGTGCACAAAACCTTCTTCTGCTTTGCCCATTGGGAGATAATGAAGAATGCATTTGCCTGTGTTAGAATTCTACTTATGCACTGTTGGGCAATATCAATATGTAGTTTGGGAAGCACTTCGATTCCCATCTCATGTATGTGTTGGCAAGAAGACCCATATATTCTTCAGATTTTGGTATATAGATTTTTGGTATGCATTTGAAACAAGGACGCATTCCCTTTTTTTCAAATTGTCCATGAATTGTGGGCACCAATGATTATAAGGTGTTGCTGGCCTTTGGTAAATTCTGCCAGCCTATGATACCAATATTTGTCTGATCAATATTTTATTTTCTGTTTTGTTATATCTTGTTTTCTTTTATTTCGTTTTTTTTAATATCTTATTTTGTTTTACCTTACTGTGCTGGTGATGCAAGACTTAGGTATAGGAGATGTTAACATATTTAACAGATCACATCTTATTCATCTATTCTTTTATGCATCTCATGACTTGTGTCTTGAATATCAAAGACATCTTATTCATCTATTCTTTTATTTAATATGTCTAGCCAGTGTAAACAACCCTTACCGAATAAAATGTTTTGTACTGGGAATCAGAAGGCATACATTTAGGCCCTTTTGATTGTTCTTGTGGTCATATTACATATGTAAAAATTATTGTATGAAAAGCGTGATAATATATCTGCTCTTGTATTTTGGCTCTTTTTGTTTTGTTGTTTTTATCCAATGTAATCTGGATGCAGTATACACCGGCAATTGATATTTGGAGCATTGGTTGCATCTTTGCTGAAGTTTTAACTGGGAAACCACTCTTTCCTGGAAAAAATGTTGTTCACCAGCTAGATTTGATGACAGATCTGCTTGGTACCCCTTCATTAGATACAATATCACGGGTAAGCCATTTTCCCCCATAATCTTGTAATATTTGGTCAGATTGATCAAGTTGGAATTCATCCTCTGTATATGCTCACATCCACTTGCTGGCTCACATGGTGTGGCAACTTCTCCTGCTTATGAATTACCATGCATATGATACTAAATAATCACAGCCACACAACCATACAGGTTCGAAATGAAAAGGCAAGGAGATATCTGAATAGTATGAGGAAGAAGCAGCCTGTTTCTTTTGCTCAGAAATTTCCAAATGCTGATCCTTCGGCATTGCGTTTGCTGGAAAGGCTGCTTGCTTTTGATCCGAAAGACAGACCAACAGCTGAACAGGTCTGCTACCATTATCCTGTAACTTGTACCTAATCACTAAATAAGATTGTTTTGTATTCTGTTGCTTCAACTATTTGCCTTAAAAGTGGTTAACAGTGAGTTGTAATATATATATATATATATATATAAATTTTGCTTTATTTATTTATATATTTATTTTCATCTGGTAATTCATCAGGCATTAGCAGATCCTTACTTTAAGGGACTGGCAAAAGTTGAAAGGGAGCCTTCCTGTCAGCCAATAACAAAAATGGAATTTGAATTTGAAAGACGAAGGGTTACAAAAGAGGATATTAGAGAGCTAATTTTTCGAGAGATACTGGAATACCATCCTCAATTGCTCAAGGATTACGTAAATGGAACTGAAAGGACTAACTTTCTTTATCCAAGGTTATTTCTCCCTCAATCTATTTGAATTATGATTTTAATTTTGGTTTTCTCAATTAGAATTACTCATATACTTGACATGGTACCATATTCCCTTTGTTTCCACTTTGTTTTGAATATTGTTTCTCCTGCTCACACAGTGCTGTTGATCAATTTAGAAGGCAGTTTGCACATCTTGAGGAGAATGGCGGTAAGAGTGTGCCAGCAATTCCCCTAGAAAGAAAACATGTATCTCTTCCTAGGTAAATATATGTGAGGTTTTCTTTTTCAGTTATGCTTATTGTTTATTTACAACTGTTTTTTTGGCTCTTAAGACATTTTGTTCAATTGTTTCGCTCAAACTATTTTGATTCACTGGTACACGGGAGTTTCTGTTATGCAATAAGTAAATACTAATATTTACTTTAAAACAAACAATCAAGGAACACAAATAGCCACTGATACATTTTTCTTTTATAGAACTTTGTCGTTAATTATTGAATTAATTGAAACCTATAATAGTTTGTTTATCTTCTTTCATCTCTTGCAGAGACCATTTTTATTATTTACATGCTCCCCACATTTCCATTCCCTATGTTCTAGACATACTTACCCTCATGTCTGTTTCCATGCAACATTGGTCAAATACATCAAAATATAGCATTTTGAGGGATGGAATTGTTTGGTTATGCAGAATGTGACTCGTGATTCACCTGTCAAATGAGAGAAAAAAAATCCACCTGTCAAATCAATTTTTATCAATTCCACTTTAGTAAAGATTCATTTGACTCGTGATTCAGGTACATGTTTGCTAGAATGGGGATTCAAAAGTAATTATATGCCTTTGACAATAGTGAATAAACAAAGTTTATATACTGGTGGTGGTGCTGATGTTAATAGGGATTTGTTGTACCTATACTTGGGTTAAATACACGAGATGTCAACAAAATTATAGAATTTTTTCACTAGGGATGTAATAACACTAAGAGGCATGAAAGGGACCACTGTTGGGTTAGGCTATTTTAATTTGAACTTGTCACTATTGAAAGAGACCATACAATTCAAAAAATTGAAGAGTAATTTTGAATTGGATTCAGTTTTAGGGACTTCGTTATGGATTGACCCCTGTTTTTTCCCTAGAAATATAATTTGACATGATGATATGACGTTCCTCATAATTTAACATGTCTGGTGTGAGTCCAACTTTTCTACTTTTTATTGGCCGAATTGTAGAGTTTTTTTATTACTTTAATGAGACTGCAATAATGGAATCGTCACATTTCTGGAAAAATATCTTTTGTGACCATAATGAATATTTTCATGACTTGGATGACCGTCCATCTACAATAAGATATTCTATGCTGCCGAGTCATTCTAAGAACAATCTAGAAATTTCAGAACAAAACTACAGTTAAATAAAGTTAGGTGTTCGCAGGTGGAATTAGAGAAGCCATTACTTGAGAAGAAGGAAACATGCAGTTGTGTTGAATGATCAATGCAAAAATGGTGGATGTATTAGTGGCTATTTGTGTTGCTTGCATTGTTTGTTTTATGTCTTCACCCTCACCTTGGCCGTGAAACATTTATATGATCGATCCTTGCCACCTTGGAGGCTTTAATTATATTGGATAGGTTTAAATTTTCGTGCCTATGAAATTTCATGGTGATTAGAACTAATTTCCTATTACGATTGGAGTGCATCAAGGTTCCGCACTAAGCCCATTTCTTTTTGCCATCGTTATGGATGAACTAACAAGTTCACTTCAAGATGGTATACCATGGTGCATGCTGTTTGCAGATGATATTGTGTTGGTTGATGAGACAAAAGGAGTGGAGAGTAAGTTGGAACTATGGAGACAAACTCTAGAATCTAGAGGCTTTAAGTTGAGCCGAAGTAAGACAGAATATTTGGAGTGTAAGTTTAGCGGCCATAGGAGAAGGGAGGCAGGGACAATCACTCTAGATGGGAGAGTTGTTCAGGCCTCGGATTGCTTCCAGTATTTAGGATCAATTATCCAAACGGATGGAGAAGTAGATGGAGATGTTGCTCATAGGATTAAAGCTGGTTGGTCGAAGTGGAAGAGTGCTACGGGTTTCCTTTGTGACCCCGGCATGCCTGATAGATTGAAGGGAAAATTCTACCGGACGGCAATTAGACCAGCATTGTTATATGGTACGGAGTGTTGGGCAGTGAAACACTGCCACATCCATAAGATGTTGGTGGCGGAGATGCGTATGCTGAGATGGATGTGTTGTCATACGAGAAGGGATCGGGTGAGTAATGAAATAATTAGGACAAAAGTAGGAGTCACATCTATTGAGAATAAAATGAGAGAAAACCGACTAAGGTGGTTTGGCCATGTGAGACGTAGAGCGCTTGATGCGTCGGTTAGGAGAACCGAAGAGTGGCAAAGGGATGTAGTGGTGAGGGATAGGGGAAGACCTAAGCAAACTTGGAGGAGGGTGATCGAGAGTGATATGAGTTTACTGGGAATTGAGGAAAATATGGTAGTGGATAGGACGGAGTGGAGGGAGCGAATTTGTGTCGCTGACACGACTTGATTTGACGGTTTTATATGATGGTTCATGTTAGCCGATCCCGAATCATTTCGGGACTAAGGCTTTGTTGTTGTTGTTGTTTGATTAGAACTAATTTCCATCTGTCATTTTCAGGTCTACAGTAGTGCATTCGAACGGTATTCATCCCAAAGACCAGAATTTTATTTCCATGAGAGACAGACAGACTGCAGAAGAAACACACATAAAAAATGCTAAAGATCTGGAGGGAATTCATGTAAATATATCATCCCTGCAGGCACAACAAAGAGGTCCAATAGGTACTCTCTATTTTGGACTCTCTATGTAGACAATATGTACACCATTTCTGAAAATTTTATTTGATGTGGTTCAGCAGATAAGCAGGGAAAAGTAGCGGTTCCATATGATAATGGAGGGATGATGAAAGATGGGTATGACCCAAGAACATACATGAGAGGTGCAATCGGTCCCTCACAGGCTGTTCCTCCTGCCTTTGGTTACCGCAGATCAGGCATGGGGAAGCAAGAGAGACCTATAGAAATTCAGAGGGAATCATCTGCACAAAAGCAAAGTGGCATTGGAGCTAAATTTGCGCCGGATGTGGCTATAAACATTGACACCAACCCCTTCTTTATGACCCGAGCAGGAATTAATAAGGTGGAGCATGTTGATGAGCGGATCTCAATGAACACAAACTTGTTGCAGGCGAAGGGTCAGTATGGTGGTATAACAGCTGCTGCTGCTGCTGCTCCTGCTGCTAGTGTTGCTTCTCACAGGAAAGTTGGGACTGTTCAATATGGTATGACAAAGATGTACTGAAAGATTAATTTAGGGAATAATCATTTCAAGGATAAAGAATACAGTTGAGGATTCTCTAGAAACTAGGTTTGATCATTAAAAAAAAAAAAAAGAAGAAGTAAAAATACATGTGACTTTTAAGTATACATACATGTCATGGAATTATAATGAGTTTAGTTTTCGTTACCAATAAAGTAAGAGGATTTGGTCCTTTAGCTTGGTTTGCGGCTCACTTCACCTTTTGACTTGGTATTTTTCACAACTAAAAACTTAATTCAAAATGATATACTTTTGACTGAATCATCAAATTTTAAACAAAACTAGTTTAAAATAAATTTGATTTTAGCAGGCAAATTGAAAGGTTAAATAGATAGACTTTGGTCAAATTGATTCCTTAATCTCATTTTATAGTGTTTCAGTATCTGATGACATAATATATTGATTTGTTGACTGTATAATACTTTTATTAATAATTTATGGACTTTTATTATTAATGCTGGTGATATAATAGGTGCCTTCTATGGTTACTTTGTTTTTGACAAAGTACCATTACTTGGTGTGTTTTTATCATTGGATGATGAAGTATAAAATTAATCCAATGGTAAAAACACACAAAGTAAGGCTTACTTTGTAAAAAACAAAGTAAGCATAGCCTTTACCTAATTTAATGATGTGGTATGTTGATTTAATTTGATAATTCTTTGTTTTCCATTTCAGCCAAAAAAAAAAAAACCCTTTACTAGTTTTAATAAAAAAAATTGTTGCAACACAAGAAAACATCCCTTGTAAATTCATGGAATTTTCTATTTTTTTTTTTTTTTTGACTTATCCTATAATTCATAGGGATTTGAGCTGACAATTTTATCAGATTGAGAGCCAGAAAAATAAAACTTATAAAAATCGGAGTACGAACCAATACAAGCTAAAAGAAAAGGAGGGATATCCTCAACAAAAATTTCGTCTCGAGGGTCTAGCCCACCCTACAAGTAGATGAGAGGCCGTGTTAGCAGTTCGTCGTGCAAAGATGAAGTCAGTTGTGATTGGAACATTATTAATTAGGATTTCCAGTCAGTTTATACCCACTAATCTTCTTACCATCAATTGGACAACTTCTTACAATCAGAGGCTGCAATGATAGAGGAGAAGCCCACTTCACGAGTCAAACCGAGAATCCGCTGAGTTCCGCCTACAAGACCGATGGTACAAGAACCAGAGGCCCATCCCAGATAAAAGGACCTCCCTTGCCTCATCCTACACCATAAAACCAATAGAGCTTAGTAGTGAAACCGGACTAGCTGTCGCATCACAATTCAACTTGAATTGCCTAGACGATGGAGGAACCTAGCTTGCCGGCAGGTCGCTGATACCATTGGCAGTCACCATTGGAATAACATAAGAACCAGCAGCCCTCTGTACATGACCAATCACCTATGTTATTACTGTTGGTCCCTTATAACGTAACGAATTAGTTCCAAGAGGGGGATATGAACTATTTTAAATTTTAGTACGTTAAGGCTAACTTCTTTTTCTCTAAAAAGGAATTACACAGCGCGCTGAGTGAAGTAAAACACTAGCTTAGTCAACTGGTGACTAAGTCAGCTTCTTTCTTTGAGTCAGGAGATAACACTTGAGTCTATTCCTGAACTCAGATACTCAATGCACACAACTCAGCGTGACCTCTTTACTTGGTCAGTTTTGTTTAAGCAAGCAATATATATATTAAAGGAGTTTAAGGTTAGAACGATGTTACTCAGCAGATTTATCCAGGTTCGGCCTCTATGCCTACGTCCTGTCCCCGGAACACGTTCCGAGCTTTCGAATTCTCTACTGAGCTCTTTAACGGTAGAGCATCAAACCTTTTACAACAAGAAGCTGCGTATAACAAGAGTACCTTCCTCTATACCTCTACTCACTCCTATTCTATTGCTGAGTACTATAACCGAGTACTCAGTCTCTCCTTTCTAATTCTAGAAATGATAATAAGTTTGTCCTAAACAACAATTGCTAAGACACTTTAGATGATTGGATAATCACTCTAGACTTTTACACAGTAATATGGAAATTGGTGTAAGTATTTGCTTTGCTTTTTCACACAGATTCTTCAAGTAGAAATTTGGTCAGCGTAATGGCTTGGTGAAGATCTGCATCGAATGAAGCAACTGAAAGGCCTATTTATAGTGACACTTGAGGTATCGGTTATTTCAAATTTCGAAATAGCCGTTGGAGGGAAACAGCTTGATGTCGTTGTCACTCAGTATACGCTCAGTGCCGTTGGCCAATCAGATTATTGTATCTTCTGTCTTCGGTCAGTGCTGAGCAGCTTTTAGACAGACAGGCAGAATGTTTCTCCTTTTATGGCAAAGTCTTCCAGACAGCTTTCTGTGTCTTCTGAACTTTACCCAAAGTAGAAATACTTTTTCTTGAAGTTGTTCTTTGCTCAGCTGCTGTCTTGTACTCTTTGTCGTCCAACTCAGCAGCTTCGTTCCGAAGTAGACAAAGAAAGTCTTCCAGATCCTTCTTCATGCTGAGCTGCGTTTTGTTCACAACGACAGCATTTTGTTTACACGGGCCGAGTTGTCTTGGGCCTTTGACTTTCCTTTGGGCCTTTAGCCTTTTAGTCTTTATGTCTTATAAAAAATTTAACTCAATATTGAACAAACACATTAGTGTAATAAATCAAAGCATTTAAACTTAGTGTGTTTAGAATATTCTTTAATCATATACTTAAATAATTTTGTCAAATCAAAATCATGTGGAAAGATGTTTCAACAATTACCTCCGTGTTTTGTAATGTTGGGGCTAATTCTCCGACAGTGAAGTGAAAAGTGTGTTTTTCTGGATGTCATCTTTCAACTAGTACAATGATTAAACTTTGATCAATTGACATACCGCCAACACTAGCAATACAACTAAATCCAAATGATATAAGGCATTCCTCAATCTTTGAATCTATGTTACGATATGCCTTGAATCCCGATGCTATCTGACATTGTAAAACCACATCATCATCCTATACATTTATAAACGTAGTATATAATACTATTGGAATACATTTAAAAGTAATATGCATACATTTAATGTTATTAACACTAATATGTTAAATTTGAAATTTTTATCAGGTTCATCCATATATTTTGCGAACACTGAGTGAGTTGTAAATACAATAAATCTACATTATGTGGATCTGATTGTACAATATGTTCAACTCTTATTCCATATGTCATTGTCTCTTAAGAGTTCAGGTACGTAATAAATCATAATAAAATTTGATTAGTATAATATTTTGACTAATTAGAATGGTAAATACATAAAAACCAAATATTCTTACTAACAAATATAAATATTTTTATACCTTTTTAACTACTAAAAGAGTGTTAGGTTGGGTCAACATCGAAGAATGAGAATGTAAATAGGTTATTCTTATTTAAACTGTTTGGTCAACCAAATTTAATTATAGAATGGAAATGTGATTCTTTAAACAAAGAATGACCCATTCATTCCTTAATATATGTTAATCAAAATTGATAAAAAAAAAACAATTTTTTTTTCTCACTTTCACGTATCTCTGTTTTTTTTAAAAGAAGTCCTAGATTTGTAGTTGGTACTGAGTTAGTTTTTCATATTTTTTTTGTTATAATTTAATTTATCCAATTAATTTTAATTTTGTCGCTTTCTAATTCTGATTCCAAAATTTGAACCAAATACTTGTAATAATAATTGGATTCCGATTCCAGATTAAACCAAACAAAAAAATAAATAGAAACTCCAATTCTGATTCCATAGAATTCCGATTCCGATTCTAATTCTGATTCCAAAACTTGAACCAAACACCCCCTAATTAATATATTTACTTAACTCATTTATTAACTAAAAATATATTTACTAATAAATATAGATATTTTCATATCTTCTTAACTACTAAATATATTCACTTAACTCATTCACTAACTAAAAATATATTTACTAACAAATATAAACATTTCCAAACCTTTTTAACTACTAGTAATATATATTTACTTAACTCATTTACTAATAACTAAAAAGAATTTTACTAAAGAATATAAATATTTTCATACCTTTTTAACTACTAATATATATTTACTTAACTAGTTTACTAACAATTTTTTTTTTGGGTTAATTACAAAAAACTACCCTGTGGTTTGGCCGATTTGCGATCTGGTACCTGTGGTATTTTTTGTTACAAACAGGTACCTGTGGTTGTCGCCGTTACCAAAATCAAGGAAACGGAAAATTGACTGTTAAATTACAGGGGTATTTTCGGAAACAGATTTTTTTTGACTTTTTTGTTGACTTCTCTCTTTCCTCCTCTCCTTTTCTTCTTTAACGATTTTCTCTCTCTTCTTTTCTTCTTCTCTTCTCCTTCATCTTCTTCTTCCTTTCTTCTCTTCTTCCCCATTTCTTTTTCTTTTTCTTCTTCTTCCCCATTTCTTCTTCTTCTTTTCTTCTCTTTTTCCTCATTTCTTTTTCTTTTTCTTCTTCTTTCTCATTTCTTCTTCTTCCTTTCTTCTCTTCTTCCCCATCTTCTTTTTTTGTTTTTCATTTCTGGTAAATTCCAGAATTTTGGAATTTCTGGAATTCCAGAATTCTAGAAATTCCAGAATTTCCAGAGTTCTGGAATTCTGGAAATTCTGGAATTCCAGAAATTCCAGAATTCTGGAAATCTGGAATTTCTGGAATTCCAGATTTCCAGAATTCTGGAATTTCTGGAATTCCAGATTTCCAGAATTCTGGAATTTCTGGAATTTCAGAATTTCCAGAGTTCTGGAATTCTGGAAATTCTGGAATTCCAGAAATTCCAGAATTCTGGAAATCTGGAATTTCTGGAATTCCAGAATTTCCAGAATTCTGGAAATTCCAGAAATTCCAGAATTCTGGAATTCACCAGAAGAAAAAAAAAGGAGAAGAAGAAGAAGAGAGGAGGAAGAAGAAGAAAAGAGAAGAAGAAGAAGAAAGGAGAAGATGGAGAAGACGAAGAACATCGATGGAGAAGACGAAGAACGTGGATGGAGAAGAGAGAAGGGTGAGAGAGAGAAAGAAAGAAAAAATTAAAAAAAAAATTAAAAAAAAAAATAAAAAATCAAATTTCCGAAATTACCCCTATGCCACGTCAGCTTTTTAACAGAATTCTGACCGTCTCCTTGATTTTGCTAACGGTGACAACCACGAGTACCTGTTTGTAACAAAAAATACCACAGGTACCAGATCGCAAATCGGCCAAACCACAGAATAATTTTTTGTAATTAACCCTTTTTTTTTACTAACACATATAAAAAATTTCATAACTTTTTAACTACTAAATATATTTACTTAACTCATTACTAACTAAAAACATTTTCATTAACAAATATAAATATTTTCATAACTTCTTAACTACTAAATATATTTATTTAAATTATTTACCAACTATATATATTTACTAACTAAAAATATATTTACTTACAAATATAAACATTTTCATATCTTATTAACTACTAAATATTTACTGACTATAAATATACTATGCATGTCTATAAAAACTATAAATATTACCCAAACCTAATATAAACTACAACTATAACTTATAGGTAAAAATAAAGACTAAAAATGAAACTTTACCATATTCTTTTTTCGAATACGCCGAACACAACACACTGCTCGAGCAATGTGTTGTCAAGTCATACTGACACCGGTTATCCAAATACTGGTGTTGGTGATACCAATTATTTATTAACCGGTTTTATGAGGCCAATTAATAAATAACCGGTCTCACGCCTGCCATGTCTGTCTGTGGTAGACATGGCAGTGACCCCGGTTATTGTAAAACCGAGGTCTTAACGAAGTACGAAACCGGTGAATGAATCACCAGTTTTAGCTGACCATGTTTAAAAATTTAAGTAGTACATCGTGCATGATTGTTAACTTGGATTTACATAGGGATAAATGCGATAAATAGAGTTATTATTTAGAGGAAAAATCTGATAAAAATGTCATTCAAAAGAAATGGAGCAATAAACTAATTAGAAAAACTCATAAAAACTTTTGGGTAAATTATACCCATGACCATTGAACTTTACCCATTTTTACATTATGACCACTCAACTTTATTTCTTCCCTTTACACTTTAATACCGGTGGCCACTCAATTTTAACTAATTTCTCAAAATGACCGTTAACGACCTCAAAATGAAAATATTCAAGAATTAAAGTTGTTCAGAACGATATTTACCATGAAACCACATTTTTTATTTTCGAAAATCACATTTTTTGGAGCTTTCTCTCTCTAAAAATTCAGTTTCTTTCTCCTAACCAAACAACACCTAAATGACCTCAAAACGAAAATTTTCAAGAATTAAAGTTCCTTAGAATATCATTAACGCTTTGGATTTTTTATTTTTAGCCATCAATGGTCATTTTGAGGCGTTAAGTGGCCACCGATGTTAAAAAGTGTAAAGTTCAGTAGTCATACCGGAAAAAAATGAAGTTCAGTGGCCATAATGTGAAAATTGGTAAAGTTCAGTGGCCATGGGTGTAATTTACCCCAAAATTTTTTCATAATTAGAGATTTGAGCTCAAGAAACTCTTTTAAACCCTTATTCAGACTTTTAGAGTGGTTTAAACAACTAATTTTACCTCAAATCTCTCTCTATCAAACAACGCCTAAAGTCATTGATTTCTCTTTTACTCCTTTCACTTTTTAAAATTCTTTCCCTTATTGGGAGTTTGAAGGTTAATGGAGCTGAGAGTTAAAGGAGATAATAGAAAGGGAAGGGAAGTGATGGAAATGAAAGTTAAAAATTAACCTTGTTTGGGAGTTTATAGAATATAGGGTAAATAATTTATTAGTCCCCTAGTTTTTACCTAACATACTGTTTAGTCCTCCTATTTTGAAAAACACATTTTAAGGTCCCTATCTTTTACAAATATTAACCTTGTGGTCCTTTTATCTATTTTTTTATATTTTTAACCGAACATATCTTAGCTTTTAGGACAACCACAGTACAATACAAGTTGACCATGTTACTCTGTTATTTTATATATGTCTATTTATGCTAAAATATAACGGTTACAAGTCTAAAAAAATTAGATAAACGGACCAAATGGTTAATATTGGCAAAAGATAGGGACCTTAAAATGTGTTTTTCAAAATAGAAGGACTAAACAGTGTGTTAGGTAAAAACCAGGGGACTAATAAATTAGTTACCCTAGAATATAAATAAGATTAAATGTTTAACTTCGTTTGTGAGTTTAAATATGGAGGGAAAATAAAGTTAAATTTACTCTGCAGAGACAAAAAATTATAAAAAACTTTACGTTATTCCTATTTACCCCAAATTTGGATGTTAGAGAAAGTGAATATTTAATCTTATTAACCTCCATTTACTCCCAAAAAACAATTCCCAAACAAAATTAATTTGGTATTTAACCTTCCATTACTCTCGTAAACTTTCATTAACCCCCAAATAAGGGCTTAGGACCAAAAGCTCCTAAATGTTGTAGGGGTCATACGGAATTCCCCCGTTCTCTCACCCGATTGAGATATCCTCTGTTTCGCCCAAGAAAGATTGATTAAATCATCAAAAATTTGGAACGTGAAGTGCAATCAAGTTCAATTAGATCTATGCTTTTGAGGTACTCAAATTTAAGTCAAATCTTGATAGGTGAAGGAATATCAGAGCCGGAACTTGCTCTCATGTAGTGGACTCCATACCATTAGACACGTGCTTTGCACAGACCATTTTCTTTTAACTGAAGCCGTCCATTTCAATACCAAACCAAACCCTATCATTCCTTCCATCGAATCCCATTCCAAGAAATAAGGCTGGACCTTTTTTTCTGTTTCCCTTTTCCCATTTCCTCACTTTCCCGGAAAGGTCTCCTTTTCTTTTCTCAATTACCCCTCTAGGTATTGCTACGCCCTCCCTCTGTTTGGTTTCCCAGAAAACATTACTGTATTCACCCTCTGATTTTCTTCTAATCTGATTTTTTTTTTTATATATATTGTTTTTCTCTGGTTTTAGAGTTTAAAGTTATGGCAGACGACAACACGATCGCCAACGGCGTTGGATTAGAGAATGACGATTCCACGACTGAGATCTTCTACGAACCTGATCAGCGCGAGAACGAAACCAAGATGAAGGTGAAGGTCGATGCCTTGGAGCAGGAGAAACTCTCCCTGATCAGCGAGAACGAAGACATCAAAGCTCAGATTGTGCAATTCAAAGCCGAGATTGAGTCGCTGAGATCCGAATCTTCGAAGCTGAAGCTGACGTTGGGAGAAATGGAGAGAGAGAACGAAGAGTCAAAGAAGAACTTGAAAGCGCTTGATGTGATTGCTCATAGAGCTCAGCAGCTCGAGAGTGAGGTTGTAAGGCTTCAACATGACTTGATTTCAGCTATGAGCGCTGGAGAGGAATCCAATTCTGAGATTTCGGAGATGAAGAAATTGTTGGGAGAAAAGGAACTAAGTCTGGAGGAGTTGAGGAGAGAGAAGGTGGAGGAAGAGAATAAAATTAGGGATTTGGAAAAAAAAATTGGTGCATTGGAGGTAAAAGAAGTAGAGGAGAGGAGTAAGAAAGTGAGGATGGAGGAGGAGATGCTAGAGAAATTAGATGAAAAAGAGAAAGAGATGGGTGAGTATAAGAAGAAATTGCAGGCCTCGGAGGAGAAGCTGAGTGAAATGGAAGGAAAGGTTTTGGAGATGCAGAAGAAGGTGGAGGAAGCAGAAATTTCAATTGGTGGATTGAAGGAAAGGAGTATGGATGCTGTGAATGGGTTTGAAGGAGAGAAGAGTATAGGGAAGGGGACGGAAGGGTTGAAGGTGGGGATGCCGGTGTTGGCAGTTGGATTAACAGGTGCCTTTCTTGCTACGGCTGCTGTGGTGTACATTCACTATGCTAGGCGCTCATGATTCAGAGGTTAGGCTTTGAGTGAAGAAAAAAAATTTCAATTTTGGTAGATTCAAATCAGATATATGCTTGGCTTGGCATTTGTTTTTTGGGTTGTTGAGAGTTATGCTTTACTCTAATTACTGGCTTGATTTTTCTGATTAAATGATATGCTTACTTAGTTGTTATGAAGGAATTTCTTCAGATTAGCTAGTGTAGTGCATCTACTATGCACTAGTGACTTTATCTGTGAATTGGTTGTTATCTACTTCAATTCTGACAGTTAAAATTGCTGGAATGGAATATATATTTTTCCTAGTTGCTTGCAGTATCTTTTTCTGATGAAATTTTCTTTGTGTTAGCTTCACATACCATTCATTGTCTATTAGTTTTACTTTTGTGTGTTATCTTAGGAGGTTTTTGTGAGTTTGTATGAGAATCACCTAGTATTATTAAGTAAATATTTTTGATTGTATGAAAATACCTTGTATAAAGGTTTTGACTTGATTGGGTTTTTGTGTTGTGACTGTCAAGCTTGACCCAGAAGCTTATTTTGAAAGCTAAAGTCCAAGAATTACTACTTCTACTATTATTTTTTAAACACCTCACGCACAAATAGGCTTGAAGTGTTGCCATTTTATCATGTGTTTGAAGTGTTGCCATTTTATCATGTGTTGAATTGAAGTAACAAATTGAATTTTGAACTCTTGAGCACTAGACTCTAATAAATTGTTAGAAGGGTAAAGATTATCTCACATGTATAGCTTCACATATATAGGTAACTAAGCTATAGAAGACATTCTATTTTGTTAGTCTGTTGGAAATTCATGGAAACGCTTCATTTTTTAGAGTTACATATGTGGAGCTATTTTTCCAATCTAATCTAGAAATTTCCTAGAAAAGGATTGTTTTACCAATCAAATTAGTAACAGATGTAAAAGAACAACAATGGAAAGTAATCGGGTGTCTTATCCATTCTAGAAGAGCTAGAGATGATTATGGCTAGTCGTAGTTATGTCCCATCAGAATTAGATCAATGGTAATAATTGCAGCACTTACTTCTAATTAGGGTTATTATCGTGTATTAACATTAATTGCTTATCAAACCAATACAAAATGCACTTTATTTTTATCTGTTGGCTGTTTATAGCCATGTGCCAACTTGATTTTATGCTTGTCTGGTGCCATATCTGTTTGCTTCCTATCGTTACACTCGGGGCGAGTTTAAAGCAAGCAGCTAGTAATGCTCTGTTTTCTGGCTTGCAAGGTGATGCACTAAATTTGTCCCTCCCCCATTTTTCTTCCATCCTTCTCAAGTAAACACTTTCTTTTTATTATTATTTTAAATTTATAAAAATTTACTTTTTTGGGGAGGGGGCCGGGTGAATTCTCTTTTTCAGCGTAATGTTCACTTGAGCGGTGATTGACCAAACTCATTTGGCCAGTCACTGTCGTGGTGGGAAATAAATAAAAGGGATCACTGGGGTATATTCTCTTTTTTTACTGTAATGTTCATTGGCTGGCTGGTGATTGACCAAACTCAAGTTGCCATCCAAGTGAACATTACCACTGTGTTTTTAAAAACTCTATTAGATTTTTGTTATAACTTATAAGGGATGAATTAAATTGTTTAGTTCTAAAAATGAACTTTACATACAGTTTAGTCATTCAAATTGGCTTTTTTACATGTTCAAAAATTATTGATGATGTGTAATAATCCTGCTGCTTAGTTTTAGGATCGATTTGATATTCAAAGTTTGTTTTGATCTTATTTGATTTTATTTATCAATGTTGACGATGAAATTGACCATTTATCCTCTGCCTACGGGTTGAAGTTTTGTTACAGATCAACTCTCGGTTAAAATGCGTGGTTGGTTTTTGAAATTGTCTCTTAACTATAAAACTAAGATATTAAACATTCAATTTTGTAATTATCACCGATTTGTGAACCTTTTCGTACCAAACAAAAAGCTATTAAAATATAGGCCTAATGCATACCCAGCCCCCTAAAGTTGTCCGTTTTGTTCATTTAACCCCCTCACCTTACGGCACAACCCTTTAACCCCCTAAACTCCATAAAAATGGTATTTCTCACCCCCTTAACTTGTCTAAATTTATCATTTTACCTCTTCTCAACTCATCGAATATCTTATTTACCCCTTTAACTCCATAAAAGTGGTATTTCTCACCACTTATGATCCTATTTACCCTCTTAATTTCATAAAAATGGTATTTTTTATCCCTTTATAGTAGTAAAAAAAGTTGAATGAAGAAAGAACGAATAAAAAATACAAATAACAAGAACATTAATATAAACAAGTTAAATACATTATATGTAGGGATAATGTACCGAAATGGGCCTATGATTTTTGGGGAAGTATCAATTTAGGTTCCACTTTTATGGAAAACATAAATATAGGTTTAACGTTTAAAAAAAGTTATCAATTTAGGCTTCGATAACGGATTGTAAGGGGTGAAAAATACCACTTTTATGAAGTTAAGGGGTAAATAGAACATTCTATGAGTTGGGGGGATAAATGGACAAGTTAAGGGGGTGAGAAATACCATTTTTATGGAGTTTAGGGGGTTAAAGGGTTATCCCGTAAGGTGAGGGGGTTAAATGAACAAAACGGACAACTTTAGGAGGCTGGGTATGCATTAGGCCTAAAATATACTAGTAGTTTGTTAATAGCTTTCTTATAAGAATTTCCACCAGAAAAATTAAAATTATAAAGGGTTTATTCTTATTTTTTTAACTGTTTCAGTCAGGAAGGATATTACATTCTATTTTTCATGTGTATATTTTATTTACTACAGCCATGGAATAAGGAAATTATGTCGGTATACCATTCCTCATTGAGAGTCTGGTTGACGCTACGATACTGGTTGAACTCGAAGTTTAAACATAGGATCATGATGATGTTCGGCATGATTGATGTGTTGGAGAATAGAGTTGCCACTTAGATTTAATCTAGAAAATATTTTCAAGATTCATCACGTCCGACATGATTGACGTGTTGGAGAATAGAGTTGGCACTTAGATTTAATCTAGAAAATGTTTCTGAGATTCATCACGTTAAGCTTAACGAGTTCGGGAAATTAAGTATATTTTGGGAAGGTCTATACCCTCTTAGAAGAAAGAGTGGAAAATAATTTGGCGGAATACTTTTCTATTAATTTTTGAAGGATATTTATACTGATTACAGAATTCTATAAGTGGTAGAACAATTATACAGAATATACTCATATTATATTTGCTAGCTGGTCTGAACTGTGTCTATATAGAATTTCAATTTCATCAGAATCCAAATTGTCTTTAACGTAGTTCTTGTCAAGTTCTACATGCTTAGTTCTGTCATGTGGAATTGGATTGTTTGCAATCTCAATGGCTGGCATATTGTCGCAGAACAAGATCATAGATTTTTTTTTTATCCATACCCAAGTTCTTATAAGAGAATCTTCAACCAAGTGAGTTCGGATGTTCCGTGATGCATTGCATGATACTCTGCTTCAGCACTTGATAATGCTATAACATTTTGTTTCTTGCTTCTCCAAGTTACCAAGTTTCATCCCACAAATGATAAGTAGCCTGAAGTATATTTTTTTTTGTATGTTTTGTCTCCAGCAAAATCAGAATCTATACATGTCACAATATCTAAATAATCATTCTTAGTGAACATGACACTTTTTCCTTGAAAAGACTTGAGATAGGCTAAAATTCGATTTACTGCATTCATGTGACGCTCACTCGGATTATAAATAAACTGACTCACAACGTCAACTGCATATGTCAAATCAGGTCTAGTGTGAGTTAAATAAATTAATTTTTCCACAACTCTCTGGTACCTTTCTTTGTTGGTCGGAATTTGATCTGGATAGATGGACAACCTATGATTAACTTCAATAGGAGTATCTATTGGCTTGCATGCAGAACATGTGATTTCAACCAAAAGATCCAAAACATACTTCCGTTGAGAGAAGAACTCCTTACTTTGACCGAGATACTTCTATACCTAAGAAGTATTTTAGAGCTCTGAGATCCTTCATATCAAACTCTTTGGCCAAGTAATTATGAAGCTTCTCGATTTCATTATCATTATTACCTGTAACAATCACCAACATAGACAAGAAGTATGGTAATATTTCATGGTTTCTTTTGTAAAACAAAGTATGATCGCTGAGAGCTTATTTGAATCCATACGTCTTCATGGCGTAACTTAATCTCCCAACCCATGTTCTAGGTGATTGTTTTAGCTCATACAACGCCTTCCTCAACCTACACAGCTTTGAATTCTTCTAAATCAAATACCTGGAGGAGGATCCATATAAACTTTCTCAATCAAATCACCATGGAGAAAGGCATTTTTTTACGTCAAATTGCCTTAATGACCAATCTAAATTGGCTGCAAGTGATAGTACAACTCGAACAATATTCATTTTTTCCACGGGAGCAAAAGTCTCTTAGTAATCGATGCGATAAGTTTGTGTATAACCTTTGGCAACTAACTTGGCCCTGTAACTTTCTAATGCTCCATCTGGCCTGTATTTCACTGTAAATACCCACTTACATCCCATCTTCTGTTTTTCTTGAGGCAGATTCGACATCTCCCAAGTAGTGTTTTTCTGAAGCGATGTCATTTCTTCTTCCATTGTTGCCCTCCTTTTTGGGTTTGCTAAGGCTTCCTGAATATTATTAGGAATTGAATCCGAAGGTAACTAGAGACCAAAGATTAGATTTCCTTGAGATAGGCAATGATATGTGTTTCGTGCCTTTTTGGTGTGAATTGGATCGAATTGCGAGCGTGCTAGTAGCTTTGTTGAAAAACTACAAAAAGAGTTAATAACTAAGATCTAACTTCTAATCAAACGAAAGTGTAAAAAGCTTAAAGGACATAAAATGCCAAAAGTTCGTAGTGGAACCTAGAAGATTGGTTATGACTACACTAAGATGTTGCAAGAGAAAGAATCTAAAAAGAGAAACGTGCACTGGAATTGAATTGAGATGTTTGTATTGATCGAACTAAAAGACTAGAGCTAGTGCTTACAAATTGAAAGTAAGATTCTCATGAACAAACTATGGCTGTAGAATAGCTAGAGTCCATAAGGTTTGATTTGATTTGATTTCATTGTTGTTGAATTGCTTGAGTTGAATCCATCTTTCTCTTTATTTTCTCTTTTAAATACTGCTTCGTGGTTCTGATAACTGCCGCTCCCACGTTCTCTTCATTGGCTCTCTCTGTGCAACGGGCTATGGTTCCTTTTGCGGATTCACCCCACGTCATGAACTACCCACGTTCTTATCCACGTTTATGCCATTTCGTGGAGTAAGCTGCTGCTGTGAATAAACTCTGCTTCTTCCATCGTTTGGCCATTTTGTTATGTTTCTCACAAGTCGCGCTAACTGAGCTCAATTCTCTGGCTCTTCCTCTATGTTGATCCTTCTCAGTTAGTCCCAACATAACTGTAGGGGAAACAATATGATACAAAGTTGGATATTGGATAGGCAATATTAGAAGAGTTAGAAAATCCAAATCTATCTGGTTCTTTTCGCTCACGAGTAGGATATCTTTTAACTTGATAATTATTATTAGAAGAAATCGGAACAACGGATTGATCCAAACAAGAGTTTTGGTTTTCAGGGAACTGGAGATTTACCTCGGAGTCAATCTTTGAAGAGTCATCTGATGGCATAGTATTATCATTGATAGGAGGATCTGTCCCATTTCTACGAGAATACTTCTGTTGAAATAGTCTAGCCGATCTCTCTCCCTCATATTCAGCCACCTTGTCATCACCACTTTGTTCATCATACTACCAAAACCTCTTTTCTGCTAACCATAATTGTTCATCTTCCTTACTATTAATCTCCCCTGAGAGGAATAAGTGACACATCCTTAGAAAAATAGAACTCTTTTTCATAAAATCTCCACATCCATGGAAACATAGTGATATAGCATAAAATGAATGGGCTTGGGCAATGGCCCAATTGAATCCAACATATGGGCCTAATCTAAAGCCCATGGAAATAAAGGTTGTGAAAGCCTGCTCATATGAAAGCTTCTTCAGGAAGCTGTCTAAGAGGGCACGTGGACCAATGGTTGTTCCGGATTCCAAAGGCACGCTCCTAACCCCATATCAAGTCGTGTATTGTGGAATGATATAAAAGGAAAGATTCTGAAGCCAATCACATGCTGATACGTATATAACTTATTATCAAAGCCAATTAGAAGCTGACACATGTAAAGTACATACGTATTTCAGGTACATAATTGCCTATAATAGTTATAGAATCTAAACCCCAGGTACATCATAATCATTTACTGTCTATTATCACTTGTTTTTTTTTTTTTTTTTTTTTGAAACTCAAACTCATTCATTAAACGATTGAGGCATTAATATCCTCTTCAATTACATTTATCAGCCAATCCGGCAAATCAAAAAACGAATAAAAACTAGCATTGGAACGAGCCTGCCTAGCTATTTGGTGAGCAGCTCTATTCGCTAGTCGCGGAACATAAGACACAGAAAACGTCTTTTTACTCAACAATTCTTTGCAATCTTCAATAATGTCTCCAAAACTTGATAAATCTGGCTCATTTGCTTTAATCCCTTTAACCACTAATTGGGCATCCATCTCAAATTCTACGTTGTCAAGATGCACCTCTAGGGCCCAAAGTAGTCCTGCTCGCAGAGCCAGTGCTTCTACAACCCGAGCCGAGTGAACTCCTCTTGCCACTCCACTTGCTCCTGCCATAAACTGCCCATCATCCGATCTTACCACTGCCCCCCACCCGCATTGACCCGAGTCCGCAAAGATTGCCCCATCCAAATTACACTTTAGTCCGCCATTTCTCGGTCTTTGCCACCTCCTCATTTGCTGTTGAATCGAATCCCCTAATAACCCCCTGTAGCGCTGCTGCTGGGTTCTCCTTTCTGCAGATCTCACGCCTTGCATCTGCTGCTGCTCTCCTGTTTCTGGGTTTTCAATTCCCAGTCCATTCTGTTGTTCGGTACAAGGGTTTTCTTCCTCGGCTATCCTTCGATCCATCCCTCTTCTTTCCTCTGACCTCACTCTCCTCCTTCCGTCCTCTCTCTGATTCCACCCCCCTGTTTCTTACCCGACGCCCCTCCTCCTGATTAACCCTTTCGTTTCTTCTCTCCCCATTCCCTTCACACTCCTCCCACTGGTCACTTACCGCCATCTTCCTTACTTTCTCCCTCGCCTCCTTCCATTCAGTTACATACTGATACGTTCTCTGGGTCCTCACTGCTGCATTTATCAACTCGTTATTCCACAATACGTCATTCTGTGTTGCCAAATGGAGAACAACACACAAATAATTTTTATTAAGACCTCCACTCTTTCGCTGGAGCATTTTACCTGGAGCCATTCCACCACATCATCATACTCTCTAGCCGGCGGGCTAAGTCCCATCTCCTGCCAACAGTTTACTGCATACGGGCATGCACAGAACAAGTGCCAGCTGTATTCAATGTCAACTTCACACACTAAGCAGTGGCTAGGAATCAACATATGGCGAGCCCTCAGTGCCGATCTCATAGGTAAGCACTTTGATCCCAGTTTCCAAACAAATGATTTCATTTTAGGTGGTATCAGTAAGTCCCACAAGTTACTCCATTCAACAGTAGGCTCCCCTTGCCATTTCAATTTCTCCAGTGCTTTGTATCCCGATTTTGACGAATAACATCCATTTTTGGTGTATTGCCAAACCAATCTATCAGGCCTAGATCTCAAGGGTAAGATTATACTATCAATCTCCTCCACCTCATCACTTGTAAACAGCTCATTAATCTTCCCTCTATCCCAACTCCTCGACCCTTCCTCGAACAAATCTATCACTTTCAACTCCTCCATTCCTTCCACCATTCTAGATCGAACTCGAAACGCTCCCTCCCTTCCAATCCATGGGTCCTTCTAGACTCTAACTGATTCTCCATTCCCTACTTCCCACTTCAGACCCAGGTTTAGAACTTCAATTGACTTCCATATACCTCTCCAAATAAAGCTAGGATTTCTGCCTAACTTTGCATTTAGAAAATTGTCAGTTGGAAAATATTTGGCCTTGAACACTCGACTGACTAGCATATTAGGTTTGGCAATGAATTTCCATCCCTGTTTTCCTAGAAGGGCTAGATTGAAAAGTTGCAGGTCTCTAAAAGCCAGGCCCCCTTCTCTTTTGGTTTACACAACTTCTCCCATCCAAACCAATGCATTCTGTCTGCCCCATTCTCCTTTTTGCCCCACCAAAACGAATTCATTATTCTTTGTAGTTCCTCACAAATTGATTTTAGTAGGAGGAACGTGCTCATACAAAAAGTAGGCTACGCTTGGGCTACCGTTTTGATTAGCACATCTTTCCCAGCACTAGACAGAAATTTAAAACTCCACCCATTAACTCGATTCCTTAATCTATCAATTAAGAACATGAACAAACTCCTCTTCGACCTCCCAATCAAAGAAAGCAATCCCATGTACTTTCCTGTGTTCAAAGGGGAGTATACACCTAATTTGGTGCAAATACCATTCCTGACTTCACTACTTACATTAGTGCTAAAGAAAATACCTGACTTGTTAACATTCACAGCTTGCCCTGAAGCTTTCTTAAAATCAGATAGGATCTTTAGAATGTTCTCAGCATCTGCATCTGACGCCCCAAAGAATAGGAAGCTATCATCTGCAAAGAGTAGATGAGCCACCACTGGTGCTCCTCGACACACCCTGCACCCTCTAATCAGGCCATCTCTCTCAGCTTTAAATATCAACTGGGACAGAACTTCCGCACAAAGTATAAATAAATACGGTGAGAGCGGATCTCCTTGTCGAATTCCTCTCACAGGGCTGACCGGCCCCGCCAACTCTTTATTCACTGCAATAGAGTATGTAACTGTCGATACATATAACATTATCCACTGAATCCACGTCTCACTAAACCCCATTCCCTTCATTACTGCTTCCAAGAATCTCCAATCCACTCTATCATAGGCCTTGCTTATGTCAATTTTGAGTGCAACATCTCCCTGCTCCCCCCTGTTTTTCCTTTTCATATGGTGTATGGCCTCGAAGGCTACTTGGACACTATCAATTATTGACCTTCCAGGGACAAAAGCTGCTTGAGTCTCACTAATAAGGTTAGGGAGGATTAGCTTTAACCTATTAGTAAGGACCTTTGAGATTATTTTGTACAACACATTGCAGAGTGCGATAGGCCTGAAATCTGACATCGAGCTTGGAGAGTCAATTTTAGGAATCAAAACAATAATCGTGTCGTTCAAGTTGGCAGGGAATTCCCTGCGCTCTAACCATCCTTTACAGGCCTCAAAAACTTCCTTCCCAATTACTGGCCAAAAGTACTGATAAAACCCCGGATTAAGTCCATCCGGTCCCGGTGATTTGTCAGGGTGCATTTGGAACACGACAACTTTAAACTCCTCCATCGTGAAAGGCTTTGTTAGGCTTAGATTATATCTATCCGAGAATGTTTCAGTAAGAACACTAACCGGTTCTAGATTACACTCCATCGACTGCTTATACGCTTGTTGAAAGTACCTTTTGGCTTGCTCCATCATCTCCTTTTGGTCCTTCAACACACGCCCATTCTCCTCCTGCAAAGACAAAATTTGGTTCTGCTTCTTTCTGGCATTTACACATGCATGAAAGAATTTTGTATTCATATCCCCACCCTTCAACCAGAATTACTTTGCCCTCTGTCTCCAGAAAATATCTTCCTTCTCCAGGGCCTGATTTAGTTTCCGTTCGATTTCTTTTATTTTTTGCACTGACCCTTCATCTCTTCTATCTCTGAATCTTACTAGTTGGCGTTTGAGAAACTCAATTTCTCTCAAAAATTTGGTTCTGCATCCTCTCCCAAACATCTCCATCTCCTTTGCGCAGAACGCCAGTCTATCCTGCATACATCTGCTTGCACTGCTCCTCCACTGCTTTATTACAAGGTGTTCAAATTCTAGCTCTTGCAGCCATGCTTGTTCAAATCGAAACCTTCCTCTTCCATCTTTTGATTTGGGTTCTGTTGTTGTCAGTACAAGTGGGTAATGATCCGAATAAACAGTAATAGTATTAATCAACCGGTATCTCGGAAAGCGGTTTATCCATTCACCATTCCCAAACATTCTATCCAGCTTTTCTCTAACCCATCTCGGAGAGCCACGACTTCGCTCCCAAGTGAAAGGGCTGCCTCCTTGTCTTAACTCATGAATCTCGCAATCCTGCAGCGCTGCGTTAAATCTTCGCATAAGAATTTCGGGATACTCTGCACCTCCTTGCTTCTCAGTTTGATCCCTAATACAATTAAAGTCTCCCATTACTACCTATGGTAGATTCGATTCCTGTGCTATAGCTTTGAGGATTACCCAAGATTCCACCTGATGCTGTCTCTCTACATACCCATAGAACCCTACACACCTCCAATTCCCTTCTTCTGTATTTGTGATCGTTGCATCAATATGTCTATCAGAGTATTTATTGATGCTCAGTTTTACTTCTGTCTTCCACATCATTGCTAGGCCCCCACTGTGTCCTCTGCTTTCCACTACAAAACATCCATCGAACTTCAGTTTCTTACTTAGTTTCACCATTCGACTCTGGTTTACTAGAGTCTCCATGAGGAACACTACATCAGGTTGACATGATCTGATCATATCCCCTAATGCCTTAACTGCTCGAGAGTTCCCCAGACCTCGGCAGTTCCAACTTATGCAAATCATTCCTCCCGGCGGGCCTGTACCTCGGGCCTCGCCGCTACAACTTCAGTGAAAAAATCCTTATCCAGAATGGAATGGGACTCCTCCGTATTAGAACCAGTAGTTGTGGCTGGTTCCTCAATGTTTTTTCCCCGGTCTTGCACTTCTCCTCTCCTGCGTTTTCTGTCCTCCAGAATTCTTAGTGCCACCTCTTCAGCGCTTTCCATTATCATATCCTCATCTCCCTTTTCTTTTTCAACATTCTGTTCCTTCAGTACATTACTCTGGCTCCCATATATCCTCCCTTGACCACTTCCCGATGCCCCAACGTGATAGAAAAACCCTTGTCTGTGTTTAACCATCTGTCCTGCGGGCGTGAATCTTTTTCCTCCTGGCATGTTGGGGTCGTCGTTCTGGTCCCCTGGTTCTTTGAGCCATCTTGCCCCACTCTGGTCACCCCCTCTTCTAACTACTGCTTTCAACCACTGTCCCCACTCCCTCGGGATATCCTGGCTATTTTCCTCAAATTGCCTTTCACAGTATCGTTCTGAGTGTCCTAACAAGCCACATAAGTAACAGAAAGTACCAATTCTCTCGTATTTAAAGTGTATGAAGGTCGGTGTTGTATCTGTTTTACCTATTCTCTTAAATCGTTTCAATGGCCGTGTGACATCAATTTTTACTCTAATCCTCATATAGGCATTCCCAGCCCCAGCTCCATTCTTAGCATCGTACTCCACAAATTCCCCTAGGAACTCTGCTATCTGCTTGCCTGCGGTCTCGTTCCTGGCACCAAATGGTAAGTTATGTACCTGTACCCATATTGCCATCACGTGGAGCTCAACCGTTTCTGGTTTTACTCTCTCAGGCCATTCATTCATCACTAGCACGTAGTTGTCGAAACTCCAAGGTCCCCCTGCCATTATTCTGTTCTTGTCCATGGCATGAAAGAATTCAAATGAATAAAGGTTGGGCACTATTTCCGTAATTGTAACGCCTCTCCCTGGCCTCCAAAGCCCTGCTAATTTCAGTTTCATTGCTTGGAAATTTACAGGTCTGTCCGCTATGAAGGTCCCCAGAAACCTCAGTCCCCTTACCTCCTTCTCCCCCTCTCCCCTGTTCAAGCTTAGTTCCATTCCTTCGTACTCCTCATCTTCGATGTTTAGGTTTGCCATGTTTTCCTCCATTTGTTTTTCTTTTAATCACAATAATCCCTTCGTCTGCTGTTTGCTTTCACCTCCTTTCTTCCTCTACGCAGGTATAGGTTTTATTTTCTGAGTTTTTATTTCGGTTATCACCAGTATTGATATATCGTAGGTTTTGTTTTTCAAAAGATCACTCCTCTACTTCACGCACATCCAACCAGCCCTGATTAACACCAGCGGCGGTGTTAGACAAGGTGCCGAACGGCCTCGCCCGGGCGGACCGGGGGGTGGACACCTCATGGCGACGTAAGCGGTGATTGGCGCCGAAAGCAACCAATCGTGGAATCAAGCTGCTCGGCAGGACCGGAGCTCGGAGTATGGAAGAGTCGCCACCCACGAATGGAAAAATGAACACCGATCCCTTGCGGGAGACCGGTGAGGGTTCGGAAAACTTAGGTACGAGCCGAGAAGGCTAGCTCCTTTCTGGAGAAAGGCTACTAGGCACCCCGACATCGCCCGGTTATGAACCACCGGCCTCCTACTCAGCGTGTTAGGCGATAACGGACTAATTGCATATTTCTTTAAGTTTAAAATTCATTTGAAACCTTTTCTTTCTCGCTTTTGAAAACCGTTTTGAGCATGTCATTAAAAGCCACTTTAGTAAAGAATCACCCATTTTGCATAAATTTAAAATACATAGGAGAGAGAGGAGGAGAAGGAAGAATTGATTTATTCACAGTGTGATTTAGGCTTTACGTCGTATATTACATCTACGCTAATCTCACTCCCAAAAAACGAGTTTATTTACACGGTTCGTACCTTAATCGCCGTTGGAACGATTTAGATACGTTTCAAAGCCCTGTTAATTATGTTCACTCGAATCACCGTTGGAACGACTCGAGCGTTTGAAAACGTTGAGCAAACAGTTTTAATCTAAAAACGTGATTAATCATACAAGTCAATTTATTTGGTACAAAACCATTTACTTAGGAAAACAATTCAAAACTTCATTATTCACAAGAAAAACAATTTTAATTACAATGTTCGCCTAATCCGTCGTTGGAACGGATTAAGGTTTCAACACGTGATATTTTGGAAATGGTTTAAAAAAACGTCAAGAAAACGTTATTTACACTTTAAGAATATCTAGAAAAACTTTAATTTAAACAAACAAATTAAATTCTCTTTTTGTCTTTTATTTTTCCCTTTTTCACTCAATTATCCTCTACTTGAACATAATTACACTAATGAACCAATTAAACCAAAATTCACCAAGTAAAACTCATTTGGAATATATACATATACACAAAAATAAAATAGAAATACATATATATATATATATATATATAATTTTATCTAAAAATAAGGATATACCTATAAATAAAAAGGAGTACGAAATACTATATGATATAATAAAGAAAATGAAAAGGAGTACTACATATAATACCTATTTATTCTAATTCAAAACATGTAAAAACAATGAGCCAAACTCATAAATGGGAAGAATAACATTGAGTTCCAAATGGTTTTAAGTAATAAACATATAGAAAATAATTTTCACCCTAAATAATAGCTAATATATCTTAAATGTGTCAAAACTATATATATAGGAATATCATACCTTACCAAACCAAATCCAAATGAATTAAACCCAAATACGAAATATATAGCTACATAATACGTAATTAATAGTTATAGGACTCAAAAATAATTTTTACAAATACATAACATAATTAAATATGTATATATACAAATAGAAATGTAAAAAAGAAGAGAAAAGAGGGTTAAAAATGGAATTTTCGGATTCCAGCAGATTACTGACGGAAATCCGTCGCCAATCTGCTGTTAGCAACAGAAAAGGCAGAATTACAGAAACAGTCCAGAAGTTTCCAGATTTGTTCAAAAGCTTTAGATTAGATCTATTCTATCGTTTTGGGTCCCCGAACTACCAAAATTGGATCATAGTCTATAACGGAGATCTCTAAAACGACGTTTTATTAACATTATTTAGAAATATTTTCAAAAAACTTATAATTACAACGTTTTTTAATTCCCGAACTACCTTTGAATCGGATCCCGGTTCGTATTGGGATATTAAAACGAGGTTTTTATTTCAAAACAAAACCGAACGTTTATTTAACACGTGACGAAAATTAAATAAATACGGAATAATAAATAAAAGGGAAAAGTACAAAAATAAACCTTGTGGTTACACATATTTTCGAACAACACCATGTGGTATAAAAGTTTGCAAAATGGTACCATGTACTTCATTCCGTTAGCAAACACATACCAAATTGACTAACGGTGTTAAAAGTCAAAGGAAAAAGAGTTAATTTGGTACTTATATTTATTTATTTTATAAATTAACCTCTATTATTATCTAATTATCACAAATAAACCCCAAAATAAAAATTAAAAATCAAATACATCATATCTTTAATTTCTTGTTTTTGTTCTTCTTTCTCTCTCATCTCTTTCTACTCTTTATTAATTTCTCGCTCTAAAATCAATTGAATTTCAACATTTTTTCTTTAATTTCAAGGTGTTTGCTTCGAATCCTAAAGGTAACAATTCCGGTTTGAATTCAGATTTTCTATCAAAACCCGCCGGCGCCCGTATTACCCAAATGAACCGCCGTCCACTCTTCTCTAATCCGGTTGCTAATTCCATCATCTGTGAAGGATTAATGTTATTCTGCGAACCAAATGATATATACACAACCGAATATTTTCTTTGTAAATCAAGCCATTTTAAGCATTCCGCCATTGAAATTCCGGGTTTCTTCCCTACTCGTCGCATACTTTTTCCAGGAAGAAGAGGCCCAATTGCCCATATAGGGATATTGGTATATTTCCTCAAACAATCCAATCCCAACGATTCAATTTCCTCAACTGTATTACATAACCATCCAAAAGACTCCAAGGAAGATGAAAATAGTGACTCCATTAATCGATATCCTGGATCAGTTCCATCTGTTTCTCTGAAAATCTGATCCAACTGAGTTACATGAAAACGGCAGCGTTTAGGAAATCCAGGCACGTTAAACTCATCGGAAATACTATTTAGATGAGGGAGATTCTGACAAATAGAAACATAAGCCAAAGTTCCATAAGCACCAGAAGCAGAGAAAGAGAGATTAACAGTTCCTACAATCTGAGCAACATCATTAGCCCATCCGAAAAAGCCATCTGAGATTACACAGAGAGGTGGACGGCCGTCCTGTTTAGTAATGATATCATTTAGGGCTTGAAGAAATGGGGTTTTAAGGGTAGCTGATGCTAAAATAAATTTCCCGATTTCTTCTTCAGATGAGAGGTTATCGGAATTTTCAATTCCCGGTGGAAGGCCGTGGTCTGTGCTGCAGAAAGGAAGCTCAACGAATCGGAATTTGGTAGATGATGATGAAGAAAAAGAAGTGGAGATTGTGGAAGGAGGTAATTGATATTTAGTGGAGTATTTGCGATTGTGATTATGAAATGGTGTTTTTGAATGAGTTTTGTTGCTAAGTCGAGGAAAGGAATCAGATGGCCTTGACCCATAAATGGTAGCATTACCACGTAATTATTAGAATTTCCATTAGAGAATTTCCATCTTTAGAAAAGTATCAAACACCTTCGAATTCAATTGATTTTAGAGAGAGAAATTAACAAAGAGAAGGGAGAAGAGAGAGAAAGAAGAAGAGAGAGAAAGAAGAATAAAAATAAGAAATTAAAGAGATGGAAAAGATGATGTATTTGATTTTTAATTTTTATTTTGGGGTTTATTTGTAATAATTAGATAATAATGGAGGTTAATTTATAAAATAAATAAATATAAGGACCAAATTAACTCTTTTTCCTTTGACTTTTAACACCGTTAGTCAATTTAGTATGTGTTTGCTAACGGAATGAAGTACATGGTACCATTTTGCAAACTTTTAAACCACATGGGTGTTGTTCGAAAACAGGTGTAACCACAAGGTTTATTTTTGTACTTTTCCCTAAATAAAATGTGATAAATAAAAGACGAAATAAATAAAAAAACTATAACATAAAAATAAATAAAGAAAAATAATTTAAATAAAATAAAATGAGTCTAGTCCTCGGATAATACCTTAAGATCGGTATCTGTCGGGCGCGCACGCCCAACGGACGTCGGGCGTGCGCCCCGCGCTGTCGGGCGCGCGCCCAGCGGACGTCGGGCGTGCGTCCAACTGTCGTCGGGCGTGCGCCGATTATCGCTAGGCGCTCGCACCACGTTGCCGAGCACTCGCGAGCCATCCATTCGACGACCGCAACTCCTACTGACCTCACGTCTTTTTATTATATATTTTTTGCTTTAAAACTTCCAGAATCAACCGCTTCGACCGTCTTGTTACAGGTTTTCGTCACAGGTTCTCCGACTCGGTGTCTACAGGCGGCGACACCCTCACAGAGTTGTTCGGAGGGACTACGACACTCTCACGACGTAATTCGCCCTAGCAGAGAGACCCTTTCTTATTTAATTCTTCTATTATCACTTGTTTTCAAGTTATTTTGTAGAGACAAGTAGACCTGTTCATGGGTTGGGTTTGGGCCGGGCCTAAGCGGGTTTGTCACATAATTACTTTGTCCAAGCCTAACCCAGCGCGCACTATATTTACATCGGGCTCGGGCCGGGCTGGGCCAAGCTAAAAGAACTAATTCCCAAGCCCAACCCGGCCCAACCCAAGTAATATTTTTGTATTTTTAAAAATTAAAATTAAACTATAAATATAAATAATAAAATACAACAAACTAAATTTTAGAGGATTATTGGGTAAATTACATACGTGGTGTACAACCTTTATCCATTTTCACACTTTGGTGTACAACCTTCAATTTTACACACTAAAGTGTACAACCTTTTGGTGACCTCCCACTAAAGTGTACCGCCGGTAATTGTGTCCGGTCAACCCGAAGTCAACGCGCCACATCACCATTTTGACTTCTCTAAAATTCAAAAAATGACTCACTTAATATAAAATTATTTTTATACCCTTTATTCTTTATATAATTACTAAAAAAACCCTTTCTTCTTCCTCCATTTTCTTTTTGCAATTTCTCTCTCTAAAGCTTCCACTCTTTTTACCCTTTCTCTCTCTAAGTCCTATCTCTCTCTAAAGGGACTTTGAAATTGAATTCCAAAACTCATTTATTAACTCTCTTCATGTAATGGAGATCGGGGATGGACGATTGGCGGTGAAAATCGGAAGTAGCACTGGAATCAGAGAACAACAAGAACTTTCAAAGCCATTCTTTCCGTCTTGCACCCTTACTATTATAGTCGACTTTCTCTGGTGAGTGTGCAGCCAAAATCGATTTCGAACTTTGGAAATCCGGCCTCGAAGTGAAATCGACGATTTTGGGTTTCACAATATAAGTGAAATCGAAGCAAAATTGAAGAGAATTTGGGTTAGGGATCTCATTTTCTGAACTTGCAGAGTTGGAATGGCTGGTTGAACGGGGATAAAACTCGATAATTACCGCCATACTCAATGATGTATTCTCGGAATTCGCCTTGGTTTATATATTTGAAAGTAGCAGAAGGAGGAACTGAAGCTTGTGCAATGGTGGATAAAATGGCAATGGTGAAGAGATAGAGTATAAAAGTAGATGGCTTTTCCATTTTTGTTTATGTAATTAGGAGTGATGGAAAACATGTGCTGCTCATATCTCCTGTGAGGTGATTAAAAGTAATAAACTTCGTTTTACCAACCATTTCGTTTTTTTATCAATGGTAATAAATTTCAGGTTGTGATGATCCAAGACAGAGAGGAGTGAGAGAGATTTAGAGAGAGGAGTTAGAGAGAGAAAATTTAGAGAAAAAAGGAAAAAGAAAGATGGAGAAAAATTGGAGGAAGGTAGAAGACAATGGCATTTTAGTAATTATATAAGCGTAAATTGTATTTTTATAATTTCATAAGGAGTGGGTCCCACTTTTTATAATGGGTAGGATGAAAATGATGATGTGGCACGTTGACTTTGGGTTGACCGGTCACAATTACCGGCTGTATACTTTAGTGAGAGGTCACCTAAAGTTTGTACACTTTAGTGTGCAAAATTAAAGGTTGTACACCAAAGTGTGAAAACAGGTAAAGGTTGTACACCACTTATGTAATTTACCCGAGGATTATTTCAATAAAAATCAATTAACGCAATTCTAAATAAAAAAATACTCATTTGATAGTAATAAATAAAACAGTAACAAAAATATGTATATGTTTACCAATTCTAAAAAATATATGGTTTGGAAAATTTGATGTTGAAGAAATTTAAAATTTTTATCTTTGGAATATAAAGTTTATTAAACTTTAAAATTTATAAAATTAAAGTTATTATTAAAATTTCGGACCGGGCTAGGTTGGGCCTGGGTTTTGAGACAAATCCCAAACCCAACCTACTCTGTATTCGGGCCTAAGCGGGCTTGGACCGGTCGGGCCTATTACAAAATATATACATCCAATCCCAGTCTTTGAAGAGCGGGCTTGGACGGACTGGGCGGGCCAATGGGCTTTTGAACAGGTCTAGTCTCAAGTACTTTGCGGACTTAAGCATCAGAGAGGGGACATCGAAATCTGGACCCTCACTGACTGTTTGTTATTGGTTCAGGTGATCAGAAGACGTGATCGAAAAGTGTGTTCATTATTGAAAACATCATTTGGTGCGGTGAAGGTGGACGATCTTCGTAAAAATGACTAATCTACTCAGTTTTGCGGTGCAACTGATTATTCAACAAGATGGCGATGCTCTAAGTACTTCGGTTGTACCTAATAACGACCTCGTTGATTCAAGCAATAATCCTTTACCATTATTACTTGTTTGTCCAAGCGTATATCAAATGATAGACCCTTGTTTGGGATCGTTAGACCACGAATAACGTAGGTTTATGAATGGCCTAACAAAGCAATTAATATACAATATTGGATATGTTCAAGAATGTATGAATGTTCTTAGAACAGAGCATGCGACGTAGATGGAGGTAATGTGAATAGAGCTTGATGAGGCTAGGGAAGCTAGTAGATATGGAGATAGAAATAGTTCAACAGCTTGTTCAACGGGACATCACGACAACCAAATATGTCCTAAGAAAAGAGGATTTTCTAAGGAGTCTCAACCAAAGGTAGCATGACAGAGATCTAGGGAGAAACATGCTAGTCTTCCATATCGAAGGCATTATCGTTCGCCTTCAGTTGAATCCTTGATTCGCCGCTACGAAGCACACAAGAAGAAGCCGAAGGTTTATAAATCTCCAGATCAAAGAAATCGGTGATACAAGCTAGAGCCAAAGAAGGAATAATCAAACTCTTTGAAGGATGAGGTTTATAATCTCTTCTGCAAAGAGCTTCGGTAGACAATGAAGGATGAGGGATTAAATTCCAAGAGGCAAGAGACTTTCGAAGGGGATGTTCCTTTCGGCATAGAAATTAGGCCTCTCAGTGCGGACCATACCACAGGGATTCAAATACCCAATCCTCAAGGATTACAATGGTATGGTTGACCCTACTCTACATGTCAAAATTTTCCTTAGGGCTTTCTAGACCACAACGGTGACTGATGCTCTCATGTAGCGATTATTCTCCACAACTTTAAGGGATTTTGTGGCATATTGGTATGATTAGCTACTACCAGGATCCATCCAATCTTTTAAACAAATGTTTTATCTTAATCTTTTTCACGGACTGTTGCTGTGCTAAAGGGGCTAACAGTTTATAGCCTTAATCTTTTATAAATGTCCATATTTTTGTTATTCGATTCCCGCGTCCAGGTTTTATTTTTTCTTCTTCATTTAGTTTTTATTTTTTATTATTATTTTTCTAATATCAAATGTTAAAGAAATATGAAAAAACTAAATGTCACGAGAATATTTATTTATCTTTGAATTAGAAAAACTTTATAAGATTTGCATAGTTTGACACTAAATTGATCATAAACCATAATTTGAAAAGGATGTATAATTTTGCCTCTTATATTTATATCCTAATTCAATGCATTTAGAATTCATACTCTCTAGATTTGCACACCTTTAAGTTGTCCTTGTCACTAGGGGTAAGCAGAACCGAACCAAAAATCCAAAGACCGGACCGAAAAAATCAAACCAAACCGGACCGAATTATATTTTAGTTTGATTCGGTCCTAATTTTTAAGCTAGTTTGGTTTTCGGTTTGGTCCGGTCCAAAACCGAATAAAATCAGACCGAAATACAATATGTACTACTCTCAATTTTAAGGTTTTAAATTAATTAACTAATTAAATATAGAAAAGAAAAAACAATTAAACATGTTTTCTCTCTCTCAACTAATTATATATATCAAAGAAAAAGTAATTATATGATTATTTTCTTTATATAATTGTTTAGTTAGTGAAGGTGCAAGTAGTTGTAGGTCTCTAGTGCTTTGTTTGGTCCAAACATGAACCAAACCGGACTGTACCGAAATAATTTGGTTCGATCCAGACCAAATCGAATTATAATTTGTTTTGGTTTGGTCTTAAAAAATAGAGGTAATTTGGTTTGGTCCAATTCGGTTTGGTTCGGTTTTTAGACCGAATCGGACCATGCTCACCCCTACTTGTCACTATAAATTACCTCTCTAGGTCTTCTATGAACAGTAGTTTCGTTTTCTTTTTTGCTACAGTGACTTCGTCTTCTCCCTTATACAGCAGCGCCGCTTGACACCGGTTCAAAGGGGGAAGCTCAACCCGATGGTTGCCGCCGATCCCCACGGCTGCACAATACCAGCACCACCGCCCCAGAAACCGCTAGACGGTGGCGCCTCCGAGTCTCCTACCCAAACCTCTCCAAGATCCTATGTCGATTCCGTAATCGGCAACCAACATGAACCTACAATCAGAACAACTGTTGATTTGAGAGAGGAAGGATTAGCATCGATCGATTTCACAAACCCCCTGCGACCTGAAATTACCATTGCTCCAAGCCTTGTTAAACACTAGTCAGAAAATTGGAAAGATGCAATTATCATCAAGGTGTTGGGTAAGAATGTTGGTTTCATTGCTCTGCAAAACAGAGTTCTTGAGGTATGGAAACTAAAAGGGAAAAATAAATTAATGGATATTGGGTTTGGTTTCCATGTAGCGCAATTTTCATCTCTGTCTGACAGAGATCGTGTGATCGGGGAAGGTCCCTGGATAATTCAAGGGCATTATTTGACTATTCATATTTGGTCCCCAGATTTTGTTCCTACTGAAGCTGCAATTGAATCAACTCTAGTCTGGGCTCGCTGTCTACATCTTCCACTTCAGTACTATGATGGGAATTGCTTGATGCTAGTAAGTAACTCTTTGGGAAAGGCAGTAAAGGTTTATAAGAACACAAGACAGGCAACTCGTGGCCATTTCGCACGTGTCTGTGTGGAAATTGATCTCCACAAGCCTCTCATTGCTCAATTCTGTCTGAATAAGAAGGAATACCGGGTTGAATATGAGGGTTTGCATATTGCCTGCATGAACTGTTGTCACTATGGACATGCGAAAGAATCTTGTCTCCATCCTAGTGCCATTAGCCCTGAACTCGCCACCCCTGTGGAAAATTCTGGAGACGTTGTGATGCAAACTTTGGATGCTAATGAAAGCACTCTTGGCAATGTGGCTAATGCCCCTGTGCCGCTTGAGACAACCCCGAACTATGGACCATGGATGATGGTTCCCCGTAGGAAATACACTCCCCGTCCTAAACACCCGCCCACGTGGAATCAAACGGATCACAATAATCCTGTTGTTAGCACCTTGCAGGTAGAGAAGACCACCCCTAATGGTGTTGCTGCAAAGCCTTTCTCTTAGGTACCAGCAGCTGACTTCCTCCCTCGTCGGGGCTCCTCTAGCTCCAATAGAGGACGAGGAAGCTTCAAATACAATCAACGTGGTGAGGCTCTTGATAATCAGCACACCAACAACACTTTCGGTCCAACCTCCACGGTTCCTATCCAAAATACATTTATGGGTTTGATGGATAATTTATTGGATAAAATGGATGAGGATCAGACGCTTGGTAAGGAAAATTCTGTTGAATTTAAATTCAGTGTCAATCGCTCCAAGCGCATTCATGCAAGTGATGATAAGGCGAAACCGTTGACTGAAGTTGATGCAAATATGGATAACGTCTCAAATGTGAGGCCTGCCAGTAGTGGAGATGTTTAGCACGCCCATCCCGGTTTGTTATTTCTTGCTCTTTTGTTAATGATTATTACATGGAATTGCTTTGGAGCCGGTGGTAATGAGTTTCACCGGACTCTTCGTCACTTGTTGTATCTCCATGATCATATGATTCTTGTACTGCTAGAGATTCGACTGCCGAGTTCCTGTGCGGACAAGCTTTGTAAGACACTTAATTTTTCAAATGTTGTTTGTATTGAGGCTGATGGTTTCAGTGGGGGGATATGGTTGTTCTGGCATTCTGATAAGATTAATGTTTGTGTGGTAGAAAAGAACTTTCATTTTTTTCATTGCCAGGTTAGCTTTATGGACAGATCTCTTCATGCGTAGAGCTTCCTGTTTACTGCAGTGTATGTCCACCTTCAGTTTTGCAATAAGAGAATCTTTCTGAATGATATCTGTACTCTCCAAAATTCCATCAGTGGTCTTTGGCTTTTAGCAGGTGACTTTAACTGTATAAAGTCTCCGACAGAGAAAAAAGGAGGCTCTATTCGCACCTTGGGTAGGTGTATCTTCTTCACCGACTAGATTAATAAGCTGTGTTTTGTTGATCTAGACTTTGTTGGTCCCTCTTTCACCTGGTTCAGGGGCACTACTCCAAGGACTAGGGTTGCTTGTTGTCTCGATCGGGCTTTAGCTAATCTCGATTGGCGTCATCTTTTCTCGGAAGCCGTGGTTCGTCACCTCATCTGTAACAAATCAGACCACTGTCCTATTCTTATTGACTTACTTCTGATGAAGGGCCCCCCAATTGCTAAGCCTTTTTCGGTTTCAAGCTGCTTGGTTGCAACATCCAGAGTTCATACCCTTTGTTGATAACAACTGGGAAACTGATAAGAAAATCTCTGACAACCTTCAGTCCATCACACCCTTGATGCAGAATTGGAACAGTAGTGTCTTCGGCAACGTTTTTCAGTAGAAAAGGACTTTAACTAAGAGAATTGAGGGGGTTCAACACTGCATTAGCCATAGAGTGACAAGAGGCCTTTTGAAGATCGAGAGGAAGTTGATCAACGAACTAAATGAGATTTTGCAACGTGAGGAAATCCTCTGGTTCCAGAAATCCCGAGTCAAGTGGATTCAGTTTGGTGACAAAAACACGACCTTCTTTCACACCTCCATTCTTATCCGTCGTCATCAAAACAAGATCGAGGGTTTGAAAGATGAACATGACATTTGGATTTGGGACAACGCAGTCATCAAAGGTTTGGTTACTTCCTTTTTTACTACTCTGAACTTGGAAGAGAATTTTTCAAGACCACATTTGACTACTTCTACCAGTTTTCCTCCTTAGGACCCTACTATCTCAGCTTCTCTTGAGGGAGTGTTTTGGCCTGATGAAGTACGAAGTGTTATATTTAGTATGGATCCCTATAAAGCCCCGGGTCCAGATGGTTTCCATGCAGTGTTCTACCAGAAGATGTGGGGAACAGTGGGCAATCAGGTTTGTTCTGCGGTTACTCAAGCTCTCAACTCTAGAATTTTGGGCGACAGTTGGAATCGCACCTTGATCATGCTGATTCCCAAACTCCCCAATCCTGAAAATTTGACTCAATTCCGACTGATTAGCATTTGTAATGTTTTATACAAAACGATTACCAAGTGCATTGTCAATAGGTTAAAGCCTCTTCTTCGGTATGTGGTCAGCCCCACTCAGAGCAGCTTTGTCCCGGGTCGCTAGATTTTAGACAATATTCTTATAGTCCAAGAAGTCATCCATTCTATGAGGTATAGAAAACGGAAGTCAGGTTGCATGCTTATGAAACTTGACCTGGAGAAAGCATATGACAATGTGAGTTGGCATTTTCTGCAAGATACTCTTTTCTTTTTAGGCCTCCCCTGCAGGTTTGTTACCCTCATCATGAATTGTGTTTCGAGTGCAACCATAAGAAATCTTTGGAATGGAGAGAAATTGAAAGAATTCAAACCTTCCAGGGGCCTTCGCCAAGGTGATCCACTATCCCCTTACCTTTTTGTTCTTTGCTTGGAGCGTTTGAGCCATCTGATTAATGATGCTATGAATAGTAATGTTTGGAAGCCTATCCTCCTCACCAAAAGAGGGACCCCCTCTCCCACTTATTCTTTGCGGATGATATTGTGTTGATGTCAGCAGCCTCAGTGGAGCAGGCATGTGTAATTAGGAGCATCCTCCATGACTTCTGCGCCAGCTCCGATAAAAAAGTCAGCAATGTAAAGTCCAGAATATCCTTTTCTGAGAATGTGTCGAAAGAGCTTAGTAGAGGGGTGTGTGACATCCTCGGGTTTGCTAAATCAGAGGATCTTGGAAGGTATCTCGGCATGCCCATAATCCATGGCCAGGTCTCCACAAATACTTTCAAGTATGTGGTCGACAAAGTACAAGAAAAACTTGTAGGATGGAAAGCCAAATGTCTCTCTACGGCTGTTCGAATTACATTGATCCGCTCAGTCACCTCTTCGATCCCTAGTTATGCCATGCAGACTGCAGTTCTCCCCTCTTCTATCTATAACAAGCTCGAGGCTTATAATAGAAACTTCCTTTAGGGTTCCACTGACTCCTCTAAACGCATACATCATGTGAACTGGGCTACAACGTGTCGTCCTAAATCTGAGGGTGGTCTTGGGATTAAACAGGTTAGGGAGTTGAACCTTGCTTTTATAGCGAAAATTGGTTAGAGACTGTTAATGGAGAAAGATGCTCACTGGGTCAAGATTTTTAAAGAGAAATATGGGGGGCAGTGCCCGAGCCCTAATATGTTCTGGTGTCCGAGCAACTCCTCCGCAACTTGGAGGGGAATCGTGAAGGGTAATGTTGTCCTCCGAAGTGGTTTGGGAAAAATGGTGACCAATGGGGATAGCACTAACTTTTGGCCTGATCGTTGGTGTGGGGAGGAGCCTTTGTTTCAGTATATAGGCCGTAACGTTGCAAGTGTGGACACCCAAAGCAGCGTTTCAGATCTTTGTTTGGCTTCCGGCGGGTGGAAGTGGGAGGTGCTATCTCCATTGCTCCCTCAGAATGTGTTGTTTCGTCTTGCCTCTTTCATTTTATTTCCGGATAATAGTGAAAGGGACGGGTGGTATTGGACGGCCTCAGCATTGGGTTCCTATACGGTTAGCTCAAGCTACACTCTGTTGACCTCGAGCGCTCCTAGTGTTCATGAAAAAATCTGTTCCTTGATTTGGAAAGGTACCGGAAAGAATTCGTGTTTTTCTCTGGCTGACGAGACATAAAAGAATAATGTGTAATTCGCTTCGCGTGGCCCGACACCTCAGTGTCTCTACTGATTGTGCTGTTTATGGTGAGGAAGAAACGGTCTTGCACGTTCTTCGTGATTGTCGCAACGCAAGATCCATTTGGCACAGGTTAGTCCCTTCTCTGGATTGGAATCACTGGTTAGATGGGAATCTCCAAGCTCACTTTGTTTTCAAGAACCTTGATTGGCCTGTGATCTTCTCCGTCTCAGTCTGGTGGATCTGGAAATGGCGAAATGAGTTTATCTTTAATGGCAAAGTTTGTAGCCGAGACAGGGTGTCCTTTATTTTAGAGAAGACAAGGGAATGTAGAGATGCTTTTCTTCAGGGTGGTACTAATCTGAATTTGCCAAGAGATGTTATTTGGGTGAGTTGGACCCCTCTGGAATCTGGATGGGTCAAACTGAAGCAAAGGGAACCCGGGCAGAGCCTATGCTGGAGGTATTATTCGTGATGAAAGGGGTATGTGGATTGCAGGTTTCTCTGTGAACATAGGCATATGTACTGTGACTGTTGCTGAACTCTGGGGGCTATACTTTGGCCTTCAGTCAGCTTGGAAGAGAGGTTTTCATCGGCTCGTGGTGGAGCTTGACTCTAGAGTTGTTTTGGGCTTTATGACAGGGGATATACAACACTATCATCCTTACTATTGGTTTATCTCCAAGTGTCATGAGTTACGTGATAGGAATTGGGTCCTCTTGTTTACCCACACTTACAGGAAAGGGAATCGGGCTGCCGACTGGTTGGCGAACTTTTCAGGGAATCACACCTTGGGTCATCATGAGTTTGATGTGCCTCCTGTAGACCTTCGGAACATCCTTTTTGCTGATCAGATGGGAACTACTCTGAGCCGTGTTGTGTAGTCTGCTCCTTTCTCCTTCTTTGTTTCTTTTCTGTTCTTGGGCTTTTGCCCTCTAGGTCACCAAAAAAAAGAATTCATATTCTCTGGTAATGTTAAATAGCAGACTAAAATATTCAAATTTTATTGTGAGATAGTGAGATAGTGTTTAGCCCATTAAAAGATTTTTCTTGCATTCACATTAACTCTTTTTGAAGATTTCGAAGGTTTTTATTCTCCTAATTAGAAGTCTTCATGTCATGTGAGAATCTTCAGAATTGACATGGGAAAATGGACAGTAAATTGTTGTTTGTATTGTTGTATCTATTGTATTTGATCTATATAATATAAAAGCTCAAGCAATTTACAAACACATGCATTTTGTCAAAAATTAATAACGTGATTATTTACCCGAAAAATGAATAATTTGGAACAAATATAAGAACTAAGTCTGCAAATTATCCATATGTAAAGGGTAAATTTGTATATTTGAATGTTCATTATCCATAAGTATTTTTAATCTGTATATTTGAATGTTCATTTAGCTATGAAGAGTTGGGTTTCAATGTTAATTTGGTAAGTTCTTAGGGTGTGTTTGGTACGCTGTAATGCAATGTAATGTAATCAAGATTGTAATGTAATCAATGTTGTAATGTAATGGAATGGAATAACCATTACATTACCATATTTGGTTAGTAAAATTTTACAATTGATGTAATGTAATTACCATTACATTATCATTAGGGGTGTGCATCGGTGCAAAACCGAACCGAGCCGAAAAAACTGAATACCAAAATGATCAAAATAATTCATACCGACACCGAACCGAGTAATAGGTAAAACCGAATTAAAACCGAATCGAAATATGCGGTTCGGTTCGGTTTAAACCGAACAAACCGAATTAAGTTAAAAATAACAAATAACAAATAAAAATCACTATATAAATGTAAAATATGTGTAATTCAGTGCGGTTCGTTTTTTTTACATTTTCTGTCAAACCTAAACGAACCGAATCGAATACCGAAGTAAACTTAAAATTAAAATCGATGTCGAACTGAATTGTTAAAAAAACCGAACCGAAAAACTGAATTCACTCAGTTCGGTATGCAGTTTAAACCGAACCGATGCACACCCCTAATTATCATGTTTGTTTTGCTATGTATAATCATAAATTTCTATTTACTCTTATAAATATATATAACAATAGTAATAATAAAAAATTAATAATAATGTGATGTAAAAAATGGAGGAAATGAAAATGTTAGATTGAAGGAATTAGGAATACATATTGGAATGTAATGGGAATTCCTATTGATTTTTTTGGTAATCCTCATTACAAAACTTATTGAAGAAAATTAAAGTCATGGAATTCCCATTACATTCCAATAAAATTATAGAGTGCATCCAAACATAGTAATGGGCTTTTGATGTAATGGGCATTCCATTACGAAGTCCATTACGTCTTACCAAACGTACCCTTAATGATTATCTATTTTTCAAATTTTTAAGGATGAACTTGATATAGTATTTGAAAATGATAATTTGTCTCCTAATATTTCTTTAATTATTAACTCCAATCTATAACACAAGTTAATATTGTCTCTATCTATAATTGTTAGGAGAACGAACATATAATGAAACATGATTATAGGACAAGTTGTTGAAAAATGTTATTATATTTGAGTCTTTTCAATTTCTGAAAATGTTGAGTTTAATGAATCTAATTAATAGAATTAATTTCACATATTAATTTTTAACGTTTTTTTTGGTACTAAGTTGTTAGAATTGCAATTTAATTCTGTTTAACTCAAATTAATTTATGGATTAAATACTTCATTAAAAAAAATTAGTTTTTGAATTAATGGATCAAAAACATTTCCACTCCCCTTCTTATATGTCTATATCTTGACATTCTCTCTTATTTTCGAAATAAATAAATAAACGGGGCATAAATAATTCTCTTCCAATTATCCTTTTCGTCCTTATATTTTTAGTCTCTATTCCAATGTTTGTTCTGTGTTTTTGCTTCCGGAATTCAAGGATATATGATTACTAGAAAATATTAATGAAGTTAGAGAAATGATATCTGCGAGCGTTACTAATATTGTATATAGTGAAAGAATGAAGAATAGATTGATTGAATAAATATTATAAGATTAAAATATGGGAACTCGCCACCTTAAGCTGATACAATTAGATATATTGGATTATTGTAACCTAATGAATAACTGAATTCGAATACTTTGATGATCATGAAATTCTGTTAAGCAAAATGATTATCATCAAGATGAATTTGTAAATAATTTTTATTAATTTTAATTTTTATAAGTAATTGAAGTTTATTAATGCAAAGATCAAATGTGTATATCTAACATATGCAATTGATAAAGTCTCTCCATGTACAACATTAGAAAAATATTGATTGTAGTAGTTTATAGCATAATAAATTGATGTTGCTCTCATTTCAACATAGATATATAATTTTTTTTGTATGATAGATATAATGTTGAATTTTTATTGTAGTTTAATTTAACTTTTGGTTTTTCATTGTATCTAATATACTTTTTTAATTAATCTCTTATTTTATTATTATTATTTCAAAAAATTCGAATTAGAAAAAGAAAATAGGGTAAATTCCAAAAAAAACCTATGTGGTTTGATGTTGTTCCAAAAAAACCCTTGTGGTTTGTTATTACAAAAAAAAGGCATGTGTTTTACGCCGTTACAAGGAATGCAGAATTGGAGAAAACGCCGTTTAACTAAGTGATGTGGCAAAGGGTATATTTGTCCGAAAATGTTGGGAGACCTATATAAGCTCCAGAACTTGTTCTAACAGAGTTTATCTTCAGTGACTTTTCATATTTCAGTTGCATTGATCGCTTTCCTAAATCGGAATACGAAGTGGCAGCTAACGAAGAACTCATTCCTAAGCACTTCGATCATCGTTTCTACTACTGAAGGTGTTTGATTTCGTAAGCGACGAAATTAGATAGACGTTAGAATCGATTGTTCGAAGTGGGTAGAGCAACCACATTTCAAGGCTCTCCAAGGGGTTGCGTGTCAGCCAAGGTAAGCCAACAATATCCATGGAAGAATTGATTTTTTCTTATGTTACATCTGTTCTTGGTTTCGGGTTTTGTTTGAATCAGTTAGGGTTTTCTGTTTTGTACGATTAATAATCGGATTTGTGGTTTTTTTGTTGGGTATATTAATCATCAACAGTTATATTGCATGTAATCGTGTTCTAGTTGAATCGAGTCGTGTATATTATCGTTTGTGTCATTTGATACATCTCTCTGTTTCTATTTACGCGATTAGTGTTGTTTGTTGTTTGTTGTTGGCTTGATATTATGGTTTTGTTGGTCGTCAATAGCTATTTATTATTGTTTTGATTGTTTTGTTGCTGGTATGTTGAATGAAGGGGTGCAGATGGCTGGATATGTGACCCTGGTTTTTCACCATGGAGGCAAGTGGTCCTCATTTGATGACTCCATGAAGTATTTAGGGGGAGATGGAGCTGAGATTACATTAGACAAAGATTATTTAGGGTATTATAGATTGTTGGAATATTATAGGCAGTTAAAGTATACAGGTGGTTGTAGGATGTGGATGCATGTTATAGGACTTAGAGGTGAATGGAGTTATTGGGAGATCGTAGATGATAAATCATGTTTTAGCGTGGCAGATGCTAATAGCAATTGGGATACTTAGGATGTATATTTTGAAGCTCTACCTAAACCCGTGTCAATGATTAGGGATGATGTTTTTGTCAATCTGGTTGATGGTGATGAACATGCACCAGCTGAGTCCAATGCATCCAACTCAGATAATAGCATATGCTCTAGAGTTGGTGGTCTGGAGTTGGTGATGGTAGGGGAGATAGAGGATTTAACTCTAGTTGATGATAGGGTTGGAGTACAACTAGCTGAGGAAATAGGTGTGGATAGAGACGAACCAGTTGAGGATGTGAATGTAGGTGTGGATGGAGATCACCAAGTTGAGGACGTGGATGTAGGTGTGGCTGGAGGTGATGATAGTAAGGATAATGAAGATAGTGAAGACAGTGACTTTGAATTTGTTTCAGGGTTTGATAGCACAGAAAGTGATGATGTGTCATTAGATAGTGAGGGTGGTCCAGGTGTATGTGATGAAGCAATAGTGCATGGAGTTGACCCAGTTGATGGTGTATCTGTGACTGAAGGAGAAAGAGTTGATGAAGGAATTATGAATGTAGGTGTAGCTGGTGGAGAACCAGTTGTTGAGCTAGGTGGGGAAGATGAAGAGCTAGTTGGGAAAGTAGGTGGGGAAGATGAAGAGCTAGTTGGGGAAGTAGGTGGGGAAGATGTAGAGCTAGTTGGGGAAGTAGATGGGGATGGTAATGCAACAATGGATGAAGCAGTGGAAGCTAGAGAAGAAGTAATAGAGGAGTTTGGTGCTGATGGAGGATACATATTTGATGAAGCAGTAGGGCTTGATATAGGTATGGATTGGGATGCAGTAGGGCTTGACAATGATATGGGAGCTGGTAGGGGGGAAGAAAGTGGTGACAGTCCTGATGAGGACAATGATGGTGAGGAGGACAATGAGGGTATTGATGGTGAGGAGGACAATGAGGGTATTGATGGTGAGGAGGACAATGATGGTGATGATATTGATGGTGAAGATAGTGATTTTGAAGTTCATTCAGAGTTTGAGAACTCAAATAGTGCTGATGTGTCATTAGATAGTGAATGTAATTTGTACAATGAAATTCCAAATATAGGTACAAGTAATGTCCCTAATAGAGAAATGCATAATGAGGGTGGCAATGAGAACCTATCAAACAGGAAGGAGGTGGAATTTGAGTTCAATGAGGCTGCTCCTGACTTAGATGATGAGTTAAGAAGCTTGCAAGGTTTCGAGGATGAGGGAGCAACACCTAATGTAGACTACAATGCAACGACTAAAAATTTGGCATTGGGTATGACATTTAGGAGTGCTAAGGAGTTTAGAAAGGCCTTGAGGGCTTGGGCCATATAAGGAGGGCATACCTTTTGTTTCAGTAAGAATGGACCATCATTGGTGCATGTGAGATGTGATTCACATGGTTGTGAGTTCAGGATTAGAGGATCTATGGTTAGAAAGACTCAAACTTTCAAAATAAAGACATGTAATCTCAACCATACATGTCCTAGGCAATACAATGAGAAATTTGTCAAGGTTTCATACCTTTGTGAAAAGTATTTGGAAGACATGAGGGATGATAAGGATTTGAAAGTTGCATACTTGAAGAATAAGATTAAGAGGGATTTGGGGTATGAGGTGTCTATTCGAAAGTGCTAGAGGACTAAGAGCGAGGCGAGAAAAATTATATCTGGTCAAGTTAGGGATCAATATAAGAGGCTGTATGATTATGCAGAGACTCTCAAAGTCACTAATCCAGGAACTGTTGTCAAAATCAAAACCGAGCTCAAGCTAGACCATGGGTTAGGAGTTCCTAGGGAGATTGTTTTGTTTCAACACATGTATGTAAGAATGGCTGCCCAAAAACAAGGATTCTTCTCTGGCCTACGACCACCAATTATATGCCTTGATGGTTGTCATTTGAAAGGAATGATGGGGGAGCAGTTGTTGGCTGCAATTGGTAGGAATGGAAATGAGAACCTATTTCCAATTACTGTTGCTGTTGTTGAATCTGAGTGCAAAGAATCCTGGGCATGGTTTCTACAAGTTTTGCAAGATGATTATGGAACGGTTAGAGAAACTGGATGGGTCTTCATGTCGGATCAACAAAAGGTTAGTCACGGTTAGTACTTACTTGTTAGTGTTGATTTATAATTGACTAATGATGGTTTGTTCTTATTTTATAGGGGCTGGTGCAAGCTATGAAGGAGCTAATGCCAGATGTGGAACATCGTTTCTGTGTCAAGCACATGTACGAGAATATGAAAATGAGGTTCAAAGGGGTTGAATACAAAGACCATTTATGGCAGGCTGCATCAGCTGGTACTATCAAGTTATGGGAGAATCATATGGAGAAACTAAAAGCATTTGACCCTGCGGCTCATCAATGGGTGATGGACCATGATCCTCACACATGGGCAAGGAGTCACTTCGACCCTAGAACCAAGTGTGACGCAATTCAAAACAACATATGTGAGTCATTTAACAGGATGATATTGCCTTGTAGAGAGTTGCATATACTTAGTCTGCTGGAGTGGATCAGGAAAGCCTTCATGGCGAGACAATATACTAAGTTCGTTGGTATGAAGAACTACACTGGGAATGTGTGCCCAAATTACCAGGATATGCTTGAGAAGGTAAAAGTGGAGAGTAGAAACTGTTTCTGCACTCGAGCAGGTGATCAATTGTATGAAGTTAGTCATTATGGAAAGAATGTTGTTGTTGATCTTAAGGATAAGACATGCACATGTAGGATGTGGGACATTTCTGGTATTCCTTGTAAACATGCAGTGGCTGCCATCATGTATCAAAGAGAACAACCAGAGCAATATATGCATGAATATTTTTTGAAGACAACGTATTTGGCAGTATATCAACATGTATTCAAGCCTGTGCCATCACAAGAGGAATGGGAAAGGACAACACTACCTGACATTCATGCTGGAATTGTATTTAAACCACCTGGAAGACCAAAGAAGAGAAGGAATAGGAGGGCTGATGAACCAAGGAACCCTCATAAGGTTTCGAGGATAGGAGGTGGTGTTAAGTGTTGGCTTTGTCAACAGTTTGGCCATAATGCTAGGGGTTGCAAAGCTGGAGTTACAGGTGAAACCCCGTGGCAAAGAAGGCAGCGTAAATTATCCAACAAAAGGAGTGGTAACCAAGTTCAAGTAAGTCTATACTAATTTTGTATAATCAACATTATATGGCCATGTAACATTTCTCATGTTTGAGGCAAATGCGTATTTTTTTTTTTTTGCAGGGTAGTCCACCTAGAAAGGTAGGCAGGCCTAAAAAAGTCCCTAATGCAACCACTTCCAACCCTGTACATTCTAGTGTAAGTTGGTTGAATTTGTTGGATTTGCTGTTTTCCTGATGATTGTTGGAATAATAGTGTAATTTAGTTATTTATTGATGTAATATGATGTAGCAAGGACATGTAGTTGGAAGTTCTTCACAGCCACCCCCAACACAACCACAAGCAAATGTTGGTGGTGTTACTAGAGGAAGTGCTTCACAGCCACCCCCAACACAACCTTCCGCAATAGGTCAAACTGAACCAGTGGTGAGAGCCAAAGGCAGAGGTAGGGGCAGGGGCAGAAATTTCATGGCACCAACAATTTCTACAACCAGGAAAAGAGCCAACCCAAATGAAGCAGAGCCAAGTGTCCCAAAAAGACCAAGAAGAGCTGCAAACCTTGCTGATTTAGCCAAGAGGCATGGCCATTTCACTGGAAATGTTGATGACTACTAACAAGTTTGATATGCATATTGGAACACTACTTTTTGTTACCCATTTTGTATATTTTGTGAATTGTGACCTTTATGGTACACCACTTTGTGTATAGGGTAATCACAACTTATGCCCTTCATATATACACTACTTTTTGTTTGGCATTATAGGTACCTTCCAATGCCTTATATGTAATACCTTTTGTTTGACATTTAAGGTTCTTTCCATTGACTTATATGTAATACCTTTTGTTTGACATTATATGTAATTAAGGTCCTTTGCAATTTACATATTTTGTGACATGAACTTGTTAACATTTTTGTGTAAGAACAAGTAACAACCCAACATTTACAAGCAAATAAGTTGCACAAAATCACAAGCCAATAAGTTGCACAAAATTACAAGCCAATGAATTTGGGTAACAATTAACACAAGCCAATAAGTTGCACAAAATTACAAGCGAATAAGTTGCACAAAATTACAAGCCAAAGAATTTGGGTAACAATTAACACAAGCCAATAAGTTGCATTTCAATCCAACTTCATTTTTCACACAAGCATTTACTCAAACAGGTAAATGGCATTACAATGAGAACTACACAGTGTTGTTTGCCTACCACTAAGGCAACCCAAATCTACCATCTACCCTACTATCATGTTCTATACTGGCAATCATCATCACAATCAATCCAATTATCACTACAATCCCAATAACAATTAATTTCTTCTTTAAACACCCATTTTCTGATTTCAATCTTCTGTTTTCTTCGTTCTTCTGCAACAGTTCCTTTCTCAGTCTTCCATTTTCTTCCTTGTCCTGCAACAGTTCCATCTCTACCTTTTTCTTACCCTCGGAAATAGACCGTAACTCCATCTCGAGTTCATCCAAGCGAGCACGACAAACTTCTAAATCATCAGGATCAATCCACTCAAAATAACGACAAGCAGCTCGATCAGGATATTTCGCACAGCCAACGAACCTCCTTCCATTGTTTAACTTTGTTGATGCTCGGCGGATTGGAGCTCTAAACCCACAAAAGCAGTATAATTCCTGCCACTGGTCCAATGAAATTTGAGAAGACCCTGAATTCGATGAACTCATCTCTTCAAGCTTTTAGGGTTCACTCAATTCTACACGAATTAGGCGAAATTGGAACTCCAAATCTTGGGGTTTACCTTCGAAACATCAAGAGAATCACGAACATGTTAATTACTCAACATGATTTGAAGGAATTTTGATTTTAGGTTTTCGAACGAACGAAGAAATTGAGAAGAAGCAGAAAATTGGGGAAAGAAGAACAAGTTCTGGAGCTTATATAGGTCTCCCAACATTTTCGGGCAAATATACCCTTTGCCACGTCACTTAGTTAAACGCCATTTTCTCCAATTCTGCATTCCTTGTAACGGCGTAAAACACAAGCCTTTTTTTTGTAATAACAAACCACAAGGGTTTTTTTGGAACAACATCAAACTACAGGGTTTTTTTTTAGAATTTACCCAAGAAAATATGAAAACATATATACTAAAATTACCAGAAGTACAACTCATTGATCTTTGTATAAATAAATCATTCACCTTTAATTAAAATTCTATAAAAAATTTAATCAATTTTTATTTTTAAAATTAACTTAATTTGATTTGAATTATCAATAAATATATATATTAATTTGAAATATATATAATATAAAATTATTTAAAATTAAAATACATAAAATTAATCCAATGGTGAAAACCACACCAAGTAACGGTACTTTGTAAAAAACAAAGTAACCATAACGGACACCCATCAATTTATTTATTTATTTATCTTTTTTATTTAAATTATACAAAAAAAATTCATATAGTTGGATATATATAATAGAAAAAGAAAGAGAAAAGTGTGAGAGAATATGGATTAAATAATTTGTATAATAATTTTTTTATTCATGTGTTATAATTTAGTGATATCCAACGGAAAAATATCCACTCCTTAAAATATCTGGTTGCAAAAAAAAATCCTTCTATGAAGATCTATATGACTTCTTAAAATATTCCGTTGCAATTTATTTTTAAATTCTTACAAGATAAAAAAGCATATATCGATGAGATTTCGATAGTAGATTATTCGATTCTTAAAGGAATAATCAATAACAAATAATAGGATAAATTTTAAATAAAATATCTGTGGTTTCACTAATTTTCAGATAAAGGACTGTGATTTACTTTTTGTCAAAACGAGGTTTGAGGTTTCACACTTTTAATAAAACAATGATCTTTTGGATTAATGCTATTAAAACCACCTTTAACGATCTGAAAATGAAAACTTTCAAGAATTAAAGTTATTCAATATCATATTTGCTATAAAACTAGATTTTCAATTTTCGAAAATCATCTTTTTTTTTGGAACTTTCTCTTTCTAAACATTAACTTTCTCTTTCTTTACCAAACATCATCTAAATAATCTCAAAATAAAAAGGTTGAAGAATTAAAGTTGCTTAGAATATTAGTAGTTCTTGAAATATGTCATTTTTAAAGTCGTCAATGGTGATTTTAATAGTATCAATCGAAAAAGTTCTTATTTTGCTAAACTTGAAAACCCCAGTCCTTACTTAAAAAAAAAAGTAAATTACAGTCTTTTATCTAAAAATTAGTAAAACCACAGGGGTTTTATTTAAACTTTACCCTAAATAATATTGCATGAAAGAGAGAAAGTACCTTTTATAAGGTAAAGGTATCTTTTTCGAGTGAGTAGCATACTTGAAGGGGAAAATTTTATTCTAAATATTAATAAAATGACTTATTAGAAGAGAGGTATTCTCATTAATTACCATTGCTATCTCAAATTCAATTCTCTTTTCCTGTCTCTTTACACTCAAGCTCTCATCTTTAAGCATAGTAAACAAAAAGTATATTACTATTTTTAATCTCTCTCTTCATCTTACACAGTGACGGAGCCAGAGCTCAAAGTCCGAATGGACTCCATTGCATGGAGATTTTTTTTCTTAATAACGATTTAAGGCTTTGATTCATAGTAGTCAAATCAAAATTTTCAAATTTTTGATAATATAAGGATAAATTTGATCATAATTGGAAACATTAAGATACAAAACAACTGAGGTTCAATATAAAGTAATGATAAGGTGCAAAAATACTCTAATGTTTATACCTAAGAACAATTTTACCCCTAACGTCTAAAATGGTACAATTTTACCATTAACGTTGGCAGCCAAAAGCAATTTTATCCCTAACGTTGACAAGTTTGGTTAATTTGAGAAATTATTCGTCAAATTGTCTTTTCGATCATGAATTTTGTAATTAAAAAAATACAATTAAAAATAATAAAGGAGAATGAGTTAATAATGATTAAAAATGATACTTATATTGATATTTTTAAAGGAGATTGAGGTTTAAGGGAAAAAATTAAAATGAGATAAAAAGTGAAGAGAGTGAGATTCAAACATAGGACCAATTGGATGTAGAGATTCGTTCATTTATCACTATGCAAACTTAGTTTTATGTCATATAATCACATTCTACATTATAAGTCTAATTTTAACTATTTTGAGGGGCTGCTCGGAACTGAACCACTGTTCGTCAAGGGTGTTCCGGAGGATCGGAGGGTCGGGAGACCCTCCCTACCCCCTAGCTCCGCCCCTGATCTTACATTTCTTACAAATTTATCAAACAAGTCCTTTCTTTGAGCAAATTCCCAAATATCTATATTCTGTCATTTTATAAATAAGAATGAGCAAGGAGATGAAAATTCCTGGAAGCAATTATTTGAAAGGTTTAATTTCAAATAAATTTACATTTTTTACAGATAGATATATATATATATATATATTTTTTTTTTACAAACAAACTCTATGTTGACATCGTTAGCCATTTTAGATGGAGTTTGTCAAATTTAACCGATAACAATCTTAAAATAAAATAAAAATTTAAGAATTAAAGTTGTTTAGTATTATATTTACAATGGAACTACGTTAACTTTCTCTCTTCTAAAAAAACATCTAAATGACCTTAAATATAAAAAGTTAGAAAAATTAAGTTTTTAAAATATTATTTAATTCTTAAATTTTTTTATTTTGAGATTGCGTCGGTTAAATTTGATAAAGTCAATCCAAATAACGATCTTAACCAAGTGGTTTATTTTGTGAAAAAAAACAAGTAACAATTTTAAAAAACATTGTAAATTACATCCATGACTATTGAACTTTGCCCATTTTAATATTGTGGTCACTGAACTTCAATTCTTAATATGGTCATTAAACTTTGCACTTTTTAACACCGGTGGTCACTCAACTTTAACCAAGTCCTCAAAATGACAGTTAACGACCTCAAAATGAAAATATTCAAGAATTAAAGTTGTTGAGAACGACATTTACCATGAAAGTATATTTTTTATTTTCCAAAATCACATTTTTTGGAGGTTTCTCTATCATCACCAAACAACACCTAAATAACCTCAAAACGAAAATTTTCAAGAATCAAAGTTCCTTAGCATATCATTAACTCTTTGAATTTTTTTTATTTTCAGACTGTCAGTGGTCATTTTAAGGCGTTGAGTCGCTATCGGTGTTAAAAAGTGTAAAGTTCAGTGGCTAATACAGTTAAGAATTAAAGTTCAATGGCCATAATATTAAATAGGTAAAGATTAGTGGCCATGGGTGTAATTTACCCGAAAAATATACAAGCAGTAGGACGTGCGTGGATTGAAGCCATTGACGACTTGAAGTAAAGAAAAAGCAAACCAAGTCTTCTTATTTTCATTCAAACTACCATTCTGTCTTCTGCAAAAACAACAACCAGTCAACATTCTTTGCAGATCATGCTTCCTTTTCCAAAACAAATCAGATTTATTTCAAATCATCCTACTTTCTCACACTCTCTTCCATCTTCCATTGAACCTCCACCTCCAGGTATTATCCCTTCTTCTTTTATTATACTATTTCTTCAATGGTTTTTACTGACTTCTCATTCTTCCACTTCTGGCTAATTAGAGAATATTTTATTTGAAATCTCATATTTTTGTATACTGTTTACATTTACCAATACCTAATTTGCTAATGTTCATATCTTATAATAGATATTTGTAAGATAAGAAAGCGATCACTATTTTCTCATGGATGAATTTTCGAATGGGAAAACTGAGGAGACAGAGAAGGTTGAAGTCGAGGTTAAAGATGAGAAATTAGTTATTGAAGATGCTGAGGAGCCCAAACCTGAGGCTGAATCTGTTATTCAATCCATGAAAGAATCTCATGATGCTGAGGATAAGGAAGAAGCTAAAGAGGAGAGTTGTATCTTGCACGATTTGGAGGAGAAAGAGGTTATTAACTCAATTTTCGATTCGGATGAGGTTATTGTAGAAACTTTAATGGATTCTGATGTGATTGAAGTGGAATCAGAAGGAATTGGTGAGACTGAAATTGAATCAAAAGGAATTGATGAGACCGAGCTCGAACAAGAAGGAATTGATGTTGGCTTGTTAAATGGAGCAAGGGAAACAATGTGGCCTGAATCAATTTCAAATAAGCCTAATGGTGGTGCATCTGAAGTGGGATTGGGTGAAACTGAAGAAGAAATTCCGCCTTCTTTGGTTGATGTATCTGCAGCAGATGATGAGGAGACCCAAGTTGAATCACAAGGAATTGGTGAGACTGAAATTGAATCAAAAGGAATCAATGAGACCGAGCTCGAACAAGAAGGAATTGATGTTGGCTTGTTAAATGGAGCAAGGGAAACAATGTGGCCTGAATCAACTTCAAATAAGCCTAATGGTGGTGCATCTGAAGTGGGATTGGGTGAAACTGAAGAAGAAATTTCGCCTTCTTTGGTTGATGTATCTGCAGCAGATGATGAGGAGACCCAAGTGGAATCACAAGGAATTGGTGAGACTGAAATTGAATCAAAAGGAATCAATGAGACCGAGCTCAAACCACAGGGAATTGATGTTGGCCTGACGAATGGAGCAAGGGAAACAATGTTGCCTGAATCAACTTCAAATAAGCCTAATGGTGGTGCATCTGAAGTGGGATTGAGTGAAACTGAAGATGAAATCTCGCCTTCTTTGGTCGATGCATCTGCAGCAGATGATGATGAGACCCAAGTGGAATCACAAGGAATTGGTGAGACTGAAATGGAATCAAAAGGAATTAATGAGACCGAGCTCGAACCACAAGGAATTGATGTTGGCCTGTTGAATGGAGAAAGAGAAACAATGTGGCCTGAATCAACTTCAAATAAGCCTACTGGTGCATCTGAAGTGGGGTTTAGTGAAACTGAAGACAAAATCTCGCCTTCCTTGGTTGATAAAGATGAAAATCCAGGTTTACCAGATGTGGTAACAAGAGGGATTGAAGAGATAAAAGTGGAAGGCAACTCATCTGTCACTGTTGATAAGGAATCTGTGCAAACTTCAATTGATGGTTCTTTGAAACCATCAGCTGATGCCATCATTGTTGGAAGCAATGATGCCTTTCCTGAAACTATAGGAAACCCGGTCAGTATATATAATTCGTTGTGATTCCTTTTTTGGTACCTCAATACAATACTAATTGTTTGATCACCAAGCCTTTGAATGTTTCGCTGATGAGGTTTTCGCGATCCTTGGCAGCATATTATATCAATAAGCCAGCGCACAATACAACCGACAACTTGGAGGAGTTGCTGTGGCCTCTTTCAAGTCCTCAAGCGTTCGAATAGGTAAAACTCAAGGTGAGGAAAGTCCTCAAAAGTAGAACAAAGTATTTTAGTAATGCTCTAAGTTGAAAACTATTGTGAAATGTGTATGTTACCTATTTAATTATGTCCCTTTATCATAAGTACAACAATATATACAACAACTTTTCTCAATGGCATGATTTGTCGACAAGTTACCAAAACGATTAGACCGTGGAACAACTTAATATGTGATCTTGAATAACTTAGAGGGTGCGAAATCGAAATGGGGATAATATCAGGGAAGGTGGGGGTAAGGGGGATTGAAATTCAAGACGATTTGTTTATCTAGTTTGCACCAAGAAGACATCAAACTATCAAAAAGTGCATTATCTCTCATTTGAGTGTGTTTTTCATTTGAGTATGACTCCTATTACATGAATTTGTTGCTTATGTAGATTTCCATGCAAAACATTTTCTATGATGCACATCAAACTATCCGTACTGTTAACATAGTAGAGATAACTTGGGTTTGATAGAAGATAAATCTTGTTATTCTTGTTATTTTCTTTTGCAGTAAAGTAACTGAATTGAGGTAAAGATTTTATCTGCGTGAGTTTGATTATATTCGGGTTTCAACTTTAAGCTTTTCTTATCATTCTGTTGCCTCATGTCATGAATGGCTGAATGTCTTCCATATAATCATCAATGCACCTTTCTTGTTGATTAGGAAATTGAAGTTTTGAATCGTATTTTGACATACCCTAATCTCAGATACTATTAGTATTGACATTGGATAAAGCTTAAATTTTATCCCAGATTAGGATAAATTCATCCCAAAACTTAAATTCATTGGTATTCGATAAAGCTTGTGAGTGAATTGGGTTTTTAGAAAGTGTAGAATGAGCATATATCCAATGTGAAATTAACTGAAACTCTGAATTAAGCAAGCAAGCATGTTTACTGCATTAACATTTTGTTATGTTTTAGTTTGTGTAATGCAGATGTCAGAATGAGATTGAGCAGTGAAAGCTTTGCTAAGTGCAGTTTCATCATTTCCAGTATTGTTTTTTTTTCTGCTCTAATTACAACATATCCTACGAGATTATACGAAATGAGTTTGAAAACTTTTATATACTATTAGCTAGTATTGGAGGTAGTGACATCTCACTTTTATGTCTTTCTGGGGCAGAAGGAGATTACTTCAGTTCATTATCTATATTTATTCAATCAACATTATTGATTCATTATACTCCAATTATATTGACTTCATACGGAAGCTTGAATTTTTTTGTCTTAAATAAGCCAATTGTTGCCTAATGACCTTATAAAGTAGTGCTATTCATGATAAAAGCACAACACTTGGTTTCTAGCATCCTAGAGCTTCCAAGAAGTTCAACTCATGATATTGATACATTTGTGATCAATCTCTAAACTATTTCTATAGTTATGGTGTATTTGAAACTATTTTCGATTTTGTGGTGTTTTTAGTTTACTATGCTATTACGAAATGGCGTGCCAAAGATTTTTATCGAACATTCAAAGCAATAGACATAGAATTGTTTTCTCAACAGTGCGTCTTGCAGACGGGTGAACTAGTGACAGAAGCTCCTCAAAGAGTAGGAGCTTCTCGCCACCAATCATCAGACTTGCTGTGTGACAAACGGACTGTTAGAAAATAGCCCGCTAGTCAAACATGCAAACTGCTTTGAATGTCTCACAAAAATATTTGGAATGCCATTGTAACTGGCGGATTGAACTAAAAACGCCACAAAGTAGGAAATAGATTTTAATCAATCATAAATAGAGAAATAATTTAGGGACTGACTATAAATGTGTCAATACATCCCGATCAACTTGGAAAAGAACAGAAACTTCAAGAAACAAGAAAAAATGTCTCTTCTAACCGATAAAATATCAACTTCAGCTATTTGTGCTATAAAATTTATCAAATATTGACCCTAAAGTCATTGTCATAAATTCCGTGGTAAATCTATGCTGAAAAAATGACATAGCATTAGTTTAATCATGGATCAAGGCACGTTAAATTTCGAGTCATGCTATGTTAACTCCATTAATGTCAAGTTAATTAGCAATAGAAATACTCAATAATGAAGTATAAAAACAATTTGAAATCCGGGGTCTTTTTGTTACGGATATGGTATTAGTAGAGCTCACATGACGACAACAACAGCAACAAAGCCTTAGTCCCGAAATGATTCGGAGTCGGCTAACATGAACCATCATATAAAATCGTGAAATCAAGTCGTGTCAGCGACACAAATTCGCTCCCTCCACTCCGTCCTATCCACTACCAGATTTTCCTCAATTCCTAGTAAACTCATATCACTCTCGATCACCTTCCTCCAAGTTTGCTTGGGTCTTCCCCTATCCCTCACCACTACATCCCCTTACCATTCTTCGGTTCTCCTAACCGGCGCATGACATCTTTTAAAATTTGACATGGCTTGAATCTGTGGTTAAATCACGTCATGCTAGTCCTTTTTTGACGGAGTCTGGAGAAAATTTATAAAAGTATCTTTAGCAAGCCAAAATTAAAGTTTAATTATTTCTATGACACAAATTGGAGTTTGGTATAGAGAAACAATAAACAAAATTATGTGACATTATTGTATGTAATCCAAGAAGAAGTGATAAAGTAAAAATAAGAATAAAAATATGAGTATTTAGTCTCTTCCAAGTGTCTAGATACCGGCTAACAATCAAGTATAATCAAAAGGCCTAATATATCCCTCGTGTCATATCCGTCTCCTTAATTTTAGCTATTATATTCTAATATTAGATTATATTATAGTTATTTATTGATTGAAGAGTTAATTGAATACTATGGATATAGTTTGGAAGCCAATTTCATATTTTAAGTGTAAAATTAAAAGTTTAGGGTAAGTTTTAAAATAATTTAAAGTTTAGAGGACTAAAAGGGAGATTTTTTCTTATTGGAACATAAATCACAACTTTCCAAATATGCATTTCGTATATCTAAGAAATCAAAAATCAGAATTTGGTTTTAGTTTTCATTCTTCATCTCCATCTTTCTCTTCTTCTCAAACACCTAAACATATCCAACTTCAGTGATCTTATGATATCCAGAGTTTGCATGGTTCGATTGAACCGTTTTTTTTTACAGTAGCTTCTAGACATTCTAATATACATTCTGGTCGTGTGATTTTGATTTGGAATTTTCTACCATTGGTTCGACCTAGGCAGATTATAGTGATGGATTTGAGGTTTTGATGTGTTTTTCTCTCAATTATTGCTAATGTAAGTAACTATCAACTACCCTTTTGAGTTTTTATGTATATATAACTCTATATTTTTCAGAAAATTAAATTTTTGTAGGGATTTTTTTTATCATGCATTTGATTAAATGAGGTTTTGTGATTTGGTTTTAAAATGAGTTTAAACTATGTTCAAGAATTTATATATATATATACATATATATATATATGTGTGTGCGCGTGTAAGATTTGATATTTTCAAAGTAAATTTATTGAAATTGATTTATGAATAAATGTATATGTATATATATTAAGTGATTTCTATAATTTATTTCTCAAAGTAAATTTTAGATTTAATTAAAGATTGTTAAAGTAGTAATTTTGATGAACTTGTGATTTATTGAAATAAAGTTTATATAATAATGATTTATGTGTTTACTTTTAAGAAATTGAAGTTAATAAAACGATGGTGCTGCTGGGGTTCGAACACTGGCCTCCTCACTTACACTCCACACTACTTACCACTAAGCCATTTGTTTTCCATATGTATTCTGTCGCGCGCTGATTAATATACCAATGCCTTTGTAGTTTCTATTGTTTAATATTTGATGCATGCACTTATTAATATTGATTAAATTCGCATAATAATTATTAATAGAAAAAAACAAATGTGCATAATAATTAATTATTAATAGAAAAAAAAACCAAGAACATGCTCTAATTTCTTATTTATTTAATTCCTCTATATTTTTGTAATTTATGTTTTAAATTGTTAAGGACGATGTTCTAAATATTGTTACATATGTTCTAAACTTTATAATTTGTGTTCTAAAAATTAAGATAATGTTTTAAAAAAATAGTAAATATATGGGCTATTTTTTTGTTCAAAAAAAAAACTTACATTCTAAATAACATAACGTATGTTCTAAAAAACATAACATATGTTCTAAAGTTTATAGTTTGTGTTCCAAAAATTAAGTATAATTTTCTAAAAAAAGCAGTAGATATCTGTATCGTTTTTTCACTTGTTCTATAATATAATTTATAACTCATGTTCTAAAAAACATAACGTATGTTCTAAAAAATATGTCGTACGTTCTAACTTCATATTTCGTGTTTTAAAAGTTAAAATATATGTTATAACGTATGTTTTAAAAAATATATTGTTTGTGTTCTAAAAATTAAGTATAATGTTCTAAAAAATCAGTAGATATCTGGATCGTTTTTTCATTTGTTCTATAATATAATTTATAACTCATGTTCGAAAAAACATAACACGTGTTCTAAAAAACATAACGTATGTTCTAAAAAATATGTCGTACGTTCTAAACTTCATAGTTCGTGTTTTAAAAGTTAAAATATATGTTCTAACGTATGTTTAAAAAAATATATTTTCTTATATAACATAAATTACAAAAATATAAAGGAATTAAATAAATAAGAAATTGGAGCATGTTTTTGGATTTTTTTCTATTAATAATTCATTATTATGGACATTTTCTTTCTATTAATAATTCATTATTATGCAAATTTTTTTTTTCTATTAATAATTTATTACTATGCACATTTAATCAATATTAATAAGAGCATGCATCAAAATTAAACAATAGAAGCTACAAGGGCAATAGTATATTTATCAGTGCGCGACATAAATTATAAGGAAAACAATTAGTTCAGTGGTAAGTTGTGTGGAGTGTAATCATAGGGTCTCAGGTTCGACCCTCTTAAACAGCAACGTTTTTTTTAATTTTTTCTACCCAAAACTACGTAGTTTTGGGTGGTTCTCACCTAGGAAAAGGTTCTCACAAGAGCCCTCTCCTATATATATATATATAAGTTATATTATGAAATTATAATATTTTTAGTATCCATCAAGAGTAATCTGAATAGGTGGTTTTGATTAAAGACCGTATTTAGTGAGAAATACGGTCTGTGTACACAGTTCAAAGACCAGTCGGATATGGCAAAAAAGTGTTGAATAAGACCATAGCAGCGTTTTTTTTAATTTTTTCTACCAAAAACTACGTAGTTTGGGTGGTTCTCACCTAGGAAAGGGTTCTCACAAGAGCCCTCTCATATATATATATATATATATATATATATATATATATATATATATATATGTTTTTAAGTTATATTATTAAATTATAATATTTTTAGTATCCATCAAGAGTAATCCGAATAGGTGGTTTTGATTAAAGACCGTATTTAGTGAGAAATACGGTCTGTGTACACAGTTCAAAGACCAGTCGGATATGGCAAAAAAGTGTTGAATAAGACCATGCTGGTTAGGCAAAATTATGAGATATCTCAATTTTATTATATTATGGGGATTGATACATATGAGGATTATCTTTCGGATGGATACGGTTTGCGAAATATTTATTGATATACGCTTTATGAAGTGTTTATTGAGATACAATTTATGAATTATTTATTGAGATACAATTTATGAAGTATTTATTGATTTACGGTTGATTTGAGTAAATGGTTAATTGCAAACCTATTTATTTTGTATACTTGAGATTTTAAACAAATAAATATATATAGCTATTTTGGACATGAGTTTTATATTAAGTATTTTAATACAGTGATTTATATTTTAACTATGTGTGATATTTTAAAAAATGATAGCAAGTTTGATATTTTAAGTTGCAGATTTTGTTAAAAGTATCATTTGAGTATTTTATTATGATTTAATTCATAAAATGTTCATTTTTAAGATTATGAATTTTATATGGTGCATTTTGGAAATTAATATATATATATATAGTTATTTTGAGTATAAGTATTTTATGTAGTTGATAATTGTTTACTGAGATTTTTGTCTCGCGTTTTTAAATGTTTTAATATTTTTCGGTGAGAAAGTACAAGATATAGAGAAGATTACTGACCGATTAGGTGAAGATTGGAAGTTGTTGCTTATAGTTAGAATTATCATTAGAACTTTAGTATTTCAATTGTAATATAATGGAGTTGGTAAATATGTTGAGGTTCTTGAATGACTAATGTAGTAAGGATATTGATTTATTTAGAATATATATTTAAGAGTAATGCCTAGAAAATTGATATTATGGTATTTGCATAATTTTGAGACTTGTAGGTATTGATTACGGTATTTCTATTTCACGTCCGATGCCGATTGAGGTCGTTTAGGGTTGGATGTGACACCTCGCCCCATCAAGTTGTCCAAAAACTACAAGTGATCCCCTGAACTTCAAAATGTTACAACTAACTTCCTCAACATGCTACGGATAACCTCTCAAATAGGTTAATATTTATGATTTTGAGAGTTTTTTTTTTTTTTTTTTTGCTCTTTTGTTAAATGTATTAGTAAATTAGTTAGATATAGCAACTGATATTTTGGACATCCTTTTATTTTTAGTGTACTATTATGTTGAATATGTTTTTTGGATTTAGCGGTTATTTATCCAAATAAGCAATTTAAGGGGTTATTTTTTCCAAATAAGCAAGTTGAGGGAGTTAATTATAACGTTTTTGGACAACTTGAATAGATTGGGGATGTATTAGACATAATCAAAATGGAAATCAATTTGACCCAATATAGAAATGCCTAATTCTAGAGTTCCTTGGATTAATTACAAGTGCATTGGACACACAATGTCTTTAAATAACAAATTAAACCTAAAAAATCAGATAACTAAATATCTTGTATGATTTTATTTTTGATTTTGTGGGATTACACATTCGAAAAGGCAAGATCGAGTAAAAAAAAGCAGTTTCGTGTCTTAAGGAGTTGCTAGCCTCCAGCTCAGCGAGCTGAAAGCTAGGGGGTGTGTCTTCGCTTCCTTCTGGCCAGTTCGGCGGGCTGGTCAACAGTAAACTAACTTATCCTTGATCTTCGGTCAAACTCTTCCTAATTGCTGAATCCCTCTAAAATATGTCAACACTCTCATCAAATTATTTCCTAAGTAAAAAATGATTTTTTTGGTAAGTTAATCTCATAATTTTGGATACAAATTAAATTTTAAATATGGAAAATAAATTTATTAAAAATATCAAAATATTTGATAAAAGTTAGAAATATTAATAAAGTGTTAAAAATGTAATTAAAAACTTAAAATTAAGAAAATAAAGATTAAAATGGTTTAAATTAAACAAAAAAAAAAACAATATACAAAAAATACGGATAAAATGTACCTGACCTACTTTCAAAATAGGTATACAATCCTTTATATTTGATAGCACCTGTTATTCCACAAAGTCAAACAGATTAGCCACTAAATCATCCTTTACATTGCTTTTATTATGAAAAATAAAATTCCAGTAATCTTTGAAATTGTTGAACAAGCCACTAATATCGCCAATATTTCTTTTTATTTTGGTCATTAATTCCCGAGTTAAATCAATTTTTTGAACTTATTATTATTTTGACTAAATAAATAAGGTAAAAATAAATAGTACAGTATGTTCCAGAAAAAAGAAAAGAATTACTATAATTGTCAGATAATTACTTTGTGATTTGGAATAAAATAAAATAAAATATGAATGACGTGTCTGAATTATGCAGCGTGTAATGTATGAATAGTCTGTTACCAACTTACCATATCTACGAATCCAAAACCTAACGTACATTTCCATTTTTTAAGGCATAAAAATTAAAATGTTTCCCTCGTTTAATTTGTTCAAATTTCAAAAACGACCCAACACCTTCTCTCTTTCTCTCTCTACTTGAAACTTCGATTACACCTGCAACAAGGAACAACATAAATTCCTTTTTTCTTCGATTTAGGAAAAAAAATTAGCAAATAAGAGTAGATGATATGCGCATTTTTGAATCGACTAATACGATTACTTTGCAGATCGGTGCTGAGATATATTGACAGATCCTTATCCAGAGTTATGGGTTGTTTGTTGGGTTGCTTCCGTACCAAAGACGATCGCCGGCGACCTCACATCGTCTCTGATTCTGTTCGGACTAAACAACCTGTACGCGTAATTTTCTGTTTCTGTTCATTTCTTTTCATCTTTTGTTGCTCTGCTATTTCATTTTTCTAAAGAAAGTGTTTCTCCACACAGTACTTTTGGGGAAAAGGCAACTTTTACCGATTTATCTTCTCTTGACTATTTTTTTATTCGTTATCTCTTTGATTGCTTTCAATTTCCTAAATTTGGCTGAACTATCATGTTTACTGATAATTCTTTGTTTTGCAAAATCGCAATCAGGAAGTTGTGGTGTCCGCAAATCGCTTGTCATCTCTATTCTTGTCAGAAGGTAAATGATGCTCCAAATTCTTTTACCTATATGATTAATTTTCAATCTTAGTAGATGATCATAATTGATTTCTTCTGAATTATACTCTTCTCTCTATAAAGAGGGGGAAGATTTTGTGCACAGGAAAAATCATTGTTTGGGATCTGGAGAAATCAACAAGGAGCTGGTGGATGAGGTGGGCATTTATGTTGTAATTTGTTTGAAGTACTATATGTTGGAAAATTATACCAATCTAAAGCATTATGAGAGATATACTCAAATCTTGATTTATGTATTCTTTTGTTGCTTTCACTAGTTTTGATGATTCATGCTGGTGCCTTGTTAAATTTCAATGTAATGTAGAACTGATACTTTTTTAGGTTCGATCCCGGAGATCGTTGGACTTCTTTGTTGTTGATTCCACTGTAATATGATGATTAGTCTGAACTATTTAAATGCTTCTTAATCCTTCATATTGAGCTGGCTTCTATAATGTTACTTGGTTTTCATATTTGGTACTTTATTTTGCCTGCTTTCAGAGAGATTTTGTTGAAATGGCTTAGCTGCTTTAGCTTTTCTTTCGTGGTTTAATTTCTCTTTTCAGGCCAAATTTCTAAAGGCTTGTGGTACTTTACCTGAGACTCCTGCTGAAATTCGGAAAGCATCAAAGGGGCTAAAAAGTTCACCTCCTCTTAACAAAGGTTCAGAGTCTCCAGATTTCCGTTCATGGCTTCCTAACACATCTATTAAGAAATTTCAGTTGGATAATCAAATTGACGAGTCCTCTTTTCCCATTAAACTTTGCGATGAGTTGGGACATGGTTCACCTTCTTCTGAACTTACACCTACCAGGTTGAATTTCTAACTCTTGTTAATAGTCCTTGAATAGTTTTCATGAATGTAAATTACTATTGGGATAACTCTCGTTTAAGGATTTACTTTTTGTTGCTAAATTAGTATCTCATGACTGACTAAAAGAAAAAGTATTCAATACGTTGGGAAGAGTCCGTTTCCAATCTTTGGAAATAGTTCCTGGCAAACTTATTTACTGTTTCTGATGCAATCATTTCAAGGAAAAGTTAACGTCCCTGCAACGCAGCAAATAATTATATAATATCCCTTCTTTTAGTTATATGATGCTGTGGTGAAAGTCACATCTTATTTTCCACCATGTTTATTGTCTTTCTTAAAATTCTCTAGAAGTTCGCAATGGCTAATTTATGCAGAATTCCATTTCTTTCATGTAGCTGTATTTCCATTGAGCAGAATACTGGAAGCAAGTCTTTCAGCGTTGATGATGGTAAGGCTAGAAGTATAGTAGCGATTAAGGTTCAAGAAAATTAAATTGATAATGTTTTAACTTAAGTTTCTCCTTGGCCTTTTAGCTACATCAAAACTTCCAGTCAAGAACAAGTCGGTGCGCTTTGACTGCAACTTTGATACATCTTCGTGTAAAAGGTCATCTGAAGATATGCTCAATGTTTCACGGAGATCTGATTCACCTGGGGATTCGACTGCATCAAAGCCTTCTCCTAGACCAACTCCACTAAAACTTTCCGAAGAGATGCAGACACCTGGAACAGTTTTCCCTGCAAGTTTAGAAGTTTTAGGGAATGGGAAGACTAGGATGAGGTCTCAGTATGTGCATCCACTTTTAAATCCAATTGAGAATGTCGGTCAGTGGAAGGAGCTGCAGCAAGATAATTTTACTTCACATGAATTATCAAGTCAGCTCAAAGAATCAATTGAACAGCTAGAAAATTCAAGCCCTGAAGCAGGAGTTGGACTGAAAGAAGCTTCATTGCAAGAATTGAAGGTGGAAACAAGTTTGTCTGCTTGGTTCAAGCCAAAACAAGCTGCTCAAGCTGGTGATCCAATTGATAGAACTGCAGCAAACACAAACTTCCATTTTGGTAGAACTCCTATGGACAGGCCTATCATTGGGATGGTCGCAGCTCATTGGAACGAGAATGAACCTACTAATATCTCCCCAAAGTGGTGGGATGGCAATGGAATCCCAAATTCAACTAATAAGTACAAGGAAGTACGTTGTAAAACTCATATTTAATTGTTTATCATGTCTTTTTTAATCATCATTGAGTGGTAGACAGAACAAAATGCTTCTATTGTTTTCAGGATCAGAAAGTGAGTTGGCATGCTACACCATTTGAGGAGAGGTTAGAGAAGGCATTGTCTGAAGAAAGTTTCATATCTCAAAAGTATGTTTGCTTTCTTTCTTGACTTCATGCATTATAATTCTGGGGCAAATTGCATATTTGAGCTTTTGAACTTACATTGTTCTATTGGGTCCTTATATTGATCCAACACAAAAACATTTTTATTTGAATTGAAATATCTACTTGAATTATGAAGATCCACACTAGCTTTCAACAATTTCAGTGATTTTCAACAGGGTACCGATGAGTGGGACACCTATAGTTTTTGATGAGCAGGATGAGATTGAGAATGATACCGCGCTTTCCAAGTTACAGCCAGCAACACATTCAAAGTCAGTTATGAGCATTGGTGTGTGATATTCCTTTTGATGTGTAATGAGTTTCAGTCGAATGGAGTCAACTGAATTTTAATCTGAATTGGAGCAGTCAAATATAATGGTTTTGCTTGTATTCAGACGATTTTGAATTATGATGCTCATTTACGAGCCGCATCAGGTCAGGAGTGTAAATTGGTAATGCAAATTATACATGGCTAATTCAGCATTTGGTTTCATCATTGATGGAAATATACACATTTTCTCAATAACTCCGTTTTATGTAATGATTGTGAAAACCGAAATGGGCAAAGAATTGAAGGGTTAGAGGTGAAATTAGAGTTGAACTGTCTAATTGATTTACAACGATCAACTAGTTACTTACAAAATAACTCTTGTGAAATTGTTTTGAAACTTACAAAATAACTCTTAGTTTCACTAGATTCCTAAGAAAAAAGAGATGGTCTCCCTATGTATAATTTTTTTGATATTCATGAATTCTAGACTAAAGTGAAGAACAAAATGGGACAAGTGTTACACCATCCATGCAAGCAAATTCAAATGTAATGTAATGCATATATAACATATGAACTATAGCATGTGCAGCGATGGAATTAGAAATTGGCCATCTAGCGGATGCTTAAAACAAAATATACATGGAAATATAAAATGAAACATTCATGGAGTAACAAATGTATCTCAATGAAAAAAAATAACATATTGATAAGAAAACATGTGTTTAGTGCAAGTAGCTTGACCGAGGGTTTCGACGATACTCTATTTAGACGAAAAGTTAGAGAAAATTTCATGTGAATTTTCATTACAGTGAGATGCAACCATTGATATGAATTTGAAGTGAAGATTGATCTAATTAAGGACTAAAAATTTACAGAATGATCCTATTTTATAGATTAAGAATGAGTTGTCTCCAAGATGTGAAACTCATTATTATTTCATCTTTCAACCTTATCATGATTACTTTAACTTTTAAACTATTCATCATTATTTTTACCATTCAACCTTATCATCGTTACGTCAACTTTCAAACTCTTTATTATTACTTCAGCTTTCAACCTTATTCAAATTCATACATGTAACATCCTAAAAATTAGAATTATATAATTAATTAGAGTATATTTAATTAGTGCGGTAGTAAAAATAAAATAAATAGAGTTAGGTTAGTATACATACACATAACATATATACATATATATAAAAATGAAAAATAAAATAAAATAGAAGAAGAATTTTAGTATAACTAGATTGGGTACTTAGTGATACGCTATTAACTAAATGGATCCAAAATGTTCGAAGTAAATACATGCGGCCCGAAACTATCAATTGAGCCTAATTCAAAAAGCCCATAACCAAAAGAAATACAAAGGCCTAGTTATGAAGAACCTTCTTTAGGAGCTGCCTAAACGAACATGTGGACCAATAGCAGTCCGGATCCCAAAGGCACGCTCCTAGCTCCCACTAAATGTGGAGCTTTATGAAGCTTAGAGTCTGAATCCAATAAAATGCCGCCAAGTACATAACCTTTATGTAAGTCACTAATTACCTATAAATAGCCTTGAAGTAAGGACCTCAGGTACGTCATATTCTCATTACATAGTGTCTCCTAATCATTGCTTTCAAGTTGATTTTGTACTCCTGAGTACCATTCTAGCTTAAGCATCAGAGATGGTTCATCGGACTCTGGCCCCTTTATGACTGTTTGTTGCCATCTTAGGTCACCAGAAGCAGTTGGAAGACAAAATTTAGTATAAAGGAAACCATTTGGTGCGACGAACATGGACACTTTTTCATCAGTATAGTTCATGTTCGTAGTTCAGTCGTTCATCCCGTGATTCAATCGGTGGTTCATCCTGAGATTTAGCCTGGCCATCAAGCTGAAAATATACCAAGTACATCACCCGCACCTAATTATGGCTTAGTGGATTCAAGTAATCATCTAATAACACCTTTGTTTGTTACTCAAGCTTTGGATCAAAGAATCGACGCATGTTTAGCCTTATTGGACCTTGTATAACTATTTTATGGATGGTTTAACGAAATAGTTGATTTACAACATCAGATCTATTCAAGGATCTATGAACATCCTAAGGGTTGAGCATGCTTCACAAATGGAGATAATGCGTTTAGAGTTTAAGGAGGCAAAAAGATGGCAAGTTTGGAGAAAGGAGGGGATCAGTTGCTTGTTCTACTAGACATCATGTAGCTCAAACATGTCCTCAAAAGTGAAATTTCTATGAGGAATCCCGACCATAGATGTTTAGGGGGAGATCAAAGGAGAAGCCTATACGTCCTCCATACTGAAGACACTATCATTCGCCTTCACCAGTCAAGCAAGCGCCCAAGCTTAAAGGATCCAGATAAGCGGCATAGAGACGTTCGTCATGATTCCATTGAATCCTTGATTAATCATTATGAATCACATAAAAGGAGGATGGAGGTTTCTATATCCCCGGACTATCAAAACCAAAGGCAACAGCCGAAGCCGAATGAGAAAGAGCACTCTTTGAAGGAGGAGGTTTATAACCTCATCAAAAGTGAGATTTGACATATCATAAAGGATGAAGGTTTGGAGTCTAGAATGCTTGAAACTACAGATGTAGATACTCTTTTAACTGTAGAGATAATGACCCAGCGAATGCCAAGAGGTTTCAAATATCCTCTTCTAAAAAATTACAATGGCATGGCAGATCCAAATCTTCATGTGAAGAACTTTCTTCGGGCACTTCAAACCACAACAACAACAGATGCTCTTATGTGTCATTTGTTTTCAACAACATTAAGAGATTCGACTGCTTATTGGTATGACCAATTGCTACCTGGTTCTATCAAGTCTTTCAAGCAAATGTCTAAGGAATTTACGGACCATTTCATCACTTCCATTCCTAAATGTAAAATAATGCAAGATCTCAATTACCTGGTACAAGAGCCTAACGAGTCCTTAAAGGAGTGGGTGGAACATTTTCAGAGAGTGGCCATCTAGATTAAACATATGAATATGGATAAGGCAGTAAAAGCCATGACAAGTAATTGCTGAAGTAAAGATCTGTCTAAGGAGTTGGCCACCAGGTGACCAGAAATGTTCCCAGATCTAATAAGAAGAGCCATAGATTTCATCAAATGGGATATTCATAAACTGATCGCTTGCTCAATGAAAGGTTGAGTTGGGTTCATCAACCAAAAGATTCTAAAAGCGATATCAAGGATCACACAGATCGAAATTATGCTCCCTTGAATGCTCCTTGCAAAAAAAAAAAATCCTTTACTGGGTGGAAACTAACAAATAACATATTCAATATCCTCCCAAACTGAAGTCCTCAGGTCGAAGGCATAATGGATTATATTGTGAGTTCCACAAAAGCAATGTCATGCTACGGAGGAGTGTAGGCAATTAGCAGCTGAGTTGCATAAGATGGCCGAAGCAGGCAAGCTGGACAAATTCTTGAAGAATGCAATCAAATCTAAAGATTCAAAGGATAAGCATCATGTAGAAAGGGCTCCCATGGGTGTTATCAATGTCATTGTCGGAGAATCGAAAGAGGATTATTCGGTGAAAAGAAGAAGAGTACATAGGGACCAAGAAAGAATAACTGAATCAAGATCTAAGTTCTTTTTTGGTAACTTTACTCGACACACATATAATGATGCTTTAGTCCTTGAGATTTTTTTAGAAGAGTACAGGGTTCATAGAGTGTTCATTGATACTGGAAGCTGTGTAAATGTTATTACTCGCAAGACGTATGAAGCATTACGCCTGGATCATGAAAGGTTAATTCTAACTCTGTCACCATTAGTGGGAAAATTGGGACATTTGGTACCCCCACTTTGGTAACACACAGATGAATGTCTTTATTGGTGATGGTTCAATCAAGTGGCTTTTTGAAGTAATTGATTCAGTATTGCCTTATCGGACGTCCACTTTTAGCCAAATCTGTGGGTGCCTTATCTATACATCACTTGGCATGGCAGATACTAACAAAAGAAGGCATGTCAGTGGCTCAAGGTAATCAAGTCATTGCTCAAGAAACTTATCTTGTGTTTTTGAACATGAAGCCTACATAGGATCTTATAGAGAAAGAAATAGAAAGAACAGAACCAGTTGGCACCTTAGAGAGTATTTGGTTGGCTGGGGGAAAATCTATCCAGGTTGCTATAAAAATCCAAGAGCAACCGAATGTTGATATTATTTCAACTTTGAAGACAATCTTTCAGGCCTTCGCCTGGTCTCTCATGGATATTACTGGGGTATCTCCTAACCTTATGATGCATTCTTTAAACCTTAATAAGGATGCTCCTCCCGTCGTGCAGAAACTAAGAAATCATGGTTTGGAGAAGCAGAAGGTTATTAAGGTTGAAGTTAAAAACTTATTGGATTGTCATCATATTAAGGAGGTGATTTATGCAAGGTGGATAGCCAATATGGTCCTGGTGAAGAAAGCTAATGGTAAGTGGCGCATGTGCATTGACTTCACTAATCTAAACAAGGCGTGCCCTCAGGACTCATATCCAATACCATGCATACACACGCTCATTGATTCTACGGCACGGTTTGCCATCTATTCAATTTTGGATACAGCAGGTGGATACCATCAGATCCCAATGAACCGTGATGATCTATTAAACATATGTTTTTGAATAGACAAAGGAACTTATTGGTAATGACGTTATGCCTTTCGATCTGAAAAATGCAAGAGCAACTTACCAGCGGGTGGTAAATAAAATTTACGGTGATGTCATCGGTGATAAAGTTGAGATTTATGTTGATGATATGATAGTTAAAATTCGATCGATGGAGGAGTATGCGACAGATCTGGCTACAGGTTTTGCTACACTACAAGAGCATAACCTCAAGTTGAATCCATAAAAGTGTACATTTGGTGTTTTTTTGGGAAATTTTTTAGGTTTCATGATATCTCAAAGAGGTATTGAGGAAAACTTGGATAAAATTTATCATTAACATGGAGCCTCCGCAGAAAATTAATGATGTGCAAAAGCTAAATGGAAAGACCAATGCTTTAGGGCGTTTTAATTCTTGTTTAGCCAGGCTCTGTATGCCCTTTTACAAAAGCCTAAAGGGAGTTAAGAATTTCAACTGGACGGTATAATGTCAAACGTCCTTTGAGCAATCAAAATTGTTCCTTGCTTTGTCTCCACTGCTTAGTAGACCTCTACCTGGTGAGACGTTGTATTTGTACATAAGTGTTGCAGAGGAATGAAGCAATTTTATATTGATTCGTGAAGAAGGAACAATGCAGTTTCCTGTCTATTATGTCAGTAGAGTCTAGGGGGATGCAGAGGCTAGATATCCAAAGTTGGAGAATCTTACTTTTGGAGTAGTCATTACTGCACAAAAGTTGAGGCACTACTTTCAAAGTCATTCCATCATGGTGAAAATCTTATGAAGTTAACTCCCCATTGTGGAATCATGTTAAATTGATTGATAGACTTCTAGAAAAAAGGGGAGGTAATGTAAAGTAATTGATTGCAAGTTTTGTGTCAAGCAATTTACTGGTTCTCCTTCTAGATTCAAGGCTCATTTATAGAAGATTAAAGGGCAAGGGATTCAAGCTTGTATAGCAATAAGCAAAGACTCTTATCTTCAAGTGCAAAGAGAGGTGGAAGAAGAAGCAGCATCAAAGGCCAAAGCAAAACCGCATCCGTTCTCACTTCCTGTTTCTCAAACACGAAGTAGTGGTTCATTTATAAGCACCATGGGTGGTACTGCAGGAACATGCTCTTTTAGGGTGGAAGGAGTGAAACATTTGACCAACGGAAAAGGAAGGCATCAATTACAAATCCTTTGGAGAAGTTAGCAAATAATGAACTAATTGACCAACTGCATAGTGAAATTGCAAGAATGTTTTATTCTGCCGGGCTGCCTTTTCATCTTGCTAGGAACCCATACTTTGTGAGTTTGTATACATTGGTTGCCAATCAAAATATAATTGGATATTTGCTGTCAGGATACAATATGTTGAGGACTATGTTATTGCAAAAAGAAAGAGCAGCTATTGAAAGACAGTTGATGCCAACTAAAAGTAAATGGGTGGAGAATGGTTTGAGCTTGGTTAGTGATGGATGGATGGATCCTCAAAGAAGGCCAATTATCAACTTCATGGCTACATCATAGAGTGGACCTATGTTTTTTAAAGCTGTAAATTGCGAAGGTGAGTATAAAGATAAACATTTCATTGCTAATTTGATTAAAGAACAAATTAGGGTAGTAGGTGAATCAAATGTTGTTCAAGTGATAATAGATAATGCACCAGTATGTAGAGCTACAGGGTTGGTGGTGGAAAATGAATTTCCACATATTTATTAGACACCTTGTATAATCCACACTCTTAATTTGGCATTAAAAGAAATTTGTGCACCAAAAGATACTAATGTTGAAACTTACAGTGAATGCAAGTGGATTATAGAAGTTGCTAATGATGCATTTGGAATGAAGAATTTCATTACTAATCATTGCTTGAGTAATGCTATTTACCATGAATCTTCCAATTTAAAGATGTTGTCAATTGCACCTACACATTTTGCTTCTGTAGTTATGAGGCTTAGAAGAATGTTGTCTATCAAACGAGGGCTTACACTTGTAGTTATTAGTGATAAATGGGATAGTTTTAAGGATGAAGATAAGGAGAAAGCTGCTTTTTTTCAAGTCAAGGGTAGTTGATGATGTTTGGTGGGACAAAATTAGATACATTGTTGATTTCACTGAGCCTATTTATGAAATGTTAAGGATTGCAGACACAGACAAACCATGTCTTCACTTGATCTATGATATATGGGACACAATGATTGAAAAGATAAAGTTTGTTATCTTTAGACATGAGCACAAAGACGTTTCTTCTAAGGATTCTACATTTTACAATGTGATTCATGAAATTTTAGTGCCTTGTTGGAACAAAAGCAACACCCCACTTCATTGCTTGGCACACTCCTTGAATCCTAGATCAATTTTTTCGTCTTTTATTCGACATAAATAATTTTATTTGTAGTTCATCCATTTAGAAATTTAATTTCATTGTTAACATTTGTAGGTACTATACTGATAGTTGGCTTAAAAACGGTGTTGGACGTGTAGCTCCCCATAATGATGTGGAGATTTCTACTAAAAGAAACAAGTGTTTTAGGCGTTATTTTTCAAATGGGGATGATCGTAGAAACATTTTAATTGAATATGCTAAGTTTTCATCTTTGCGTGACGAGTTTGGTGATTTTGATTCCATTAATGATAGGAGTGAAATGGATCCATCTTATTAGTGGCTCTCCTATGGAGTCGGTACTCCTATGCTTAGATCTATAGCAATCAAGCTTCTTGGTCAACCGACATCCTCTTCTTGTTGTGAAAGAAATTGGAGTACCTGCTCTTTTATCAATTCAATGAGAAGAAACAAAATCACTCCTAAACGAGCGGAGGATCTAGTGTTTGTCCATACTAACTTGCGTCTTCTTTCTAGGAAGGCATCACAATATAAGAAAGGAGAGACAAGAATGTGAGATATTGGTGGAGATGCCTTTGAGGCACCGGATAGTGCGGGAATCCTTGAGATTGTCGATCTATCTCTTGATGAACAGGAATTGGAGTCGATGGTGTTTCTAGATGAAGAAGATGATGAAAATGAAATGCTTGAAGATTAAGTAATTTGGTTTGATTTGATTTGAAGTAGTAGATATTGTTTTTGTGATGAATTTAATGGCTTGTCTTATCATGGATATTTTTTTTATGGATTAGAGAATGAATTATTTGTGATTTAACAAGTTTTTTTATATATATTTTTATATCAAATATATATATAATTAATTATATAAAATTTATCGTATTCCGTCGCGCCCGTGTCTTATATTTTCTAACAATACCGTTTGTCGTGTCCGCACCCGTGTCCGTGCTTCATAAGACATAAGATAATCATACTTGTAGCCGTCGTTTTAGTAGATCTTTGAATTATATCTTCATCGACCAATTTTTAACCATGGTATGTAGTAGTTTCTAGAGTTACAAGCAAAAAAGAATTAAAAATTGTTATTTATGACGAGAAAAATAAAATAAAAAATTATATTCAAGAATTTTTTTAATAATATTAATTGAATTATCCATATATTTGATTTTATTATGTTAGTTATATGTTTAAATAAATTTATTTAACATTTTTATATTTATAAGTAAAATTATTTGAGTCGATTTATATATTTACAATAAAAATATAATGAAAAGAATATAAACTATAAAAAATATTATGTATTATACGGGTTAAAATTTAATAAAATATTTGTTTTTGACTTATTGAAAAGATTTGTTCTATAGATGTTTTAAAAAGAGAATTTTGAAAAATGTGGAAGTAGAATGGGTGAAGGGTGGAATTGCTTTTATAAATTCTCGTCCTTTGTTTAGTTCAACGGGGTACTGATCAGATTTCCGATCTGGTTAGGATGCTATATGAACCGGTTTGAAACCGGCGAACTAGGATAAACCCGGTAAATTCACCCGGCTTGAACTAAAAACAATAAAATTTCACTGAAATGATCCTTTATTTTCTCTAAAAATTAAAAGTTCAGGTGAAACAAAAAAAAGTTAAAATTAACCTTATGTTTTTCCTTTTCTTTCTCTTTCCCTGCCCTGCGCTTCAACACCAAACCCTAATAATCCCCATCTATCTCTTTCCCTGCCCGGCGTCTTCATAAAAGACCATCGGCGAACATCGGAAGACAACTCCTCCAGCGGCGTCTTCATAAACGGTGAGATTTTCAATTTTCTTTTTTTGAGTGAAAAAAGCTTTTGATTTCGAAAATTGAAACAAAAACGTATAATCTAGGTCCCTTGAAATTCATTGTGTTAATTATAACATGAAAAACCAGAGAATAGGAATTAGGTACTTTTCATATAGTGGAAATTAGTACTTTTCATATTTTACAAGAGAATAATCAACAATAATGATAAAAAAAAATGGTGATTATAAAGCCAAATCCGGGTTCAAATTTCATTCAATCATGATTCATGAGTATAGATGGGTACATATCTGAGTTACAAATACGCATACTGTTATTCACAACTACAATTCAAGTAGTGAATGGAATGTTTTAGGGTGAGATTTTTTTTTGGTTAGTGGCTTTGAAATTTATTGTTACTTCAATGATATGTTTTACATAAATTATATATATTATATAATTGCTATCTTTGTATTGTCTTGCACCATTAATGTTTTTAAAATTTGGTAAACTAAAACTTGAACGTATTTAGTTTGCATTTCTATCTTGTTTTCACTTATAGTTGCTTAGATTAGTACCTTGTCCATCTTTTCTAATGTTTTTGTTCATAGTTTCAGGGGAAACAAGGTGTGATATGGGTAATTGTGTGGGTATGATTTGTTTATAGTACTGCCGTTTGGATTTGAGACTGTTACAGTGATAATCACTATCATTAATAACTCTAGGGTGGTACAGTAGTTCCTTGTTCATTAGGAATGGCTAGGACGATTTGCTTAGCTATCCCACCTGTTATCATCCCTAGCCACGACTCCTTTAGCTATGCCAGCAATTTGTTTTAAATGACTTGTTATCTGACTTCTCTCTTTATCTTGTTTTCAGATTTGTTTGAGGGATTGACAGTAATCAGTCAAAAGTTCGTGGGAAACCTTTGTCCACATGGGCACTAAAAAAAATCGGAGGGAGGTGCAAGAGAGGCATAAACTTAACAATGAAGTTGATCATTTGAAGGATGTAACTCTAATTCATGAAGATTCATCAATCCAGAGTCTAGGGGAAGGTTTTGTTTTGAACAATGAGCAGACTAGTAGGCATGATGCTAATGATGCTGCTTTGAACTTAGAGGGTGATGCAAATTTAAGTAATTATGAGTTTCAGAAAAAAAAGAAGAAACATAAAAGGAGGTCAGATCATAGTGATGCATATGTGGAAATTCCAAAAGTTAGAGAGCATGATGAGGTAGGTGAGAAAGATGGGAATGATGGAAATAAACAAGAGATGTTAGAAAAGAATATCAGCGAAATGGTAGCTAAAAATGGAAGTGGCATGGGTTCTGCTGAAAATGAGGCAGAAGGAATGCCAAGAGCGAAAGATGGAAAAAAAGATAAGAAAAAAAGGAAGAAGCAGAAGAGAGAAAAGGGTATTGGTGATACTGAGGAAATAAGTGCTACAATTGATGGAAATGAAGTTGGTAGTGCAAGAGAGATTTTGGAAGAAAAAGTTATGGAAAAGGTAGCAAAAAATGGAGGTGGCATGGATTCAACTGAAAATGAAGCAGCAGAAGGAATGCCAAGAGCGAAAGATGGAAAAAAAGATAAGAAAAAAAGGAAGAAGCAGAAGAGAGAAAAGGGTATTGGTGATACTGAGGAAATAAGTGCTACAATTGATGGAAATGAAGTTGGTAGTGCAAGAGAGATTTTGGAAGAAAAAGTTATGGAAAAGGTAGCAAAAATGGGAGGTGGCATGGATTCAACTGAAAATGAAGCAGCAGAAGGAATGCCAAGAGCGAAAGATGGAAAAAAAGATAAGAAAAAAAGGAAGAAGCAGAAGAGAGAAAAGGGTATTGGTGATACTGAGGAAATAAGTGCTACAATTGATGGAAATGAAGTTGGTAGTGCAAGAGAGATTTTGGAAGAAAAAGTTATGGAAAAGGTAGCAAAAAATGGAGGTGGCATGGATTCAACTGAAAATGAAGCAGCAGAAGGAATGCCAAGAGCGAAAGATGGAAAAAAAGATAAGAAAAAAAGGAAGAAGCAGAAGAGAGAAAAGGGTATTGGTGATACTGAGGAAATAAGTGCTACAATTGATGGAAATGAAGTTGGTAGTGCAAGAGAGATTTTGGAAGAAAAAGTTATGGAAAAGGTAGCAAAAAATGGAGGTGGCATGGATTCAACTGAAAATGAAACAGCAGAAGGAATGCCAAGATCGAAAGATGGTAAAAAAGATAAGAAAAAAAGGAAGAAGCAGAAGAGAGAAAAGGGTATTGGTGATACTGAGGAAATAAGTGCTACAATTGATGGAAATGAAGTTGGTGGTGCAAGAGAGATTTTGGAAGAAAAAGTTACGGAAAAGGTAGCAAAAAATGGAGGTGGCATGAATTCAACTGAAAATGAAGCAGCGAAAGGGATGCCAAGAGCCAAAGACGAGAAAAAGAGGAAGAAGCAGAAGAGAGAAAGAGATGCTGGTGATACTGGGGTAATCAGTGGTGGAATTGATGGAAAAGAAACCAGAAATGAAAGAGAGTTGTTTGGAGAAAATATTCTGGAGAATGTTGAACGTTCAAGGAAGAAGAGGAAGGAAAAGCATGAGCTAGGAAATGGAGAAATAAAGGAACATATTGGTGCTGCAAATTGTAGCAACAAAGTAGAGAAGAAGAAGAGGAGGAAGAAGAAGAAGAAGGTTGAGCTAGGAAATGGAGAAATAAAGGAACATATTGGTGCTGCAAATTGTAGCAACAAAGTAGAGAAGAAGAAGAGGAAGAAGAAGAAGAAGGTTGAGCTAGAGAAAACTAGTTCAGAAATAAATGGGTCTACATCAAAAGGGGCATCTAAGAGAGTAAGTTTTTCTGAAGATGTGGAAATTTTCCCATCATCTGATGATCCAAGTGATGATGGGTCTGTCCAGAAAGCGGAATTGGTGCGAGGGAAGCGATTCTCACGTGAGGAAGATGAGATGGTTAAAGAGGCTGTTTTGAACTACATCGATGAGCATGAATTAGGTGAAGAAGGGTTAAATATGGTTTTGAAGTGTAAGAAGTACCCTCAGGTTAGAAATTGTTGGAAGGAAATAGGGGAAGCTTTACCTTGGAGGCCTTGTGAGAGTGTCTATCATCGAGCCCATGTCTTGTTTGAGAGGGATGAAAATCGTAAGTGGACTGAAGAAGAGTATGAAGTAGTGCAGAAGTTTTATGAAAAATACGGGCCTGATTGGAGAACTTTGGGTGACGTGCTTGGCAAACACAGGTTTCATGTCAAGGATGCATGGAGGAGACTAAATGTGGCGAACAGAAATAGAGGAAAGTGGTCCCAAGATGAGTACCAGTCTTTGTTTGATCTAGTGAACATGGATCTGCGTATGAAAGCTTTTGAGGAAAGGAAGTCGAAACATGGAATGTTGCGAGACAATATTTGTTGGACAGCCATTAGCAACCAGCTGGGGACTAGAGCTACTCCTGTATGCTGCATGAAATGGTATGATAATTTAACATCTCCTTTGGTGGCTGAAGGTAAATGGGCTGATGTGGATGACTATCGCCTTTTGATTGCACTTGATGATGTGGATGCATGCTGCATGGAAGATGTTGACTGGGACAGTCTTTTGGAACATAGACCTGGTGATATATGTCGAAAGAGATGGAACCAAATGGTCAAGCATCTTGGTGAGCAACAGAACGGGTCATTTGCAGAGCAGGTTGAAGTTTTGATGAAACGGTATTGCCCGGATGTGCTTGAAGCCAGGGAGGCCTACGCTAGCAAACCTATAGTAGACTGAGTTTAGATTCATTACTTCCATTGCTGCTATCTGAATTTTGCCTTATGGGATTTGGGAGTATTATGTAGTTATTTTAGCAAAAGTTAAGTTTTTTGTGGTCATGTTTTTGTTTGGGGCCATTAGCAAGGCTTATTTTGTGATTTCATGTACTAAAATGGATCTTTTGCTCAAAAAGTTATGGAAGTTTATTACAACTTAGGATCCAAATAGACTGGATTGAGTTTAACATGCACACAAGACTTGTGGTTTGCAATTGTATGGATGCATATATGTATGTAAGTGTTGCTTCCTCTGATAAATAAAGGCTGTCTCTGATTATTCTGATTTTGGGTGTATTTGCATTGAGCCTCTCATTTTTCAATTAAGCATAGCTCTTGAGCTTTTATTTGTGGCCATCTTTGGTCTCTAATGACCTAAAAAGTCTGCTTTTATCATAAAACAAGGTTAACATAGCGTAATTATATGTTTTACGGTTTGAAATAAGGTTTTTACAATTTTTCTATAATCGTGTCACATGTATAAAAAGGCTCCTTTCGAACTGTTCAAAATGTAAACTTGGAATGCAAATAAAATGAATAATGCTATGTTAACCGGAACTGCACACTTTCATGTTGAGAGCATTGTCTGAGTGAGTAGGCAGCGCCTACCAAGCAAAGCTTTCTTGAAGAGGCTGGGCTCTTTCCTTTTCGGCACCCGCCTTTTTTTTAGGAGATTTATATGCCCAATGACACTGAAAATACCTTATGAAAAATGACTGTTCGGTTCTAACTCCTTAATTTGAACATCCTTTCTATCTAACTTGTTTGAGCAACGCTTACTTTTTTTATATACATTTGTTGCCTTTTTTTAGGGATAAGTCATTTGTTTTTTGCAAATGATTGTTATTTGTTTTACAAAGCTACTACCCGGATTGTATTGTGGTCCAAGAAGTGCTGAACGAGTATGAGTTGGCATCTGGTCTGGTAGTAAATTTTTAGAAATCTGCTGTGTTGTTCAGTAGAGATGTGGATTTCGATGACAGATTGAGTATTTGTAATATTTTCGGGTTAAAGAAACTCAGGATTAAGCAAGGTATCTGGGTTTGCCTTCTATGGCGGGTCTTTGTAAGAGAGCAGTATTGAAATTCATTAAGGACTAGTACTTGGCAACATTTACAATCCTAGCATTTGAGATTACTTTCTCGGGCATGTAAGGAAATACTTCTTAAAACTGTGTTACAAGCTGTTGCAAATTTTTCCATGAATGTGTTTCTTTTGCCGATTAGTCTATGTCAGGAGCTAGGACGGATGTTTAATGCTTTCTGGTGATGCAATAACTGTAAGGAAATTAAATGGATGTGTTGGGATGGATTAAGTGTTCCAAAGGAGTCAGAAGGAATGGATTAAGTCTACCATTGATGTGTTGCTCAAGAAGTTCATCTCAGTGAATTTGCAGTGTTCGGTCTGTAGGGAAGCTAATGAAACTGCTTTATGTCTATTTTGAGATTCTCCAGTGACAATTTCAGTCTGGAATCTGTCTTCATTGGGCTTTATTGCTAATTTGCAGGCTGATAATTTTTTGGATTAGTTGAGGAGGTGTTTCGAGGTTCTTAATTCGGACTTTCATAATCTCTGGGCTATGGTTATTTGGAGCTTGTGGTTTGCGAGGAATCAAACAGTGGGGAATAGTTCTATTATTGAAACTGCCGCCTAATTTTCTAAAAGATAATGTTGATGCATCTGCAATTCAAGGTTCAGTTAGATTAGGAATTGGTGAGTGCTTCGAGATAGTCAAGGCCTCTTCAAGGGAGCTTTTTCTCGAATTATTCCTGGTTCATTTCGACCAAGAGAAGGAGAAGCGGTTGGCGTTAGGGAGGTTTTAAGCTGGTTGAAGTAGAAGGGGTTAAATGTTGTCGTGGTTGAATCAGATGCATTTAATGTGGCGTCTCATATTTATTTATGTTCTTTTTACGGTGCTTGCTTTAATTGATGGTTGTAAGAGTTTGATTAATGGTTTTACTGATGTCAAAGTCATCGTTCTACAAATGAAGTCGCTAATGCATTAGCTAGAGCTAGTCATTCTATGTCAAAATCAATGGAGTGGAATACAAGCCCTTCTAGTTTTATTAACCATGCTTTGTGTGTTGTTTGTCATTAACGATATCTTTATCTAAAAAAAACTATCACATTAGAACTTTAAATAAATTTGTCAATAAAGGAAGCAGTTTGGTTCATTTTTTTTTTATTTGTAACTATATTAGTGATATAGTAACCATTTTAGACGCATTAACAAAAAAAAAAAAAAATTGTGATTAATTTATATGTAACAGACTTAATTGTAGATAAGTTTTTTTTTGTAACTTTGTCAATGGTATATTAAATGTCTTAGATGTATTGATGTTTGGATGATGCAATGTGATAGTTAAATAACAATCAAATTGGGTTTTTCAAATTTTCGGTAATTTAGAGTTAAAATTGATTTTGTTTAGAAATATTATGGTTAATTCTATTATTCATCGAAAAATGTTAGGATCAAATGTGACCCTTATCCCTTTATATTGCATAAACTCCAAATAATATTAACTTTTTTCATATAAAAAAGTATATATCAATATTTTTTTTGGTATATATCATTCTATTAAAGGAAAAAGTACAGCATGGAATAGAGGACATACAAATACAAGTTTAAGGGGTAAATTACATACATGGTGTACAACGTTTGCACCATTTCACACTTTGGTATACAACTTTCAATTTGTCACATTAAAATGTACAACCTTATAGATGACTTCACAGTATGGTATACAACCGGTAAAAATTACCGGTCAAACCTATTAAACCTGCCAAACCTATTAAACCTGTCAAACCTATTAAACCTGCCAAATCATCCATTTTCAACTTATCCCTTACAAAAAGTGGACCCCATCTATAACTGAGTTACTTTTATACCATTTGACTATCTCCTTCCCTCTCTTCAACTCATCATTCTTCTGTCTTTAAATTTAGAAATTAAATTCATACCTATCAGCCCTAAATCTTTAAATTTCTCTCTCTAAATTTATACCCTTTGACTAACTCCATAACTCTCCTCCATTCTCTCTCTTCCTTCTCTCTGAAATACGAATTTAAAGCAAGCAAAAGCTGAATATAAACTCACCAAAAATGAAGGTTATTATCTTTTATCATCCTGGATATTTATCCTCTTGATAAACTTTTTATTGGTTATTATCTTCAAAGTTTTAAGGTATCAGAGGCGTCTAAGGATTGCAGAAGGATTCATTCACATCGGCACCGTTTAGAACAATTTCAGAGGTCGTCATTTACTCACTTAATGTTTATGCAAGCTCTGGCTTTGTATGAACTTCAATCGAAACAATCAATAACGAAAAAAAGGAATTCCAGAACAGTTAATCGGAGGAACTTCAATATTCGAATCAAAATCTAAACCAAAAAAGAAGAAAATTAAGCAGGGTAACTTCCTTGGTACGAGATCTATTGGTTCAGAAAAAATCAATAAAAAGGTTAAATCTTTTCCTGATCAGAAATCAATAACAAAGTCTTAAACAAAGTTTTTCTCCTCATCGAGGAATCAGAGTGCTAATTCCGATTTTATGACCTCTTTTGCTGATCTGATATTTAATCCCTTTCATAGGACCTCTTTTGCTGATATGATCTTTGATCCCTAAAAAACTTGAACAGAAAATCTGAACTCACTAATGTGTAAGAAGAAGATAAGTAGAATCACAGGGAGAAAATGGCTCACAAATCATGAAGAAGAAGAAGATAAAAGAAGAGAGAGAAGGGAGTAAATGCTGAAAATCGTGAAGAAGATAGGAGAGAGAATATGAGAGAAAGGGAAAAGAATAAGATAAGATCAAATGTTAAATAAATGGGATGGATGAATATGGGGTAATTATTTAGGGTATTTTAGTAATTGTATATATGGTGGGTCTATTTTTTAATTTTTGGGCGGTCAAAATGCTAACGTGGCACGTTGATTTTGTATTGACCGGTCATTTTTACCTGTTATACATCATATTGGGAGGTCACATATAAGGTCATACATATTACTGAGACAAAATGAAGATCGTATACCAAAATGTGAAATAGGACAAAAATTGTATACAATTGATGAAATTTACCTCAAGTTTAAGTTAGTACAAGATACACAAAAGGAATAAAAAATACTCAAGATAAAATGTTTTTATTCTTACTAAACCAAAAAAATGTATAAATGAAATAATTATAAGTGACAGATGTTGTTCAAACTGAAAAAAAGATTCGAATAAATATATAGACTCAAGCCAAAATGAAGTTACCAACAAATAAAAAAACTTGAAATAGGAGGGAAAACAAAATAGATGGGATGAGTAAGAATGAAAATAAGCTTTATTTTTTTTTTCCTAAGAAGATTGGAAAGATATGCATAAGAAAGATAAAAGTTGTGTGGAGCAACAGAAACAACTAATAAGAGCTTTAGCAATAAAATATATCAAAATTATAATATATACAATACATGTAATATATTATATCAAAATTATACTTCATAGAAATAAAATATAATGTTGCGCAAAACTTATAGTATAAAATATATTTATGTTCAAAAATATTTTTTTTTTTTGTTATTTCAGTATGATAAGGTTATATAAAGTTTTTTAATATATATATATATTATTATTTATGACATCATCTGGTTCAGTCATTCTGAATCAATCGGTTGAACCCATTGATCTATGATCCAGTTGTTAATTCGATTCAACATTCGATCTGGTTTTTAAAACATTGCTAATGAAAATGCTTTGGATACACTTCACATATTCACGAATGATGAAGCATCGGTTAATCAAGTTATTGTCCCACACTTTTTGATTTAGTAAAGAAAATATCAATCAAGTTGTTGATCCACACTTTTCGATTCAGCAAAAAAAAAAAAAAAAAAACAAAACAAAAACAAAAACAAAAGGATCAGAATGTTTAAGGTAAATTATTAACCAGTGGCATCCGTCTTGCTTTGAAAAGAAAATATGAGAAAAAGGAAGCCAATGATCTCGAGAGCATCAAATAAACCTTCCAATCCCCACCTGTCAATGCATGCTTTAACGCCAGATTTCCTGCCCATTTAAGATACTTTACCAAGTCCAAGAGAGGTAGTTTTCCATGGACAGCAATAAAGAGATATTGGGAGGCTAATTTTAGCTCTGCAGTGGTAATTTTTCAAAGTCCAATCTATTATTTAAAGTTTCTTTATTTTTTTCTTATGTTCGATTGTTTTGTTGTGTTCGCTTGTTTTTGTTATTTTTCATTCGTTATTCGATTTACTTGGTTTTGAGAGTTTTTTTTGTTCATGGCAAAGTGTAGTAAGAAAAGGTAGTTTCGTTCTAGTATCTATTTCTTCTCGTTCGGAGGGTTCCAAGGGGAATGTTTGATTGATGTGATGGAGGATTTGAATATTCCTTTACCTATTTCCAATTTTGGAAAGAGAAAACATTTTATTAAATATGGTGGTTCTTCGAAAAAGCATAAGAAAAAGACGGTAAATAAATTGCATGTTGATGATAAGAAGATAATAACAGTATTCAAGCAGAATAAGCCACTCAAGAAGTTACTGATTAAGAATTCTGATAAAGGTGATAGTAAGTAAAAATTTTAGAGTCGGAGTACATTGTTTTTTTTGTTAAGTTTACCCAATTTCTTTCAATTTCTAAATTAAGGGGGTTTTTTTTTTTTGAAATTGTATTGTATTTGTTTTCAACTTTTTTTTTTTTTGAATTTATTTGAAGTTATTCTTTTATTATTTTTATTATATACATTGTTTTGTTTTATTATTTTTGGTTGTGTTTTATTGATTTTGAGCAAGTGTAAAATTGACTGTTGTGAAAATGTTTTTTGAAGTTGCGGAATGAAACTACAAGAAATTAGTTTATTAAAGCTAATTACATTGTGTGATATTGAGGGAGTATATGCATTTTGTGAAGTGGAAATACCACCCCCATTTTTCTTATCACCGTCTCCATTTGGACTTGTTTACCCTTATCATAATTTTGATCAAAAACTGAAAATTCTCTTTCTAATTTCTTCCAAAATCACAATCCCAAACAACAATAATTGAAATTATGAAAATAATTGATGCGTGATAAAAAAAAAATTAAGTTTTTTATCGAAAAAATCATGAACATAATGCATGGCAATTGGATGATTTTACATTTTTCATCACCAAAATTTGGACGCTTTTGCATAATTTTTTTTGATGGCTAGGCGGGCAGGCCAGGCGGAATTTCTGCCCGCCTAGTCATCAAAAAAATTCTCTCAAAAAACCAAAATTTCAGTTTTAAGAAAATTTATGAAAAGAGAAAATTGTCCAAATGGAAACGGTGATGAATGGTAAATAGCAGTACCTTTCACAAAGTATGTAAGATTTGTTTGAAATTGAGTTTATATCATTTATATTTGCAATGAAACTTTTAAAGCAGCTTAAATATTGTGAAATCGGTTAAAATTATGTTGTTTTGTTTAATTTGTATGCAGTAAGTGGCCTAAGTAGATGACATTGACCTATTAAAATGGATTAAATTATGTTATACTGGTTGAGATTTGTGCATTTAATGAAATTGAATTTATGTTATGCATATTTGCAGTTTTACTTTTCTAAAGGGACTGAAATGTTGTAAATTTTGTTTAAAATATGTTAAAGTCGCTAAAACTGTATTATTTTGTTGAATTTGTGTGAAATAAGTTGAATACTCATTGAAGTTTTTAAATTGTTTGGTTGTTTGTTGTGAATTAGGTGATTCAGTTGGAGCATGAATTCATTTAAACAACAAATTTATATTCTTAATAAATTCTCTCAAGTCCATTATGTTTTTTACTCTTTAGGCAATTCGTGCTGATTACTTAAATCCCCTTCTCAAGTCATCATGTTCTTTATAGAATTGAAAACTAAAACGAAAAAAAAAGTTAACAGTAGTTACTTTCTTTTATCTAATTTCGAAAAATAAGAATTATTATACATTCTGAAACTAAGGTTTCAGAATCAATTAGAATTCTAAACTATTAAAATCATCAATCAGGTCCTGAATTAAAAAAAAATTGAGTTCTCATTTTAACCCAAAATTAAAAATTGTGACTATTTGATATAGTAATGATCTATGTGTTGGTTCAAAATGAAATTAATGGAAACATGACAATTATGCATTTTCTTTTCTTACACAAATCATCTCCTAATGAAGTAGAGCATGCTTCTTCTCTATTTTCATTGGTTGGATCCATTCCACCTAGTCCACCGTAGAAGTTCTCGGAATAAAACAATAAAAACATCCCAACACAAACAAGAAATTCATGCAATTAAAATATCAACATAAACCCAATAACCATTCAACATATCAACTGAATACCCAATCACCATTCAAACTCCAACTCCATTAAAATCTAATTGATTAACATCTGCAATTTAGACTCGCTGAAAAAGGGACCCGATCAGCAAGTAAGTTTCAGCTATAACTAATGCGTCTCCAAATCAGCCTACCTATAGGGTCTAATTGAAGCAAATTGACCCAGCCAAGCCGAGCCGGTTTTTACAAACTTGATAATCATGGTCATAATAACATTAACAATAATTAACATTAGTATCATGATGTTCAACCTGGAAAATGCAGTTATCTTTTGTTGTGAAATCAATAAAAAAGATTCAGCGTTGCTTCTTTTTTTTTTTTCATCCAAAAGCAGTATTAAAATAATATGTTGTATGCATACCAAATTTCAGAGCAGAACTCAGACGAATGGGGCATGATAACAAGAAATTGCAATGTCCTCATAAAAAAGCTATATTCCTAGGAAGCATGTCTATCAACTAGCAAAGTCATAACAATGGATAAATATAAATATATAATGTTTAAGTCCTCCATTACTACTTATTTCCAAGTATGATACACAGGAGATAACACAGTTTAATCAATGCCAGCATAGACTGATCAATCCAAGGGAAACAGTAATTCATATTGAGTTCCCAGATTGCTCAATCTAAATAAATGGCAATATAATGTGTCAACCTAATCCCATGTTAAATTATGTGTCACCCTAAAACTAAGTACCTCACATGCGCGAGATCAATAGCGGGACAGAAAATGATGCCTCCTCGCCCATCACTGGTTGGAATAAGTCCAACTCTCCGTAACGCTCTAGAACACGCATCCTACAACCCTCTGCAGCCATCAATCCCGTTGAAAATGCACCGTGGACTGACCCTGGGTAACTCATACTTGTTGCTTCTCCCGCAAAGAATAAGTTATCTACTGGTATCCTTAGCCTCTCATACAGATCATGGGGTTTACCTACCATATCATAGCTGTAGGAACCAAGCGAATTCACATCTGTGCCCCAATGTGAAACAAGACACTGAATCTGCATCAAGTAAAAAACAAAAATATCGAGTTAAGACTTCTACCACCCTGAACCACAAAGGTTGACAAGGAAGATTTCAACAACAGCTGTTATAGAACTCAAATTACCGGTGAAGAGGCTTCAGGTAGTATCTTCTTGAGTTGCATAAATGCAAAACTGGCAGCAGCTTCATCAGACATTTTTTCGATGTCTTTGGCCAGCTGCCCAGCAGGCATGTATACAAGAACAGGGTGACCGGTAGCCTTGTGAAGATTCAGGAAGTAGCTGCAGCCATAAGAAGTCTCCGCAACCACTCCTAAGAACTCTACGTTTGGCCAAAAAACTTTGTTAAAATGCATCACTATCTTATTTTCAATCCCCACTCCAAGGTCATTGATAGCTGCTTCCTTCCAATCCGGAAGCTTTGGTTCAAAAGTTATGGTCCTGGCTTTCAGCACTCCAAGAGGAACAGCAACAACAACAGCATCACCCACAAATGTTCTCCCATCTTCAGTTGTTACCTTCACGCCATTATATCGCCTAACAATATTTGTTACCCTACAAAAGACCAGGATAAGATTTTAACTAACCAGATAATTTTAGACACACACACATGGGAGAGCTACAAATGTTTGTACACATTTATTCACTCATTTTCTCAAGTGAAATAGAGCAAGAAAACAATGCACGATAATAGATCTTGTTGACTAGTACCTGTGACCCAATCGGATATCAAGTCCTTTGGCAAGCGTGTTTATGACAGGGAGATAGCCCCTTACCATAAGTCCATGCCCACCCGGAAGTAGTTCTTCCTGCAATAAAGGTCAATACAATACAAGAATGTCAATGCAAAGTTATCCTAAGCTATTACAAAAGCTAGAGGGGGGTTTATATTGTCTAAGAGACATCTGTATTGTCTAGAGACATCTGTATTTTGGATAAAGATAAAACAGTTTTATAACAGTTTTGACAACCAGCTTTTTGGCTATAAATATCCTCAATCCTTCATACCTTTTCACTTACTGTTTTAATTATTCAAATACGTTCATAAGGAAATTAGTGAAATTGCTATCATTAATTTTATGTTAGGGATTTCCTTAAGGACAGTGATTAATCACGTCCCTATTTTATGTTTGTGATCCCATATTAGGAGGGGGGGGGGGGATCATCTTTGAAAATTAATAATCGGTTCAGTTGAAAAAAGATAGCATGTAACTGAAATATACAGAATCAAGCAAAACGCAGTTCCTAACCAATATTGATAATACAACATTCAAGTCAAAGCTATTTTCACATGCTTGAGCTTATACATTCATAATTATTTGGATGTAGCTAGTACTATTTGGCCATTCCATCTAAGGAGAATAATAGTATCAATTATTTCTTCATTAAAATAGGTCGACACATCGAAGATTTCAGCTACCTGGTCAAAATGAATTTGGAACAAGAGAAGAATAATTTAATTTAACCACTAAAATTCTGACTAAGAGACCTTTTCAGATTCAGAAATGGTAAAAGCAAAGAGACAACAAGATTTTCTTCACAAACCCTAGTTATGCAATCCACAATCACTACACACGCGCCCCTAAAGATGTAAGTGCAACATATTTGATTTAGCTTTCTGTTGCACACATTTTAAGCCCTTTCATCCCTCTGGGATCCATCATGTCAGTTGTCAACACATTGCCCGTTAACATTAACGGAAAAATAAAATTGAACTTGGGAATCCAAATGGTAGCTATTTAAAAAGTATTCAGTTTCTACGAAATCAATTGTAATAACAATGTAAAAATTTCACGTTAACATTATTTGTTTATGAATGTTACATTACTATACAGCATATAGCCGAAAAGGCTCACAACTTAAATAGTTGACATGCAGAAATTTACCTGATCCCAACACTTGAGGGAAATAGTATCAGCATCCGCAGCAAACCAACCTTCCATTCTGCATAAGTACCACTGCAGCACCTTATGGCCAAGCCCCTCCAATCTATACGTTATTTTCACCAATATCATATTATGGTTCCGCCTTAGGCATTCATAGAATTATGAGAAACTAACTGTTAAGGGCTATTAATGTAAAACCTTAATTCTGGTCTTCTTTCAAAAACAATTGAGAAAGCACTGGATATCGACATGTCCTCATCATGTTCTTGTCTTACTTTCTCTGTCTGCATTCAAGGACATTTGAGATCAACTTAGGAAATGCCATTAAAACACACTGCTAACAAATAATGGAAAGGGGGAAAAAGTTGTGATTGGAAAATTTAGGGAAAATTAAACAGAACTACACTATGACTTGGGGTTTTTATTACACTTTGTGGGCCATGGTTTCTCAAAATTCAATAGAGAAACCCATTGAAAATGAAAAAACAAGAATACTAATACTAAATTAGATAGCACGCAATATTAAAGTAATAAAAGATGACTTGCCTCTTTCAGGATGAGCTCAAAAGTTTCGCCAACCTTAGTGACCAATTCTTGAGGAATCCGGTTCCCATCCATATCAAAGAGAGAATAACTGTAAACAACACATATTTACAATTATTTAGTTGCAGGACTTGAATCCTATGTTTTAAATACATGAATCTTGCTGAAAATAACCAATTTATTTAATTTTATCATTCACAAGCGACTGCACACCAAAGCATTTATTTATTTTTTTCAAATCATAGATCACATAGAAAATTGAAGTCATCATAATATGTTGTACTCCCTTTCTAGGTTCAACAACAAATATGAATAGACTTCTTTCAGTCTGTTTCATGAGTTATATATCACTTCATTGTCCGATCAAATATTTCCTCATAAAAGATGGCTAGAAATCAAGTCATGAAAGTTCTACATCCAACGTCTTCTACCATCTTATCATCGCTCTATACAGCATTAGTAGGTTGTGACTTTGCTTTGCTTTACGCATCCCTCTATTGTCAACCTTTATAACCACTAACCCCAACATTGCATCCATAGTTGTTTGTTAAAACTGGAGCCATAAAGCATCGTGTACATTAGGCTAAGTTTAAAAGGGTTAAACTGTTTGTCAAAAATCTTTAATGCTATCTGGAAACATGATTGCAAGAAGGGAGTAAACTGAGGGAGACAATGATTGTGGGGAGAAAGGGAGGTGGGTGGTACTAGTTTTCCTTGGTTTACATTTATATTTTAGATTTTTACTAGTTAAATATCATTTTAACTTTTTTCAATCAACTCTTATTTTCTCATGTAAAAAGTGAAAGGAATCTCTTCAAGATTCTCTTTCTTCTCAACTTCCATCATTTTTTACCCTCTCCCATAGATAACCCTTTGAAATCTACCTATTCAAGAAACCATTAAGAAGCAGACTGTCCATATAAAGCTGAAGAACAAGCCAAGAATAACAAGTTGCATTAAGCTCAATATCAGATGATTTAGACCATGAGACAATACTACGGATGTGAAAATACAGGCTCAAGTTAACAAGTTGAAATAGCTCCATGTTGCTTCCTGTTATTCCATTCAAAATTTCTTCAGTTAATATGGTGAGCACTCTAGTGATAGCCTGATAGGTCCCATATTAGCCACAACATGGAGCTACCTAAGGGAAACGGAAACGGGATACGAAACAGAAACTGATACGGATATCGGGAAACAAAACGGATATGGATACCGGGAAACATTATTTCTAAGAAAAATTAGCTAGGAAACGGTAATGGAAACGGAAAAGAAACGGATACGAAACGCAGAAACGCTAATGAAGACGAGTTTCCATGCAACATAGGGAGCTACAAACAAAACGGAAAGCTAAACTTGAAGACATATATATATCCGCAATCATCCAAAAGTGATGCATATAAATGTCTATACAAAAAATAGCAAATACAATGGCTCGGTATGCATCAATTTCTAAGTTAGAGATTCGAAGCCAAGTTGTGCATAGACATGCTAGATATTTTTTAGGCCAGTCTGGTCACTGACCCAACGGAAGAATTTCCCTAGACCCATATACACTGAAGTTGATAGGGAATGTGTTAACGGCAAACTGTTAGACCAATAGTCATATAGGCCTAAAATCTAGAGGGCATACTCAAGGAAAAGCAACAGGGACAAATGACATCTAATGCTTGAGGCAGTTAATTTTTCTGGGGATTTGAAGTGTAGACAGTTATATATGCTAGCTCGGAAGCTGTCAAAGGTATTGTGTTTTGGGTTGCTTTTGGTTACTTTTTTTGGGGTATCTCCCTCCTGTTTGGCTGGGTGTTAGGCTCTTCCTTGTCAATAAACTCTTAGTTCTCTTCTCTACTCTCTGTTAATGTATATTGTTGATAAGTGAATTTGTGTGGCATCTATCTCAAGTGCTTCAACTCAAGGTAACAGTAAAGTCTAAAGATAAAGAGACTGTAGACCTCTCAATAATAAATAAAAGATGACATACAGTCTACAGAAAATAAAGTTGTTGTCCCCTTTGATAAAATATTCCAAGTAAATGAACAAGTTCAAAAGCATTATTATAGAAAATAAGTTCATTCAGCATCAATTCAGCCCACAGCTCTAAGGAATTAATTACATTATTGCAAGTGAACTCCAATCGTATGGTCACTGCCAATAAATCCACAGAAAACAATAATAGTTACCTTTCAAGATCATGGTCATACAACACAGAATTATCACCACTTGTTCGGTACAAGGGCAGTCCCAACCTTCCAATCAATGGGGCTAAGGGATTCTCCTTAGAGACTCCATGCAACCTGGAATTAAAAATTAAAATTACTTAGAAAAAAAATGATGAAAAAGAAGACGGTATTGGCTCATTTCGAAAGACAAGTACTCGAGAAAATATGCTTACCATGACGCACCCAGGTCCACAGGAAAACCAAATGAATAATTAGTGTGAACTCGACCACCAAGTCTGTCTCGAGATTCCAACAATACAACCTGACAGAAAAATCAGGTCATTAGGGATCCCATATCAATATTTTAATACCTTATAGAACAGTCTCACTTGTATAGTTGGTTTACAAGTAACTTCATTAAGACTGTTGGAGATTAATTTAAAGATGTAGTTGGGCTTTAACTATCAGCTTAATCTTTTAGTTCAATTGGTTCAATGACATGGTACGAGAGCCTCTTAGACCAAGTGATCGAGGTTTCGATTCCTGACAACGTCATTAGTTCGTGAAATTAAAAACACATGGTAAGATGAGCATGTGTTGCACACGCTTCAAGTCCAGGAGGCATTCGTGTGTGGCGGTGTGTCAGAGATTAATTTAAAGATGTAGTTGGGCCTTAACTAGCAGTTTAAGCTTTTAGTTCAAATGGTTCCATGACATAAACAAATTTGTATCATCGATGGTACCTTAAAACTAAGCTTTAAGGACATAAGCATAAATCAAAATACTGTATTTGGTTATGTGATTCATATATGTGAAAAGAGAATTGCAATAACCTATAAGCTACACATGGCAGTGCATAGACAGAATTAATATATCAAAACAAGATGACGGCATACTCGTATTGTGCCAGAATTTTAATTCGTTAAAACCTGATAAATTTCTGAATTTCTCGTCAACACAAGTTAGCACATTTCAGCGATATAATGACACTGCCTCTAAAGCCTATATCACCCTTACCATATAGCTAGCATACCCACAAAACCAGCAGAAGGCATGCCAAAATATATGCCTACTGCTACATACTAAAGAGCAGAACATATAGGTAGGTTTTCAAGCATTGTACTAGAGCGAGAATTACCATCTGAGATGGATGCATTGCTATGTTTATGTTTTGCTATTCTTACCTGAAATGAAGCATCATGAAGAGCACGAGCAGCTGCAACTCCCGCCATACCACCACCTATAACAATTACAGTAGGGGAAGCAGCTTGCCTCATGCCACTATCTGAAAAACACAGACCTGTGCCAAAAATTTGTACCCGATTCAATATTGGTATCAACCAACCAAGTTTTGCTCAATTCAAAAGAAAAGCTCCATTATAATTGAATATGATACTCCTACGCTGCTTATAGGATGCTACTTAGTTAACATAATTCATAAAAGAAAAAACTACTTCAGACTAGTCATTGAAAAGGATTAAAAAGTAAACAATGAAACAATTAAAGGAACCATCTACTAATTGTATGCATATGAAAACTATTTGTAATGATCCTCTGTTCTATTTTATCCCATGCCCTTGACACCAAAAATTTATTTTCCATCTGCCTACGTAGATTTAAATAAATAAAACAAATTCCCAATTAGCTTAGAGGATACTATCTTACACAGATCTAAATTTTACTACACAAAATTATCAGCATGTTAAGTGCCAAGTGATGGATTACAGCCTCTACGAATCGAGCCATTTAACAGTCATAAATTAACCTAAATCGCTCAAGAATCTCAGACTATAGCTGAAGCCCTTGTTGGAAAAAAAAAAAAAAAAACTAAAGCAACCACCGACACCTCACATTAAGCATCATTAGAAAAAAAAAATTCTTAAAATAAATAAATAAATACAACAGCGATTATGGATTTTCAACAAACCTCTATTTAATTGTGGACGATTACTCCTGGATTCCATAATTCAATGATAAAGGAAAATCAGAGTTACTGTTGATTGATGATGATGAATATGTTGCAGTAGAATCAAAATTACTGAAGGAAAACAAGAATTGAGGAGAATAATGAAGAAAAAATATTAACAACTGCGTCAAAAAATGGTTAGAATTCGATGAGAGGAAATAGAAACCCAGTTTTCCCAACCAGTTCATGCAGATTTCTCTTTCCGATTCAATGGGTTTCCAATTTTAAACCGAAGTTAATGAAATCAGAATTAGAATCGGATAGGAAATCTTGAGAAATAAAAGTGGTGATTATGGAGTAGGATCGAATGACTTTTCGAAATTTCTAGAAATTATCAGAGTTTTCAGAAAATTAGGTTGAGCTGTAACTTTATTATGGCTATCTAAGCTTTCCATTAGTACAGCTTTTATAGAATCCTTGGGGCCTACCATCCTACAAACCATAATGTCGGTACTCGCCCTTGCGTACAAATCTGACTTACTCGCTCCACACATGCGAAACGTGTAGTCCACTTTTATTTTTTATTTCTTTAACTTGAAAAACAATATCAAACACTTTTTTTTAACAGAAGGTTGTAAACGACCTGCTTTATGTACCAACTCACGTTTCACACCACCATGTTGTTTATTACTTAATTTCAATATCGATATTCAGTACAATAATTTATTTTTTTAAGTAGGAGGGGGAAAGAAAAAAAACAAACAAAAAACAACCTAAAAACATAATCCGGGATTAGCCTAGAAAAACTAACCCCACAACATTATTTAAAAGAAGAGAGGACAGAAATTCAGGAGGTAAATAGAAGATTGAGACTCCCAACATCCTCACATGGCCCTCGCCCGCAAGACGGTCTGCCACCCGATTCTGCTGAAGACATGACAGGAGCTGATGGTATCAAAGGAAGAACAAACCATTCTGATTCCTTTGATTAAATTCTGGCTTAAACAAATAGCATTATTATCAGATATCATCTTGACAGCTTCGAGGTTGTCAGATTCCACAATCAGCTTCTTCAAGCCCAGATTCTTAGCAAGCCTGAGTCCAGAAAAGATCCCCCAAAGCTCCACAGAAAATGAAGAACCCATACCCAGATTCTGAGCAACCCCAAACACCCAAGCTCCACCAGCATCCCTCAGAACCCCTCCAGCAGCAATTTTACCGTCATTCAGACAAGAACCATCAGTATTTAACTTCACCACCCCTTCACCAGGCCTACTCCAGCCAAAGAGATGTACAGTCTTCCTCTGGATAGACCTAGCTAAAATATCCTCTTTGAAGCCATCTATAATAATAAAAATCTTTTTAGAGAAGAAATCAAACAGATTAGGAATAACAGCAGTTTCTCCTCCAAAAATATCACCATTCCTCCACTTCCAAATCTGGTGACAGACAACCGCAAAGAGGATAGCACCATGCTCCAACTCGGCCAACAGCTTCCCATTGACACCATCTACAAACCAATCAAGATCAGAGTGAGACAAGAAGGCATACAACAACTGGCTAGGGAGAACTTTCCTCCACACATCTTTACTCCTCGCACAATCTCTAAGAGCATGACAAATGGTTTCCTCATGCCCTCTGCATCTACTACACGCACCAAACTCCACCAAATGACGTCTTTTTCTATCAATATTTGTAAGCAACCTATTTTTGACACCAAGCCACATGAAACTCCTAATACGATACGAAACTTTCAAGGCCCAAATAATCTTCCAAACATCTGAGTGCGGATTCTCCAAATTTTGATTGAAGGCCTCGAAAGCAGATTTACAAGAATAAGCACCGTTATTTGTCAAGGACCAACAGTGACTATCCCTATCTTCCTCCTTGCTGCTAATTTTAACTCCACTAATCTTCAAGAGTGTTTCCAGACTGAGGAAAGAGTCGAACCTCGACCAAACCCAATCACCCTCAGAATCCGCCACATCAGCAATCCTCCAATTACGAATTTCAAGAGGTGGCGGTGAGATACAAACCTCTAATAAAGGTTTATTATCAATCCAGATATCATTCCAAAAGCTAATAGAATTCCCATTACCCACCGCCTAACTAATCCCAAAGCAAAATTCTGAAAACACAGCACTAAGACCTTTCCATAGAAAAGAACAATTAATAACTCTCTCCTTAGGACCCCCAAAAATCCTATCATTTCTATATTTCCCGCACAATGAACGGGCCCAAAGAGAAGACGAAAGTTGCCACATTCTCCACAGAAGTTTCATTAATAACACTTTATTATTGTCCCTGGCTTGTCTTATCCCCAGGCCTCCCATATTTCAAGGTTGACAAACCTCTTTCCAAGGAACAAGGTGAATTTTTTTCCCTCCTCTGTGTCCCCCCACAAGAATCAACGATTGATTTTATCAAGATCATTAAGAACAGGCTTCGGCAGCCGACAAGCTTGCATAATATGATTAGGAACCGCACTATTGACCGACTGAATCAAAGTAAGACGGCCCGCAAGAGAAAGGGTTTTAGCTTTCCAATTGGCACATTTACTATTAGTTTTGTCGAAAGCCTCATTAAAGGAAGCTTTAGAAACTCTATCACTATGGAGGGGAATCCCCAGATACTTACCTAAAGACTTAGTCAGAGGAATACCAGAAATTCCACTCAACCTTTTACAAACTCTTGGATTCATATTTTTATAACACAACATCTGGGATTTTTGGATATTAAGCTTCTGACCAGAAGCAGAGTAGAAACAGTTAAAGATATCCATAATCACACCAATTTGCTCCTCATTACCTTCCACAAAGATCATAACATCGTCCGCAAAGAACAAATGAGTTACCGGGGGACAGAATTTATTGATGGAAACCGGATGGAAATTCCCATTGTAGACAGCTTCTTGGATAAGGTGAGTCAACCTTTCCATCGCAATAACAAATAAGAAAGGGCTCATAGGGTCCCCTTGACGGATGCCCCGGGAAGGAGTAAACTCCTCCGACATATCCCCATTAATCAAAACTTGAAAAACAGGAGATGAAATACAAACCTCAATTAATCTCCTCCAATTATCCGGAATCCCAACTCTCTTCAGACTATCAAGAAGAAAACTCCAGTTAAGACGATCATAAGCTTTTTCCAGATCCAGCTTAAGAGTCACAATACCCCTCTTTCCTTTTTTGATTTTCATAGAGTGAACCATCTCCTGAGCTATAACCACATTATCCATCATTTGTCTCCCCGGGACAAAACTGCCTTGATTCTGGCTAATAATATCAGGAAGAATACACCAGAGTCTATTGGCCACAATTTTGGTAATAGCCTTATAAAGCACATTACAAAGACTAATAGGCCTCATTTGTAAGAAAGAAGACGGCTTCTCCACTTTAGGAATCAGGACCAGAAGAGTTTTATTCACAAGCCTAATATCCTCTGATCCATTAAAAACACCTTTAATAAAACTATAAATACCTTCCTTCACTGTCTCCCAATGTTTATGATAAAAACTGGCAGGGAAACCATCAACCCCAAGAGCTTTAGTAGCCCCAATACTAAAGATTGCCTGATCAATCTCTTTCTGATCGATAGGGTGGAAAGCTTCAAGAACCTTATCAACACACAAAATGGGAAACGTAGTCCTAGAAAGAGCTCTATCCAGATCCACAAGGTCCTCTTTGAATAATTCTTTCTAGAAATTAAGGGCCAAGTGACGAATATCTTCATCCTCATAAACTCAATCACCATTCGGATCTTTGATAGCATCAATCTGATTCTTCTGCCTTCTAATAACAGCAGAAAGATGGAAATACCTGGTATTGCGATCTCCATCTTTAATCCATGCTTTCCTAGATTTTTGAAACCAAAGTAATTCTTCCTACCGCAGCACAGCTTCCAACTCCTTCTGGAGGGTTCTAAGAAGACCATCCAAACTATGATCATACCTAATCTCCAAAATACGATGGATGCCTTCAATCTTGCTCAAAATTTTATTCTTCCTTCTAATAATATGACCAAAGATGTTTTTATTCCAGCCCACCACATTATTTCTAAAACCCTCGACAGCTTGTAAAACATTAGAATGAGGCTTCCAATTATCCTGAACAAAGTTTTTAAACTCAGGGTGAGATTCCCACACCACCTGATACCTAAAAGGTCTATCCCCTCTAGTACAATGACCTCTCACCAGCTTAACTAAGATAGGACAGTGATCAGAGTGACAGAAAGGAAGATTTAACACATACACTTCAGGAAACCTACTCAGAGCTGAAATATTAGTGTAAACTTTGTCTAATCTAACAAAAGTACTATTACGTTTCCAAGTAAACTTATGACCAGCGGCACCCAGATCCGAAAGCCCACACAAATCCATACTCTGTTTATGATTCAGACACTGATTCACATAGTGATTACCACCCCCTTTTTGATCGCTCATAAGAGCAATATCATTAAAATCACCAGTCATAAACCAAGCATTCGCCATACTTGTACTCATAGTATATAGAACCTCCCACAGCCGTTTATGATTGGCCAGGATAGGGTCAGCATACAAAAAAGTGATAAATAAAGGTTTATTACCAGGATAGATAACTTTACTGTGAATAAATTTTTTATCCATACTAACGATATCAAAATGAACACGACCAGGCTTCCAAAAAAGCCAAATCCCCCCGCCCGGCCAGTAGCCTCCGATCTGACACACTTCCAATTTCTAAACATTTTAACCACCTCATCAGCTTTAGCCCCACTGATCTTAGTTTCCAGTAAAGCAAAACAAGAAGGGTTAAACTGTTTAATTAAATCTTTTACATGGACACGGGTAGCCTTGCTAGCCGCTCCTCTAACATTCCAAACAAACAAATCCATAAAAAGGAAGACTACTGACCCTAGGCCCAACACCCTAAACTAGGTACTTATTAGGGGCTCCTAAGAGCCTAGAAGAGGTACCTGCATGCCCCTTTTTTTCCAAAAACTCCAAAGAGCTTTGGTTATTTTTATGATTACCCTTAGGTTTTTTCATACTCATCTTATTGACGCCCATTGCCTTTGCATTTCTAGGCTCAACATAAATTTTAGGGATACTAACCTTTTTGTACTTCTCATTTATTTGGGAGGCTTGAGCCTGGGAACCACCATGGACCTCTTCTTTGGACTCAAAAAGAGGATTAACTGCCTCCACATTATTACCCGTCGGCTCAGCAGATTCTAAACCCGGCATGCTCAACTCAAGTTGCTCATTAGAATGGTCAGAGTCTTGTTCATCCTCAATAGTTAGAACCCCAAATCTAGACCCTGAACTGACGACCGTAGCATCACCGGTACCTTCTTTCTCCTTTGGGCAGGTCCTCTCTGTTGAAACACTTTTCCACATGATTTTGATTTGACAAAATTATTTAAGTTAATCCCATGATTAAGATATTCCAACACAATTAAATTTAAGTGCTTTAATTTAATTGTACTAATAAGTTTGTTCAATGTTGAGTAAGTCAATTAACAAGAACAGGAACTATATATCTATATGAGAAAACAAAGCCAAGTCAGTTGATGAAAGTTACACAGCCGGAGCTGAGTAGAATGCAACTCAGCTTTGAGAAAAGAAATGTCTTCTTCAGAAAAGCTTGAAGGCGAAGCCGCTGAATCAAGCTGAGTAGTCGTCAGGTCAGCGTCAATGATCCATCAACTTGGAAGACAAGGTCTGACAATTTTCTGAAACAATCAGAAGTCTCAAAAATCTGTCTGGAAGACTTTTTCGAGAAAGAGCATGGACCATCTGACTTTTACTAGAAGACAAACCTGGCTCCTGATGAAACCAGAAGACAGGATTGGCCTGCAGCACTGAATGCTGACCAAGTGATGACGAATGAAGACCGTTTCCCCACAACGGCTATGTCGGGATTCAAATCATTGGCGCCCCAAAGATCTCTATAAAAAGACCAATCCATCACTTGAATCAAATAAGACAGACGAGCAGATCTTCATCAAGTCAAATTATTGAGTGAATACAAATTAGAAGCTCTGTCAAAAAGAAAAAGCAAGTTCTTACACCAACTCCAATCATTGTGTAAGAGTTTAGAGTGATTTTATTCATCTAAAGTGTTTGTCACTCAGTGAGAACAAATTCTGTATCATTTGTAAAAGGTTAGAAACGAGAGGCTGAGTTCTCGGTTATAGTACTCAGCGGTAGAGTGAGGCTGAGTACTCGGTAATAGTACTCAATGGTAGATATAGGATTGAGTAGACGAATAGAGATGGTACTCTTGCATACTCAGTTGCTATTGTAAACGGTTTGTGCTCTACCTTTAAAGAGCTCAGTAGAGGATTCAAAAAGCTCGGAAGGATTTTCGGGGACTGAACATAGGCGGATAGGCCGAACCAGGATAAGTACGCTGAGTAATCTCTAACCCTTTATCTTTTGATATATATATATATTGCTTGCTAAATATTACTCAACAAAACAATAACCTGCATATGCTGTGATTGAGTAATTTGAAAGCTGAGTAGTGTAACGTGAGTGTTAAGTTGGAAATTTACCTAAGTATTGTTTCCCAAACTTACTATTGAAATATCTCAAGTCAGCAGCTAACTAAAGCTGTCTCAATTATACTCAGCGGTGTTGACGTAAATACTAAGTTAAAGTCTTAAACATTTAAACAAGTCAACATTACAAGAAAATTTTTATAATAGTTCCTAACCCCCCCGCCTGGAACTAATACTATCACATTACACGGGACCAATATATGGTATCAGAGCCTAATAGCTCACTAGTCAAGATAAAACTATCTTGAGCTGATCCCGGTAATGGCTGAGAACAGCATTCGTTTTCTTCCTGGAAACCAAACAACTCAGATACTCCCAGAGGGATTATCTATTACTAGGCCTCCCTTGTTCTTCGGGGCCAACTATACGTTTTGGAAAAACATGATGAAAAATTTCATTTAGGCAACAAATATGAGTGCATGGCTGGCTATAGTCCAAGGCCCTTTTGTTCCCTATCAAATCATTGACGGTGTAAAAACTGTCAAAAGCGAGGCTAAGTGGTCAGAGGATGAACTTAAGAAATTACAAAATAATGCTTCGGCTATAAATATGCTTCACTATGCGTTAGATGCTGCAGAATACAATAAGATTTTAGGTTGTGAGTTAGCACAAGAAATCTGGAAGAAGCTGGAGGTTACTTACAAAGGACCAGTAAGGTCAAAGAGTCAAAAGTGAATCAACACATGCGGTTGTACGAGCTGTTCGAGATGAATGACAATGAAGGCATCTCTGAAATGAATGCAAGATTCACTAATATAATCAACGAGCTCAAGAGACTCGGTAAGAACTTCACTGAGGAAGAACATATGAAGAAAATCCTAAGAAGTCTTCCCAAAAGATGGCAAGCAAAGAAAACAGCTGTTGAAGAAGCTCAGGACATGACCACATATAAGTATGATGAGCTCATTGGATCTTTGCTGACCCATGAGATCTCAATGAAGAACTTTGAGGCCAAAGAAAAGACTGATGACAAGAAGCAAAAGTCTCTTGTCATGAAAGCTGACTCAACCAAAGCTGACTCATCAGATGATGAGGAAATGGCCATGTTCACTAGAAAGATGAAGAAGCTGTTTCAGAAAAATGATAAATACAGCAAGAGGCCATTCAAGAAGAATGACAAATACAAATCCGAGTCAAGTGACAGCAGACACAAGAAAGATAGTTCAAAATCCGTCACTTGCTTTGAATGTCATCAAGCTGGACACATTAAGTCAAGTTGTCCTACCTTGAAGAAAGATAAGAAGTCCAGTAGAAAGGCAATGGTGGCAACCTGGAGTGATAGTGATGAGTCAACATCATCATAAGCTGATGCCACTGAGTCAGCAAATATCTGTTTCATGGCTGACGAGTCTGCTGACCTCTACCATTCTGAGCAAGCTGACTTCTCTGGTGGATCTGACTATGAGAAACACACGACTGAGGTAATGTCTCTACCTTTGCTCAGAAATGAAATGATTAATGCCCTGAGTGATCTCTATACACTTATCAAAAAGTGTAATAAGAAAATACGAGCACTCAGCAAACGATGTGATGAGATTGAGGAGGTCAAGCTAAGTGATCTCCGACATCTTCTCCAGGACAATATCAGGCAAGATGAAAACTTCAAAATCATGCATAGGTTTGTCTCTGAAGTCCAATCAGATTCTAAAAAACTAAGGAAGGACATCACATCTATACAGAGCCAGCTGAATACATCAGCTAAGAAGAGGCTCTATTTAAGAGCTGAGTACTCAGGTACTAGTCAGCAGAGATGGAATCCTCAGCAGAATGTCCAATGTGACTTCTGTGGAAAGAGAGGACATACCACAAAGGTATGCTGGCATGCTCAGCACCCAGGTGCTGACCAGAATGTAAGGTATCCCCAACGGAAAGTTTATTGTGACTTTTGTGGGAAGAATGGCCACACTGTCAATGTGTGTCGTCATAGAATTAAGTATGATGTATCACCTCCTGACCCTAACAAACGAGGACCCAAAAAGACTTGGGTACCTAAAGATAACTAGTTATGCAGGTAGGCCTGAGGTGTGCTGAGAAGTCAAAATTGTGGTATATTGACAGCGCATGCTTGAGGCATATGACTGGTGATGAAACTCAGTTCATCACACTTATGCATAAACGAGGAGGAAATGTAAGTTTTGGAGACAACAAAAAGGGTAAGATAGTAGGGTCAGGTACTGCTGGTGGTAATCCTACTATTGAGTTAGTCTCCCTAGTTAGAGGACTCGAGTATAACCTACTGAGCGTAGCTCAGCTGTGTGATAGCGGTAGAAAGGTTATATTTGATGCCACTGAGTGTAAAATACTCGAGGGCAAAACAAATGAGTTGATTTTAGCTGCACCTCGTGTTGACAACATTTTCATGCTGAACTTAGAAAAGAAGTTTTCAAAAAATATATGCTTAGTGTCAAAGGAAGATAATTCCTAGCTATGGCATAGGAGACTTGGTCATGTGAGCATGGACCTCCTTGCCAAATTGGCTAGAAAGCAATTAGTTGAAGGACTGCCTAAACTCAAGTTTGAGAAGAATCAATTATGCAATGCTTGTCAGCAAGGAAAACTGTAACCCCCTCACTTGGATCACATGATATCTCACACAATATTAGTTATAAACATGCTTTCAATTCTCAATCATATAAACTTCAATCTCATATAAACTTTACATATTATACATAAGAGAAATAATTTACAATACACGTTTAAGTCATTATCCTACATAGAGGATTTACAAAACAAAAGTACATCACAAGACTCCAAAATGCCTAGATGAGAATGGACTGACACTGCTGGTGCGACCTTAAGCAAGAAGAACTCCACCTAACCTGTAAAATCTATTGGCAATGGGGTGAGCTGCCTACTCAATAAACATATTACGCATATATGTATATACAAAAGTAATGTAAAGAGCACAAATCAAATTATATCATCAGTACCAAGTTAGAATTTATTCACCTGTTTCACTTATTATATTAATACTTATTTTAGAAAGGCCTTGCTGTACTTAGAAAATATATATAAAATGGTCTTTGGGCCCAATCTGTATTCCGGCTCACTAAATTCGGAATACAGTCATCTGTGCTATAGAGGAGTTACACTCAACTCACGTACTCATATATCTCAACACATGTGCTTCTGGCTCACAATATTCAGATAGCACTCTCAACTTGGACCATTTCACATATCCATCTAAGCAAGCTCATATTCATTTATAATCCAACCATTATTCAGTTCCAGTATGTGCACAAGGCTCATCATGCCGTATTTACTCATAACACTGCAACATACTCAATCATATCACTTTCTTATCAATCATGACGTATCACAAACACTCAAACATTATCCACATCATTCACATCAGATTCAACCACATCTCACACTTAACAAGTCACAAGGCACAATACATTCATACACATATATAAGCAATATGCTTACTGTCGCACTTGGTTCGATCTATTCACCACGATCGGGTGTGCGTTCAATTGCACCTTGTCCTCCTAATGTCACATAACATTTATATAATTAGCCTTAACATAAACTTAATGAAAATATAAACTAATGAATGTTATATGATTTACAAGACACTAACTCCACAAAGTTCATGCAATCTAATCCTTTTGTCTTAGATCATCACATGACCTACTTGCACACATTTTGCCATAACTCTCTATATATAAATCCAAATGCCCTGTTTCTTGAACCTATAGGATGTTACAAAAACAAACTAAGAAATATTTTCAAAGTAAAAATGTAGTCTCAACCAAGCGTCCATTGGAATTACTACACTTGGATCTTTTCGGACCAGTCCAGCCGCTGAGCTTGGGTGGTAAGAAATTCTCTTTGGTCATTGTAGATGATTTCTCTCGGTACACTTGGGTCATCTTGCTGAGTAGCAAGGATGAAGCATTTGAGATGTTCTCAACATTGATTAGAAAACTTGAAAACGATAAAAACCTAAGATTAGCTCACATTCGAAGTGATAATGGTGGAGAATTCAAAAATCAACAATTTGATGAATTCTGTGAAACCAGCGGCATTGACCATAATTTTTCTGCTCCTAGAACTCCTCAACAAAATGGGGTAGTTGAGAGGAAGAACAAAACCTTAGTTGAAATAGCTAGGACAATGCTGAGTGAGAATAGGCTTCCAAATTATTTCTGGGGTGAAGCTGTCAACACAGCTTGCTATATACTCAATAGGGCTTTAGTTAGACCTATACTTAAGAAAACCCTCTATGAACTTTGGAAAGGACGAAAACCCAACATTGGATATTTTCGTGCCTTTGGTTGCAAATGCTTTATTCTAAATACTAAAGACAACCTTGCTAAGTTTGATTCAAAAGCTGATAAAGCTATCTTCTTAGGCTACTCAACAAACAGTAAAGCATATAGAGTTTTCAACAAACGAACTCAGGTCCTAGAAGAGTTTGTACATGTTGAGTTCGAAGAAACTGACCCTGTAGGAAAGGCAAATCAATCAGTTGAGGATGACCAATACTCAGCATCAGCTGACCAAAATGGAGCCGCTGAGTCACTACCTCAAGGGCTGACCAAAGGTAAAAATGAACCTCAAATTGTTTTTACTGACCAACTCAAACCTGCAGAGATTGTTGAAACACCTACCCCTGAGGACACTACATTGCCAAAAGAGATCAAGGTTCCAAGAGGACACTCTGAAAGTAGCATTCTTGATGCCACTGAGAACACCCTGATGACCAGAAATCAACTCAGGAGATATCTCAGAAATGTAGCTTTCGTGTTAGTTCTTGAACCAAGAAACTTCTCAGAAGCTGAGAACGATGAGTTTTGGATAAATGCAATGCAAGAGGAGCTTGATCAGTTCAAAAGAAATGAAGTATGAGATTTAGTGCCAAATCCAAGAAGTCAGAAGGCCATAGGAACGAGATGGGTATTTCGAAACAAGCTAGATGAACAAGGAAACGTAGTCAGGAACAAAGCCAGACTTGTAGCTCAAGGATATAGTCAGCAAGAAGGTATTGACTATGGTGAGACCTTTGCCCCTCTGGCTAGATTAGAAGCTATAAGAATACTATATGCATATGCTAGCTTTATGAACTTTAAATTATTTCAAATGGATGTCAAAAGTGCCTTTCTTAATGGAGTTATAAATGAAGAGGTGTATGTTAGTCAGCCTCTTGGGTTTGAGGATCCAAAGTTCCCAAACCATGTTTATAAACTAAAAAAGGCTTTGTATGGCCTGAAGCAAGCACCACGTGCTTGGTATGAAAGTGTCACACCCGACCCAGAACGACCTCAATCGGCATCGGGCGTGATATAGAAAGATCACAATCAACACCTAATAGTCTCCAAATTATCAAAAATGTCATAAATATCACATTTTCCAAAACTTCCTCTTAGATATATTCTAAACAAATTCATATTCCTATTACATTAAAACCTCAACATATTTACCAACTTTATCATATTACAATTAAATACTAAAGTTCTAATTATAATTCTAGCAATAAGCAACAACTTCCGATCCTCGCCTAATCGGGGGTAACCTTCTCTATATCCTGTAATTTCTTACCTAAAAACATTAAAACATTTGAAAACGTGAGACATAAATCTCAGTAAGCAATTATCAACTACATAAAGTACTTATACTCAAAATGCATCAAAAAAAATTCATATTCTTAAAAATGATCTTTTTATGGATTAAACCATAAGAAAATACTCAAAATAGTACCTTTAACCAAATATGCAATTTAAAATATCAAGCTTGCTATCATTTCTCAAAATATCACACATAGTCAAAACGTAAATCACTGTATTAAAACACTTAATATAAAACTCATATCCAAAATAGCTATATATATTTTATTTGTTTAAAATCTCAACTATACAAAATAATTTGGTTTGCAATTAACCATTTGCTCAAATCAACCGTAAATCAATAAATACTTGATAAATCGTATTTTGATAAATACTCCATAAACTGTATCTCAATAAATACTTCATCAACTGTATATCAATAAATATTTCAGAAACCGTAGATCAATAAATATTTCATAAACTGTATCCATCCGAGAGATAATCCCCGTATGTATCAACCCCCATAATATAATAGAATCGAGATATCTCATAATTTGCCTAGCCCGCATGGTCTTACTCAACACTTCTTTGCCATACCCGATAGGTCTTTCAACTGTGTACACAGGCCGTATTTCTCACTAAATACGGACTTTAATTAATGCCACCTATCCGGATTACTCTTGATGGATACTAAAAACATTATAATTTCATAATATAACTTAAAATCAGAAATATATCATAAATCAACATCATAAAGTTTCCAAGTACTTTTCTCAATCAATTTCCAAAATATTCAATCATAAACCATAATTGTACTAAAATCACCAATAAATAATTTAAAAATATATTATCAATACTAACTTTAATTTCTTAAAAATAAGCACATAAATCATCTTATATAAAAACTTTATTCATAAATCATAAGTTATCAAAAACAATATTTTAACCATCTTAAAATCAAATATTAACTTAAGACATAAAATTTATAAAGATCACTTAACATATATGTATAGATAATCAAAATCATAAAAAGGTAGTTGATAAATTACTTACTTAGCAATAATTGAGAAAATTAACACTTTAAGCCTCAATTCTTTCCCTCTAATTTGCTTAGGACGAATCACATCTAGAGAGCTCCAAATCAAAATCACACCGTCGACAACATGTATTAGGATGTCTAGAAGCTACTGTAAAAATTTCGGCTCAATCGGACGGTGAAATCTCCGGATATCAAGTCATGATTGAAGGTATATAGGTTTGGATATATGAAGAAAGAAGGAGAGGTTCACATGAACAATTAGGAAATGCTCAACTCGAAAATTGCAGCATAAAATCACTAATATAGATGTCTAGTTTTGTGGGATTTGTGTTCCCAATAAGAGAAAATTTCCCTTTTGATCCCTCTAAACTTTAACTTCTTTTAAAACTTACTCTAAATTTTTAATTTTACACTTAAAATATGAAATTAGTCTCCAAACTATCTCCATAATGTCAAATTAACTCTTCAATCAATAATTAACTATAATATAACCTAATATAATACTACTTTGAGTATTTTATTATGGTTTAATCCATAAAATGTTTATTTTTTAAGAATATGAGTTTTATATGATGCATTTTGGAAATTAAAATATATATATATAGTTATTTTGAGTATAAGTATTTTATGTAGTTGATAATTGTTTACTGAGATTTCTGTCTCACTTTTTAAATGTTTTAATGTTTTAGGTGAGAAAGTACATGATAGAGAGAATGTTATCGGCCGATTAGGCGAGGATTGAAAGTTGAGGCTTACGGTTAGAATTATCATTAGAACTTTAGTATTTCAATTGTAATATAATGCTGTTGGAAAATATGTTGGAGCTTCTTGAAGGACTAATGTAGTAGGAATATGAGTTATTATTTCAGAATATATCTAAGAAGAATCTTGAAAGTGTGATATTTATGATATTTGGGTAATTTTGGAGACTGTTAAGTGTTGATTGTGATATTTCTATTTCACGCCCGATGCCGATTGAGGTCGTTTTAGGGTCGGGTGTGACAGAAAGGCTGACCAGTTTCTTGCTGACCAGAAACTATGTCAGAGGAAAAGCTGACACAACCTTATTCATTAAGAGAAAGGGTAAAGATACCCTGCTGGCACAAATATATGTTGATGATATTATTTTTGGTGCTACTAATGAATCTATGTGCAAGGAATTTAGTAAGCAGATGCAAACTGAGTTTGAGATGTCAATGATGGGAGAACTCAACTTCTTCCTTGGACTCCAAATCAAACAAGGCAAGAATGGCATCTTTATCAGCCAGACTAAGTATGCCAAAGAGATATTGAAGAAATTTGAAATGGAAAATTATAAGCCAGTATCTACCCCAATGGGTACTGACACTGTACTCTGTGCTGACGAAAAAGGTAAGTCAGTAGACAGCAAATTATACCGAGGTATGATTGACGCTCTACTCTATCTAACGGTAAGTAGGCTAGATATTCAGTACTCAGTATGCTACTGTGCAAGATATCAATCTAACCCTAAGGAATCTCATTACATAGCTGTAAAAAGAATCCTTAGATATTTGCAAAGCTCAGTGAATGCAGGTTTATGGTATCCTAATACAAATAATTTCACACTAATTGGATACACTGACGCTGACTATGGACGAGACAAGCTTGAGCGAAAAAGTACTTCAAGAGGATGTCATTTCCTTGGAAGCTGTCTAGTATCTTGGTTTAGTAAGAAGTAGTCGTCAGTTGCCCTGTCAACAACTGAAGCTGAGTACATTGTTGCTGGAAGCTGTGTTGCCCAAGTCCTATGGATCAAACAACAGCTAGAGGGACTATGGAGTTCAAACTAAAACCATTGAAGTCAAATGTGACAACAAGAGTGCCATTGACTTATCAAAGAATCCAATCCAGCACAGCAGGATGAAGCATGTCAGCATTAGTCATTACTTCATCGGAGATCATGTACTCGAAGGTGAGATCAAACTGACCTATGTTCCAACGGATGAACAGCTTGCAGATATCTTCACAAAGCCGATGGCTCGTGAATAGTTTAGCATATTAAGGGAAGCTATCGGTATGTTCAATCCTCTTTAACAAATTTCCAAGTACATTAAAAGCTGAGTGATTATAACATACTGAGTAATTATCGCATATGCTGAGTAAACATTTGTGTTGAGTAATCACTATATGCTGAATTGCTAAATACATTGAGTGATTAGTAAATGCCGAGTTACTATGAATGCTGAGTAAGTACTTCACGCTGAGTAGATATGCATACCGAGTAATTCACAATGCAAATATATAACTCTTAGAATCTCAAATGTTGAGCACCCTAGATACTGAGTAAATCAACTTACGCAATTAATGCTTGCACGCGAATTCGAGTAGCCAACTAGGATGACATAAGCATAATCATTAGGAAACCACGCGCCGAATATATCATTAATATCAGAATTAATTGACTCTGAGTGGTTCAAATTCCCACCGTTATCCTAACCTATCAGATCAACACGCACCAGCTATAAATAGTGAATGATTTCTCACTATTCACCTTACGCTTGATAATTTCGCACTCGATCTATCTCTCTCAAATTCCAATCTCCTGCATTTTTCTCAAGAACTTCCCAAGAACACCATGTCGAACGATTCTCAGAATAACTCCAGTGACCAATACGAGGACAACCTCTCTGATATTAATCCTCCTTCTCCAGCTGAGCAGGAGTATCAAGAGACTTCCTCATCTGAGTCTCAGAAACGAACCCATGGTCAGCATGACCAACCCATGGGTGAGGTCAGCATCCTCGGTGAAAACCCATGTACTAAGCAATCAACTCCTTCAAAGAAGAAGAAGGAGAAGAAGAACAAGAAACCTAAGGAGAGAAAGTTCACTCATGTTTTCAAGAGCGTTAAGAAACTCAACGTCTTCCATTCCCGCTGGTTCTTTAAGAGCTTCATTGAAGCTGAGAAACCTTTCTACGAGTGGATCTCAAAGAACGGATGGACCACCCTCTTCTCACTCCCTGGAACAACCTACCCAAAACTGGTAACTGAGTTCTACGCCAACCTGACTGTGGCGGATGATGACGCTGATTACATGGTAACTTACGTGAACCAGAAGCAGATTACCATTACCCCGTCCTATCTTGCAATACTGCTAGACCTCAAAGAAGAAGGAGCAGAACTAGGGAGAACAAATGACTACAAGCATGTTGAGTACACGGCTGAGTTCTGTAAGCCCAAGGATAACGTGGGTGAAGTCTCTGGTACAAGCTTGGGTCAGCCTCAAAGACAAGCACACTACATCTTGACCAACTACCTTTTCCCAAAGGTCAACACTTCTTCCTCAGCCTCAAACTTTGAGCAATGTTTAATTTGGCATATGCTCAACTACCAACCACTCAACATGCCTGTCTTTCTCATTGGGGCTTTCCAACAAAGCACCGGGATACTCAGGATGGGCTCTCTCATCACAAGAATTCTTCAGGATCACAAGATCAGCTTCAAGGGAGAAATAGATGTAATTGGAACTGAGATCACCTCAGGAATCTTAGCCAGCTTGGCACACAGTCTTCCCTTCAAGAGCAAGTCTAAGAAAGGGAAGGAAATCATGGAAGAGGAGGAGCAAGCTGAGTTGCCCGTTAAAGGAAAGAAAATAAAAGCTGACTCTACTCCTAAAGCTAAACCTGCCCTTGAAACAGCTAAAAGGATCAAGGTGGTGATGACCAAACCTCCTCAAGCTGACCCAGCCAAGGAAAAGGCTAAGTCCACTGAAGCTAAGAAGAAAAAGAGAGCTGAGCCTGAAGAGGAAAGTGACGATACAACTGAGCAACCCCTAAAGAGGAAGAAAACCTCTGGAATGACACCGTTGGACGCAGCTCCACTGGACTTCGTCATTTCCAAGGATTCCCACTTCCTGCAAGCTCAGGAGATCGACCTGGAAAAGACTCCTCGTGGTCAGGAGGAAGAACAAACCCTTACTGAGGAATAGCCTGAAGCTGATAACCTAAATTCTGCTGAACCCAGTAACATAGCTGCTGCTGAGCACGCTGTTGAAAAAGGAGCTGAGTCTCTAGAGAAAAACAAGGTTGCTGAGGACCTTTATGCTGACTTCGGTCTCACCTCTTCTCCTGATTCCCTAGAACTTATCACTGCTGTCCCTTCTCCTCAAACCAAAAATCATAAGAGAAGCATGGAAAAGCGGTTCAAGCGGAAGGCACAGAAGCCTAATCTCATAGACATCTTGGATGAATCTCTGCTAATGGACCCTATTACTGACCTGACTGGGTTATAATTCAGCTTCTTCACCAACATCACTGAACCCACTCCAAGTCAGGTTAAGGAAAATCAAGCCTCTGTTCCTCAAACTCAGGAACATGCCGACTCCCAAATCCAAAAGGGGAAATCTTCTGCCGACACCGCTGCTGCACCTTCTACTGAGCAAGTGCTCAAAGTTCCAGCTGCTCAACACAATGAGTTAGCAAAGGAAAATACTCATGCTTCACAAAACACTCCTAATCCAACTGAGCAGTTAGTAAGCCAGTCAACTCTTGTTGCTGGCCTCAATAATGAGAATGCCACTACTGACCAAGCTGGCACTTCTACTTCTGGACAGCACCCAACTTCTCCAACACCTGCTGCTAACCAGAAAACGGCCCCTAAGAATAATGCTGATGATCCCTACACATTCCTGGATGCTTCTGAGTCAGGAAAAAGAATCATCCACTCAGCTCATGCGCTCATTCAAGAGATCAATCAGTCTCAAGCCGCTGCTGCTGGATCCGCTCCTGCTGAGTCTACTCAACTTTCCTCCATCACGCAACTTTTGATCGAACTCAAAGGTCTTAAGGAGCTGATGAATGTTATGACCTCATTGGTCTCTCAGCAGCCCAAACAAGAATTTATGGTCAAGCTGGCGGATCTTCAGCTTATGATGGTTCACCATATGGATTCGATTGAAGGCAAAATCAATGCTATGTCTGCCGTGAACTCATCAAATGCTACTTCTGCTGAGGTCACTCAACATTTCACGTAGCTGACCACTGAGCTTACTCAGGTTCGAGAACTTATCTCCTCCACCTCTCAATACTCCATCGAACAAATTGGTGAGGCAGTGCGCCTACTTAATCTGAGCAAAGAAGAAATGGAAACCGACCAAGTAAAGACCAATGACATCCTGCACTGCACACGATCAACTCTTGAGCACGTTCGCCATATAAACGCTCAGCGTCATATCTACGATGCTTTCATGCTCAGGATGTATTATCAATCATATGCAAGGATGACGGACTCAATCACCTGGATGGGGAAGTCAATGGAGTTCATACTCAGTGTCATAAGTGCACATATGAACATTCCCGCATCCAGCATGGCTGGTGGTCTAGAGGTCTTTAAAGGTCTCCAAGAAATTACGAGTCAGATGAAACGCTATTCTGATATCCTCACTCATGCTGTTCAGAGGGGTCAGTTCTATGCTTCTGCCCCTCAGCCTGGAGATGCTGGCAAAACGGGGGAGAAAGATAAGCAGCCAGCTGACGGAACTCAAACTCAAACTCAAACTCAAACTCAGCAGAAGCCTCCTGGCTCAACTTCTGCTAATCTGGGCAACCAAACTCAGCAACAAAGAACAGCCACCAAGTCTAGCCAGCAGACCAAACCCAAAGCTAACCAAGTTCAAGTCAACATTAAGAGATAAAACTAGAAATAGATTTATCTTATAACTTGTGTTGTGTAAACTGGCACGCTTTATTTGTTGAGCTGACTATCTATGTACAAACATCCTTTTTCACATACTGTCTTTATATATGATGCTTTACATGCTGTGTTTATATGTTGTGCTGACTTTTCTTATATAACTACTCATTGAACTACAAATTAAAAATTTGTGAACATAAAAATTACACAAGTACTTGGCCACTGAGTTAAACTACTCAGTATCAAATCAATCTACTCAATTTACCTTAACTCTGATACCTGAATCTTATCTTCAACTTAACTAAAGGTTAAAACTGAGTAATGAAAAATGTTCCAAGTACTGACCAACTTCTGAAGCTGACCTTAGACTCATTTCGATTAAATCTTAAAAGGTTTAGAATTGAACTAAGTCAGTAGATTCAAACCTTAGTCTCACTCGATTAAATCTTAAAAGGTTTAGAGTTAAACTAAGCTAATGAATTCAACCCCTAAGGGGAGTATTTTCAGAAGTGTAAACAAGGTCAATTTTCATGGGGGAGCTCAAAGCTGAGTTCCTTACTGAATACTTTTGCCAACATCAAAATGGGAGAGTTTGTTGAAACACTTTTCCACATAATTTTGATTTGACAAAATTATTTAAGTTAATCCCATGATTAAGATATTCCAACACAATTAAATTTAAGTGCTTTGATTTAATTGTACTAATAAGTTTGTTCAATGTTGAGTAAGTCAATTAACAAGAACAGGAACTATATATCTATATGAGAAAACAAAGCCAAGTCAGCTGATGAAAGTCACACAGCCGGAGCTGAGTAGAATGCAACTAAGCTTTGAGAAAAGAAATATCTTCTTCAGAAAAGCTTGAAGGCAAAGCCGCTGAATCAAGCTGAGTAGTCGTCAGTTCAGCATCAATGATCCGTCAACTTGGAAGACAAGGTCTGACAATTTTCTGAAACAATCAGAAGTCTCAGAAATCTGTCTGGAAGACTTTTTCGAGAAAGAGCATGGACCATTTGACTTTTACTAGAAGACAAACCTGGCGTAAGAAGACAAACCTGGCTCCTAATGAAAACAGAAGACATGATTGGTCTGCAGCACTGAATGCTGACCAAGTGATGACGAATGAAGACCGTTTCCCCACAACGGCTATGTCGGGATTCAAATCATTAGCGTCCCAAAGATCTCTATAAAAAGACCAATCCATCACTTGAATCAAATAAGACAGACGAGCAGATCTTCATCAAGTCAAATTATTGAGTGAATAGAAATTAGAAGCTCTGTCAAAAAGAAAAAGCAAGTTCTTACACCAACTCCAATCATTGTGTAAAAGTCTAGAGTGATTTTATTCATCTAAAGTGTTTGTCACTCAGTGAGAACAAATTCTGTATCATTTGTAAAAGGTTACAAACGAGAGGCTGAGTACTCGGTTATAGTACTCAGCGGTAGAGTGAGGCTGAGTACTCGGTAATAGTACTCAGTGGTAGATATAGGATTGAGTAGACGAATAGAGGACGGTACTCTTGCATACTCAGTTGCTATTGTAAACGGTTTGTAACCCTTTATCTTTTGATATATATATATTTATTGCTTGCTAAATATTACTCAACAAAACAATAACCTGCATATGCTGTGATTGAGTAATCTGAAAGCTGAGTAGTGTAACGTGAGTGTTAAGTTGGAAATTTACCTAAGTATTGTTTCCCAAACTTACTATTGATATAGCGCAAGTCAACAACTGACTAAAGCTGTCTCAATTCTACTCAGCGGTGCTGACCTAAATACTAAGTTAAAGTCTTAAACATTTAAACAAGTCAACATTAAAAGAAAAGGTTTATAATAGTTCCTAACCCCCCCCCCCCCCTTGGAACTAATACTATCACATTACACGGGACCAACACTCTCCTTATTTCCGGGATCTTTTTGAATCGGAACAGTATCCTTATTAATGTCAGGAGGATGATTCTGAACCACTGATGCATATGTCCTTCTTCTCCCCGGCCTCTTAGCAACCATCCAAGGGCCGAAATTCTTCCCATCCCCTTGAATCCCCTATTCTCTAACCTTAACAGCTTCAACAACTTCATCAACCACCTTCTTCCTCTTAGAACAACCCTCATAAGTATGACCAAACATACCACACTCATAACAAATATTATGGATTCCTTCATACTCAATAAAATAAACCGTATTTTGTAAATAGAATTTAGACAAAAGGGGTTTAACAAGGTCAATATCAATACAAACTCTTGCAAACTTACCTCTAACAACCCCAATGGTAGTTTTATCCACATGGTGAACTTTACCAACAAGCCCACCAATCTTTCTAAGAAAGTTTTCATTGTAATATTCAATAGGGAGGCCCGGGAATCTCACCCAAGTCAGAATTCTATTCACCGAACAATCATGTGGATTAAAGTTAGGGACCCATGGCCTTAAGGCCAGAACATGATTAGAAATAATATATGGGCCCCCGTTAATCACAGCATTATAGTCTTCAGCCTGGGTAAATTTAATTATATAATAGTCATTTTCTAAGTCAGTGATACTGACTTTCCCTTTCTTAGCCCACTGTGCCTGGATTCTATGAGCAAAATAGTTAAAACTAATTCTTTTCCTTGGCACCGTCACTATTAAAGATAACTTCCATTTAGCTCGAAGAGCACGTTTATCAGCCGAAGAAAGCCGAATCACAGGACATAAAGGATCATCCTGTTGCCCATCCTCCTCATCTGAATCAGAAAAAACCTCCTCCGAGTCACAATCTATCAGTCCTTCATTAACAAATGGCTCCTCCTCGACAACTCCCATGACCATATCTTTCCACGAAATTTTCTCTAATCCTTGCTTGGGTTTATTTTTTCCCACCATATTCCCATCTGGCCTAGAAAACCCATTGGAGCCAGTAGGGGCCTCGACAGCCGCCGCACAACCATCCTGCCCCTGCCTACCTCCCATGCCCACTGCCGATTCCACCCCCAAGCCCTCCACCCTCAACCCACACGCCCTCTGGCCGAACAGATCGCCCCCCTGCTGCGCATTCCCTAGGCACACCTCTCGCCCCCTAGGCCGAACAGTCGCCTCAGAAACCACCAACGCACCATCCGCCCCCCTGCCGCACACTCCCTAGGCAATCCTCTTGCCCCCTTGCCGAACCGTATGCCGGATCTCCCCCTCATCACCCGTCCCTGAACTGCCGATCACACCCCATATCACCCCCGTCGATCTCCTACCTCCTTCCTCCTTCTCGCCCTCATCTCCTGATCCGGATCCGCCGATCCCCACCCAAACATCCCTCGCCGATCTCCTTTCTCCCCCCTTCTTCTCCCCATCCGGCCCCAGATCCACCCCGTAGCCCTTCCCTGCCGCCAGATCCGATCGATCCGGCAACAAACGCACATCCCCACCGCCCTACGCCGCCCTCTCCCTCGAGCGCTCTCTCACCCCTTCTTTCATCTTTTATGATGTTTAGTACAGTAATTTATCATTATTTATTATAATTATAATTATTTTTTATAATTATTATTATTTATCATTATTTTTTATAATTATAATTATTTTTTATAATTATTATTAGTATCACTATTATTAGAACCATTATTAATTTTATCAAATTTTTATTTTAATTATTGCTATTTTTAAAGGATTATATTATTATTTCAGTTTCAGTAGAATTCAGTTCAGTTCAGTTCAGTTTTTTTTTCAGTCATAAAGAACAGAGCCTCAACTCGATAACTAGCCAACAAGTTCGGTTATAGATTCTTGACCAAGCTAACAATTTTCGATTAAAATGTTTATTATTCCCTCCATTTTAAAATAATTGTCACATTTCATCAAATTTTCTTATTTCATATTATTTATCAAGTTTAGTTTTCAAGACAATTTTTTTTTACCCTTATAGTTTAATATTAATTGTATTTTTTTGTCATTTTAAGTTTTCAATATATAAAGAGTGATTCAATTTAGTAAGTGATATAAAAAAATTAAAGTTATTAATAAAGAGAGATAAATGTTATTTTAGTCTATGTTCTATAAATTTAATACAAATCAATTATTTTCTTAATATGTGTGATTTTAGTAAAATGTGAAAATTATTTTGAAATTGAGAGAGTAACATACTCATAAATAAATTTGGTTCGATTTTTTTTAATAATAGTGATATCATACATAAATACTTCCAAAATAATAACCGTAAATGTCAGATGGACCAATCAATGAAAACTTCAGAGTCGCACACATTCAATCCTAGTCTTGTGCCTTGATTTTCGGAACAACAGTTACGGTCGGTATAAGCGTTTCAAGTTGACAATAGACCTCCTCCATTAAGAAGTTATTACACAGAGTCCAACTCAATTAGAGTGCCCAATCCTATCCTCCTATAAATGGAATGTACTGTAGGAAAATAGACAAGCCTAGGCATAGCGGAATAATAAAATTTTATCTATTTCCTTTTTCCAAGATTTGTTAATTGTTATTTCATATAAAGAGGGATAGATAGTAATACCTTTACTGATGAACTATCTACCGTTGCAAACGAAGTGCCCACAACTTGTTATTATCAACTCGTGAACCACGAACGTTTGATTCAACACAAAACAAAAGATAATCAGTGATCAACCTTCAATGAATAGCAATTGCAATGATTGCCTCTAACAGAAATCGATACGAGATCAAAGAGGGAGTAAGAAATAAAGTAAATTAGCCGAGACGAAAGACGGAACGATTCCTCCTCTCCCTTTTTGTGTTGGTCGAATTTTAGGGGTTAGGGAGTCTATTTATAGACTTTTCTTAACCCTAATCCCAGTTGTGTTAGGTAATTAAATAATTGGAATCTTATTCGGAATAGGATTCCTAATTAGATAATTAAATAAACACTTTACTATTATCTAAATAATAACTAATTATATCTAGATAATTATTATTAATCAAATTAATAATTAATTAATGTTAGGGATAATTAATTAGAGTTTCAATCACATAAAAACTTCTAATTAATATTATTAGATAATCTTTTAATTTAATTGATAACCATAATCAAATTATAATTATTAATCAAATTAATTTATCCCTAAATTAATACAAATTTCGGCCCATATGTGTATGTCCCACTAATTACATTTTCGTCCTCCGATTCCAAGTCCCATATGCGACCCATTAGGTTCTTTATTGCCACTAGCCGTATATATCATTTGAAATTATTCATTACGATTAATTCCAACATATATATAACGGAATACCGTCGAGAGCTGTTACTAGCAGAACCTATGATATTCCCCCAGAGCAATTAAGAAGTCAGGTTGATAACTGACATTAACCTTTCTGTATTAGGTAGAGTATAATACGATCCTTCATCAACTATATCCTGTCGGTCAATTCCTTATAACCATGGAATGTGTCAAGGTTACATATAACGAAGAGTCCGGTTTTACTTGTACAGGTTGAATTCACTCTGAAAGATAAGTTAAGTGAAATGTTTATTTCTACTCTTAACTGTATCACATTGCAAGGATTTCAGTCAATTCACCACAAGCGGCCCTTTGGATATATCTCCCATTTATCGGGAGTGACGAATGCTCAATCTGACATTAACCATTCTGTAATTACTTCGCGTGATACCCAACCCTGCTCTCACACACCCTAGGCTCTCACCTATTGGATCGTGCTCGCACAGAATCAAAGTATCAGACTCCGCAATCCAGAATTACTAATTAATGAATGTTTGAGTCTGAGGATTAGTTATACCTACTAATACCGATGAGATGAACAGTTGACACATTAGATAAATCACTCCATTCTGTTATCTCAAGTCGGGCCCCAAGTCTAATGAACTCCTTCAGCAGATCCATGTAACTGTCTAGATATCAGAATATCTAAAGCTTGTGAGATCAGCTTTCTGTCTCGACAGAAAACACTGTTACATGCAAGTCTCAACAGTAATATGTCAATCCCTATAACATATTACTTGACTTGGGTTTACTTTAAGTCTATCAGTCTATTATAAAGTATAGTCTCACTTCATGCTTGTATGAACACTTTATAACTACTTGAATAAACTTAGGATTACTTCCTTTGCGAAAGATTTGTGCCTTTATATATAGTTACATATTAATGCTATATATCTGATTAAACAAATGACCAAATAAACAATTTATCCATTAATATTAATATCCAAAACAATTGTATTTAGGACACTAAATTCCAACATGTACATCGTAAACTAAAATGTAGCATTCTCCTTTCACATTTCAACTATATTTTTTTTCACTATCGTTCTCCTTTACCTTTGTTGACGTAAGTATCAGATTGAATGCATTGGTCCCCGACCCTCCTTGATCCTTTTTTTTCTTATCCCATCATCAAAATGACCTCATGAAACTCACATCAAATTACACAAAGTCATGACTCAGTCAAACAGTCTTGTCATCCCTTCATCATCAAACCCACCATAAAGGTCTAAAATTCTTGTAGACGCAAATGACAATCCACTCACTCTTGTAGATTACCTCAGAGTTTGACCTGCATATGGAAGCCCGTTTGGGTTCGTTGGACCCATAATAGAGTAAATTTATGGATGAGATTACTAGACAATTCATATACAACACGAGCGATGTGCATGAATCGATGAACATCCTCACGACCAAACATGTGACGAAATGTCAACTATTAGAAAAGAACTCAAAGAGACTAAAGAGGCCAAAAAATGTTCAAACAAGCAGGACTCTATTATGTGTTCTATCGGACATCATATCTTCCGAAGTTTCCTATGTAAGAAAGAGTTGTCTCTGAACTCTTAATGAGAAAACATAATAGGTCGATCTAGAGGAAGAGAATCTAACACTCATCATCACAAATGTCATCATTTTAGGACGCCTTCCAATGAGCATCATGGGGGAGGATCTAAGGAATCATACTCGCTTCCTCCAAAAGTTCATCCTAGAGGCGTCGTCGAGATTATTCTGATGAATCTAAGTCCTCCAGGAGAAGGAAAAATATCATGAAAACTCGATCGAATCATATCATTGTGATCAGAATGAAAACCAAAGAAAAGATATTGGTTCAAGATCTAAGGATCGATGGCAACCCAGAAAACAACGATCTGCTAAAAGACCTAAATAAAATGAAGCTCCTCTTGACAAGGAAGATATGTACAATCTCATTTGTAAGGAACTTCAAAATGCCATGGATGATGTTGGCATTGACACTAAGATCCTCGAAGTTACTGACACTAGTTCACCACTTTACAGGGATATACTAACAAGACCAATGCCAAGAGGATTCAAATACCCTTCTCAAAAAGTATGATGGATTGGGAGACCCAACTGTTCATGTGAACTTTTTTTAAGGTCATTACAGACTACAACGAGCATTGATGTTGTAATGTGCAGACTCTTCCCCAAAACTCTCAAAGATGCCACTGCTTACTAGTACGAACAACTGTTACCTAGATTATTCAAAACTCCAACCACATGGAGAATTAGTTTGCTCAACACTTTGTCCCATCAATTACGGAGAGCAAAACCATACAAGATATGAATTACTTAGTATAAGAACCGTATGAGAATCTTTGGGAATGGGTTGAAAGGTTCCAAAAAACTGCAATCCAGATCCTGCACCTCAATGTAGATAGAGTTGTCGGCATCATAACATCAAATTTCCAGAGAAAAGATATATCCAAAGAACTCATAACCAGACGACCCAAAACATTCTCAGACCCCATGTGATGGGCCGAAGATTTTATGAAGTGGGACAAATATCAGCTTAATCCTTTGCTAAGAGACAAATTGGTTCTAGTCAATACATTAAAAGGATCCAAGAATGAAAGAGAAAGAGACCGAGGAAGGCAATGAGAGCAAGTGGAACACAATTTTGTACCACTAAACACTCCTTAAAAAAGAAATATCATATTGGGTAGAAAATACAAACAACAAATTCAATATATGTCAAAGCTTAAGAGCTTCAATCATCACAATATCATGATGTATTATGAATTTCACAAAAGTGAAGGTCACGATATTGTGAAGACTGTCGAGAACTTCATCTATAGATGAAGAAAATGGCAGAACAGAGAAAGTTAGAGATTTTTTTGAAAAACATTAGAAAGGCACTAGCAATAGAGCAAAGAGACAAATGATTAACTGAATGCACACCTATGAGGGTCACTAATGTGATAACCAGAGGGCCACATGAAGACATATCAGTGAAGCGAAAAAGAATCTATGAAGACAAGGAATGATAGTATGAGTTTAGCTCTAAGTTTTCATTCGGAGGCTTGAAGAACCTCCCAAAGCATTCTCATAAAGATGCCTTGGCAATTGAGATATTGATAGAGGACTTCACAATATGAAGATTGTTTGTAGACACTGGCAGTTTGGTCAACATCATTACAATAAACATTTTGGAAGTCATTCAACTCGATCTCGACATACTAGCACCTACACTGTCTCCGCTAGTAGGAATGGTGGACACACAGTTCTAATGATACGCAATATAAGGATGAAGGTAGCAGTAGGAGATCGATGAACAAAATGGAAAATTAAAATGGAATTTTTGGCATTTGATACAATTTTACCTTATAATGCAATTATTGGAAGACCATTGTTGTTCAAGTTTGTCGGAGCTATCTCCACCTATCATTTAGCTTGGCAAATACCTACAAAGGGGCATGCCAGTTTCATAAGTTAATTGGGTAATTGCCCAGGAAACTTACATGGCCTCTCTCAACATGAAACCTGTAGCGATTGTTCTTGTCGAATAGGTAAGAGAAAGAGCAGAATGGGTGGGAGATCTTGAGATAGTATGGCTTGTCGAAGGAAAGTTAGTCAAGATTTTGATAGAGAAGGAAGTATGAGTGGAAATATGCATATACTAAAGAAGAACTTCATGGCCTTCTCCTAGTGTCTGGAAGATGTGGTAGGAGTCTCTCCCGAAGTTATGAGACACTCATTGAACATAGATCTAGAGGCAACGCTGGTGAAACAAAAGAAAAGAAATCATGGAGCAAAATGGTCAAAAGTAACAAAAGTTCAAAGTGAAGAAGTTGATAGACTGTGACCATATTGAAAAGGTTCATTACCCGAATTAGATGGCCAATGTTTTTTAGTGAAGAAGGCGAATAGGAAGTGGAGGTTATGTGTTTACTTCACAAACCTAAACAAAGCTTGCCCGAAGGATTCCTATATGCTCCCATGTACTGATATATTAATTGATTCTACAGTTGGGTATGCAATCTACTTGCTACTTTATGCCACCACGGGATATCATTAGATCCTTATGGATCCAAAATAAATGGAAAAAACTAGTTTCACCACACACACGAGGGAACATATTTCTACAAGGTCATGTCCTTTGGCCTAAAAAACATTGGGAATACATACCAAAGACACATGAATAAAATTTTCAAGGATATTATCGAAGATAAAACTAAAATATATGTGGATGATATGATATTTAAAAGCAAGACTATGGTAGAACATGCTTTGGACCTCCAAGAAGTCTTTATAACTTTAAAGGAGTATAAGCTAAAATTAAATCCAGAAAAATTCACCTTTGGCGCAAGCTCATGAATATTCTTAGGGCACATGATCTTCCAAATTAGAATTGAGATAAACTCGGATAAAATCTAATCCATCATTGAACGAAAAGATAAACACCCTGGGCTAATTCATATCTTGTTCGACTAAAAGATGTTTGTGCTTCTATAAAAGGCTAAAGTGAGCCAAAAATTTCAACTGGACATTGGAGTATCAAATGTCATTCGAAAAGATAAAAGAGCTTGTAGTTTCTCCACCCTTAATAAATAGACCAGTTCCTGAAGAAACGATATACTTATACATAAGTGTGCCCGAAGAATCCTTGGGAATTATTCGAATTAGGGAAGAAGGAATCGAACAATTCACATTTTATTATGTAAGCAGGGTTTTGTGATGTGATGAAACTAGATCTAAAGCTTGAAAAACTAGCCTACAGATTGGTGATTACAGCACAAAAAGATTCGGCATTATTTTCAAAGTCACTCCATTATTGTGCGAATGGACACTCCACTTCGGGGGATATTGCAAAGGCCAAAAACTTTAGGAAGAATATCATAATGGGTGCTAAAACTAACAGAGTTTTATGTGGAATTCGAACCATGAAAAGCATTTAAGGCTCAAACATTGGCCGATTTCTTAGTAGAGACTCTAGAAGACAAAGAAACTGGTCCAGTTCAAAGGGATGTATGGGAAGTATTTTTTAAGAGCTAGAATCGGTGTTTATGTAAAAGGGCCAAAAGAGATCACCATGACGTTGATGCATCCAATAATGCAGCAGAGAATGAAGAATTACTTTAAAGTATCTGAATACTCAATGTCATAAAATCGGACCAAGCGATTTTAAAAAGTGACTCCAAGCTTGTTGTCAGTTAGATGTATAATAACTTTGAGGCAAAAAAAACCTCAATCAAACAATATTTAGCTTTATTCAAGTAGCTCATGGCTCAAATCCAGTAGGATGGAAGAAGCCTAGAGATAAGGCGTATTTTGAGGGAAGAAAACCGTGAAGCATACCACTTAGCTAAAATAGCTTTGAATCCGAACAGATCTAGAGTTTTCCATGCCAAGTCAAAGAAATTCACTAATCAAGCATTCATAGGGTGGATATAATGGTTCCATATCTGACAATTGAATAGTATTGCCCCATTTATCTATATCTGATTGCAAGAACCCTCCCGGAAGAAAAGATTGAACAAGTCAAAATCATCAAAAAATCTCAACGATATTTTATGGTGGATGGTAAACTCTACCGAAGATCCTTTGACCGCTTGTGGCTTAAATGTTTGGGTTTCGAATGGGCTCTATATACTTCGAGAAATTTATAAGGGGTTTTGTGGTGCTTATAAAGGAAATGATGCTTTGGCTAGAAAAGCAAAATTGCAGGGTTGGCACAAATGGCTCACAATGCAACACTTTTCGAACTTACTACGAATGACTCCATATCAAGCTCTAATTCACTTATATACCACATCCCTAAACAAACGGGATGATTGAAGAAATGAATCGAATGATAGTTCAAGGGTTGAAGAAAAGGTTAGATTAGCTCGAAATGTCTTGGGTTGATAAGCCACAAAGCGTTCTACAGGTCTACTCGGCAACTACCAGAGAAACTCCTTTTTCACTTACTTACAAAACTAAAGAATTTGTTCCCGTGGAGATAGGAGAATTTGTCCATATGAAAATCTTCTATTTAGAATCAGACATCGAAATGAACTTGATAAGGAACTGGACATCTAACTTTTGAAGAAATAAAATTAATCATTAGTTCCTCAATAGTGTTTTCTTTCTCATCGATATGTTCTGGTGCATCCTATTGGTATTCAACCCATTAATTTTTAGGTTAGTCCTCCCAATTTGAATAGAATGAGCTGAAATTTTTTTTCGTCGATGACTTATAATAGATATTAGTATACGAATGGGTTCCCCATGAAAAATCATTCAATGCCATCTCTTTGCAAAAAAAAAAAACTTTAAAGTAAAAGGCATGAAGAAAATAAATAGAATATTTATAAAAACGTTTAAATTAATAAAAGTTCGACTAGATTAATATTACAACTCAATTATTTCCTGCAACGGTACCAAAAACTTGATGCATATTTTACATATACGTGCTTGTGAAGGCAAGTGAACCTTTATTGTGTATCAAGTAATAAAGTGAAAGTAGAGTATCGTTCCCACGAGGATGGTGATCGTAATTACTAATCTTTTTGTTAACTTTCTATTATTTAAACAATCGAAAAGTGATGTTTGTTGGGTAACAAAATGAATATTCAATTAACAAAATAAAATGAGAATTACACAAATTAAGAAGAGAGGTTACTTTTGATAGAAGAAATTAAGGCTTTTAGCTTCACTTAACTTATTTGCCTAATAATAAAACTTACCTTTTTTCAAGTTATTTTATCCTGTTTGAGATGATGATTTTTCTCATTAAACTAATGAGTTCTCGAGTTATTGGTTTCAAACTTTCAATTAATTATTTATCTTGGTCTGACTAAAGTAATTAATCTAAAGAAGCATTAAGTTTTCTTAGATCTAAAACATTCGTTAATTTCTTTACCTTAGTCCGGCTAAAGTGATTAATTAAGATTTATGAAAAACCTCTTGAGTTATTAGTTCTAAATTTTTTATTAATTACTTTACCTTGGTTCGACTAAAGTAAGTAATCCAAAGAATATTAAGTTTTCTTAGTTTTAAACCTTCAATTTATTACTTTACATTGGTCCGACTAAATTAATTAATCAAATGTAGTACTAAGATTCATGAAAAACCTTGGAAACCAATAAGTCACACTAAATGATTATTAGGTCCAACTTATAAATTTTGATTAATCAATTTAATCATGGTCAATATAAACGATTAATTATATTCGAATTGGGATTTGGTCCATCTCCAATAACCATTAAGAATCATAAATTAGTTCTTAAATGGATAAACATAGCTTGATTAGGTTAAACTTAATTACCATATAATTAATGTTAAGATCCACTTTTAGTTTTAATTAAGACGTGTTTAGCCCATGATTAGATTAAAACTCATCTTAGAGAGATAAATAGTGGAGTTCATAATAATAAAAGAGATTAAAGTTTAAAAAAACCATAATGACGTGTATCGAACAGAACTTTCTCGGTTGATTGAAACTTACTTTTATTGGATGAAATTTTACACAAACGACAAATTAAGGACAAAAACTAATAATAATTACAACAACATATACAACAAATTAAGAACCAGCAAACTAACATAAAAAATGGAGACTTAAGCCTAAACTTGGTGTGTGGATGGTATGTAAGAATAATCTTCCATGCACCATAAATGCTATTTTTATAGGTAGAAGTCACATATGGAGCAAAAGTCCTAAGTCTTTTAATATCCCACAACCCCATAATCTTCCAAATTAAGTTTTAAAAGAGGGTGGCACAAAACTTTGGCAATTTAGGAGGTGAAAATGTGTGAAAGTCGGAAATGAATCTTGAGTTTCAACAAATGCATCAACTTGTGAGAATATTTTGAGCCTTTTATAATTGGAATTTGGAAATGAATATTATTAGTAAGTTTTTCATCTATATTTTAGCTTTCCACATCTTTTTGAATCACCTCAATCCGACTTTGTATGAGATATTTATGAGCAAAATATGAAAACATGTCAAATCTGTCAAAAATGATGACAATCTATCGCCAGTTAACATGACGTGTTGATATCCAACTTGATGTATTGGACCTGATATCCTCTAAAAAATGATTTTTGGCTCTCCATTTCACGTCTCGGCTCACTCGTACTTCAATCTTTTCACCAAATCCACTATAAAACACCTAGAAATAATAAAAGCACACACATAAGTACTAAAAACATCAAAACATAAATATAAATAATAACTACAATAAAAAATTAATTAGAATAAAAAATAATCCTAAATTAAACTAAAAATAACAATAGAAATAGATGACAACATGTAGCATCACTCACGTCTTTGCTCAACTGTTCCACGAATCCTTAGAGGACGTTGGATGTAGCTCTTTTATATTAAAGTCCTCGGTCAGAGTCCACACTTGAATTTTCTCCAAGTCTAGAGCATGTTTGAGCACATGAACTTTCTCCTCTAGAGCATCGATTATAGCCTCAAAATGGCTAGCTCCTACAGAAGTGCTCAACCTCATCTTTAGTGCGTTGATAATCTTTTCAGCGTGGAAATTTGATTGTTAATGGTGTTCCCTCTTCCGGTCACTATGCTTTCAACCTGGTCCATTTTGCCTGCCTTATTGAGAGCATCTTCTCACTTTTCCTAGCTTCGGCCTCACGTTTTCTAGCTTCGACTTTCGCATTCTCATCATCTTTAATGGCTTTATTAGAAGTAATTAGGTCTCGCTCAAGGAATTCTATCAATTGCGTCCTATGTGATTTCAACTTGCTAATCCAACTCAACCTGATTCTTCAAATGAGCCTCTGCAGATTGGTGAGTTCCCGACAAATCTAAAAAATGATAGCCATATTTTGCATAATTCCTAAGAAATGGTTAAACACCAAAGCATAAAAGTGAAGGAAATAAAGAAAAGATCATCATTTTCGCAACTCGGGACATGGTCAAATCAACCATGTCTTGTAGGGATTTCTTCAAAAACAATTCATTCACCTTCGGGACCACCGCCATACGTCCTAAGTCATTATTCACAACATGATTATTTAAGGTGGGAAACTCACCGAACAAATGATTCCACGATTTAAATTAAAAGAAATGCCTAAATAATATTGCGCCTTTTAAACTTGTTCATTTTGGTCATTTTCCCCACAAAACTTAAAGGGACGTTGTATTAACCACCACAACTTGTAAAAAGTGACATAAAATTATTGATTTTTCCATATTTTAATCATATTCCACCTCAGCTAAGACATGAAATTACGTTTTTATCCCTCTTTCTCTTAAACCCTGATCTTCTTCATCTTCTCCCTCTCCTCTCTATCCAATCATGGCATGTAAATCTCACTTACTTACTTTCCCTTTTCCTCCTCTCCATTATTAATCCAACCATTTATGCACAAGTAAAAGAAGGACCACACCAAAATTAAGAAACACAAATATAGTGCAGTAATCGTTGGATCCTCTATCATAATAGCTTTCAATTTGAATCTTCTAATTGAATCCATAATCCAAAAATTAGTTTGTAAAATTCTCAAAAAATTTAAAGCAATAAGATCGGCCTGAACCTTTCATTCACAATGAGCTTCCAATCTTCGTCTCCTTGCTTAACGAGAAATCAGCCCCATGCACAACACAAGCGAATCGACTCAGTAAGAACTTCACATGATAGAGTGAGGAGGGATGTGAGAGCGAGAGGACGAGAGAAATGCAAATGATAGTTTTGATTATTTTTTTTAATAGATCGGATTAATGGTTTTTAGATTGATATTGTTCCATTAAAAAATTTCATCGTCATTCAGCAACAGATAAGCATGTTTATGTTTAGGAGTAGGAGTAGAGGTTCAGATAGATGTGCTAAAGAGTGGTAGCCTTGGAGGCTTATGATGAAAACTTTGAAGATATCAAAATGGATCTAGTAAAAATCAATCGTTAGGAAGTCCAGGTGAATCATTTTTCATTCAAAAACTATATCTTTTAGTGAACCAAATTGGATTATGGATTTCTTAGTTAGCCATATGCTTGCGAAGTTGCATACCGCATTTTTTCGGGCTCAATTCGAAAGTGTAACGAACAAGGTATAACTAAGTGGAGTTTTAGGTAAAATTACGTGCGAGTGGAATATATAATAATTATTCGGGTTATGAGTCGGATAATTAATCTGCCCGAAATGAAATAAACGTAAGAGATAATAATAAATTATAAATATATAAAATAATTATTGATAAAAAATAAAATATAGAATTCATCCCTACCAAAAAATAAATATAGAATTCATAATTGCATAATTATAAATCAAAAAGTTATTTGGGCTTTCTATACATAAAAAAAGTGAAAAGTATAAAAATAAACCTTGTGGTTACACCTGTTTTCGATTGCAGTCTTGTGATTTAAAAGTTTATAAAATGGTACCTTGAGGTTCATTTCGTTAGCAAACACATACCAAATTGACTAATGGTGTTAAAAGTCAAAAGAAAAAGAGTTAATTTGGTCCTTATATTTATTTTATTTTATAAATTAACCCCCTTATTATCTAATTATCACAAATAAACCTAAAAATAAAAAATAAAAATCAATTATACTATCTTCTCCATCTCTTTAATTTTTTTTTTCTTCTTTTTCTCTTCTCTCTCATCTTTCTTAATTTTTCTCTCTCTAAAATCAATTTGGGGTATTATTAAAGAGAGAAACTATCAATGAAACAACTAATGTAGGTTTTTACCATCTTCCCTCTAACTGGTTTACAATGTCTGGCAATGCAGCTCTGAGCTGATGGGATCTCATCTTTCTGAACCCTACAGAAAGATCATTTTGGCCAATATCAAAAGTATAAGGAGCCTTTGTGAATTCGTCGGGTCTGGGTAGTTTTTCTGCCTCTGGGGTATTCTTCACTAAACGCACAAGGAATAGAGTTGATTAATTCGAAAAAATGGGATACTAATGAAGTTTACAGTTGATTAATTCGCAGAAATGAAACCTTGATTGAAGAGATGAACAGTCCTTGATTTGAATTGCTGAAATTGAGCAATCTGCATATAAAGAGAAAATGGGCTAATCCTATACTCAAAAATTGTTTCGTTGATAGTTTTTCTCTTTAATTATACCCCAAATTGATTTTAGAGCTAGAAAAATTAAGAAAGATGAGAGAGAAGAGAGAATGAAGAAAAAAAAATTTAAAGAGATGGAGAAGATGGTATAATTGATTTTTATTTTTTATTTTAGGATTTGTTTGTGATAATTAGATAATAAGGGGGGTTAATTTATAAAATAAATAAATATAAGGACCAAATTAACTCTTTTCCTTTTGACTTTTAACACCGTTAGTCAATTTGGTATGTGTTTGCTAACGGAATGAACCTCAAGGTACCATTTTGTAAACTTTTAAACCACAAGGCTGCAATCGAAAATAGGTGTAACCACAAGGTTTATTTTTGTATTTTTCCCTAAAAGAAATAAACAAACATAAGAAAAAAAAAAAGCAAAAAGAGTACAACACCCACAACATAAAAGCCCATCCAGCAATAACATTCCAGAATCTTCCACTACACACAGCAATCGAAGAAGACACATAAAAAACAGAGATTAATTGAAACTAAACCAACAAAAAGAAGTTCCATAGACCAGTCGAAGATGAAAGAAATCAACAGACACAAAGAAAAAGAAATCAATAAATCAGATTTCAACCTAGACTCAAAGAAAAGAAATCAAAGTTAATACCTGTATTTTCTGAAGATAGATTTCAATCACAAGAAGATTCAGTATTTGAAGAAATCAAGTTTGGTAAGTTGTTTATATAGAATTAGGTTTGCCTTTTGAAATCAATTAAACCGTTTCAAAGTTTCACTTAATATGAACCAATTTCAGTTTTCTATTTCCTCAGAATTCCTACAAACCGTTTGAGTTTTGACAGAGAAAGGTGTTTAAATTTTGGAAATGCATTTCAAATTTCATGTAATTACATAAACGGCCCGTGCCCGTGCCCGGAAACGTATCGTAGCAGTTTCCGGGCGTTTCCGTAATTTTCTATAAGTTCCACACTAATATCTAAAAAAATTATAAATTTTTTACATTTTTTATATTTTTTATAAATTAAAATTTAATTTAGAAATTAAGTTATTTGAGTATCAGAGAAATAAGAAATTAATTTTTTTTAATGTAAAATAGATATAACAAAAATGAGTTCAAAAACACAAAAGAAAGAATCCATTGAAATTAATTAATAATGGTAATATAGTTATAAATATTGAAAAATAAAGTTGAAATAAATAAAAACTTCATAAAATTAAGTGAGAAATGAGGTTAGTGAGGTTTAAACTCATGACATTTTAAGTTAAAACACATCTCCAATCATCTCATCTACTTCAAAACATTGAAATAATTCTACATAGAGTATATATAAACTCATATCAAGAGGGACTATAAAGGACAAAACAACTGCTACTCAAGGGTGGAGCTGGTGGCCAGGAGGCTCCGGCCCTCCCGAGCCCTGGGCTGGCTCCACCCCTGCGTCCAATCACTCTAACATGTATACATTATGAATCTCATTCCTATTAAACTTATTTAGATAATAATATTAGTCAAGAATCAGTAAATGAATCATATAAATTATAAATTAAACAAAACATGAATAAAGTAAATATTTCAGTTGGATTGTTAAAAACATTTAATTAGTAGCACATACTTTTTTTCCTTTTCCTTTTTGCAATTTTATTGAAGAAAAAATCTAATTAATTCAATTGCTATTTCCATAATATAATGGGTAAATAATTATTATTTTTCAGGTTTGTGCATATTATACTAGTTAGTCTTTCTATTTTTTAAAGTACACCATAGAATCTCGAATTTTAACAAAACTAACTACTTAGCCGCTTCATCCATACTTTTATAAATTAATGATTAAATTTTATACTAAATGATAAGTTTATCCTTCTATCATTAATTAATTTATATAAATGTTCTTCAAATTAAGTTTTTATAATTTTGTTACTATATTAATCCAAGTAATGAAAGTAAATGAATAAAATTAGATTATTACTGAGTCTATTTCTAATTAAATAGGAAATCAAATTTACAATAATTTAATATTTTTATTTGAATAATAATGAATATATCTTTGATATATAATATTAATTTTATATTTGTGATTTTTATACTATTGAATTTTTAATATTAAATAGTCATCATGTTTTAACCTAATAGTAAAATTAAAAGGTAATTTGAATACATTATATCTTAATAAAATTAAAAATACCTTAAGCAACTTACAATGTCTCTTATCTCGTATTAAGAGTAGTGTTTTTTCCATTGCGAGAAGTTTTGAATGAACCCTAGTTTCTAACCTAATTCTTCTACAGCCATGGAAGAGGGTTTTTCCAAATTGACATTGAACATGGCTGAAGATGAAGAGTCATCTGTGGGGGCAAGGGTTAGAGAATGATACTGAGAGTATCAACGAGTTTTGCTTGAATGGTCGCTTTCTTACGGATAGAAAGATAAAATTCTTGATGATGAAGCACATGATAGGGAGGCTCTAGCGATCAGGGAAGGGGATCATTGTTAAGGACCTGAGTGAAGGGAGGTTTGTTTTTCAATTCTACCATGCTTTGGACCTCAAGCGTGTTGTTGGAGGCGACCCTTGGACTTTTGACATCCACTTGCTTCCAATGCACCACTTACAACAAGGTGAGCTTTCGATGAATGTACCTATGGTTTAGATGCCATTATGGATACATGTGTATAATGTGCCTATGGGATATATATCATTGACATTGGGAAGACTTCTTGGAGAATTTATGGGGAAATTTATTGAGTATGATAGTAAGAATAATTCTGGCAGTTGGCGTAGCTTTATACGGATTAGGGTTTATATAGATGTTAAGAATCCGTTGATGAGATGGAAGAGGATTAAGTTGTCATCAAGAGTCAGAGTCATTGTCCAATTCAAATAAGAGATCCTATTTTCTAGCCATATTTATTATGCTTGTGGCTTATTAAGGACATCGATATTGACTGCCCTAAACGGTTCGACATGTTGAATGAGGAGATCAAACTTGCTTGGGGAAAGTGGATTAGGACTGTTGATCGACGTTAGATGATTGGGGAGGGGGAAATGGCTTCAAGATGATAAGGAATATTGAGGAATCATATGGGAATATTCTTCCACTAACATGGATTTGGAAAACAGTAATGACATATTTGCTAACGCAAAAAATGTTGCAATAAAAAAACATTGATAATAATGGCAATAATGCTCCTGTCATGTTTGTCTTAAATAACAAAGTAACTATGCATGATGTGCATGAGGAATATAAACTCTCAGATTCTAATGTCAAATCATTTGAGGAGGTTATACTTGCTATCTTAGACGAGAAGAAACGAAAACTAGTTAACCTAGACATTACTCTAGAGTCTGACAATAAGAAAGGGGAGATAAAAATTGTTAACAAGCCAACCGAGGCTCAAACCAATACCATGTGTCGATTGAATCCCTAGAGGAACCTCGGCTTGGAACTATCATGGCCTTGTGCAAAGTCAGAAGCTTGTTTTCTTTTACATCAGAAACCTTGTTAGAGTAAATTACACCAGTAGTACCTGAATCATACATCAGTTCACACTTCAGTACCTGAATTACATTTCGTTTCAAAAATATACTTCACGTAACAGCAATTTAATACTTTTAGCAGGTCACTAACCGGTCAAACGTTTGACCACTTTTAATCAATGTTTGGATCCACATACTCTCTCTCCTTTACATTCTCACTCTTTCTCCTTTACATTCACTCTCTCTCTCTTCTTCTTTTTTCTCCCTTTCTCTTTAACCATACCCGCAGCCAAAAAAGAAAAAGAAAAACCACACCAATCTTAGCCTTTGTTTGGGAGTTTGAAGGTTAATGGAAGGGAGAGTTAAAGGAGGTAATGGAAAGGGAAGGGAAGTGATGGAATGGAATGGAAAGTTAACAATTAACCTTGTTTGGGAGTTTATAGGATGTAAATGAGGTTAAATGTTTAACCTTGTTTGAGAGTTTAAATATGGTGGGGAAGGAAGGTTAAATTTACTTTGCAGAGACAAGAAATTTTAAAAAAGTTTACGTTACTCCCATTAACCCCCAATTTGGAGGTTAGAGGAAGTAAACATTTAACCCCATTAACCTCCATTTACTCTCAAAAAATAACTCCCAAACAAGGTTAACTCAATACTTAACCTTCCATTACTCTCATTTACTCCCATTAACATCCTCCCAAACAAGGGCTTAATTTGTTTCTCCATTCTCTCTCTTAACTCTCTCTCATTGATCAAGAAAACCCAAAAAAAGAAACAAAAAATTTATGCAGTTAAAAACCCAAAACAAATTCATAAGTGAATCTAAAAAACTCAAAAATAACAGATGGCCATTTTCTTTCTCTCTCCAGTTTTGTCTGCACTTCCATTCTCTCCCTATTCCATTTTTTATTTTCTTTCTTTCTTCAAATTTTCTCTCAAAATCCATCAAAATATAGTATGGTATGATATAAATAACTCCCCTCATCATCTGATCTGATCATCACTCATTCTTCAATTAAAATTCATTTCAAAACAGAACGGCAGATATAGCAATTCTAGTAGCAGAAGAGTATGAAAGGAGAATAAAAAATTCAAGAAGATCAGCTGGTGCTGGTGCAGCAAATGGGGATTTCGTGGTGATTAAATGGCCATGGCCAAGTCTAGTTTCTTTGTTCAGTGATTAGAATATGAAAAACAAGAAATATATGGAAGCCAAGTCCGAGATAGGTGTTGCTGCTTCTAATGGCTTCTTTTCAGCCTGACTCTTTTCTTCTTTTCTTCTATCTGTCTCTTTGTATGATTCTTCTGCACATCCATGGCGCACCCAATTGCTGCAAGAAGATAAGCATGTTGATCTAATTTTTTTCCGCAAATTATTTTGCAGAAAGACGTGTTTCTCTTTGATTAACCAGCTATATCCAGATTCATTTGGGAAATTGGAAGTATCAAAGGAAGGAGAGAGATAGATTTCAGGAGAGAAATAGATTTTAGGAGAGAGAAAGCGAGAGAAATGGAAGAGAGATGAGAGAGATGGTCAAATAAATTATCAAATTCAAAGGTTAATGACGGTTGAAATTATTAAATTGTCCAATCATTCATTCATTTGTTAGGTATATTTTTGAAACAAAATGTAATCTAGGTGCCAAAGTGTGAATTGAAATATAATTCATGTACCTTTGATGCAATTTATTCTAATAAGAATGAAAATCTAAAATGTACTCTTTGATTTTATAATTGCTTATCATTTTGCTGTGAATGTCGTAATGGTGTACTTGTATTTTTCTGTTTTAATGAAGTTGTTATTTCTATTTTGTCATACTTTCGTTCCTATTGATTGCTGCCTTATTGGTGGTATTGCTCGGCGGTGTATGGGCTTCTATGGCCAGCCATATCACTCCAATAGACACCTCTTATGGAACTTACTTCGAGATATTAAAAGGTGTTCATCTTTTCCTTAGTGTATGTTCGGTGACTATAATGATCTTTTTCATCTCAGATAAGAAATGAGAGCCCCATCACCCGTAGTAGCTATATAGGGGATTTTAGTAAGCCATTAATAACTATAAGATGGTTTATCACCCCTTACATGGACATGAGTATACATGGGGAAAAAACTGTGTGACTGATAATTTTGTTCAAGAATGGCTCGACCGAGCATTCGTGACTTCAAAATGGTGGGATATGTTCTCGCAAGCTCATCTTACATACCTTCCTATAAGTATGTTAGATCACTATCCTCTTGATATGTGTCTGTCTGATCGTGTGAAGGAGCAAGAACGTATAGGTTTGGTTTTGAGAATCGTTGGCTTCGAGTGCATGGGTTTCAAGAATTGGTTCGATTCCCTTGGAGTAATTCTCTTGAGCGGGAATTGTGTCACCGTATTATTAAGAATACGAAAGCCATAAAAGTGTGGGGTAATGATATTAATTGCAAGTTCTCATATTGCATGCGTCGGTCGAAGGTTGGCTTCGGGGTTATGTTACGGAATAACTCAAATAATTGCTCAGATCAAGTTGTGGTAGCAAAGAAGTTGTTAAGTGATGTCTTTTGGGAGGAAAGTGGCTAATAAAAATAAAGAGCTAAAAACATGTGTCTCTTGAATGGTGATAGAAATAACAAACTTTTCCATCAAATGGCATCGGCAAAGAGGACCAAACGAGTTTTGAAGCGTGATAATGGAGATGGCACTTGGGTCAAGCCCCTGATGACATTCAATAGGTTGTGTTCTCGTATTTCTCTACTTTATTTGATGATCCAGATAATACTGTAAACGATTAATTGGAGTTTCTTCAATCATGTGTCTTGAGTGATGTGAACGATTGTCTGTTGGCTCCATTTACTGCTGATGAGTTTTGTGAAGCTATTTTTTCAATGCATCCTAATAAATCTCCTGCTCTATATGGGCTCAATCCGGCTTTTTATCAGACATTCTGACCAACAATTGAGCTTGATGTTGTTCAGAGTTACTGTCAATGGCTTGAGACTGCTGAGTTTCCCCTCAACTTTTTAATACAAATGTGGTTCTTATTTTGAAGGTCAGCACGCCGAATATGATGAAAGATCTTCGACCTATCTCTCTTTAAAAATGTTATTTATAAGATCTTAGCTAAGGTATTGTCTAATAAATTAAAATTGATCCTTGGTGATATTATTTCTAATGAGCAATCTACATTTGTGCCTGGGTGTTCTAGTATAGATAATGTTGCTGCACAATATGAAGCGTCGGGTTAAGGGTAAGCTGGGGGATATTGCCTTTAAAATCGACATTAGCAAAGCTTATGACTGTATTAAGTGGTCCTATCTCAGAGTAGTTATGGTTCGGCTCAGTTTTCACTCTAGATTTGTGGATTGGATTATGCTATATATCACCTCTATTAACTATCATATTCAGTTGAACAGAGGCATTGTTGGGTCGGTTATTCCTAAACGGGGTCTTTGTCAAAGGGATCCCTTATCTCCGTATATGTTTATACTATGAAAGGTAGTTGACATGCTCATTGGGTATCACATCTTTTATTTGATGATGACAATTTTCTATTCTTTGGGGCCATGAGGGAAAAATGCCTTGCTCTAAAAGGTATCTTGAATCATTATGGATCTATATATAGGCAATCTATCAATCTCTAGAATTCCGGTATTATGCTTTGCTCGAACACTCCAAGCTCGACCCAAGGTTGCATTAAAGAACTATTGGATGTAAGAAATCCGCTCAATATAAGTTGTTATGTCGACCTTTCATCTTTGATTGATCATAGGAAGAGGTCAGTATTTAGCTATCTTTGTGACAAGCTATGGCAAAGATTGTTTAACTAGGATGGTAAGATGCTTTCTCAGGCTAGCCAGGAGGTGTTTTTAAAGTTGATGGCCCAAGCTATTCCTTCTTACTGTATGAGCATTTTTCTTTCATCATGGTCTCGTTGTTTTGAGTTGTAGCGGATGATGAACTCCTTCTGGTGGGGTTCAAAATGTGATAAGCATTATATTCATTAGGCATGTTGGGTTAGATTATGCTTACAAAAAGAGTGTGGAGGAATAGGTTTTCATCACCTTTAGTTCTTTAATCCCACCTTTCTCGATAAATAGACTTGGAATCTAGCTTCTAACATAATTATCTTACTTGTAAAATCCTCAAAGCTAAATGTTTCCATGGAGGGACTTTCTAGACGGCTCAATTGGGTAATAACCCTAACCTAGTTTGGAAGAGTATTTTTTGAATCTAGGGAGATTCTTGTTGTAGGTAGTCAATGACGGTTGGACCAAGATTTGGAGAATGCACATTCCTCTTAAAGTTCGATGCTTTATATGGTGAGTATGTAATGATATTGTTCCTAACTGGGAGAAACTATCCTTGAAAAGGTATAATCAATGAGTGTGTATTTTCCAAGGTGGTGGGGAAACACAATTTTCACACATTCGTTGACTGCTCCTATACCTCTGATTGATGGATATCTACTAGTTTTATTCCTAGACTGAGTACTACTTCGGACTTTAGCGAATTGGTGTTTGATTTTCTGTGTAATTTTGGTTCAACATCAGTGAAAGAGAAGATCCGTTGTCTGATTTTCTGTGTAATTTTGGTTCAACATCAGTGAAAGAGAAGATCCGTATGGTAATGTGGAACAAATGGGGTGAGCGCAACAATCTGCTTTCGAATGGCCAAATTATTTCGGCTTCGGTCTCAGTTGATCGGAGCATGGTGCTGTTATACAATTTCTAGCAGTGTCAGGGTTCTAATGTTGTTGTTCGTAGTGCATTGCAAGTGCAACATGAAGATATGTGGTCGTTCCCGAAGGTTGGTTGGATTTAAGCTAATGTCGATGTGCCCTTGATATCGTCCAAAAGGGGGTAGACATTGGGGTTGTTTGCTGAGATTCTTTAGGTCGTGTTACTAAGTGCTAGACACAAGTTTTTGCCGAAAATTGATCGCATTTGATGGCGGAAGTCATTAATATTTCTACTATATTAATTTATCAAACATTACGAAACATTAAAGTAATTTTTTTTTAAAATAAACACTGTAAGTAATTTATGATAGAACGGTAAACTTGTCAGTTTGTATATAGTTATTTATTGAATTAATTTTTTTAATATACTATTCATTTTGTCTATATAAATTCAATAGTGCATAGACTAATAAACTATAAACCACATATTTTGCTTGTTAATGGTATCTCATCCATTCTAGGAGTTTGACAGCCTCTTAATACTGGAAGATATCTTGGAATTCCTTCTTTAGTTGGAAGAAAGAAAAGAGCGATTTTTGCCCATCTTAAGGACAAGCTTTGGAAAAAACTACAGATTTGGAGGGGGAAGTCTTTGTCTAAAGCAGGCAAGGCGACTTTGATCAGGGCTGCAGGACATGCAATCCCGGTTTATTACATGAGTTTTTTTCTTGTTCCGTTGTCGACTGTGGAGGAGCTACAAAGAATGTTAAACTCATTTTGGTGGGGCAATCGGAAGGATGGGGCCCGGTGTATCAATTGGATGTCTTGGGATAAGATGTGTGTCTCCAAAGACGGAGGTGATTTGGGATTTAGGGACTTCACTGCCTTAAATTTAGCATTATTGGGTAAACAAGGATGGCGCCTTCAGTCATCTCCAGATTCTCTAGTTAGTAAAGTATACAAAGCCAAATATTATCCAAATGGGGATTTCTTCAAGCTAGGTTGGGTCACTCACGTAGTTACATATGACGGAGTATCTGGAGCTCTCAATTTTTGCTTCAAAGAGGGATCAGATGGAAAATTGGAGATGGTCGGAAGATCAATGTGTGGAAAGATCAGTGGTTACATGATGAACATTGTCAGAAGATAACCTCACTTATGCCTGAAGGGATGGATGAGTTGACAGTTAGTGATCTATTTATTCCTTGTTCCCTTGACTAGGATATGGAGTTACTACAAGAGCTCTTCTCGGAACATGACATTACCGCCATTTGTAGATCAACTATACGGACAAGGGGAAGAACAGATAAATTTTTTTGGCATGCATCTAGAGATGGTATGTACTCTGTCAAAAGCGCGTACAGGCTGGCAACTACAGTAATGACAAACGATGATGATTTGAGAATAGAGGGTTCTTGGGAAGTAATTTGGACGGCTGATTTCCCATATAAAGTGAGGTTCTTTTGTTAGCGTTTATTGCGTGATTGCATTCCTACTCGAGTGAAAAGCAGAAGTAGAGGAGTAAATATTGATGATGGCTGTGTTTTTTTGCTCGCTTGACATCGAGGATGTTTGGCACCTGTTCTGGCTTTGCCCGAAGGTACAATATTTATGGAGGGAGGCTGGTCTCTTTGGCACGATCGCAACTGCTGCTGCTTATGCAGAAAATTTTTTCGACTTATTTTTTCTGTTTTGCAGGTCCGCATGCGTGGCGAAATTGGAGAAATTCATGACGTTGCTTTGGAGTTGGTGGAGGTCCCATAACGACTTCTTGTGGCGTCAAGCGAGCTTGACAGTAGCTCAGATCATAGCAGGCGGAACTAGGTGCCTCACGGATTGGAAAACAGCACAGGCTCGACGAGCAGTTCTAGGTCTTCGTTCATCCTCAACCCCCTGCGATACACAGTGGCACCGACCAGTAGCGAACTCGGTGTCCTGTTGCAAGGATTTTAGTTCATTTACTCTTCTTGGCAGGTCCGGTTGTAGCGCAGTAATTAGAGACCCAAATGGCTATTTTCTTACGGCTCGGACGGACCTGACTGACGGACTAATGGAGATCAGGGAAGGGGAGACGTGGGCACTGCTACAGGCTCTCACTTGGGCGATTAACCTGGGCTATTCTGATGTTATTTTTGAAACGGACTCCCAGTTTACTCACATCATATTGATCATTCAGAGTTTGGCGACCTTATATCTCAATGTCGTTCCTTACTTTCAGCAAATAGCGGATTTTCTGTCCATTTTCTTAGAAGGCATGCTAATAGCTTAGTCCATGTGTTTGCACGGGCGGCTTCTCAATATGCTAGCCCTAAAATTTTTGACGTATTACTGAGTTTTATTCCATTATCTGTACTAGGCTTTTGTCCCTTTTTTTTTTTGGTAGGGAGGCTTTTGTCCTATTTTGATTCATTAATGAATTTCTCTTAAAAAAGCATATATATAAATTAATTAATGATAGAAAGGTAAGTGTTTGTAATTTTATATAAAATTTAATTATTAATTAACAGAACCATGGATAAACGGACTAAGTAGTTATTTTTCTCATAACTCACGGACTCTACAGTGTATTTTGAACTAACTCGTGAAATATGTGCACTAAAAATATTTATTTTATAAAAACTACTTAATTTGATGAAACCATTTAATATTTATTTTGTTGAAATTATTAAAAAATTATTATTATATTTATTTAAATATTATTTAATCGAAATGATGTAAGATAGTATATGCATATTTCATTATCTTGTGATATTTTTAATTTATTTTTTAAAGTAAAAATGTTTAGGTATTTATCCAAATATCCGTACTAGATACTAGATTGCACTGAAACGGAATCTTCGAATGAAAATTCAATTTTATAAATCCCCGAATTTCAGTGTGGTACTGAAGATGATTTCTAAACCTCAAAAAGCCCTTCATACATACATTAGTTAGGTGTAAATGGTCAGCCAGCATAAGTTGATGAAACTTGGCAACTGCAATAAAGAAAACGGCAGCTGCTCAATTGCTGGCTCGGGTTTCATTTATTATCTTTCTATGGATCAATACTAGATCAGCTCCAGTTTCAGTATTCTCCCTACCTCTTCCAGGACATTTACTCATAAAATTTAGGTTTTTAAAATCATTGATGTCCTCAATTAAAATCAACAAGCCAATAATTTTAGAAACCATTATACAACACAATGATCTGTCACAGCAGGACTCCATTACTACCATAACAGAGGTTCATTCATAACAGAATGGCGATTTCTACTCTACGCAGACTAACAGACCGAAACCTCTCCCCCTACTTAAAGAAACACATGATCTAATGCTGCTCTCACTTCCTCTTCTTTGAAGGTGGCTGGGGAACCTCTTCATCCTCTTCTTCCTCATCTTCGTCCTCTTCTTCATCACCATCATCGTCGTCATCTTCATCACCATCATCATCGTCGTCATCATCATCCTCATTATCGCTTGCTCCTTCTCCATTGGCTTCAGGATCGTCCTCAGGATCTGCTTCCTCATCACCTTCTTCGGCAGAGAAATCTTCGTCACCTGCATCATCATCATCCTGCTCTGCATTGTCATCATCTTCGTCGTCATCGTCATCTTCTGTATCACTAGCATCTTTGTTTTCTGCATCAGGTTGCTGCTTCTTGAAAAGTTCATCCAAAGGAAACCTGCAAAAGAAGTTTTACAGGCTGTTTTGACCAATTATGCTCAACAAATTATTCATAAATGAGACTAGCTATTAAATTCATCTTTTTTACCTCTCATCCAGGAAAGTGGGCACTGGTGATGAATATATATCATCCAGCAAAGTTCCAGCCTAGAAACGACATCAACCAAATCAAGCAAGCAGTTAGGAACCACGGACAGTAAAAGAGATAGAGGAGCTAGTGGATAAGGAAGATGAAGAATCCAAGGTAAGTGAATATATGACAGTTGGTTTGATTTGATTTATATCTCCGACCATGGTTGATCTTGGTCAGAACAGTGGAGGAAATCTCTAACAGGAAATACAGCCAAAAGGATTCACAACTTGACATGTCAAAAACTTGCTAAACATATATTTCAACTCAGCAAGTCCGATAACTTTTCGAAATGACACACAAGTGGAAGAGAATTATTTTTATAATATTTGCATTCACAGATGCAACTGATAGCACTTCTGAAGCAAGCATGTTCAAACAAAGGCAGATGTGTATCCATATGCCGCACAAAGAATACATTGTCTACATCATAGAACTTAGGTCTGTTTTCTCAGATATAAAATGAAATTCTAGCTGCTGAATCTCTAAATTTTCTTATTCCTAGAAATGCAAACGAAAAAATTGAATTTGATAGCAACAACATTGCAAAGGTTTTAAAAAGATTAAAAAATAATTTTACATATATAGAGAGCACCAAACTATGGAGAGCAATGCCCAGGACAAATTCAAAACCAGAAAAAGTAATACATATGAACAAGTATGCTAGTTTATGAAGACTAAATACCAAAAATGTAGGACCTCCAAAGCATGTCCAGGTATTAATAGAAAGAGCTGCTCTAAATTCTCAACATCAACTATTGTAGAATTATCATTTCTCTGCTATAGGAAAAATTTCAGACTAATTGCAATACCTCTTTTAAGAAAGCCAAAAATTATTATGATTATGAAGCCAGCACAACTAGCTAATCAACCACATAAAAGAGGAAATAAACATAAGCAAATAGTTAAACAATAATTGAAGGAATGTAGTATTAGAAATTCCTAATAACCTCATTTTCTTAAATTTATGCAAGAATAAATTGTCCCACAAAGAATTATTTAAGAAATACTACTCTGGAAGAACAGGGAAAGCAAACAGTATCCTCTACAAATAGCCAAGATATCAAAGGAGAACTTCAAAAGCAAATCATGAGTAAAAGCCAGAAATTTCAGTACACAGGTTCCCACCATAATGTGAGTCAACATATCCCTAATTTACATAAACCCTAAGCTAAAAGCAACTAGAAGAAGAAATGACAAAAACAATAGACAGGAAGAGCCGCAAGTAAACAGAGTAAAAGTAGGGTAACAGAAATTATACAAAAAAGACGACGCAGGCAAGAGACTTGAAAGCGGAAATAGCAGTCTCCACCATCATAGCCTCCATGACAGAGCAAGACCACATTTTAGTCCCGGAAGAATTGACACTATCCACCTCCATTGCTACTGAAGCAGAAAATGCTATACTCCACGAAAGTAGTCGAGAAGAAAAAAGGAAAAGGCGGAAGGGAAGGATCTTGATTTGGCTTTGTATGGTGGGTCTGGCCGTCTGGGTCTGGCTAGGGTAAACCCTAGGGTTTTGGTCCAATTAGGGGTTTTGATATTCGCACCTCAATTTCTTTGTTTCCAGAGTTTTCGCATTCTACAGTCGCGTGGATTAATAGTAGTGAGTATTATATTTTTTTTTTACTTTGGATATTAAGCTGGAAAGTCGGGTCAGTATCCGACATAGTATTAAAGTGTCTTCTGGCCCATTTTGATTATCAATGTTAACCAATCTAAGTTCGCCGCGTGTGGAAGAAATGTTGGGAGATTAAAGATATCAAGGTAAATTTCACTCTTTAACTCAAACTAACTCTTTTCAAAAAAAAAAAAAAAAACACTTAAAGCACGGTCTATCTAAAGTTTTATCATTTAGCCTCTAAATTTATTATTTGGACACATTTAGCCATGATCTATCCCAATCGATGATTGCATCCAATTAGTATTAAAATTTAACCGAATTGTTATCTCATTGATAAGTACGATATTTTGACACTTAAACTTGAAAAAACAAACAAACAGCCCCACAAACTAACCCGGGATTAGCCTAGAAAAGCTAACCCCCACCAGATCATCCGAAAGCAACGAAAAAAGGAAGTCTGAAAGAGAAGAGAAAATTGAGACTCCCAACATCCTCACATGGCCCTCAGCAGCAAGGCGGTCTGCCACCTTGTTCTGCTCCCTGAAGACATGTCCAAAGTTTATGGTATCGAAGGAAGAACACAATCTTTTGATCTTTTTAACTAAATTTTGGCTGCCTAAACACATAGCCTTATTATCAGAGATCATTTTAACCGCTTCGAGGTTGTCAGATTCCACGAGCAGTCTTTTCAAACCCAGATTTTTGGCGAGCCTAAGCCCAGAGAAGATCCCCCAGAGCTTAGCAGTGAAGGAAGAACCCACCCCCAGATTCTGAGCAAAGCCAGACACCCAAGCACCACCAGCATCCCTCAAAACACCTCCAGCCGTAATTCTACCGCCCACAAGGCACGAGCCATCAGTATTTAACTTCACTATCCCTTCACCCAGTCTACTCCATCCAAATAGATGAACCACATTCCTCTGGATAGTACTAGATAAATTCTCCTCCTTGAAGCTATTAATAATAGTATTAATTTTTTTAGAGAAAAAATCAAGTAAATTAGGAATAACAATAGCTCCTTCTCCAAAGATATCAGCATTCCTCCATTGCCAAAGCTGGTGACAGACTACGGCAAAGAGGATAGCATCATGCTCCAGCTCAGGCAATAACAAACCACTAACACCATCTATAAACCAATCACAATCAGAATAGGCAAAAAAATCAGGTAGCAAATGGGCTGGAAGAACTTTCCTCCACACATTTTTACTCTTTGCATAATCTCTAAGAACATGGCAGATGGTTTCTGCCTGAGCTCTGCATCTACTATAAGTATCGGCCTCCACTAAATGGTGTCTTTTCCTTTCAACATTCATAAGCAACCTATTCTTTGCACCAAACCACATGAAACTCCTAATGCGATAGGGAACTTTCAAGGCCCAAATGTTCTTCCAAGCGACTGAAGGATGAGTATCCAAATTAAGATTGAAGGCCTCAAACGCAGATTTGCAAGAATAAGCCCCGTTGTTTGTAAGGGACCAACAATGATTATCTCCATCTTCCTCCTTACTACTAACTTTAACTCCCCGAATCTTCAGGAGCGTTTCCAGATTAAGGTAAGCATCAAATCTCGACCAAATCCAATCTCCCTCCGAGTCCACCACATCAGCAATACTCCAATTATGAATCTCCAGAGGCAGCGGAGAAGTACATGTTGGTCCCGTGTAATGTAATAGGATTAGTTCCAAGGGGAGGGTTAGGAACTAATGTAACTTTTCGCTTAATTGCTGACTTAATTTAATTCTTTAAACAACTTCACTAAGTTTAGGTCAGCAAGGCTGAGCGCGATGCAAGACAGCTTTAGTCAGAGGCTGACTAGAACTGTTTTACTTGTGAGTTGGGAATTAACACTTAAGGTCAGCTTCCAACTCGGCACTCTGATTACTCATCGTCGGCTTATACAGATTATATACTGAGTAATTTAAACAAGCAACACATACATAAATATATTAAGAGAAGGGTTAGAAATTACTCAGCAGTCTTATCCTGGTTCGGCCTCACCGCCTACGTCCAGTCCCCAGAATCCTTCCCGGCTTTTTCAATCCACTACTGAGCTCTTTAAAGGTGGAGCACAAATCGTTTACAAGCAATTGAGTATGTAAGAGTACCGTCCTCTATTCGTCTACTCAACCCTATTGAGCACTATAACCAAACACTCAGATTTTCTCTACCGCTGAGTACTAAAACCGAGTACTCAGCACCACTCTCTCAATCTTTACAATTGATACGAATTTGTTCTTTCTAGATGAAGAACACTTTAGATGAATACAAATTCAATCTAGACTTTTACACAGAAATAGGATTTGGGTGTAAGTATTTGCTTTTCTTGTTTGTATGTGCTTGTATGTATGCTTTTTTTCTTTTGTACTTCGGCAAAGGATCCAAGTGATGAACTTGTCCTTTATAGTGAAATCTGATGCTTCAATCATTTGAATTCGGATGTATCCCTTGAATTCAAACGGTCTTCTTGCGTCATTCACTGGTCAGCATACAGTTTTGCAGGTCAATCCTGTCGTCTGATTTTAGCAGGCGTCAGGCTTGTCTTCTTCCGCCAGGTTCGTCTTCTAGCGACAGTTTCGTCTTTTAGCCACATGCCAGTTGACCCATGCGTCTCGAAACTGTCTCCTTGCGTAATTCCAAAGCTTCTGAATTGGCGCAGATCCTTATCGGTTTTTGTCTTTTAGTTAACGGATCATTGACGTTGTCCTGATGAGCACTCAGCTTGACTTTAATAGACGTTGCCTTCGATCTTTGTCTTTGGCGAGGCTGAGTCACGTTCTACTCAGCTTCTTCGGTCAGCTTCGTCTTCAAGCGTTTGTTCTGAAGAAGACTTTTCTTCTCTAATGCTGAGTTGTGTTCAACTCAGCTTCTGTGGCTCATGCTGACTTCATTCTGTCTTACTTTTTATTTCTGTTCTCATTTATAATTATACTTGTTAAGCCCAAAATATGCCTAATATATCATCAATAATTACATCAATATTGCTACGAATTTATGCTATTTATAACTGTTTAGAAAGCTTTTACTCTCGAATATGTTTCTTTCTTGTAAGGTACATAAATATTTGGTAAAATCCAAATAGGAACGAAAAGAGCTTAAAAACAGAAGAAAAACCTTACAAAAGGAGTCAAAAACGACAAAGATCAATTACACCAAAACAAGGACAAAGACAAAGTCAGAAACAGAGAAAAATGCAAATTCTCAGCAGAGAATCCAAAATTCTCGGTAGAGAATTTGGGGCCGCGACAGGGAATCTCAAATTCTCGGTCGCGACACGCCCTTTCGTCCGAAGGCTGAAAATTCAGTTCCTCATTCTCGGTAGAGAATTTCCATTCTCGGTAAGAGCAGAAATTCTGCCAAGTACAATGAACACATGTTTAATTCCAAGAAACGTGTTTGTTCGGGTGGATAAAGACGTCCTTTCACAACGGACACGACTCTCCACAACGGACACGACACTTCAATCACGACTCTTCAACATCTATAAATAAAGTATTGATTTGAGAGTTGAAGAATATAATGAGAGAGTTAGAATTTAAGATTAGTGAAAGAGTTATGCAGAAACTCTGACTCAGAAATGAGTCAGAGATTAGAAGTTTGATTTTGTTCAAAGCAATATGATGTACACACATTGTTTATTCAATAATAACAAGTTCAGTAGCATTTAGACATTGTTCCAGTTTAGTTTTCATTTTGGTAGTAGACCGACCCAGTCTCTATTACGAAGATTCAACGAGAAGATTGAGTAGAGGATCCGCCCCTGGGCCTGACAAACTCTAACGAAACCCAAGGAAAGGATTGACAACCCGTTCACTTGCAAGTCGTCGAATGTTTCCATGCTCCATGTTCTCTGTAAACTTGTATCAATTTATATTTCATCTAATAAAGTCCGTTCTATTCAATAGATTTTTATGCAGTACTTATGGTAACCAATCCACTAAAGTGACTGCTGGTGTTTTCATTAAAACGTATTTAATCCAAAATCTTTACAAGGAAACTTTGTTGAACACTTAGGCAAATTATTATCTCGAAAGAGTTTTAATTTGATTAAGGGCAATTTTCCCGGAAGGGTTTTGTCATGTTCAAAGCCAATTAATTAGAGGTTCCGTCATTTATTTCATTTTTAGAGAAGATCAGATTTCCATTCTTTACATCTCTTTCAGCCAAAATCTGATATTCTTCTCAAATTATTCAAATCTTCCAAAAAGTTCCAGAGACTTTTTCCTATTTCCAACACATGATTACCAAGCATAAATCTTCCATGAAGATTACTGCTGCACACAACAAGCATCTTGATTTATCAGAATGCTACGGTGCATTGTTTCCCATTCACACACATGATGAAGAACGTAGATATTATAAAACAAGTTTTTGTATATAGTTTGTGTATAGGTTTGTTTTTGTGTTTGTTCTTTCTGTAACTTGTATATATGTGTTCTAATTTTAATAACACTATCAAGTTTGATTCTTTGATTCTTTTTGCTTAAATATACGTTAACCATACAAGTTATACGAATACATCCGAATCTAAGTTTGAATACAACAGTATAACTTTTAACATGAATCTGTAATTATTTTTCATGAATCTGTATTAATTTCAGAAATGTTTTTGAACAATCTGACTTTTCATATATGTTAAATGCTCATAAATTATAAATCATTAATAACTATTGAACAAATCCATGAACATTCATTTTGTATGATAATTCTAAGTTTTGTTCTATACATATGTTTTTCAATTTTGATAACATATCAACTTTGATTCTTTGGTTATTTTTGATTATTATCTGTTAACTATGCAAATTATTTTAATGAACCTATATATATGTTAATGTGGAAGGAACGTTTAAAGCAAATTATTTTAATCAGATTTCCATTCTTTACATCTCTTTCAGCCAAAATCTGATATTCTTCTCCAATTATTCAAATCTTCCAAAAAGTTCCAGAGACTTTTTCCTATTTCCAACACATGATTACCAAGCATAAATCTTCCATGAAGATTACTGCTGCACACAACAAGCATCCTGATTTATCAGAATGCTACGGTGCATTGTTTCCCATTCACACACATGATGAAGAACGAAGATATTATAAAACAAGTTTTTGTATATAGGTTTGTTTTTGTGTTTGTTCTTTCTGTAACTTGTATATATGTGTTCTAATTTTAATAACACTATCAAGTTTGATTCTTTGATTCTTTTTGCTTAAATATACGTTAACCATACAAGTTATACGAATACATCCGAATCTAAGTTTGAATACAACAGTATAACTTTTAACATGAATTTGTAATTATTTTTCATGAATCTGTATTCATTTCAGAAATGTTTTTGAACAATCTGACTTTTCATATATGTTAAATGCTCATAAATTATAAATCATTAATAACTATTGAACAAATCCATGAACATTCATTTTGTATGATAATTCTAAGTTTTGTTCTATACATATGTTTTTCAATTTTGATAACATATCAACTTTGATTCTTTGGTTATTTTTGATTATTATCTGTTAACTATGCAAATTATTTTAATGAACCTATATATATGTTAATATGGAACAGTATCACCTTCACCATGAATTTGTCTATAATAATAAAATGCCTCTGTCAATAATTTAATTAATCTGTATCAGTTTCAACGCTTCAGATTTAATATGAATAAGTGATTAGTTCTGATTACTTTTAATTTGTTTGTTTGTTTCTGTATATAAGATCGTTTTTAATATTTCTTGTACATATGTTCTTGTTTCATTTATGTACACATGTGTTATGCAATAAAACTTCATTTGATTTCATACTTTTAATTTTTCATTTATGTCTGTTCAGATTTCTACACTATTATCACATGAATCTGTATGAATCACTTTAATGCTAATAAGTTATGATAATTATTAACTATTGAACATCATAATAAATTTTCATTTTCATGCAATCATTGAGTTTCATTTTAATTATGAAATTATAAACTTATATCGTGTTGATTATTGCATATATCAGTATGAACTTATTATTATGAAACATACAATTTTTCATATGAATTTGTATCAGATAGAATGCAGTTAAATGTTTCGTTATTTTAATACTGATTTAATTTGAAAACGGTTCATGTTTAAGCTTTAAGCATGAATAAATACCTACATAAACTTACATTGATTATCTTTTAGAAGATTAATTTACCTTATGTGAATTAATGCACATTCATGATTAAATTCAATTCTCTAACAGTGTTAATGATCATTTATGATTCATTTAATTCAGTTCGGTCATTAATTGATTCATTAATTCAGTATTTATCAAGGCTAAACCTATGGTTTACCTTGAATTTAATGTTTTAAATTTGTGTTCTTAAAGTGCAGGTACAGTTTACATTAAATTTAGGACACATTTAACCGATTAAATTACACAAACCAAGTCAACATGGACATAAACAGCCACTTTGGACCTATCCGCGGCCGAGAATTATATATTCTCAGTAAGTCCAGCAAAAACGGACCGAATTCAGAGCAAAATGTTCTCTGAATTTCACGTGCCGCGACCGCGGATCGGCATTCTCGGTCACGACGTGACCTGTAGGCCGATTTTAATCCGGATTTTTGACATATTTTGAGCCTATTCCTATTCCTACTCTACCTATACATTTCCTAACACACATATTCATACCTATATATACCTATCCCTTACACAAACCTAACATCACCTCCCATTTTACCCAAATTACACACTCCATACACAAACTTCATACCCTACTCCTCTATTTTTATATCTCGCCTAGACATAAGAAGGTTACTCACAAGGTTTCCTCTACATCTAATAAATTGTTTGCATGTTGAATATGGATCCATTCAACATTATTTCCGATGGGGACGGGTAGTGGTACACGCACTTTTATGGACATCGTGCATAGTGAAACAGTCGTTATTGTATTTGTTACTCTTTCCTATTCTAAGCGGGATGTGAGGATTACATTTAGGGATTTAGGTTAATTTTATGACGATGGGGATGACGAGATGCGTTTATAGTTTGGATATCATACGAAATAATTTATTGTTAAGCCCATCACTTTTCAAACTCAACCGGTTTGGACATACTTTGACTAGTTTGGATGGATTTAATCCCAAGAATGCTACTAGCACACTTATTAAAGATCGTTGGTTTTAGTGATAGATTAAATTGGATTACCTTTTGACAATTGAGTCCATGTTTCTGTTTCCACCAATAAGCACGTTCATTTGCGTACTTTGATTACGGTGGTTAGCCACTGTTGGCTAGTTTTGCAAGTTCGATGTTGGTACTTCAAGTTCACATGGTAATGATATTCAGAAGGTTGATCATGCGCACACACATTTTGGTGGACATGAGGATGAAAAGGATGAAGCAGGTGAGAAAGCGGAGCATGTTGATGCCTCCACACCAGCACAAGGACATGTTGGTGATGAGCACAGTGTTGATCAAGTTCATTTGCGAACAAATTTTGAACCATATGAATATGTTTTATCTTATCTTTTCTCAACTCATTTATTTTTATGTTATTTTTGATTAAGTTTGGTCCACTTCCAATTTTTATTTATGTTGGCAATAATCCATTTCATATTCATCTCTTTTCGTACAATTTTGCTTTATTTCGTACAAATTTTTCGTGTTTTATCAATTTTTGCACCAATGAGGACATGGTCCAATTTAAGTGTGGGAGGAGATATACATATATCATTTTATTTTTAGTACGAATAAATGCAACAAATAAATTTTTAAGCAACATTTATAAATGCAACACTTGTTTTATGCAAATGCAACATATATTGCAACACAATTTATTTAACATTATTTTTCATAACGTTACATTTTTATATGTTTAAATGATTATTATTTTTAGGTTATCATTATCGTTAGAAATAATATTTCTATACGGGCAATATTATTTTTCAAATTTATCATAAATCTCCGATACGATTTTAAGTAAGAATTGTCTCGAGTGAATGTATTTAAGTAAATATTCTTTATTACAATCTCTATTTTATATCATGCAATTCATGATACAAAAAATCTTATTTTAAATTTTCAATTAGGTTTATAGGCATTAAATTGAACTAACAATTTTAGTTCGGTTTGATTTCGTCTTACATTAACACCAATTGAAGTTTTTAAGGAAACTTTAGCCATAATACATGTTGAATTTTAAGTCAATATAGGATGAATGTGCTATCTTTCTTTTTCCCAAATTACAATTTTATAAATTCATATTAATTAATCAATTAGTTGAATTCTTAACTTTTGGCCACGATTGAGACCAACCTTATCACAATCGAGGTATGAAAGGGAAGAATAATTAAGTACCGTTTACTTTTGGCCACGGTTGCGACCACCCTTATCACAATCGAGGTATGGAATGAACGTTTAAGCAAAAAAAATAATAATAAGCGTGTATAAGTTTAAAGTAACGATTGCGTCCACCCATGGCATGGTCGGTACCTCTTAAGCAAACACAAAGCAATAAAAATACGTATAAAGTTACGATCAAGACCACCCTTATCTCAGGCGTAACTAAGCAATAATTAACCCAAGTACTTATTTAAATGTATAATATATCTCATATATTAGTTTAGGTTTGGGAAAGAAATTTTGTGCTTTGAAATGCCTTGAGACGAAAGACTCAATAACATGCGTGCTTATATCGTCCCGAATACTTCAATTCAAAATTGAAAATACAAGACGAATGATATATCGTATTTATACTAAGTTAGTTTGATGTTTTGCGTATAAATTTGCCATGCGAAGTAAGTCTTTTCGGCTTAACTAACTTAAAAGGTAATACAGAGATATATGTTTTATTTTTATAAAGAGATTAGTTAAAGAATAAATTCAGTGAAATTTTGCTCGGGACTAGCAAAAGATTAAGTGTGGAGATTTGTTAAGCCCAAAATATACCTAATATATCATCAATAATTACATCAATATTGCTACGAATTTATGCTATTTATAACTGTTTAGAAAGCTTTTACTCTCGAATATGTTTCTTTCTTGTAGGGCATAAATATTTGGTAAAATCCAAATAGGAACGAAAAGAGCTTAAAAACAGAAGAAAAACCTTACAAAAGGAGTCAAAAACGACAAAGATCAATTATACCAAAACAAGGACAAAGACGAAGTCAGAAACAGAGAAAAATGCAAATTCTCAGCAGAGAATCCAAAATTCTCGGTAGAGAATTTGGGGCCACGACAGGGAATCTCAAATCCTCGGTCGCGACACGCCCTTTCGTCCGAAGGCTGAAAATTCAGTTCCTCATTCTCGGCAGAGAATTTCCATTCTCGGTAAGAGCAGAAATTCTGCCAAGTACAATGAACACATGTTTAATTCCAAGAAACGCGTTCGTTTGGGTGGATAAAGACGTCCTTTCACAACGGACATGACTCTCCACAACGGACACGATACTTCAATCACGACTCTTCAACATCTATAAATAAAGTATTGATTTGAGAGTTGAAGAATATAATGAGAGAGTTAGAATTTAAGATTAGTGCAAGAGTTATGCAGAAACTCTGACTCAGAAATGAGTCAGAGATTAGAAGTTTGATTCTGTTCAAAGCAATATGATGTACACACATTGTTTATTCAATAATAACAAGTTCAGTAGCATTTAGACATTGTTCCAGTTTAGTTTTCATTTTGGTAGTAGACCGACCCAGTCTCTATTACGAAGATTCAACGAGAAGATTGAGTAGAGGATCCGCCCCTGAGCCTGACAAACTCTAACGAAACCCAAGGAAAGGATTGCCAACCCGTTCACTTGCAAGTCGTCGAATGTTTCTATGCTCCATGTTCTCTGTAAACTTGTATCAATTTATATTTCATCTAATAAAGTCCGTTCTATTCGATAGATTTTTATGCAGTACTTATGGTAACCAATCCACTAAAGTGACTGCTGGTGTTTTCATTAAAACGTATTTAATCCAAAATCTTTACAAGGAAACTTTGTTGAATACTTGGGCAAATTATTATCTCGAAAGAGTTTTAATTTGATTAAGGGCAATTATCCCGGAAGGGTTTTGTCATGTTCAAAGCCAATTAATTAGAGATTCCGTCATTTATTTCATCTTTATAATTCGTACAAAGTTTAAAGTTGTTTTCTTTGCTTAATGCAAACAAATACATTTGTTTACTTTTCTAAAAAGTACTAAACGTTCCTATCTTGCAAATTCATTCTTAAATCAGAGTATTTTCTAACGTTTTCATAATCTAATCTAATTCTCATTCTAGCAATTTCAAAACCAAAACCGATTAAACGATTTTCCATATTATAAACCTTAAAAGTAAATTTAACCGATTCTAAATAAGTTTTGTTTAAAAAACGTTCCCTGTGGGATCGATATCTTTTATTACTACAAGCGTATACCGTGCACTTGCGGAAATCGCTCAACAATACTCAACATTGAACAAACACATTAGTACAATTAAATCAAAGCACTTAAATTTAATTGTCTTAATCATGGGATTAATCTTAAATAATTTTGTCAAATCAAAATCATGTGGAAAGGTGTTTCAACAAACTCACCTATTTTGATGTTGGCAAAAATATTTAATTGTGGAACTCAGCATCGAAGTTCCCCATGATTGATTTACCTTTTATTCTTCTGAAGTTACTCCCCTGTAAGGGTTGCATCTATTGACTCAATTTAACTCTAAACCTTCTAAGATTTAATCGAGTGAAAATAAGACATGATTTTACTGACTTAGTTCAATTCTAGACCTTCCAAGATCTAATTCAGATGAGCCTAGGTCAGCTTTCATAAGATGGTCAATACCTGGAACATACAGTTATTACTCAGTGTCGCATATAAGTATCAGAGTTGTGTGCTGAGTAAATTTTACTTGTATATTTCTTATGTTCACAAGCTTTAATTTGTTGTTCAATTGATAGTTAAGTATGACAGATCATCATATAAGCATAACAAGTAAGCATCGCATATAGATAGGTCAGTTTGGATAAAAATATGCTTATATAGATAGTCAGCATAACAAAATAGAACATGCCAAATATAAAGTTACAAGTCTAAGACTATTTCTAATCTATCTCTTTATGTTGACTTGAACTTGGTGGGATTTGCCTTTGCTCTTGGCAGTTGTTTGTTGCTGACTTGGATTACTTGGGTCAGCAGAAGTTGAACCAGGCTTCTGCTGAGTTCCGGTGGCAGGCTTAGTTATCTCCCATTGTTTCTGCTGAGTTCCAGCAACTTGCCTTTAGCGTTCTTTCTCCCCCGTTTTGCCAGCATCGGGAGTTGGAGGAGGAGGATAGAAAGTTCCTTGTTGAACAGAACGAGTCAGTTTGGAGGAGTACATTTGGAGTTGACTCGTACTTTCTCTAAGACCTTTGAAGACTTGCATGCCATCAGACATAGTGGAAGCAGGAATCTTAATGTTAGCACTGAGCATACTAAGCAGATACTCTTGAGACTTCCCGATCCAAGTTATGGATTCTGTCATCCGGGCATATGATTGATGATACTGTTGGTCCCGTGTGATTAGTTCCAAGGGGGGTTAGGAACTAATGTAACTTTTTTTGTTTAATTGTATGCTGACTTAGTTATTTTACTAGTTGGTCAGCTCAGCTTTTGGTCAGCTTGGCCAGATATGCTATAAGACAGCTTTGGACTGATATTGACTAAAGCTGTTTTATTTATAAGTTAGATATTGACACTCTTGGAGGTCAGCGTCTAACTCAGCACTTGAAATTACTCAGAGTTAACTTTAAACAATTTTATATGCTGAGTAAATTTCACATACAACACATGCACATACATAAGTTAAGAGAGAGTTTAGAGATTACTCAGTATCACTTATCCTGGTTCGGCCTCTGCCTACGTCCAGTCCCCAGAGTCCTCCGGGCTTTTAGAATCCAATACTAAGCTCTTTAAAGGTAGAGCATAAACCAATTACAAGGCAGTTGAATATGCAAGAGTACCTTCCTCTATTCGTCTACTCAACTCCTACTAAGTGCTACAACCCAGCACCTAGATTTCTCTACCACTGAATGTTTACAACCAAACACTCAACACAGCACTCTTAATTTTACAATTGATAAACACTTGTTCTTTTCAAGTAAAGAACACTTTAGACGATTACAAGTAATCACTCTAGCATTTACACAAAGAATGAAAGATGGGTGTAAGATCTATTTTTGTAACTAAGTGCTTTTGTATCTTTTCTCTCTTGTATTTTTCTCTTTTGTAATACAGCAATGATCCAAGGATTTTGATTGTCCTTATATAGGAGAAAATCTGGGATCGGATCATTTTGAAATGATATAGCCGTTAAGGTTAAAACGGCTCTTTTAGGGGACAGATTCTGGTCAGCTTCAGACTGTTCCGGCCATTCCCTTCCTCTGTATTTCTTCAGACGTCAGGCTTGTCCTCTTGCGTTTGGCTTGTCCTTTAGTGTCAGTTGTCCTTTACCAATAATCCATTGATCCATACATCTCGGAAGGTGTCTTCTGCGTATTTCCAAGGATTCAATTATTGGTACAGAGGGGCGGTAATCATTGTCTTTTAGCTAACGACTTTTTTATGCTGTCCTGAAGAATCACTCAGCTTCTACTTCGTAAAACCTTGTCATTTACAATTTCCAATCTGAGTGTAAGTTTAGTCAGCTCAGTTTCGTGAGACAGTTGTTGTGGGCGTGTATATCTTTGTCTTTTGATACTAAGTTTGATTCCACTCAGCTTGATACTTTAGGCTTCTATGCCGACCTCTTCCTGTCTTACTTCTTATATTTATCTTTATTTATATTTACACTCAACATTGAACAAACGGATTAGTACAATTAAAATAAAGCACTTAAATTTAATTGTCTCTTAATCATGGATGATTTTGTCAAATCAAAATCTTGTGGAAAGGTGTTTCAACAGATACATCCTGAGTAGGGTAGTGTCATATTGTTGATGTTGAGTGTTTGTGTGTCGGAATTGCGCAAGGGTAGATTGAGTGCATTGCAGAATCTCATTTGTCTTCACTAAGTCAGTGCCCATTTCCTCTTTATTCAGGTTGAGTAAGCGAATGGCTTCACCAATCTGTTCGATGGAACACTGAGTGGAGGAGGAGATCAGATCACGAGCTCCGGTCAGCTCAAAGGTCAGCTGGGAGAAATATTGATGGACCTCAGTAGAGGTTGCATATGTTGAGTTCACAGCTGATAAGGCATTGAGTTGACCTTGAATGGCGTTCATATGATTCACCATCATCATCTGGAGTTCAGCCAGCTTTACTATTGCCTCTTGCTTGGGCTGTTAAGATGCAAATGATGTCATGACACTCATCAAGTCTTTGAGACCTTTGATTTCGGTGAGAAGTTGAGTGACAGAGGAGATTTGTGTTGGCTCAACATGAATAGACCCAGCAACATCGGCAGTAGTTTGATGAATATCCTGAAGCAGAGCTTGAGCTGAGTCGATAATCTTCCTACCAGACTCAGAAGCATTTAAGTAGGCATAGGATTCATCAGTTTGTGGTTCAGTGGCCGGAATCTTGTCAGCACCGGATGGAGGAGGTGTTTGGTGCTGAGAAGTGGAGGTGCCAGCTTGGTCAGCAGCTGCACTTTTAGCCATGTCAGCAGTAGGAGCTGACTGGTTGTCATTCTGCGTTGAATGAGTAGGAAGAGGTGGATCAGCAGAGTTATTGACCTGCTCAGTATCAGCCTGAAGTTGAGGAGATTTTGAAGGTTGAGGCAATTCAGAACTGACTTGAGCAGGGATTTTCTTTGCCAACTCGTTGACTTGAGCAGCAGGGACTTCGAGCACTTGCTCGGCAGAAATAGGACCCTGAGGAGCTTTGGGGTCTGCTTGTTCCTCAGCTTGAGAAACAGAGGCTTGTTTTTCCTTTATTTGGTCCGGAGTGGGCTCAGTGACAGTTGAGAAGAATTAAAACTGAAGCTTGGCCAGGTCAGTGATTGGATCTCCGAGTGGAGAGTCATCCATCAAATCAATGAGGTTGGGCTTTTGAGCCTTGCGTTTGAAACGCTTATCCGAACCTTCCTTAGAGGATTTGGTTGGTGGAGAAGGATCAGCAGGAATAGACTCAAGAGATTCAGAGGAGGAGTTAAGGTCAGTGCCAGGGCCTTCCACAACCTTTTCCTTCACTGGTGACTCAGCATGATGCTCAGCTTGGTCAACATCAACTGGTTTACTTTGGTCAACATCGGCTGGTTTACTTTGCTCACCATCACCCAACTTATTAGCTTGAGACTGACCTCCGGTATTATCCAGTTCTTCCTCCTGGTCAGTAGTGTTGAAACACCTTTCCACATGATTTTGATTTGACAAAATTATTCATGTTAATGATGAAAAATATTCTAAACACATTAAAATTAAATGCTTTGATTTATTCATACTAATGTGTTTGTTCAATGTTGAGTTATTTGATTTATAAGACATTAAGATAAAAAGCCTAAAGGCCCATAAGTGGAAGTCAAACCCAAGTCAACAGATCAAGACCTCACGGCCCATGAAGACAAAACGCAGTCGTTCTAAGTAAAACGCCAGCCCAGCATGAAGAAGGATTGAGAAGCCTTCTACCAATAGCTTCAAGATGAAGCTGCTGAGTTGAACGACAAGAAGTACAAGTCAGCGGCAGAACAGAATTAACATAGAGACAAAGCATTTCTACTTTGGGTAAAGCTCAAAAGGCGCAGGAAGCTTTCTGGAAGACTTTGCCATAAATGTGGGAACATTCTGTTTCATCTGACGAAAAGCTGCTGAGCACTGGCGAGGACAGAAGATACAAGAATATGATTGGCCAAGGACGCTGAGCACGTACTGAGTGAAAGCGACAGGAAGCCGTTTGCCTCTAACGGTTATTTCGAAATTCGAAATCACCGGTGCTTGAAGTGTCACTATAAATAGGCCTTTCAAATGCTTCATTCCATGCAGATCTTCAATTAAGTCGAAACGCTGACCAAATTGATACTTGAAGTTCTATGAGAAAAGCAAAGCAAATCTTACACCAATTCCAATCTTGTGTAAAAGTCTAGAGTGATTTCATTCATATAAAGTGTCTTAGCAATTGTTGTTTAGGACAAACACTTATCATTTCTATAAGTATAGAAAGGAGAAGATGAGTACTCGGTTATAATACTCAGCGATATTAATAGGAGTGAGTAGAGGAATAGAGGAAAGTACTCTTGTATACTCAGCTTCTGTTGTAAAAGGTTTCGTGCTCTACCTTTAAAGAGCTCAGTAGAGGATTCAAAAAGCTCGGAACGAGTTCCGGGGACTGGACGTAGGTGGAGAGGCCGAACCAGGATATGTCTGCTGAGTAACACATTTCTAACCCTTAACTCTTTATATATTGCTTGCTATAAAACTGACCAAGTAACGAACTCACGCTGAGTTAGGTGCATTGAGAAGCTGAGTTCAGGAATAGACTCAAGTGCTATCTCCTGACTCAAGAAAAGAAACAGACTTAGTCACCAGTTGACTAAGCTTATGTCTTAAACTACTCAGCACTGCTGTGTAAACCTTTTCCTAAAGAAAAGAAGTCAGCCTTAAAGGACAATTTTTTTGAATAGTTCCTATCCCCCCCCTTGGAACTAATCTTGTCACATTACACGGGACCAACAATTAGGAGTCTTCTCAAGGTCAATTTCTTGACTCCGCACAAAGTGTGATTCAGGAGTAATCACGAAGTCAAGTGGGTTAGCTTCGATCGGCGTCAACCCAGAGGTTTTCTTCCTCTTCAGAGGCATTTCAGGGGTTTCCTCACTTTCTTCCTCAGGCTCAACTTGCCTTTTCTGTTTATCTGCTGACTTGGGTTCCCCTTGAGCTTGCTCAGCAGCAGCTTTCTTCGCACTGGAAATTATCCGAATCTTCTTCGGAGTTGTGTTAATATCTCTTGCGGACTGATCAGCTTTCCGCTTCTTATCTTGCCTAGTTCGGCCAGCGGGTTCCTTTTCAACCATTATCTTCTTCCCTTTCTTGGTCGGCACATCCTGTGCTTCTTCAACCATATTATCCCCTTCTTCATTTTCCTCTTCAACTGCTGCCCCCTTTCCTTTCTTAGGCTTAATGGGTTGGTTATAGGCTAAGTCGAACAGCAGTGCCGCTGTGATTTCCGTACCCCAAATCTCAATTTCTTTGACTAAGCTCACCTGGTGGTCCTGAAGAATTTTTGTGATGAGGGAGTCCATCCTGAGTTTCCCTGTACTTTGTTGGAATGCGCCGATAAGGAAGACGGGCATGTTGAGTGGTTGGTAGGTCAGCATGTGCCAAATGAAGCACTGCTCAAAATTGGAAGCTGGGGAGAAGGCGTTGATCTTAGGGAATAGGAAGTTGGTCAGGATGTAATGAGCCATTTTCTGAGGCTGGCCCATGAACGTACTGGCTATTTCTCCTTTATGGTCCTTGGGTTTACAGAACTCAATAGGGTAATCGATTCGTGAGTAGTCGTTTGTGGTTCTGAGTTCTGAACCTTTGTCCGTCAGTTTTAATAGTTTAGCAAGATAGGACGAAGTGATCGTGATGTCCTTGCCCTTGACTTTGGTGACTAAGTGGTCAACATCATCTTCGGCAACTCTGAGGTTCGTATAGAATTCCCTTACTAACTGAGGATAGGTGGTACCGGGGAGAGAAAAGAGTTCGGTCCAGCCATTTTTGGAGATCCATTCACAAAAGGGTTTCTCAGCCGTTACAAAACCTGGGGAGAACCAACGGCAACGGACAACCTCACATTTCTGTATGTTTTTGTATACGTGGAGGAATTCCTTCTCCTTAGGTTGCTTGCTCTTCTTCTTTTTCTATTTCTTTGACGGAGTTGCTTGGTCAACTTGAGGATTTTTGCTTAGAGTGCTGACCTTAGATTGGTCATGCTGACCATGTCCTTGAGACTCAGTTGAAGTCTCCTCATAGTCCTGCTCAGCAGGAGACGAAGGATTTTCATCGGAGAGATTGTCGTCGTAATCGGCACCGGAGATGTTCTGAGAATCGTTAGACATGATTCTTTGAGAGAGTTTGAGAGGATTTGGGAGTTGAGAGAAGGAGAGAAATTGAATGCCAAAGATTTCAAGTGTAAGGAGAGTTTAGTGGGAAATCTTCCACTATTTATAGTCGTTTTGGGTTGATCTGATAGGTCGGAATGGCGGTTTCACCTCGAGTTGATCAATCGACCGTTATCCCTGGCATTTATGACACATTCGGCGTATGTGTTTTCTAATTATTGCGCTTACGTCATCCTAGGTGGCTACTTAATGCGCATGCTAGCATTTATTGTGCAACTGGTTTCACTCAGTATCTAGAAAACTAAACGTTTTTTACTTTCTGAATGCTAAGTTTTACGTAGAAGAAATATTTGTATGCTTAGTAACTCAGCTTATGATAATCACTCAGTATGTATGTCTACTCAGCATGAGGTGATTTAATGTGATTCATATTAGCTCAGCGTGCAATAGTTACTAATCACTCAGCATGTAAAAATCACTCAATATTTATTTAAGCACAGAAAACTATTGAAGAGGATTAGACATACTGATAGCTTCCCTTAGTATGTTAAATTGCTCACGAGCTAAGGGCTTTGTGAAGATATCTGCAAGCTGTTCATCGGTTGGTACATAGGTCAGGTTGATCTCACCTTTGAGTACATGGTCTCTAATGAAGTGATGCTGAATGCTGACATGCTTCATCCTGCTGTGTTGGATTGGATTTTTGGATAAGTCAATGGCACTCTTGTTGTCGCATTTGACTTCGATTGTTTCAGTTTGTACTCCATAATCCTCCAGCTGTTGCTTAATCCATAGGACTTGTGCCACACAGCTTCCAGCAGCAATGTACTCAGCTTCAGTTGTTGACAGGGCCACTGACGATTGCTTCTTACTGAACCAAGACACTAGACAGCTTCCAAGGAAGTGACATCCTCCTGAAGTACTCTTACGTTCTAGCTTATCTCGTCCATAGTCAGCGTCAGTGTATCCAATGAGTGTGAAGTCATTTGTATTTGGATACCATAAACCTGCATTAACTAAGCTCTGCAAATATCTAAAAATTCTTTTCATAGCTATATAGTGAGATTCTTTGGGGTCAGCTTGATATCTTGCGCAATAACATACTGAGTACTGAATGTCAGACCTACTAGCAGTTAGATAAAGTAGAGAGCCAATCATACCTCGATATAACTTGCTGTCTACTGAATTACCTTTCTCGTCAGCGCAAAGGACAGTGTGAGTACCCATTGGGGTAGATATGGGCTTACACTCTTCCATATCAAATTTCTTTAATATTTCTTTGGCATACTTGGTCTGACTAATGAAGATGCCATTCTTCCCTTGCTTAATTTGAAGTCCGAGGAAGAAGTTGAGTTCGCCCATCATTGACATCTCAAACTCAGTTTGCATCTGTTTGCTAAATTCTTTGCACATAGATTCATTAGTAGCACCAAAGATAATATCATCTATGTAAATTTGTGCCAGCAGGGTATCTTTACCCTTTTTCTTAATAAATAAGGTTGTGTCAGCTTTACCTCTGACATAGTTCCTGGTCAGCGAGAAACTGGTCAATCTTTCGTACCAGGCACGCGGTGCTTGCTTCAGGCCGTACAGGGCCTTCTTGAGTTTATAAACGTGGTTTGGAAATTTTGGATCTTCAAACCCAGGAGGTTGACTAACATATACCTCTTCGTTTATAACTCCATTAAGAAATGCACTCTTGACATCCATTTGAAATAGTTTGAAGTTCATGAAACTAGCATATGCACATAATATTCGTATAGCCTCTAACCTAGCAACGGGAGCAAAGGTCTCACCATAGTCAATGCCTTCTTGCTGACTATAGCATTGAGCTACAAGTCGGGCTTTGTTCCTGACTACATTACCTTGTTCGTCTAGCTTATTTCTAAAGACCCACTTAGTTCCTATGGTCTTTTGATTCCTAGGTTTTGGTACTAAATCCCATACCTCATTTCTCTTGAATTGATCAAGCTCTTCTTGCATAGTGTTGATCCAGAATTCGTCGTGCTCAGCTTCGGTGAAGTTCTTTGGTTCATGGACTGAGACGAACGCAACATTGCTAAGATATCTCCTGAGTTGATTTCTAGTCATCAGATTGTTCTCAGCAGCATCAAGAATGGACTTCTCCGAGTGTCCTCTTGGAATTTTGATCTCTTTGGGTAGTGTTGAGTTATCAGGAGCAGGTGTTTCAACAATCTCTACAGTTTTAGATTGGTCAGCAAAGGTAATCTCAAGTTCGTTTTTACCTTTGGTCAGCCCGTGCGGTAATGACTCAGCGGCTCCATTTTGGTCAGCGGAAGCTGAGCATGGGTCATCTTCGGCAGACTGACTTGACTTTCCTATAGGGCCAGTTTCATCAAACTTGATATGGACAGACTCTTCTACGACTTGAGTTCGTTTATTGAACACCCTATATGCTTTACTCTTAGTTGAGTACCTTAGAAAGATTGCTTCGTCAGCTTTAGAATCAAATTTGGCAAGGTTGTCTTTCGTATTGAGTATAAAACATTTACAACCAAAGGCACGAAAGTATCCAATATTGGGCTTTCGTCCTTTCCAAAGTTCATAGGGGGTTTTCTTAAGAATAGGTCTAACTAAAGCCCTATTGAGTATATAGCATGCTGTGTTGACAGCTTCACCCCAGAAATACTTTGGAAGCCTATTCTCACTTAGCATTGTCCTCGCTATTTTGACTAATGTTCTGTTCTTCCTTTAAACTACCCCATTTTATTGAGGAGTCCTGGGAGCAGAGAAATTATGGTCAATGCCGCTGACTTCACAGAATTCATCAAACTGTTGGTTTTTGAATTCTCCGCCATTATCACTACGGATGTGAGCTAATTTTAAATCTTTGTCATTTTCAAGTTTTCTGATCAGTGTTGAGAACATCTCAAAAGCTTCATCTTTGCTACTCAGCAAGATGACCTAAGTATACTGAGAGAAATCATCTACAATGACCAAGGAAAATCTCTTACCACCCAAGCTGAGTGGTTGGACAGGTCCGAGAAGATCCAAGTGTAGTAATTCCAATGGACGCTTGGTTGAGACAATATTATTACTTTGAAAAAACTTTTTGGTTTGTTTACCTTGCTGACAAGCATTGCATAATTGATCTTTCTCAAATCTAAGTTTGGGCAAACCCTCAACTAGTTGCTTTCTTGCTAATTTGGCAAGGAGGTCCATGCTTACATGACCAAGTCTCATATGCCATAGCCAGGAATTGTCTTCCTTTAACACTAAGCATATATTTTTTGAAAATTTCTTTTCTAAACTCAACATGAACACATTGTCAACACGAGTGGCAGTTAAAATCAAATCATTTGTTTTTCCCTCGAGTATCCAACACTCAGTGGCATCAAATACAACCTTTCTACCACTGTCACACAGCTGAGCTACGCTCAGTAGGTTATATTTGAGACCCCTGACTAAGGAGACTGACTCAATAGTAGGGTTTCCTCCGATATTACCTGATCCTACTATCTTACCCTTTTTGTTGTCTCCGAAGCTTACACTTCCACCTCGTTTATGCGCAAGTGTGATGAACTGAGTTTCATCACCAGTCATATGCCTCGAGCATGCACTGTCAATATACCAAAGCTTTGACTTCTCCGCGCATCTCAAGCTCACCTGCAATTTGAACTATTCATCTTTATGTACCCAATTCTTTTTGGGTCCTCGTTGGTTAGAATGAACAGGTGACACATCATTTTTTATTTTGTGACGGAATACATTTATGGTGTGGCCATCTTTACCACAATAGTCACAAAAGATTACCTTATGAGGGTATTTCCTCTTTTGGTCAGCACGATGGTGCTGAGCATACCAACACACCTTTATAGTGTGTCCTCTCTTTCCACAACAGTCACACTGACTGTTCTACTGAGTGTACTGTCGATGCTGACCAGTACCTTGATACTCAGCATTTGGATAGAACCTTTTCTTAGCCGATGTACTCAGCTGGTTCTGTATAGATGTGATGTCCTTTCTCAGTTTCTTGGAATCTGATTGGACTTCTGAGACAAACCGATGCATGATTTTTTAGATTTTCATCTTGCCTGGTGTTGTCCTGGAGCAGATGTCGGAGGTCACTCAGTTTGACCTCCTCAATCTCATCACATCGCCTGCTAAGTGCCTTTATTTTCTTGTTACACTTTTTGGTCAGTGTATATAGATCACTCAGGGCGTTAACCATTTCATTTCTAAGCAAGAGAAGAGATGTTACCTCATTGGAGTGTTCCTCTTGGTCAGATTCATCTGAGAGGCCAGCTTGCTCAGATTGGCATTAGTCAGCAGATTCATCAGCCATAACACTTATGTTTGCTGACTCCGTGGCATCAGCTTCTGATGAGGTTGACTCATCACTGTCACTCCATGTTGCCACCATTGCTTTTCTGCTGCCTTTCTTTTCTTTCTTTAGAGTGGGACAACTTGATTTAATATGCCCAGTTTGATGGCATTCAAAGCATGTGACAGGCTTCGAGCTGTCCTTTTTGTATTTGCTGTCGCTGGGCTCAGCTTTGTATTTATCGCTTCTTCTGAATGGCCTTTTGCTGTTCTTATCGTTCTTTCTGAACAGCTTCTTCACCTTTCTTGTGAACATGGCCATCTCCTCATCATCTGATGAGTCAGCTTCTGTTGAGTCAGCTTTCATGACAAGAGATTTTTGCTTCTTGTCCTCTGACTTTTCTTTAGCTTCAAAGTTCTTCATTGAGATCTCGTGGGTCAGCAGAGATCCAATCAGCTCATCATATTTGTATGTGGTCAAGTCCTGAGCCTCTTCCACAATTGTCTTCTTAGCTTGCCAGCTCTTGGGTAGACTTCTCAAGATTTTCTTCACATGCTCTTCTTCTGTGAAGTTCTTGCCGAGTCTTTTCAGCTCATTTATGATGTTGGTGAATCTTGCATTCATTTCAGAGATTTCTTCATTGTCATTCATCTCGAACAGCTCGTATAGCCTCATGTGTTGGTTCACCTTTGATTCCTTGACCTTGCTAGTACCTTTATAGGTCACTTCCAGCTTCTTCCATATTTCTTGTGCTGACTCACAACCTGAAATTTTGTTGTACTCTGCAGCATCTAACGCACAGTGAAGCATATTGATAGCCGAAGCATTATTTTGCAGTTTTCTAAGGTCATCCTCTGACCACTCAGTTTCACTCTTAACAAATTTCTCGTTGTTTACCATTTTGTAAGGCACAAATGGGCCTTGAACTATTGTAAGCCACGCACTCATGTTTGTAGCGTGAATAAAAATTTTCATCCTATTCTTCCAAAATGTATAATTTGATCCGAAGAACAAGGGAGGCCGACTAATAGATAATCCCTCGGGGAGTATCTGTGTTGTTTGATTTCCAGGAAGAAAAAGAGTGTTGTTCTCAGCCATTTACAGGGATCAGCTCAAGATAGTTTTATCTTTGAGTAGTGAGCTACTGAGCTCTGATACCACTTGTTGGTCCCGTGTAATGTAATAGGATTAGTTCCAAGGGGGGGGGGGTTAGGAACTAATGTAACTTTTTCGCTTAATTGCTGACTTAATTTAATTCTTTAAACAACTTCACTCAGTTTAGGTCAGCAAGGCTGAGCGCGATGCAAGACAGCTTTAGTCAGAGGCTGACTAGAACAATTTTACTTGTGAGTTGGGAATTAACACTTAAGGTCAGCTTCCAACTCGGCACTCTGATTACTCAGCGTCAGCCTATACAGATTATATACTGAGTAATTTAAACAAGCAACACATACATAAATATATTAAGAGAAGGGTTAGAAATTACTCAGCAGTCTTATCCTGGTTCGGCCTCGCCGCCTACGTCCAGCCCCCAGAATCCTTCCCAGCTTTTTCAATCCACTACTGAGCTCTTTAAAGGTAGAGCACAAACCGTTTACAAGCAATTAAGTATGCAAGAGTACCGTCCTCTATTCGTCTACTCAACCCTACTGAGCGCTATAACCAAACACTCAGATTTTCTCTACCGCTGAGTACTAAAACCGAGTACTCAACACCACTCTCTCAATCTTTACAATTGATACAAATTTGTTCTTTCTAGATGAAGAACACTTTAGATGAATACAAATTCAATCTAGAATTTTACACAGAAATAGGATTTGGGTGTAAGTATTTGCTTTTCTTGTGTTGTATGTGCTTGTATGTATGCTTTTTTTCTTTTGTACTTCGGCAAAGGATCCAAGTGATGAACTTGTCATTTTATAGTGAAATCTGATGCTTCAATCATTTGAATTCGGATGTATCCGTTGAATTCAAACGGTCTTCTTGCGTCATTCATTGGTCAGCATACAGTTTTGCAGGCCAATCTTGTCGTTTGATTTTAGCAGGCGTCAGGCTTGTCTTCTTCCGCCAGGTTTGTCTTCTAGCGCCAGTTTCGTCTTTTAGCCACATGACAGTTGACCCATGCGTCTCGAAACTGTCTCTTTGCGTAATTCCAAAGCTTCTGAATATGCGCAGATCCTTGTCGGTTTTTGTCTTTTAGTTAACGGATCATTGACGCTGTCCTGATGAGCACTCAGCTTGACTTTAATAGACGTTGCCTTCGATCTTTATCTTTGGCGAGTCTGAGTCACGTTCTACTCAGCTTCTACGGTCAGCTTCGTCTTCAAGTGTTTGTTCTGAAGAAGACTTTTCTTCTCTGATGCTGAGTTGTGTTCAACTCAGCTTCTGTGGCTCATACTGACTTCATTCTGTCTTACTTTTTATTTCTGTTCTCATTTATAATTATACTCAACATTGAACAAACACATTAGTACAATTAAATCAAAGCACTTAAATTTAATCGTCTTAATCATGGGATTAATCTTAAATAATTTTGTCAAATCAAAATCATGTGGAAAGGTGTTTCAACGGTACACACCTCTAATAAAGGCTTCTTCCCAAGCTAGATGTCATTCCAAAAACTAATTGATCTACCATTGCCCACCGACCAACCAATCCCAGAGCAGAACTCAGAAAACACTGCATTAACCCCTTTCCATAAGAAGGGACAATTAAGAACTCTCTCTTTTGGGCCCCCAAAAATCCTATCCTTTCTGTATTTCCCACACAATACCCGAACCCAAAGAGTTGACGGGGATTGCCACATTCTCCAAAGAAGCTTCATTAACATCACTTTATTATTGTCTCTGGCTTGTCTAATCCCTAAACCTCCCATATTTTTAGGTTGGCAAACCTCCTTCCACGGAACCAGATGAACTTTTTTCCCCTCTTCCGAGTTCCCCCACAGGAACCGACGATTGATTTTATCAAGGCCATTAAGAACAGGCTCCAACAGCTTACAAGCTTGCATTATGTGATTGGGAGCCGCACAGTTCACCGATTGGATCAAGGTCAGACGGCCCGCAAGAGAAAGGGATTTAGCTTTCCAATTAGCACACTTATTATTAGTTTTATCGAAGATCTCTTTAAAAGAAGCTTTCAAAACTCTATCACTATGGAGAGGAACCCCTAGATAGTTACCAAAAGCCTTGGTAAGAGGAATACCAGAAATCTCACTCATCTTCTTACAGGCCCTTTGGTCCATATTATTAGAGCACAACATTCTAGACTTTTGGATGTTAAGCTTTTGACCTGAAGCAAAACAAAAGTTAGTAAGGATATCCATAATCACACCAATTTGCTCCTCACTTCCTTCAACAAAGATCATCACATCATTAGCAAAGAACACATGAGTGACCGGGGGACATAATTTATTAATGGAAATCGGATGAAGCTTCCCAGTGCTAACATCATCTTGGATAAGATGAGTTAACCTCTCCATAGCAATAACAAATAAGAATGGGCTCATAGGGTCCCCTTGACGGATACCCCGGGAAGGTGTAAACTCCTCAGACAAATCCCCATTTATCAAAACTTAGAAGACAGGAGAAGAAATACAAACCTCAATTAATTTCCTCCAATTATCCGGAATCCCAGCTTTCTCCAGACTATCTAGAAGAAAACTCCAGTTAATCTGATCGTAAGCTTTCTCTAGATCCAGCTTCAGAGCCACAATACAACGCTTACCCTTTTTGACCTTCATCAAATGAACCATCTCTTGAGCGATAACAATATTATCCATCATCTATCTCCCCGGGACAAAACTGCCTCGATTCTGGCTAATAATATCAGGGAGAATACACCGAAGTCTATTAGCCACGATTTTGGTAACCACCTTATAAATCACATTACACAGACTAATAGGTCTCATCTGTACGAAAGAGGAAGGCTTCTCCACTTTAGGAATTAGGACCAGAAGAGTTTTATTCTCAAGCCTAATATCCTCAGACCCATTAAAAACCCCTTTTACAAAACTGTAAATTCCTTCTTTTACAGTTTCCCAATGCTTATGATAAAAGCCGGCTGGGAGCCCATCAACCCCAGGAGCTTTAGTAGCACCTATGCTAAACACTAGCTGACCAATCTCTTTCTGATCAATAGAATGAAACACTTCAATAATCTTATCCTCACAAACCGTCGAAAATGTAGACCTAGATAGAGCTCCATCCAAATCCACCAGGTCTTCTTTAAATAACTCTTTATAGAAATTGAGGGCCAAGAGACGGATTTCTTCATCCTCATAAACCCAATTACCATTAGGATATTTGATAGCATCAATCTGATTTTTCTGCCTTCTGATAACAGTAGAAAGATGGAAATACCTCGTATTACGATCTCCATCTTTAATCCAAGCTTTCCTTGATTTCTGAAACCAAAGTAACTCCTCTTGTCTTAGCACTGCTTCCAACTCATTATGGAGGGATCTAAGAAGACAAATCAAACTATGGTCAAACCTGATCTCCAAGTTACGTTGGATGCCTTCAATCCTACTCAGAACTTTCTGTTTCCTTCTGATAATATGGCAAAAAATGTTCCTATTCCAGCCTACCACATTACTTCTAAAACCCTCCGCAGCTAGTAAGATATTAGAATGGGGTTTCCAATTATCATAAACAAAGTTCTTAAACTCAGGGTGAGATTCCCAAGCCACTAGATACCTAAAAGGTCTTTCCCCTCTAGGACGAGAAGCTCTCACCAACCTGACTAAGATAGGACAATGATCAGAATGTCAGAAGGGGAGATTCAACACAGCCGCTTCAGGAAACCTGCTCTGAGCAACAATATTAGCATAAACTTTATCCAACCGAACAAAGGTACTATTACGTTTCCAAGTAAACTTATGACCAGCAGCACCAAGATCCGACAGTCCACACAAATCCATATTTTTCTTATGATTAATACACGTATTAATATAATGATTCCCTCCCCCTCTTTGATCACTCATAATAGCAATATCATTAAAATCTCCAGCTACAAACCAGGCATCCATCATACTCGTACTTAAAGTAAACAAAACCTCCCAAAGGCGTTTACGATTGGCAAGAATAGGATCAGCATACACAATAGTGATAAAGAGGGGTTTATTTCCAGGGTAAGTAACTTTACTATGAATAAATTGTTTATCCATCTTCACGATATCAAAATGAACAAGATCAGGCTTCCAAAAAATCCAAATACCACCAGTGCGGCTAGTAGCCTCCGACCTGACACACTTCCAACTTTTAAATAATTTAACCACCTCATCTGCTTTAGCTCCACTGATCTTAGTTTTCAGTAAAGCAAAACAAGATGGGTTGAACTGCTTAATTAAATCCTTAACATGGATACGAGTCGCCTTACTTACCGCCCCTCTAACATTCCATCAAACAAATCCATCAAAAGAGGACAGCAAACACAGGCCCAGCCCAACTAAACCAGATATTTATTTGGGGCTCCTAAGAGCCTAGAAGAGGTACCTACAGACCCCCTTTTCTCCAAGAAACGAAAAGAATTTTGGTTATTCTTATGACTACCCTTCAGTTTCTTCATACTCATTTTATTAATCCCCATAGTCTTCCCATTTCTAGCCTTAATACTGACTTTAGAAAAACTAACCTTTTTATTCATCTCAGATACTTGAGGATCTTGAACCTGAGGACACTTCTGGGACACTTCTTTGGATTCAAACAGAGGGTTAACAGTCTCCACATTATTTCCTACTGGATCTGCAGGTTCTAAGTTCGGCATTCCCAACTCTGATTGATCATTAGTAGGCCCAGGGTCTTGATCCTCATCCACGGGAAGAACCCCAAACATAGATCCAGAATATACCTCCAAAGGGTTGTCGGTAGCATCACATTTCTTTGGACTAGACATCTCCTTCCTTCCATAATCATTCTGGAGCAGGATCTGATCATTATTAATGTTAGGAGGAAGATTGTGGGCCATAGGAGCGCACGTCCTTCGCCTCCCAAAATGCTTAGCAACCATCCAAGGGCCGAAATTCCTCCCATCCCCCTAGATACCCTCTTCCCTGGCCCTCACAGCTTCAACTACATCCTCACTTACCTTATTCTTTTTAGGACAACCCTCATAAGTATGACCAAACATCCCACATTCATAATAGAGATTATGGATCCCTTTATACTCAATATAGTATATTGTATGTTGTAAACAGAATTTAGACAAAAGGGGTTTTGCTAGGTCAATATCAATACAAATTCTAGCAAACTTGCCTCTTTCAGCTCCAATAGTAGTTTTATCCACATGGTGGAATTTACCAACCAGCCCAGCAATTTTCTTTAGGAATATTTCATTATAATACTCAATCGGGAGACCCAGGAATCTCACCCAAGTCAGAATCCTATTAACCGAACAATCCCTTGGATTAAAGTTAGGGACCCAAGGCCTTATGGCAAGAACATGATTAGATATAATACAGGGGCCCCCATTAATAACAATTTCATAATCTTCAGCCTGTGTAAACTTAATCACATAATAATCATTTTCCAAGTCAGTGATACTGACTTTTCCTTTTTTAGCCCACTGTGCACGGATTCTCTGAGCAAAATAATTAAAGCCAATTTTTTCCCTAGGACAGTCACTATTAAAGACAATTTCCATTTAGAATGCAGGGATCGTTTATCAGCTGAGGACAAACGAATCACAAGACACAAAGGATCGTCTTGTTCCTCATCCTCCACATCCGAATCTGACAAAATTTCCTCCAAGTCTTCATCCACCATCCCTCCGTAAAGAGATGTCTCCTCCTCCACAACAACCATGACCGTATCCCTCCAAGACATTTTTGTATTCCCCGGGCGCAAGGAGGAATTGAATGTCGCCACAAGGTCACCCATGACAGCCTCCTGATCATTGCTAAAAACCTCAGCTTCCATCGCCCCCAACCATATACCTCGCGGATCCACCGTCTCCCCACCCGACTGGCCAGACAACCCGGCCCCGCCCCTTTCTCCTTCTCCAGATCCGCTCCTCCCGCACCCATCCTTCTCCTCCCTCGCCGATGCCATCCCTCCTGCCGAACTCACCCCGCCCTCCTTCCCATCCCACAGATCGGAGCAAACCGACGCCGCAAACAGCGGACCGCCGGCCGATCGCGGGATAACATCCCTATCTCCTTCGATCGTCTCCACTAGCCGCTTGAAAAGGTACGGATCTCGCCTCCACCGCCCCAGCACCGTGCGCCCCTCCCGCCGTCAACCCCGCTCGCACCATCGCCGCCAACGACGGCCCTCCACCAGACCTCGATCTTTCACGCTGCCAGTCACGCTCTCTCTCTTTCATCCGCTCTCTCTCTAAACTTAATAGATTTTAGTTTAGGATTTGTTTTTTGTTTTTTATTTTTTTAATCTAATTAATTATTTCCACTTAATGTGGCAAATTTTTTTTTAAGAAATATCACGTGTCAAAATATCGTTACTTGTTAATGAGATAACGATTTCGTTAAGTATTTATACAAATTGGGTGAAATTTCATCAATTGGGATATGTCAAATGTCAAATGTGATCAGATAATAAGTCAGTGGTCAAATAATAAAATTTTAGATAGATCAGAAACCAAATAATGATTTAAGAAAAAAAAAAACTCAAACTAGCTTAGTAACCGTGTAATATATGAAAATAATTAATAAATATATAAGTCAGTTATTAACGGTGATTGATATTATAATTTTTTAATTAAAAGTACAAATAAATTAATTTGTATAAATAAAATGTAATATAAGATATTTGTGGTGTTCACAAAGGCATTATTAAATCTAAGTTTATCATAATTTTAATAAAAAAAATTGTATAAAAGTTTTAACATTGTTAAAATAAATCATAAATTACATAGAAAAAAACAATCATGTAAGTTTTTTTTTTCAAACATAATCTTAATTTGTATATAGTTATATAAACTATGTTAGAATCGAGATTCTTATAAATATGTGAATGACTTTTGATACTCTAAGGAATATTTCATGAAGTCATCCTTTACAGGTGGATCAATGTCACTTTTCGGATCTTAGAGACTCGTAGAAGTTGTCTGATCTAAAAAAAATGAATATTCCTTAAAGATACGAACGACACCCTTCAGCCATATAGAATAATCCCCAACAACTGTACGGTCAAGAAGGAGCAAACGTTGGATCAATTTAAGTGATTGCACAAAGGACAAAACTACCACTTGGCACTTCAGAGGTTCGAAGGTCGTAAGCCCAATGAGATCATGACATTTGGCAACATGGTTGCTGCATGGCAGGGTGCACCATCTTACAATATCACAGTCTGAACTAGACAGAGCCAATCAAAGGCTAACACGTGTTTGATGATTCGTTAGGGCATTCCTAGAATGACAAAGACAACCCTTGATAGACGCCATAAATAGGAGAGATATATGATCTATACAAGGTACATGAAGATAGACATTATTAATGCATTGATTATCTTCAACCTTCCTTCAACCTTTGCTAACTTAAGCATCGGAGCGGGTTCACCAGATGCAACCCCTATCTGACCCGCTGGTATTCTTATCTAAGGCCAAAGAAAGAGGAATCTAGAAGACTACTCAGATACAATGCTATTATTGGTGCGGTGACCATGGACTTATTCGTCCCCTTCAAAAGTAATGTTTCCCCCATAGAGCTAGCTCAAGGAGCGTCATCTAGAAGACCTATTGGGACACTCATTAAAAAGAAAGGTATGACAGAATCCCAGTCAGATCCTCTACTGGTCTCCCATAACCAACGCCACAAGGAGCCTATGGATCCTCATCACCATTGACTCCTCAATGAAATAAATCGACACTTAAACCAAAACCTTAATCAAGTTCATCGCAAGATGGGCGACGTTAAAGTTGAACATGCGGCGTAGATGGTAGAAAAGGAGGTTATACATCGTGTCAATTGCGAAAACACATATGCCACAGTTCAACATCCTCTCAGATCGGCGGTTCAATATGAGAGAAGCTTATCACCCCAGAGGCACCGGTCTAGGAATTAGAGCTTCGAAAACCTACATATATATATATTATTATTATTAAATAACAAATTAAAACCCTTTTAATTAAACTTTGAAAAACCAAAAAAACTTTTATATATATATATATATATATATATATATATATATATGGGTGAGATCTAGTGTGACAAGGGGTTAGGGTGTGACAAATAGCTTATTGTGTGACATAACAAAACTACGTAGTTTTAATGATAATTGAAAAAGGCAATGTGACAAATTTGTAAATAAAAGGAAAGAGAGGATAGAGAAAATTGTTTTATTTCTTTTCTTTAAAATACTCTGACATTTCTAACCTCGTTTTTCGAAATTTTTTATACTGTTAGACTCGTCTAAATTAGATGGTCATTTTAAGATCCCTGAAGCTCAAGTAAAAAAAAATTCCGATGAACGGAATCCTGGTGGGCGTTTTCTGGCGGAAAAAAAGTGCCCAGAAAATTCTCAAAAAATTTTAGAAAATGTAAAACATTATTCTGAGAAACTTTAATTCTTGGGACGAAGTGAGATTTCTTATAGTTTAGTTCCAATAAAACTTGTTCCTTAATTTTATACATTTTACATGCTTCAACAATTTGTTGGGTCAAAACCGTAAGGAATCTCGTTTTGAGCCAAGAATTAAAGTTTCTTAAAATGATGTTTTACATGTTTTGGAATTTTTTGATAATTTTTTGGGTACGTTTTTGGTCCTACTTACATTGTTCACACAATGTACGAAATTGTTCCAAATCAGTGTACCATTTGTTCCAACATAATACTTATATTGTTCCAACAGAATAAATCAGCGTACCAATTTTTCCAACAAAATAGTTCTATTATTCCAACATAATACTTATATTGTTCCAACATAATAAATCAGTTTACCAATTGTTCGAAATCAATTTTATTATCTATGTCTTCAATTTCATTTTTGTTTCTTAGTATTTAATATAGTATCTTCAAATTTATATTAGTTATATTATTTAGAAAATAATTCCAATTCTTATATTCTTCCAATAGAATAATTATATTGTTCCAACAGAATAGTTATATTGTTCCAACAGAATTGTTATATTGTTCTAACAAAATATTGCCACACATAGTGCTGAAAGGTAAGACCAAAAAGTGCCCAGAAAATTATCAAAAAATTCTAAAATATGTAAAACATCATTTTAAGAAACTTTAATTCTTGGCTCAAAATGATATTTCTTACGGTTTTCACCAAATAAATTGTTGAAGCATGTAAAATGGATAAAATTAAGGAAATTATTTTATTGGGACAAAAACGTAAGAAATCCTGCTTCAACTCAAGAATTAAAGTTTCTCAAAATAATGTTTTACATTTTCTGGAATTTTTGAGAATTTTTTGGATACTTTATGTTTTCTCGGCGGAAAACGCCCACCTAATCGCCGGATTCCGTTGATTTGGGACTAAACCGTACAGAATCTCACTTTGAGAATTAAAATTTCCCAGAATGATGTTTTATATTTTCTGGAATTTTTTGAAAATTTTCTGGGTATTTTTTTTCTCACAGAAAAACAAATCGCCGGATTCTATTAACCGGAATTTTTTTTACCTGAGCTTCTGGGATCTTAAAATGACCGTCTAATTAAGACGAGTCCAATGGTATAAAAGTTTTTGAAAAACGAGGTTGGAAAAGTCAGAAAAATGCATTTTAAAGAAAAGAAATAAAACAATCTTCTTTTTCTTTTTATTTACAAATTTGCCACCTTCCCCTGGTTAATTACAAAATTGGTCATTGTCACACAATAAGGCTTGTCACACCATAAGAAATGTGTCACACATAATCTCATATATATATATATATATATATATATATATATATATATATATGGGCTTGAACGGGAGGACTTGGAATTCATATTTTAGGTCCGAGCCCGACTCAATTTTTTGCGGGTTGGACTGGACTTGAGCTCGTCAAGTTTTATTAAAACCCGACAGATCCGGCTCGAGCCCGATCCAGTCCGACCCATGCCCAGGTCTAGATATTACTGGAGTGATAACAACTTTTGTTGGTGCAGTCTTAATGAAACTGTCAGAATTCGTTTTAAATTCTGAATGGTAGTTACTAGAGAATTAAATCTCATTAATAGAATTAAATTATTTGATATTAATTTTGTAAAATAGTTTGGTAGTTATATAATGGTTTTGATTATCATTAACGTTAATTCTTCATTAAGTGAATTAATTAAAAGAAAAATGTTAAACATTTTTCTTATAAGATTGATTTTTTTTTCTCATTCGAAATACATATACAGTTCATTTGGATTTTTTTATCTTTGTCAAAATTTGTCCAGCTCTCTAAATTTTTGTTTCGATTTGTTCGTTATATTTCTTGGTTTTCTGGTGATAATTCGACACACACAGTTAGAGTTTGACTCGCGCTTCTGTCATATCCTATAATACAATTGTTGATTGCAGTAAAATCTGTCTTAAGTCTTAAGGAGATTGATATCATCAGGCCTTATAATCGTCTTCTTTCGTTCAGCCAATTCATCCAAAGGTTTATTATAACCAATATTATTTTAATTTTTTTCTTCAATTTAATAAAATTATTATTATGTTCTTATTGTAGTTTCTTTTACAAATTAATATTGCTAACATATGTTTATCACTTTTTGTACGCTTAAGACATCATATGAGTTTAAGCATAAAAGTACATGTTAAAATTAGTATAAACGAGATACATATAGAGAGAGATATTTAAAAAGTATTTTTTTTATAGTTTCTTATTCTCTATCATGATTAAAAACATGTAAATCCATCTCGGTCCTTCAAACCTAGTCAATAGTTTGATACTTTACGACCAAGATGATGCTTGAGAATCCATCACTTATGTGTACGCTTTCGCTTGTGAGAACAAGTCGGTGCTTAAAATATCATCATTTTGGACTCTTTGATGGAGAACAAACAAAGTAAAAGAAATAATAGACAGAAAATATATCACCCCCCCTTTGGCGTTTCTATGTGTTTGTCCCTTGTAGGTCTAATTGAGAGTTTGGATTTTATAAGTCTAATTGAAAGTTTGATTTTGTGCCTTATACCGCTATTGCTGAGACTAACTATTTCGCTTTGAAATAAAATATGAATTTTGTGTTGTTATACGTTTAAAATCAACTTTAAAATGTGTAAATAGAATTGAGGAAGAGTGTAAATATATATTTTATATTATGTGCATCGCACGAGTCTTCAACTAGTCTTCTTTAAAAGAGATGTAACAATAAATTTAAAATATTTTTTCACCAAGTACCACTATTAAAGATTTGAGTAGTCAAAACTTTTAAAAGTAGTCTAAACCTCTAATTTTACGCCATACCCTTATTATAAAAATGGAAAAGGTATTTTTGGTGACCACTGATTCAACAACATATTCTTTTTTAATTTTTAATTTTTTAATCAACAATATATTAGTTTGAAATGAAAAAATGTCTTAATAATAATAATGATAATAATAATAATAATAATAATAATATATTTATAATAATTAATAATAACGTAAGATTTTAGTAAACTTTTGAATATGTATACTAAATAATGGTGTCTTTTATTCTTACTTTGTTTTTCCTACCATTGGATGAGCTTACTTTGTCAAAGTTCATCACCATCTAATGGTGGAAAAAACAAAGTAATGCTTACTTTGTAAAAAAACAAAGTAAGCATAGTCTAACCCCTTAATAATAATTATTCCTTAATATTTTTTAATTCAAATTAAATTTTATAAAATAGGATTATCATTCTCAAGAATAACATCTGACAGCCAAATTGGCATTACAGTCTTAATTATTTTGTTATACAAAAAGGTATTGGCTAATTAAAAATAATTAGTATTTTTCTTTTAAAAAAGTTAACATCTTAAATTGTTAAGACAAATAGACCTGTAAATTATAAAAAAAAGTTATAACATATAATTGATGGTAATTATGACCATAAATGATTACATCATAAATTTAGTCTTAACTATGGGCATAATTACTTATGACTATAAATGTTTTTTATATTGATTGTTTTATGTTTTAGGTAAGGTGTATTATACTCCATCCGTTTCATATTACATGTCTTTCTAGAGAATTATAGAAATTAAGAATATTAGAAAAAAGACTTTGATGCCCCTTTATTTATTGATTCCACTGTTTATTTGTTTTGTAATAAGTCCATTAATTCTAATTAATCTCCATAAACCCACGTTTTATAGCAGAAAGAATGTGACTTAATGTGTATTGATCATATAATATGAAACAAAAAAAATTTCTAGAAAGACATGTAATATGAAACGGATGGAGTATATGCTAAAATGCGGTTGTTCCTTTTTTCTGGTAGCGATTAAAGATGTCTGAAAATTAACATGATGTATTAAACACATCTAGGGTGTAAACATTGATGTAATAACAAACTGATTAGTTGATAATATTATGAAAGTTTCATGTGAAAGGTTTCATTAACTCCTAATTCATGTCGAGTAGACCTTGTTGTTGTGAGAATTCTTAATTTATGCATTGTAAGGAGGGAATTATCTCACCACAAATAGAGACTAAAGCAAGTGTTGGATTCAAGGCTGGTGTTAAAGATTATAAATTGACTTATTATACTCTTGAATATGAAACCAAAGATACTGATATTTTGGCAGCATTCCAAGTAACTCCTCAACCTGGAGTTCCACCTAAAGAAGCTGGAATTTTTTCCAAATGAATGATTTGAAGACCTATTATGACCATAATTAAGACTAAATTTATGATGTAAGTGTTTATGGTCATAATTACCATTAGTAACATTTCATTAAAAATGGCGTGTAACTTATTTATTTATTTATTTTGGTAGGATAAAGTTTAGGTAAGGGTAGGTCTACCCACTCCCAAGGTCAGGGTGAGGGTTTACAGAACTTATTTATTTATAATTTATGGGTCTATTTATTATGAGAATTTAGAATATTAACTTTTTTAAAAGAATAATACTAATTATTTTTAATTAGTTAATACTTTTTATATTACAAAATAATCAATTGATGAATGGCTAGCGTGGGTTCGGTCGTTTCTTGATGAATGGCTAGCGTGGAAGCATTTCTTTGGGCTGGATAAACGCTGGAAAATCATGGCCCCGTCGATTGGTGAATGGCTAGCGTGGGTTCGGTCGTTTCTGTCATGGGAGAAGCTAAAAACGATGATTAGTATCACTTGGCTCCTATGGTTTCAAAGAAACCAGGTGGTACATAATCCTGGTGGATCATGTGTGGTTGATATAGGTAAAAAAGCTAAGGAGCTGTGCTCGGAGTGGAGTAGTGCGAAACAACGAGGAACTGGTAATGAGCTTCTTTTAGAACCTGCGGATGGAAATGCGCCTGTAGGGGTAACTGGTGCAAGCACAACAGGAAAATGGCGGGTGCCGGTGGACCCCTATGTTAAAATAAACACAGATGCAACTTGGGTCGACGGCATGGCGTGTGGTTTTGGGATTGTAATTCGTGATTCGCTGGGCGAGGTGCTGTTATCAGCAGCTGTTCCAGCAGCAGCAGTACAAAGCCCAGAAATAGCTGAGATGATGGCGGCAGACCAAGGGCTAAGACTGGCGCGAGAGGGAGGATGGAGACGTGTTGAATTGGAGTCGGACTGCAAGAACGTGATTGATGCTTTACGCGGTAAAGGGCAGCGGCTTGGAGCTGGATCAATGATCCTTGCGGATCTGCAATATGAAATGAGCCTCTTTGTGGACGTCAAACTTGGTCATGTGCAACGAAGTGGAAATTGTGTGGCTCATGAATTGGCTAGGCTAGCAAGGAATCTAAATATGCCTTTAATTTTAATAGAGGATGTGCCTGATGGTTTTGCTGCTGTATGTTTAGCAGACAAAATTTCTTTATGCTGATATATATGCAATTTGCAGTTTACCTCAAAAAAAAAAAAATAAATAATCAATTGATATTTCTGATGGCAGTAACCGCTCAATTAAAAGCGCAATAAGGAGAGCAATAAATATGATAATTACTATTATTAATGCGAAGTCATTTAAAGAAGGGAATCAAGTGGCAGTTTTAAAAATGGAAAGAGTAGTTATCTCTGATCCAAAATGATGAAGGATTGAGGTCTGTGAGGATTGCAATAACATTTTGGCTATTCCTCTATAGACCAATAAAGAGACATAGTCTTCATTCTGGGCTCTGAAGCATTATAGAAAATATAGGATAAAGTGTGGATACAATATGAGCCTAAATTAGAGTACACACCATCCAACTACTTTTTGGAAAAGATTTAGGGAGTTGAAGGTGTCGAGTAAGATGCGAAATCTCATGTGGCATGCTTGCAAAGGTTGTGTTCTTCACAACTCATCTGACAGTTTTGTGGCAACAAGGAATAGTACCATCTCTTGTCATGTGGACCATTTACTTGTCGAGAGTCTTAGCATGAGGGAAGTCCTTAGTTGGATAAAAAATCGTGGCCTCAATGATGCCATTATAGAAACAGACTCACAACTCCTAATAAATATTTTACATTGTCAAGATGAGTCTATTTCTAGTTTTGGTGTGATTGTATCTGACTGTAAATCTATATTATTAGATATTGAGAATAGTAATAGATCTTTTATCAAGCGGCCTGCAATTAATATTACTGATGTGTTAGCCAAAATGACTTGTTCTATATCAGATTGGTTTGCGAACAGTGTTAAAAAAATTAAGGTTGTGCTTCGTAATAGTGAAGGTCAGTTCTGTGGTATGTTTTCTAAGCTTCTCCTAGGCAACTATCAAGTTAGAGATGGAGAAGCAATGAGAATAAGCGACGCGCTGAGTTGGTTAAAAAAATAAAGGTTTGAGAAGATGTGAGATTGAATTGGATGATGCCATGGTAGTTGATTTTAAGGAAGGACCTTTTACATCTGCTTATGGTTCTATATTAAAAGAGTGCAAATCTCTGTTAAGTTCTTTAAGGCCCTGTTCTTTTTGATTTAAATTCAGCATAAATAAATTCAGTTCAGTTCAGTTAATTTAATTTCAGTAATTATCATTATTTATTATAATTATAATCATATTATTTATTATTATTATTTATATATAATTTATAATTAATATTATTTAGGCCTAATGCTTCCCCAACCCCCTTAACTTGTCCAAATTGGTCATTTTACCCCCTCAACTCATCGAATGTCCTATTTACCCCTTTAACTTCATAAAAGTGGTATTTCTCACCCCCTCAACTTGTCCATTTATCCCCCCAACTCATAGAATGTTCTATTTACCCCCTTAACTCCATAAAAATGATATTTTTCACCCCTTACAATCCGTTATCGAAACCTAAATTGATAACTTCTTTTAAACGTTAAACCTATATTTATGCTATTTTGTAAGTGGAACCTAAATTGATACTTCCCCAAAAATCACAGGCCTATTTTGGTACATTATCCTTACATATAATGTATTTAACTTGTGTATATTAATGTTCTTGTTATTTTGTATTTTTTATTCATTCTTTCTCTTTTCAACTTTTTTGACTACTATAAAGGGATAAGAAATACCATTTTTATGGAGTTAAGAGGGTAAATAAGATCATAAGTGGTGAGAAATACCACTTTTATGGAGTTAAGGGGGTAAATAGGATATTCGATGAGTTGAGAAGGGGTAAAATGACAAATTTGGACAAGTTAAAGGGGTGAGAAATACCATATTTATGGAGTTAAGGGGGTAAATAGGACATTCGATGAGTTGGAGGGGTAAAATGACCAATTTGGACAAGTTAAGGGGGCTGGAGAAGCATTAAGCCTATTATTTATATACAATTCATCATTATTTATTAGGCTTAATACATACAGAGCCCCTTGAACTTGACATTTTTTTCATTTTACCCCCTAAACTCAAGGGACAATCTATTGACCACCTAAACTCCCCAAAAACCACCCAATTTACCCCCTCATCGCAAACGTGGCACTGACCTGGCAAATGTCTGGTTCTCAAATGCCAGACGCGCGTGAAGCCTGGGATCCTCTCCATTTCAACAGTAATATCGACGATCTCTTCTTCTTATTCTCTTCTTCTTCGCCATCTTCAGTTCTTCTTCTTCTTCTCCATCTTCACTTCTTCTTCTGCTCATCGATTTCGTCTTCTTCTCGTCGATTCCGCACGGTTCTGTCTCGTTGATTTCTTTTGCCCAGTTCAGCTTTCTCGCTAATTCCGAAGGGTTCGTTCTTCTCTCCCTTTTTGATTTCTTTTGGTCCGTTCCTCTTTATTCTATTTCTTCATTTCTTCTAGTTCGTTCTTCTCTCTGGTTATGAGTCTGGTTCATTCCTCTGTTCCTTTGAAGTTTTGTGACCAAATTTATTTATCCTGAAAACCGAAGGAAATTGAGTTGATGATGGGTCACGAGATATGTTTCTATGGTGAACGTGTTGTACTGAAAGTCTCATGGAGACCTCGTAACCCAGGAAGACGTTTTTATAGATGGCGAAATTATGAGGTATGTGTTTTAGCTTCATTATTACCTACAATTCATTGATAATTGTATTGATTTAACTGTAAATGTGGAATTGCAGGGACCCAAATATTGTGGATATTTCAATTGGTTTGATAGAGAAGAAGTTCATTGCCAAAGTAGGAAAGTAATCACAGGTATGCTGAATAGGGTTAAAGAAAAGGAAAATGGAAATGGTGGCATGCAAATGAACAAGAATTCAGGCAGTAGAAGTCAATGGAAGAGAATGGTAGCCATTTACATTGTAGGGTTTTTTAACAGGGGTGTGGTTTATAAGTAGTTGAGTTGTAATGAATGCAAAAATGCATGGAAGTGTAATTGAGACCATTGTTAAGCTTGTTAAGTGATTCAATTACTTGAAATGTTAAGCCTGTAATTATGAAGTTTGTACTGCTCATTTCATGCTTCAAATGTTAAGCCTGTAATTGTTATGCTTGAAATGTTAAGCTTGTAATTGTTAAGCTTGAAATTGTGAAGTTTGTAATGGTTATTTCATGCTTCAAATGTCAGGCCTGTAATTGTTCAGATTGAAATTGTGAAGTTTGTAATGGTTAAACTTGGAATGCTTCTATCAGTAGACAATTGAAATATAACCTGAAATTTGACATATACATTGAATAGGAACTTGTTCATTACATGTCACTTGAAAAACAAAATGCCAAATGAGGTTGGCCAAAAAGGGCAGAGTACAAAGCTGCTGCCAATCCTAACTATCTTACTAGATCTTTACAAGCCAAAATGGCCACAATATCAAACATGTCCAAAATATCAAAATGGCCATAATATCAAACATGTCCAAAATATCAAAATGGCCACAATATCAAACATGTCCAAAATCCAAAAAGTAAAGCCAAAAATGCCAAAACATGAAGCTGCAATAATTAAGGCATCCATCTAACAGTTGTAGAAACTGAAGGTGTTTTGGGTCTAGCTGGTTGTGAATTTGCTTGATGAGTGGATGATCTTGTAAGATGAGTTGCTCCTACATTTGGTTATGAATTTGGTTGCTACGCGACTGATCTTGTAAGACGAGGTCCTCCTGCATTTGGTTGTGAAGTTGCTCTTTGTTGTGAAACTGCTTAGTGAGCAACTAATCTTGTAACTCTAATCGAAGCTGCACTTATGGGTGGTTTTGGTACAAGCTGAGATGCATTCGGTGAAGGTTGAGTATAGCCACCTGTCTCTGTTGTTTGTGCTCAGTTTCTAGCCCTTGATGCTCTTACCTTAGACTGGGTTCTTTTATCCAGTTTTTCTTGCTGTAATTGTGTGACAGTCATGGCTTGTTTGCCTTTCCATTTCAGTTTATCAAGTTGGAATCCAAGGTTGCCTGTAGCTTCAGATGAGTTCTTCACTTTGCTTGGCCCAGTTGAAAGAACGGTCCTTTCACCAGCTAGATTCTACATACACCATACAAACATGACAAGCAAACATCACAAAATAGATTCTACACACACAGTACACATCATTTACTATAAAAAACCAAATAAAAAAAATACCTGAGCACAAGTCCACCCAGTTCGTTCAGATATGTACACACCTACCCCTGAAAGTCTATGCCTCTTGTAATGAGTCTGGGTAACAAGAGTAATGGCCTTATTCTTTCTTCCATACACTATCAAGCTTTCTGAATCAAATAGTGTAGATCGTTGAACTGTCGAGGTTGAGCCCTGCATTCCACTTCCACCGCCAGATTGCGTTCCACTAGCACTAGCATCCTTTGCTCCACTACAACTAGCACCGACATCCTTTGCTCCATTATAACCAACACCAGCAGATTGCGTTCCACTAGGGGGCAACACCCTGCATTCCACCAAAATATTATTAGAGCTGATAAAAAAACAAAAAACTAAACTCAGATAACAATATACCTCTCCACCAGCTTTCTTCAATGCTAGACAACCTTTTCTGTTGTGCCCCTGGTTCTTTCAGTTTGTACAAGTCATTGTTGCTCCCCTCCTACTTAGTTTTCCAACTTTCTTGATTTCATCTATATCCTTCCTCCTATTTTTTTAGGTCTTCCACACATTTTTTTTATCTCTGGGGGATGAACTGGAGGATTTGTGCTACTTGGCCAAATTTTCATGTTCAACACAGGTTGAATGAAATGCACATATGTTAAGTTATATTTCTCCTTCCTATACCAATCACTTACAAAATTAACAGGATCCAAATTTTGTTTCTACAGGACAGCAACTGCATGAGCACATGGTATTCCCTTCAAACCCCAAGCCCTGCATGTACAAGTCTCTTTCCTCAAGTCAACTACATGCCCATATTCACCTTCTACTACTTCAAAACCAGCATCCCCATTCCACTCAATCCTACACCTTATAGAAGCACATATGTTTCTAGTTAAACACTTTAAAGCCATGGGAGATGTCACTAATCCATTTATTCTCACAAAATACCCTCATCTCAATGTGCCTGTGCATGCAATTGATCCTAATCTCTTTAAGCATTGTTATGATAGTTTTGTGCCTAGCAGCTAGAATCCATCCATTAAATGTTTCAGACATGTTGTTGTCCACCATATCAATCTTGTTATCCATACTAAAGTACACCCTACACCATCTCTCTAAATCATAATTCATCAAATCAATCACAATTTTTTTCCCACCCAAAGTGTTCAACTCCTGCAGATTATCCTTTAGCTCAGCCTCAAATGTGGACTTGCACACCTTCCAGAAACTTTGTCTCCTCTCAACCCCCCTCCATTACTTTCCACAATTAGCCAAAACATGTCTAGCACACATTCTATGACATACAACAGGTAAAACTTCTTGAATAGCTGGAATCAGTCCCTATGGAAGAAATTCACATTCACATTTAACAAAATAGTATCACATTCACATTCACATGCACCAAAATAGTATCACATTTCACATTCACCAAAATAGTATCACATTCACATTCACCAAAATAGTACCACAAAATAGAAAATTAAAGACCACATTTTACCATAAAACAGAAAATTGAAGACCACATGTTACCACAAAACACAAAACAGAAAATTAAAGACCACATTTTACCACAAAACAGAAAATTATGCTTCAAATTTCAGATGCACAGATTAGAAGTCAGTTAAGGTATACATACCTTTTGCATATTTGTGACTAAGGAGAATCCTGCTCCCTCTCCAAGTTCTAGGTCTTCTTGCACCAGCTTCAAGAACCACTTCCAAGTGTCTTTTGTCTCGTGGTCTATCACTGCCCATGCTATTGGATATATCTGAGAATTTCCATCTTTTGCTATTGCAGACAGGAGCTGCCCTTTACATACACCCTTTAAAAAACAATCATCCATTCCAATGAGCTTTTTGCAACATGCTTTGAATCCCTCTTTCATTGCCTTGAAACATATGTAAATTCCTCTAAAAATCTGCTTAGGAGGTAAATCTTTGGTGTCATACTGGAAGACACATGTTGACCCAGGATTGGACCTTAGAATTTCATCCTTGTAATAATGTAGCCTTATAAATTCCTCATTGTACACCCATAAACTTCTTCATAACTAGACGCTTGGCTCTACACAGAATAGTCTTGCCCATATAAAAATCAAACTTGTCCTTCACAATTTCCTGTAATCTCCAGAGTCTGATGTTTGGTGTTTCCTGTATTGTCCCTTTGAAATGTTCAGCAATGAACTTAGAATCACATAATATGTTCCTGTTAGTCTTCTCACAATGATGTGTAAGTATGTAAGTCTTCACAATGAAATTGTTACTTTTTCTATCCAAGCTAGCCATAATCTGCTATTTACACCTAACTCCACGACATCTAGCCCTAACTCTATCCCAATCATTAGGTTTCTTCTTCAGTTTTGCACCCCGATTCACAACATATTTCTGCAAAGCTTCTCTAAATTGGTATACACTCTTGAATACCATACCAAGCTAAAACATTGGTACTTCACTGTCTGGGTCATAGTGAACTCTTTTGCATTTCCTCATATGGGGTCCATCTTCCTCTTTAGTGTCAGAAGCAAAACTGTCTACATCTAAGGAGCCAATGTACTCCTCATCACCACCAAGTAGTCCATCCTTGGGTTATTGTTCTACTTCATCTTCTAGCCCTTTGTCTGTGCCTAAAGCTCCAAGTTGAACTTCAAAAGGTGGCTCTGGCCTTTTCCTATTAGATTTATCTCTCTGTTGACTTACATGACTCTACCTCACTTCAACTAGTTCTTATGCAAATTGACTTCCTTCAGATTCATAGTTGACAGCCTCAACATCAACTTCACCTACATATGAATCATGCTCTGACTCACTCTCTGATTCCACTTCTCCATCTGTATATTCTTCATCGGAAGATTCATCACTGTTTTCAATTTCTTCTCCTTCATTCACTCCTCTTTGTAGATCTGGTTGCACAATCTCATTCACTTCTTCTCCTTCATTCACTCCTTCTCTTTGTACATCTGGTTGCACAATCTCATTCACTTATTCTACTTCATTCACTTCTTCTACTTCTTCTCCTTCATTCACTCCTTCTCCTTCATTAACTCCTTCAACTGCTTCTCCTTCACTCACTCCTTCTCCTTCATTAACTCCTTCAACTGCTTCTATTGCATTAACTCCTTCTCTTTGTATATCTGTTTGGACATCCTCCTCATTTATGTCTTCTTCGCCCCCTCATTTAAAGGCTCCATGTGTGTAGGGACAGTGTTACTACTCATCCCAGCTATTACTTCCACTTTCACATTAGGATCCAGGGTCCCACAAGGGTGTGCATCTTCAGTTTTATCCACATAAACTTCAGTAATATCCATATTGCCCTTATAGGTAAACATTCCATTAGGGCCCTATCATTACCAAGTATCTTTAACTCACCATTCCTACCATCTTTGTAGTACAAAGACCCACATCTCTTGTATCCTAAATCCCACACAAACCAAAATAGATCAAGTATTGCTAACCTATCTATGTCAACCTGATTATATTCTTCAACAATACCACCCACATATTTGAAACCACTATCTTCCAGCATTGTCCTACCACCATGATGTAAAAATACACTTACATCCCCTATTTTGATAGCTGACAAAAGCAAAAAAAGCAAAACTATAAGATTCTTTGTCATAAACAGACAAATCAATTGATAAAAAAGTACCCATCACAACAAAAGCAACTTAAATAAAATAAAATACTCAAATTTGACAACTCATTTTCCATATCAGTTGACAAATCAACCCACATGCATATATTCTTTTCTCCCTTTATCATTTGCCCTCTGAGTTCATACAATATCATAAAAAAAACCTAATGATAAAAGCTAATGACATCCAAGAAAAGCAGTAGGAATATGATAATGTAAAGTTCAACACTAACCAGTATGAAGGATTTAAGCTTCGTATCTGAATCCAAGAAACCCTAACTCGCGATCGACATTAGTCCACGATCAAAACCAGTCCACGATCAAAACTTGTCCGCGTTCAAAACCAGTCCGCGTTCAAACCCAGAAACCCTAAATCGCGATAGAAAATGATGGAGCTTTAGAATAATAGAGAAATATAGTGAAATCTTCAAAGGAATCCATGGACATTTGCTTCCATTGTTTCTGATTGAAAATGAAAATTGCTCCACAGGGAGAACTGAATCGTTTAGTGTTTCAATGGAAGAAGGGCAAAAACGTCATTTCCGAAACATCACTGACATGGCAAGTGATTTTATGTGGATAGTGCCACGTGGGTCAAAGTCAAGTGCGTGTCATGGACGAGACAAAATTTTACGGTCAAATGCGATGAGGGGGTAAATTGGGTGGTTTTTGGGGGAGTTTAGGTGGTCAATAGGTTGTCCCTTGAGTTTAGGGGGTAAAATAAAAAAAGGTCAAGTTCAGGGGGGCTCCGTATGTATTAAGCCTATTTATTATAATTATAACTATTTATATATAATTTATTATAATTTATAATTTAATATTATTTATATTCATCATTATTTGTTATAATTATAATGATTTATATATAATTTATAATTTAGTATTATTTATATATAATTCATCATTATTTATTATAATTATAATTATTTATATATAAATTATTATTTACTTATTATAATTTATATATAATTTATTATTATTTATATATGATTTATAATTTAGTATTATTTATATATAATTCTTCATTATTTATTATAATTATAATTATTTATATATAATTTATTATAATTTATAATTTAGTATTATTTATATATAAATTCATCATTATTTATTATAATTATAATTACTTATATATAATTTACAATTTATTATATATATAATATTTAATTTTTATTATATTTTTATATATAATATATCATTTATCATTATTTATTGTAATTATAATTATTTATATATAAAATATATCATTTATCAAGTGTATTAGTCGCTTACAATCTCTTTATCTAGAGAACTGAGAAAAAATAACTTATTGATGATAATAATAATATAACATAATTTATAATTGAAATAAACTTCATTGTAAGTATAATATTTCAATACCTCTTTAATATTTTCTTCAATATGTCTCCAACTTCAATGAACAACTATTATGTGAAATTTTATATCTATTTGTACCAAAATGTATAAAAATAAAAAAAATACAATCCATATCAGTTAGATAAACTCACTAAAAAAAATGAGTGGATCCCAACAGGTTCCGAATTAGAAAAATTAATCTAACTTCAATTAAAGCTAACAATTGAGTTCATATAAAACCGAAAATCTAAATTTTAGTTAGAGTTAATAATCGAAACGATAACACCTAGCAACATATACTATACTAAAAAAGAATCCAAATATACAAAATCTTTATTTTAGTCATTTTGAGAAAAAAAAGACAAATAAAAAAGAAAACATGGATAAGGTAGCGAGAGGTATAGAACTGGGTAACGACATAAATGGAATTTTATCTCTGAAAGACAAAATTATAACAACCATTGTTTAATAAAAATAAAACAACGACACCATTGAGAACAAAAATAACTACAACATATGAAAAAATCGAATAATTACCATGACAAATGTAAGAATTTCTTGTAATTTTTGACACCTTTGTGTTTTTCGATTTTAGTTGTCCATGCATCTTCTATTTCTATCAGATTTTTTCAATTGGAGATATCAGTTTGAAAAAAAGACAAATAAAAAAGAAAACATGAATAAGGTAGCGAGAGGTATAGAACCTGGGTAACGGCAGAAATGGATCTGAAAGATGAAACTATAACAACTATTGTTTAATCAAAATAAAACAACAACACAATTGAGAACAAAATAACTACAACATATGGAAAAAAATCGAATAATTACCTTCAGAAATATAATACTATTTATCATGGGCAATGAATATAATGATGAAATATTATATATCATACTTTATATAGAAGTTTATTTGTGACTTTTGGATTTTCTTTGTTTTGTTTTTTTCATCTTCCTGTAACTCTTACTTTCTTTTATTATTTTAATTAATGGGCTAATAATTGTTTAATATATTATATTATAATATAAATATGTTATTTTTAATTAATTTTTTTTGCATGAAAGATTGTGACGCGATTAAGTGGCTAGACATCCCAACTAGGTTGGCACCCCTAAGTTATTTTTAATTAATTAAATCTTTTTAATTTTGATTTTTTACTACGTTGACAACTCATCAAAAAAGCCTATAAAACACTTATTCTAATTTCTCTCTGCTTCCGCTATTATATATAGTATAGATTACTAATACTTATATTATAAACTAGTACTATAATTATAAATTTAGTCTTAATCACGGGTCATAATTACTTAGGTATAATATCTATTTGGCTCATTAAACTAAAATTTTCAAAGTTAATTAGAATTTTAAACTATCAAAATCATTAACATGTTTTTAAATTAAGTTAAAATCATCAATTGGGTCCTTATTCTATTTTAAAATCAAAAAATGTAACTATTTTATATGGATTGTAAAAATATTTGTGTTGGTTCATAATGAGTTGGAGAAAATGATTTGAAATTATTCAACCGAATGATTTTCGATGAAACCTCAATTGATGAATTTTGCTTAAAACGGAAACTTAATTGATTATTTTTGTATAATTTAAGAATCAAAATAATAATTTTAATAGTTTAAGATTTTAATTAATTTTTTTTTATAAAAGGTTTTAATTAATTTTGAAACATTAGTAAAGAGAGTCAAACAGATGTTATGCAAATTATGCTTTTAATACGTCATGTTAATTTCCAGACATCTTCAACTGTTATCAGAAAAAAGAAACGGCTGGATTTTAGTATATATAGCGCACCTTACCCAGGACATGAAACAACCAGATATAGAACACAAGCAAGATTCCCGATTATCATCAACTCCCTTCTTCGTCAAAACACTGTAAGCTGATCTGTTCAATTTTTTTTTTTAATCAATTTGTTTGTTTTTTTGATCATTGAATAAGATTAATCGATTCGATCATCGTGGATTTCAGAGGGGGTTTCCTCTCTCTCTCTCTCTCTCTCTCTCTCTCTCTTTATAGCCGAATCGACTTTAAAAGAATGAATTATATTGTTAGCTGAATCGAATGCAATGAGTTACGATGGTGTGAGTTTAATCGGAAAATATTTTGATAATTTTAATTTTGAATGGTCTGTTTGTTTCCTGTGAAAACAGGAGCTTTTCCCCCCTCTCAGCATTCTTTGGATTTAATTGATTGTGTTGGCCGAATTTTGATTAAATTTATTGTAATCAAACTCTTTTGTGTAAACCATCAATCGTCCAATTAATTTGATTTAAGCTTAGTTGGTTTTGGTTTTATGTTACTGACTGAATTTTTGGCCTGTTTCTTGTAGCTTTAACGAGGGGGATATTTAGATAGATGACAGGACAAGTAATGCCTGTGAGTAGGAAAGTTCCTTCACTGGTTGATCTTTGCGTTGATGTAGCAGTTCGTCATGCAAGGTACCTTGGGGATGTTGGGGAAACAGACTTCCATCTGCTTGATCGCATTTTACCTTCTTGTACATTGGATCAGTTGATACATGTGGAGGAGAGAACAGTAAGATGCCTTTCATAATTTCTAATATAAATGCTTTCTTTTGCTCTACTTTTCTGATGGAACTATATTTTCTCTTTTAACTCTGAATTATTGGTTTAGGAGAGAGATCTTACCCCGGTAACTGATGAACTATGGAAGGGGTTCTATAAGAAAGAGTTTGGAGAGAAAAATCTCAGTATTGCCCTCCAGAGGATGACACAGCATAAAGTTTCCTTTAAATGGAAAGACCTGTATGAGGTGACTCTTTTCTTGCCCATCTTATACATATGAGCGGACAAAGTGGTCATTGATAGAGATTTTACTTCTATTTTTTTTATGCATATTATCAGCATTTGGAAATGAACTTAAGAAATAGCAGCGGTTTTATTTTTATTTTTAATAAAATTTATCTTAAGAAATAGTTTACGAGCTATCCTTTCTAACTAGGAGAAATCCCTGTAGGCAAAATTGACTGCTAATGCTGAGAAAGAGAAGGAAGCTGCTGCTCGACTTCGACAATTATACAAAAAAGAAGATGCAAGTATGTCTTCTGTTGAGATTAAAATGCATTGTCGTATTTACTAATAATTTTGCTTATATGAAAGTCAATAACTGTGAAGTATACATAAAAGTAATAAAGTATTGCTGTGATAGAATTTCATGCTTATGCCTCCTTATTGAGTAGACTTTGAATTGTGAATATCACTGTTGTGAATGAATGTGAATATGATGTGAATACTCGCTTCCATAACAATATAAGGTTCGTTTAATACATAGAAATCTAAATATGCATTAATGGTGTAAGTAGGAGGTTGATGTTTGGTTAGATGGTTGTGTTACGGGTTAGCAAAGACAAAATCCAAGAGCAAATTCCAGCCAGCCTAGGCTAATTCCTTTTCACGTGGCCTACAAGCAGTCTCATGGGAAGAAATGGAGGTTAGCAGATTAGATTTCCTTTGTGAATTCTGATATTTTGAGATTAGATTTTCCTTTTTAAATTTCAGTTGTTGTTGCTGATCTGTTTCCAAATTTCAAATTAGAGTTATCTTTATCGAGATTGTAATGGTTGAGGCCTATTTAAAGCCCTTGAGCTGGAATAAAAGCAAGCAGACTTCCCATCAGCTTTGTTCCTATAGAGATCGTAGGGTTATCTTTAATGAGCCCTTATTTCCCAACCTTCACAATAGGTCATAAGGGGAGGCAAACACCTAAGAAAAATTTACCAGATACTATCCTACAAGGCCCCCTAACCAGAAGCCGGTCAACGGCCTATAACAATTTGGGGTTGTCTAACATGTTTTTGGACATTTTAAACATCTAGTTGGCTTCAAAATAGGCTTAAAATAAAATTTCTTTTGGTTTAAATTCTTCACGAACTTGGTAGGCCGAGTTAATGTAGCCCAATAGAATGTGTGATAGGGAGCAGCCAAAGCCCATTTGCTTCAGAATAGGACAGGCACTTAATTTACAAGAATATCCTAGTAGAGATATTTTGGCTATACTGCAGTTGTATTTAGAAAAAAAGGGATCTGTGAGCAGTATAAACTCTATTTGTCTATCTTACTGTGTCTGTGCATATGGTTTCTATCAATGTGCTAGTATGTGATTAGTGATTTATAAACAAGCATTGTTTGTGAGTTGGATATGTGGCATCTTGAATTTATTTTAGTTGAGATGATGAGTACTGGAATCTGGACTAATTTGAAGTGAAAAGATAATTTTTGACATATGTGATCCAACGTGCTGAGCTTATTGAATATCCTCTTTGTATGCATTCAAATCATGGAATTTGCAGTATCCACTTTGTGCTTGGTATCTTAATAATTCTGTTATTCTAATAAGTTGGGGTTACAATAGAATATCACTTTTCAGAAGAAGTAATGCATCTGTAGTCCTTTGTTTGTGTAATATCTAACCTAAACAAGTCAAATATGGTTCTTTGAACTCTAAATTTATTGCTGGATTAGGTAAACTCTGAGGCATGCAATGGAAGCTCCTGTTTGTTCACGCATTTTTCACAATTTTTATATATTATTTGACTTTTGCAGAAAAGCAGAGCAGGCAAATTCGTATTTGCACGAAGGTTCCTCCAGCCAGTAAAAGAAGCTTTTTTGGAGGTAATATTCCCTGCTCTATTGTGATTGATTCCCTTCGAGTTCTGTGAGTTAAGTTATTATTATTATGATTAATGGGACGTGCATCCTTTTGCAAGTCTATGAAGCTTATTTTGCTTAGAATATTTGGCTTAGGTGGTGGACCTGGATACAATCTTTCCAATGTGAAGAGCAACATAATGAAGAAAGCAAAATTAGATTTTCTAAAGAGGTAATATTATCTTATGCAATTATGCTTATATTTGTGGAAATCGTGAAATTTCTTTCGTCGAGTTGTAGGATGATCATGATTTGATGTGTGAAGGACTTTTAAGTTGTTAAAAAGACTAGGTTAGGATATTGATTTCACGAGACAAAGCTAATTTTCATAGCATTTATTGTGTCAACTTTTTCAGAAGATGGGATAAAAGAATACTAGTAAGTTTTCAAATTCCAATTTTGTAAAAAGATGACTTTGGTTTTGTGCAGCCCGGAAGTAAGAAATATTGCAGCTATGAGGAACATGCAAAGACAAAACAGGTAATGTTGGTGTTGTACATATGTTATACTGTGTTCATTTGTTATCATTACATGTTTTATGACTCGTTCTACGCCTTTTCTTACAGCGTCTCTTCCATGACGAAGCCTCCTTCCTTTCCTCGCAATAATCATGCGTCATCTTCCAGACAAACAAGTCTGCCTAGAGGAAAATTTTAGGTGCATAGAATCCAAAACTTTTTATATGAAAACGATTTATTCGTCTGAGCTTAATGTTTGCTGTTGATATTTGAAGTATTCAGCTTCACATATATGTAACCTTCCATCTTATGTCTATAATTTCGTTTTAGTATTTTTGTTTTTGCTGCAGATGTGTTACCTTGGGTTTCCAGTTTAATTTTTGTGATTAGAATTAGCAATTATCATTATGTTATTCTTATGAACTTGAATCTATTGTCCAGTTTCTTTATTTTTTATTGCATTTCAGCAGAAAGTCTGTTAGCATATTTGAAAAAGAATAAAACCAATTAAGGATGGATGTCTACCATAAAATCTACATTAACCCATTTTAAACAATAGATGTTGGATTACTCTTCTAAAAAAACCTTAGGCGTGAATTCAAACTTTATTCCTTCTCATTTGTATTCATGTAGTGCACACTTCTGTTATAAGTCCCACACATATATTTTGTAGTTATTAGATATTATCGGGTATGGATTTCGTAGGTACTAGATATTATCGGATTCTAATGAAACTATTTGAATTTAGGGCGAGAATAAGATTAAAAGAAATGTGTGACGGGTATAAGATGAAAATAGATTTTTTTTTTAATTATTATTTTATATTTTCTCTCATTTCTAATCTGCATTTTTTGAGGGCTCTCACCATTGTTAGAGATAATTTAATTAGATTATTATCTAGTTAGTGTCTATAATTGTCCATAACACATATTGTGTATTTTAATTCTACACTAACTCCTGGATCTACCATTATAATTATAATAGAAGGTTTTATGTCTGGGGAATTCATTATATTTATCTCCATTATACTTATATTATCATCGCATATCAAATCATACATTTAACATGGTATCAATAGTTTCTGCTTCAGCATCATCCGAATGCACCGATGTTCCTACATCTACCTCGTATCACTCGACATCTATTACTCATCCATTGATAGCCGCACCACCTTCATTCACTTATGTCACGAACTCGTCAGCCTCCCTTCAATCGACCTCCGAATGATGATTTACCTCTCACTTCAATCCAAATGATAACTCTGAATCTGACCGCGCCGCTGCCGCTTCCGACCGCCAGTTTCAGACAGATCGTGTTGCAGCCGATCATCAGTCGCATCCTACGATTGAAAATCGAGTGCCATCTCCGGCACAGCAGCCTCCAGCAGATTCGAATCAATCGCATCGTGTGATTCCTCCATCGGTATAGCAGTCAGATTCATCCCCGTTCATCTTTCCTAATCAAGTTAGACCTAATTTTGATCCACCGCCATCTTTTTTCTCAAACACGGTTAGTAATCCCCTACCAATCCCTCCTACTCAATTCCAATCTAACCATATACCTCCTCAAGTCTATCTGTTTCATCATTCTAATAACATTAATCCAGTCTATACGAGCCATGTTGTATCTCTGTTTACTTTTTCTAAGGTTCCTCCAGCTAATATTATCATTAATATCAAATTAACCCCACATAATTATAAAGCATAGAGAATGTCTATTGAATCTACCCTAAAATCTCATCATTTTTTATCATATTACTAGAACAATACCTCCTCCACCTTAATTCATTTCCCGCACTGGCTATATGACATCTTCCGCGGATTAAATCTTAAATCCATCTTTTATTGCATGAGATGATTTGGAAAATGCGGTTCGAATATTTCTTTTAAATTCCATCACTGAAGAGATTTTTCCTCTTATTACTTGTTTTACGTTTTCACATTATATTTGGGTGGCTCATGAACGCACCTATGGCACTATATCAGGAACTAAACAGTTTCAGTTGAGACTTGAACTGTATGAATTAGAACATGGTGGGTTGTCTGTAACTGCTTATATCAAAAATTGAAAGGTAGTTTAGATGATCTGGCTGCTTCGGGTAATCCATATCCTATGCATCTATTACCTGCTCTCCTCTTCAAAATTTTGGGTGAAGAATATTGCTCCACTATTCAGAATCTCATCACTCAAAAGGGCACAAATATTGATTACTATGAACTCCTAACTAGCTTGAAAACTATTGAGGGCATGCTTCAAACTATAAGAAAATCTGAGTTGATAGCTTCTACTGGTATATCTACACCTCGGGAAGCCAATGTTTCCACTGTTGCATCATCACAACCAAAGGAACAGAATCAGAAGAAGAGAATGGGTGGTAAGTGCTTCAATTGTGGAGATCCTAGCCACTAGAGTGACAAGTGCAAACGTTTGAAGACTTTGCTACTTAGAACTACAATCCTGGTCCTTAAGCACATATGGCATGATAACAACCTCATAATCCGTTATCTGGCCCTCATCAACCTTGGTAACCTGATACTGGTGCCACCAATTATATGACAGCTGATCTAGCTCAACTTCAGCAGATGCATCCTTATTAGGGTTATGACATTGTGCAATTCGGTAATGGCCAAGGTTTGAAAATTTCTCATTTTAGGCACACTCGCATAAATAATCTTCAAATTGATGATGCTTTGTTTATTCCTAAACTCACTAAATCCTTTTTATCTGTTCAAAAATTCTCTCGTGAGAACTCTTGTTTTTTTTGAATTTTGGCCTAACCATTTTCTTGTAAAGGACCAAACAACTAGGGAAATCCTGTTACATAGCCCTAGTAAAGATGGACTATATGTGCTTCCACCCATAGGAGACGCTTGTAAGAGAGAATGTGTCTTTTGAAAGGTGGCATGCATGGCCTGGACATTTTCAGAATCAGATAGTCAGCATAGTACTCAAAGAAAGAAAATTTATCCTTTTCAAGTCTAGTTAGTAGTTGTTCTTTTTGTCTTTTAGGCAAGCTAGCTAGAACTTCTTTACCTTCTATTAATCGTTCTAGTACATTTATTTTTGAAAATTTACACCTGGATATTTGGGGGCCAGCTCTAACGTTATCTTGTCTTGATTTTTTTTTTTATCATTGATGAATTCACTAGATTTGGATAGGTGTTCTGTTTAAAAAATAAGAGTGGGGTTTTTTTTACCTTTCGTGATTTCTATGCCATGATTTCTAATCAGTATAGTGCAAGAGTTAAAAACTTCTATTTTGATCTTAGTGGGGGGGGGGGGGGGGATTTAAAAAATTACAACCTTTTCTTAGAAGCCATGACATTGTGCTCAAAATGACATTGCTGAAAGAAAAATTAGGCATGTAGTTGATACTTCCCTTACCATATTAGCTAATGCATCTGTACCATTAACATTTTGGAACTATGTAAACATACGATTAATTGATAGTCTACCTACTAAAGTTCTAAAAAATAATCACCATATCTCTTGTTTTATAACAAACAACTCGATTATTCATCATTGCATATCTTTGGAAGTGGAATCTATCCTCTGCTTCGCCCATATAACCAACACAAGTTTGATTTTAGATCTAAGTTGTGTGTCTATCTAGGTCCTTCTGCAAATCACTCTAGGATATATGTCTTGATTTTGCTACTTGCCGAGTATACATTTTCAAATTTGTCTAGTATAGTGAAGATGTGTTGCCTCATCTGCTTCATCAACATCATCTACTAGCATCCTGGTGGAAAGCACATCCTGTCAACTTCCATCTTTACTTGGCCCATATCCAGGTAATCTTTCTATTCCCAATCCTACACCCTCTTCTTCTAACTCTTCTTCTTCTTCATATCCCACTACACATGTGAACTCCACTTTGGGTTCTGTCGCTTGGAATATTCCCTCAGATTCTGAAAAAACAGACACTGCTCCTCTGGTTCCGCTATAGAATTCATCACCTAATATGTCATCCACACCTGTGCCAATCTCTAGGTCTGAAAAAACGGACACTGCTCCTCTGGTTCCTACAGACTTCAAATGGTTACATGACATGATATCAGAATCTATTAAACCATGTGGTTAAGGGTTCAAATTTTGACCACCTCATTTATTGATGGAATTTCAACACATGCTATGATGAGTCTGTGATGTACATGCTTCAAGCCCAAGGGGCATTCACATGTAGGGACGTGTCAAAGATAATAATAAAAAGGCTTAATACATCATTTGCCCCCTGAACTTGTCCAAAATGGTTGATTGGCCCCCTGAACTTTCAAAGTGTCTCGATAGCCCCTTGAACTTACATAAAATGTTCAGTTAGCCCCCTGAACTTGTATAAAATGTAATCAATTGATCATTTGTTTGTAAAAAGTAAATCAAATGCGGAAGATATGTTATACGTATCTTAGAATGTTATTACATACTTCACAGAATAGATTAAAATATGTTAAAAAAGAATTTCTTACTCGTTCAACTATAAAACATTTTCTTCTCTAATATTATAATCGCATACCCCGATGTTGATCGTTTTACTTTTTTAAGATGTGTAAAACATATCTTCCGTATTTAACTTATTTTTTCACAATCAAGTGATTAATTGATTATATTTTATGCAAGTTCAGGGGGCTAACTAAACATTTTATGCAAGTTCAGGGGGCTATCGAGACACTTTAAAAGTTCAGGAGGTCAATCAATTATTTTGAACAAGTTCAGGGGGCAAATGATGTATTAAGCCTAATAAAAAAAAACTATTATCATCTTATATTAGTTCAAACTTTTGTTCAAATAGTTTATTAATAAGGTGGACACTATGCTCGTTATCATCTATAACATATATGATTTCTTTCATTTATTACAAGCAATTATAGAATTTCAAGTTCACAAATTAAAATAGACTCTCAATTTAACAAGTGTGGAGTTGCATTTATAAATTAGTCAATCAGGTGAAACCTGAGTTTCATATTGGTAAAACTTGATGAAACTCTAGTGAAACTTGATGGAATCGTAGTGATAAGGTTGGATAATAGTTTCAATCAAGTTTCATATGAGTTCTATAAAGCTGCTGCATACTTCACTAAGATTTCATCTGACCCTTTGATGAATATTCAAATTCATGTCCCTCCTCTCCTCGAATTGCCATCAATGAATAATTCCCATACCTCTTTTGAAATTTCTGGATCCTTTTTACGTTTAGTACTTCGACCAAAAAATATGGCAAAGCATGGGCTTTGAAGGCTCTTCAGGGGCTCGAATCAAATTTCAAATTCTGCTAATTTTAAAGCCCATTCGACTAGTCTTCCTGAAGTTTCAGGTCATTGGAGGATTTTCCTAGGTGGCATGTCAGTTTGAACCATTATGGGATGACATTAGAAATAATGTTGAAGCTTTTGCATTGTGATGACTACAGTGAAGGCTAATTTTTCGAAACTGGGATATTGAGTTTCTACATCCCAAAGCACTCTACTTACATATTAGACTAGGAATTGTTCTCCCTTTTTTTCCCGTATCAAAACCGTGCTTATGCATTCATCAGCAACACTGATGTATATGTAGAGTGTCTCTCCTACTTCGGGTCTACTCAATAGTGAAGGCGTGACAGGAATTGTTTCAGGTCTTCAGATGACTTATGACATTCGAGTGTCTATTGGAAATCTTTTATTCTCTTCAAGCTTTTGTAAAATGGCAAACATCGTTTGTCCAAACAGAAAAAGAACCTTCGTAAGGCGTTTATCTTGTTGTTCAATTTTTGTACATCATTCAGCTTTAATGGTGGCTCCCTTGAATCTTATATGGATTGGCTTTTGTTCCTCTTTGGAAGATCATAAATCCTAAGAATTTTCCTGAATCCACACCAAAGGTGCATTTTTTTGGGTTAAGCTTCAAACTGTAGGACTTTAGATTTGAGAAAAACCAAATCGAGATCTTTAGCATGCCATTCCTTTGTGCGGCTTTTTATGATCATATCATCGACATAAACTTCCACATTCTCTCCGATTAGGTCCTTAAATATTTCATTGACCAACCGTTGGTATGTTGCCCCTGCATTCTTGAGGTCGAATAGCATTATGTTGTAATAGTATGTCCCCTCATATGTGATGAAGCTTGTCTTTTCTTTGTCTCTAGGGTCCATGGGTATCTGGTGATACCCTTAAGCTGCACCGCACGTGGATTAGACGACGTATCCTGCTATGGAATCAATAAGCATGGTAAAGGCTGGGAGTCCTTCAGGCATGCTTTGTTAAGGTCAGTGAAATCCACACATATTCGCCACTTGCCATTGGCTTTTTGACCAACACCACATTGGCTCACCATTTGGGGTATTGAACTAGCTCGATGTGCCCGTAGCCCATCAGTTTTTTGACATCCGTGCTCATTATCTTCTATCTTTCTGGACCATGGTTCCTTTTCTTTTAGTTGACGCCTTCTATGGACTTATCAATGTTCAGTGAATGCATTATGACATCCGGTAAAATGCCTGTTATGTTTACTAGATACTAAGCGAATATGAGATGTTGACTTTCACACACTTTGCTTACCTTGTATTTTGATGATTTGTCGTTATTTGGGCAACATTGACTTTTGAGCAGAAGGTTTGGCTTGTGCTCATCCCAAAGGATATAAATCCTTGCCCTCTTTATTAGCTCTTGAAAATACCTAGGTCTGGAGGTAATTATGCGCTGCTACAGGGGGGTGTGGCTATGGTAATTGCTAGCCGTGGAGTCTATTGCTCCTCCGATGTTGAATTCTTTTATCCGGATGGTCAAGGCTTCAAAATGCTTAATGAATTGGGCTAGAGTTTCCCCTTTGGTTTGGACAATTTTATTTAAGTCTTGCATCATTTTTCCTTTAGGAATGGAGGTCACAAAGTGATCTGCAAAAGATGTTACCATTTGATTAAAATTGTGAATAGAACTTTGAGGAGGTGCTCGTACCAGAAGCCTGCCGAATATTTCAAGGTTATGGGGAAAAGATGTTAGAGAACGACATTTATGGCTATTAATGCCTCCATAATTCTTCTAAAAAATTTAACGTGATTTATTGGATCCTCAGTGCCCCCATATTGACTAAAAGTGGGGATCCATAATCCCACAGGCATCGCCTGACACTAGATTTTAAAGGACAAATGTGTACATATATTTGTCAAGGCTGAAGTCCCGGTGTATGTACTGGGGGTATCTTTGTTTTCCAAGCCTTGCATTCGGATGATCTCGTACATCTCCTTCTTACTAATGGGTTTATCCTTATCCTCATCTTTTGGTCCGCTCTTCTCCCCATGTCTCCTATGGGCTGATTGATACTTATGGGGAGCCTGTTTATCGCTTTCTCACCTTCCCTCCGGGTGAGATCATGGCCTTTCTCTAAAAGCCTCTGAGCCCTCTCTCCATCTGGGTGGACTAAGTGATCTAGATCATTTTCTCCTTAGGGATGGGATTCTGGCATACCTTCTAGATGGTCGAGTTGGCCGATGACTGGATTCTCCGGTGTTGTTTTGATTATTCTATATGATTTCTTCTGCATTTTTCAGTTTCTCTTTTAACTCAACCATTTCCATCGCGTGTGCTACCCTGATGTCATTCATCTCTTTCTGGATTCCCCCCAAATTTTGGCAGAATCGACTAGTGATCTCATCAACTAACCTCTGGTATTGAGGCTCTAGTGGTCCATGGTGTCCAGAGAGAGTTTCCCTTATGGAAAACAGTTCCTAGAAGTTTGCTGGATCCGAAGGCCTTTAGTATTCCACGTGGCCGCTGGATTTGAAGGCTCTTAATGCTTCACTGTTTTATTCCATATGGTATCACAATGCAATGTCTTTTTTTTTATAAATCATAAATATTTAGGGCTCATTTGGTTCACATGTTCCTGTTTGTTGTTGTTGTTGTTAGCTCTTTGTTGTTGCTTATATAGTAGATATTAGTTATCTTTTCTCTTAAAAGCAGCTGTCAAAAATTTACCAAACACTTTATATCTCATGTTTAAAATTAAAAAGGGCAAATTACATCCATGGCCAGTGAACTTTACCCATTTAACATTGTGGCCAATGAAGTTCAATTCTTAACAGTATGGCCACTGAACTTTACACTTTTTAACATCGGTGGCCACTCAACGCCTCAAAACGACCGCTGACGGTCTGAAAAAAATCGAAGAGTTAATGATATTCTAAGGAACTTTAATTCTTGAAAATTTTCGTTTTTGAGACCATTTAGGTGTTGTTTGGTTAGGAGAGAGAGTGAATTTTTAGAGAGAGAAACCTCCAAAAAATGTGGTTTTGGAAAATAAAAAATGTGGTTTCATGGTAAATGTCATTTTGAACAACTTTAATTCTTGAATATTTTCATTTTGACATCGTTAACGGTAATTTTGAGGACTTGGTTAAAGTTGAGTGGCCACCGATGTAAAAATGTGTAAAGTTTAGTCGTCATATCGTTAAGAATTGAAATTCAATGGCCACAATGTTAAAATGAGTAAAATTCAATGGCAATTGATGTAATTTACCCAAATTAAAAAGAAAATACCAGTTTTGAAAAATAGAAATAAACGGCATTTAGAATAACAATAAATTTCTTTGAATGAATTTCCAAAATCAATACACATAATTTTAATAAAGGCTTTTATGAAATGAATTCAATCCAAATAAAATCAAATAATAATAAAACCATTCACTGTTAGAGATTATACTAAAAATTATTATTATTATCAGGTCTTAACTATTAATTTAAGAGATTGTTTTATTCTACTTTTTAAAGCTTGTGTTGTGAATGATGTTTTATCCCAAACATTGGATATTTAGCAGTCGTGTGGTTCTTAAAATAGACTAGAATTCCTAAAAAAATTCTATTCTACCATGGATTTATTATTATTCCCATGAAATTTATATTCCACGATTATTGTAGTTAATATATACATTCTACAACAAATTTTTGGGTTATTAGCAAATATAGATGTATAATTATTTGTATTACTTTAAGAATGCATCTTGATTGTAGTTGAAGAAAAAATTTCATTAGTGAATGTTTGTTAAAGGAGTCCCTAAAAAATTTCTGTATTAAGCATTTAATCTTTTATTTTTAGTCATATTAAGCATGTGATCATTTATTTCTAATCTTTTAAAAGAGTTCTTACAAAATTTTATTAGTGAATGTTTGTTAAAAGAGTCCCTAAAAATGTTTGTTAAACATCTGATCTTTTTTTTTTGTCACATTACATTAAGCTTTTGATGACAAAAAAAAAACTTTGAATATAAAACTCGGTTAATAAAGAGTTATTCATTTCAGTTGTGTTTGAAATTTGTATGTTTCATAGTTTAAAAACAATTTTTAATATGTATAATGTGACTTTAGAAAAATTGTAAAAACTTTAATTCAAATTGTAAAAAAATATAATTTCAAATACAAATGAAATAAATAATGCATTTTTAACTGAATTAAGTGTTCACAACGAACTAATTTGGTAAACAGTGGCTCAATGAGACAAAAAAAGATCACAAAGTTAACGTGTTCAAATAAAAGATCGAGGATTTAATGAAAAAGAAAATAGAGATCAAGGGGCTTAAGATGCTTTTTACTTTTTATTATTATTATTATTTTTTTTTTTTTTATCATCGAGATTACACACATATTTGGCAAAACAGGAATAAACACATTTTTTTTTTTTAGCTTTAGATGAAATCCCCAAAATTGAATCTTTATGTCACTTTTTTCTTGTACGTCTATATATAGACGAATTAGTACTAAATAAAATTGATTTAAGGTGGAAGTAACTCTAGTTGCTTGAATTAGGATGCAAATTTGATTAGTGTGTACAACAAATTTTGATTGGGAAAAGAATTCACTAAAGATTGTATGATCAAGCTCAAATCATTTTCATCTAACAAAAGCTCCTATTCGTGGTCTGTACTTCTAATTTTCAGGTAATCTAGCTTCTGACTAACGAATCTGTCACACATATCTCTCATCTTCGGTCAATTGGTTCCACAAAAGCTACCAAGATTATATGTGATGTAGATAATGTTGCGCCAATTAACGAACAATAAGAGATGCGACTCACAAATTTGTTAGACAGGGGTTAGATTATCTAAGAATTACAAAGTATCATGACTTACTAAAGAAATTTAGGCAACTGCATAAGCCAAAATTCTACATATGTGATTCAAACCATTTAAAAATCTGGTCAGATTGCAAGCTTGTCATTTCATGGTATGCAAATGCAAGATTTAGTTCCTCCTGCACATGCTGAATCAAATTCTTATCCAACACAAGCTCCTCAGTTTCCCGGAGAGCTGCTTTCCATGGTGTTGCACGCCCGTCTTTCTTCATGTATCCGTTCCTATCAACAAAGCCCTTGTCTTGAAACAGCTTAAAAAGCTTAGAAGAGACTGTTCCATCAAGTCCTGGAATTCTATCAGCTAGATAACTTGGTGATAGTGCGAATTCCATGCACTTAATCTCAGCAACATCTATGCCTTTGTCCTTTAGAACTTCGACAAATTCACTTATCTTTTGTTGCCTATATAAATCTTTTGGCATATGCACGAAAAGTGTAGCCGGATAGTTTTCTGTGATATCAATACCATCAAATAGACCTTCAGCAATCATGAGTACTACGCTGTTAAATCTCAGACTGGTGGCAAGTGCAGAAACAAAGTACCCTCCTGAAGATGCCCCCAAAGCTACAATCGGAAGCTTTTCGAGTTTATTCTTCTGCAACCACCATTTTATAATATCCTTGACAATTTGCGTTTCCTCAGCAAAAGTCCAGCACCTGCCTGCACTTGATATGGTAAGAACAGCAAAATTATGAGCAAGAGCATAAAGGGTGAGTCGCCTTTCCTCAGGCAAACCAACGCATTTATGGCAGCTAGGAGATCTATCCCAAAAGTTACTGGCTCTGCCATTGCATCCATGAGCCAAAAAAAGAACAGCTTTGGGTGAATCAGGTATTTGCCATATTACATCTGTTCCATTTCTAAACTTTATAGTTGGGTGAAACCTCGGAAACTCGAAAGGATTTGACTTCTGGTTTTTGATTGCCGATCCAAGTGAAGGATGTGTTTCTTTGTGATGGTTGTACAATAACAATACAAGAAACAAGAAAACCATGACTAGACATGTGCCAAGAATCGGCACCCGACAATTTTGATTTTGATATCCATGCCATCCCTTTGATTTATTTCCACGCTTCAACATTACTGAAAGCAAAAGAGCTATTGATTCACAAAATAACTTAAAAAAAAAAAAGAAGAAGAAGACCAAAACTCATGAAGAATATCAATTCAATTCACTGCCACGGTAACACTAGAAGTAAATCATTCAGGTCTATTTGAACAGGACTAAGAAGATTCTGAATGCGGTGAATGGCTGAATGTAAGCAAGGATCAGATATGCCTCTCCCCAAAACTTGAAAGTGGAAAATGATTGTATTAAATGAAACCCTATGAATCGTCTATTGTCATCGGCCAAGCAAGAAGTTCAGATGTATCATATTGATTCTGAAAGAACAGTCCGAGAAAGCAGAATCATTATATTAGTTCATAAGCAATAGGAACTGTCACAATTTCTTCACTTGCTATGTCGACAAATTCAACTAAACAGTAAACGAAAACTACACTGTACTTGCTAAAGGTTTACCCAAAATCCTTCTCTAGAAAAACAAACTCGGCAAATTAAAGCATACAATTCTACAAGGAACGATAACAGAGACAGAGAACAACGAAAAACATAAAAGTAAGCGAAAACAAATAGATCAAGCTAACATAGAAATTCCTCAAGCATCCAATCCCAAAAACACATTTCCAAAATCAATGCACCTAAAACCCTAAATTATACGACAAATTTCAAGTCAGAAATTCAGGAATTACACTTAAGAATAGCCAAAACTCAAAAAGCAATTATGAATTTCGGAAGAAGAGAACTAAAGTTAACATATCACTGACCTTGGCATTGAATCGGAAATCTGAGCAGCGAGTTCAAACTTCACAAAAAGATCATGATCCTATGGTTTTATGACCTGGGCACATAGTTAAATTCTATTATTCCAAAGAAAATTTTAAATTGTTTATACCAATATCAACTAAAATAAATAAAAAGAAATATATATATAAATATAAAATAAGTATTGAAAAATTATCTAATTAAGTTTTGATTTAATATTAAAATGAATTTTACTATGTTGACATGTTAGTCGTGCTTTAGAAATTTCTCTTTTTTTAAGATTTATTCCAACGTCTCTTAAGTATTATATCCGCATAATTTATGTTATGTACATTAAATTTATTTCTCTTTTTAAAGCATCACCAACATTAACCAGCTATTTGATTTTCCAAAATAATATAAAATATTAGTTAATCAAAATTTAGTCAGCAAAAAAAAGTTGGAAAGAGAAACAAAAAAAAAGAAAGTATAAAAAATGCAAATAAGAAGAACATTAACAAGAACATGTACCTTGGGAACTAAAGTCCATTTGGCATAAGATGGTTGAGAAGTGTGTTTAGTTTTTCTATTAAAAAAAATCTTTTGCTTTTACCACAAAACCTTTTCTTAACTTCAATTCATTCACATTTTAGCTATGGATGTAATTGAACCGGGTCGCTCATAGAAATTTAAGTAAATTATGTCTAAATAAATTTGATGAAAATAAATTCGATAAATTACAAAACTATATCAAATGGAAAGCTCATTTACATATTTAACTCATTTACTCAACCTACTACATATCTAGACTGTTTTTGTGTGACTTTCCCATAATACCCCCAATCCTTCATCTTCCTCTTCCTCTTCCTTACGGTTTCCTCTTCACCCAAAATGGCTCCTCCTTCCACAGGGACCTAACCTGCAAAATCCGTTGTTGTTTGACAGCGTTCTCCAGCAACTCCTACTCCGGTGAGAGAAAAGGGAAGCGAACGGCGGTAGAGGAAAAACGAGAAGGCGATTTTAGGGCGATCGACGGTGAGAGAAGGTGAACAGTGAGAGCAAAGAAGATGAAGAATGCGAACAGACGGTAGAAGAAGGTGAACAGTGAGAGAACAGACGAGGAAGAAGGCGAACAACAGAGAAAATGGAAGAAAGATGGCGATTTTAGAGCAAACGGCAACCTCGTTCCGTGAGACGGAAGATTGGGAAACGCAGAGAAAATGCCTAATTCTATAAATCTCACTGAATTATTGTTGGTGTATTCATTTATGTTCTGACTTTTTTGTTAAGTAATGTTAGAATCCGTTGTTGTTTGCCATTTTTTGTTATATACCACTTAGCGAATTTTGTTAAAAATACATCCAGACTTCGCATATGCTAACTAAAATCATCAACTAAACCAAACATTCACTTCACAGGCTTCACATATGCTAATTAAAATCAACTAAACCAAACATTAGTTTCACAGGCTTCGCATATGCTAACTAAAATTATCAACTAAACCAAACATTAGCTTCGCAGACTTCGCATATGCTAACTAAAATCATCAACTAAACCAAACATTAGCTTCGCAGGCTTCGCATATTTAGCTTTGCAGGGTTCGCATATGCTAACCTCTGCGAAGTCAGACGGGAGGAAGATAGCCACGCGTAAATATTGAGGGTATTATGGGAAAGTCACACAAAATCAGTCTAGATATGTAGTAGGTTGAGTAAATGGGTTAAATATGTAAATGGGCCTCCCATTTGACCCATTTTTATAATTAACCCAAATAAATGTCATAAGAGCAATAATCCTTTTGCAACTGAATGCTAACTAAAGAAAATTTCACATCTACTTTCTCATGAGGTAAAATTGAGTGAAATTATGTGAAATAACGTAAAAATATTAAACCTATTAAAAAATTTCATCCCAATTACCTTAAATTGAAATTATGTGATATTTTTTTTTATAAAAATGCGATTACAATTCTTAAAACTCAACTAAAACGTGATGAATTTTTGGAGTTAATATTTCATGATAATTTTGATAAAAATTAAACTATATACTTAATGATTTGATGAAGATAATAAGCGATAATTAATATTAAAAAGATCACATTCTTTATATGAAAATCATATTTTTATGTAAATTATACATAAACCTAATGATTTAAGGTAAAGTTAAAAGGTTTTAGATACAGTTCATATTTTTACATAAATTATGTCTAAAACTAAAGATTTCAGGTAAAGATTATATTTTTACGTAAAACTCAATGTTTTCACAAATTTCATGTTTTTTTTATAAAAATACAAATTTAAATAAATTATGTTTAAGTAATGAACCGCTAAAATAGAGACTTAATTATTACATAGAGAGGTTTTCGGATGAGAGAAAAAAGAGTCAGGGATAGGTCATCGGAGAGGGCGGCGGCAGGCGGAGGAGGGGAGCGGTTGAGGGCGGGTTGGTCGGATCGGGAGGAGGGGACGGGTTTAGAAAGGGATCTGTGGTCGGACGGGGACAGGGAGGAAAGACAAGGGAGATCGGCGGTTTGATGTTAGGGACTGGCGGATCTGGTGTGGGTGGGGATGGGTTGCGCCATCGTGCATATCGGCAGGGGGTTGAGGGGATAGAGCAGGGGAGGGCGGCGTCGGCGTCGGCATCGCGGAAGGTAAGGGGGCGAGGCGCGCGGATGTCGTGGGCGTTGCGGGGGGTGTTGGTGATTGGCCAAGGGGTGGGGAGAGCAGGCTGTTAGAGGGGCAGGAGGGCTGCGGCCTGCTGGCTGCGGGCGCAGGAGAGTTGGAGGGTGTAGGCGCAGGAGGGTTTCAGGCCCGGGCTGGCTGCGGGGTGTCGGATGGGAATTTGGCTAGTAGGGGACTTCAACTTCAGATGGAAGAGGCGACCGTCAGGGCCCCGTCTGTTGTGAATGGGTCTCCTAGGTCAAATAGTGGTTTGGCGAGCAAGAATAATTCTGATCTAGGAATGGGGAAATTATGGTGGAAGGATACGGTCATAGGAGTGGTCGAGGAGGAGCCGTGTTTAAGTGAAAGTCTTATGGAGGATGATTCGGATGGGTTTTGTTCTGATTCAGATGAGGAGGATGGTGGAAAAGACGATCCTTTATGCCCTGTTTTTCGGCTTTCCTCGGCCGATAAGCGGGCTTTTAGGGCTAAATGGAAGTTATCTTTAATAGTGACGGTGCTTGGAAAAAGAATTAGTTTCAATTATTTCGCTCAGAGGATCCAGGCACAGTGGGCTAAAAAAGGAAAAGTCAGTATTACTGACTTGAAAAATGATTACTATGTAATTAAATTTACCCGGGCTGAGGATTATAATGCAGTGATTAATGGAGGACCTTATATTATTTCTAATCAGGTTTTGGCCTTAAGGCCATGGGCTCCTAATTTTAATCCGCATGATTGTTCGGTGAGTAGAATTCTGACTTGGGTTAGGTTTTCGAGCCTACCAATCGAATATTATAATGAAATCTTTCTTAATAAGACATGTTGGTTAGTTGGCAAAGTTCACCATATGGATAAAACTACCGTTGGGGCAGTTAGAGGCAAGTTTGCAAGAGTTTGTATTGATATTGACCTTGCTAAACCCCTCTTGTCTAAATTTTGTGTTCAGAATACGGTTTATTTTATTGAGTATGAAGGTTTACATAATATTTGTTATGAGTGTGGTATGTTTGGTCATACTTATGAGGGATGCCCTAAGAGGGAGAAGGTGAGAGAAGAGGTTGTTGAAGCTGTTAAAGGGATAGAAGGAGGGAATCAAGGAGATGGGAGGAATTTTGGCCCCTGGATGGTTGCTAAGAGGTCGGGAAGGCGAAGGACGCGTGCATCAGTGGTTCAGAATCGTCCTCCGGATATCAACATCGATTCTGCTCCGATCCAATCTAATCCAGGAGTCAAGGAGAAGCCTCGGCCAAAGGAGAAAGAAGGGACTAGTGCTGCTCCGATTATCGCTTCAGGATCCAGATTTGGGGCTCTCTCTATTGAGGATGAGCAAAACTCTAAACATTCTAACGAGCATATTGAGCTGAGCATGCCAGGTCTGATTAACATTGTGGAGACAGTTAATCCACTTTTGTCTCCAAAGAAGAGGCCCATGAAGGCAACAAGGTTCATACTTCAAAAGTAAAAGAGAGGGATAAAGAGGTTAGTATCCCTAAACCCTGTGTTGGGCCCAATAATGGGAATGTTATGGGTGTTAATAAAATGAATATAAAAAAATCGAAAGGTAATCAGAAAAAGATCCATAATCATATAGATTTATTGGATAAGAGGGGGCCTGCTGGTACCTCTTAGGAGCCCCTAATAAATACCTGGTTTAGGGTGTTGGGCCGGGGGTCAGTAGTCTTACTTTTTGATGAATTTGTTTGTATGGAATGTTAGAGGAGCGGCTAGCAAGGCTACCCGTATCCATGTGAAAGATTTAATTAAATAATTTAACCCTTCTTGTTTTGCTTTAATGGAAACTAAGATCAGTGGAGCTAAAGCAGATGAGGTGGTTAAAAAGTTTAGGAACTGGAATTGTGTCAGATCGGAAGCTACTGGCCGGACTGGTGGGATTTGGCTTTTTTTGGAAGCCAGATCGTGTTCATATTGATATCATTAGTATGGATAAACAGTTTATTCATAGTAAATTTAGCTACCCTGGTAATAAACCTTTCTTTATCACTTTTGTTTATGCTGATCCTATCCAGGCCAATCGTAAACGGCTGTGGGAGGTTCTGTATACTATGAGCATTAATTTGGATGATTCTTGGTTTGTGGCTGGGGATTTTAATGACATTGCCCTTATGAGTGATCAAAGAGGGGGTGGCAATCACTATATAAATTGTTGTCTTAATCATAAAAAGAGTATGGATTTGTGTGGGCTTTCGGATCTGGGTGCCGCTGGTCATAAGTTTACTTGGAAACGAAATAGTACTTTTGTTCGTTTAGACAAAGTTTATGCGAATATTTTGGCCCAGAGTAGATTTCCTGAAGTGTTTGTGTTAAATCTTCCTTTTCATCACTCTGATCACTGGCATATCCTTGTCAAGCTGGTGAGAGGTCATCGGCCTAGAGGGGATAGACCTTTTAGATATCAGGTGGCTTGGGAATCTCATCCTGAGTTTAAAAACTTTGTTCATGATAATTGGAAGCCTCATTCTAATGTCCTATAAGCTGCTGAGGGTTTTAGGAATAATATGGTGGGTTGGAATAAGAATATCTTTGGCCATATTATCATAAGAAAGAATAAAATTATGAGAAGAATGGAGGGCATCCAACGTTTGTTAGAGAATAGATTTGATCACAGTTTAGATGGTCTTCTTAGAACCCTCCAGAAGGAATTGGAAGCTGTGCTTAGGCAGGAAGAATTACTTTGGTTTCAAAAATCTAGGAAAGCTTGGATTAAAGATGGAGATCATAATACCAGGTATTTTCATCTTTCAACTGTTATTAGGAGACAGAAGAATCGTATCGATGCTATCAAAGATCCTAATGGTGATTGGGTTTATGAGGATGAGGACATTCGTCGCATGGCCCTTAATTTCTATAAAGAGTTGTTCAAAGAAGACCCTGTGGATCTGGATAAAGCTCTGTCTAGGACTACGTTTCCCAGTTTGGGAGATGATAAAGTTCGGGAAGCCTTCCATCCTATTAACCAGAAAGAAATTGATCAGGCAATCTTCAGTATAGGGGCTACTAAAGCTCCTGGAGTTGATGGTCTGCCGGCTGGTTTTTTTTATAAACATTGGGAGACTGTTAAAGAAGGCATTTATAGTTTTATTAAGGGAGTTTTTAGTGGTTCTGAGGATATTAGGCTTGTGAACAAAACTCTTCTGGTCCTGATTCCTAAAGTTGAGAAGCCGTCTTCATTCCTTCAAATGAGGCCTATTAGCCTTTGTAATGTGCTGTATAAAACTATTACAAAAATTGTGGCTAATAGACTCCGAGGTGTTCTTCCTGATATAATCAGCCAAAATCAAGGCAGTTTTGTTCCTGGGAGACAGATGATGGATAATGTGGTTATTGCCCAGGAGATGGTCCACTCTATGAAAATCAAAAAGGGAAAGAGGGGTATTGTGGCTCTTAAACTAGACTTGGAAAAAGCTTATGATCGTCTAAACTGGAGTTTTCTTATAGATAGTCTGGAGAGAGCAGGGATTCCAGATAGTTGGAGGAGTTTAATTGAGGTCTGCATTTCTTCTCCTGTTTTTCAAGTTTTGATTAATGGAGATATGTGTGAGGATTTTTCTCCTTCCCGGGGTATCCGTCAAAGGGATCATATGAGTCCCTTTTTATTTGTAATTGCTATGGAGAGGTTGACTCACCTTATCCAAGATGCCGTCAGTAATGGGATTTTTCATCCGGTGTCAATCAATAAATTATGTCCCCAGATTACTCATTTGTTCTTTGCTGATGATGTTATGATCTTTATGGAAGGCAATGAGGAGCAAATTGGTGTGATTATGGATATCCTTAACTGCTTTTGCTCTGCTTCTGGCCAAAAGCTGAATATCCAAAAGTCCCGGATGTTGTGTTCAAAAAATATGAGTCAAAGAGTTTGCAAAAGGTTGAGTGATATTTCTGGTATTCCTCTGACTAATTCTTTGGGTAAGTACCTGGGGATTCCCCTCCATAGTGATAGAGTCTCGAAAGCTTCTTTTAAGGAGACGTTGGATAAAACTAATAGTAAATGTGTCATTTGGAAAGCTAAGACTCTTTCGCTTGCGGGCTGCCTTTCTTTAATTCAGTCAGTTAATTGTGCGGTTCCTAATCATATTATGCAAGCTTGTCGGCTGCCTGAGCCTGTGCTTAATGATCTTAATAAACTCAATCGTCGTTTCCTGTAGGGGGATTCTGAGGAGGGAAAAAAATCACCTCGTTCCTTGGAAAGAAGTCTGTCAACCTAAAAGTATGGGAGGGTTGGGGATTAGGAAAGCCAGAGATAACAATAAAGTGTTACTGATGAAGCTTCTGTGGAGGATATGACAACTTCCTTCTACTCTTTGGGTTCAGTTGTTATGCGGAAAGTATAGAAAGGATAGGATCTTTGGGGGTCCTAAGGAGAGAGTTATCAACTGTTCCTTTCTTTGGAAAGGCCTTAGTGTTGTGTTCACTGAGTTTTGCTCTGGGATTGGCTGGGATGTGGGTAATGGTAAGTCAATTAGCTTTTGGAATGATATCTGGATTGGTAAGAAACCCTTATTAGAGGTTTGTGATTCCATACCGCCTGTAGGTATTCGAAATTGGAGGATTGCGGATGTGGTGGATTCTGAGGGTGATTGGATTTGGTCAAGGTTCGATTCTTACCTCAATCTGGAAATGCTCCTGAAGATTAGAGGAATAAAAGTTAGTAGCAAGGAGGAGGATAGGGATGGTCACTGTTGGTCTTTGACAAACAATGGAGCTTATTCCTGTAAATTTGCTTTTGAGGCCTTTAATCAAGGATTGGAGACTCCATACCCGGAGCTGTGGAAAATTATTTGGGACTTGAAAGTCCCTTACCGCATTAGGAGCTTCTTGTGGCTTGGTGTTAAAAATAGGCTGCTTACTAATACAGATAGGAAAAGGCGGCATTTGGTGGAGTCTGGAGCTTGTAGTAGATGCAGTGGGTATGAAGAAACCATTTGCCATGCTCTTAGAGATTGTGCTAAGAGTAAAGAGGTGTGGAGGAAAGTTCTCCCTGACCAGTTGTTGTCTGCGTTCTTGTCCCATTCTGATCTTGACTGGTTTGTTGATGGTGTTAGTGGGAAGCTATTGGCTGATCTTGAGCATGATGTGACCATTTTTGCAGTTGTCTGTCACCAGATTTGGAAATGGAGAAATGAGGAGATTTTTGGAGGAGAAACTGTAGTTATGCCCAATCTTTTTAATTTCTTCTCCAATAAGATTTGGACTATTGTGGATAGCTTCAAAGAGGACACTTTAGCTGGGTCTATTCAGAGGAAGGATGTCCATCTCTTTGGCTGGAGTAGGCCTAGCGAAGGGATGGTGAAATTAAACACGGATGGATCTTGCCTAAAAGATGGTAAGATTGCTGCTGGAGGGGTGTTGAGAAATGAAGGAGGCGGTTGGGTGTCTGGGTTTGCTCAGAATTTGGGTATGGGGTCTTCCTTTTCTGCGGAGCTTTGGGGGATTTATTCTGGTCTCAGGTTAGCTATTAATCTAGGGTTGAAGAAGCTGCTCGTGGAATCAGATAATATGGAAGCTGTCAGAATGATTTCTGATATTAATGCTATTTGTTTAAATAGCAAGAACTTAATCAAAGGGATTAGAAGGTTAGTTTCTTCCTTTGAGTCCATCAGTTTCTACCACATTTTCAGGGAGCAGAATAGGGTGGCGGATCGTCTTGCAGCAGAAGGCCATGTGAGGATTTTGGGGGTCTCTACCTTCTCTTCACCTCCTAGTTTCCTTTCTTCTCTTCTGATGGATGATATGGTGGGGGTCAGTTTTCCTAGGCTGATCCCGGGCTAAGCTCTTTGTTTTTTGTTGTTTTTTTTCCTTTCCTACAAAAAAAAATGAACCGCTAAAATACCAACTACTACTTTATTGCAACATAACTTTACTTGATATCTACATTATGGGGTACATTTTAAACATAACTTATCGTAACGTAACGTAACTTAATGTAACGTAATGTAACTTAGTGTAACTTAACTAAACTTAACATTGTGTAACATAACGTAACATAACGCAATGTAACTTAGAGTAACGTAACGTAACATCATATCACATAACAAAACATAATAACGTAATGTAACTTACCGTAAGTTCTCGTAACATAACTTAACCTAACATAATGTAACTTAACGAAACTTAAAGTACTATAGCTTAGAGCAACGTAACGCAATGTAAAACTAAACTTAACGTAAAACAACTCAACATAACTTACCGTAACATAACTCAATGTAATGTAACTTAATATAACTTAATGTAACATAACTTAAGGTAACTTGACGTAACCTATTGTAATATAATTCAACTTAACATAATATAACGTAGTGTAATATAACTTAACATACCTTAACGCAACTTAACTTAACGTAACGTAATATAACATAACATAATGTAACTTATCGTAACGTAACTTAACTTAACATAATGTAACTTAACGAAACTTAACATACCATAAGTTAGAGTAACCTCACACAATGTAATGTAACGTAATTTAACATAACGTAAATATAACTAAGATATCAGTCTTCGACTAACGCTCATATTCAAGGGAGGAATCGTCAGGTTCTATATTACTCAAAATGAAATTGAACTTGCATTTGGCGTGCAAAGCATGTGTTATTCAATGACACTATGGAATATAGTTGTTGTTACCTGTGAGCAACATGTTAACCAAAATAAGACTTGGATTTTCTGTAGAAGTAATTGGATGCTAGAAGCCTGTGTGATTGAAATTCACATCGCGATTACAATTAATATCATCATTGTGATTGTTGTTATTCTCATCATGTTTAGAACCAGAATTCTCATTAGAAATCTTGTTTTCTCCGTCTTTCTTACGATCATTTACGTTGCTTGATTTTCCAGATCCAGATTTCGTATTGGATGAACCATCGCTATTATCTTCAAAATCATGCCTCGAGAATGCATTGCAACATAAAGATAACTAACTTTGGACATTTTGATTTAGAAGAAAAAAAGAAAACAGGAAAGGTCTAAAGCAAAATTAGGTTTCTATAAGCTTACAGTTTAATTCTTATTGAATTGCGATGGGAGAGGAGAAAAACAACTTAATTCTTATTGAATTGAATTAATTTGTAAGTAATACATCATCTATTTATATAAGATTACAGTTTAAAATCAAAATTGTATACATTCTCTTATTCACATTATAAGCGTGCTTGACACATCAGCTTTACTCACATCTGTCATTGATAGCTAATTGTAGTAATTAACATTTAAGAGTTTGGAACCAACTCAAAGAGTTTGGAACCAACACTAAACTTCTATTGAACTTCAGGAAATTTATACAGAATTACAAACATCAGTTGACTTCCATAACTTCTCCTAAACATAAGCAATAACTGAATAACTTCTCTTGAATTCAAATAATTAGATAAAACATTATCTGCTAATAAATTAACTAAGACATATTTCCAACAAACTCCTCATTGCCTTAGTATTTACAAACATCCAACTTGTTTTAAAGTTTGTTTTGATGATGTACTTCCCATCGCCATTCTACAATTGGACCTCTTGATTCAAAATTTGTTTTGATGATGTACTTCCCATCACCATTCTAGAATTGGAGCACTTCTCTCCAAATGCTTCATATTAGAATTGGAGCACTTCTCTCCAAATGCTTCATATTGGTGCACGTCTCACCAATTTCAAAACAATGTTTCTTCTTCTTCTTCTTCTTCGGCAACATGTGTCAACTTGACACTTTCTTCAGACTTGGTTCTACAATTCTTTTGAATATGTCCAAACCTTTTATTTATCACCGTTTATCAGAAAACTCTTGTAGAGTCTCCTTTTCTTCTTGTTCTATCATTACTATGATAGAGACCCTTCAAAGTATCCTAAGCTTGCTAATTCTGGCCATCAAAAAACTGGTGCAACAACCTGATTAAAAGATACTGCATAAATTAACATTTAAGAGTTTGGAACCAACACTAAACTTCTATTGAACTTCAGGAAATTTATACAGAATTACAAACATCAGTTGACTTCCATAACTTCTCCTAAACATAAGCAATAACTGAATAACTTCTCCTGAATTCAAATAATTAAATAAAACATTATCTGCTAATAAATTAACTAAGGCATATTTCCAACACTAATTTTGAGCTTGAATCCTCTATTATACAGATTATTGTAAGGGAGTGTTTGATTACCTAAACTTGAACGATAGAATGAGAATAAGATTGAATTATTCTCTTTATTAGTGTTTGGTTAAACAAATATAACTGAAGAATAATCTCATTCCTCCAACTATAGGAACCTCATCTTTCCACCTCGATCACATTTCATTACCATTACCATTGATTTATTATAAAAAACATTACAATATCCACGTTTTTTCAAAACCCAAAAACCCACTATTCATAATCATAGTTATTTTTTTATATTTTAAATGGGGTAGTTACATTCTATCAAAAAAAAAGGGGTAGTTACATTATATTATATTTTAATACTAATGTATTCTTTTTGTAATACTAATGTATTTGTATTATATTTTTTTTTTAAGAAATATATCTGTATTATATAGCAAATGTTTGTTTTTCTTTTGAATTTATAACAATAATAATAAAAACTATCAGTAAAAACTATTAATTTTATTTTAATATGCTATTTTTTACACTTAATTTTCTTTGTATTAAAATATTAATTTTAGGATGATTTAATATTTTTTATATTTATTTTTTAATTGATGTTATAATAAAAATTATTTACTAAATTATTTTTGACAAATGTTGTATTTATTTCGATTCCGATCATTAAAGAAAAGAACCAAACAGCTTCAAAGAGAATCTCATTCCGATTCAAATAAATAGTCATTCGATTCTGATTCCACCACATTCCGATTCTGATTCCGCCGAATTCCGATTCCGATTCTAAAGCTTAAACCAAACGCCCCCTAAGTACTCTGCAATCAAAGCTTGAACTGTCAATACAATCCAAGATTTTTTCCACCAATTAAACAAGTATATTTACTGTAAAATAATAACAATAATATTATTATATTATTATTATTTTATATGACGCAAATGTTTTCAACCCTGAGTTAGTTCAGTATCACTGTCAAGAACAATCAGTTTGGAAATCCAGAAAGAGACAAGGATTGATTTGAAGAACGGAAACTCCTTTTTAGTAGCTTTTCTGCATTTAGTGTCTATGTCCGTTTACATTTGAAAGCTATTTTGTGAAAGTTAAATAATGTTTCTGGTGTTGTTTCCCTATCCTTGTCTGTTTCTGTACCCGTGCAGATTTGAATGTGGGGAAAAGTACAACTTGTGATTTGTCAAATTTGCAAATAGAGGTCTGTGGTTTACAAGTTTGTAAATAGAGTTCTGTGGTATGTTTTATTTACAAAATAAACTATTTCAAATTACACTATTAAATTCTGATTACAACCAATGAAAATTTTATCTTAAAGAAAATTATTCTTACATATCGACAAAACACAGCCCTTCCCAAAACACAGTACCCTAAATCGAAACCATAAATCATATGATGGACATTTTATGTTTTTCACTAATTTAACAATTTATGAACTAGATTGATATTTAACTTCAGTTTACACCGTCACAATTCGATTTTGGAGTCTTTATTTGTTAATAGGTAAATGTAATTTTAAAAAACATGTGTAATTTCAAATACTTTGTTTTGTACAAAAAGCAAAACACGTCTTTATTTGCAAACTTTTAAACCACGTACCTATGTTTACAAATAGGGCAAAACACAAACATATTCTTTTTTTACTTTGCCCTTGAATTTATTACCTCATTCATGAGTAAGAACTGACTGAGGAAGAACTTTATATGGATTAAGAATTCCATTAGGATCCAGCAATTTCTTGATTGAAGCCATCACTTGTACCTAAGCAAGTGGATCATACGTAAATTAGACATCACTTTGCAAGGTAACTACATATACTCCAAAAACACATCATGATAATATGAATTCCTATGAATACAAGTTCAGGGATACATACTGTTTCATGCGTCTTGCTATAGAAGATCTTATTGGCTTTCATAAGTCCCAGGCCATGTTCTGCACTTATACTTCCTTTGTGTTTAGATGTCCACTCATAGACGTAGGGCTCAATTTGTGCTAAAATCTGCAATAATGCTCCAAAATTAATCTACGAAATGTAATTTGTGATATGCAATTAACTCCGCGTCTGGGTAATGAAAATTACCGTATCATCGTACTTGGTAGCAGAAATATTTAGATGCAAATTGCTATCCCCCAGATGCCCATACCCTACTACTTTAGCCTTTTGACCTGGAAAATTATAAGACATACCAGAGTGAATATGATGTTCCTATGGATGTGCATTGTGATATAAGCAATTTCTTTCCCCACTTAAAAAAGAAATGTTTAAGTGAAAAGAAGTTAATCCAAAGTAGGAGAGATCACGTTATTTCAGGTTCCAAATAGAACCATTTCTGGAACCACCACTCCCTGCCTAGCCGAGGCTTCTATTCATTTTATCAATTAATTTCAGAAATTCTAATGAAATTATCAGATGGTACATGCAACAACCACCTCTATTGTATAGAAAATGCTGGCTTAAAATTTTGTTCAGAGTGAATAAATGATAGTGCGACTTACCCAATTTTTCCCGCATTTCTTGAACAAGATTATACATATGTTCAACAGGTATTGACAGATCATATTTGTATACAGGCCCTGCTCTCATCAAGGCTTCCGGTATGCCCTGTGGCCAAATAAAGTGACCCCACTAATGAATGTTAGCTTCTGATATACATCACGTTAACTTTAAATCATTTCTTCGCGTTTAGAAGAATACTACAATATAGGCTTTTAATAAGAGACCCCAAATGTAATTAGTCCCTTGCTTCAACTAAAAGAAGAAAATAATAATAAGTGAAGTTTTCACCTTTCAAACAAATTTTAGTCAATAATCTTTTAACAGGGATTAAAATGTCGTTTCATATGAAAAGCTCAAGTCTTATCTAAATGTGAAAAACATAATCCCTTTTGACCAATTTATTTTTCTCCATTTCTCAAGTTTTCACTATTGTATTTTTATAAAACGAATTAAAAAGTTCATTTGATCAGATTGCCCATCAATTTTATTATTTACTTGTTACTATGCACTATTATCTTGAAAAAAAACTTCTTAATTGAACATGAAAAAATAAATATAGAAGTTTAGTTTTTAGAAACTGGTATTCATGTTCAATCTAACAATTATAATGAGCATAACATGAAATTATTTAATCTAATAATTTAAAGTTTTTGATAAACTCAATTTCTTTAATTTTAGCTTTTTATTTGAGAGAAGTTTAGCAACTACAACACATGCACACATATGGGGTGAAGCTCTTATCCTAGTGGTTGAGAGCGTACCCATGACTGGGGAAGTCATGGGTTCGAATCACATGGGGGTGGGGTGGAGATTTTTCTTTGTTATTTAATGTAAACGCAATTGCGCAAATTAAAAAAAAAAAAACACATGCAAAGAGGTAGCATGGTAGAGAACAGTTTGTTTTTTCTAGTCACCTTCGTACGTATCATTCTTATACTTATAAGAAAGATAGGTGCTTTCTGTTAATTCTTTTATGGAAATAGAAAATAAAATGAAAACTTGAAAACTGTTCTCTAATTTCTAGGAAGTACTTTCTAGAAAACAAGGTCTCATAGAGTGAAATGTTATTTAAATTATAAGGATCAAGTAAATTTTAAAAAAATACATATTATTTTTAATGGGACCAAAGTTTATAAAAAAAATTAAAAGTCTGGCCCCATATATATCATTTTTGGAAAACAAGCATCTTAGATTTGAAATTTTGATTCACACCAAGGAGATTCTATCGATCCAAAAAGTAGATGGGTGCATTTTCAATCAAACAAAAGGTGTGAGAACAAAGAAATCATCCATGGATCAAAAGTGAAAGAAGCACAGGCATATGCACTCTCTCTAAAAATACGAAGAATGGTGCATGCAAGGAAAACAAATTGAGGTGGAAAGAGAGACCTCACGTATACGCCAAAAAGAGGATGCTTGGTTAATGTCTTGTGCAAGTACTCCATCAGAAACTAGACCAGATTCCATTGCACGAAGTAAAAATGCCTCAAGTTTCTCTCTGTAAACAATCATACACTAGTCATACTTGGAACTGATAACATGGAAGTTGAAGTTATGCAAATCAATTAGAAAAAGAATTAATACATTGACCAAGTTTTGAAGGACAAAATGCAGTTAAACATTAAAACTGATGAAAGGTCAAAACAAAAACCAAATAAGTCTACAATCAAAAAATGGCAACAGAGTTACTTTCGCTATACCGAAGTATCAACTGATCTTGAGATTATTTGGTCAGTGAAAGTCAAGAAAACATCTCACGTCTCTACATTGCAAAACAAAGCCTTTCCAGTATGTAAATCTTTTTTCTTTCTGAGAAAATCAATCAGTTTCTGCTTGTAAACCTCAAATCAAAAGTCTCAGGTATCACCAGTCTTCCGATATAAGTACATTAAATTCTTGAAAAAAGTAAAAAGAAAAAATATACATACATATATATATATATATATATTTTTTTATATATATATATATATATATATATATATATTTAAGGAAGGGCCAATGGGCGTCAACCTCAACACCACTGAAAATTTGTGTAATGATAACATATTCTTGAAGAGCAAATTACAGGAACTTCAGAATGAAAATGAAACAAGAAGATTACTTGTCATAAGATTCATCACTGCCTGTTGTCTCAATCAGAACATAAAAGTTGTGCATTGAGGGAGGCAATGGATTCCGAACACCTTCTAAATGGTTTAGAACCTGCCAGATAAAATACAATCAGCAGGATCAAAACCAAAACAGAAGATGAGATACTTTCATAATAATATATAACATGCTTCACAAAACAACCATGAGAGGAAACAGAAAAAATTATTTGCTGTGTTTGGAAATCCGTTTCTTTTATTTATTTATCTATTTCTTTGGGGCAATTAAAAGGGTAGAAAACTGATGGCGGTACAAATTAAGTATACTCAACATTGCAAATTATGGGTAAAACACATAAGCACCCTGTGGAGCACATGTCACAGCACGATGGATTAAATGGAACCACGAATTGCTATATTACTAATTTGGAAGTGATAAATAATTGACGACTGCAGGAAGGTAGCTGATTTAGACTATACATGGTATCATGTACATCAAATACTCATGATTTAAAAGAGCTTCTTATAACTGGAAGTTACGTTGCACGGACATGGAAACGGACACCGGGAAACATAATTTATAAAACACAACCTTCATAAAATAGCCTTCAAACAAAAACAGACACGGACATGGACATGAAATGCAGAAACACTACTAAAGAGTGTCCGTGCAACATAGACTAGAAGCATGTTAAGGTCCAAACTGGCTTGTTCTTAGAAACTTTTGCTGAATCTCTTCCAGCAATCCATTTGAGGAAGCCAGTCATTCAGATGATAAAAAAAATTTAAACGTAGAAATGCAATTTTAGGGAGAAAAGGAAAACCCAGCTTGAAAGGATTAGCAGAGAAAAGTGTGTAACATAGTGAAAAACAGAAATGGGAGGAAATTTATTAGAAAGATGGGAGAGTGGGGAGTTTCTTCAACTGAAAAGCCAAACCCAGACTCATTGGCACTATTTAAAAAGCTTCTTTTTCTTTCTTTCTTTTTAATAAATTGTCCTGAGTAGTGCTTTCAGGCTAGGTAATTTAATAGGCAAGATTCGTTTTATGAAAACCATGGCAGAAAAAGAACAACAATGAAAGAAAGTTAAGAAGAAGGTGAAGATGTCCTAGTAAGAATACTCAAACAGCAGAACACATATTTGAAATTGTGCAAGCAATGCAAAGCATAGCTTTTTGTTGTGAGAAAATAGAGAAAAAGAAAATACCCAAAAAGGAGTAGCTCAAAGTTATTTCTCGCGATAATGATCAAAATATTATTGGAGCAAGAGAAAGAAAAGACAATGTTGTGCAATGGCTTTTCAAAGTGACAGAGCAAGAAACAAAAATCACATAACATTGAAAATAGAATGTAAAACTTGATATACTATAGCACTTCCTAAAGTAAATAATATTAAAAAATCTGAGTCAGAACTCAAGTACTAAAATAATAATTTTTTGTTCTCATTAACATATAAATTATAATTAAACAAATTATTCAATTTAGCTAGAATCGTTTAGATATTACAAGAGGCACACAACAGGAGTTGCAAAAGAAAATGGGCCAAAATCAAATTTATATGCATCCTCATCAACCACTTGAAAGCATGCAACATAACAGTCACAATTAAGGTCTTAAAAATTTGTACACTTGTGCAAAGCTGTAACCTTATCTACCCCCTTTGCATACACTTTCAAGTACAATAGCTCATAAAAAGTTTCTAAAAGCATATGAAAATAGATTAGAAATAGCAAACTTTACCAAATCCATCGCTTCACTGTCCAGAAATTCAAACGCAGACAGAATTTCTCCCAGTTTCCTTTTTGCTTCCAATAGAAGTTTCTGCCAAATAGAACAGTATATAAGGAAAAGCTGCAAGAAAAAAGTTCTTTCTACAAAAGCACAGGGACAAACAATTTAACATGAAGCCACAACACAAGCTTCTGTAGTAAAACTTCTTCCGTATCAAAATAAATTCTTCTTTCCTGAAAAATAATAAAAAATGAGCTTCTATCTAAACCTTACTTGAGTGCAAAACATAATTATGTATCTTCCTGCCCCTTGTTTAGAACTAGAATAAATATATCAATATATCTTTCTATATCTGAGTAATTAACCGACTTTAAAATGGCAGATCATAGGTAAGGAACTTCACTTATACAGTACATAATCATACCTGGCAGCTGAGGTAATCATTGCATGCAAGAAAAGCTATATTCACTGAAGATAGTTTTGGTGGGGTAAGTATGGACACCTTAGTTACTATACCCAAGGAGCCTTCACTTCCTATACCATAGATAATTGCATGAACCATAACATCCACTTACTAATTATTGACTAGCAAGTAGTCCTGAAATATAAACCCAAACTGAAGAATTTAGAGTGTACCTATAAACAAATGCTTTAAATCATAACCTGTGTTATCCTTACGCAAAGTTCCAAGCATATCAAGCACATCGCCATTTGCCAGAACAGTCTCCAAGCCTGTATAAAAAATGAACAAAGTATGTTCAGAATAAACACAACTATAAGAAAAAGCAGTTTCACAATTAAAACCTAAATCAGACTCTTAAGTACCTCACCATCAAATAAATGAACTAATACACCTTCAACACAAGCATGCTTCATGGCCTCATTGTGCTAAAAAGATTTCTGGCTTGGGTATTGATGGTGCTACACATTTTTAAGATTTTTAATTTTACCATATGCCGGCCACAACAAGTCAGAGACGTCTATAAGATTTAAATGATATATATATAGATATGAAATCCCGAACTGGCAAATAACTTGTATCGTACACACAACTCCCTATATTGCAAGCATAGTTTATTTTATTTGGTAGAAAGACTCATTGGTATAACCATCTTCGTGCCATGTCACATTGCCTTCCAACCACAAACATTTCAAATCGACTTTCCAATTGTGAATAAAGTTCAGTAGATAGTAGACAATGTAGTTCTCACCAAGTACATTTCCATGTAGTGAACCATAACGAACAAGGCGCAGACCACCAGCATTAGTTGAAACATTTCCACCGATTTGGCAGCTACCCTTAGCACCTAAGTCCAGTGGCATAATAAATCTGAATGGAAGCATAATTTGCTTGCATAAAACATCTATAAGGTGTCAAATTTTGTTTTGGTGCAGTTTCAATTCAATGGGTGAAATATTAGTACTTTAGAACATACTATTAGGGCCAAAACACATCAAAAGTTCAACTGCCAAAAGACACCAGACCAAACAAATAAGAATTTACATCATACGATTCAAATCAAGGAGGTGTTTGGGAAGGGTATTTTTTACTCAAGAATTGAGACGATAATGCTTGGTTCTCATTCCTCCTTGGTTTGCCAAAAAAAAAAAAGAAGGAATGAGAATTCCATTGCCCATAGGATGATTGTCCATAGTCCATCCTTCGGGAATCATTCATCTCCAGCCATCAACTTCATTTCCTATTCTCTTATTTACGGTAAATTACATATGTGTTGTACAACTTTTTCCCTATTTGGTGTGCAACCTTCAATTTTGCACACAAAACTGTACAACCTTTTGGTGACTTCCCACTAAAGTGTACAGCCGGTAATTGTGACCGGTCAACGCAAAATCAACGTGCCTCGTCAGCTATTTGACTTCCCTAAAAGTCAACAGTTGACCGGCCAACACGAAGTCAACGCGCCGCGACAGCAACGTTGACTTAGCGTTGACCGGTCATAATTACCGGTTGTACACTTTAGTGGGAGGTCACCAAAAGGTTGTACAATTTTGTGTGCAAAATTAAGGATTGTACATCAAAGTGTGAAAAATGACAAAAGTTGTACACCATGTATGTAATTTACCCCTCTTATTTAGTATCTTATTTTATTACTTCATTATGACATTCTATTAGTTAGTAACTGATTACGTATCATATAATATCACTATTAATTCCAGTTCTGGTATATAAGCCAAATACTCCTATTAGTTAATACATGGTCCTGTCAATCATAAAGAAAGTCAAACACTGTCCAGTGGCAAAAGAATTTGTCAATAATGATGACATATAATTGCATGCCTATCACAAAATTATCAAGAGTAGTTTCTCAACTGGATAATAATATTATTGATTTATGGGAAACTAAATCGTATGACAATTGTTTTCAATGGGGAAATCAACAGCTAGTTTCAGTTCTAATTCAAACTATGTTATGTTACTGTTAATTCCGGTGCCTTTAATATGTTGCAGGGAAAAAACTGCAAAAATATAGGATATTTACCCTTGGTTATCCAGGAAAGCTATCAGGTTTTCCAATATGCATCCAGCTTCACACACCAGAATACCACTGATCTGAAAAATAGCATGAAACAATCACTTTAGGATGCATAGCAATAGTTCCTGAACGTTAAAACTGAAATAAAATATTAAATTATACGAACTTGTAAATACAAGGAATGAAATATGAAGAAGAGGCTAAGCCAGATACCAACTACTGCTTGAGAAAGAGCAACAAATAATACAACTCAAATGTCATGGAACTAGAAGAAATCAGATAAGTGAGCCTGAACGTTTTATCAGGTGATATTTGCCAATGTATACATATGAATTCAAGTGGGAAAAAAAGCTGCGAAAAAACTTGAAGGGATATGATGCCCACCTTGTCAAAAGATAAAATTTTATTCATCAAACTCGTACCTATAATCACCTGCAGAAAAGATAGTGGGTTAGCTTTTTAATCATGAGTGTATATTGGAGAATTTTACAGACTCTAATTAATGATATTATATGTAAAATCTGGACTCGGTTGCATATGTGCACTCCTATATGTGATCTACACACTCATCAACATTAATATTATGATCATATTCAACCATGTGAATCATGTTAGAGGAGAAAAAATAACCTTTAGTTCATACCTAGACATTGCCATATCCAGTTTCAAATCCAAACATTGAATGAGGCAGTTTCATCACCTGCCAAAGCCAAATTGTGTGTCCATCTAAATGTGCAGGTAAGCATGTTTTGGTATGTCCCAGGTGCATATGTATGCCTGTAGTGTATTATTCCATTGTATGGAAATATGAACATTTCAAATAAATGGGCTTTATTGATCAAGGAAGGCTGGTTACAGTGAAATGACATATCGGGATTTCTTGAAAAAGACGAACTCCAAAGATTTTGACACACATTCATCATACCTTCATTGACAAGCTAAGAAATGAGATCATTTTATCCATGGTAACTGAATGATTAGCATCAACTGCCTAACCCTGCTAAAAGCATAGTTCTAAGAAAAGGATACAAAACCAGTCTCCTCTCAGTAAAAATATCTGTGTAATTATGGCCTTCCTTTTTTTTTCTTATTCTAGCACATACTCCTACCAGTTTCTCAGTTCCAAAATAACGAAATATGATTTATATTGCTTAAGGTTCTCACCTCATCCGGTTTGGGCCACCCAACTGCCCTATCATCTTTCTTTTTCCACTTGTTTCAGCAGATCAACATAAAATATAACTGATTTTCTATAACTATTCCTATAAAACTGTGAACAGAAATTATGAAGCAAAACTCTATCAACATATAAAACATATGACAAGTTAAAAAGTATACCAACATGAAAGAAATTTCTAGACAATAAGCATTTTACGGGACGGGGTAATGTGACTAATTAATAACACGTTGCATCTTCTAATAAGCACAATGAACATTTATAATCATAAGTTGCACAGTGGCATCACCTCATCAAATACCGGCACACTTCCTCCAACAAGACCAGTATTTCCACCTTGGGGAACAACAGCCAAGTGCCTTGAATTACAATATTTAAGAATCCGAGAAACCTGGGAAGGAAAGAGCAAAGAATATCTGTAACAGGGAAATTTTCCAGGGAAGTAAAGTAGGCATACTTAGCACAACAACTTCTGGAAACAAGCAAAATAAATGATGATTACGACAGAAAACATCATATTGAAAGTATCCCAGCCTCAGAACTACTCTGACTATTGAGCAAGTGCTCCAACCGTTCCTACATAGATTTCACAATCTTTTGGAAATTCTGTCATCTTACAAATGCAGCAAACATGGTTCACATTATACTATTATAGCATGATTGAATTTCACACTCAAAATTCTCTAGAAAGAAAGCATAATTCTTATTTCAACAGCATAAAAATCAGTAGCACATATTAGATCTCCGTTAATAAACAAGTAAGTCATCAACCCATATCCAATGCAGAAAACCGAGAAACAGAAATGAACCTCATCAGTGCTTCTAGGTAGGAGAAGTAGCCTGCTGGAACCTTTGTATTTATGCATCCAATCGGTATTCACAGACTCTAACCTATCATCATCCTGAACGACATTTTTCTCGCCCAATATTCCCTTAAAATGGGCTATATCATCAGAATTCAAGGTCGAAAACAACGAATTTCTCTGAATTGTCGTAGCCACTGAACCAAAACTTCTACACTGAACTGGATATGTCGTTGAGGAAGGAGTAAGCGTCTGTAATTCTCGCTTCGGCAGGTAGTGTTCACCGTTTCGATCGAAACGATGCTCAAAACCTGTAATTACTGAAACAAAAATACATAAATAGGCTTCAATATCATCTCTTGAAGAAATGTTGTATGTGATGATGCGGTTGAAATTATCGAAATCAAAGTTGAAATAGGAGATGATAATAAAGGAATTCGATTCTTACATGAAGCAAAACGGCGACTGGAGTGATGGATGATCAATCGAAGATCAAATGGTGACTTGGAGGAGTGGGTCAAGAGTCGATGAAGTGCTCTGAACTTGTCCATTGCCATCACAAATTGAAATCACCATGCATGTAGATGAATGTAGGAAGTTGCGTGTAAACGTTTGAATACAGCAATGACAAGATATATGAGCATGCCATTGTCAACTACAATCTGTAAGTGGTGGACTGGACTGCAGATGGTTAGGCCGAGTCAGGCTAAGCCCACTATCAGAACTTTGCTGTTAAAATTAAAAAATCTTTTCCCTCTGTAACAAACGCAGTAACGGTCATCTTCTTAAATGACAGACAATTCTTTTCTTTCTTCCTTTCTCTTTTCCTTCCTCTTCTCTTTTTCCATGGATCTTCCTATTTTGTTGATCTAGGATTTTCCTTTTTTCTTCTCCATACCTTGTTAGGTTTCTTTTATATATTTCATGGGAACTTTTATCTGTCTCATTGCATCCGCTTTCTATTATTCCGTCTGTTTATGCTTTTTTCGGATTTAACAAAAACGGGAATGATTTATATTATCCGTAGATTAATAAATTTACATGGTTGCAACAAAATAAAAATCAGATCCGAATGTTCGGAATGGTCTAAAGATAAAGTTTGGATTGCAGATATCTTTCCACGTATTTGAATTTACGCAAAATATATTGTTATTTTGTGTTTTTTATGCTATTTGTAGTTATTTTCATCACTTCATGGATATTGTATTTGCTTTAGTCTATGATCATGTGAGGTTTTATTCTCTATATTTTGCTTGTTATACTCTTTTTTGCTTATCTAATGAAATTACGATCATTTAAAAAAAAAAAACCACCATCTTATATAAGGAATATTCATATGGCTAAAATTGGGGAACTTTTTAAGATATTCCCCCAAACAGAACAATAAGAGCATTTTAATGCAAAGTTACAAACTTTATTATTTTACCCCTCCACATCATCAAAAATAATACCCTAAAATTATATATTACTAGAGCACTTTGTTACTTTAAATTTTAGTAGGCATTTCTTATCATAAAACACTTCATATTTACTTAATTTTTTTGAATGAAAGTTGGGACGCGAAGGAATGTCAGACATCCCAGCTAGGCTGGCACCCCCGACACAACCAACAACCCGAATATTATTGAAAAAAGTGAAAAATTACAGAGGGGGAGGAACAGAACGAAACAAGGAAAAGAAAAAACAAAAATCGCTACAAGAAGCGTATGTGTGCTACATTACATAAATCATCAAACGCAAAACCTTGACAGAAGTATGGTGCAGAGTTCCACCAGCAGGTAGACGTTGCTGATTAACCATGACTAGCTAATCGATCTGCAGCCTGATTTCCTTCTCTGAAGATGTGTGTAGCACGCCAGTTCATTTCAAAAAGTTTGGATAAGTAGGATTGCCATTCTCTTCGTATTCTCCACGGCACATCAGCCCGGTTGTTATTAAGCAGGTGAACCGCATAGGCCGAGTCTGATTCAATCCAAATATTCCTCCAATTTCTCTCCCACGCCTCATTAACAGCAAATGCAATTGCTTTAAGTTCAGCGATATGAGGGGGTGAGCAACGGATAGACTTCATATTTACTTAATTAACATATAATTAATAATTTTTTACCCAACAATATAATTAATTCAATACTAATTATTAATACAAAAAATATTTATCCAATATAATAATTAATTCAATATGTATTATTATTTTAATAAAATTAAATAAATAATTATTATTATTAAATAAACTAAAATTAGTTTATCCGATTTCGCGGTTTGATGGTCTTCAGACACCCTTTAAGTGGATCAAAACTCGAGATCTAGATGAAACGATTTGAAACCCCTAATCGATCAATTACTATTAATCTCATAAAAAAGTATTTATCCAACAATTAATTCAATAATTATTTTATTATGTCTCATTTAATAATTAAATAATCATTAAAACTTTCGAAAAAATATAATCATTAAAAAAAATTAAAATTACAAGTTCAACAGCCATGTTTTTAATATATAAAACACAAAGTTTACATATAAAGTTTATTATTTCTACACAATGTAAAAAAAAAAAACGGTAAAAGAAACATGTTTATATATAAAATACAAAGGAAGAGAGAAACTTTGTTACCAATATTGGTAACTAACTAAAATTAATAACATGCTTCCTAATGGTTGGTCACAATCTATCTCTCTAAAGTAACAAGCAAACAACACCCACTAAAGATGCTCTGAGTTATCCTCATTTAACAAAAAATAAGTGAATGACTCGAAAAGAAACTAAAAGAAATTAGAGGACGCTGCTTAGAGCATCTCTAATGGTTGGAGGGTTGCACATTCTCTAACCATTTCACGTCACTCATTTCTAACAACTCTCTTTTTCAAATAATCTCTATCAAAAATCATCTTTAATGATTAGTCACAATCAATACTATTTAATAGAGTTCTATACGTAATATAATATATTTTTCTTTTTACCTTTTAACATATTTTATAATAATAATAAAATTACCAATGAATTAACATTAACTGGAAAAAAAATATTTATTAATATTTATTATTAATTGGGTAAATTACATCCATGACGACTGATCTTTATCCATTTTAACATTGTAGCAATTGAACTTTAATTCTTAAAGGTGTGGTCATTGAATTTTACACTTTTTAACATCGGTGGCCATTCAACGCCTCAAAACGACTGTTGACGGCCTCAAAATAAAAAATTCAAAGAGTTAATGATATTCTAAGGAACTTTAGTTCTTGAAAAAATTTCGCGTTTTGGGATCATTTGTGTTGTTTGGTTAGGGGAGAGGGTTATTTTTTAGAGAGATAAATATTTTAAAAAATGTGGTTTCATGGTAAATGTCGTTCTAAACAACTTTAATTCTTAAATATTTTTATTTTGAGATCGTTAATGGTCATTTTTAGGAGTGAAATTTAGTGGCTACTAGTGTTGAAAAAGTGTAAAATTCAGTGGCTATACCGTTAAGAATTGAAGTTCAATGACCACAATGTTAAAATGGATAAAGTTCAGTAGCCATGAGTGTAATTTAGCGGAAGTTTCCGTGGATTTGGGAGGCCCCTCCTGGAGGGATAAGTTGCTAGGGGTGTCAGAGGAGGATCCCATGATGGAGGTGGATGCTTTTGAGAATGATTCCGGGGATTTTCTCTCTGATTCCGATTCTGAGGATGGAGAGCCTGATAACCCGCTGTGTCCTAGGATCCGGCTGTCCTCAGATGACAAGCGGGTCATGAGATCGAAGTGGAAATTGGCGTTAATCGTCACTGTGTTGGGGAAAAGGATCAGTTTCAATTATTTTGCCCAGAGGATCCAGGCTCAATGGGCAAAGAAAGGAAAGGTTACTATCACAGACCTTGAAAATGACTATTATGTCATTAAATTCACAAGGGCTGAGGATTTCAATGTTGTTGTGAATGGTGGTCCGTATATTATCTCCAATCATGTGTTGGCTCTGAGACCTTGGGTCCCAAATTTTGATCCCCATGATTGCTCTGTTAACAGGATCCTTACTTGGGTTAGGTTCCCGGGCCTACCTCTTGAATACTACAGTGATAGGTTCCTGAACAAGACTGGTTCACCCCTCCCCGGTTAAAGAGGTCCAGTTAGTTGGTTGGAGGAAGCCCAGGGAAGGGGTTGTCAAGTTGAATACGGATGGCTCCTGCCTTAGTAATGGCAGAATTGCTGCTGGTGGAGTTCTTCGGGATGCTGGTGGCGCCTGGCTGGCTGGGTTTACCCATAACTTAGGTACGGGCTCCTCCTTTACTGCAGAGCTCTGGGGGATCTTGTCTGGCATTAAACTCGCCATTCGCATGGGTGTTAAAAGACTTTCGGTGGAGTCTGACAATTTGGAGGCTATCAACAGGATTTCGGATAGACAGGCTGTTTGTCTTAAGAGTCAGAATCTCATTAAAGCCATCTTGAGGCTTCGTCCTGCCTTCGATTCTCTTACCTTCTCCCATATTTATAGGGAGCAAAACCGCGTGGCGGATCGCTTGGCAGCTGCTGGGCATGGGGAGATGTTAGGTGTTTCTACCCTTTCCGTTCCTCCTTCTTTTCTGTTACCTTCTCTTCTTGAGGATAGGATTGGGGTCAGTCTTCCTAGACTGATTCCGGGTTAGGTTTTTGTTTGTTTTTTTTTTTTTCTTCCCTTCTTACCAAAAAAAAAAATTGAAAAAATTAAAATTGGAATTATTCTATAGAATTAAAGCTGAAGGAGGAATTCAACAGCACATTGAAATCAATTTCAATTCTGGATTTTTTACCAATTTGCCCCTCTAATTTCCATTCAATGCTTTTGTTGTTATTTGCATAGACATCTTCCAAAACGGTGTCGCTCCCAATAATTTGTGTGTGAATTCTCAGTTTCATCGTTTCTCTCTCATGTTTTTTTCCTTCTCTCTCATCGTGTTCTGTTCAAAATTTCTAGGTTTCTGCTACTTTATTATTTTTTATTCTTTCTTCATTTTTTCTTTCTTTTGTTACAGATATTTATTTTATTTGACTATTTCAACTTTGTTTTTCTCTATTAAAGTCTTCTTTCTATTGTTGTTGATCATCTTCCTTCTCGGAGATCATTGTTCATTCGATTTGGTATTCCGAGTGCTACATTTGATGAGTTTTACTCTTCTTCTTTTTTATCTCTTTTTGTTCTTTATTTTATCATGTGTTTCTACAGATTCATGTTCATTATGCTTTATATTCGAAGCAACTATTTTCTTCATCTTCATTGACGACATGCATATTTAAAGTTCTGATTTTTCAATTTTCGTTCAATTATTCATCCTTTATGATGTATACGAATAAAGCTAAATATGATTAGCTTGATTGCTTATTCTTTCTTTTAGTTTGGTTATTTTGAAACTTAATTCTATTTCTTAATTTTTAAGAGTTTTGTCTGTTTCCAAACATTGCACTCAATTTAAAATTGCTTTAATCTCACCATTTAAACCGCTTTAAAAGCCCAAAAAACCCATGATAAAGATGAAGGTAAGTTACTCCCAGTGCAAGTTTAATTCTCGAGAGAATGGTCTCTAATTTATTGGAATTTGTGTTTTTTGGCTTCAACTTTTTAGTTGGATGAAGAATAAGCTTAATGGCTTCATCAAACAAGTCATCAATAACAAATCAACACCTTTGGACAAGTCATGTTTGTTGTACGGTCTAGAAATTAGATTGCATTTGTTAAAACTTATGCACTCCAAAACAGTATTTATTTGAAGACTTATTTACTGCTCCCTAACAAAAACTGAACGTTTTCCTTATTTGGTGCCTTACAGATAACCAGAGTAGGGACCAAAGCTGAGAAATATCGAGCAAGTGCGGAAAAAAAAAAAACAATCGAATAAAAACTCAATCACATCTAGCAATTGTTGGCATGTTTTCATGGCGTTGTTTTTTCTTCAGTTGCCATTTGTGCTATTTTTTTGTTTTTGTTCTTTATTTCTTCATGTGATTTTCACATCATTAAGCTCTACCATCTAATTTGCAAACACTTTTTCTAGATGGATACTCGATTCTGCATCAGTGTGATTATCCATTTGTCTGGTTTTTATTATGCTAGTTGGATTTGTTTATCTATTTCCCGGGTGGTGCACTTATGGCTAAACTGTTGTTGCTGGATTTCTCCCTCAAACTTCTCCCTCTGTTTCTGGCTATGAAAGGTAAATGATCTCGTGGAGATTATGTTTTTTTCCCTTATCCGTTTAATGTTTTGGGTGCTTGTTTTAGTGCTTGTCGTGATCTAATTGATATTTCCCTTTTCATTTTGCTGGATTTATTTAGATTTGCCTGCTATATTTGACATGGACAACCTCTTGCAGGTTTATTTGCATGGACATATGTAATGACATTGTTTTTCTCATGATTCATGGTAAATAGTTTGTTTCTTTTCTCTTGTCTATTTTCCTACTTTTTTTTATCAGTTTCCATTCCTTTCGATCTCCAATTTTTGCATTCTTATTGTTATTTTTTCGTCTATATTTTGTTGATGGCTTCTTTCAGGTTTGGATCTCATGTTTCTTTACTTTGGATCTACTGTCACTTGTATTTTTCAGGTTGCTTTCGATAAATGTTTACTTTTTCTCTATATATTCTGTAATGAGAAGTCTTGAAAAAATAAATGAGATTTCTTTATCATGTTGTGCTTTGTTCTCATGCTTGTAAGGCGCTAAATGTTTTATGAGTTTATGAACTTTAAGATGTTGAAGAAGCTAAACTTATAGTAGGTGCTTATTTAGAGGTAAAACAAGTTTAAATTTTAGTCAATAGGAATTCTTTCATTGTAGTTAATTTTTATATGGTAAGATGCAAGTAATGTTTTACCTTCCTAAGAAGATTCTGTTGTTTTAATCATTGATATTTTTTTTAGTATTAAAAAATCTCAAAGACTAATTAATGTAATAATTCTCTC